>NC_132911.1:19366564-20566564 GCF_047675955.1 Chlorocebus sabaeus
CAGTTTTAAAAATGAGATGTGTAAATGATGAAATCTGGGCTAAATATGGACCAGCTGGGAAAGAATTGGAAAGAACAGAGAAGTACGAGACAGGTGACCTCGCTGCCAGCTCCACTCCTCACAGATGGGTGACCCTAAGGCTCTTTTAACCTCAGCTTCTCAGGACTCAAAAGAGACATGGTAGTGTACATTTCTGAAGCCACATTCTCTGGACCAGGGGAAATACTGATTTCCTGTCTGTTTTTAAGAGTTGTAATTTTAACATGTGGCTTTTACAATTTCCTTAAACTGGCATACAATAAAGAGCTTCTGGAAAAAAGGGAACTTATTTATTCAGTGATTAATGGATCATTATATATAAATATAAGGATATCCTTTGTCCCAATAGAGGAAATTGGGGGAATTTGGCTCCATGATATGGTGATAAGAAATAGAACTCTGTACTTTCCAAGACAGTGACCCAGGCATTGACTCAGCTCTGCACATAGAACTCACTTGTTTCCAAAAGTGAGTCTGGTCCATAGAACTGTTTGGAATCATTCCATTTCTTCCACAGTCATTGGGTGGGATTAGGAAATCGCTCCCTTAATGTGTGTATGTTTATTTATTCAAAACCATTTGTACTCATTAATAAACGTGTGTACAGTAATTTTGCTCACTTCTGATTATTTCTTGAGACATGGAACAAAGAGACACAGACTTGCTTTCCATGAAGCAGAGAGAGCAGACAGGAGCTTTAGAAACTGGCATTAAGAGCCTTAAAAACTGGAAATGGTGAGGGATATATTAGTCCATTTTCACACTGCTATATGCTACCCGAGACGGGGTAATTTATAAACAAAAGAGGTTTAATTGACCCACACTCTGCATGGCTGAAGAGGCCTCAGGAAACTTACAATCATGGTAGAAGGTGACAGGAAAGCAAGGCAAGTCTTACATGGCGGCAGGAAACAGAGAGAAGGAGGAAGTGCCAGACACTTATCAAACAGCCAGCTCTCACGAGAACTCACTCACTATCATGAGAACAGCATGGAAGAAACTGCCCCATGATCCAATCACCTCCTACCAGGTCCCTCCCTCCACACGTGGGGATTACAATTTGGATTACCTTTCGAGATGAGATTTGGGTGGGGACACAGCCAAACCATATCAAGGGGTTTCTCCCCTGACATCTAACACAACACACAGTTGCCACACCAGCCAGGTCTGCTCAATGGTGTTTCCTCCTTTTTTTTCCTTTGGCTCAATAAAATTAAGTATTAAAACAAAAGTGGTCTTGGTAATACCCGTATTATATATTATGCGGATTAAAATAAAGTTGACATATATTTTTACTTTCCATATGTGTTTGTGAAGCACCAACATGTGCAAGGCATTGTTCTCGGTGTTAGGGATACAGCAGTGATGCAGGTAGGCAGAATAACTCAGCAGGAGCTTGTATTCTGGGAAGGGGAGATAATCAATCAATCAATCAATCAGTCAGTCAATCAATCAGTAACTAGCAAGGAAAATTTCAGATAGTGGTGAGTGAGTGCAGATATGTAATGACTAGACTGGACAGCTACTTTAGGTTATGTGTTTAAGTAGACATTTTAGGCTGAGATTGTGTGAAAGGAGAATGTCCTGGGCCCCCAAAATCACTAAGCTAAAGGGAAAATTCAAGCTGGGAACTGCTCAAGGCAAATCTATCCCCGATTTCTATTCAAAGTCACTCTGCTCACTGAGACAGATGCATATTCTGATCTGGAAAGGCTTATCAGAAACTCAAAGAACACAACCTATCAGTGATCTGGAAGTCCTCTCCCTGCTTCAAGTTGTCCCCACCTTTCTGGATGGAACCAATGTACTTCTTACATATATTGACTGATGTCTCGTGTCTCCTTAAAATGTATAAAACCAAACTGTGCCCCGACCGCCTTGGGCACATGTTGTCAGGCCTTCCTGAGGCTGTCATGGGTGTGTGTCCTCAACCTTGGCAAAAGAAACTTTCTAAATTAACTAAGACCTGTCTCAAATTTTCAGGGTTCACAATTGGAATAAGAATGATGATTATAACGATATTGCAGGAAGATGCATTCCAAGCATACTGAATTGACGGTAGAAAGATGCACAACCAAACCTAGACCCTCAGACAGGCCCCTATATCTGGAGTGAGCTCTCAAAAGGGGAGGGCAGTAGGAGAAAATGGTGGCTGTGTCAGATTAATCACTCTGCAAGTTTTGATGCTGGCATTTTAGATGTTTGTGCATATACAGACAAAGATCTGTACATTACAAATGCGCCCTGGCCAACATCAATGTAAGATACATCCCAAGTTCATAGCTGCCAAAACATTAAAAAAAGAGTATGCCTTTGAATTAATAAAATACAGCGCTTTAGATGTATTGCAGAAAGATCTTTGTTGCAGAATGTTTGAAGTCATTTTAATGGAACTCTATTTTAAGCTGTCTTTGTTCAATCTTTTGTGAAGCGAACTATCGCTTTCTTGTTTTCCTTTGTTATAAATCCAGGTACTTAGAATGAAGCTCAAATATAATGAGAATGCTGGCCCAGCATGGTGAATAGATTATTTTAAGAGTAATTGGAGCACCTGAAAAAACAAGTCTAAATTGTTGAAACTGAAATTGAAATCAAATTTAAGATAAGATGCTCAAGAAAGCTTGCCAACCTCACCCTAGGGTGCAAAGATAAAGCTTTATCAGCAACTTTATTAAGTCTTAGTTGCTATGTAAGTTCAATTGCTCAAGATAAGATGTTTAAATGTTTAGTATTAAGAGAAGTAACAGACTTATTGCTTTAAAAATAGGTGTAGATTAGGATGACTGATCTGGCACAAGAAGCTAGACTTTGTCAGGAAGAAATATGGGGATCAGATTGTTTTGTCCATTCTTTTCCAATTCCCCTCCAACTGCAGAAGTCAGAGAGATATGCCACAAGGCAGGAGAAGCTGAGAAGTTTCTAGATGACTCAACATGAATTGTAGAGAGTTTGCAAACTTGAAAATACAGGTAATCAGCTCAATAGCACCTTTTCCCAGCTATCTTGGTATTTAATTCTTTGCGAATAATGCTAAGCTTTGTATGATTTTGGTTTGCTAATACACTGTAACCCTGAAATCTATTTCTAGTTGAAAGCACTACATGTTTAACTGTGAAATGAACTTAGAGGGTGGAAACAGCCTTGTATTCTAGTTTGGTATAATACATAGCATAATATGGTCCCAAAGGTGGGTGGAAAATTTTGAGTGTATAGGTTATTTTGCCACCCAGGTAATAAGCGTAGTGTCTGATAGGTAGCTTTTCAATCCTCACCATCTCCCACCTTTCACCCTCAAGTAGGCCCCAGTGTCTGTTGTTCCCTTATTCGTGTCCATATGTACTGAATGCTTAGCTCCTGCTTATAAGTGAGAACATGTGGTATTTGTTTTTTTGTTCCTGTGTTAGTTTGCTTAGGATAATTGCCTCCAGCTCCATCCGTGTTCCTGCAAAAGAATATGACCTCATTCTTTTTTATGGCTGTGTAGTATTCCATGGTTTACAAGTACTACATTGCCTTAATCCAGTCCACCATTGATGGGCATCTAGGTTGATTCCATATCTTTGCCATTCTGAATAGCGCTGCAATGAACATATGTATGCATGTGTGTTTATGGTAGAACAATCTACATTCCTTTGGGTATATAGCCAGTAATGGGATTGCTTGGTCAAATGGCAATTCTGTTTCAGGTTCTTTGAGAAACTACCAAATTGCTTTCCACAGTCGCTGAATTAATTTGTGTTCCCACCTTGAGTTCGTCGGTTTAACACAGCGTTTCCTACAAGGCTGAAGCTCCAGGGGCAGTGGAGAGAGGCTGCACTGGCATCACGGGGCTGGAGTGCCCACTCTGACCCTGCTGTCCGTATACTTGCCTCCTTTCAGTGAGACCCATCTTCTCTCTGAGGTTCAGATCTGACTCTTTTGAATTTTTATTTCTTATTTATTTTTATTACTATTTTATTTTAACCACTCTTTTCATAAGACTTTGACTTAATTCTATTTTCAACTGCAGCTTTCTAGAACATTCTGTGCAAACTCAGACTGATTTTGTATGTCCAGCCTTCAGTTGAAAAAAACTGCATTTTGCTGCATTGCCTTAATCCAGTCCACCACTGATGGGCATCTAGGTTGATTCCATGTCTTTGCCATTGTGAATAGTGCTGCAATGAACATATGTATGCATGTGTGTTTATGGTAGAACAATCTACATTCCTTCGGGTATACAGCCAGTAATTGGATTGCTGGGTCCACTCTAGACACTTTCACACTGTGCTGCAAGGATAGCCTTTGAGTGCAGGTAATTAAGGCCCCCTAACCTAAGTAGGGGTGGGGGTCTGAGCTGGATGGAGTCAGCAGGTAAATGCTGTAGTCTCATGGCTTTCGATGGATAATTCTGGATGGCATTCTGCATGCTTCTTAGGAGATCACAGGATCATCAAGCTCTCATTGCTCCTAACCACAATCTCCCATCAGGCATATTATATCAGCTTTCCTCTTTCCCTCTTCACTTTCCACTCCCTTACTCCTGCTTCCTGAGATCACCTCCCATATCAGAATTTCACTGCTGCATTACAGATTACCACCCATTTATTACCTGTATCAGATGCATTACCTATTCTGTAGGTCAGAGGTCTGATTGGGATTGACTGGGTTCTCAGCTTAGAATACTGCAAGGCTGAAATCAAGTTTCCACCAGGCTGGGCACTTCTCTGGAGGTTTTGGGGAAGAATCTGCTTCCAAGATCATCCAGTTTGTTAGCAGAATCCAGTTCCTTTCAGTGGTGGGATTGAGGTGCCTGTCTCCTCACTATCAGCCAGGGGGTCATTCTCAGCTCCTTTCTACCTGTCTCCCTCCATTTCCAACGCCTGTCACGGCATGTCAGTTTCTTCCTGGGTTTTGAATCTATCTTCCCCTTCTGTAATCAACTGGAGAAAACTTTCTGCTGTTAAAGGACTCATTTCTTAGAGTAAGCCTACCTGGACAATCTCCTTTTTGATTAACTCAAAGACAGCTGATTAGCAACTCAATCGCATCTGCAAAGTCCCTTTGGCCATATAATGTAAATACAATCCCTATCATTATATCTCACCATATTCACAGTTCCAGAAATTAGAATGGGAAATTTTGAAGGATTATCTTTAGAATTCTGCCACCGCACCTCCAAACAAACATACTTGTACTCAAACCCTTGTCTCAAGCTCTGCATTCAGGGGAACACAAAATCAGATATTCCATAAATAACAAATGACTGCTCTTTAAAAAATTCTGGTTGAGCTTTTGACTATTCCAACTAAAGGCAAGATTTTAGAGATATTTTCTAATTTTGTTGTCATTTTCATTTCCGAAGACTTGTAAGAGAAATAAGTATAATAATTAAACAATTTCTCAAGCTTCCTTAAGAATGTCTGAGCTATTTGAATCTAAGAATGATAGCTCCTTCTCTTTTGATCTTCTAATTTTATAGCACATCTCACTTCATATTTTATATTCTTCCTTTTCTTCAATATTTACTGCATTTATCTCACTTACTCTTCCCAAGAAGCCTGAGGGGTTTTATTACCCCAATTTTATAGGCCGAAACTGGGGCTCAGTCAGTTTTGGAATATTTCTCAAGGTCACATAGCCAGTCATGGCAGACACTGGATGAAAATCTAGTTTTGTCTGATGCCAGATGCCTATTCCTTCCACTTTGCTGGCTTCCAAAATTGAGCAAATTAAGTATGTAACCTGAGAAAAAGCAGGTTTGTATGGCCCTACATAGAAATACACATTAAGTGGTTAAGTTAGAGAAAATAATGGCATTCAATGCACACTGGCTTTATAGAAAATATAAGGCATAGCACTGATCCCATACCATAATGCTGATTTTCTCTAACAGACTTCCTTCTTCTAGAAAATTCAACAAATCTCAGAGAACATAAACACAGCTCTGTAAGAGTTTCTATGGTTTCACTTAAGCAAAACTGTTCATTAAACATCAAGCTCTTGTTTTTAGAATAAAAATACTCATATGAATAAATATTTCCCCAAAGGGATCTCTTTCTAGACAATTTTACAGGCTATTCCTTGTGAAGGAAATTTAGAAAGCATAAACCACACAAAAGCCAAAGCAAAATCTTTGGAATTTCATTCACTTCAACAAATAGCCTGAGAACTTAGTTAGCAGGACAGTTAATTCTGAAAAAGAACTTCTCTAAAACAGAAAGTAGATTGCACTGAAAAATGGGTAATTGCTTTCAAAGTTGTTTCTGCTTAGTAAACTTTTAATTTCTAGAGGAGACTTATTATCCTATCAAGAATCAAGGTTAATTTTGACAAGAGTATGATTTTCTCTAAACTCCAAATAAATCAAAAGAAGAAAGAACAAAAGGAAGGAAGGGGAGAAGGAGGGATGAAAGAAAGAAAGGAAGGTAGGAAGAAGAAAAGAAGGAAGGAAGAAGGAAAAAGAAATAAGGAGAGATGGAAAGAGGGAAGGACAATGAAAGAGGAGATTCTTGTTTGTTAATAAAGCACAATAACGGATGATTTACTTTAAAATTTGTGATGGCTTTAATATGTCATCATTGCAGCTAACCCTAGAGCCACACTGGTTTGAACCGTGTGGTTCTACCTATAGCTGAATTGTCTTCCACTTCTGCCACACCTGAGACAGCAAAATCAACCCCCTCCTCTTCCTCCTCCTCCTCAGCCTACTCCAGCGATGGTGAAGGCCTTTATGATGATCCACTTCCACTTAACAAACAGTAAATACTTTTTCTCTTCCTTAAGATTTTCTTAATAACATTTTCTTTTCTCTAGCTCACTTACTGTAAGAATACAGTATATAATACATATAACACACAGAACGTGTTATTGGTAAGGCTTCTGGTCAACACTAGGCTGTTAGTATTTAAGTTTTGGGGGAGTCAAAAGTTATACATGGATTTTTGACTAGGTGGGGAAGTGGTATCCCTAACCTGCATGTTGTTCAAGGGCCAACTGTGTTTTTGTTTTGGAGGTAGGTGTCTATGCACACAAGTAAATGATAGAAATGCGAAGTGCTCTCAAATGCCAAATATTCTGAGAGAAGAGAACACCTTGATTCATTACCCTCATTTGTCCTCACAGTGAAGGGAATGTGAATGCTGTATTTATAGTGCTGGCACCATTTGAACTTGGACTGTTCGTGGTGAATATTCTAGGGCCTCAAGGCTCAGGAGCTGGAATGCTCACATGAAGAGCAGAGCAGGAACCAACACAGGGAACACACGGCTTTGCCTCTAATTTTTCTGCTGAGCAAACACTGCTTGAGTATCTTCTTTTCTTTTCTGGGGTTCCTGGCACCGAGGCAAATGCATTGCTTTTCCCTCTTTGGTGAAAATGTCTTGTTGCCTTCAAGATTCTTCCCTGTTTCTCATCTCAGCTCTGCAGCTTCCTTCCTCAACCCCTACCTTTGCTAACATGCTGAAGATGCTTCTGTCTTTCCGAAATAAGCATCTTTTACATGTATTTGCCAAAATAATAAAGACTTAGGTTTTAAATTTCTCGGTAGTTGTGATGGCCTGAATGTTTGTGTTCCCCTAGAACTTACATGCTGAAATACTAACCCCCTCAAAGTGGTGATATTAGGATGCGAGGCCTTTGAAAGGTGCTTAGGTCATGAGGGTGGAGCCCTCATGAATGGATCAGCATCCTTATAAAAGGAACTCCCAGAGAGCTCACTCATCCTCTTTCTGCCACATGAGAATACAGAGAGAAGCTGGTCACCTACAAGCCAGGAAGCGGACCCTCACCAGACACCGAATCTGCTGGCATCTTGATCTTGGACTTACCAGCCTCCAGAACTGTGAGAAATAGATGCTTGCTGTGTAAGCCACCCAGTTATGCTATTGGGTTGTAGCAGCCAGTACTAAGACAGGAATGTTCAGTTGAAAAGAACCTCACCATAAGAGAGCCATTCATAACGAGGAAGAGACATTGCCGATGGGAAGTTAGGAATTAATGGAGGCTGTGGGAAGGTGTCAGGAGATTCAACGAAGTCCACGTTTTAATGGTTACAGACTTGTAATATCAACTGGAAGAAAGTTTGGGGTCAGGATCTTTCAATATCCTTAATTCCAGTCACTGGAGGACTTCCTACTGACCCCACCCATGCAGCCAGACTTTTTTTACTCCTGCCACTTGTCACTTTTTCTCTCTAGTTGCTTTTCTCTCTCTTTTTTTTTTTTTTTTTTTTTTTTTTGAGATGGAGTCTTGCTCTGTTGCCCAGGCTGGAGTGCAGTGGCGCGATCTAGGCTCACTGCAAGCTCCACCTCCTGGGTTCACACCATTCTCCTGCCTCAGCCTCCCAAGTAGCTGGGATTACAGGCACCCACCAGTACATCTGGCTAATTTTTTGTATTTTTTTAGAGACAGGGTTTCACCGTGTTAGCCAGGATAGTCTTGATCTCCTGACCTCGTGATCCACTTGCCTTGGCCTCCCAAAGTGCTGGGATTACATGCTTTTCTCCTCTTTTGAGGCTCCCTCATATTTTTATTCCACCTCTCTCTTCAGTTCCAGGGTCCTCTCTCTTTCAGTATTTTCCAGACCCATTTATCACAAGGAACAGCATAGTAACCTGGAAAGTCTTGCATGGGAAATCAAGAGGCCTGGCCTCTGGCTCTCAGGAGTGTTACCCTTCACTACGGATGAGTGCTGGGGAAACAGTTCTCTGGGCCTCCCTTTTTTGGATGTTTTCTCTGTCCCTTTAGCACTAACAGTGTGGAGTTCAACACTTGGTTTATTTTATAACTACCATTTCCTTTCCTCTCAAGATTCCTAGCTAATTCAAATAATCGGTCAGTTGAAATAATCAAAAACATTGCTCCTCAGAGAGGCCCATGTGCAATTCATCTGAGCATCACCGGGAAGCTTGTTAGAAATCCCAGTCCCAGCCCAGACCTACTGAGTCAGAACCTGTATTTCAATGGGGTCCCCGAATGATCTCTATGCACATTGAAATCTAGAAATTCTCTTCTCAAGAGGTGTTTGGGCACCGAGCGCAGAGCTCAGAAGCACAGTTCCTGGCAGTCCAAGGGAACAAGACCTGCCGGGGCCACTGATGGAGCATGTCCAGCAGATTCCAGGAAGCCCATTTTTTTCTGATTGCAGCTTTTACTATTGACCTCAGTGACCCCACAGCTTTCTCCTGATGTTACAACTGGAATGGTGCCACCATGCAAGATCCAAGAACATCTTTTACCAGGAACAAAGAGCCAAACGTACCTCCCAGGATAAAGGAGAAGCCAGTGACAAATGAGCATAAGAAAAAATAAGCCTATCCTTCCTGCTTCTTGCAGATTTTGTCTTCCTACAAACATCCTTCAGTTCTTTCTCTGGACTCCCATTTCTCCACTTCATCCTTCCAAAGGGGAGTACTGCTGGGGTGAGTTCTCCCATCAGTTGCCTTGTACTTAGAAATCCATGTATCTTCCTTGAGTTGTTTAATCAAACTCATCTCAAATTTTTGCTAACCCATTTGGATAACAGAAAATGCACATGAGAATCTCTGTAACATTTTTAAGGTGCTTTCAAACTTTATGTAGTCAGAATCCTTAACTCCCATCTGACTTCTTTGAATCTAGCATTCTTAACAGTTTTCTTTGAAATAATATTCCCTGAATGAGATAATTATCAAAAATGAGTAAAGGTGGCCAAGATATCTGGCGTATAAATCAAACCCTGGTCCAGCTTCTCTCTGGATGCCAAAAGAATGTTGCTTTCCGTGCATCTGCCGGTCCCCCCGCAGCGACGGCAGATGCTGCTGTGGAAGCAGCGCCCTGCTAATCCTGGATGTGAAGGTGAGAAACTCACTTTGGTTATTAATGGAGAAGTAATTCCAGATTTCACGTGATCTCAAGTCACTCACAGCCTCAACTTCCTCTTCACACAATACAAGGGAGAACCAGAAGTTATTTTTAAACTACTCTGAACTGCAGAAATAAATATTATATAAGCACCATGCATGAGGGTTGATGAATTTTATACCTTAGTCCCTCACTCAGAACCTATGTGTTCTTGTTTGATACTTGGTTCTAATAAGCTTAGATATGTGATTTTGAAGCCGTAATAAATTTAAAAAAAGAAAGACTTACTACAGGTAAGGGCACTGTGACCACTATTTGAGATAGAGGATGCAGGAAAAAAAGCAGAAATCCTGTATGTGCAGGTGCACACCCACAAAGAGTTGTTTGGGAGCATTTTATGTAGGGACAAAGATCCATTCCTATACTTGCCCCTGAGAACATTATTGTGTTACAACTCAGTATCTCAATTTATATTCTTTTACTTTTTTAAAAAATAGAGATGCGGTCTTGCTATGTTGCCTAGGCTGGTCTCTAATTCCTGGCCTCAAGTGATCCTCCCACCTCAGTCTCCTAAAGTGCTGGGATTACAGGTGTGAGACACTACATACAGCCCCCAATTAATATATATATTTTTGAGACAGAGTCTTAGTCTGTTGTCCAGGTTGGATTGCGGGGGCGCGATCTAGGCTCATTGCAACCTCTGCCTCCTGGATTCAGGTGATTCTTGTGCCTCAGCCACCTGAGTAGCTGGGATTACAGGCATGAGCCACCACACCCAGCTATTTTTTTTTTTTTTTAATTTTTAGTAGATGCAAGGTTTTACCATGTTGGCCAGGCTGGTCTCGAACTCCTGACCTCAAGCTATCTGCCTGCCTCAGCCTCCCAAAGTACTAGGATTACAGGCATGAACCACTGCACCTGGCAGTATTCTTAACAATAATGCTGAGTCTTGCCCAAAATGTGAAATGTTCAGCAGTAATAAATAAAGACAGGTAAGTATAAATTATAGTTAAACTGTAAAAATGTATAACCATAGCATATATGCAATTTAGACAAATTTCCATTGAAAATAGTTAAAATAATGTTTTGAGGTTCAATTTAAGGATGCTGACTACATAAAGTTTGACAGTACTTTAAAAATGTTACAGAGATTCTCATGTGCATTTTCTGTTATCCAAATGGGTTAGCAAAAACTTGAGATGAGTTTGATCAAACAACTCAAGGAAGATACATGGATTTCTAAGTACAAGGCAAGGAATCACCTCAAAGAAGTCAGGATGATTCCTATGACTCTGTTTGAAATTATGGATAAAATATTTTAGAGTGTATTAGGGTTTTCCAGAGAAACAGAACCAATACGATGTATATATGTAGAGAAAGAAATATATTACGAGGAATTTGGTTCATGCAATTATGGAGGCCGATAAATCACAAGATCGGCAGGGGGAGTTGGCTGGAGACCCAGAAGAACTGATGCTTTGGTTCTAATCTCCTGGGAACCAGGAGAGCTGACGGTGCAATTCTAGTCCCAGGGTGGCAGGCTTGAGACCCAGGAAAAACTGTTGTTTCAGTTCAAGTTCAAGTCTGAAGGCAGAAAAAAGGCTGATGTCCCAGAGTGAAGATGATGTGGTAGAAAGAGAGCATTCTCTCTTTCTCAGGGAGGGTCAGCCTTTTTGTTCTATGCAGGCCTTCGACCAATTAGATGAGGTCTACCCACAGCAGAGTGGGCAATCTGCTTTACTCAGTTTACGCACTTACATGTGAATCTCATGAAAAGCATGCTCATGGAAACCCCAAATATCTGAGAACACCATGGTCCAGTCAAGATACACACGAAATTAACTGTCACACAGGAATATGACAGAAAGAACAAATGTATGTAGAATCATACCCCTCAGGCTAGCAGGAGCTTAGCAATTACTTGGTTCAACTACCAATATAATACTCCAGATCTTACTGCATCTCTGATAAATTATTCTTCAACCAAGATTTAAACAGCTTAGGGGTAGAGGAATAATTCGCTCTATTTAGAGCACATTCATCTTTGAGTAATTCTCTTAGAACGCTCTTTTACATACTGAGGCACAATCAATATCCTCCCAACACCTATAAATAATACCTAGCTTTATCTTTTTTTGGTCTTTAGTGGGGAAAAATCTCAGGAATAGGACTAAGGAGAGGTGAGGTTACCCTCTTCCAATATTTCAAGACATTATTTGATAGAGAAATTGTACTTGTGTTGAAAGGTCATTGTGAGTAAAAGTTATGGAAAGGCAAAAAGAAACATTTAAATAACCATTAATGTCCAACCTTGTAATAAACTGCCTGGAAAAACCCTGAGTTTCCCACTATTGGAGGCATTCTAATTAGGCTTGGCCACCAATTGTCAGGGTACCATACAAAATGTTTCTTGGCCGGGCGTGGTGGCTCACGCCTGTAATCCCAGCACTCTGCGAAACCAAGGTGGGCAGATCACTTGAGATCAGGAGTTCGAGAACAGCCTGGCCAACATGGTGAAACTCCATTTCTACCAAAAATGCACAAAAAAATTATCTGGGTGTGGTGGTGCATGCCTGTAATCCTAGCTACTTGAGAAGCTGAGGCAGAAGAATCGCTTGAACCCAGGAGGTGGAGGTTGCAGTGAGCCAAGATTGTGCCAGTACACTCCGGCCTGGGCGACAGAGTGAGACTGTGTTTCAAAAAAAAAAGCTTCTATATTACATGGAAGATTTTGTTTTACAAACTCAAACTTACTCTTACTTATACTATTGTGCCTTCTGGGTTACAACTTCTCAATACTCAGCATTTTAATAATAATAATAATAAATCACTAAGAGTTATTTAGTGCTTGTTGCACCACGCATTGTACCAAGCATTTTACATGTATGATCTTTCTTAATCATTTCAACAACCCTATGACAGAGGTTATGGTGTTAGTATTCTCATATGATGAATCAGAAAACCAAGACTTACAAAGACTAACAATCCTGTCTTTAAATTATATGGATTATGAACCAGTGGTTGCCAAGGATTGGCAGTGAAGGGAGAGGTTGATTACAAAAGCACACCAGAGAAGTTCTCTGGATGATGGAACTGTTCTATATCATGATGGTTGAATGCATTGATCAAAACTCATATTAAAAAGGGTAAATTTTACTATGCAAATTACATCCCAATCAACCTGACTTTTAAAATCTTGCCTTTGATCATACAGCTACATAGAGCCCTTGTGTGTGTGGTAGCATATTTGCAAGTTTGGGTTCTGAAGTTACTTGCTTTTTTCCCGAGGCCTATAATTTGGGTCAAGTGTCACATTTGCAACAGTGGTGCTTTGTCTAAGTTCACAGTTTATGTGGCCAGTACTCCATGGGGATTTCCATGTACAAATAACTTTATCACATTGTACTGTATTTGTCACTGTATTCATCTTTGTAATTCACTTTTTAGGGCATGGTTTCCAACGTGGGTACACTCAGATTAACTTGAAAGCAAAGAGACATTTTCTTTATCTCTACAATTATAATCTCTATAAATTTAATATCTTTCATAGTACCTGATTCAGGCACTGGGATTATTTTCTTCAATAAATACCATGAGGGAAACTGAGATTTGGATTCAGCATAAAGGAACATTCCAGATGGTCACTGCTGCTACGAGGTGAACCAGGTGCCCATTAGAGCAAGGCTGGCTTACGTCAGAGAACAGAATACTTCTAAAATCACCTTTAACTGAATTTACTGAACACCCCCGCTGCCCCCAAAGACTCAGTGATTTCTCTAAAAGCATAGGAAAAATGGACTTGATGGATTTATACATATAGAACAGTCTGAGAGATAAGAGAGACACCCCTGGTTTTGCTTCTATTACCACTCAGTTTCCTTTCTGTGCCCACTTTCCCTTCCTTTCCCTTCCCTTCCCTCTTCCCTTCCCTTCTCCCTCCCCTCCCCTCCTCCCTCTTCCCTCCTCCCTCCTCCCTCTTCCCTCTTCCCTCTTCCCTTCCCTTCCCTTTCCTTCTTTAAGACAGGGTCTGGGTCTGTTGTCTAGATTGGAGTGCAGTGGCTCACTACAACCTCAATCCCCCAGGCTCAGGTAATCCTTCCACTACATCCTCCCAAGTAGCTGGGACCACAGGTGCACCACCACGCCCACCTAGTTTTTTTTGTATTTTTAGTAGAGATGGAATTTCTTCATGTTGCCCATGCTGGTCTGGAACTCCTAAGTTCAAGCAATCCTCCCAACTCAGCCTCTCAAAGTGCTAGGATTACAGGTACGAGCCACTGTGCTTGGCCTTTGCCCTTTTTTCTTGAGTGAACATGGAGGTTCCTCCTAAGGGTAGTTTAAAGGCAAGATTTTGAGGCAATTGATGAATGAAGTTACTAGGTGTAATCAATTTCATAAATGAAGAATATTTTTATAATTAACATGTCTAAAGATATTTTCTAGATTTTTTTTATTGCAACTGAAAGTTGTTACATGTCAAAATAATCTAAGCTGATGAGTATTTATCAGTAGACAGAAAAGAAGGGAAAAGGGTAAGTGCCACCTAAGCTGTGAAATATTTTGAAAAGCAAAAAAGAATTCTTATTCTGTTCACATACATTTTGGAAGCCCATGTCAGATCTGGGCATACTGCACTGGTCATTGAAACTCTAGTATCAATGTAACCATAGACTAAACATGGCCATGGGTGCAGGATGCCGAAATCCTCACAGCACCGCAGCCCTGAGAGAGAGAGCACGATTAGATACCTGGTGCTCAAGGACGGAGACTCACAGGATATGGGGCAGGTGCCCAGACCGCTGCAAGGCAGGCGGTGTGACTTAGGGAAAGTCAGCCAGGGGTCCAGGTCTCTCTCCCACCTGAGTTCATTACCCTAAACAAGCCACTACATGTCTGGCTTCCATTTATTACCTGCAACATGAGATGTACAGAACCGCTGGAGTAGATTTCAGGATAAATCTGGAACCATTTGAATAGCTCATGTATTAAACATTTTAAATTAAATTTTGGTCTGACATTAGGGTTTCTGGAAGTTTCCTAGTTTTCAATATTTGCATGGAGTTTGAAATGTCAAACCATTGTGAAAATGTCTTCCACAGTTTCCAATGTCTAGCCAATCAGGCAAACAGCAAGCCATGTGAATTGAGTAAGATAAAGACATTTTAAAATAGAAAAATCTTGCCCCATAGAACTTGTGTCACTGTGAAGACTGAGAAATATCAGAGAACAATTTCTTAAGTTGCTCAATTGTGGTAGAAAAGGTTAAATAAAAGGGACAAATTGCCTAATATGTACTCCCCTCCAAACCCTGAAAGTGGCAGGCACACAAGGCAGTGCTCTAAAACCAGGAAGTCCTAAAATGAAAAAGTCCAGAAGTAGACATCCACTGGAGTAAACCACTACAAAACATGTGAAAGTACAAAGTAAATTCTAGAGGAAGCCAGGAAGTCAGAGAATTGCCTAGGCTGGTGTGTAGCAAGATTTGACAGCACAAACTTATTCACACTATGAATAGCAAATACAAGAGCCTAAGGGTAAATGAACCTAGTAATATATTTATCATCATTTTTACTATTATTTTTGAGACAGGGTTTCACTCTGTCACCTAGGCTGGAGTACAGTGGTACAATTATGGCTCACTGCAGTCTCGATCTCCCCAGGCTCAGGTGAGCCTCGCACCTCATTCTCCTGAGTAGCTGGAACTACAGGTGTATGACGGCATGCCTGGCTAATTTTTTTATTTTTTGTACAGACAGAGTTTTGCCATGCTGCCCAGGCTGGTCTTGAACTCCTAGACTCAAGTCATTCTCCTGCCTTGGCCACCCAAAATTCTGGAATTACAAGTGTGAGTCACTGTGCCTAGCAATTATTAGCAGTATGCCTTTTGGTATAGTGTTCTACAAACAACAACAAGAAAAGTTTTCACACCCATTCTCTGATTTGAGACTCTGTATAACTCTGAGGTAGTTTGAGTAGCCCTATTCTATTTAGACACCTGCCCCTGCCTACCACCCCAGGTGCCAATGGGAACAGCCCACAGAAATCAACAAGAATGTCCTAGAGGTCAAGTGATGCTGTGTTAATTACAAGGCCAGCGAATGGGCACCTTACCCACTCCCATCCCTGGATCTAGAAAGAAGGAACACAGAAGCTCCAAATGTAAAGCTGTGTCTGTTGCATGTAGCCAGAGGTAAGTGGAAAAATTTGGTCTCTATTATTAGAAGGCCTGCACTTCTAAGCTGAGGCCTGAACAGATCCCAACCATTTTTGGAAGCTGTTTTCTCTTATGTAAAACATAGACCCTGGTAATACTACTACCAACACTTGTGATAAGAACAGCATGTATTTCTTTAACAATGTTTACACTCCTACTATGTGTAGGCTTAGGCCAGGTAGCAGAGAGATGGAGGTAAATATAGGAATAGGTTCCTCACCAGGACTCTAGTCTAGAAGAAGAGAGAGAAAAAACAGAGAGGTGTCTTGTGAACTAGAAAATCCTAAATGGGTTTATTAGTCCATTCTCTCACTACCATAAAGAAATACCTGAGACTGGGTAATTTATTAACGAAAGAGGTTTAGTTGACTCACAGTTCCACATGGCTGGGGAGGCCTCAGGAAACTTACAATCATGGAGGAAGGCAAAGCAGGCACCTCCTTCACAAGGCTGGAGGAGAGAAGTGGAGTGAGCAAAGGGGGAAGAGCCCCTTATAAAACCATCAGATCTAGTGATAACTCATTATCATGAGAACAGCATGGCAGAAACTGCCCCCATAACACAATAATTTCCCACCAAGCCCCGCCTTCAACGCTTGGGGATTATAGGGATTACAATTCGAGAGGAGATTTGTGTGGGGACACAGCCGAACCATATCAATGGGTAACTGCGTTTATTTAAAGGAGATGGGAACGGTGGGCATAGTTCAAATGTCAAAAGTGAGAAAAGGGAACTGGGTTTCCAAAGCCTCCTATATGAGGCAGTGGCTTTGCTTCCTGCTTTAGTGGCCCCCGGAGTCCTAACTGTGACTTCTGTGTGTAAAATGGCTACAAAATTGGATTTATAACTATTAACATGCTATGCAAGGAAGGCAATGATTTAAGTGTAGCCGGGGTATTTTTACATTTCATGTGAAACTTGAAAGGTCACCTGAACTTTGGGGCAAGACCCTCTGCGGTCAAAGGAATGAGGCAAGGCCAGCTCCTCTCCACCCACAGCTTTCCACAAAAGATTTAGTTGAGATGTAAATACCAGAATCAAAACAGTTGTGGCGTTGGTGATATAGTGGTGAGCATAGCTGCCTTCTGAAACAGTTGCTGAGGCCTACCACAACTTTGGGAGGTTGAGGCAGGAGGATCGCTTGAGCTCAGGGGTCTGAGACCAGATTGTGCAACACAGCAAGATCCCACCTCTGAAAAAAAAAAAACCCAGGCATGGTGTTGCATGCCTGTAGTCCAAGCTACTCAGGAAGCTGAGGTGGGAGGATTGCTTGAGCCCAGGATTTCAAGGCTGCAGTGAGCTATGATCGTGCCATCGCACTGGATGATAGAGTGAGACCCTGTCTCTAAAAACAAAACAAAAAACAAAAACCACTTGCTGTCGATGGGGCACACTGAAAGGAATATGAAACTGATCTTTATTTTCCTCCAGCACGTTAAGTTCTCATAACATTCACCACATACTCAGACCTTTACAAATCTGTGGAGTAGAAATGTATAAGGGGAAAGCAGAAGGGGAGGAAAGTGTTGGGGACAGGCTATGTGGAGTTAGCTGCAAAAGTAGGAGCAGTAATTGGAAGCTAAGCCAGGTAAAGGGGTTGGAACGCCTGTGTCCCGCCATCACGGGGGGACCATGACAGTTCAGGGCTCCAGGCCAGACCTTGGAATGGGAAGCCACTGTTTTCCTTGGTCACAGAGAACACCAGGACCTCGACCAGTTCCTCTGCAACCCACTATGGGACAGTGAAAAGAGTAATAGGATGAGGATCGGGAGGCTGGAGCTTCAGCACAACACAGCCATTACTTGGGCAAGTATGCATCAAACACCAGGGCCTCAGTTTCCAGATCTGTGAAATGGGAGAGCAGGAGCAGATAAGATCAAGAGCCCCTCTGGCCTTGTGACTTGTGGTTATGTCGGGATGGCATAATTCAAACACCAGCGACGTGTGTAATGGATAAGCTTCACTATTTACTAACTGTGTGAATTTGGAAAAGTCCCTAAACTTTTCTGAGCCCTAGTTTCCTCAGAGTTAAATGTGGCTGATGCTTCCTGTCAGGTGGAAGGGACTAAATGAGGGCATGCACACAAAGCCCAGGGCATAGCACTGGTGGTGATGGAGGTTAATTTGTTTCCATCTCCCTCATTGGGGTCCTTTGGTGGGTGCCCTCTGAGAGTCCTGATTCAAATTCTAGCAGGACTTTGGAAGAGGGCATCCCACAGGGGAGCCTCAGGGAAAGATGAGATGGAGTTCAGCCACCCAGCATGCCTTATTTTATTTTATTTTATTTTATTATTTTATTTTATTTCACTTTATTTTATTTTTTGTTTTAGAAACAAGATCTTGCTCCGCTGCCCAGGCTGGATGGAGTGTAGTAGCATGACCGTAGTCCACTGCACCCTTGAACTCCTGGGCTCAAGCAATCCTTTCACCTCAGTTTCCAGAGTAGCTGGGACAACAGGTGTGTGCCTCCACATTGACTAATTATAATCTTTTGTTAAGCTGCCCAGGCTGGTCTCAAATCCCTGGTCTCAAGGGATCCTCCTGCCTTGGCCTCCTGAAGCACTGGGCTATAGGTGTGAACCACTGCACCTGGTTCCCAGTATGCCTTTAAGCAAGTCCTGAGCATCAGTGAGCTTCACTTACCTTACACGCAAAATGAAGGTACTGGCTGGGCGCGGTGGCTCATGCCTGTAATCCCAGCACTTCGGGAGGCTGAGGCAGACAGATCACTTGAGGCCAGCAGTTCAAGACCAGCCTGGCCAACATGGTGAAACCCTGTCTCTACTAAAAATACAAAAATTTGCGTGGCATGGTAGCACAGGCCTGTAGTCCCAGCTACTCAGGAGAGGCTGAAGCATGGGAATCACTTGAACCCAGGAAGTAGAGATTACAGCAAATCGAAATTGCAGCACTGCACTCCAGCCTGGGCGACAGAGCGAGACTCTGTGTCTAAATAAATAAATAAAATAAAATGAAGATAACTATTTCTTGCCCTGGCTACCTCTTGAGGCTATTGTGAGAGCAAACAGGATGCACATGGAATGTTCTTTGAATTCTAAAGAGGAATTCAAATGCCAGTGCAAGAGGAGAGCAAGGAATGGGCGTCTGCACCACTAAATGGCTTCCTGCGCACTTGGGGGACAGTGGCTATGCATGCACTCCCACAACTGGCTAATTAAAAAAATATTTTTTTTAGAGATGGGGTCTTGCTATGTTGCTTAGGCTTTTCTGAGAGACAAATTGGCTGTGCTTCTAACATGAAAAGTATGTGCTAAGAAAACGCATGTAAGGGGTCCCAAGTTTGTGCCTCCCTGATCTCCAAGGCCTAATTCTGCCCATTTTAAATTTTCCTTGTTAGTTTCTGTTCTATGGCTTCCGGGCGATGTGCCAACAGAGTCCCGTGCAAGACCCTTGGAATAAGTTCCTCACTTCTTTAAACGACAGATCATGAACATAATTAAATAGGGATTTGAATGAAAGATCAGCTTGTGGGAAAGTGCAAAGGATGCCATCACACGTATTTCCTATTATTAGCTTGAATTTTCAATTTCCTTTAGCTGTCCCGAAGAAGGGAAACCTTCATTAGGCAGTGGAGATGTAGACAGATGGTCCAAACGCCTTTGGAGCCTTCAGAAAATGGTGGCTGTCTCCTCCCATGTTTTGTTAGTCATCTTGGGCAGAAAAATAGGCACCTGGGATGGTATAAAGGGAACTTCATGGGAAAATGCACCTACAATTCAGTTGTAATTGATTAATTTACTTGACTGCCTTCTGGTCATTTTGAAACTTTCTCCACATATATATTTACAACCCTGTGGCAATTATGTAATGATGTAATTATCAGTAAGGTGTATAAGGAAAATATGGTGTCTAGGATTGCACTGGTGCAAAATTAAATGTCTGATGACCTGTCTGTATTGTGTAATGAATCACCATCATTCAGTAGAATTCTTACATTAGGTTCAGTCACTGTACTACATGTATAGACTGAAAACTGGAAAAATATGCAGAGCTATCGAAAGGTTTGCAAATATTCAGGTACTTGATGTCATGCAGGTGACTTACCTAACAACTTCTATGTTGTCTTGGTGTAATAAAGACAAACTCAAAGTCATGAGGTGGCAGGCTATGGCAGAATTCTTTTTAAGTCCCAGCTGCAAAACAAAACCAATATCATAAAAATGACAGCTCCACTTACTAACTCCTTGGTAGTTAAATACATTGTACAAGAGCAGGCACTCTTTTCATCTCTCTCCAGCATGTCTTCTCAAAACATGGGCTGATCCCCACTGAAAAGCACCAAATTATGGAGACCTCACAAGATTACTGGTTCAATCCCGTATCTTAAGTGAAAACCTGATAGATTGTTAGCAGATTTTTGGCTAAAAATTTCAACCATTTAAAAACAATCAATCAAAATTTGCAGTGTTTGGAAAAACGAATTCTAGTTGATTAAACCTCCAAGGGCAAACATTTTTACAATGAAATATTCCAAAGTTCAAAATGGTTCCACAGCCACAGCAAAAACAACAACCAAATATGAGTGCTCCCCGAAGAATTCTAAAATCAGAAAACCAAAACCAAAACCAAAATCTGCACATAAAAAATATTACTGCCTTGCAAAACAAATACCCAAATCTACATTCAATAACAACTCTGCTTTATGAAAGTAAAATCCCCAAATTTGAGAATACATTATTTCCATGTAATACAGCTATTCTTGACCTCTTATGCCATTTTGACCATACTGCCCAAAGTAATTTATAGATTCAATGCTATTACCATCAAGCTACCATTGACTTTCTTCACAGAATTAGATAAAAACTACTTTAAATTTCATAGGGAACCAAAAAAGAGACCGCATAGCCAAGACAATCCTAAACAAAAAGAACAAAGCTGGAGGCATCACCCTACCTGACTTCAAACTATTCTACAAGGCTATAGTAACCAAAACAGCATGGTACTGGTATCAAAACAGATATATAGACCAATGGAACAGAACAGAGGCCTCAGAAATAGTGCCACACATCTACAACCATCTGATCTTTGACAAACCTGACAAAAACAAGCAATGGGGAAAAGATCCCCTGTTTAATAAATAGTGTTGGGAAAACTGGCTAGCTATATGCGGAAAACTGAAACTGGACCCCTTCCTTATACCTTATACAAAAATTAACTCAAGATGGATTAAAGACTTAAACGTAAGACCTAAAATCATAAAAACCCTAGAAGAAAACCTAGGCAATACCATTCAAGACATAGGCATGGGCAAAGACTTAATGACTGAAATACCAAAAGCAATGGCAACAAAAGCCAAAATTGACAGATGGGATTTAATTAAACTAAAGAGTTTCTGCACAACAAAAGAAACTATCATCAGAGTGAAAAGGCAACCTACAGAATGGGAGAGAATTCTTGCAATCTATCCATCTGACAAAGGGCTAATATCCAGGATCTAAAAAGAACTTAAACAAATTTACCAGGAAAAAAAAAAAAACAACAACATCAAAAAGTGGACAAAGGATATGAACAGACACTTCTCAAAAGAAGACATTTATGTGGCCAAAAAACATATTAAAAAAAAAAACTTATCATCACTGGTCATTGGAGAAATGCAGATCAAAACCACAATGAGATACCATCTCATGCCAGCTAGAATGGCGATCATTAAGAAGTCAGGAAACAACAGGTGCTGGAGAGGATGTGGAGAAATAGGAATGCTTTTAGACTGTTGGTGGGAGTTCAAATTAGTTCAACCATTGTGGAAGGCAGTGTGGCAATTCCTCAAGAATCTAGAACTAGAAATACCATTTGACCCAGCAATCCCATTACTGGGTATATACCCAAAGGATTATAAATCATTCTACTATAAAGACACAAGCACACACACATTTATTTCAGCACTGTTCACAATAGCAAAGACTTGCAACCAACCCAAATGCCCATCAATGATAGACTGGATAAAGAAAATGTGGAACATATACACCATGGAATACTAAGCAGCCATAAAAAAGGATGAGCTCATGTCCTTTGTAGGGACATGGATGAAGCTGGAAACCATTGTTCTTAGCAGACTAACAGAGGGACAGAAAACCAAATACCGCATGTTCTCACTCATAGGTGGGAATTGAACAATGAGAATACATGGACACAGGAAGGAGAACATTACACACCAGGGTCTATCGTGGGGTGGGGGGCTAGGGAAGGGATAGCATTAGGAGAAATACCTAAAGTAGATGATGGGTTGATGGGTGCAGCAAACCACCATGGCATGTGTATACCTATGTAACAAACCTGCATGTTCTGCACATGTATCCCAGAACTTAGAGTATATATATAAAAAGAACAAATTTACCAGGAAAAAAAAAACATCAAAAAGTGGGCAAAGGATATGAACAGACACTTCTCTAAAGAAGACATTTATGTGGCCAAAAAACATATAATAATATAATATATGTAATATTATATATATATATTATTATATCATTCTACTATAGGCATGGGCAAAAGACTTTGCCCATGCCTCCAATGACCAGTAGGATTATATATATATATATATATTTTTTTTTCTCATATATATTCATATATATATGAAAATAAATGCCATTTTATAATAGAGAAAAACATTAAAATATACAAAAATTAATTTCTTCCTTTCCAATCAATTAGATCTAAAGACAAGAAGTTCTCTCATAAAATGAATGAGGTGTTAGTTTTAGGAGACAGAGAAGTACCCAACAGGAATCTGTGAGACTAAGAAATAAAAGATCAAACTTGGGAATAGAGTGTAGTCTTGCTCTGAAGGAAAAACCTCCTCGCTGTGTTCTCCTGGTTGAGATCATTCTAGGAACTTAGGGTTCGGATTATTCATATTCATTAGGTATGTTGCAAGGTAAAGCAAACAAGAGAGAAGGAGCAAAGCTGGGACCGGTCCAGACACAAACTCAATGCCTATGATGTTCTGGTCTAGGGTTCAGTCCAGGGAGCACCACCTCTCACCTCGATCCAGACCATTGGGCATTAGAGGTCAAGTTGCCAACAAAATGAAGGGACAAAGGTCAGTGGCCACCAACTGCCTGCTAAGTCCTTTTGAAGTCTCCTATTCACAAATACCATCTAAACAGATGCCTCCGAAGGATCTTAAAGAAAATATAAATAAGAAGCTAAGGCGTCAAACAGGCTTATCTTCTGATGGACTCTTCCAGGGTGACATACAAGTAGCAGAGTGCAAGAGACAGTTCTCCTATAAGACTTCATGCTCTAGGAAATTCACAAGCACAGAAATCAATCCATTTCAGGACTAGTACCCTGGGGGTGGTTGACTTTGAACACATATAAAGCGTTATCTCCACATTTTCTCTAAGTTCCCATACTGAGAATTGGCCTCTGGGCTCTGGGTTCCGAAGCCATTTCCTCATGTATTTCTTAGGACTGTGATTTTTCAAGAGTAAAATTCTGAGAATTAGGAAAAGTTCTTGCATGTTGCCATAGTAAAAACTGAGCAAGAGCAATTCTGAGTGGAATTCACTTTCTAGTCAGGCATCAGCACAGTTTCAGATATGTCATCAATTTGAGTAAATATAATGTGCAACTTATTTCTTGTCATTGTTTTTACTTATTAGCTTGGGAGGTTTAGATTTTGGAAAGCAAGATAACATTTCAAAATGATACTACGTCATACCTCAAAAGGAAGAAACATCATTAAGAAGGTACAAATAATCCCTAAACTCCAACATTTATATAGTACTCTTCAATTCACAAGTTCCTCTTAAAAATGACCCCATTTGATTTCAAAACACCCTCATAAGGTAGGCAGGGAAAATACTATAACGTTATTTTTACAAATAAAGAAACTGAGAGGCTCAGACTGGTGAGGTCAACCACCGACCCTTAGCTGACATTATTAGTAGAAAAACAAGGACTTAAACCTTCTCCTCTCAGTAGCATTGAATAGTAATTATTCATGTATCTCATTTTCCTTAACAAAATAATAATAATATTGATAATAATAACATAACACCCTTGATTCTCGACCCCTGGTGACTTTCCTTTCAGTTCTCCTAAACCACAACTAATTTCAGAATACATAAACATAAGGGCAAATTGTAACTTTTTTCTTTAATACTCATTTGAATATTACACAGAAAAAAAAAATCAGTAAATATTTATTGAGGGCCTGTGATGTATTCAGTGATGGGGATATCAAGTGCTTAAGACAATAAGCTGAAAATGTACATTTGACTTAAATAGCACTGAATATTCATATATATCAAACTGTGTACAATTTTGATACATTTATATGCATCACAATGTGTAGACAACATGAATCAGTGACTGTTTCACTTTTCATGTAGATATTTTGTCATTTTGCATAGAAAAATCAAAGACCAAAGGGGGATAATATCTGGTACTCTGGATCCGCTATTCTTTCACTGGGGAGGTGATACTAATGCAAAAAGCTCGGGAGGGACTAGATGCAGAGGCGGCAGAAGGAGACCCGGATGTGGACTTGTGCCAGCCTGCCTCTGTGTTGGGTTTGTTCAGGCAGGCTCTTCTCGCTCTCTGCCCTTCAAATCCGATATCATTGGCTTGATTTGAGTAATCTGCCCAGCCCTGAAAAGCTAACCCATTGACTAAGGGGTGGGATATACTCATTGGCTAAACATGGATCCCATGTTTGACCCTAGATCCGGAAGTAGGGATTCATTCTACCCCTAAACATGGATCTATATTGGAGTGGTGGGTAAAAATCTAGAGTGCTTTGACCAAAAGTGGGGAGTCTAGATGGTCAAAAGTAAATAAATAAATAGATAGATGTAATACAGGGGTTGATCTGTAAAACATCAACAACAGTAACAATAATAAGTTGGTCTGATGATATATCCTGGGAAGCACAGACCTAACTTACACCTCTTCCAGGGGTGGATGCTACTTAGCACTGTTACTAGGTATCAGGAATTCTCATTTCTTTTTTTTTTTTTTTAATTATACTTTAAGTTTTAGGGTACATGTGCACAACGTGCAGGTTTGTTATATATGTATACATGTGCCATGTTGGTGTGCAGCACCCATTAACTTGTCATTTACATTAGGTGTATCTCCTGATGAGAAAAGAAATGAGAATTCTTAAGAATTCTCAGTAAGAGAGAGAACAGGTCCTTTTACACAGATACTTCATACTGAAGTTTATGTGTAAAAAACTTGACTGAAACAAACAAAAAGAATCCTATGAATTTTCCCATATTGTGCCTATAAGTTATCTTTTTTTTACAATATTATAAAGAGGAAACTTTTATTTCAATTTTATAGGTAAAGACAAATTTCCTCTTTTTTTTAAATTTTACTTTAAGTTCTGGGATACATGTGCAGAACGTGCAGGTTTGTTACATAGGTATACATGTGCCATGGTGGTTTGCTGCACTTATCAACCCGTCATCTAGGTTTTAAGCCCCACATGCATTAGGTATTTATCCTAATGCTCTCCCTCCCCTTCCCTCCACCCCTTGATAGGCCCCGGTGTGTGATGTTCCCCTCCCATGTCCATGTGTTCTCGTTGTTCCACTCCCACTTACAAGTGAGAACATGTGGTGTTCGGTTTTCTGTTCCTGTGTTAGTTTGCTGAGAATGTGGCTTCCAGCTTCATCCATGTCCCTGCTAAGGATGTGAACTCATTTTTTTTTTTTTTTTTATGGCTTCACCTATATGTTATTCTTTCACTGCTTCTACTCCATGGTCCCTTTGGACAACACTAAAGATTCAGGTGGAAACCAAAAATAAAATTCTAAGGCACACCCACCCCACTCACCCAACTATCTGAATGGACTCCCTCCCCAGCCAGGAGACCCCAAAGTTAACCTGAAAGACTAGTTCAGGTCATGATGGGAAGGGTGGGTATGTCAGACACGCCTCATCATGCTCTCCTCCCTTTTGGAATTCAGGAAAAGCTGACCAGCATTTAACACCAACACAGACCCTGAGTCTGATAAGAAATATTTATAATCTATTCTCTCTGAAGCCTGCTACCTGGAGGTTTCATGTACATGATAAAACTTTGCTCTCCATAACCTCTTATCATAACCTAGACATCCCCTTCTAATGATAATACATTTTTCAACCAATTGCCAATCAGAAAATTTTTTAATCTACCTATAACCTGGAACCACCCCTCAGCTTCGAGTTGTCCCGCCTTTCTGGACTGAACCAATGTATATCTTAAATGTATTTGATTGATGTCTCATGTCTTCCTAAAATGTATAAAACCAAGTTATGCCCTGACCACCTTAGGCAGATGTTCTCAGGGTCTCCTGAGGGCTTGTCATGGGCCATGGTCACTCATATTTGGTTCATAATTAATCTCTTCAAATACTTTACAGAATTTGACCTCTTTTTGTTGACACAGAATAGACGACCACCTTCCTTAAATAGCTAATTCCGACCTTCCTCACTCCTCTCCCTCTTGCTCCTGTAGAATGCTACCGTCAGTGTTCTTAGAAAGATTGTCTGCTTCAGATGAATTTATACCTGACCTGGAGAAAACTTGCTTGTCTTAGTTATTATCCAACATGAAAGCTGCCCTCTTAGGCATTCAAAAAATTCAGTGAAAAAATACTGTTCTAAATACAGCTATGTTAGAGTTAAATGCTTTTTCAACTCATATAAAAACATAGAGGGCCTCCCTCATGAGGCAATACATAGATGTAATAACTTACCCAAAACAATGCCATTTAAATAATCTCTGCCTTATTAAAAGAAACAGGCTGGAAAGGGGATTCAAGTCTCAAATGGTTTGTACTATTTCTGCTAATACTTGAGAGTTAGGAAGTGAAAAATCTAGAAAATGAAATTTTCTTGGCTCCCACTTTACTAAATAAAACTCCTAACCCTCGTAACTATGGAGACACATTCATAAATTAATTCCCTAATGACTCATCCTGGGTTCCCCAGAGAACAATAACAATGCTTGAATCAAAAGAGTATGTGCTGTTAATTTTATGGGGGTTGGGGGAGAGACGCAATCCTAGAGAAATAAGAATAAGGGGAAAAGAGGAAGTGAGGCAGGGAAGGAGGAAACACAAATACAAAGAAGTGCCTCATACAACTGGACAAGCTGGTTGCTTCATCTTGCAGGATATCTCCTGAGAAGGATATAAAATAACTGTACCCAGGAACAGTCTGTCCATGTCGGGAGGAAAAGTGAGCAATTCCTTATGTTGCAGTAGGAGTAGTGACTTTCTGCTACTTATTACATCTTTCTCGGATGCAGAAGCCATATTTGTAAATTTTTTTTTTTTTTTTGGAAACAGGTTCTCTCTCTGTCACCCAGGCTGATGTGCAGTGGCGAGATCACGGCTTACTACTGCCTTGACCTACCTAGGCTTCAGAGATCCTTCCACCTCAGCCTCCCAAGTAGCTGGGACCACAGGCATGTGCTACCATACCCAGCTATTTTTTTTTTTTTTTTTGTATTTTACAGAGTTGGGGTTTCACCATGTTGCTCAGGCTGGTCATCTTGAACTCTTGGGCTCCAGGAATCCACCTGCCTCGGTGCTGGGATTATAGGCGAGACAGCCACCATGCCCAGCCTCATATTTTTAATTTATTTTTGCAATTTAATAAACTGTAAAATTCCATAAGCATGAGGATGGAGGGGCCAAGGGAAAATGTTCCCTTTGCCCTCTAAAGGTTCTACTAAAAAATCAACTCACGAAAGGCAGATTAATTGGAGAAAAGGCATACAAATTCATTAATATGCACATGGGAGAGAATCACAGTGATTACCACTCCCCACAACAATTGGGTTTAGGAGTTTATATACCCTCTTAGGGTTACAAAAAGAATGGGGTCTTGGATTATAGCCAAACCGTCTATGGTGATGGAGAAGAGGAGGCCTGGCTGGCAAAGGTGGTCTTGTTATGTACATGAGGCCTCACAGGTAGCAGCTCTCAGGCAGCAAAGATGGCAAATGTTTCTTTCACATGTTTAAAAGCGTCAGATTCTCAGTTTACCTTTCCTAGATCCGGCCAAGGGAAGGCCTGGTGCCTCAGGGCAGATTCTCTACAGATGCACTTGGTAATCATTGGCTTGATTTGGGTAACGTGCCCAGCTCTGAAAAACTAGCCCTCCCCAACAAAAACAGCTTTGCAGGGTTACATGTGTTTGCTGGCTCTCTGAACAGCCATTGCAAAATACGTCAAAAATATTTTGGGGAAAAATATTTTTATTTTCTTCGAAGACAAGGACAATGACAATCTTGCACAAAGATCCATTTCTAGCACTTAGCAGTTTCTGGATCCTCCCAATGACCTCTTATTTACAGTCAAGAGACAACACCAAGGGTCAGCAAGACATCCAACAGAATATGTGTGCCTGATACTCAAGACCATGCATGATTAATGACAGAAGCAGCATTGCCAAGGGGTCAATAATTGTTTTTTAGGGAGTAAAAAGAATCTCTCATATTATAATGGTTTGTGGCCCTCTGAAAGGCCAGCATAACTAAACAGAAATAGAGTACAGGTCAGGTGCCATGTGCTCTCACCTGTAATCCCAGCACTTTGGGAGGCTGAGGCAGGAGGATCACTTGAGGCCAGGAGTTTGAGACCAGCCTGCGCAACAATAGGGAGACCTCGTCCCTACAAAAAAAATTTAAAAATTAGCCAGGTGTGTTGGCCCATGCCTGTGGTCCCAGCTACTTGGAAGGCTGAGGTGGAAGGATGGCTTGAGCCTGGGAGGTCAAGGCCTCAGTGAGCCATGATTGTGCCACTACACTGGGCAACAAAGCGAGACTCTGTCTGAAAAAAAAAAAAATTAAAAAAAAGAAATACAGGAAGTTTGTGGTATTAAAATTTCACGGGTGGGGCACTGTTAGAACAAAAAGATTGGCTGTGCACAGTGGCTTATGCTTGTAATCTCAGCACTTTGGGAAGCCGAGGCAGCCAGATCATGAGGTCAAGAGATCGAGACCATCCTGGCCAACATGGCAAAACCCCATCTCTACTAAAAATGCAAAAATTAGCCAGGCGTGGTGGCAGGCGCCTGTAGTCCCAGCTACTCGGGAGGCTGAGGCAGGAGAATTACTTGAACCCAGGAGGCAGAGGTTGCCGTGAGCCAAGATTGTGCCACTGCACTCCAGCCTGGCGACAGAGCAATACTCCGTCTCAAAAAAAAAAAAAAAAGAAAAAGAAAGAAAGAAAAGAAAAAAAAAGGTCTATTAACATCCTCAAAAGGATAGTAAGTTTTAAAAAGATTGAGAAATTCTGCTGTCAGCCACATTCCTAAACTTTCAGGTGACTTTGAGAATACCATGTAATAATTGGGGGTTCAGTGTATTTATGTTTGTGGGGAGGGGTGGAGGAAATGGAGATGGCATGAGGAGAGTAACTTTCCAGTTAACCCACTACTAGCCAGGAACAAAGAAGAGATTCAAGGCAGGGACCGTATATTATATTCATCTTTGTGTGAACCACGCATTGTAAATAAATGCATAATGAATGAAAAATAAACAAGGAAGTGATTCGCGAAGAAACCCAAATTCATTTCTTTAGCAGGATTTGCCGGAATTGACACTGCTTCAAACATCTAAAATTATTACAGGCAAGTTAGTACGAAGTGCTGGCTAATCATTTCCCCTAGGAATCCCATAATTTTTCATCAACCCTCAATCATTTAAAAATAATATAAAATCAATCGAGTAAAGTGATAATTTACCTACCTATTATTACATATGAGATTCTTCTGTTTATTTATAAGTAAATTCACAATACTCAGGCATACTAATGATCAATAATATAAAGCAGTTGCTTACCGTTTTAATTATATAAATATTATTTCCTCCATGTAAGAGTTAAATGTTCTTTCCCGTCTCTCTCTTTAGTTTTGAGATTGAAACTGAGGCACTATGTAATTCCTGAGACTGAGTTTCTTGGAAAGGTAGCACAAATCACAATCAAGTGCATGGGCAAATTCTTGTTAGCAGCCCAGCTTATGCTGATCAGAAGCCAAAATATACTGTAAGAATTAAAATGTGAAATGGCACATATGTCATTTAAAACCTGATTAAATATTCAGCAACGAGGTATGTGTGTAGTTTGTAGAATTATAAATCAGAACTGCTGTTCTCAGAAAGGGTGTAATCTTATTTGGGCCACATGATTAATAGACAGAAGAACACAGTATTAAAAAGTATGTAGGTAACCCGGGTAAACATGTAGAATAGCTGGTATGCTGGAAGAGTTCTGAAAAGGTCTCTGAGGGTTGGAAGTGCTAAGGACAATTTCATAAAGAAGGTAAGAGATTATCTACATAGATCTGAATAGTCTCAAAGAAACTGTGAATTAATGTTGGATGTTTTGAAGGTAATAAGAGGAAACTGTCACAGTAGGGGTATAGTCAGTGCCTTGAGGGTCCCTGGGACCCAAAAAACAGTGAGAATAGCTATCATTTATTGAGTGCTTAGCCCTGGAACATAAAGTTCTCCAGGACACCGAACAATGAGACAATTCAAAATATTGGTTTCTGGTCTTGAGAAAATAAATGACTCTATTCACTGGGTAAAAAATTGTCTCTAGTTCCTTGTGTCCTAAAGAAAAAAATGTAGGAGGCCCTAATCCAGCTGCAAGCAAACAATTCTTGAAAATCATTTTAAATGTTAGAACAGTTTATGATTTTTTAGCATGTAACTAGGAAGGAATTCTAAGAACAGAATGGCATTAATATTAACAAATTTTCCTCCATTATTATCTATTTATTTACAGGCAATAGTATTCCATATGCTTACACCCATGAAAGTAGAATAAGAAGAAAATTGATGCTGAACACTGGATCATTCTAGCAATAACTAACGTTTAATAAACACATCAGTAAATTAAACTTTAAAAAGCCTATACGGCCAGGCCCAGGGGCTCACACCTGTAATCCCAGAACTTTGGGAGGCTGAAGGGGGCGGATAACTTGAGGTCAGGAGTTCAAGATCAGCCAGGCCAACATGGTGAAACCCCATCTCTACTAAAAATACAAAAATCAGCTGGGCATGGCGGCTCCCAGCTACTCGAGAGGCTGAGGCAAGAGAATCACTTGAACCCAGGAGGCAGGGGTTGCAGTGAGCTGAGATCTCGCCACTGCACTCCAGCCTGGGCTACAGAGTGAGACTCTGTCAAAAAAAAAAAAAAAAAATCCCATCTATCTCATTAAAAGTTGATTTTCCCATAAAATTTTATTTTTTTACGTTTACTACTTATTAAAATTTGTGGTATATGTGATTTATTATGTAATTATAATGGTACCTCAACCCAAAATATAATTTTAACCCTTGGAGTCTTATCCTTATCATAAATTAAGATAATCTTAATTTAAAAATACATAGTTTGTTATAGTATAATATGAAAAATGATTAATAATATTTACATACAAATACCAAAAGTCCCTTGTTGACTTCTGAACTACACATATATGGGCCAAAGCAATGAAGAACCTAGAGAAGAGATGTCAGCTTGGTCGGCACAATAGGGCAATGCAAAACAGACCCACAGATGACCCAGATGTTGGAATTAGCAGACAAACATTTTAAAATAACTGTGAAAATACGTTTAAAAATCTACAGAGAAACATGGATATATGTGGCAGAGTAAGGAGTATCAAGATAATCATAATAAAGAACTAAGTGAAAATTTTAGAACAAAAAATATTTTGTATAAAAAAATTGATTGGATGGTATTAATAGCAGATTTTATATAAAGGAGAAAGAACAAGTGAGCTTAAAATTGGATCAACTTAAATCATCCAAAGTAAAGCACTGGGAGAAAAAGGACTTAAAACAGTCAAAATAACCTTCAAGATAGTATCAAGGTATGTGTAACTAGAGCCCTAGAACAAAGCAGACCAAGGATGAGGCAGAAAAAGTATTTAAATATTAACAAAAGTTTTTCTAAATTTGATGAAAAAGAGCAACTTGCACATCAGTCAATCCCAGCAAATCCCAAGAAGGATAAACACAAAAAAAGACAAACAAAAAACAAAACTCATACCTGCAAACATCATAATGAAACTGCTGAAAACCAAAAAAGAAAGAAGACATGGACACATATAGACAATGAGAATAATGAAGGTGATTTCTTATCACAAAAACTAGAGACAAACAAAAGACATTTTTAAAAAACAAACAAAAGACTGGCAACTTAGAATTCTATACTCAACAAAATAACCTACAACATAAGGATATTTTCAGATTAATTAACAAAATTAGGGACAATTTATTGCCAGCAAACACACACTACAAAAAACTACAAAAATAAGTTATTTAGGTTGAAGGGTAATGATACTAGATGGAAATTTAGATGTATGACAAATAATGAACACTGAAATAGATGATCAAAGTTTTAGAAGTTGCTGAGTAAGACTTTACCAAATTAAAAAACTTGTACTCTTTAAAAGGGCACAGTTAATAAAATGAAAAACACACACTGGAAGAAAATATTTGTAAAAACATAACTGTAAAGTTTGTTTGCAGAATATATAAAAAACTGTAAAAACCTGATAACCTAAAATGAAGAGATTGAGAAAATATTATTACTGATAGGAGACAGATAAGCACGTAGATAGATATAGATAGGTAGGTAGATAGGCAGATGAGAGGAGATTTATTATGGGCATTGGCTCACACCATTATGCAGCCTAAATCCCACAATATACCATTTGCAAGCTGTAGAACCAAAGACACCTTTGGCATAGCTCAGTCCAAGTCCAAAGGCCTGAAAAGTAAAGCAACTGATACTATCGCTCTCAGTCCAAGGCAGGAGGCCTAGGAACCTGGAGGCCACTGCCACAAGTTATGGAGTCCAAAAGTCAGAGAGCCTGGAGTTCCGATGTCTAAGAGCAGGAGAAGATGGGTGTCCCAGATCCAGAAAAAGTGCAAATTCACTTTTTTTCTGCCTTACTGTCCTGTCCAAGCCCTTTGCAAAATTAATTTTAATTTCATTTTTTATTATACTTTAAGCTCTGGGGTCTATGTGCAGAACATGCAGTTTTGTTACATAGGTATACGTATGCGTGCCATGGTGGTTTGCTGCACCCATCAACTCATCATCTACCTTAGGTATTTCTCCTAATGCTATCCCTCCCCTAGGCCCCCAACCCCACAACAGGCCCCGGTGTGTGATGTTCCCCTCCCTGTGTCCATGTGTTCTCATTGCTCAACTCCTACTTATGAATGACAACATGTGGTATTTGGTTTTCTGTTCTTGTGTTACTTTGCTGAGAATGATATTTTCCAGCTTCATCCATGTCCCTGCAAAGGATATGAACTCATCTTCTTTTGTGGCTGCATAGTATTCCATGGCGTATATGTGCCACATTTTCTTTATCCAGTCTATCATTGATGGGCATGTGGGTTGGTTCCCAGTCTTTGCTATTGTGAATAGTGCTGCAATAAACATATGTGTGCATGTTTTTTTGTTTGTTTTTTGTTTTTTGTTTTTTTGAGACAGAGTCTCACTCTGTCACCCAGGCTGGAGTACAGCAGTGTAAACTCAACTCATTACAACCTCCGCTTCCCGGGTTCAAGCAATTCTTCTGTCTCAGCCTCCCAAGTAGCTGGGACAACAGGCACATGCCACCACGCCTGGCGAATTTTTGTATTTTTAGTAGAGACGGGGTTTCACCATGTCAGCCAGGCTGGTCTCAAACTCCTGACCTCAGAATCTGCCTGTCTCGGCCTTCCAAAGTGCTGGGATTACAGGCATGAGCCACCATGCCCGATCTCCTGTGTCTTTATAATAGAATGATTTATAATCCTTTGGGTATACACCCAGTAATGGGATTGCTGGGTCAAATGGTATTTCTGGTTCTAGATCCTTGAGGAATCACCACACTGTCTTTCACAATGGTTGAACAAATTTACATTCCCACCAACAGTGTAAAAGTGTTTTATTTCTCCACATCCTCTCCAGCATCTGTTGTTTCCTGACTTTTTAATGATCACCATTCTAACTGGCGTGAGATGGTATCTCATTGTGATTTTGATTTGCATTTCTCTGCTGACCAGTAATGATGGGTTTTTTTGCCACATAAATGTCTTCTTTTGAAAAGTGTCGGTTCATATCCTTCACCACTTTTTGATGGTTTTTTTCCTTGTAAATTTGTTTAATTTCTTTGCACATTCTGGATATTAGCCCTTTGTCAGATGGATAAATTGCAAAAATTTTCTCCCATTCTGTAGGTTGCCTGTTCACTCTGATGATAGTTTCTTTTGCTGTACAGAAGTTCTTTAGTTTAATTAGATCTCATTTGTCAATTTTGGCTTTTGTTGCCATTGCTTTTGGTGTTTTAGTCATTTATCCATGCCTATGTCTTGAATAGTATTGCCTAGGTTTTCTTCTAGGGATTTTATGGTTTTAGGTCTAACATTTAAGTCTTTAATCCATCTTGAGTTAATTTTTGTATAAGGTGTAAGGAAGGGATCCAGTTTCAGTTTTCTGCATATGGCCAACCAATTATCCCAACACCATTCACTAAATAGAGAATCCTTTCCCCATTGCTTATTTTTGTCAGGCTTGTTAAAGATCAGATAGTTGTAGATGTGTGGTGTTATTTCTGAGGTCTCTGTTCTGTTCCATTCGTCTATATCTATACCAAAAGAGATCTATGTAGTCAATGCAATCCCTATTAAAATCTCAGTGGCATTCTTTACAGAAGTAGAAAAAGACAAAAACTCATATAGGAACACAAAAGACCCCATATAACCAAATCAATTTTGAGAAATAACAAAGATAAACATTTTCCACTTTCTCATTTTATAATATATTACAAAGCTATAGTAATCAAAACATTATGATACTAGAATAAAAACAGACACATAAAAATGCAACTGAATAGAGATATATAAATCCACACATTTACCGTCAACTGATTTTCAACAACAGTGCAAAGAACACACAATAGGGAAAGGATAGTCTCTTCAATAAACGGTGTGAAAAAAATTAGATAACCACTTGCAGAAGAATGAAATTAGATCCTTATCTCACAGAGTAAACAAAAATCAACTCAGAACGGATTAAAAACTTAACTATAAGATCTGCAACTCTAAAACTACTAGAGGAAAATATAGAGAAAAAGCTTATTGAAATTAGTCTTGGCACACATTTTTTGGTCAAGATACCAAAAGCACAAGTAGCAAAAGCAAAATAGACAAGTGGGCTTACATCAAACTAAAAAGTTTTGCACAGCAAAGGAGAAACTGACGGAGTTAAAAGGCAGTCTACAGGATGGGAGGAAATACTTGCAAACTATATATCTGATAAGGGGTTAATATCCAAAAAATATAAGAAACTCATACAACTCAACAGCAAAATAAAATGAATAAATAAAAAATAATATGATTTCAAAAATGGGCAAAGGACCTGAATAGACATTTCTCAAAATAAGATACACAAATGGCCAACAGGTACTTGAAAAAGGTGCTCAACATCACAAATCATCAGAGAAATGCAAATGAAAACCACGACGAGATATTACCTCCCAACTGTTAAAATGATTAACAAAAAGATGAAAGATGAAAAGCATTGGCTGGGTGTGGTGGCTGACGCCTGTAATCCTAGCACTTTGGGAGGCTGAGACAGGCAGGTCACTTGAGCCCAAGAATTTGAGACCAGCCTGGGCAACATGGTGAAACCCCATCTCTATTAAGAATTCAAAACCTGAGGTGGGAGGATCACCTGAGCCTGGGGAGGTCAAGGCTGCAGTGAGCTGTGATTGCACCACTGTGTATTCCAGCCTGGGTGAGAGAGTGAGACCTTGTCTCTAAATAAGTAAATAAACATTGGTAAGGATGTGGATACTAAGATGTCAGCTCACCCCAAATGATAAATAGATCCCATGCTCTTCCACTCTCGAACCTTGAAACTACATCACTGGTTTGCCTGGGTCTCCAGCTTGCAGATGGCAGATCATGGAATTTCTCAGCCTTCATAATTATGTGAGACAATATCTTACAATAACAAAGCATATATGTGTAAAATGAATCATATATAGGTAGAGAGATAGATACATGCATACACACATATCTCCTGTGTTCTCTGGAGAACCTTGTCTAATATACCTGGGGCAAGAGATTCTGGGTGGAGACATACAATGGCACCTAAGGCCCCAAGCAGAAGCTGGTGGGAGAGTTCATACTCTTCAGAGTGACTCTCACTAAAAACAACTCCAAACCAGAAAATAACTAGTGTTGGTGAGGAGGCAGAGAAATTGGAATCCTTGTGTACTGCCAATGGGAATGTAAAGTGGTACAGCTACTATAGAAAACAGTATGAAAGTTCCTCAAAAATTAAACATAGAGCTAACATATGATCCAGCAATTCCACTTCTGGGTATAAACCCAAAAGAATTGAATGCAGGAACGAGAACAGATACTTGTATATCAGTGTTCCTAGGACCATTACTCACAGTAGCCAAAAGGTGAAAACCACCAAAATATTCAGTGATGAGAATATGCATAAATAAAATATGGTCTATATATCCAATGAAATATTATTCAGTCTTAAAAAGAAATGAAATTCTGATACACACTACAACATGGATGAACCTTGAAGAACAAATTTTTGTTTTTGGCTAAATGAAATAAACCCAAAACAAAAGACAAATAATATATGATTCTATCTGGAATAATCAAATCATAGAGAAAGAAAGCAGAGGCCAGGCGTGGTGGTTCATGCCTGTAATTCCAGCACTTTGGGAGGCTTAGGTGGGCGGAGCGCCTGAGATCAGGGGAGTTACAGTGAGCTGAGATTGCACCATTGCACTCCAGTCTGGGCAGCAAGAATGAAACTCTGTCCACGCCCGGCCCCCGCCCAAAAACAAAAGAAAGAAACATTCAGGTAACGAAAAAGAAGCAGTAAAGGATGAATAGAGGGAACAAAAGATGTGACACTAAGCAAACAAAAAGTAAAGTGACATATGTAAATCCAGCTGTACCAATTACAGCATTAAATGTGAATGGATTAAACAAAGTATGTTTTCTGACCACAGTGAGATTATAAACTGACAGCATATAGAAATTCAAAGGACCCCAAATAGCCAAAAGAATGTTTAAAAAGAGCAAAATTGAAGGACAATTTCCTGATTTGAAACTTTCTTTAACACCACAGCAATCAAGACTGTGTGGTAGAGACAAAAGGATAGACATATAATCAGTGGAACAGCATTGACAGTCCAGAAATAAATATTCACATTTATAGTCAATTGATTTTTGAGGAGGGTAGGGAAAGAAGAGTCTTTTCAAAAGCAGTGTGGAGTCACTGGATATGGTGTTGAGTCACATGGACAAAAGAATAAACGCACATCCTTACCTCACAGTGTACATAAAAAATTAATGCAAAATGAATCACAGACCTAAAAGTAAGAGCTAAAACTATAAAACTCTCGGAATAAAACATGAATAAATCTTCATGACCTTGGAGTAGATGATGGTTTCTTAGATATAACACCAAAAGCATATGCAATAAAAGAACAAAATAGACAAATTGGATTTTATCAAAATTAAAATCTTTTTTTTTTTTAATACTTTAAGTTCTGGGATACATGTGCAGAACATGCAGGTTTGTTACATGGGTATACACATGCCATGGTGGTTTTCTGCACCTATCAACCTGTCATCTACATTAGGTATTTCTCCTAATGCTATCCCTTCCCTTGCCCCCCACCCTCCAACAGGCCCCAGTGTGTGATGTTCCCCTCCCTGTGCCCATACATTCTCATTGTTCAGCTCCCACTTATGAGTGAGAACATGCAGTGTTTGGTTTTCTGTTCCTGTGTTAGTTTGGTGAGAATGATTGTTTCCAGCTTCATCCATGTCCCTGCAAAGGACATGAAATCATTCCTTTTTTTTTTTTTTTTAATACTTTAAGTTCTAGGGTACATGTGCACAATGTGCAGGTTTGTTACATAGGTATACATGTGCCATGTTGGTGTGCTGCAGCCATTAACTCGTCATTTACATTAGGTATATCTCCTAATGCTATCCCTCCCCCCACTCCCTCCCCACAATAGGACCCGGTGTGTGATGTTCCCCTTCCTGTGTCCAAGTGATCTCATTGTTCATTTCCCACCTATGAGTGAGAACATGCGGTGTTTGGTTTTCTGTTCTTGCAATAGTTTGCTGAAAATGATAGTTTCCAGTTGCATCCATGTCCTTACAAAGGATACAAACTCATCCTTTTTTATGGCTGCATAGTATTCCATGGTGTATATGTGCCACATTTTCTTAATCCAGTCTGTCACTGATGGACATTTGGGTTGATTCCAAGTCTTTGCTATTGTGAATAGTGCCACAATAAACATACATGTGCATGTGTCTTCATAGCAGCATGACTTATAATCCTTTGGGTATATCCCCAGTAATGGGATTGCTGGGTCATATGGTATTTCTAGTTCTAGATCCTTCAGGAATCACCACACTGTTTTCCACAATGGTTGAACTAGTTTACAGTCCCACCAACAGTGTAAAAGTGTTCCTATTTCTCCACATCCTCTCCAGCACCTGTTGTTTCCTGATTTTTTAATGATCGCCATTCTAACTGGTGTGAGATGGTATCTCATTGTGGTTTTGATTTGCATTTCTCTGATGGCGAGTGATGATGAGCATTTTTTTCTTGTGTCTGTTGGCTTTATGAATGTTTTCTTTTGAGAAGTGTCTATTCATATCCTTTGCTCACTTTTTGATAGGGTTGTTTTTTTCTTGTAAATTTGATTGAGTTCTTTATAGGTTCTGGATATTAGCCCTTTGTCAGATGAGTAGATTGCAAAAACTTTCTCCCATTCTGTAGGTTGCCTGTTCACTCTGATAGTAGTTTCTTTTGCTGTGCAGAAGTTCTTTAGTTTAATTAGATCCCATTTGTCAATTCTGACTTTTGTTGCCATTGCTTTTGGTGTTTTAGACATGAAGTCCTTGCCCATGCCTATGTCCTGAATGGTATTACCTAGGTTTTCTTCTAGAGTTTTTATGATTTTAGGTCTAACATTTAAGTCTCTAATCCATCTTGAATTAATTTTTGTATAAGGAGTAAGGAAAGGATCCAGTTTCGGCTTTCTACTTATGGCTAGCCAATTATCCCAGCACCATTTATTAAATAGGGAGTCCTTTCCCCATTTCTTATTTTTGTCAGGTTTGTCAAAGATCAGGTGGCTGTAGATGTGTGGTATTATTTCTGAGCGCTCTGTTCTGTTCCATTGGTCTGTATGTCTGTTTTGGTACCAGTACCATGCTGTTTTGGTTACTGTAGCCTTGTAGTATAGTTTGAAGTCAGGTAGCGTGATGCCTCCAGCTTTGTTCTTTTGGCTTAGGATTGTCTTGGCAATGCAGGCTCTTTTTTGGTTCCATAAGAATTTTAAAGCAGTTTTTTTCCAATTCTGTGAATAAAATCATTGGTAGCTTAATGGGGATGGCATTGAATCTATACATTACGTTGGGCAGTATAGCCCTTTTCACGATATTGATTCTTCCTATCCATGAGCATGGTATGTTCTTCCATTTGTTTGTGTCCTCTTTTATTTCACTGAGCAGTGGTTTGTAGTTCTCCTTGAAGAGGTCCTTTACAACCCTTGTAAGTTGGATTCCTAGGTATTTTATTCTCTTTGAAGCTATTGTGAATGGGAGTTCATTCATGATTTGGCTCTCTGTTTGTCTGTTACTGGTGTCTAAGAATGCTTGTGATTTTTGCACATTGATTTTGTATCCTGAGACTTTGCTGAAGTTGCTTATCAGCTTAAAGAGATTTTGGGCTAAGATGATGGGGTTTTCTAAATATACAATCATGTCATCTGCAAACAGGAACAATTTGACTTCTTCTTTTCCTAACTGAATACCCTTGATTTCTTTCTGTTGCCTGATTGCCCCAGCCAGACCTTCCAACACTATGTTGAATAGCAGTGGTGAGGGAGGGCATCCCTGTCTTGTGCCAGTTTTCAAAGGGAATGCTTCCAGTTTTTGCCCATTCAGTATGATATTGGCTGTGCGTCTGTCATAAATAGCTTTTATTATTTTGAAATATGTTCCATCAATATCGAATTTATTGAGAGATTTTAGCATGAAGGGCTGTTGAATTTTGTCAAAGGCCTTTTCTGCATCTATTGAGAAAATCATGTGGTTTTTGTCTTTGGTTCTGTTTATATGCTGGATTATGTTTATTGATTTGCATATATTGAAACAGACTTGCATCCCAGGGATGAAGCCCACTTGATCGTGGTGGATAAGCTTTTTGATGTGCTGGTGGATTTGGTTTGCCAGTATTTTATTGAGGATTTTTGCATCGATGTTCATCAGGGATATTGGTCTAAAATTCTCTTTTGTGGTTGTATCTCTGCCAGGCTTTGGTATCAGAATGATGTTGGCCTCATAAAATGAGTTAGGGAGGATTCCCTCTTTTTCTATTGATTGGAATAGTTTCAGAAGGAATGGTACCAACTCCTCCTTGTACCTCTGGTAGAAATCGGCTGTGAATCCATCTGGTCCTGTACTTTTTTTGGTTGGTAGGCTATTAATTATTGCCTCAATTTCAGAGCCTGCTATTGGCCTATTCAGGGATTCAATTTCTTCCTGGTTTAGTCTTGGGAGAGTGTAGGTGTCCAGGAAATTATCCATTTCTTCTAGGTTTTCTAGTTTATTTGCATAGAGGTGTTTATAGTATTCTCTGATGGTAGTTTGTATTTCTGTGGAGCCAGTGGTGATATCCCCTTTATCATTTTTTATTGCATCTATTTGATTCTTCTCTCTTTTCTTCTTTATTAGTCTTGCTAGTGGTCTATCAATTTTGTTGATCTTTTCATAAAACCAGCTCCTGGATTCATTGATTTTTTGGAGGGTTTTTTATGTCTCTATCTCCTTCGGTTCTGCTCTGATCTTAGTTATCTCTTACCTTCTGCTAGCTTTTGAATGTGTTTGCTCTTGCTTCTCTAGTTCTTTAATTGTGATGTTAGGGTGTCAATTTTAGATCTTTCCTGATTTCTCTTGTGGGCATTTAGTGCTATAAATTTCCCTCTACACACTGCTTTAAATGTGTCCCAGAGATTCTGGTATGTTGTATCTTTGTTCTCATTGGTTTCAAAGAACATCTTTATTTCTGCCTTCATTTCGTTATGTACCCAGTAGTCATTCAGGAGCAGGTTGTTCAGTTTCCATGTAGTTGAGCAGTTTTGATTGAGTTTCTTAGTCCTGAGTTCTAGTTTAATTGCACTGTGGTCTGAAAGACAGTTTGTTATAATTTCTGTTCCTTTACATTTGCTGAGGAATGCTTTACTTCCAACTATGTGGTCAATTTTGGAATAAGTGTGATGTGGTGCTGAGAAGAATGTATATTCTGTTGATTTGGGGTGGAGAGTCCTGTAGATGTCTATTAGGTCCACTTGGTGCAGAGTTGAGTTCAATTCCTGGATATCCTTGTTAACTTTCTGTCTTGTTGATCTGATTAATGTTGACAGTGGGGTGTTGAAGTCTCCCATTATTATTGTATGGGAGTCTAAGTCTCTTTGTAAGTCTCTAAGGACTTGCTTTATGAATCTGGGTGCTCCTGTATTGGGTGCATATATGTTTAGGTTAGCTCTTCCTGATGAGTTGATCCCTTTACCATTATGTAATGGCCTTCTTTGTCTCTTTTGACCTTTGATGGTTTAAAGTCTGTTTTATCAGAGACTAGGATTGCAACCCCTGCTTCTTTTTTTTTTCCCCCATTTGCTTGGTAGATCTTCCTCCATCCCTTTATTTTGAGTCTATGTGTGTCTCTGCATGTGAGATGGGTCTCCTGAATACAGCAAACTGATGGGTCTTGACTCTTTATCCACTTTGCCAGTCTGTGTCTTTTAATTGGCCCATTTAGTCCATTTACATTTAACGTTAATATTGTTATGTGTGAACTTGATCCTGTCATTATGATCTTAGCTGGTTATTTTGCTCGCTAGTTGTTGCAGTTTCTTCCTAGCATCGATGGACTTTACATGTTGACATATTTTTGCAATGGCTGGTACCTGTTGTTCCTTTCCATGTTTAGTGCTTCCTTCAGGATCTCAAAATCATTCTTTTTTATGGCTGTATAGTATTCCATCAATTTTCTCAAGCTGATGTCAGTCAGCTTCAGCACATCACATGTGAAGATTTACAGAGCTTGAGTGAACAGGGCATTCTATCTTAAATATCTGATATTGCTGATATCCAAGTAACCCTGGGGCCCATTCCAACTTGGCCCAGGAATCAGCCCAGAGCTCCAACTTCTGTGGTCTCCTGCCTTTTCACTGTAGACTGTGCCACCTATTCTCAGTCTTCTCCATCAAGTCCTAATGAGATCTATTTTCTTTGGCACTTTTCTTCACTGAAGCTGCTAGAGCTGAAGTTTGAGATGGAAAAACCTCTCTCATTCACAGAAGACTGAGCTGATGGGACTGCCTAATCTCTCCTGGCCAGTCAAGCAGACAAACTATGTTCAAGGCCTCTAGAGAAGGCCTTTGTAATGTAGGCTCTAGGTCCTGGCAGATTCCTGCCCCTCTTACATTGCTATTAAGTAATAAGTCAACTGGGTTGACCTTCTGAAGCATGAAATGGTCCCAGGAGCATGTCTAGGGTAGAGTGTGTGCAGAAGGCTTGGGATGGTTGTGTAGAGTGTTGGACATGGGTCAATCAAATGCCTGCGTACTGAGAGGTGAATGATGTGTGAAGTCCGAGAGTAGAGCTTTTAGACGTAATTCTGAAGACCAATCTGTGGGCTGATTTTCCTGGACGGTTGTTTGAGAACTAAGGCCAAGCCCAGGCAGATGTTCAGTTCTGAGTGTGATGCTTTTGTTTTCACAACCGTGAAGCCTGCTTGTATGTAATACACTGTGTTATTGTTAGACTACTTAAATATCTCAAGCCAAAGATATTGGGACTGGACAACATAAAATAACTTTTTGGATAAAAGAGTACTCTTTGGGCCGGGCACGGTGGCTCAAGCCTGTATTCCCAGCACTTTGGGAGGCCGAGATGGGCGGATCACGAGGTCAGGAGATCGAGACCATCCTGGTGAACACAGTGAAACACCGTCTCTACTAAAAAATACAAAAACACTAGCCGGGCAAGGTGGCGGGCGTCTGTAGTCCCAGCTACTCAGGAGGCTGAGGCAGGAGAATGGCGTAAACCCGGGAGGCAGAGCTTGCAGTGAGCTGAGATCCGGCCACTGCACTCCAGCCTGGGCGACAGAGCAAGACTCCGTCTCAAAAAAAAAAAAAAAAAAAAAAAAAGAGTACTCTTTGACAGGGATGACAAAATAGATTCATAAAAATTTCATTAAAATGGCAATTAACCTTACATTAAAATATCAGTTGAAGTTAAGAGTAAAAAGTCACCTGTGAAATTGTACCAGTTGCTATAATGCATTTAAGTCACATAATAAAAATAAAAATGGTACCATATAATTAACAGTATTTATGACAAAGTAAGCACAGATCTGAATCTTCTTTTTTGGTTTTGATTTCTTGTATTCAGTTATAAATAGGATCACACTGCTGTGTTCATTTATACATAAACTGCTTTAAAACACGAAGATTTCAATTTATCATTTTTAATTCTGGCTCTTTTATTTAATTATTTTGTGAAGAAAACTAAAAAATGAGTTCTAAGATCAACTAAATAGCTGGCAGTATGTACTGATTTTCACCTTTCAAACTTTTACTTCTTCTTTTATTCAATCACTTATTCACGTAAATGTTTGAGTACATACTCTGCTATCCAGCTCTATTCTCATTGGTAAGGATACCAGGACTATAAATGAGATTTCATCCCCAACTTTGGGAAAGTCACAATTTCATGTGACACACAGACAGTGAATAATATGATATTATAAGTACAACAATCAAGATATAGACACCGCTTTGTAACACAAGGAGATGGTGACTCACTCTCAGAGGGAAACCTAGAAAATTCCATGGAGAAAGAGGTGTTTTGAAGTCTAGCAGTTCCTCAAAGACTCAAACATACAGTTACCTTGTGACTTAGCAAATCTACTCCTGTATACTCCAGAGAACTGCAAACATATTGTCCACATAGAAACTTGTACACAACTGCTCATAGCAGCATTAATCAAATAGCCCCAAAGCAGAAACAACCCAAACATCTGTCAACTGATAAATGGATAAATAAAATGTGGGATATACAGCAGAATATTATTTGGCAATATAAAGGAATGAAGTACTGATACATGCTTCAACATGGATGAACCTTAAAAATAATACGCTAACTGAAAGCCAGTTATAAGAACCACATACTATATGAATGTGTATATGAAATGTCTAGAATAGGTAAATCTATAGAGACAGAAACTAGTCTACAGTTGGATGCAGGGGATGGGGGATTAACTGCTAATCGGTGCAGAGCTTCTTTGGAGGTGATTAAATGACCTAAAATTTGTGACAGTCGCATATTCCTGTGAATAAACTAAAAACCATTTAATTATATACTAAGTAGATGAAGTGTATATTTAAACTATATCTCAACAGACCTGACTTATATTAAAGTAGTTCATATATGTGAAGCTTTCAGAACAATGCCTGGCACATAGTAAGTGCTATATGAAGGTTAGTTATGATGATGATGATGATGATGATGATGATGATATAAAATATAAACTAAAGAAGAGACCACGTTACACCTGCAAGATTGTTAAATAGTTCAGCACCACACAGTAATAGCCAGAATGTTTACAATCACTCATTCTACACTGTAGGTAGAATGTAAATTTGAGCAGTTTCATTGGCAAACAGGTGACTTTACTTATTAGAAAAATAAACACTTAGGCTTTTTGACTCAATAATTTTAAAGAATTTATATTTATTACAGCATGGTTTATATTACAAAAATATCTAAGTAACTATCAATAGGTGTCTGATTAAATAAATGAAGATAAACCCAAATAAGAAAATCTTATGTGGCCCAAAGAAGAAAGAAAAAAAAGAACTCTTCCTCAGTGAGCTAATCTCTAAGACATGTTGTTAGGTGAAAAATATAAATTGCAGGCCAGGTGCGGTGGCTCACGCCTGTTATCCCAGCACTTTGGGGGGCCGAGGCGGGTGGATCATGAAGTAAGGAGATAGAGACAATCCTGGCTAACACAGTGAAACCCCGTCTCTACTAAGAATACAAAAAACTAGCCAAGCGTGGTGGCAGGGGCCTGTAGTCCCAGCTACTTGGGAGGCAGAGCTTGCAGTGAGCCGAGATCATGCCACCGCACTTCAGCCTGGGCGACAGTACAAGACTCCGTCTTAAAAACAACAACAACAACAATATATATATATACACACATATATGTATATATATGTGTGTGTATATATATATAAATTGCAGAAGACTGCTCATGGTATGCTGACATTACTGTTTACTGTAAAAAATAAGTTGTATGTGTGTGGATAAATACATACACATGTACACATTTACAAACACATTTATGCTTGTGTGTTCATAGACTTTTCTGGAAGGGTAAACTTTATAAGAAAGGAAACTAGCAGCATGTGGAGAATGACTAGGGGATTGGAAGTCTTAGATCAGAGAAAGATTTTTGTTTCGTTGTACATAATTTTGCACTGCTTGAAATTTCGATTTTAGTGTTTTTGTTTTTGGTTAACAACAGATTACTTTTTCAACTAAAGAGTTAATTGGAAGAAGAGGCTGAACGAGGTGGCTCACACCTGTAATCCCAGCACTTTGGGAAGATGAGGCAGCAGGATCACTTGAACCCAGGAGTTTGAGACTGCCTGGGCAACATAGGGAGACCTCCATCTATACAAAAAAAAAAAAAAATTAATGAGCCAGGTGTGGTGGTACACGCTGGTGGTCCCAGCTACTCAGGAGACTGGGGTAGGAGGATTGCCTGAGCCTGGGAGGATTGCCTTGGCTCAAGAGGTAGAGGCTGCAGTGAGCTATGGCTGCACCACTGCACTCCAGCATGGGTGACAGAGCAAGACTTTGTCTCAAATAAATAAAAAAATAAATAAGAAGAGAATGATATGATGCCAACAAAATTTCCAATCAAATGAAGTTGCCCTCTATTTTTCTAACCCAGATTTGGGCTACGTAAACTTAATTATGTGTCTGTGTATGTTTGTTTGTGTTTGTGGTTTTGTGATTGTAGATTCATAATTAATAAATCTAGTGAAAGTTTAAAATAAAAGGAACCCTGCTTTCTCCCCCATTTGACACTGGATCATCTTTTACTCAGTGTTGTTAATTCACCCAACAACTATTGGCTAAGAACCTCCTAACTTCCCCGCACCAGTAGATGCTGCGGGAAATACCCCAGGCACGGAAAGAGCAATACCTCCCTTCAGGTTACTTATGGTTGAACAAAAGAAACAGGAAAGCTCAGATCTGGCCCAGTGCCTCACGCTAGTAATACTAGCACTTTGGGAGGCTGAGGCAGGTGGATCACTTGAGCCCAGGAGTTCGAGACCAGCCTGGGCACGGCAAGACCCCCATCTCTACTAAAAATACAAAAATTAGCCGGGCATGATGCTGCATACCTGTGGTCCCAGCTACTCGGGAGACTGAGGTGAGAGAATTGCTTGAGCCTGGGAGTTTCAGGCTGCAGTGAACCCTGGTTGTGCTACTGCACTTCAGCCTGGGCGACAGAGCGAGACTCTGTCTCAAAAAAAGAAAAAGAAAGAAAAAGGAAAAAAAGAAGGCTCAAATAACAATATAAGAGTTTAGAGTATATTCATTCATTAAGTCAATTCTTTTTCAAGCCTGTTACAAGGGCTTTTTTGAGACATTACAATATCACCAGGAAGTCAGCAGGGGGCATCTCAAACTCATCTTCTGCTAAATGGGGCTAAGCTCATTTTCAGAGCAGGCCTTTGACATGGTTCTGAAGTTATCTCTGAATGTGAAACCATCAGCAAAAAACATTCATGATGTTCTGTATTCCAATCATTAACTGGGTCTCAAAGTTTTCTTTCATCTACACGGACTTAAATTTTTAATTTTGTTTGGTTTTGTTTTGAAAAAGGGGGAAACTACTTATAAATGAACATGAATTAGAAATCCAATGGGTTATTTGTGGGATATTCTTTATTGTGTGTGAGCTGTCTTCTAGGAAAGGTTTGCATCCTGCTCCCCCTTGGTTCCCCAGTTCCTCTGGGACATCATCTGGATAGTGTGCTCTGTTCTTTTTCTTTTATTTTTTATTTTTTTTTTTGAAGCAGGGTCTCACTCTGTAGTCCAGGCTGGAGTCCAGTGGTGCGATCTCAGCTCACTGCAACCTCCACCTCCTAGGTTGAAGCAATTCTGGGGCCTCAGACTACTGAGTAGCTGGGATGACAGGCACCTGCCACCACGCCTGGCTAATTTTTATATTTTTAGTAGAGACGGGGTTTCACCATGTTGGCGAAGGGAAGTCTCTTCCTGGATGCATTATTGCAGTGCACTGGCTTTTAAAAGAATTCTCTCTTTTTAAAAATTATTTTGAAATTTATCTTCTTCATTTTATTCAGACAAATCTTTTAATGCTGATTATATTATTTTTTCCCCTATCCCATCACATCTCCAGATCCAAGAGCTGTCAACCTCAACTTCATCCTTACCTTCAGCAACACATTATCATTTCTGTTCAGAGCCAGTTTGTGCTACAACTTAAGGGACACATGTGAGTAGGTAGTGGTGGCAAAGCCTTTTATGACAATTTTTAGTAAACATCTTTGTTTTTTCTTATTTAAAAAGTCAACAGATTTTAGGATATTTTTAAATATTTATGACTTTGCGTTTATACATTTTATTTGTATCAGTATGTTTTCTTACATTAATTATAATTTTTATAAGGACAAGATCCAACTCAGTACTGATGATCTTTAGAGCCTACTTACACATTTCATTGTATTTTACTTTAGTAAGAAAGCCACAAAATAAAAATCTACATTAAAATATGTGTGTACAAAAAAGTCTGATTCCCAGGCTACTCCTGTTTGCAACTGCTGCAACATTAAAATATAGCACATGAAATACATGTTTTCTTCTCTCCTGGGATCGCCAAAGAAAAAACATCTCATGATTTGTGGTTGCTGTTATTTAATCTTCCCTGAGTTTCATCTTCCCTCATCTGTAGAAGGGTAATATTATTGAGTTTGGAGTACTTTTGTAATGATTAAACGCAGGAGAAGATGAAAAGTGCCCAGTGCAATTAGCAGGCCTTCAATCAAAATTAGCTAGCTAGCTAGCTGGCTGGCTGGCTGGCTAAATAATGCTTCCCTACATCCAGAACTTCAAGTTGTTTCATTAAGTATGCACATTAGACTTTTTACTTAGGTCGTTTTAAATGTGTCCCAGGGGCAAGTGTCCTGCTACAGGGATAACGTTAGCTTCTTCTCACCTAAAACTTAGTTTGTTATAAAGGAAATGCCAATTATGGAAAAAGTCAAGCCTTTAGCTACTGAAGGCCGAGTAACCTCGCGGAAGTTTGGATGAGTCGCCTCACTAACGCACATGCAATCCTGACCTGGAGATCATGTGAGTTTCTGCGTTAGAAGGCAGGCACCTGATCGCTCCCAGCGCAGCCAATCAGGAGAGAGTGTTGCCGCCACACCCACCTGCTCCGTGCTTGCCCTGGGAGAGGAGCCAACCTGTCTTGCTTTTCTTTTTTTTTTTTTTAACCAGGTTAAGCTGCTATAAATTAAGTCTTCCTGGAAATCTCTTCAACTCTATTGGACGTGCTAACGGCCTAGTTCACTTCAAACTGAATTCATATTTAAATATTACATATCCTCCAACTCTTGAGTGCTTTAATTTTGTTATCTGGCTAGCCTGGGAAATCATTTAAAAAATACGTTATAAGTATAAGACTTTCCCTTAGCAATTACATAAAATCTCCTTGCAGTTTTCTGAAAGGCACAGAAGTGCAGTTTGGTTTGGTTGTCTTATCAAAAGACATTTATGCATGAAAATAGGCTGCAGGAGTATTCTATATAAGATAGCAGGCATTTCTGCACGTCTGTTTATATGCCATTCACACCATGAACACATCCAATGCAATTGTACTCATCTTCTGTCATTTTTTAAAATTAGAGTTTACTACATGATTTTTGGAGGACGGCCACATCATAGTTATTCATCCCTTGCATGGTCTGTTCTGCCACTTCTAAAGTTTTGCGAAGTTTAATTTTTGGCAGGTTTCAAGATTCTCTACACACTTTGTAGGACAGAGTGAATGTGCACAGTACATTGTGTAATAATTGCAATACAAGACAGCGTGTTGTGTTGTGGCATGGAATGCATCAACTTAAAGATAGAACTCTGTTGTGCAGAATACAGACTTTTGAAATATTTGGGTATTATCAACTTTTATTTCATTTTTTGAGAAAAACTTAAAAAGCGAGCCCAGTTTTTAAAAAAGCTTTTCATTGTTCTAACCTACAATTGTGCATTGTGTTTGTGTGTGTGTGAGATGGAGGGTGGGATGAGTAAAAGTGGACATTAAAAATATTCAGACTATAAATATAGTAGATTGGAGGTTCTGATTTGATGAGTCAGTTTCTCAGCCATAAACTGAGAGGGGGTTGGGGATACACTTCATTGTCCTTCCTGGCTAATGTAAATCCCTTATATTTAAAAAGATATTTAAAAATATTCCAAGCATTTTGGCAGAAAAGCACAGTATCCATTTTTTTCTTATTTTATGTGCATGCCTCTTATCCATTTAAAAATAGCTGTATTGACCTATAATTTACACACTATATAATTCTCCCATTTAAAGTGCACAATTCTATTGCTTTTAGTATATTTACAGAGCTGTGCATCAGCACCATAACGTAATCTAGAACATTGTCATCAACTCCCCCCAAATCTCTCTATTCCTCCCCTCCCCTGTTAATTACCCAGCCCCAGGCAACCACTGATCTACTTTCGGTCTCTATAGATTTGTCTATTTGTGGACACTTTAAATGGAATCATACAATATGTGTCATTTGTGACTATCTTCTTTCACTTATAACTCAATACGGCTTTAGATTATTTGACCTCGATGTTCTGCCTCTGAACGCAAAATATTATCCTTGCATTCCTTGATGAGTTTGAGGATTGAGAATAATTGGCATGAGGCAAAAATTAGAAACTAGTTAGAGCGAGTAGGCTTTTCTCCATCACATAAGCTGATCCATCTTGCCAATGTTAAAACACCAGATTGTACGAGCACAAGCTGGGACGCAATGTGTGTCCCTGTATCCCTACATTGACTTTGCGGGGGTGGGGGTGGGGTGCGGGGTGAGTGAGGGAGGACTGCAAGTGACAAACAGGATTCATCTAAAGAGAGGTGTATTAAAGTGCCAGTCAAATGTAATTTAACAGCTAAACTTTCCCTCCTTGGAAAACAGGTGATTGTTGAGTATTTAACGTGAATCGATATAAACCTGTGTTTGGTGCTTAGACAGGGGGCCCCGGGAAGAGTGGAAACCCTTAGGCTAAGCGAACAGGAGCCTAACGAAGCAAAGTTTTCCGTCTGCCCTTTCCTCCTCTTCTCGTTGGCAGGGTTGATCCTCATTACTGTTTGCTCAAACGTTCAGAAGTGAATTTAGGGCCCTCCCCCCAACTTATGATTTTATAGCCAATAGGTGATGAGGTTTATTTGCATATTTCCAGTCACATAAGCAGCCGTGGCGTGAAAACAGTGTCAGACTCGATTCCCTCTCTTCCTCCTCCTCAAGGGAAAGCTGTCCACTTCTAGCTGCCCTGCCCTCCCCTTTAAAGGGCGACTTGCCCAGCGCCGGACCGCGGCTCCAGCCCTCTCCCGCCCCCGGCTCAGCCGGCTCATCAGTCCGACCGCGCCTTGCAGCTCCTCCAGAGGGACGCGCCCCGAGATGGAGAGCAAAGCCCTGCTCCTGCTGGCCCTGGCCGTGTGGCTCCAGAGTCTGACCGCCTCCCGCGGAGGGGTGGACGCCGCCGACCGTAAGTTTTGCACGCAGACTCCCCTCCAACTGCAAACCCGGCGGGTGGCCACTTGCCATCCGAACTGAGGATGGGAAAAAGGAAGTTGGAAGGGGCTGTGATGCGCCCGGGGACTCTCCCAGCCTGGGCACTAGCCCGAAAGGGTCCCTGGTGTGGGATCCAGGAGGGGCCGGGAGGGAATCTCCTCCCGATCGTGAAGCGGCGGCGCCCGGTTCCCGCTTTTTCTCTCTCCCGGGTTCCCGCGCTGTCCCTTCCACTCTGGCGGGACCGCGTTCCCAGGCGCGCGGGCTTCGCCGGAGAGGTTCGGGGGTGTGGGGGGCGGGACAGCGGAGGCGGGAAGTAAGGGCCCGGCTGGCGGTGACCTGCAGTCACCTCCCTGCTGGAGGGGCCCTGGAATGAAAGGCGCACAGGCCAAGGTGACCTCGGCTTGGCTAGGACTGCGGCTCAGCCCCCGCCTGGGGACGCGCGGGCCGACAGGGGCCCCTTCTGGGGAAGCCGAGGCGCGGGAGGCGTTCCGGGAATGTCAGCCGCACGGGGCACGCTCGCCCTTGCTCCGCTGTGGGAGTGGCAGTGGGTGTGAGGGTGTAGAAGGAATGCGAGGCGCGGAGTCCTGGGGACTCGGCGTCCCGCCCGCTATAGGGCGCCCGGGACTCTCTCCAGCTTCCAGGCTCACATGCCCTCTTTACTTAGTGCCCTGAGAACCCAGTGAGGGGCTGACCCTCCCGAAAACGTGGCGCAGCCACCAGCAATCTGTGGCCGCCGACTCGACTCGGGGGTTGCCAGGTCTGCACTTGGCCACCACTCCTGTCCTGGGGGCTGAGGCCAGCTCCGGGCTCCCGGCCCCGCCGCGCGGCTGCGAGCACGTGGGGTTGCTGGGCGCCGCGGGCACAACCTTGGTCATCTCAGCCAGGGAACCGCCCGCTCGCTAGGGTCCAGGCGTTCGGCTCCAGATGAGAATGTCTCAGACCTGTCCGCAATGGAGGCAGTCTGCTTAATTCAAAACTCGATTCAGTTAACATGCAACAGCAATATAGAGAGCAGCTGAAGCCATTGATAACACGGGCCAACATTTCCTTTTTTCTTACTTGCTGGAATTGCAATTCGGGCGGTGTCGCTTGGATGTGCTCTCAGGCGGCACGTCCACGGCGGTTCAAGTTATGATGGAGTCTGTCTATGGCTTGGATTGCCACTGAACGTTTGTTTTATTTTGGCATTAATTTGTGAAACATTTTTGTTAGGTTAAAAAAAAAAAAGTTGGCAGGGAGCAGTGGCTCACCCATGTAGTCCCAGCAGTTTGGGAGGCCGAGGCCGGAAGATAGCTTGAGCCCAGAAGTTCGAGACCAGCCTGGGCAACATAGGGGAACGCCGTCTCAATCAAATAAATAAATAAATAAATAAATAAATAAATAAATAAATAAAAAAATTAGCCGGGCATGGTGGCCTGTGCCTGTGGTCCCAGCTAGTCAGCAGGCTGAGGAGAGATCACTTGAGCCAGGGAGTTCCAGGAGGCTGCAGTGGGCTGTGATTGTCCCACTGTATTTCATCCTGGGTGACAGTCTCTCTCTCACACACATACACACACACACACACACACACACACACGCTAAGTACAGATTCCATCAAAGCAAAATTGGATTAAAAAAAAAAAAGTATCTTTTCTATTGGATCAGTTTGAAAACACTGGAGACTCGATGAGAAAGTCGTCAACATCTTAGGTGGGGTATGTTTCCCTTTGTACTGCTTAACGCTGACAAAAAGATGGTAGGAGCGAACTCCAAATTCTTATTTCAGAAAGCACATCATAGAATAACGTTGTTTTCATTGCAAAACAAGCACCGAAATATGTCATCACATTCAAGTTTTTGCTAGGCTCCCTTACAGGTTCAAGACCCTACATTCTTTTTTTTTTTTTTTTTTTTTTTTTGAGACGGAGTCTCGCTCTGTCGCCCAGGCTGGAGTGCAGTGGCGCAATCTCGGCTCACTGCAAGCTCCGCCTCCCGGGTTCACGCCATTCTCCTGCCTCAGCCTCCCGAGTAGCTGGGACTACAGGCGCCCGCCACCTCGCCCGGCTAATTTTTTCTATTTTTAGTAGAGACGGGGTTTCACCATGGTCTCGATCTCCTGACCTTGTGATCCGCCCGCCTCGGCCTCCCAAAGTGCTGAGATTACAGGCGTAAGCCACCGCGCCCGGCCTAAGACCCTACATTCTTGGGAGTCAGTGTCACCTCTCTGGGTTTAGGTTCCTCAACTCTGAGATGAGTTTGGATGAGGCCAATGTTCTCTGGGGCCGGTGTAACTCTTGACTCTTTAAGTGGACACTTATGTGATTAATTAGTTTATTGAGTTGTAGCCAACACATGCTTTTCTTGGCTGTAAATATATTAAAGAAGGATTATTTCAAAGTAGACTTGAAACGACTGCCTCTCAACCCCTCCACTTTCACTCTATTCACCCAATATATAATGCCTCTCTCATCACAGAAACTTTCTTCCTCTTTCTCCCCCAGATGCATTCATCTAGCAAGGTAAGAATTTCAGGGAGAGAAAGATGTCAGTGTGGTAGAAAGAGAGGCAGCACCTCCTCTGGGCTCTTGAGTTTACTTATTCATTCTGAATTCTTTCTAAGAAGAATATGAGAACAAGAGGCACTGCCCTCAGGCACTTTGTCCTGGGAGCCACCACCATTTCTGCATGGTCCCAGTTAGGAAATGTGAAGAGTTAGGAGAGGGAGAGTATGGTCAGTGCTTAGCAGCTGAAGTTCTGTTTGCCTGGCCATCATGAATTTCCAGGCTATCCTCCGAGTTGAACATGATGGCAAAGGAGAGCAAAACAGCAGATGTCACTGGAGGAGAGCTCAGTGAGGGAATGATTAATAGCTGTATTGAAAGGTGGGAGTCAGGTACGGGGGAAGAGCTGTGATGGAAAATTTTCTCTTTCTTTCAGCAGCTTATTTTTAACTCAGCTCTCTATTCTTGCTTTATTATGGAGGAAAAACCAGGCCATACAGTTTACTGCCTTATGCCAGATTGTTCAAGAAAGTGCCTTGCAACTTACAACATTTTGCAGCTAGTTTCTTCTGTGACCACCACAAAGACCTCACTGACTTAAATATGAAGATGTTCCAGCCATCAAAGTGATGGCTGGTGATGATTTTTGATCACAAAGTGTAAGGAAAGTATTCAAGACACGAGTATCATGATTTTTTAAGGTCTGGATGAAGAGACCATTTGGATTTATGCATAAGGTAAATTCCAACTTTTATGGCAATACAAACAACAAAAACACTTATCAGTGTAAAGCTTTGGGATCATTTATCCATTACATGAGTTTGTCACCACAGTGAACTAAATACCATTTATCAACAGAGACTTTCTAACCTGGGAGTAAAATCTTTGTCACAGTGCTTTTGTCACATTCTGTCTTTGGAAAAGTTGAAGGCTCCATTAGTTTCTGAAGGTCTAATAGGATAGGGTTCCAATTTAGAGGCTGAGTTTGAAATTTACTCTGAACAATGTCTGTTCATTAGACTGCATGACTGCACTTTGCCGTCTTGTGGCCATTTTAAGATTGTCTGTGTGCACTGACACCCTTTGAGTGCTCAACAATAGGTATCTACTATGAAGGAAGGAATGGATTATCTTAGGTGATATATATATATATATACACACACACACATATTTCTGCTAGGAGTGAGCCTATTAAACTTGTGCCAGTCCATTCCTTTTGCTCTTCCTAGTCTGTGCTCTCAGAATGATCAGATGCTATCTAAGTAGTTTGGTGATTTTGACTGTTTGATTGAATGAAAGAAAACATCTCCCACCATTATTTGACAGTAGAATAGAACAAAGATGACCCAATTGGGGTGGCCACACTTTGTCTAATCCAGCCACCTTGCTCACAGCACTCAACCCACTTTGGTGTGTGTGCTCATCTGTGTTTTCATACATGTTGAAGTCTCTTTCTAAGCAATCAGGTAGGGGTAATACCATTCTGGCTTGGATTAATTTGAGTGTAGTATAAAGTTTAGAGAAGCTTTTAAGTAGCATGAAAAGTCAGATGCTTTTGGAGGGATCGTGGTGAATGTAGGTAAATGGATTTGCATTTAGAGAGTCTCAACAGCCCTTCATTCAAGATACAGCTATCATGACATCAATAATGTACCTTTGAAAAAAAATTGGCTGCAGAATTAATTATGGTGAAGAATAGTATAGGAGTTAGCACTTACATTTTAACTAAAAGGAATAGCATCCCCATGTTTATGCAGCCTTCCCCCCAATAAAACAATTGTTGGCAAAGTAATCATGGACTTTCATTGTGTTAGTTTGAGACAACTAGATGTTCCCATTTGCCATCCTCAGCAACAAGAAGAAAGTAGTCTCAGATTAATAATGTAAACATTTTGTATTTCACTTAAAAAAATCTTGACTTAAATATGCCCATGTGATGACACTCAACCAAATTATTTCATTAACCAGTCCACAAGATCCCTTTAAATAATGATGGCTTATTCACACTTGATGGTCTAATTCAGTGGGGAAATTTTAACACACATCTCTGAACCTATTTTTTAACCCCTCTTTTCAGTAGTGTGGAAGGTTACCCCTAATACTGGAGAAAATTCAGGGTAAAATTCAGGTGATACATACAGGATTTATTTTTACTATTCCATTAATAAAATAATTTTTATAAAAATAAAAAGTAGGCTGGCACAGTGGCTCATGCCTGTAATCCCAGCACTTTGGGAGGCTGAGGCGGGTGGATCATGAGGTCAGGAGTTCAAGACCAGCGTGGACAGGATGGTGAAACCCCATCTCTACTAAAAATACCAAAAATAGCCAGACGTGGTGGTAGGCGCCTTTAATCCCAGCTACTTGGGAGGCTGAGGCAGAGAATGGCTTGAATCCAGGAGGTAAAGTTTGCAGTGAGCCAAGGTCACGCCACTGCACTCCAGCCTGGGTGACAGAGCAAGACTCCGTCTCAAAAAATAGTAATAAAATAAAATGAAATAAAGTAAAGCTGCTTGTTAGATAAGTCAAGAGCATTGTTTACATTGGAATATCTGAACAGATCAATCAATTCAGTCTGATCATGATATTGATGTTTTTCTTCACCAAATCGACCACATCAGTAATTCAGTTTGTTCTTCAACAAACACTGCCTGAGTCGATAACTATGACTATCAGTCTCAGAGAGCAAATGAATTACTGAGGAAGTCCTGTAGGAATGAGAGAAAAGGGGAGAGAGAGAGAAAGGGGTGGGGAGATAAAGGGAGAATAGATATTCCAAAGAGAATTGCATTCTTATTGAGTTCTTGTACCTCATGTCATTGCATAAATGTTCATGTCACTCATGTGATGACTTTGATCTGCCTTTAAAGCATCATCTGTTGCTTTCCTGGGATGCTCAATGCTTCTCTCTTTCTAGCAACAAGAATTCCCGCTCTTCCCCTCTATACATTTATCTTTCGCTACGTGCTTTAACTTCTCAGCCTAATTTTGTCTCTGTGAGTTATTATCTATGTTAGAATAAATTCTTCATCTTTGGTTACACACTCAGATTTGTAGCTACTTATTTAGGAGTTTAGTAATAAAGATTCCATAGTCAGGAAAGGCATAACTTATAACTTGCGTGTTACCCAAAACTCTCCCCTAAGTGCTTAATATGGACATTTCTGATGAGACCTGATTGGCAGGTAGTACAGAGATGCTAAGTTAAATTCAGGATGGAGGCCTGCCTTTCCTTCCCTCCTTCCTTCCCTCCTTCCTTCCCTCCTTCCCTTCCCGCTTCCCTTCCCGCTTCACTTCCTGCTTCCCTTCCCTTCCTCCTGTACTCCTCTTCTTTCTCAATTCTAAGGTGGCCTTAATTTCTAAGGGACATGGTAAAAGACGGTCTAGTTAGACGAGTGCAGTCACTTATATTATTTCCATGTATGGAAACTAATAGTTTCTTTATTAACAGCTCCATCAAATCAGTCCACCTGCTGCCCAATAGCAATCACAGGATGCACTGGAACAACCAAATATACTGACTGCCCCACAGCCAGGGTCCATCGTCCTACCCATCGCTACATGGTCTAAGTCAGTTACTAGAGAGCTGATTGAAGCTTGGGAAGCACATTCATCTTTAGGACACTGAGACATCCTCGCGGGGTTGCAAACACAGGTAGTGTGAAAATTATCAGAACATCCAAGAAAAGGAAATTTTGACTAAGTGCCAATAAGATTTACCATTTCATATCTGACATAGAATTGAAACCATCACATAGCACACAGAGTGGCACTATTTTCCTGTCAAATGAAAATCATTTGCTTTAAAAGTAAAATGAAAGTCTCTAAATACAAATTTACTAGAGGATGTGTAAATTTCCTACTTTTCATTACATGTTCTGGACCCAACAGAGGGAAACTGGAGCTGTCAGTGAGCCATACATGCAATCTGGTACAGGATCTATGGATTGAATAGACTTTTTTTTTTTTTTTTCACGTAACTACACAAAGCCAGTCTTGGTCATTTCAAAGAAAATTTGTGGTCATTTCAAAACCACCAGCAATTCCAGGAACACCAAATTGCATAATTCAAGGGGAAAGTGGACTAAAAGTGAATGGCAGCCTCTGGAGTTGTACTAAGCAATATTCTTAAAATATCAATTTGGCAAATAGGTGGTAAGCTAGATCTGTCTGCCAGGTTGTTCAGATCATCTCTGCTTTAAAAAGATTGATAATAGAATATGTTAAAATAAGACTGGTGGAGAGGAGGTATGAGCTATTTAAGGTGGAAAGATGTGGGAGAGGGTGAAATTAACTTAGTTTTAAATTTTCTAAAGCACTTTTTAACAGGAAAAGAAGTTCTTAGGCACTGAAAGCAGAATTAGATCAAAAGTATTCAATACTCTTTTCCATTATCAGATAAATAGTAGAGCTAACAGAATGCTCTCTGGTTGGGAAGGAAGAAGGCGACCAACATCTTCAAATAAAGATGAGAGGGAGAGCGTATTCTTGGTGGACGGATGGATTCATGTGCAGTTTTACTATATGCAAATGAAAAGAGCTTTAAAGATCAATAGCTTAGCATAGATTCTTATTTGAATAAATGATCTTGGAGTGTTTACTCATTGTGACAAACTCCTTTTCTCATAATTAGAATCATTAAGAAATTTCTCCTACATTTTAGATGATGGAGGTGTATGTGCATGTGTATGTGTACGTGTGTGTGATCAACTCACTGCATATTTCTTAAACCACAATATTGTTTAAGGAATTTTAGAAAATAATTACTCAATAGGAAAATGTTGGCCAATCGTAGATAATTAGATAAGGCTGACTCAGATACCTGTACTTTCTTTTTATTATCATTATTATTATACTTTAAGTTATAGGGTACATGTGCACAACATGCAGGTTTGTTACATATGTATACATGTGCCATATTGGTGTGCTGCACCCATTAAATCGTCATTTACATTATACCTCCTAATGCTATCCCTAATATCTCCTAATGCTATCCCTCCCCCGTCCCCCGAGCCCATGACAGGCCCCAGTGTGTGATGTTCCCTGCCCTGTGTCCAAGTGTTCTCAATGTTCAATTCCCACCTATGAGTGAGAACATGCGGTGTTTGGTTTTCTGTCCTTGTGATAGTTTGCTCAGAATGGTAGTTTCCAGCTTCATCCATGTTCCTACAAAGAACACGAACTCATCCTTCTTTATGGCTGCACAGTATTCCATGGTGTATATGTGCCATATTTTCTTAATCCAGTCTATCATTGACGGGCATTTGGGTTGGTTCCAAGTCTTTGCTATTGTGAATCGTGCTGCAAGAAGATACGTGTGCATGTGTCTTTATAGTAGCATGATTTATAATCCTTTGGGTATATACCAAGTAATAGGATGGCTGGGTCAAATGGTATTTCTAGTTCTAGATCCTTGAGGAATCACCACACTGTCTTCCACAATGGTTGAACTAGTTTACAGTCCCACCAACAGTGTAAAAGCGTTCCTATTTCTCCACATCCACTCCAGCACCTGTTGTTTCCTGACTTTTTAATGATCGCCATTCTAACTGGTGTGAGATGGTATCTCATTGTGGTTTTGATTTGCTCAAATGCCTGTATTTTCACTGTTGTTACTATGCCACTCTTATTTTTATTAATGGCCTGACTTCTGCAGTTATTTTGATATTACAGATTTTTAAATTTTGAGTTGAAAAAAAAGAGCAAATTTAGATTAAGAAAAGAGAAGTGGTCCTAGCAGCCTCACGAATCTCCTGAAAGTTTGAATGGCAAAATCTAAAATCTGCAAATTATTACTTTCTTATAGTGAATAGGTAGGATTTATGGGTTGTTTTCTTTTTATACTTTTTTACTTGAAAATTAAATGATTTCCTTTAACATAACTTCCCTTTGATTGTGCTCTGCTTTGTGAAGTCTGATTTTATTTGCAATATAATTTACTTCAACTATTCACTGTACCCCATGAAGATTTAGCAGCATTTATAATTATTGTGCATAGTTTCAAAGTTCTCTTCTCACCAAGTTTGGGATTAACTATGAAGAACCAAACTGAACCCTTTCTACAACAAGTTTTGCTGTGGTTTTCAAGTTTTGCTTTTGTGTGGAAGACTGTAATGACATAGTGGGAAAATAAACACTTGGGGAGAGAATTAACCACGGCTCATACACAGCACGGGTATTTCTAGACAACCTACGAAATGATTTCTTAGAACATTTTGAAGTATATCTTGCCATAGGAGTGGGAACAGTTTCATACAAAGGATTCCTCATGCTTCCAACTTTTCTTTAAAAAAAATTTTTTTAAATTATTTTATTAAAACTAGCGGCCCAGCCTCATGGCTCATACTAGTAATCCCAGCACTTTAGGAGGCTGAGGCAGGCAAATCACTTGAGGCCAGGAGTTTGAGACCAGCCTGGCCAACACGGTGAAACCTCGTCTCTACTAAAAGTACAAAAATTAACCAGGTCTGGTGGCTCATGCCTGTAATCTCAGCAGTTTAAGAGGCTGAGGCTGTTGGATCACTTGAGCTCAGGAAATAGAGACCACCTTGGGCAACATGGTGAAACTTCATCTCTACAATAAATGCAAATTAGCCTGGGGTGGTGGCACACGCCTGTGGTCCCAGCTACTCAGGAAGCTGAAGTGGGAGGATCACTTGAGGTCGACGGTGCAGTGAGCCAAGATCGCACCACTGCACTCCTTTGGCCTGGGACACAGAACGAGACCTGTCTCAAAAAACAAAACAAAACAAAACGAAAAACCCCCCACAAATATTGGAACTATAGCACACAAGAGCCATGCACGAGTCAATGTTCTCCAGGAAAGTGAGCTTCGAAGTAGAATTGAGAGACCTGGTTCTGATCCTCACCCTCCCACTAATACCTGGGTAACCTTGGCCAAGTCACTTAAATTCTGTCTTGAGAGAAGATAGAATTCACTAAGGAATCCCCAAATAGCAGTTCACTTACTTGAAATCATGAACATACACACACCCCCCCCCAACTAAGGAGAGCTTCAGGAAAGGCTGGAAGACTTACGAGAAGTCAATGGTGACAATCCTAATTCAGAGTTAAGGTTGTTTGTCAACTTTGCTCAACGTTGGAGGATCTGTTGTTCTCTTGCAATCCACATTCGTTTTTGAAAATACTTCAGAAACAAAAATAGCATCAGCGGTGGTTACCTGTAAACCTAAAATATACCATTCCAATGAATAAAACCAAGCAACCCTCCAGTTAACCTCATATCCAATTTTTCTGTTTCAGAAAGAAGAGATTTTATCGACATCGAAAGCAAATTTGCCCTAAGGACCCCTGAAGACACAGCTGAGGACACTTGCCACCTCATTCCTGGAGTAGCACAATCTGTGGCGACCTGTCACTTCAATCACAGCAGCAAAACCTTCATGGTGATCCACGGCTGGACGGTAAGGGAGGCTCTTTGAGGAAGAGGGGATTAGGGTGGTGAGGTATCCTGATGGGCCTGCCCCAGTTGTTAGGGAGCCAGTGATGGGTCCACACCCCATATCTCGCGTGGCTCTCCTTTACACTCGAATAAACACAGTTCTGGCTCAGGTGGGATCTGAAGCCACAGGTTCAGGAGAACTCCCCCTAGGCAGTGCCAGCCTTCATTTTAACACTGTACCTGGTTGGTGCTCTTGAGTCAGAGCCTCCTGCAAGGTGGGTAAAGGACGCTCTGCCCAGTTACAGAGCAGAAGGTATGTGATTGCTGTGGAGAACTGGCGGAACCCTGGCGTGATCCTGCATCATCCAGCACATTGCCAGGAGAACCTTTCTAAAGAAGGCAGCATGGAAGAGTGAGGAGAGGGCTGGAGCAGAGTGAGGAAGTGTGGGGTCCGTGTTGGCTTTGCCATTCTCCAGCTCTGTGCTATGAATCAAGTCACTTGTCATCTCTGGGTCTCCATTTACTGATCTGTAAAGCAGAGGTTGTACTAGCTATTCCTAAGAACACTCTACTTCCAAAATTTTCAGTTGTAAACTTTAGGGAACTTTTCTAGAAACTTAAAAAAAAAAAAGGTTGGGCAGGGAACTGACATGCCAGATGATTAGAAAAAGTGAAACTGTGATTAAATTTACTTTTTTAAAAAATTGATAAAAGTTCTCTCTCTAATATGTCACATGGTCACTTTACGTTATGCAGTTCTTGCTTAGTTTGTTTTAAAATGTTTCAATCCCAAGTGAGTAGACTGTGTAATTTATTTAAAAGAATTTATGTAAAATGGATTGTAAAAGATACATTATCTATCCATTATGTCAGAGCTTGTGCATATTATAATACTAATTTCTAGTGAGAACTAGCTAAAAATAACATTCATCTAGTCCACATTTCCTTTCCTACATAATTTAAGTGCCTTTGTTATTGACTGAAGAGGACAATTGTTACAATTTTAATAGAGATGAAGACTACTACCAACAGAATTCACACAGATGTTTACTAAAATGTAGCCATTTACTATGTTAACATAGTAAATTCAATATTTTGTGATAAAAGCTCAAATTCCTAAACATAAATCCTTTCATATTTTAATAGGTATAAGTAGGAAAAAGGAATCTTCTTCTTTTTTGAGATGGAGTCTCACTCTATTGCCCAGGCTGGAGTGCAGTGGCACGATCTCAGCTCACTGCAACCTCTGCCACCTGGTCTCAAGAGATTCTCCTGCCTGAGCCTCCAGACTGGCTGGGACTATAGGCACTCACCACCACACCTGGCTAATTTTGCTATTTTTAGCACAAGCGGGGTTTCACCCTGTTGGCCAGGCTGGTCTCGAACTCCTGATCTCAAGTGATCCACCCACCTTGGCCTCCCAAAAGTGTTGGGATTACGGGTGTGAGCCATTGTGTCTGGCCCAGAAAAAAGGAACCTCTAGAGGCCCTTTGGTTATATGCAGAAATTGACTTTTAATACTTTTCAAAAAATTTGAGCTTAATAAATGCACTTATACAACAGAAATAAATTGAGGATCTCAGGCATCTCAATCTTATCCCTGAGAGAGTTTTACATTTTGGGAAGTTACGGAAAAAAACGTTTCTTTTTCATACCAAGATGACATGACCAACCCAGTATCAACAGATGGTGCCACTTCCTATCATTGGTCCTACCACCCCACTAAGCCCACCTGGATCTTTCATATCATGTGTCCTGACATTTCGAGTGCTTGAGCCCAGAGACTGTTGTCTGGCTGTGGGACTGAGTTGGGTCTGTGCAAGAATGAAGCCAGCCACACTAATCTTGATTATCTCAGTGAACTCACTGGCAGGGTCAGGTGACCCACCTGGTACAGGCAGCAGGGAGGGCTTCAGTTCAGCTGCATGTCTGAAAACCAAAGATTTAAAACATAGTAATTATTGAACCTCAGAAGAAAAACTCAGATTGAAAGAACTTAGAAAATAAGACCCTTTTTGAGTTGAGGAAGGTGAGTACTTAAATTTTTCACTTGCTTTGTTTGTGGTTACTTACATCACTATTTTATGTTGATCAGAAAGAAAGGATTCAATTAGCTATTGTGCAGTTAATAAAAGTGTCAGCCACTGTAGGAGTAAGTTGGATGACCAGCCCTTTTAGATTGCTTAACTTAGAAACACTGGGCCAGGAGCGGTGGCTCATGCCTGTGATCCCAGCACTTTGGGAGGCCAAAGCAGGCAGATCACTGGAGGTCAGGAGTTTGAGACCAGCCTGGCCAACATGGGGAAACCCCATCTCTACTAAAAAAAATACAAAAAAAAAAAAAAATAGCCAGGTGTGGTGGTACGTGCTTGTAGTCCTAGCTACTCAGGAGGCTGAGGCAGGAGAATTGCTTGAACCAAGGAGGCGGAGGTTGCAGTGAGCTGAGATCATGCCACTGCACTCCAGCCTGGGTAAGACAGTGAGACTCTGCCAAAAGAAAGGAAATAAAGAAGGGAAAGAAAGGAGGGGGAAAAAAAAGGAAGGAAGGAGGGAAAAAAGGAAGGGTGGGAGGGAAGGAGGAAGGGAGGGAGGACAAAGAAAAGAGAAACACTGGTAGAACAGAAGAACTTCTAATAGGGGCCTAGAGTAAACCCAGTTTTCTTACTTTATCTGAAATAAGCTGCCTGGGGACTCATGGGCACAGATGAAGGGAACTGAGGAGGCTCTCTAGCTGTGTCAAGAGATTCTCAAAAGAATGCTTAGCATGTAGCATGCATGTGATGCATCCCAGCATGTTGCTTAGACACAGCTATCTTGGAGCTTTGCCACTTGCTTGGATGTCATTGGCTTTAAGTACAGGGTTCCCATTGTGAAGTAGGGGATCCTGGCTGAAACAGGGAGCCATTAACATTACATTCTGAAGAAATGACCTCATCCTCTCTTGATCTTGAAAACCAACTACAAAGGGTGCCCAACGCCCCAACCTTGAAGGGAGGCGAAGGCGTGTGGGACTGGACCGATTCCTCAGGGTTCTGCTCCTAGCCAGGTGCTCCTGCTAGTTTCCTCAAAGACCCGCTTTGCATTCAGACCAATCTTTCCTCTTAATAGTATAAATGATCAAAATTTTACTGAATGTCTAAAATATACTTTTTAAATAGAAAGCATGGTGAACTCCAATCTGCTGTTCCTCAACTCAATGCCTTCCTGGCGTACTTAGATTGGCCTTGGAAGGGACAGACTTGTCTCTGAATGCTCTTCTGTTATTTGATTTTTTCCATCTGTGCCAACGGGCTTCCTTCCAAGTTAGTTTTTTTCCATTTCATGCAGGTGTATTGGGCTGATATATCCATGACAAGTGGTAGGTGGGTATTTTAAGAAAGCTTGTGTCATCATCTTCAGGTAACAGGAATGTATGAGAGTTGGGTGCCAAAACTTGTGGCCGCCCTGTACAAGAGAGAACCAGACTCCAACGTCATTGTGGTGGACTGGCTGTCACGGGCTCAGCAGCATTACCCAGTGTCCGCGGGCTACACCAAACTGGTGGGACAGGACGTGGCCCGGTTTATCAACTGGATGGAGGTAAGACTGGGAGAAGTAGACTTAAGTGTCCGAAACAGTGTCTTTGACTGGAGCCGGACAAATGGCTGTTCTTTCTTCCTTTTCTCTTAGATGTAAAGATTTTCTGGGGGCATTTCAAATCTTCGGAATGAGCATGGGCATTATTTTATATCCAAAAGCAACATTTTGATAAGAATAGACTATAAGTCCAATAAATAGTCCTGCCCTGCTCTATTGTTTGATATTTTCATAGTGAATAGATCCAACAGACAAAGGCTTGTGATTTTCGGACAGAGGAAAGATGGCATGTTCAGCCAAATCCTTCCCCACCAGTTGGCTGGCCCATGGACATCTTATCCTCGCCTTGACATACCAATCTCTGTCATGAAAATACTAATAGTACTTATTCTTTAGTGTGAAATAGGATGAATCTTTTTGTTGAACATTGGGAGAGTGATGGAATTGAGCTAGGAAGATGTTGGAAGGGAAGGTGCATAGGATAGAAGGGAACTGAGGTCTGGCGTTCTGACTTAGCTGCAAGAGACCCACTTTTTCAGATGATCCCCTGAAAAGTACCTCTGAAAAGTATCTTGGGGTTGGAAAGAAGCTAATACTCTGACCGAGGCAAATTATTTTAACCAGGTAATTGGAAGTAAAAAATAAGCTGTATTTATTAGACTGACCATAAACGATAAAAGTTCTTTTCTTATCTTTTTTGCTGACCAGGCAAATGAACATGGGCAAACGGGATCACCTCCCTGGGGCTCAGGCTTCTCACCTGTTAAATGAGGGGTTGGATCATGTGTCTCTGATCCCTTCCACTGTAATGTTTCCTGAGTCTGGTTGGCTAACCTTCATTGATAAAGTGATACAGGTATTTAGAGTAAGGAATAATAGGAAAATATATACCCATATACTATATGTACAAACATATACACATATACATATATATGCATGCATATATGCATATACACATATACATATATATGCATGCATATATATGTATATGTGTATATGCTTGTACATATAGTATATGGTTATATATGCAAAGACACATACAAACATATGCATATATTATATACATAATAATACTATTTCAGATGCATGGAAAAACATTGTCATTTCAATCTGTTATTAAAGGAAGAGAAAATCTATACTGGATTTGTTTATGGAACAGTGAAACAAAAGAAAAAGAGAAAATTTTAACAATAGAGAATATTTTCTCTCTCTTACCTGTAACACAAAATTAAAATAAGTAGAATTAGTTTTCAGTATTTCCTATATTTTGAAAACAGTATTTATATTCATTTTGTTTCTTTTAGTTTTGTTTTTTGGCAGAATTATAAGAACCTTTGTTTTCTTTTTCTCTTCCAAAGGAGGAGTTTAACTACCCTCTGGACAATGTCCATCTCTTGGGATACAGCCTCGGAGCCCATGCTGCTGGCATTGCAGGAAGTCTGACCAATAAGAAAGTCAACAGAATTACTGGTAAGAAAGAAATTTCACTGGTCTTGTAAGAGTTGAGAAAATTGTCATTCTGAGAGAGAATCAGCAAATTTTGTTAAATACCTACGTGTTCTTCCACGTGTGTGGTGTTCTTCCAGGAGATATGCCCAGCACTTGATTACCTCATTGTAGGGTTCTTTATTAGGGATAAGAAAAATTACAGATGCTCTGACAGGCTTACTATCCACTGGCAACAGCACAGAAATAAAGCAGAATTACACACAATGCCTGCAGATTTCTCTGGGAAGCCTGTTTCCCTCCACTCTCAGCTCTGTGTTTTCATAGTGTAATGCACATCAGTACGAGGAGAAAAGGAAAAGGACCAATTCCAGAGGCCACTTAGAAAGAAGACAGGCATCTAGGCAAAGGTGTGGCTTACACACAGAGAGAAAGAACCCACCGCTGTTTATACATCTTCTCAACATATTCAAAATAATCTACAAAAGGAAATCCAACCATCCTGAGTGAAAATTGCTGTATAAGGCTAACAGACTCAAATTCATTGCAGAAGGAGCCAAGCCTCCTTTTATGTCTAAGTAAAGATCCAGTGACTACAGAATAGGAGATGATAAGAATCTAAACATCTGCCAGTGCATTCAGATGATGAGCAGTGACATACGAATATCATACGAATGGAAATTTACAGATTTGTGGACCTGTTTTTTCCTAAGGCCTTGATCCAGCTGGACCTAACTTTGAGTATGCAGAAGCTCCGAGTCGCCTTTCTCCTGATGATGCGGATTTTGTAGACGTCTTACACACATTCACCAGAGGGTCCCCTGGCCGAAGCATTGGAATCCAGAAACCGGTTGGGCATGTTGACATTTACCCGAATGGAGGTACTTTTCAGCCAGGATGTAACATTGGAGAAGCTATTCGCGTGATTGCAGAGAGAGGCCTTGGAGGTAAATATTATTTAGAAGTGAATTAAATGTGACTCTTATCCTTAACCCTTATTGACCCAAAGTCCTACCCAGTAGCTCCAAAGTATGTAGTTTTCATATACACATTTGGCCAAATTATGTTTCTGAAGAATTCTGCAATGTTCAGCATGACCACCTTATAGCCAGGCAAACAGACATTTTATCTTTTATTTACTATATTGTAGACTACACTGAGCAGTGCACTTACAGTAGCAAGAGAAAAAGGTGAGATTTAGACAGGAAAACTCCACTGACCTCAATAATGGCACCATAAAATGCTATCTGGCCACATGTTGTCACACCTTGAATGCAGTTGCAAAGCCAATGGAAGGATTGTAGATGTTATTGGAATGGAAGGAGATATTAATTAGTATAAATCTTCCAAAATTTTCAAAACATAATGTTGGCTTAATGTTTTACTTTAATAATGTTAGCTTGTGTTAAATTTATGATTTTTTCTTTTTTCTTTTCTTTTCTTTTTTTTTTTTTTGAGACAGAGTCTTGTTCTATTGCCCAAGTTGGGGTGCAGTGACACAATCAGAGTTCAGTGTGGCCTTGAACTTCTAGGCTCAAGCGATCCTCCTGCCATAGACTCTCAAGTATCTGGAACACACCCCCATACCTGGCTAATGTTTTTGTTTTTTGTAAAAACAGGGGACTTGCAATATTGCCCAGGCTGGTCTCAAACTCCTGGCCTCAAGTGATTCTCCTGCCTCAGCCTCCCAAAGTTCTGGGATTACAGCTGTGAGGTGCCATGTCCAGCTTATGATTTATTTTTAAAGGCCCTTTGTATACTTTATGGACATTGGGACCCACCTAGGATATTCTCATTATTTTTGTACATATGTTATAGAACTTACAGCACAATGTTACTATTTTCAATTGTCCTAAAAACATACAAGGAATTCATTCTTATGGCATTGCTGATTATTTCTATGGTTCATTTGATGCAAAAGAGTGTCAGTAGGGGCAGAATCCTCCATTATACATAATATCAATGATAAAATACAATTCATTTAACAATTACCTTCTTAAGATGTGGTTTCTAGAAATACAAAAAAAAAAAATTTACGATTGGGCCGTAACCCCACTGTAAGTTGAGAAGCACATGTGTATATATATGATGGTTTGACTTAAAACTTTTTGACATTATGATGGGTTTTGGGGGAATTAAGTGCATTTCGACTTACAGTATTTTTGACTTAGGAAAAATATATTGTAAGGCAAGGGGCATGTATATGTTTCTAGAAGCACCTAGAAGTGTTAGACATTTTCAATATAAGAAAATGACGTGATAAACAAGGAAATCAACCTCCACCTTGGAGGCTTATCACAGCTTCATAAACATACACATAAATATAAGAAGTATGAAAGTCGAAAATTCCCTGTGAACTTGCAACTTTCACTGTCTTGGAGGTGCGTGGGTCACTACCACGAAGAATATTTCCTGAAATCGGGCCTACGATCATAAATACACAGGACTATATCCTTGGGTCATTTTATTCTAACGCCACATCTAACCTATTTTAGACACGCCAAATGAAACACACGTTGTGGATTTCTGCTGAGATACAATCTTTGTGTCTCTTTTTTACCCAGATGTGGACCAGCTAGTGAAGTGCTCCCACGAGCGCTCCATTCATCTCTTCATCGACTCCTTGTTGAATGAAGAAAATCCAAGTAAAGCCTACAGGTGCAGTTCCAAGGAAGCCTTTGAGAAAGGGCTCTGCTTGAGTTGTAGAAAGAACCGCTGCAACAATCTGGGCTATGAGATCAATAAAGTCAGAGCCAAAAGAAGCAGCAAGATGTACCTGAAGACTCGTTCTCAGATGCCCTACAAAGGTAGGCTGGAGACTGTTGTAAATAAGGAAATCAAGGAGTCCTATTTTATCATGCTCACTGCATCGCATGTACTGATTCTGTCCATTGGAACAGAGATGATGACTGGTATTACTAAACCCTGAGCCCTCACTGGTGTTTCTGTTGATAGGGAGTTACATTGATCTATTTGCCTGAGGCTCCTAATTCCCATTGCCAGCAAGGCCTCAGTGCCCAGCCTGGGATTTGCAGCCTCGCTCGCTGCCCTCCCCTGTAAATGTGGCCATTAGCATGGGCTAGGCCATCAGCACAGAGCTCAGAGCTCATTTGGAACCATCTACCTGGGGTCAACAAACTATAACCCTTATGCCAAATCCAGCCTACTTCCTGCTTTTGTAAATAGTTTTTTTAAACTTTTAAGTTCGGGGGTACATATGCAGGTTGGCTAAATAGGTAAACTTGTGACAGGGGAGTTTGTTGTCCAGATTATTCCATCACCCAGGTATTAAGCCTAGTACCCATTAGTTATTCTTCCTGAAGCTCTCCCTCCTCCCACCCTCTGGGAGGCCCCAGTGTCTGTTGTTCCCCTCTATGTGCTCATGCAAAGTTTTATTAGGACATGGCCACACACATTCATTACCATATTGGCAAAGGCTGGTTTCATGCCACCGTAACAGAGTTGATAGCCCACAGAGCCTAAAATACTTACTCCCTGGCCCTTTACAGAAAGTTCACGACTTACATAAAGGCAAGGACCATCTGTCTGTCTTATTTATTTATTTAATTTGAGATGAAGTCTAGCATTCTCCTAGGCTGGAATAGAGGGGCACGATCTTGGTTCACCACAACCTCTGCCTCCCGGGTTCAAAGGATTCCCCTGCTTCAGGCTCTGGAGTAGCTGGGGTTACAGGCATGCACTACCATGCCCGGCTAATTTTTTTGTTTTTTGGTAGAGAGGGGGTTTCACCATGTTGTCCAGGCTGGTCTCGAACCAGTGACCTCAGGTGATCTGCCCTCCTTGGCTTCATTTGTCTTTTTAAATGCAACTATTCCTGGAAGGCAAGAGTATCTCACACCTTCTAAGATATTGCCATTTTGCCAGGAGTTTGTTTCACACTTGAATTTCAAGCTTGGCCTCTTGTTTAGAGCCAGACCTAAAGGAATGGTGGGAAAATGGGAGAGGAGGTCGTTGGATAAATCTGGTGAGAGGGACCAACTTCAGGAAGGGTGGCTTTTGTGGAATTCAGGTGGAAACCTAACGGAAGGGACGATATTAGAGAACAGTGGCCCCAGGTAAAACATATGGCATCTGTGTGTAAGGTGATTCCTAGAATCTGTAGAGGTGTCTTTTGTGGTATAGAGGTTGGGGCACCTGTGCTTCAAGGAAACCTTAACTCTTCAGAATCAGGCAATGTGTATGAGGTAAAGAGGGGACCATGGGACCATAATCTTGAAGACACAGACAGGCTTCACTCATCCCTGCTGCCTGCACCAGTGGGTTCAAGGCTCTGTCAGTGTCTCCTGGGGGCACCTCACCACTCCCAGCTTCTTCAGTTCTGGCCTGTCCTGCTGCCTGCAAGGGATTTGCTTAATTCCCAATTCAATGTCTCTTCATCTTTTAGTAGCTATGGGGTTTTGTTGTTGTTCTTCTGTTTTTGCTTAGTATCTGGCTACTTTTTAATTATAAAAAGAGATATATCTAAACAAAATAGAGATTGTTATCAGAAGTTCACAACAATAAAATTTATTGAAATTTTTTTCACCTGGACAAGAGTCTAATGCAGCATAAAAATATGGTCTTCTATATTCTATTCTAAACCATCAATCTTAAGAGATCTGTGTCTCAGCTTAAGAGAAAGTACATTTAATAGATAGTAACACAAATAAAAGAAAAAATCTGACCAAGGATAGTGGGATATAGAAAAAAAAAAACATTCCAAGAGTTCCTTTTTTTTTTTTTTGAGACGGAGTCTTGCTCTGTTACCCAGGCTGGAGTGCAGTGGCGCAATATTGGCTCACTGCAACCTCTGCCTCCCGGTTCAAGCGATTCTCCTGCCTCAGCCTCCCGAGTAGCTGGGATGACAGGAACCCGTCACCACGCCCGACTAATTTTTGTATTTTTCTTAGCAGAAATGGGGTTTCACCATGTTGACCAAGCTAGTCTCAAACTCCTGACCTCAGGTGATTCACCCACCTCGGCCTCCCAAAGTGCTGGGATTACAGGCATGAGCCACCGTGCCTGGCCTCCAAGAACTCTTTTTTCCCCCATCATTGAGATTGTATTTTAGTCCTGCTGCCTTTCCTTTTAACCTCTCCCCAGGCCCATTTGCTCAGGGTTTTTGGTAGAGACCAGAGGAGGGGCAGGGAAGAGATACAGAAGTTCAAGTACCTGCTTCCAGAGGCTGTCCCTAGTATAGAATACTTTAGGAGCTGGCTTTACAAGGCAGTCCTTGTGGCCTCGCTGATGGCTCAAGGAAATAAGTTCTTTTAAAAATTTATTTTTATTTCCATAGGTTATTGGGGAACAGGTGGCGTTTGGTTACATGAGTAAGTTCTTTAGCGATGATTTGTGAGATTTTGGTGTGCCCATCACAGAATGGAAAAATTAATGAAATAAGTTCTATGGTGTGCCTAGTAGACACCTACTCTGCACTAGATGGTGCGGGAATTAAAAGGGTGGGCATGGTCCTCTGACCAGAAGCCTGCTTACAGCCAGGGTGGAAGGACAGACCTACTCATGAAACAAACACAGTGACATATAGTGACACAGAAGCAAATGCTGAATATGCTTGCTCCAGATGCTAAGGGACAAGACGGCCAAGGATGGCAGAGTTCATGGAGAAAGCATCATGAGTGTTTTGTTTGGCCTTCTGATTTGATCTCTCTAGCACCCCATTAAAGATGGCTACTTCCTAGTGCTGCTTGGCAATTCAGACACATTTGGGTTTTTCCTATGCATATAACCACACTTTTCCGAAAGGGAGTAGAATTCAAGGTCTGCGTTTTCTAAATATGAACATTGTGCATGATGAAGTCTTTCCAAGCAACACCAGTGGTTCCATGTGTGTGAACTTCTGGTTTGAGTGCTAGTGAGATACTTTCTGTAGTTCTAAATTGCCTGATTGTTTGGGGTTGTGATATTTTCATAAAGATTGATCAGCATGTTCCAATTTCCTCCCTGACAGTCTTCCATTACCAAGTAAAGATTCATTTTTCTGGGACTGAGAGTGAAACCCATACCAACCAGGCCTTTGAGATTTCTCTGTATGGCACCGTGGCTGAGAGTGAGAACATCCCATTCACCCTGTGAGTAGCACATGGGGGCAGTCATCATGGCACTGCTCCCTCCCCTGCCATAACCCTTGGTCTGAGCAGCAGAGGCAGAGCGGGATGCCTAGAAAACAAGTCTCTAGTTAAAAAAATCAGAATTTCAAAATTGAGGTCTTTCCTCTATTTTATATTGAGAAAAAAAAATGCTTCAAATTGGCCATTTTATTTTCACTTACTAGTTATATTTTTTTATTTATCATCTTGTATCTGCTTATTTCTTTTATAAAGCTGCTGTTAAACAATACAATCAAATCATCTCAAAAGGTTTGACATTAAAGAAAATGAGCAATAGTAACAAGAAACCACTCTAGATATATGTATAATACGTATAGAAAATATAAGTAGTAACAAGTCCATAACAAAGTGTTAGCTCTTCTTTTTTTGTTTTTTTTGAGATGGAGTCTTGCTCTGTCACCCAGGTTGGAGTGCAGTGTTGCGATCTCAGCTCACTGCAACCTCTGCCTCCCGAGTTTCAAGCAATTCTTCTGCCTCAGCCTCCCGATAGCTGGGACTACAGGTGCCCGCCACCACACCCAGCTAATTTTTGTATTTTTAGTAGAGACAGGGTTTCACCATGTTGGCCGAGCTGGTCTCGAATTCCTGATCTCAGGTGATCCACCCACCTTGGCCTCCCAAAGTGCTAGGATTACAGGTGTGAGCCACTGTTCCCAGCCTACCCCTTACTATTAATCAAAGAAATATAAAATTAAGGCAACTTGATATTCTTTTACAATTACTAGAAGAACAAATCTTTAAAATAGCCAGTGCAGACAAGGTGGTGAAGCAGAACATGCGAACCTACTGCACATTGTTCACAGCTAGAACCCTCTAGGTGCGGAAGGCAGTATGTTAATAACTTTCCACAGCTACGAAATGTTATTACATAGAAGGAAGTGATTTTTTTCTAATATTTATCCTAAAGAAATAGTCAACAAACATTTTTTAAAACATCAATTACAACGGTACATATACTAGCATAAATTAGAAATCCAGTATCCAACATTGAGTCAGTAGTTAAATGAACTGTGGTTTATCAAGTCAATAAAATTGATCTAGCCTATAAAAACTGTAATTCTGGGAAACCAGGAAAACATGGTAAAAAATGGAATATAAAATATAAAGAGAATAAAGAATAGAGAATTTTATGTGTGCTATGATTGTAACTAAATAATGTTCAAGTATCCATACAAATTGAAAAGGAATACCTGAAAATGAAAATTTTATTTCTGAATGATTGACTTCAGGATTTTCTTTTAGAATTGTATTAAATAGTTCATGTCATTAGGATAAATGCTGGAATAGACCAAAGGGATGTGGATATAATTTAAAATATACTAAATGCCATCGACCGTCATTTTGGGTATTTTCTTGGGCATTTTTTGCATTTTTAAAATATGCCCTAAACAATAGAACTATTTATATTTGGAGAAGAGAAAAAAAAGTGGTGGGGGGCAGGGAGAACTGATCTCTATAACTAACCAAATGTATTACTTTTTTGTTTAGACCTGAAGTTTCCACAAATAAGACATACTCCTTCCTAATTTACACAGAGGTAGACATTGGAGAGCTACTCATGTTGAAGCTCAAATGGAAGAGCGATTCATACTTCAGCTGGTCAGACTGGTGGAGCAGTCCCGGCTTTGCCATTCAGAAGATCAGAGTAAAAGCCGGAGAGACTCAGAAAAAGTAATTAAATGTATTTTTTTTCATCCACTTTAGACCCCCACCTGATATCATGACCTAGGGATTGTATTTCAGGGGCCTTCAAGATTCAGGGAGAGCTTTAGGAAACCTTGTATTTATTACTATATGATGTAGATTTTCTTTAGGAGTATTATTTTATTTTCTTATTTTATTTTTTGGGGAAATGATAGTATTTTTGTATTTCATGTAAGGAAAACATAAGCCCTGAATCGCTCTGAGTTATTCAGTGAGTGCTGGGATTAGAAGTCAAGAATCTAAGCTTCTCATTTAGCACTGTTTCTTGTGAGCACAAAATAGTTGGGGAACAAACCTCCGAGATGTTACCTGGATAATCAAAGATTCAAACCAACCTCTTCAAGAGGGATGAGATTCCAAGACAATCTCAACCTGTCTCTGCAACCTCACCCACGGGTACCCATAAAATGAATTACATAGAGAACGCTATAGTAGTCATTTGCTTGTATCACCAAAAAAAGAAACAGAAAAAGAAAAAAGATCTTGGGGATGGGACAGAAATGTTATAAAGAACCTTTTTTTCACTAGCAAGGTCCAGTTGAAGGCAGATGCGCTAATTCCTTAATGCAGATGCTAAGAGATGGCAGAGTTGATCTTTTATCATCTCTTGGTGAAAGCCCAGTGATATAAGGCTGCTCTAGGCTGTCTGCATGCCTGTCTATCTAAATTAACCAGCTTGTTTGCTGAACACTGGGTTAGGCTCTCAAATTACCCTCTGATTCTGATGTGGCCTGAGTGTGACAGTTAATTATTGGGAATATCAAAACAATTACCCAGCACGATCACGTAGTATTTAAACAGTCCTGACAGAACTGTACCTTTGTGAACAGGGCTTTTGATTATTCTACATGGCATAGTCACATCCATTTTCTTCCACAGGGTGATCTTCTGTTCTAGGGAGAAAGTGTCTCACTTGCAAAAAGGCAAGGCACCAGCGGTATTTGTGAAATGCCATGACAAGTCTCTGAATAAGAAGTCAGGCTGGTGAGCATTCTGGGCTAAAGCTGTCCGGGCATCCTGAGCTTGTACCCTAAGGGAGGCAGCTTCATGCATTCCTCTTCACCCTATCACCAGCAGCTTGTCCTGACTCATGTGATCAAAGCCTTCAGTCTTTCTTAGTCCTTCTGTATACGTATCAGATGGGTCTGTTGCTTTTTGCAATACTTCCTCTTTCTTCTTTCTGTTGTTTCTCCCAGCCCTGACCTTCATCCCAGGCACACGTTTTAGGTTTTATTTTACTCCTTGAACTACCCCTGAATCTTCACTTCTGTGTTTTTCTCTACTGCATCTCTGCTGTCTTTGCAAATCCCATCTGCAGAGCATGTAACACAAATTTAGTAGTTGCCGTTCTGGCTGTGGGCGCAGTTCTTCCCAGGATGTACTCAGGGAAATGAAAAGGTTTCATTGCATCACCTGTAGCCACATAGTTCTTGATTCTGCAAGCGCCAGCGCACTCCAGGACAGCCAGCCAACAGGACTAGCCCAAGCAATCATCTCAAAACCCTCGAAGTTACCAACTGAACAGAATGAGAGTTATAGGAAACTGTTCTCTTTTCTATCTCCAAACAACTCTCTGCCTCTTTCCTACCTGACCTTTAGGGCTAATCCATGTGGCAGCTGTTAGCTGAATCTTTCCAGAGTGTCAGTACTAAGAGGAGACCAAGCATGTGACCTTCACCACTCCTGTTCTGAATTCCCGGAATATGCCATTTTCATCCCTCCACACATCCCCTGCCAGATAGCAAGTGCTAATGGGTTACAGGAACAAAGGGGAGAAATATTAGATCATGTCATACAAGCCAGTGACACAAGAAATGATGGGAAAGGCTGGACACAGTGTCATCTGGAAATAGGAAAAGCAATTGCTTTTGGTTTGTTCTCTTTTCCTAGTTTGCATTTAGAGACAAAAGTATAGAATAAGAATTGCCTTCATGCCTGTAATTCCAGCACTTTGGGAGGCTGAGGCGGGCAGATCACCTGAGGTCAGGAGTTCAAGACCAGCCTGGCCAACATGGCGAAACACTGTCTCTACTAAAAATATAAAAATTAGCTGGATGTGGTGGCACATGCCTATAATCCCAGCTACTCGGGAGGCTGAGGTGGGAGAATTGCTTGAACCCCAGGAGGCGGAGGTTGCAGTGAGACGACATCACGCCACTGTACTCCAGCCTGGGCAACAGAGCAAGAGTCTGTCTCAAAAAAAAAAAAAATTGCCTATTAGGAAAAGTACATTAAAGACCCTATATATTAACATCTTTAATATTTTTAAATTCTATTTTATAATAGATTTTATGCATGTTTACTATAAATAGATCAGGAAAAATGAGCAAAAAGAAAATAAAATTACTGTGACCATATCACTCAGAGACAACCCCAATTAACATTTTGATTTATATTTTTTCAGACTTTATATATATACAATATTTATATGTTTTTCATCTTTTACAAAAATAGAATTATGGTGTATAAACTCTGAACGACTAGATGAGACCATCTGGATCAAAAGCATTAATGTAAGAGCATCAAGATAAACTAAAATGGAGAATAGTTAGTGGTATTGACCCAGGCAAAATAACGCAATTCTTATCTAACTGGAGACTTTTCTTCTAAGAGGTTATTACTTTGTTTTTCCTCATCACAAATCTGAGGCAATATCATACTTTCTTCAATTCTTAGAAATAGACTTTTAGATGAATTTTTTTGTTTGTTTTCTTAAGATGGAGCTGCGCTCCTGTTGCCTAGGCTGGAGTGTAGTGGCTTGATCTCGGCTCACTGCAACCTCTGCCTCCTGGGTTCAAGAGATTCTCCTGCCTCAGCCTCCCAAGTAGCTGGGATTACAGGTGTCCACAAACACACCTGGCTAATTTTGTATTTTTAGTAGAGATAGGGTTTCACCATGTTGGTCAGGCTGGTCTTGAACTCCTGACCTCAGGTGATCCACCTGCCTCGGTCACCCAAAGTGCTGGGATTTTAGGCATGAGTCACCGCACCCAGCTCTAGATGAAGTTTTATACATGCATTTGTGTTACACATAAATAGCACGCATATTCTCCCAGAACATCTACAACTTTAAATCTATATGTGAATGTAAAAATAAAACCTCATTAAATTAGTAAATAACTCTGCTTGCAAAGCACATCCAGTCATATTATTTCTATAAGTTACAAGACTTTATCTGAGAAAGCCGACTGATGCATTCCTTGTCCGATTATAGGATTACTGAAAGAACAGTTATTTAGGCAGAGAATGCTCAGATGCATTTTATTTTTATTTATTCATTTTTGAGACAGAGTCTCATTCTGTTGCCCAGGCTAGAATGCAGTAGCATCATCTCGGTTCACTGCAACTCTGCATCCCGGGTTCAAGCAATTCTTGTGCCTCAGCCTCCCAAGTAGCTGGGATTACAGGCGCCCGCTACCATGCCCGGCTAATTTTTCTGTTTGTAGTAGAGACGCAGTTTCACCATATTGGCCAGGCTGGTCATCGAACTCCTGACCTCAGGTGATCTGCCTGCCTCGGCCTCCCAATGTGCTGGGATTACAGGCATGAGCCACAGCGCCCAGCCACATGCATTCTAAAAAATGCATCTGAACTTTATCTAGGAAGTAATTATAAATTAGACTAATGATCTTCAATGGTTCCTTTCTTCTGTGATTAAAATCAATCAAATCAAAGATTCTCTTTCTCACACCTTCTGCTAACTCATCAGAAACTTCATATCACAAGAAATGAAATGGAATGGGCTTTTTGTTTGATACATTTTAGAATAAGAAATCCTCTAAATTTAGAAGTCATTTGGCCCAGTCCTCCAAAAATGATGCACCTTATTTGGATGGGGCTAAATAGTTGCTCCAGTGTCTTTCATTCCTACGAACCTGCCATTCTCTGATCCATTATACACATCCCGCGCCCCCCCAATCCATTATACACATCCCGCCCACCCCACCCCCCGCCCTGTGGGTTTGTTCTCACAACCTTTGCTCTGAAATTCCAGTTGAAGGCTTTTTCCATCCTAAAACCAGTGGGGTATGAGCAGGGTTTGTAAGACAATCAGCAGATAATAAATTGCCCTTTTCCTGTGCTTTTTCTCAGAAACTGGGCAGCTCTACAGAAGAAAGAACAGCACATGAATTCTGTGAAGAATGAAGTGAAGGAAGTAACTTTTACAAAGCATACCCAGTGTTTGGCGTGTTTCAAAAGTGGATTTTCCTGAATATTAATCCCAGCTCTATCCTTGTTAGTTATTTTAGGAGACAGTCTCAAGCACTAAAAGGTGGCTAATTCAATTTGTGGGCTATAGTGGCCAAACAGCACATCCTCCAACGTTAAAAGACAGTGGATCATGAAAAGCACTGTTTTGTCCTTTGAGAAAGAAATAATTGTTTGGGCACATAGTAAAATAAGGCTCCTTCATGTGGCGTATTGGGCCATCGCCTATAATTGGTTAGAACCTCCTATTTTAATTGAAATTCTAGATCTTTCAGGCTAAGACCTTCTCAAAGTTTACTCCAAGTCTCCAAGAATACAGAAAATGCTTTTCCATGGCATGAATCAGACTCATCTACCCAGCAGTATGCATGACGTTTTAGAATGATTCCCTCTTCCTGTTGGAATGTGGTCCAGAAGTCCACCAGAAATGTGTGACTTGGAGAGGGACAAAGAAAGGGGCTGATAAACACAGAGCTTTTAAACAGTCCCTACCATTGGCTCGCATCATGACAAAGTTACAAATTCAAGCAGATGTAAAATCCAGATCAATTAATTCTTCATAGGCTTTATCATGTATAGATTAATCCCTCTCTACCCCTTCTTTTTTCTTTGTCTCAAGATTATATTATAATCATGTTCTCTAGGTAGGTGTTGAAAACGAGCCTGTAATCCTCAGCTGACACATAATTTGAACAGTGCAGAAAAAAAAAATACCATAATTTTATTATTAGATTCTCCAAATGATTTTCATCAATTTAAAATCATTCAATATCTGACAGTTACTATTCAGTTTTAGGCTTACCTCAGTCATGCTTCAGTTGTACTTCCAGTACGTCTCTTTTGTTCCTAGCTTTGACATGAAAAGATACGTTTGAGTTCAAATTTTGCATTGTGTGAGCTTCTACAGATTTTAGAGAAGGACTGTTTTTACTAAGTAAAAGGGTGGAGAAGTTCCTGGGGTAGATTCCTAAGCAGTGCTACTAAACCATCGCGTGCAAGGAGCCACATGGAGCACCATGAGGGTTGTTATTTGTTGTTTTTAACAACGAATTAAGAGTGAGTGAACAATTATTTATAAACTAGATCTATTTTTCAGAATGCTCTTCTATGTAAAAATATGAAATGATAAAGATGTCAAATATCTCAGAGGCTATCGCTGGGAACCGGACTGTGAAAATGTGTGATATGTGAACACATACTAGAAAGCTCTGCACGTGTGCTGTCCTTCAGCATCATTTGGAAGGGAAAACAGTCGATCAAGGGATGTATTGGAACATGTTGGAGTAGAAATTGTTCCTGATGTGCCAGAACTTTGACCCTTTCTCTGAGAGAGATGACCGTGCCTATAAATAGTAGGACCAATGTTGTGATTAACATCATCAGGCTTGGAATGAATTCTCTCTAAAAATAAAATGACATACGATTTGTTGTTGGCATCCCCTTTATTACTAATTGATTAAATGTCTGGATTTGGGTTGTGACCCAGGGTGCATTAACTTAAAAGATCCACTAAAGCAACACATAGCACCAGGAACTCTGGCTCTGAAAAACTTTGCTATTTATATCAAGGATGCTTTGGCTTTACATTTTATTTATTAGCTGTAAATACCTGTGTGGATGTGTAAACGGAGCTTGTACATATTGGAAAGGTCCTTGTGGCGATCTGCATTTATAAACGTGTGGTGCTAACTTTGTACGTGTCTTTATCAGTGATGCTCTCACAGAGCCAACTTACTCTTATGAAATGGGCTTTAACAAAGCAAGGAAGAAACGTACTTAACTGTGTGAAGAAATGGAATCGGCTTTTAATAAAATTGACAACATTTTATTACCACACTAAGTCATTATTTTGTATCATTTTTAAAGTAAATTTATTCTTAGGTCAGATTCACTCAGCTTATTTTGACTAAGTAACCATTGTACTTAGTAAACCAAAGAGCTTCTGAGAATTATAGTGCACATTTTACATATTTTTAACATTCATATTTGTATAAAGCTATAGAAAGCCTTACATACCCTTTAAACTGACTATAGAAGAAAATGATACAGAATTTTGCCTGCATAAAATACACGGGACTATTCTTGCCTACAATATGCTTTTTCACAAGCAAAATGTTAGACCAACATAAAGTGTCTTTGGTCATTTTATAGTATACATTATCTTTATTTCTGAGGCCTCATCGTTAGCTGTAACGTAAGTAGCAAAATTTGTGCAATAAAATGAACTATTTGGGATAGGGTACATTTTTTAGAACTTTGCTTTGGGTTGCCTTGATAATTAAAATAATAGCATATAGTCCATTTATACAGCTAAGTAGGGATTACTTCTTAGTACAGTCAGGAAGAATTTAGTCCAGAAAACAATTACTTCAATGGCCACTGACCCAAACTTCCAGGCTAGAGTGCAACGGTGCGATCATGGCTCACTGCAACCTCCATCTCCCAGGTTCAAGTGATTCTCCTGCCTCAGCCTCCCAAGTAGATGGTACTATAAGCACATGCCACTACACTCAGCTAATTTTTGTATTTTTTGTAGAGATGGGGTTTCACCATGTTGCCCAGGCTGGTCTTGAATTCCTGGCCTCAAGTGATCTGCCCTCCTCGGCCTCCCAAAGTGCTGCAATTACAGGCATGAGCCACCGTGCCCAGCCTTGACCCAAACTTTTATTGTCAGTTAGGTATTGGATCTTCTGGAGTTTGGGTCTCCCCTGACAGGAGGGAGCTCCCCAGTTTACACTTGGCCACTGCCCATCAATGTCTGTTGATCAATAAGATAGACAATTGCAGGTGTCGCTGAGGATGTGAAGTGTGAACCTGTGTAAGTGGCTGATGGGAATGTAAAACGGCACAGCCACTCTGGAGAACAATTTGGTAGTATTTCCCAAATTAAGCACATAACCCATATGACGTAGCAATTCCACTCCTAGGTATATACCCAAGAGAAATGAAAACAGATCCACAAAGATTTGCACACAAAGATTTTCACAGCAGCATTAATCAGATTAGTCCCAAAGTGGGCAACCCAAATGTCCATGAACTTGTGAAAGAGATAAGGAAAATGTGGCAAATTCATACAATGAAATATTATTCGGAAGTAAAAAGAACAAGCGGCAGATATATGATACAACATGATGAACTTTGAAAACCTTTTGCTATATGAAAGAAACCAGATGCAAAATGGAACCATGGGCTTAGGGGAAGAGAACGGGACAACGGTGTAAAAGTTGCAAAGAGGAACAAAAAGGCTACCTGCCTCGTTCCCAGGCCAAGTAACACAGGAGGAAAGAAAATACCCACATTTGAGAGGGCTAAAGGAAAGAGGTATTCTCAAGATGAAGTAGGAGGTGGGACTCAACTCTGGAGGTGGGCCTCATACACTGTACCAAATTGAGAACTAGCTAAAACAGGGATGAGGTGAAAGCAACTTTTCATAAGACATGCCCACCATTGTCCCATCCTCCTCCCTTAAGCCCTTGTCTTGCTCATGTCAACAAGTTTATTGCCATCTCTTCTTCCTAGTTACAGACATCTGTGGAGCTCTGAGTTTTTTACCTAATCATTATTTTAGAACCTGGTTCACTCTCTCTCCCTTCTACACTAGTTCTGTCATTATTCTTACTGATTTCATCATCTCTGAGGGGACAGATTTTATTTTCCAATGGCAGCCACAACACTACCTCCCATTCTGCATGTTCCCCTGCAATGTTACCTTGACATCCCTATTAAGAGTTGCAATCTAGTCACCCCACTTTTCTAGTCTCCCCACTCCTTTGAACTTGTGTGGGCCCTAAGATTGCTTCTACTAGTAAAATATAACTAAAAAGACCCTGTGCCAGTGTGGGGTGCAGCCCTTAACTGGCTTGGCATTTTCTGCTTTTTGGCTCCTTGGGGCACTCACTCTTGGGAAACTTCCTTTTGGAACTCAGCATTCATGATGTGGGAAGGCGAAGCTTCATAAAAAGAGCATATGTTGGTTCTCTCAGCTCCCAACAAACAACCAGTCTCGACTGTCAGTCACTTGAGTGAGGCATCTTGGACCTCCAGCCAGTTGAGTGTTCAGAAGACTGCAGCTTGAGCTGGCATCTGGATGCAACAACATGAGAGACGCCCTGCCCAGCCAAGCCCAGCCAACTCACAGTACTATGAGAGATATTAATAACTTGTTGTTTTAACTAAGTTTTGAGGAGTTTGTTTTGCAACAATAGATAATTAAAACATCTGGATGATGCATCCATTATTCTGGCTTCTCACTGCCTTTACCTCCTCCTCTCCCATGGCCTTGTCTTCTAAATCAACCTTTACATAGAAACATTCTGTCACGTGCTATACTATATCATGCCATTACTAATAACTCATAAAAACTCAATTTCAACTTCCCCCTTCTTTGGCTACCATGCTCTCTTTCTACTTTAATCAGTCTAGTGCTCTCAGTCCAACAACTCCTCAACTGCCCCAGGACCTCCAATACATTGATCTATCCATCCCTCATTTCCTTTCTTAGCCTCATTTGATCCTTACTCAGCTTAGATTTCAAGGCCCAAGGTTATTATTATTCCAATGCCAAAACTCTAAAGAACTGTGCTTCTCTCACCCTCACCTGAGCTCTACGGGGCAAAACATAAACCTGAATAAACCCAGATCACCACTTACTCCATAACTGCATCAGAACAGCAGAATGTGAGGTAACACACCCATGCACACACAGCCCTGCTGCCCCTCACATTACCGCCTCACTCCATGGATCCCTTACAGTCGTCCAGCAGTCCTCCTACATTTCCCTAGTTCAAACAGGCCTCACTCTCCCAGAGGATGATTTAATTTCACACGTCCAATAATTTCTCACCTGTCTCCACACTCAGCTGATCGCCTTATTTACTGAGAATACAGGGGCAACCAAAACGCTCTATGTGCTTCATTCTTAAATCTATCCACTTCCCTGCTCCACTCTGCTTTCCCTTCTGATATAAAAGGCATTTTCCCTCTTCCTATCTCTGACCAATTCTTGCACAAACAGATCTTGCAGGAGAAGGAAGTCCTTTTCTCCTACTCAAAGACATTGCTCTGGAGTTGTTCCTGTTCTCTCTTGCTTCTCAGTTTTCACCTCCCTACTGGATCATTCTAACAGCAAACAAAAATACATATTTTCCACTTAAAAACAAATTAAAACTTGCTTGAACCCACTTCCACCTCCACCTTCCCTTTTTTTTTTTTTTTTTTTTTTTTTTTTTGAGACAGTCTTTACTCTGTTGCCCAGGCTGGAGTGCAGTAACACGATCTCAGCTCACTGCAACCTCCACCTCCCCGATTCAAGCAATTCTCCTGCCTCAGCCTCCTGAGTAGCTGGGATTGCAGGCACGTGCCACCACATCCAGTGAATTTTTTTTCGTATTTTTAGTAGAGATGGGGTTTTGCCAGGTCAGCCAGGCAGGTCTCGAACTCCTGACCTCAAGTGATCCGTCCATCTCGGCCTCCCAAAGTGCTGGGATTATAGGTACGAGCCACTGCACCCAGCCTCATGTTCTTCTTTATAACAATTGCTTAATCTCTACTAATGGTTTCTACTTCCCCTCACAATCCTCGAACAAAGTCTGACCAAGCCACTTTCAATCTACCAAACTTATTCTTGCTAAGCTTACTGATGAATACCATGGCAGTAAACCCAATGGCTGACTCTCCTTTGTCCTCTTACTTGACTTCCCTGTGTAATTTGAGCCAGGTTGCTTTTCCCTTGAAACGATTTTTCACTGCTCTCTTAGGACTGCACTATTTGCTACCCTCTTTCTCTCATTAGCTACTCCTTCTCACTTTTTGTTGATTCCTGCTCATGTTCCTAACCCTTAACGTGTTGAGTGCTTCAGTGCTCATTCTTCGGCTGTCTCAACTTCATTTATATCTATTCAAAAGGTGATACTTAGTTCCATGGCTTTAAACACCACATAGCTGCTGACCAATCCAAAATTTACATCTCCATCTTGTACATCGCTTCTAAATTTCAGACTTTTTATATATCCAGTTGTCTATCAAATATCTCCACTTGGCTTTCTAATAGGTTTTTTGAACCCATCATGTTATAAAACATTGTTATCCACCAGTTTTCTCCTCCTAGTTAAAATAATTTCTTTCTTCCAGTTGCTCAGGAGGAAATCTTGGAATCCATACTTGAGTTCTTTCTTCCGCAATACATAATCAATCAGTCAACAAAACTGGCTTGGTGTCATGGCTCATGCCTGTAATCCCAGCACTTTGGGAGGCCTGGGCACGAGGGTCGCTTGAGCTCAGAAGTTTGAGACCAGCCCAGGCAACATGGCAAGACGTCATCTCTACTTAAAAAAAAAAAAAAAAAAAAAAAAAAAAAAACAAGAAAAAAAACTTAGCTTGGCATAGTGATTCATACTTGTATTTTCAGGAGACTGAGGTTTGAGGATAGCTTGAGCCCAGGAGGTTGAGACTGCAGAGAACTACATTAGCAACAGTGCACTCTAGCCTGGGTGACCAAGAAAGACCCTGTCTCAAAAAATATATATATTATATCAGCGTTGTTTCAAAATATATCCAGAATCTGACTGCACTTTACCATTGTTAATGTTACGCCATCAGGTTTCACTGGATAATTTCAATAGTCTCCCCTGGTTTCTCTGCTACTGCCCTTGCTTCCCATTAGTCTATTAATAATGAGTCAGGTGAACTTTCTAGAGTAGATTGTAGCATCCCATTCCTCTACCCAATGCTTCATCTCTATTTTTCATCCTGCCTAACAAAACAACTATAAATTATTGTTTGCATATGCATGTGTGTGTTTGTATGCACACTGTTGTTACTCACCCTGTTTTACATTTAGCCCATTTCTAGTTAATTTTTGTATATGATACTATCTATGGATAGAAATGTTTTTGTTTTTGTTGTGGTAGCTGTGGCAATAATTTCTTTTTTACGTAGTCAAACTGTTCCAGCAATTTGTTGAAAAAAATATCCTCTCTCCATCAAATTACACTGGCAACTCTGTTCTCTGGTCACAGATCTGTTCCTCATGATGACGGATTTTTCAGTAAATGTGGGCTTTAAGCAGACTTCACTCAGAAAGCTTGTGCTAGAGTTCCAGTATAGGGACCTCATTCCTTTATCAGGTCTCAGATCCTTCATCCTCTTGTAACCTACCATGGAAATCTGCTGATGTGAGATTAAGAGAAGGCATCTGGAGTCAAGGCATTTCTCTGACTCCATCCATTCCTCTGACAGGGCTCCAACAACTTCAGGGTCTTTTAATCAAGAGATCGCTAAGCCAAAGACAATGCCTCCAGAGCCAAACATGAAACACAAAGGTTTCATAATGAAAATGAAATTCCTTCTTAGCACACAACTGGAGAAAGCTCTAAAGGAGATAAGAATCAATAATAAGATTTACAAAATTTGGCTGCATAAGCTGAGGATGATTAAATTTCCCTTAATCTTTGTGTTTCCAGATGGCATGGGCGTGGCAGCAGAAATCACATCATGGATGAGACACTAAGAATTAGCACAAGAGCTGCCCCTTAGATCCAAAGGCTATGTGATCCAGGTCCTCAAATACATCTTTTCTAATCCTCATAATAATTCCAGGAGGTTGGCATCACTGCTCCATTACAAATGGGGAAAGGTTATGCGCAAAGTCCAAGCTCACACCACCACAATGGGATAGCCTCAGGATGCAACCCCAAGACCATTTCCGGAGTCATGCTGTGCTAAGCCAAAAGTAGGGATTCCTCAAGTCCCTTAATGGTGATCAAATGGTCCCAGTTGCAAGTTAAGGAGAATAGGTCGGTAGAGACAATAAATCACCGTACTTCCCAGACTTCTCCATCTCATCCCAGGTACTCTTCATGCATCTAACATAAAGCTCTTCCCCAGACAACCTAGCCTCTTACTCTTTCCCTAAACAAGGTTTTTTTTCCCCTGCAGTCTCTATATTTTTGCTCAAATGGCCCTCACTGCCTAAAATGACCACCCTATTTTCTAAGTACCTTTAATGACTACATTCACTTTTCTGAGCTCCCTTCTGCAACCGTTTTTTCTTCCATTGCTATGTTACCACCAGGATCTATCTGTCAGCACAAGTGTTGCAAGTACTTGCTCTGATGTTGTGTTACTAAAAATAGTCACTACCTGCTTTTCTGCATCAACTATGTGCCAGGCACTGTGTGAAGTGCTTGGCTAACATTTGTTTTATTCTCACAATAGCTTCCTAAAATAGACATTTTTATCTTCTCTTTATTGATGAATAAACTGAGGTGCAGGAAAATGAATTAATTTAGATATCAAAGATAGTAACTGGGCGAGTTGGCTTTTAAACCAATGTGTGACTTCAAAGTTGGAGTTTTTGATCTTTTCCCCCTTTGAGTTTTAAGCCTGTTTGAACATATCTGGGGCACTTGGAGATAGTGCACCATAAATCTATTGGCAGGAAAATTTTTTCCTAAGAGAAAAGAGAAGCAAAACACATAAAAGAGAATCATGGATGGAGACCCAGGATAGACAGGAGAGGCAACTTTGAGTTCCACCGTGTGTCTGTTTCTGTTGTCTGACAGCCCTGCCTATGGGGGGATGCCTGAGGTTTGGGGAGAAGCAGCTATCATAATCTGTGAATTGTTAGATTTGGCATCCATAGTGTGGAGCACGGTGGCCCAACATTTTTCCAGCAAGCTTCTAATGCGCTGGAGTCTGTGGTGGCTTTTGTAAGCTGTACTGACTTCAGTGGGGACTCCGTAGGTTAGGGAACCTTGACACCCCTAGTGCTTCAGCAACTCATTTGTGGTGGGTTGTGACAAGTGATATTATTAACAGCTAGATGGACAAAGGTAGGAAAATGTAAGGTCAATGCAAATTTTTATCAGGTACCTATGATGTGCGGGCAACTTTTGTAAGGTGCTAGTGTCATGCAGCTTGCGCCCTGTTTGAGCAGACTTATGGGAGTATATAGCAAAGTTAGGAGTGACAAGGGTCTTCATACACTTGTCTTTTTATAATTCATCTGCCCAGAGTGGGCAAATTTTGGTAATTCATGCACAGGCAATATACTGTACATGCTAACCCTGACTTTACTCACTGCTCTGTTTCTCATCCAAGTTTGTTAGGAATGATTTAAAGATGCTGAAGATACCTGGATATAAAGAAGGGGGATGAAGAAGCTAGAAAAATGCTTTTGCAATATTATTTTGGCCCTACGTTTCCCCCAGCATTCTGTTGTCCTGCAATTGATTTGCATCACTGTTTCTCTTGCCATCTCAGTTCCTTTGGCAATAATGATTATATCATCCATCTATTTTTCTTTTAAAAATTCAAAGTATAAAAATAAGTGTATTTAATGATAATTTGTTTTGTTCAACAAATTATACATAATTGAATAAGTGAATAAAGACTACCATGAATAGGTACTTTTAAGCTCCAACAAGCAGCACAAACGAATGAAACTTCTCATTTTTCTCTCCATGTTTCCACTTTTGTAGGTTTCTACAAGTAGAGGGCATAATCGAAATTGACCAGCACACTCATTCTTCCTGGGAACAGAACATGTAGGATGCTCTAAAAATACCTTCTTTGATTCATAAAAGTGAGTTTCTCAAGAATGTAACAAAAATGAACACAGTTTATTCTAGAAAGAGATTTTCCTATATGTCCTAAGAAGGAGAAAACAACCAGGAGACAAAAAGGAACTGAGATATTGACCAAAATAGATCTTTAGGAAACAGTGGGTGATTTTGAGTTGGGGTTTTTAAAAAAAGCAACAGAAAACAGAAGTTAGAAAGAAGGAAGGAAGATACTCATGTCTTGATACGCTATCATTTTAATAACAATATTGATTTTAAGTAAAAACCAACCTTATTTTTCCATTGCATGGGCCAATATCATGTGAGTTTGTGTCACACACTGAGGGCAATGACAGTGCTAGTTAAATAAAGAGCTCGGTGATGTGCCTGAGTAACATGTGAACTCAGCATTTTGATAACCATGTAAGGGCTAGAAACTCAGGCTTTTAGATGTCTCCAGGTCCGAAGTAAGCCTGGGTTGTTAAACGAGGCCCTAAGATTCCTCTGCTACCACATGTGATTTGGCTAAGATGACAATGATAAGTGTCCCTTCAAAGGTATGGAACCTTCTGAGACCAGGCCACTCATTATTTCAAGGTGACCTCAAGTCCAAGGACACATTTTAATTTCATGTACAACAAATAGCATCACGCTGCTCCTTGATGTTTACTGCTTCTTTAAAGGGTAGGGTGTAGGGAGTGAGGAAGTGAAGGTGGTACCTCTTATTCCTACCAGTAAAAGAAGAAACGTTCAAGTTATATTGCATAATTTCTATGAAAAAAGTAGCAGAAATCAGCACACTCTTTTTATAAGGCTCACCACATGTGGGTATCTTTCCAAAAAGTGATTTGTCAAAATAATAGACATAACTATAGCGTTTCCCACATTTTCTCCTAAGTCACATGCCTAAAAGCTCAGCAGAAAAACTAATGGAAAGAAAATGTAACCCATTTAAGATAAGCTGAAATATAAGCAAAATCAAAAGATAACAAATTGATCCCCCCAAAATTGATATATAAAAAGTAAGTTTCGGCTGGACACAGCAGCTTATGCCTATAATCCCAGCACTTTGGGAGGCCAAAGCGGGTAGATCACCTGAAGTCGAGAGCTCGAGACCAGGCTGACCAACTTGAAGAAACCCCATCTCTACTAAAAATACAAAATTATCTGGGCGTGGTGGTGAATGCCTGTAAGCCTAGCTACTCGGGAGGCTGAGGGAAGAGAATCGCTTGAACCTGGGAGGCAAAGGTTGTGGTGAGTCAAGATCATGCCATTGCACTCCAGCCTAGGCAACAAGAGTGAAAACTCTGTCTCAAAAAATAATAATAGTAAGTTTCTAAAAATCAATAAGAAAATCACACACACACACACACACACACGCGCGCGCGCACACAAAGGAAAAAAGAGCAAAAGATGGGAACACAAAAGTAAACCTAAAGTGGTCCTTAAACATATGAAAGGTAATCATTGTCATGCATAGTAAGAGATAGAATTTAATAATACATGAAAATGCCACTTTTTACCAATTTAGACTGAGAAAATCCCAAAGTTTAAAAATACACCTTGTTGGCAACTCTAAAGAAAAATAAGAACTCTTACATTACTGATAGAAATGTATATTGGTGCAATCCTTGTAGAAGACAATTGGTAATACCTTTCAAAATTATAAATACATATCCTTTTCTAATGGTTCTGCTCTTGGGAATTTACCTTGAAGATACATATCTGCAAAAGGATATTAACATAGTGTCAGTCATTACAATTTTGTTTGTAATAGCAAATTAGTGAACAACACATATACCTGTCAATTAGGATTATTTTGCAACCATAAAAAATGAAGATAAAGATGGATTTGTCAAAATTTGATATTCATTCATGTTAAAAAAAAAAAAAACTCTCAGAAAATTGGTAATAGAAGGATATGTCCTCAACATGATGAAGGCCAGCCACAAAATATCTACATCTAAAACTATATTTAATGGTAAAAGATTAAATTATTTTCCTAAGATCAGGAAAAAAGCTCAGATAGTTGCCTTACCAGTCCTATTCAATATTATACTGGAGGTTCCATTCGGTACAACAAGACAAGCTAAAAAAATAAAAGGCATCCATATTGGAAAGGAAGAGGTATAACTGCCTTTATTTCCATACATGATCATCTATGTAAACAATGTGATGGAATAAACAAAAATTATCTACAAAGTTGCCTATGTGATTCAATGAACAATTGATAGTCTTTTCAACAAACGGTGCTAGAATAACTGGATATATCTGTAAAAACAAACAAACAAACAAAAACAACAAAACCCAGCCACATCTATTTATAGCTTGCAACATACATACAAAATTACTAGAACTGAGCCTAAATATAAAACCTAAAACTATAGAACCTCTTAAAGAAAACAGAAGAGAATCTTTGTAACATTGGGTTAATCATAGCCTTAAGTGAGATATCAAAGGCACATACCATAAAAGAAAATACTGATAACAAAGACTTAATCAAAATTCAAAACATTTGCTCTTCCAAACATAGTGTTAAGAAAATAAAAGGTCAATCAGATTGAGTAAAATATTTGCCAAAAAAAAAAAAATCTGATCAAGGTCTTATATTCAAAACTATTAAAGAACCCTTAGACTCAATATTAAATAACCCAATCCTTAAAAGATTTCAAAAATTAAACTATAATTAAAATGGACAACATACAAATAGATTGAAAATAGAAAAACATATATCATACAAACAAATACCACAAGAAGACTGATGTATTAGTCTAATATCAGACAAAATAGACTTTAAAGCAAAAGAAAATGTTACTGGAGACAAAGAGGAACATTTTCTGATAATAAGACTGTAAATCTGCTGGGAAAATATAACAATTATAAATTTATATGCAACTGATAACAAAGCACCAAATACATGAAGCAAAAATGGACAGAAATGAAAACAATTTGGCAATAATTGTAAGAGATCTCAATATCGCATTTTAAACAATGTATAGAAAAACTAGACAAGAGAGCAACAAGGTAACAGAAGGCTGGAAGAATAAACCAAGTAGATCTAACAGATATCTATAGTACACTTCACCCAGTAACAACACAATACACAATTTTCTCAAGTGCACATGGACCATTGTCCAGGGTAGGTCACATGCTAGGCTATAAAATGCTTCATAAATTTAAAGGATAGAAATAATATAAAATATAAATATAAAATATGTTCTCCAACCACAATGGAATACAATTAAAAATCAATAGTAGAAAAAATTAGGGAAACTCATAAATATATAGAAATTCAACAGCATATTCCTAAATAACCAATGGATCAAAGAAGAAATCAACAGGGAAATCAGAAAATAATTTGAGATGAATGAAAACACAACATACCCAAATTTATGAGATGTAGCTAAAGCAATTCTTCAAGGAAAATTCCTAGTTGTAAATTCCTATATAAAGTAAGAAGAAAGATCTCATATTAACAACATTCTTTTAGGTTAAGACACTGGAAAAATAGCACACTAAATCTATAGCTAGCAAAAGGACAGAAATAGTAAAAAATTAGAGTAGAAATTAATGAAACAGAGAATAGAAAAACAATAGAGAAAATAAATGAAACCAGAAGCTGTTTTTTTAAAAGATCAACATAACTGACAAAGCATTAGTTAGATCAATCAAGAAAAAAAAGAAAGGAGACTCAGATTACTAGAACCAGAATGCAAGAGGGGACATTACTACCAATGCTACAGAAATAAAAGGAATTGCAAAGAATACGATGATAGTTGTATATCAACAAATTAGATAACTTAGATGAGATGGACAAATTCCTAGAAAGACACAAACTATTGAAACTTAAGAAGAAATAGAGAATCTGAATAGACCTTAAACAAGTAAAGAGATAAGTAATTATTTTTAAAATTAGTTAAACTGGATTTCATCAAAATTAAAGACTTTCATGCTTGAAGATGCATTAAAACCAAAGCACAAAACCGGTTATATTTCTACACAAAGAATAAATTGTAATGGACAATCTGAAAATAAAGTCAAACAAATATTTGCAATCACATCAATAAAATAATAATAAATTTAATATAAATGCAAAAGTTACACACTGAAAACTACAAAATGTTGTTGAACGCTATTAAAGAAGCTGTGAATAAATACAACAGCTTCTCAAATTTATGGATTAGAAAACTTAACAGTGTTTAGATAGCAGTACTCCTCAGACTGATGTACAGTGCAATCCCTATCAGAATCCCAGGTGTCTTCTTTGTAGAAATTGACAAGCTGATTCTAAAATTTATATGCAAGGGTCCCAGAATAACCAAAACAATCTTGGAAAAGAGGAATAAAGTAGGAGGGCTTACATCTCCTGATTTCAAAATTTACTACAAGGCAATGGTAATCCAGACAGTGTCGTGTTGAGACAAGGATAAAAATGTACAGATTAATGGAATAGAGTTAAAAGTCAACAAATGAACTAATACATCTACGATCAACTGATTCAATGAGGGTTCCAAAACCATTTGTGGCAGCGGGGGTGAGGGTAGGAGGGGAAGAATCATTTTTTAACTCATGGAGCTGACACAACTGAATAGCTACATGCAAAAGAACGAAGTTGGAACCTTTCCTTACCTTTCCTTACATATCCAGAAATTAACTCAAAATACTAAAACTATAAAATTATCAGAAGAAAACATAGGGGTAAATTAATGTACCTTTGGATTTAGCAAAGGATTCTAAGACAAACTTTTTCAAAGCACAGCAAAGAAAGAAAAAAGTAGATAAACTGTATTTCATAAAAATTAAAAACTTTTGTGCTCAAAGATGCCATTAAGAAAGTGGAAAGACAACCCAATTACATTGAATGAAGTTCAATTTATCTGCTAGCTAATTTTTACATATAATATAAGGTAAGACTCAACTTCATTCTTACAAGTCAATAATAAAAAGACAAATAACCCAACTTAAAAACAGGCAAAAGATCTGAATATACATTTCTTCAAAGGTGCATAAATGGCCAACATATGAACAGATACTTGATGTCATTAGTCATCAAAGAAATGTAAATCAAAACCACAATAAAACTGCACATTCACTAGAATGACTACAATAATAAAGTCAGATAATTAGAATGTTTCTAAGTATGTATCAGAATCCTCAAACATTGCTGATAGAAAAGTAAAATGCTTCAGTTGCTTTCAAAGAAGTTTGGAAGTTGGTCAAACAATTAAATATACAGTTACCATAAGACCCAGTAATTCCACTCTGGGTACATAACTAGGAGAAATTAAAACATATGTCCACAAAAAATGCATACATAGACATTTATAGCAGATTTATCACGCACAAAAGGTGAAACAACCCAAATACTCATCAACCTATGAATGAATAGGCAAAATGGGACATAATCATACCATGAACACTATTCAGCCATTAAAAGCAACCAAGTACTGATACGTGCTATTACTCACCACAACACAGACAAACCTGGAAAATATTACGCTAAGGGAAGGAAACCAGCCACAAAAGACACATATTATCATCCCCTTTGTGTGGAAGTCCAGAATAGAGAAATCTACAGAAACAGAAAGTAGATTAGTGGTTGCTGAAGGCAGGTGATGGTGGTGGGGATGGGAAACTGTTTAAAAATGAACAAATATTTGGACAATTTACCAAAGAAAAAGTGTTGTTGGGAAAGAACCACACAAAAAGATGCTCAACATCATTTGTAATATTAGAAAAGTTAAAATAAAAAGACCAATTTGATTGTTAGCAAAGATTTAGAGCAACTAGGACTCCCAGACATCGTTGGTGGGGAGGCCAGACGGTACAGCCACTTTGTAAAACAGTTCTGCAGATTCTTGTAAAGTTAGCTAGGACCCAGATTTTCACTCTTAGGAATTTTACCCAAGAGAAATGCAAAATATTGACACAAAAACCTACAGTAAATATTTAGAGTAGCTGTATTAGTTTCCCATTACTACTGTGACAAATTACCACAACCTTAATGGTTTAAAGCAAGACAAATGTATTATCTTACAGTTCTGAGGTTAGAAGTTCAAAATAACTCTCATGCTAAATCAAAGTATTTTGGGTTTTGTTCTTTCTGGAGGCTCTAGGGGAGAATTCACTTTCTTGCCGATTCTGACTTCATTCCTGGATTGTAGCCTCCTTCATTTTCAAAGCCATCCATGTAGCATCTTCAAATCTGTCTCTCAAACAGACACACACACACACACACACACACACACACACACACAGAGCTCTGCTTCTCCTACCGCCCTCCTTCCCTTATAAGAAACTTTGTGATTACACTGGGCCAACCTGGATAAACCAAGCCAATTTCTTTATCTCAAAATTGTTAGTTTAATCACACCCACAACGTCCCTTTTGACATTAACATATTCACAGTTTCTGGAGATTATGATTCAGATGCACTGTGTGTAGGAGACAAAGGGGTAGGGCCAGGCGCAGTGGCTCACACCTGTAATCCCAACACTTTGGGAGGCCGAGGAAGGAGGAATTACCTGAGGTTGGGAGTTCAAGACTAGCCTGACCAACATGGTGAAACTCAGTCTCTAATGAAAATACAAAAATTAGCCGGGACTGGTGGTGGGCACCTGTAATCCCGGCTACTTGGGAGGCTGAGGCAGGAGAATTGCTTGAGCCCGGGAAGCAGACGTTGCAGTGAGCTGAGATCGTGCCATTGCATTCCAGCCTGACCAACAGAAACAAAAACAAAAACAAAAAACTCTCAAAAACAAAAAACAACAAAAATGGGGGTGGGGCAGGTATTATTCTGCCTACTACAGTAGCTTTATTTAAAATTGCGAAAACTAGAAAAAAAATGAAGATGGCCTGTTACCTCATGAATGGATAAACCAATTGTGATACATTCCACACAGTGGACACAAAATCTGAGACACCTCAACACCACTCCCTTACACAGTCTTGAGAAGTGAATGGTAAGGCTGTTGTGCATCTTAGAGTCACTGACCTCCTGACAAAGATTCTCTCTTTGACCAAACTCTAGACAGGCTCCTCTGAGCTCTTTTTCAATTAGTCCATGTCCTTGGGTGTGTTCTCAAGAGTCCAATTTTAGCAAGAATTCTGCTAAGTCAGTTTAGGCACGGCCCTCGATATGTCATCACCTTTGATACCTGATTGGGTTCCTTGTCCTCCACCATCCCCCAGGTAACATCCGATTCACCTGGCCTGCCTTCAATAAGAATCCTGTTAGATGGATTTAGCCAGAATCGCCTCGAACTCTGGTGTTTCCTCTCGTAATTTTCCATCCGCTGCTAAAAATTGGCTATAAATTTCCACTTGTTCGTGTTGTGTTTGAAGTTGAGCCCAATTTCTCCTGATGACTGCAAAACCCCATTTAGTAGACCTTATACCAATGGTGATGATCCTAAATAAAGTGTGCCTTACCATTTTAACCAGTGTCAAGAATATTCTTCTTTAACACTGCTCATGTTATAGACAGAAAACTATCATCTGAACAGATCAGGTGACTTGCCCAAGTGTACACATCTGACATCTCCTGCTTCTTGGTTTGGTATTTTCCCTACCAAACTCCATATTAATCCTTACTGAGTTCCTAGTCCTAAGAAAATCATAAAATATGAGTGAAAATTAATAGCATAAAGCACTAAACGGTGCTCTTTTTACCCCTTAACGCATGAGTTTGAGAGGGCTTTATGGTACAGTCATTAACAACTCAGACTTGGCGACAAACAGGTACAGTAGCAGGTCCTGGCTCTGCTACATCCTCATTAAGTAATTCTCTGTGCCCTAGTTCTGCCTTCATAAAATAAAGCTAATAATATCTAATATTCAGGACAGTTATTAGAATTAAAGAGGAATTTGCTGGTAAAATTCTTAGCATGATAAGTGCTCAGTATCTGGTGGCTGTTATCATTCTTGTCACTATTACTATCCCTGGTCTTTATTGAAAATCAGAGTGGAGCTAATAGACCCATGTAGGCCCTTTAGCATCCACTCTTCTGAAAAAGACAATCTGTAGAAAGGCACACAGCCTTTTGTTAAAGTACAAAATTGGCCCAAAGGATGCTGTGTTTAAAAATATAATAATAATTGCTTTGTAAAATACATGTTTGTAGTTGACTGGATTCAACTGAATTCTACCGATTATTTTAGAAAACAATCGGTTGCATGAATTTTACATCTTAAAATAAGCTAGTCTGTCTCCAGATAGGCAAGGTGGATAGAGTCTTCAGAACAAGTAAATTTCATCCTTACTTTCCTCAGTTAGGTTATATCACATTTAATATTTAGTGAGAAGCAAGGAAGAGTGCGATCACAAAGTGTTATAGAAATACATATAAATTCAAACAATGTCTGTCTTGGAAGGGAGATAGGGTTTGTATAAAGCGCAAAATAATTGATTTTACCTAAAATTTCAACCTTTGTAAATTTTGTCACCTGTGCAGCTGGAACAGAAGTGTTTATATTGCCTGCAAACCCTGCCTTTGGAGTTTGCACAGAATCGTATAATAATATCTCATATCTACGGAGCCTTTACTGTCTGCTGGTGTTATGCTAAGCACTTTATGCAAATTAACTTTATGTGCATAAACTTGTACACATTAATTTTTTAAATCTTCACAGCACACCTGTGAATTAGGCCCCTTATAGTCTTTATTTGAACAATTAGGAAATCAAGACACAGATAAGTAACTAGTCCGAGGTGATGTGTGGAATCTAGACTCACTCTTGGGCCTCCTTAGCAGGGACAGGCTGTGGGTGAAGCCAATGGGGTCATGGCTGAGGGTACAGGTCCAGGTAAGGAAGGGGCAGGCTGGGTAATTTGACAGCAATTGAAAGACCTTAGAGAAACCTGTCACAGTAAGATCAGGAGGCCGGGGAGACACAGCAGCTAAGGAAGACGAGGTGGGGAAATCTGTGAATGCTTCTTTAACTTAGTAAAGAGGGTGGGGGTGGTGGGGAGAAGCTTATTTGATCTTGGAGAGAAAGGTCTAGTAAAGGCAGACAGATCACAAGTTTAGGGAATTACTATTGGAAGGATGCACCTCCTTTGCTGGAGAAAAATCAGGGATCTTAATGAGGCTGGTGCTGCTGAGGAATTAGTGGAGGAATCTCTTTAGCTGAAAGAGGGCTGTTGCCAGACGACAAAGGGGGGAGCATCCCTTGCATTTAAATATTATATAAATTGTACATGAGTCTCCATCATTCTTACAAAATTCTCCCGCCATATCCCTCAGTCTCTCCAGTAACAAGTGAAATAGGAGGCAGGGATTTGCTTACCTGTGTACTTCCCTTGATTGTGATAAGCTTGAGTGGATCCTACACTCATTCATGCTACAAATATTTACATTGAAATATTTACTTCGTACCCTGCTGACACACACGAAACCTTAACAATTTAAAATAAATCATCTCCAAAAATCATGTTTAAGCCTGGTGCGGTGGCTTACACCTGTAACCCAAATACTTCGGGAGGCTGAGGTAGGTGGATCGCCTGAGCTCAGGAGCTCAAGACCAGCGTGGGCAACATAGTGATACACCATCTCTACCAAAAACACAAACAATTAGCCAGGTGTGGTGGCATGTACCTGTGGTTCCAGCTACTCAAGAGGCTGAGGTGAGAGAATCGCTTGAGCCCGGGAGGCAGAGGTTGCAGTGAGTGGAGATCATGCCACTGCACCCCACCCAGGGCGACAGAGGGTCTCAAAAAGAAAAAAAAATTGTATTTAAAATCAACAAGGCCCCAGTACATTCCCTTCACTTTATAGATAAGAAAAATGAGGCTTCCAGATGTAAAATAACTTGCTCAGCGCCATACAGTAAATTAACCAGCGGACTCCAAAAATTACCCTGGCCCCTGCCCTACCAAAATGCACCCTGCTTCCCACATGCCCCATTTCTACTTCCCTTTATTCTGGTATGAACGTACATGTACACACACACACACACGTACATGTGTACACACACACGTACACGCACGCGTACATGTGTACACACACGTACACGTGTACACACACACGTACACATACACACACACGTACACGTGTACACACACACGTACACATACACACACACGTACATGTGTACACACACACACATACACCCCTCCCAATTATCCATCCATTTCAGGAAAACCTGAGAGCTGCAGAGAGATTTGCCATGAAACCAATGAAATCTTAGGCACAGGCATTTCCAAAGACCTGTATCTCATTCTGCATTTGTATTTCATATTCTTTTAAAAATATGTCCCCGAATTATATCAAGTCCAGATCCACCCAGAGGCAGCATTCTCTATCTGCCCCTAGGAAGCAGGCCTATGGAGGAAGCATGAGTTATACTTGCTGAAAGCTCAGTGGGGCAAATAATGATCAAAGTGAGACTGCAACCCAGAAGGAAGCAGGGAAAGGACAGAATCAAGGCATCCATTGGCATCACAGGTAGAAAAAGGTGACTCAGCAATCTTGCCCCTCTTTTCCATTAGGTGAACTTCGTGAAGAAACAGAAGGAAGTTGGCTTGAGAATTGCAGAAGGCTTCTGAGACCTGGGGAAGCTGAGGAGGTCACAAGGAGCATTGTGGATAGGGAGGGAAGGTGGGACAGCCTGGTGGCTCCTCACCAGTTGTGTGCTGGAGCTGGCTTATACCAGGCTTGAAAGAACCCATTGTTAAATTTTTAGAAATCTTGTAAGCCAGTTGTTAAATGCAACTCTTGGGGCTCAGAAAACCCCAAAATGTAGCACTTTGACATGGTGAACTAAAGAAGCAGTCTCAAGGTCTGTGATCTCCCCCTCTAAACTAAATGGGACCAGAGAAAATTGTCTCTCAATCCTGTCTCTCCGAAAGTACAAGATGAGACCGTTCTCTGAAGTTCCCATTACCTACCTACAAATGGGACCTACTTCTCAGGTCCCATTTAGTTTATAAACAGAATCATTTACAATCTAATTTCTGTCTCTTCGGTTCATTTATCTCTCCTAAAATCATTTACTACCCTTTAAAAATTGCCTACAGCCCCCTACTTCCTTTTAAGCATCAACCATTTGACCTTTCTTTGAGTCTCATATTTTGTGAGTGGCTTCTGTGTTTATGTATGCTAAATGAATCTGTATACCTTTTTTTCCTGTGAATTTGTCTATTGTCAATTCATTTCAACAGACTTAAACTCGAACCTTTGGAGAGAAAATTTGAACTTCCCTACATAGTCATCTAAAAATCAAATTATAATTAACTTAAAATTAAATAAATTGTATTGAAAACAAAAGCAATACACAGAACTCAATTCCTAATTATTATGATTTATATCAATGTTTTTACATCTATATTCTCTACAATAGTGTGCTACTGTATATCTCTTCCCAACTCTGTACTCAACAACATCGTGTTGGTGACCTGAAATCCGCCATCATGGGAGTATCAGCACCAAAGAGATCAACAAATATTACAAATCAGGGCTTGCTTTATTGTTTTGTGGATTATCTAGACTTAAGAATGTGACAGAGAAGTGTTAGTAATGCAGATTAAGCATAAAAGCAATCTATGAGTTCTGACATTACCTTGTAAATAATTGAGAAATGTTCTTTCAATATTTAAAAACTGTTATCTGATTTGGCAAAAAAAAACCACTCATCATTTGAGAAACAAGTGAAATTCTGACATTCATCTTCATGATTTCAGTTTCATCTTACTTGTTAAAGTAAATGAAAATATCAACCAATATTCATGGCAGAATTACACAAGGAGAGTAGACTGTTAAACATTTACCAGCACAACACTGGTCCTAATCCAGGGTCTGCAAGCCCCTTCCTAGAAAGTTTTTGCTCATAGATGACTTATAGAATGTATATTAAATTACACCTAACACTTGGCATAAAGTTTACTTTTCTGGAAAGTGGTTCATAGCACTCATCAGATCCTTAAATAGTATGATTAACAAAAAAATTTACAACTCACTGGTATAACAGATAATGCATCTTCCTGGCATTCTAAAACCCGGCTTCACCATTTATTATCTCTAAGAGTTTGGGCTACTTACTTAACTTCTCTGGATCCCATTTTTCACATCTAATAGATGTAGGACCTACTTCTTAGGTTGTAAAAATCAGATAGGAGAGCCCACACAGTAGACACCAAGATCAAGAAGACACAGATTCCCATCTAGCTACTTCACTAAACATGCGGTCTTGAACAAATTATTTAAATTGACTGGGTCTCACTTTTCTCATCTGTAAAATGGGAAGATAGGTGTAAGTATTTTTCAAATTATTTTAGTTTGCAGAACTTTTCTTCAAATGAAATCATACATTTAGAAACAGTGTAAGAAACAAAATTATTGCTTGGAATATGAGAGAAAGAGGAGAAGAGGAAGTTTCCCTTGATGTCTCTCCGATGCTTCCAGAACATCTAGTTCTCCAATGAAAACCACTGAACTAGACTACCTTTAATATACATATAGCACAGTTCTAATTAGCCAGGCATGGTGGTGTTCACCTGTAATCCCATCTACTTGCGAGGCTGAGAAACTTGAACTAAGGTGTTCACTTCAACTCAGGAGCGAGTGGGCCAAGATCGTGCCACTGCACTCCAGCCTGGGCAACAGAGTGAGACTCTGTCTCAAAAGAAAGCTGCCACCACCACCAACAAAACCCATGAAACCCAGTTCTAAAATTATCCAGATTGTTTTTGCCCTCAGCATTGACAAGAACTCCAGTGACAAGAAGACCAGATGAGAGGTGATGACTCAGCCCAAACCCATCCTACTCTGACCAGTAAAGCAATGCCTGGAGCAGCTCTCCTGGGAAGGATTCTTTATATCAAGAGATATAAAAACAGAAATGATGGTTTCTGAAGGATATTTGGTTGTTGCTTATTGCCTGAACCCTCCAGATCAGCCTATCTGTCTAAAGGTCCTCTGTTGAGACAATGAGTGATTCAACAAGGTTAGTAATGCAAAGAAGGGACAAAGGAGAAGGAAATATCTGTAAATTGACTTCAAGCCTACGTGAAAGGATAATTCTGCATAAATAAAACTAGAAAATATACAGGGTGTGGCGGCTCAAACCTGAAATCCCAGTGCTTTGGGAGGCCAAGGCAAGGGAATCACTTGAGGCCAGGAGTTTGAGACCAGCCTGGACACCATAGGGAGACCCCTGCCTCTACAAAAAAAAAAAAAATTTAATTAGCTGGACGTGGTGGTGCAGGCCTGTGGTCTCAGCTACTTGGGGGGCTGGGGGAGCAGGAATGCTTGAGTCCAGGAGTTGGAGCAAGCTATGACTGTGCCACTGCACTCCAGCCTCAACAACAGAGTGAGACCCTACCTCTAAAATCAAAATATTAAAAAATATTAATGAGCCAGAATATACTGGAAGAGATTCCGTGTTATGTAAGATGATGGGCTTATTTTCAATAAATTGACCAGGAAGTTGTAGAGGAACATCTACATGATGATAGATAATAGGAGTTTGGGAGAGAGGTCAGAGATCACAAACATAGATTTTAGGGCTGTGTTCATGGAAGTGACAGCTAATTAAGATAACCGAGGAAGAAATAATGGTGAGAGAGAAATGTGGGACAAAATTGACCTTTGTGGATAGGTAAATTTAGAAAAGAGATGGTGGAGGAAAATTCACTGAAAAACTTTCAAAGAAGCTGTAGGATATGTGGAAGTTATCAACGTCAGAAACAGAAAGTGTCTACAAGGAAAGGAAGCCAGTTGACAATGACAAGGGAAGTGTCTGGGTCTGGCAGTAGAATTATAGATGACTCCTTAGAATATAAATTCTACAGAGTGACAGGAACAAAAGCCAGACTGCAAGGAATGAAGAATAAATTGGACTTTCACAAATGAAGTCAATGGCTTCTAGAGAAGTCTGCAGGGAACTCGAGAAGGGAGAGAAGATGGTAACCTAAGAGCCAGTATATAAGAAGCAAGATTTTGATTCTATTTTTTTTATGGAAGAGATATTTGGACATTCTTAGGCCTATATATTAGTGAAGGAGAAGAGACCGATTACAAAGAAAATATAAAAATAACTGACAGAGCCTTGAAGAATAATGAAACTGAATGACACACAGTTATGGGGATACATAGACTTTATCTTGACAACCATAGTTTCAGTTTCTGGAGAGACACCTTGACATACATACATGCACTTGGTTCCCAGTGAAACATTTTTGAAAGAATATTACTGTAATTTGCTTTCCTGTCACACCCACACATTTACATGACAACATCTGCATCAGATTTCATCTAAAGTCAAAAATATACATACTCATGTTTATTCAAACAGATCTGGTTCTTATTAGTCAGTTATTTCATCTTTGTTGAATGTCTTTAGAACGTATAATACTGTCACTGCATTGACTGGCTTTCATTATGCCTTCAAGTGACAAAATATATGTCAATTAAAAAAGGTGGCCAGGCGTGTTGGCTCACATACACCGGTAATCCCAGCAGTGGGAGGCCAAGGCAGGTGGATCACCTGAGGTGAGGCGTTCACGACCAGCCTGACCAACATTGTTGAAACCCTGTCTCTACTAAAAATACAAAATTCGCTGGGTGTGGGACAGGCCTGTAATCCCAGCTAGTTGGGAGACTGAGGCAGGAGAATAGCTTGAACCCAGGAAGCAGAGGTTGCAGTGAACCAAGGTCATGCCATTGCTCTTCAGCCTGGGCAACAAGAACAAAACTCCATTTCAAATAAATAAATAAGATTAAAAAGGTAATGTATTTCTCTTCGTGTATTAATATGGATATCTATTTTGTAGCTAAAAATGAAGTACCAATTCGATTCAGAATAAGAGAAGGAAACAAATAAATTATATCACATAAAATGTATCATTATACATGTCTTGGGAAGGATAACCATTCACTAGTTTAAGTTAAGCCTTCTGCTTTGATGATAAAGGTTAGTTTAGAAAACGGGGCTCAGTCCGCCTCTCCTGTGACAGTCATACTGGATGTTACGGAAACAAAATCATAGGTATTAAGAGACTCTGCAGAGTGTAGAATAAACTGACAAATGTGGTTACTCATGACAGGGAGGGTGAAAAAACGGAATTATTTGGGATAATGGTGAGCCTGTAATATGTCTTTCCAATGTTGTTTCATTTTTGAATTACTTTACTAGATTACCTCATCATAAAGCAAATTCTAAAATGTAAAATAAAACTAAACACAAATATCCAGTCGTATTTTTATTATCCCACTATGTTTCCATCAAAACACAACATTCTGCCCAAAACAATTCATCATCCTTCATAACAGAAGGTTAAGCAGGATCCTAATTAATGAATGTATCAACTGTTTTTCCCTGTCAAGCACAAGATACTGTCTTCCATAACAGCATACACTCAAGCAATGAATAACAAATATCATTATCATCATCATTACCATCATACAAACTATGTGTTAGGGCAATAAAAACCCATTCCTTTAAGATGATTGTCCAAAATGAAATCATATATGGATGGTTCACTTAAGAGAGTTCAATACTGTGTCTCACACACATAGGATTTGAAACGGGCTTGGCATCTTGCAGAGCATCCTCAATGCACACCTACTCTGAAGAGATCAGGCAAGAGCCAGAAGTGCATGCTCCTCATGAGAAAGGTGGATCCTGCACAGATAATTGATGCCCCTGAAAACTGGAGGAAGTGTCCTCGCCTCTCACGAAGAGGAAACAGACAGCATAGGATGGCAGGGGCTCGGAGGAAAATGTTGGATCTTTAGAGCAGAAAAATGGAAAAGAAGCACATGATGACATCAATTGTCCCTTGAGGTGTATGGGACTAGAACTGTTATTGGGAAGTCAGATTCCAATGGCAAACAACCATATGCTTCTTCATAAATGGTTTAGCCAGGAGAAGCGCAGGCAAAATGACCTTTGAAGACAATCTTCATTAAGAGAAGAAATCATGTCTCAAAGTGCAAAAAAGCAAGGCAAGGTTGACACGCATTTCCATTCCCAAAGTTGGCTTTCTTTGACCTTGAAATCTCTGAATATTGGTGCAACCACTTGTTCCCTAGAGGAAAAAGCTCTCAAAGCCCTGTATAACCACCTAGCGTAGCTTCTTCTTTCTAGACTTCTTTCTGGACTTGTCAGAGAAACTGCCTCAGCCTGTGGCTACTCCAGAGGACATGGGGTGAGAGGAGCCACGGACCTAACGAGGAGTAGTTTAGAGCAGCTGCACTTTTCCCAAAAGCAAGATGTCACCACAGTCTCTCCATTTGACACACAAAGGAAGTTGGAATCAGAGCAAATCACAAACAATGCGTACTGTTTATAATAGGTGCTTGTGAAATAGGAAGCTAGAGTGGTTTAATTCCCATTAGAAAGGTGTAAAATCCAGGATCCAGAACTTGATTTGCTTATTCGACTTTGCAATACTATTTATTATCTCTGGTCCTAATTACTAAAACAATTTTGTACAAGTCTGAAAGACACTTTTAAGTAGTGAAGAATTAAAAGCATGGTTAAGAAAACAATGTTTTATCAGCACTTTCTGAAAGTTCAGTGAACATGAAATAGCCACTTACGTTTTTGCTTGAGATGTATTTCAAGTTTCATTCATTCAATTATTTACTCAGTCATTAATTTAATAGTCATTTGAATTTCTACTATGAGCCAAGCTCTATGCTAGATACTAGACATATCACAGTGAATAAGACAGACTTGATCCTTGTCTCTCAAGAAACTGATGGTCTAATGGGGAGACAGGCATTTAGTTAATTATGATATTCGATAATATACCAAGAATTAAGAGTACAGGGTATCCTCAGAGTATGTAACAGAGATGCCAAACCTCCTTTGGAAATCAGGAAAGATTTTCCCAAGGAAAACTGATTTAAATGGAGACTTGAAAGATGAATAGGAGTTATTCAGGCAAGAGAACGGGGATAGGAAGGGGAGAGTCAGCATTCTACACAGTTAGAACAGCATCTACAAAAGGCTTGAGACAGAAAGGAGCTTGTTTGGAGAATAAGAACAAAGAGACAGCCAACATTTCTGGAGCCAAATGCAGACTGAGACAGAGACACAAGAGAAGGCTGATACTCAGGGCATGGGCACAGCCCTGCAAGAGCTTGTGTTCCATTTAGACTGTATCCAAAGATCAATGGAAGCCACTAAATAGTCTCACAAATGTCCAACAGCAAGTGATCTTTCCCCAAACCCATGGTCTTCAAAACCCAGGAGGAACAGAGGATGATAAGGAAGGGGAGTGGAGAGAGCTGCAATGAATCTACTTTGGATTGTGGTCTTTCTTCTGGGCAATCTATACCTTACGTACAATTCACTCCTTGACAGCTTATTAATCTGAAGACCCCCTGAGAATAAACATACTACTGCCCTAAGTTGATCTTTTCACTTTAAGTCTGACTTCTCTTGCTGGCAAGGTGGCCCCTGCGCACTTAAATCCAAGCTTGATTTTCTTTGGAAGCTGATGACCCCCAGTTAACTGTCTCCACTTGGAAAACAGCACTGTCTGGCCTGGCAAAGGCTATACTAGTTGCCATGAATGGAAAGTGAAGTGAAAGAGGTTAAAAACATGTTATGTTTCTTCTAAAACTTAGAATCTTCCAAGTTTGTGCACAAAGGAGGAACACACAGGAGGGAATGATTTTTTTTTTTTTTTTTTGAAGGTGAGGCAGCACTGAATTGGGGCAAAATTGACTTATGTGTTTGTTTTCATGTTACTGGGTTTCGAGAAAGTACTGGAAGGAAGTTGTAGATGAGCAAATGAATGTGGTAACTGCTTTTAGCAGTAAGTGTTTGGTGAGAATATGACTAATCAACAGACTAAATACCTTGAAAAGAAGATGGCATTTTCCTCTCTCTCCCACTATCCCCCCGCCCCCGCCATCCCATGCAGCCTGCTTTCACTCTCTCTATATATGTGTATGTGTTGTGTTGGCAATAGTGTGGAAAAGATAATGCATCCATTAACTGGGACAGCTTAAGCACTATTCCCAAACATGAAATCTCCTTTTCAGTCAATTAGCCTGTTCCAGATTCTCCATGTCCCCTTACCATGAATGCCCTCCCTTTCACCTGAATGTTCTCCAGTCAGGCAGATTCTACCCAGCATGTGAGGCATAATTGAAGGCACATCTTCTCTCTCAGGCTTCAGTCCAAGGCCAGATTCTGGCTTTTCCTAAGCTCAAAAAGATGTTATTTTTCCACCACTCATTTGGCCTGAGCATCACTGCTTTGCATTGTTTCAAAGCACTTGGCTTATTGTGGTGTTTGCTCAGACACTAAAGCTTAGAGAGAGACAGAAGTCTGACACGTCTTGGGAATCGCCCTCATAATAAATTATAGGTGTTCAAGAAATACCAGTGACTTAATTAAAATGTAAATGAAGTTGCTTCGGACTCATTCAATTCATAGAATAAAACTAGACGACAAGCTGAGATATTTCCCCACAGGTTAAAAAGAAAAAACTACTTTCTCTTAAATAAAAACATGACAATGAAAAGCAAATGGCTTCAAAGGATTTTTATGACTACTAAACAAGTTACAGGCTACAGTAAGTGACAATTATTCCCTTTTCCATACCATCCAGTTATAATTGGTAAACAATAAGCTTCACATGATTAAAGCATACAATTCTTAAGTAGATAGATAACTATAGATACATAGATATGTATATTGAAACACATGCACTTATTTTTGAGTATAATTTGCTCTTCTTTTTCCAGCTTCTGAAGGCAGAAAATAGTCATTTCTTTTCTTCAAAAATAGCATTTAACCTATACATCCCCTAATTAGTGCCTATATATCTGAGAAATCATCTCCATAGTCAATATAATGAACATATGCATTATTCCCAAATGACTAATAATGTTGATCATCTTTTTATAAGCTTAATTGCCATCTGTATTTCTTCTTTGAAGAACTGTCTGTTAAATCATTTGCCCATTTTCTTTTAAATTTTTTTCCTCATTATTGAGTTGTCCGAGTTTTAAAATATACTCTGGATACGAAGTTTTTACCTGATATAGAATTTCTATATTCGAGTTAATTTTTGTACATTACATGAAGTCCGGGTCAAAATAAATTTTTGCATATGGATATTGAATTGTTATTTCACCATTTGTTAAAAATTAGACATTTTATACTGTTTTTGTACTTTTGTTAAAAATTAATCACATGTGTAGTATCTTTCTTAAATTTACTTTTTTGTTCCATTGACCTATTTTTCTGTCTTGATGCTAATGTTACACTATCTTGATTATTGTAGTCCGGCAGTATAAGGCTCCCAATTTTATTCCTGTCTTTCAAATTTGTTTTGCCTATTCTTTACCCTTTACATTTCCATACACATATTAAAATAAGCCTACCAATTTCTTTCTTTAAAAAGTCCTGCTTGGATTTTTATCAGAATTACTTTGAATCTACAAACTATTGTGGAGATAACTGACATCTATACAATAGAATCTTCTGATCTACACACATGCTATATATATATTCATTTATTTCGGTCTTCTTTAATTTTTGTCACCATTTTATAGTTTTAAGTACATAGGTTTTGCACATTTGTTGTGACATGTATGCCAAGTACTTCATATTTATGATGCTATTATAAATGATCTCATTTTAAAATTCAATTTCTCTTGGTTCATTGCAAACATATGAAAATACAATTAATTTTTGTATATTGCTCTCAAATCCTGCAATCATGCTAAATCTTATTAGTTTTTGTTTTTTGTAGAGTCCATAGATTTTTTTTGTAAATTTTTGCATAGAAGATCACATCAAATACATACATAGACAATATTGCTTCTTTCTTTCCAATTGGAATGTCTTTTATCCTTTTATCTTGTTCTATCACAGAGCAGGAACTTCCAGTAAAATGTTAAATAGAAATGGTGAGACTGAATCTACTTCCCATGCATATTCCTGGTCTTAGGAAGAAAGTATTTGTTAAAATCATCAAATATCTAGCGTCCCCATTTTCCCAATTGTCTTAGAAATATTCACATTTTTACAATTTCTTTAGTTGAACTGGAACCCAAGTAAGGTTCATATATTGTGATTGGCTGATACATCTCTTAAGTCTCTTCCGATATGTAGGCTTGCCCTCTCTTTTTTCTTGTATTTTTTTGTAATGACAGCATTTAACATTTTCCTCTGATTCTTATATTTCATCTAAATTTGCAGGTATATCTAAAGGCTTGAACAGACTAATGCTAGATGTTTTTGGAAACACTACTTTATTGGCGCTGTGCATATTCTCACCAGAGAGTCGTGAGGTCTGTCTCTGACATCAGCTATTGATGATCATTATATAGATCCACTAATTCACTGGCAGTTACAAAATGCTGATATTCATATTCTAACATTTTTTATCACTTATTAGAGGGAATATACCTATAAAGAGAAAATTTACCAAATATTTAGTTACTCTGGGGTATAGGAAAGGCAAGCGAATAATTATTTCTTATCCTAAATTAGCAAATTTTCAAAATGATGAGTTCATTCCTTCGTACCCTTGAAAGGTGACCAATAAGTTTTTAACCTATACTTTTTAGAATAAATATAAATGCATGGACTAAAACCTATTGGTAATGTTTCAATTAATTGTAGTTACTATCCTTATCAGTATCCAAACTATATTATCTTCAGTCAGTGAGAGCCTCCTCTGGCTCCTTTATTAGCTGATCCTGGTGTTAGTCAGCTTGGGCTACAACAATATGATATCACAGATGGGGTGGCTTAAACAACAGAAATTTATTTCCCCATAATTCTGGAGGCTGGATGTCCAAGATCAAGGTGTTAATAGTGTTGGGTTTTGGTGAAGTCTCTCTTGTTGGCTTGCAGAGGGCTGTCTTCTCACTGTCTTCATTTAGCCTTTCCTCTGTGTATGCATGGAGAGAGAAAGCGATCTCTGGTGTCTTTTCCTCTACTTGCAAGGACACCTCTCCCATCAGGTTAAGGCCTGCCCTTATTACCTCAATTAACCTAAATTGTCTCCTTAAAGGCCTTATCTCCAAAGACAGTTACCTTGGGGGTTAGGTCTTTAACGTGGAATTTTAGGGGGACATAGTTCAGTCCATAAAAGCCCTAGTAGTTTTAGATAGCATCCTTGCTTTTATTTCATGACAAGATACTCTTGGCTCATCTTGTACATTTCCTAACCCAAACCTGGAATCAGCCATTTTGATAAATGCTGTCTTGTTCTTTTTCATATGCGTGTGTGTAAATATATATATATGTACTCTGTAATATATGTTTATATGAGTATACAGTCTTGTGTATACATATATTATACATATGCATACATATACATATCACATACACATATATTATATGTATATGCAGTTTCATGATTTTTGATAAAGGTATGCATCCAGATAGCTAACACCCCAAACAGAATAGAACATTTTCATATTCTAGGAATTTCTCTTCTGCTTCATTCTAGTCAAACCTGTACCCTTTCTCACCAAGAGTTAACCACTATTGTGATTTCTACCACTATAAACAGACTTTGGCTGTTCTTGCTCTCCATATTATTAGAAACACATTATGCACCCTTTTATGTTTGTGTTGGCTTCTTTGGCTCAACACGATTTTGAGAACCATCCATTTTGTTGCATGTATCACTAATTCATGTTATTACCGAATATCTATATACAAATTTGAATGATGTCCTAATTTGAAAGATAAACTGTGTTAATCTCTTTATTGTAAAATAATTACAAATCAGGAAACTGCACAAACATATACAGCTTATCCTTTTAATCCCCAATAGAACTCTGTCAGTTACCCCAGAGCTGCCTCCTTTTTCCATGTACCAATCATAACCACCTTCCTCCCTCCAAACTATAATTATTCTCCTGATTTTATAGTTATCATTCCTTATATTTCTTAATGGCTTTATCATCTAACTGTACAGATAGAAACATCATAGTTTAATTTTCCCCATTTTTCTTCCAAGTCTTCTAGCTGTTTTTCCTCTATAGGTATTACCTCCATTCTTTTTTTCCTTAAAGTTTAGCAGTTGGAAAAGCTGGTCCTTTTTCTCCATAAAGGCTCTCTTGTTCAGGAATTTGGTCCTAGTACTCTTCAGTACATCCTTGGTATTTCCTGTACATTGACAGCTGGAGACAGAGGCTTGATGAGACTCAGACTTGAGCCTTGTGCAAGACCATAAGTATTGATGTGTCTTTTCATCAGGAGGCAAGCAGTGTCCGTCAGTCTCGTTGAGATATTAACCCTTGATGATCATCATCCAGATTTAGTAATCTCTTGGGAGTGTAAAATGGTGATGCTCTAAACATTTCATTCTCACGAGATGCTTCCCTCATCTATCCTTTGGTGACTCATTACTATAGTGCGTATAGGAAAGGCCAGAATTATGTTTGATTCTTTCCCTTTATCATTTTCAAGATAATAAACCATTCTTCTAATGTGACTGATTATCTTTTTAAATGTAGCACTTGAGTTTAAATATATTTTATGTGTTCCAAGCTATATCTTTACTAAAACTGAAACTGTTTCATCTTTGGCCAGGAGGAAGCTCTGCAAGTTGGCCCCTGTCCTTTCAATGTGACCCTATTAGTCTTTGAAGCTTCTTTGCTGTCTAGTATATTAAGATGTTCCATGTGCATATTGCACGGTTCATGTCCCTGACCTGGAATCAGTCATTTCTCCAAAAAGCCATGACTTCTTTTAGAGGGAGATGCTGTTTCAAGACAATAATCTGGGTGCCAGGGATGCTCATTACTGGCTTGTCAATGTTTTCAGATTTGTTTCATTGATTGCCACCTATCAAACTATCTCAAAATTTAGTGAGTTATTTTTTCATGATTTGTCCATTTGGGCCAGATTTTATATAGACCGTGAATGCCTGTTCCACATGTTGTCAGCTGGGGCAGCTCCACTAGGGCTGAAAGGTCACCCACATGGCTGGCACATTGGTGCTGTCATCAGGAAGCTCAGCTGAGGCTGGCCCCCGAGGGTTTCGATCTCTTGCCGCATGGCTGTCCACATGGCTAAGTAGGGCTTCCCACAAAATGGCCCTGGGATTGATTCTAACAGGGAGTATCCTAAAAGCCAGCATTATAAGGGGACAAGCCTCAATATGCAAGCCATTATGAAGCCTCTGCTTGCATCTCAATTCCTCGTGTCTCACTGTCTGTCCAAATTGTCCTGTCCAGAGTCAGTGTGGGTGGGAGCTACACAAAAGCAGGAAGGTGTCGTTTATTGGAGGCTGCCAAAGTAACAGTGTCAAGGGATCTTTGGGGTGTCATTTTTATGGCCAGAAACTTCTGTGGCCAGTGGTGCCTTTTCCTGAGTTCTTGTTCTGAATCCAGGAAGAATGAGGTACACAGACAAGTGGAGGGTGAGCAAGATGGAGCTTTACTGAGTGTTAGAACAGCTCAGAGGAGACCCACAGTGGGTAGCTCCTCTCTGTAGCCAGGTTGTCCCATCAGTGTTCAGTGCTTAGCAGAGAGGAGGCCCTGGAGTGGGTGGCTCCTCTCTGCAGGCAGGTCGCTGGTCATCTCTGCAGCTCTCAACAGAGAGGAGGCCTGGAGTGGGTGGCTCCTCTCTGCAGGCAGGTCGCTGGTCATCTCTGCAGCTCTCAACAGAGAGGAGGCCTGGAGTGGGTGGCTCCTCTCTGCCAACACTCATCCTGGGGAGTGTTCAGCTCTCAGGAGAGAGGAGGCCCTGGAGAGGGTAGCTCTCCCTGCAGCTTGTCCTCCCAAGGTCTGCTCAGCTCTGGCTGAACCAGGGACTTTTATGGGCCTCAGAGGGGAGGAAATGTGTGCCAACTGGTCCATGAGAGGCCATGTGTGGGCCAAGGAAAGGCACCACAGGTTCCCATTCCGATGGGTGGGACTGGTAGCCCAGCCCCCAGCCTTCAGGCCCTTCCTGGCTTGAAGGTGGGGCCTCACTGGGGACCCACCCCCTTCGACCCAGTAACCTGTCTGCCTCCTGCTCTGTTCATGGCACCTGGGCTCAGCCTCAGTTTTGCTCCCAAATCAGAGTGGGCACCGACAGCAGGCAGACCTCAGGCAGCGGTAGCAGGTATTTCTGAGTCTGAGAGGGCATATGGGGGCCTTCCTGGGCCCCCAAGAGTGCAAGAATGCCTGAGTCTGCAGCTGTGATTTGGGTGGTTGCAGCTGTGCCCAGGGCCAAGGGGCCAGGGGTAGCAGGATTCCCACCTGCTCTGTGGAGCAGGAACCCTCAGTCTGCACCTGCAGTTTTGATGGCTGCAGCTGTACCCAGGGACCTTCCACCCAATTCAGAAGGGGTGGGGCTCCTGCTTGCCACCGGCTCCCACTGGCTCCATGCAGTGTGCAGCCCTGGCCATGCCTCCCTGCTGCAGCCAGCATCATGGCAGTGGCAGGCTGTCTGGGACAGCTGCTGCCATCAGCAGTACACCATAAGGCCTTTTCAGTGAACACAGCACACGTTCCCTTTAGTTTATTTATATACTTTTAATTTCTTTTTTTATAGAGACAAGGTTTTACCATGTTGCCCAGGCTGGTCTCAAACTCCTGGCCTCAAACAATCCTTTTGCCTTGGCCTCCCAAAGTGCTGGGATTACAGGTGTGAGCCACAACACCTAGCCTAGCTTATTTATTTTTCCTATTTTTCTTTTTTGTATTTCTAATTATTCCTCGAATTATGTTACATTATTTCTGAGTTTTCTAATCCTATTTATATTTCTATTTCCTGTGTTTTATCATATTCTTAAAATTTTTTAATTATTAATTTTAAAAATTTTAGTTTCTGTCTGTTTTATGGGCACTTTCTGGTATGCTTTGGCTGTTTGTAGGACTGTTTCTCAGTTTGTTATTCTCTTTTATACTTATAGCAACTTTGTGAGAAATTTAACCTTGATGATTTTCTTTCGGTCATTTTTATGTGAGGTTATATTTCATGTTTTACATGAAATTAGTGTTCCTCTTTATGAGGGAAAAATCATTTAAAACAAGCTAAGTTCACAGAGCTTCTTTTTCTGCTGTTTGCATAGTTTAAAAGCATTCAAGACAACATCAAATACTGCCAAGAACGTAGAGAAACTACATCACTGATGCATTGCTGGTGGGAATGTCAAATGGTACAGCCACTCGGGAAAACAGTTGTCAGTTTCTCGTAAGACTAAACATACAACTACAGTACAATCCCGCAATTTCACTCCAGGGCATGTAGTCCAGAGATGTAAAGATAGGTTCACACAAAAACTAGAACAGGAATGTTTACAGTAGCTTTATTTGTAATAGACAAAAACTGGAAACAGCCCAGCTATCTCTCAATAGATAAGTGGTTAGACAAACCATGGTACATCCATATGATAAAATATGACTTACCTACAAAAAGGAACATATCATTGGCCAGGTGTGGTGGTTCACACCTGTAATCCCTGTACTTTAAGAGGCCAAGATGGGAGGACCACTTGAGGCCAGGAGTTCAAGATCAGCCTTGAAAATATAGTGAGCCCTCATATCTACAAAAATAAAAATAAAAAAATTAACTGGGAGTGGTAGCACACTTGTAGTCCTAGCTACTCAGGAGGCTGAGGCAGGAGGATGGCTTGAGCCCTGGAGTTCGCGACTGCTATGAGCTATGATCACCTGACTGCTCTTCAGCTTGAGTGACAGAGTGAAAGCCTATCTCAAAAAGAAAAAAAAAGAAATAAAGGAATGGACTGTTATTGATGCACACAACCTAGATGAATCTCGGGCAATTAGACTGAGTGAAAAAAATCCAATCATGAAAGTTCACTTACTGTATGATTTTATTTCAATTATATGCCATTTTTGAAAGGGTAGCATCATAGAGATGGAGACGAGGCTAGGGTAGATAGATATGGTTATAAAAAGGCAACAAGAAAGATCATTGTAGTATTACAATTGTTCAGTATCACTGGCTGTGGTAGTGAGTACACAAACATACACAGGTGATAAACCTGTACCAAGTAAGTGTGCACACACATAAATGAATACATGTAGAACTGGAAAACAATCTAAATAAGATTTGTGGATTGTATCAATGTTAACACCTTGGCTCTGCTGGTTCTGATATTATATTACAGTTGTACAAAATGTTACCATCAGGAGAAACTGGGCAAAGTATATACAAGATTCCTCTGTATTATTCCTTATAATTGCATGTGCATTTAAAATGATCTCAATAAAAATTTCAGTTTACAAAACTACAAAAACATGTGGCTGCTTATTTCTAAGATTTTCTGGCTCTGTTCTCCTTCCCTGCTTTTATGTGGATGTTCTTTTATCCTTAGTTTCTGTTGTTTTGCTCAAATGTGATTTCAAGCTTGGTAGTTTTCCTTCAAAGTAAGTTCTTACTTTGGAAGGCAGCTCTGCTGATCAGTTTCAAAAAAAAAAAAAAAAAAAAAACATAGGATTAGATTGCTCCTGCCCCACAGACCTTGCCACAAACTGCCTACACTCATTCCTAATGAAGAGGTCAATGCCTCTTCCCAATTCAGTTGCTCTTCTTAAATCCTTCACCTGCACCTGCCAGTGAATATTGTTGGCAATTGCAGAGCCCTCATGTTCCAAGGATCTTGAGTTGCCCCATTGTTTTTTTCTGGATTTGAACCTGAGTTATGTTATTCCAGACCACTACTGACTTTGCTGGGACAGCACCATGTCCGAGAGACCCTAGAAAAGACTCAGGGCCAGCAAATGACACTTAGGGTTTATGGAGGACTTACACACAGGTCATGTCAAGAGTGGCAGGCTGGACAGGAAAACCACTATCATGGGTTAAAAAAAATATGCAAGTTATACAGCATTTTCATTTAGCAAACTCCACCTAGCAAACAAAGGGCCTCAATCCTCTGTACAGCCTGCCTTCCAACTAATGGGCCAGGGGTTCAAATTCCTTCATAGGTAAGGAATAAATCTCCAGGTTGGTCACTTTCAGATTCCTTAGCTCAGAACTCCGAACACACATTCTTCTTAGATCACAGGCACATTCTGAGGGTATGCTGAAGTGATTGCTGCCAAGTACCTCTGCCACACAGGTTACACCACCCTTGAACAATTCTTCTGCAGCAAATGCAGTGAGAACAGCAGCCAATGCTCAGAAACCAGGTTATATGAGTAAGTTGTTGAGAGGAAAGCTTTTCCTCTGCCAAGTTGAATTCAGTGGTTGGGGGCCTGTAAATTAACTGACAATAGACATATTAATAGGAAAAAAAGGTCTGCTTATGCTTTAAAGGAGTTCAGGAAATGCCACTGTAAAATATGCCCCTTCAGTGTGTTGACATTTCATACTGAGGGCACTTGGGGGACACTTGGTGGATGTAGGCAGAGGCTTCCTCTGGGCTCCCCTTACGTGTCTTAAGACAGATCCTCTGAAAGGAGGTCAGCTGTCATCAGTCCCCTCCCCAGGAATTTCATCACCCAGGGAAGATTAACTTCTATCACAGGAGGGGAGTCAGGGAGTCAATGCCACACTCAGACAAACTTAGTCACAGATTATCACCTATTCTTCCAAAGGCCCATTCATCTTTTCCATTCATCATCTACTCTCCCCTAAGCTGCCTCCTCCATCCCCTCCCCTATGAAGAGGGTACATAAGCTACTAGACTAACTGGGTTTTGGTGATATTCCCCTTTTTTCCCTCTGATGCCCCTGTGCATGTAACAAATTTGCATACTTTTTCTCCTATTAATCTGCCTGTTGTCACAGACTCAGTTACAGGACCTAAGAGTAGAGAGAAAGCATTTTCTCCCATACTGCATACATGCAGGAGTACTCAGTGATGAGCAACTTGCTCAACAGCCAGAGATAAAAAGCTTACATAACAAATTTAACAAGTATGAGCAGGGTGGTGGTGGGGTTTAGCGCTTCATTGGGAAGGTATGGAAGGTTCTGAAACCACCATTGCAAAAATTATACTAGTGAGAAAATTACGACAGTGAAAGAGATCTGATCTAACCAATGCCCATCTTGCCTCTCATCTCCAAACTTCCCTTAATCTCTCCTGAGCTTGCGGCAAGCTAACTTTGGAAGAAATTTAGTTTACAGTTTAAATGATAATACCCCTTCCCCAAAACTGCATCACCTTTGTAAAGCTAGTGAAAGACCACCAGGTTAAGAGGATGAGAGGAGCCTGAATTCTGACATAAACCATTACCAACCATTATTCTGGAGGTCACAAGACTTGCAACTTCACTAATTACTCCTGCAGACATCACTTTTATAGAACCTAAGACTGGCCTTTGAGATGTCTTTTCAGGTTTTTGCATTTTTCCATCTGGGCCAACCAATGGTTCCACCCAGAAGCAAACTTAGCACACACAAGAACAATTTTCCATATGCCTATGATTACATCCCCAGCTGATCGGCAGCCTCTGTCCCCTGCCTGCCAAATTGTCCTTGAGAAACCCTAGCCTTTGAATTCTGTGGGGAGATCGATTTGAGTAAGGACTCTATCTCCCACATGGCATGGTTGGCCTCATGTCAATTAAGCTATTTCTTCCTTTGCAATGCCGTGGTCTTAGTGAGTTGGTTTTGTTTGTGCAGTGAACAAAGAGAACCCGCCAGACAGTTATATTTTTGATACTAAGAAAATGAGCAGCCTGTCCCCAAAGCAGCTGAATTCACAGGAAATCTGCTGTGAGGGGGGTTAACATCACTGTATTTTCTGGAGGCTCTGCTTTAGTCAGATAAAGGAAGTTGAGATAAGATTTATTTCTGCATCTTCTTCAGTACAAATCTGTTCCCTTTAAGATAATCTTTATACCAATTCTGGGGGCTAAGCATGGTCCCACACAGGTTGGTTACAGCCAACAAGGAAGGCCAACCCCACCTCCCTGCCTGTCCCATAAGGACGAGCACTCACACTGGTGTAAGAGACCAGAACATGCCACCCCCAAATACGCTGCCTTGGCATAAGGATTATTTTGAGAAACTGAAGACACAGAAGAATCTCTGAAAGCAGAGTAGAGGTTACCATTTTTTTTTTCTATTTCAATTTTTATTTATTTATTTATTTTATTATTATACTTTAAGTTCTAGGGTACATGTGCACAACGTGCAGGTTTGTTACACATATATACATGTGCCATGTTGGTGTGCTGCACCCATCAACTCACCAGCACTCATCAACTCGTCATTTACATCAGTTATAACTCCCAATGCCATCCGCTCCCCACTTCCCATAATGGGCCCCGGTGTGTGATGTTCCCCTTCCCATGTCCAAGTGATCTCATTGTTCAATTCCCACCTATGAGTGAGAACATGCGGTGTTTGGTTTTCTGTTATTGTGAAAGTTTGCTGAGAATGATGGTTTCCAGCTGCACCCATGTCCCTACAAAGGACACAAACTCATCCTTTTTTATGGCTGCATAGTATTCCATGGTGTATATGTGCCACATTTTCTTAATCCAGTCTGTCACTGATGGACATTTGGGTTGATTCCAAGTCTTTGCTATTGTGAATAGTGCCGCAATAAACATAGGTGTGCATGTGTCTTTATAGCAGCATGATTTATAATCCTTTGGGTATATACCCAGTAATGTGATGGCTGGGTCATATGGTATTTCTAGTTCTAGAGAGGTTACCCTTTTACAGGGGAAATTTATATCTATAAGGGAAATTTCCATTTGTAAGGATGTCTATCTGTATTAGGAACGCTTATCAATGGAAAAGGCATGGACTTAAATCTTCAGAATGTCGATGAAAAGAGTCAAACCCTATAAAATAATGGAAGAGATTTATTCTGAGCCAAATATGAGTAACCGATGGCCCATGACACAGCTCTCAGGAGATCCTGAGGACAAGTGCCCCAGGTGGTCCAGGTATAGCTTGGTTTTACACATTTTAGAGAGATGTAAGACATGAATCAATACATGTAAGATGTACACTGTTTTCATTTGGAAACTCAGGACAACTGGAAGCAGGGGGTTTCCAAGTCACAGGTAGATTCAAAGATTTTCCGATAGGCAATTGGTTGAAAGAGCTATTATCAATAGAAAGGAATGTCTGGGGGAGGGGTTGTGGAGACCAAGGTTTTATCATGGGGATGAAGCCTCCAGGTAGCAGGCTTCAGAGAGAATAGATTGTAAATGCTTTTATCAGACTTAAAGAGTCTGCTTATCAGTACTTTCAAAAGGGAGGTGTGCATCCTAAGGCATATCTGGTTCCACCTTCCCATCATGGCCTGAAACTAGTTTTTTAGGTTAACTTTGGAATGCCTTTGGCTGAGAAGAGGGGTCCATTTGGATAATTGGATGCGGGCCTTCAAATTTGTTTTTTACACGGCTACTGAATTCTTATGATTATTAATGCAGGATATGGAAATATCCCTTAAAGAATTAAGAATAATGTTTTTTTAAAAAATTTAACTTTTATTTCAAGTTCAGGGGTACATGTGCAGGTTTGTTTACAGGCAAACTTGTGTCATGGGGGTTTGTTGTACAGATTATTTCATCACCCAGGTATTAAGCCCACGACCATTAGTTATTTTTCCTGATCCTCTCCCTCCTCCTACCCTTCAGCCTCTGATAAGCCCCAGTGTGTATTGTTCCCCTTCATGTGTCCATGTGTTCTCATCATTTAGCTCCCACTTGTGAGAACATGCAGTATTTGGTTTTCTGTTCCTGCAATAGTTTGCTAAGGAGAACCCAAAAATATAAAAATTTCAGCAAAGATTTCATGATGAAGATGCCAAAAGCAATTGCAACAAAAGCAAATATTGACAAATGGAATTTAATTAAACTAAAGAGCTTCTGTACAGCAGAAGAAACTATCATCAGAGTGAACAACAACCTACAGAACAGGAGAAAATTTTTGCAAGCTATGCACCTGACAAAGGTCCAATAACCAGCATCTGTAAGGAACTTAAATTTGCAAGAAAATAATTTTACTTTGGAGTTTACATAACAAACCCTACCCTGGTTTACTGAGTTTTTCCTGGGCATCTCTCAGGAACTGGCCCTCCCTCCACCTTTCTTTCTTTCTTTCTTTCAGTTGAAGATGGTATTTCAGCCTAAATTCTAAGCCACCTTTTTGAAATTTATTCATTTTTCCCTTGAATACGTCCTGGGTATACATGAGGTATACATGTTAATAAACTGTTTTTCTCTTGTTAATCTGTCTTTTGTTACAGGGGTTTGTCCCAACTAAGGAGGATAGAGAGAAAATTATTTTCATGCCATGAGAGAGAGTTAGGACTTCAAAATGCCTTAGTTAGGAAGGCATGGGAAATGCCAGGAGAGGGAGTGGGAGGTGGGACTTTAAAATGAGTGGATTACCATAAACTGGCAAAACAACGTTGGTGTTTCTTCTATAATTAGTGAAAATGGGAGTTTTAGAGTTAACAAACAACTATGAAAAATAAAGGGATTTTTTTTCCACAGCACATGTAAATTTTCGTGGGTAGTTTTTACCCTCTCCTACATCGCAGATCCGCCAGAGTTGGTGAGGAATACAAACAACTCCTCGGCTGATTCCTTTAAAAATAAAACTTCTAATGCATGGTATTTCCCACACTGAGGTCAAGTGAGGCCCTTCTGTACTTAGCAGAGTCACTGGGAGTCAAAGAGAGACACTGGGAATTGGTGCTGGATGATTTCTTAGACAATTTAGAATTATCCAGAAAACCTTAAAAATTGCTGAAGTCTAATTTGGTTAGTTAATTTGTAATTTTGTATAAGCAGAATTATTCAAAGAAAGTAGCAGCCAGTATGGGTGTTTTGTACATAAGGTTGATTTGTAGACCCTGGGAACCCTGAAACCATGAAGTACCAACATTAGCATCCCATGTCCTGCTTCTGGGTCTCAGGATTCCTGGGGTTGACACAGGCCAGAACCTCCCCTCCCTTTCTCTTTATAACAAAGTCTGAAATTGTCCCAAAGCACAAAAGTTCCCAGGGCACTACTGGAAGTGACTACATTTAAGTGTTTGAGGAAAAACAAAAATGATCATGATTCAAGGAGCCAGCTTTTCCTTGGCCTGAGAACTTGACATTAATTAAAACGGACTGTCCTAATCTCCTCTAACTTTCGTGAAGGAACAGTGTCATGCTACTTTAGCTTTTGCTTTGGCAGGCTTTCCTGAAAATTCTGATCAAGTCACTTATTGTAGACTGAGCATGAAGAAGAGGGTTCAAACAGCAAAAAATTCCAGTGGGTGGCGAGAGAAAGGTTACTCTCGGACAAATTCCTTTTCATAAGTCCTGACTGTGATTTCCGTGTGACTACAGCTGGCCATACAGCAATGTACGGGTTTTGGGAGTTGGGGAATTCCCCGTAGAATTATCTAGCTGACAGTTTACTCACACCAAAGTACAAAGAGACAGACAAAAGGCCTCACCCAAATCAATAATCGACATCAACTGATGCCTCATCTATATACTCCAGCGAGGCAGTGGCTCTCAAATTTATTGCCTATTAGAATCAACCAGGGAGATTTGACAAATGCAAGTGCCCGGCCACATGCTACACAAATTTAATGCTCATCTCTAAGGGTGGGACCCAGGCATGTGTAGTTTTAAAAATCCCCCAGGTGGTTACTATGTGCAGCCGTGTCTGAGAACCAATATCTTGAGAGGGACCTCCAGGAACGAGACAGAACCATGAATGTGGGTTGCTGTGGAATTAAGGGATAGAACTGAGACACAACTAATACAGGGTGGTCACAGGAAAATAAAAAATTCCAGGTGGCAGTTCCACATGACTCAAGGATATGACCTGAGAAGACTCTGAAAAAGCAGGAGATGGACCAGGCTGGTGAAGACCGACTGGATCCAACAAGGTACTGGATTTGATCTAGGTTTTACCTAGGACCTCATTATATGCTCATTAACACTCCAAATCACAAGCCCACCAGTGCACTGTATTTGGAGTAAAAATGGGTGGCACCACAGTTCTGAAAAATCTCTACCTTTTTCCAGGAATCTTCATGAACATGCCACCTCTTGGTTAAAGAAACCCATAAAAGTAGCAGCCCCAAACCCCATTTGCATGAGTCTCTCTTGAGTATGCCCACACTCCCCTTTCTTGAGTGTGTGTGTACTTTTCGCTTTGAAATCAATCTCTGTACTTGCACTATTTTCTGAGTCACCCTTGAATTCCTTCCTATGCTGGTGTCAAGAGTGTGGACACTCGCTGGGGTCGAGGTACCGCCAGCATTTAGGGACCTCCCCCAGACCACTATATCAGAATGATTTCCCCTCAGTTCAAAGAGAGATGACAAATGAGAGCGCCAGAACCTTCAGCACAGATCACAACTACCCCCATATTGTTAGACACAGGTATTGGTCAGGGCTTCACAGACAGACCCTCTGTCCTCCTCTCACTACAGGAGCAATTAGGAATTACAAAGATCTCTCATTTCCTAGGCTTTTCCTGGTTGTTAAGTCCAAATGAGGAGGTATTGTAGACCCAAGATGCCAAGCATTTTGGTTTTGCTGAATGCAAACATAGGAAATGCTCCTTGCCCAAATCAGGGAGTTGGTAAGTTGATAAAGAGCTCCTGCAGAGACCTTGACTAATGCCATAACAACACACTTCAGAAGTGACCTGGGCGTCACAGACAGTCAGGGTTATATGAGGTTAGAAAAGGGACAGGCAACGTCACTGATGCTTAAAGGGAAAGGGGCCTGAGCCAGGCTAGTGCACCTCAGTGAAGCCAGGGGGTTTCCTGGTCTTGCACTATTGCTGGTGCTTTGGCCTTCTGATGGGTGGAGGATATAAAGAATATTATTTAACAAATATTTACTGAGCACCTTCTATGTACAGGCACTGGTCTGGAATCTGAGGTCACAAAGTAAACAAAACAGATAAAATCTGCTACCTTCAGGGACCTTAGAATCTGACTTCTCCCCATTGTGTCCAATACCTTGGTCTGAACTATTTAAACACCTCCTTATCCTGAGTTGAATAATACCATCGCCCCAAATATATGTCTACCTAGAACCTCCAGAAGGTGACCTTACTTGGAGTAAGGGTCTTGGCCAATTTAAGTCAGTAAAAGGTCTTGAGATCAGATTTTCCCAGCTCAGAGTGAGCCTAAAATCCAATGATGAGTATCCTTTTAAGAAACAGAAATGGAATAACAGATACAGAGAGACATAGGCCATGTGTAGACGGCGGCAGAAATTAGAGAAAGTCCACAATCCAAGGAATACCAAGGATTGCCAAGTACCACCAGACACTTAGAGAGAGGCATGGAATTCTTCCTCAGAACCAACCCTACCATCACCCTGATTTTGGATTTCTGGCTCCTAGAACTGTGAGAAAACAAATGGACTGTTCTAAGCGGTGCAAGTAATTTGTATAGTAATTTGTTATGCAGCCCTAGGAAACCAACATGTCCCCTAACTGGGCTTCCTTCCTCTGCTCTTGTTCCCCACAGCTGTCAGCGTGATCCTTCTGGATCCCAAGTCAGATCGCGCCACTGCTCTGCTCAAAGTCCATCAGCAGCTCCCATCTCACTTGGAGCAAAAGCCAGGGTCTTTTCAAAGACCTTGAAAGCCCTTGGCACTGGGGAGGGATGATCTGGCCCCAGCTATCTTTCCAGGCAGGTCTCTTAACCAACCTTCCCATCTCCCTCAGAACACTGAGTTCTAGCCACAGTGGAATGTCCCTGGTGTGTGGGTCCCACCTGCCGAGAATGCTCTTCTCTTCCAGATATTCCTCCTGCCTTATTTCCTTACAAATCTCTGCTCAAATATCACTGTACCAGCAGAGGCCTCTTCGGGTTACTCTTTTCTCTCCATGCCCTTACTCTGCACCTGACATCATATACACATATAGATCAACACAAGTATAGATATGGCCAGAAATAAAAAGCATCTTCCAATATAATGCATTCTCCCTGAGGATAAGAATTTTAGCTTTTTAATTTTTTTTTTTTTTTTAATTTTTAGAGACAGGGTCTCACTCTGTTGTCCAGGTTGGAGTGCATTGGTGTAATCACAGCTCACTGCAGCCTTGACCTCCCTGGGCTCAGGTAAGGGATTAGGATTTTATTTCGTTTGCTGCTGCATTCCCATTAGCTATCTCTGAAATGCCATATCCTAGAGATTTTGCCTGTTTTTGAACACATTACAGATTACTTTGCATTAAAGATATCTCTTATGATATGTCTTATGTCTCCTACGGGATTGAAAGCTTCTTGAAGACTGGAACTCTGTTTCAGTCATACCTGTTTCAGCCTTTCTCTCTGACTAGCCTAAGACAGTACTTTGCAAATAGTCAATGCTCAACATGTACTAATTGTTTGGACCATGATCTAGCCTTTTTAGGTATAAATCTACATAAACTAAACTTTAAATTTCTTATTTTCTTAAAATGTTTAAGAATGACTCACCTAAAGGATCTTGGACTTTTATCAGCATATCTTGGGAAGAAAGCAATCCTATAAAAAGATTGTAATCCAAACTGTTTTTTCAGTGAGAAATGTTCTTTTTTTTGACATTTATTAAATGTCAACAACACATCTAGTATTTGGCATATTAAAAGCTGCTTCTTAAAAAAATGCTAGGGACCACATATTGAAAGGACTGTAAAAACTCACTAATCTGGACTCTCCCATTTTGAGATTTTGCTACTTCCAACAAGGAGGGAAAGGAGCTTGGGCTGAGATATCTGATCTAAATACATATATAAAATATTTGCTTATATTTTAACTAATATCTTGGTAAGTTGTTTAAACCACTTAAGTAGCCCTCTAAGACAACTCTTTCTTTCTTTTTTTTTTTTTTTTTTTTTTTTTTTTTGAGACAAAGCCTTGCTCTGTAGCCTCGGCTGGAGTGCAGTGGTGTGATCTCGGCTCACTGCAACCTCTGCCTCCCAGGTTCAAGCGATTCTTGTTCCTCAGCCTCCTGAGCAGCTGGGATTACAGGCCCGTGCCACCACACCCGGCCAATCTTTGTATTTTTAACAGAGATGGGATTTCGCCACGTTAGGCAGGCTGGTCTTGAACTCCTGACCTCAAGTGATCCACCCACCTCAGCCTCCCAAAGTGCTGGGATTACAGTTGTGAGCCACCATGCCCGGCCAAAGACAATTGTTTCCAATTACCATACTTATAACTTCTTCAGATCAGTTTTCTAAAAATGCACTGATATGAGAATTTAAGGCATTCATATTTATTCACTAATATAACTTCCAAAGCATTTCTTGAAGGTAGGATTCTCACCCATGAAAAGTAGAGGTGCCAGCAAGGCAGAGACTTGATCAGGGTCATGGGCTGTCAGAATGATTTGCCCGAGGAGGAATCTGCAATGGGCATAAAGAGTCTGTAAAAATTAGTACTGGAACTTCAAAGTTAAAATGAACTTTATTCCAACAACCTCCACTCAACCTGCAGGAGTTTAAAATACAATATAGAAGAAGAGTCACAGATAGGTTTCACTCAACTACTTTTTTCCTCTTCTTAGCTTAAAGTGACTATAATTTGATTTATTTTTCTTTGAGAAGAAACCACCCCCCAAAATTGTTTTCCTGGCTTTTGTTTCTGTGTTTAAATAAGCAAAGAGATAACAGATGGAAAACAGCACTGGGCTAGAAACAAGGGGCACTGACCCCAGACTTCTCCCTATCTTGTGTGCTCTTAGACAAGTCACTTTCTCTGGGCCTCAGTTTCCTCATTTGTAAAATTAGGGGTTTGGAATAGTTGAAGTCTCCAACAGTTCTAATGCTCTGAGATCTTATATAGTTATATATTGTATTGTTGTGAAAATCTGACTTCTTATCAAAAGCAAGCTCTTTGAAGTTTTGCCTTTTAGACTTAAGTTTCATTATCTTCTTCAAAATTAGTAAGACTAATCTCTGTCATTGAAAATTCTCAAGAAGGCACTGTTCATCCAAAGACCTGAGATTTATAGATAAAACAACTCAAAATAAATAAGATACCCAATGCCATCTGTAAATGTTTTAATTTTTATTTTTTCTTGTACAATATTTATCTTAGCATTTTTTAATTGATTTTTTTTTTTTTTTTTTTTTTGAGATGGAGTCTCACTCCTTCGCCCAGGCTGGAGTGCAGTGGCACCATCATGGTTCACTGCAGCCTCAAACTCCCTGGCTCAAGTGAGCCTTAGTCACCTTAGCCTCTGAGTAGTTGGGACCACAGGTGTGCCACCACCATGACCAGGTAAATTTTTTTTTTGTAGAGACAGAGGTCTCACTATGTTACCCAGGCTCGTCTTGAACTCGTGGGCTCAAGTGATCCTCCTGCCTCAGTCCTATAAAGTGCTGGGATTATAGGCATGAGCCACCATGCTTGGCCAAAAGCCAAAAACAAAATTTTTTTTCATTTTTGTTTTTGTTTTTAAACAAAAAAAGCCACCTCTCGGGCATCTCATTGAATTCTACTGAAATTGTATTAGAAGTTTTATTTAAAACATCTATAAAACTGTCAACAAAGAGAGGGGGGGAAAAAAGAGAGGAGAGAGAAAGAAAGAGGAAGGGGAAGAGTGAATTTTAACTTTGAGCCCTTGCTCATAGAAAGCATCAGTGATTGAGAAATCGTGTTATATTCTAAGAAACAGCTAGTGACAAAGGCCCACCATGCTCTGTGTATTCCCCAGGGTCTGTCCTCATGACTCCCCTAAAACTGCTAATGACTTTCTTGTTTTCCAGCCTCTATAAAACTCCAGGTCCCTTCATTTCCTTTCCTCATTAATAACTGTTCTTCCCATGGCAATAACTTGAATAAAATCTCCCTAATTGCCTGGTAGATTTTATCTTTGGTCATATATAGATAGCAGCCTGTGCTGGGTGCTCTGATGGAATCATACCTGGTGCTACATTAATTAGGTGAACAAGGAAGGCCTCGGTGAGGAGGTGACACTTATACTAAGACCTAAATAACAGGAGGGAGTGAGCCATGGACCAAGCCAGAGGAAGAGCCTTCCAGGTGGGGATTGTGGGCGTCCCATGCAAATATTCTAATGGAGAAACAGCTTGGTGTTCTACAGAAGTCTAGAGCATAGTGAGTTGGGGAGTGGAGTGGGTTAGGGCACAGTCCAGTGGTAGCAGGGGAGATTAGGAAAGAGAGATAACAGAGGAATGATCATGAAAGCCTTGCCGCACATGGTGAGAAAATTGGATCTTATTTAAAGTGCAACGGGGCCGGGTGCAGTGGCTCACGCCTGTAATCCCAGCACTTTGGGAGGCCGATGTGGGTGGATTACCTGAGGTCAGGAGTTCGACACCAGCCTGGTCAACATGGTAAAACCCTGTCTATACTAAAAAATATATATATATATATATACACACACACACACAAAAATTAGCCAGGCATGGTGGTGGGCACCTGTAGTCCCAGCTACTTGGGAGGCTGAGGCAGGAGAATTGCTTAAACCCAGGAGGTGGAGGTTGCAGTGAGCCAAGATTGGCCATTGCACTCCAGCCTGGGTGACAGTGCTAGACTCCGTCTCAAAATAATAATAATAATAAAATAAACAAAAAATAAAGCACATTGGGAAGCACTAGAAGCATTTAAACAGAGGAATGAAATGATTTGAGGTCTTTCAAAAAGATGATTTTGGGCTGCACATGGTGGCCCATCCCTGTAATCCCAGCACTTTGTGAGGCCAAAGCAGGAAGATGGCTTGAGGCCAGGAGTTCAAGACTAGCCAGGGCAGCACAGCGAGACCCTTTCTCTAAAAAAATTTCAAAAATTAGCCAGGCATGATGGTGCATGCCTAAAGACCCAGCTACTTGGGAAGCTGAGGTGGAAGGACTGTTTGAATCCAGGAGTTTGAGGGTGCAGTGAGCTATGGTTACGCCACTGCACTCCAGCCTGGGTAATAGAGCAAGACTCCAACTCTAAAAGAAAAAAAAAAGATGATTTTGGCTACTAAATGGAAAATTAACTTTAGATGGTCAAGAGTGACAGTAGGAAGCTTGTAGGCCACTGTAGCTATCCAGGCGCAATGATGTGAATGTGTCCCTCCAAATTCAAATGTTGAAACCTAATCACCAAGGTGATAGTATTAGAAGGTGAGACCTTTGGGAGATGATCAAGTCATGGGGGGTAGACTCTTCATGGATGGGATTAGTGCCCTTATGAAAGAGGTCCCAGAGAAACCCCTTACTGATTCCACCATGAGAAGATGAAGAAAGAAGCCACCTTCTGTGAACCAGAAAGTGTGCCTTTATTAGACCCCAACTCTGCCAGCACCTTGATCATAGACTTCTCACAGCCTTTAGACTATTCAAAATGAACTTTTGCTGTTTATACGCTACCCAGTTTATAGTATTTTGTTATAGCAGGTTGAATGGGCTAAGACACCAGGCAAGAGCCGATAGTGCCTTAGACTGCAGTAGTGGTAGCAATGGAGAAAAGTGGATACATTTTAAAGACAGAGTCAATAGAACTTGCTGATGGATTGGAAGTATGGTACTAAATAGAAGTAAATTTTTATTTACTTTTAATAAATAAAAGAAATAAATAAAAGAAATAAAAGAAAAACAGGGATTAAGACTGGCTCTCTGATTTTAGTTTTGACTTGGGTAACTGAATAGGTGGTAGTACTACTGGGGCCCAGGGGTCTCCTGAGAAGAAACTGATTAAGATCTCAACCCAATTTCAGATGTTAGGGAGAGTTCTGGAGTAGACACTAGACTAGATGCCAATAAAGGCATGGGGGAACTCAAAAATTAGTTGGAAAACTAAAAAGCATGTTTATACCCAAAATTTGTCAAATAAGTAATATACATTAAAATTCATTTACTAAAGTAAATTTATCAGGTACCTACTAATGTCCTAGGGCTTCCAGGAGGCTGTACCTGGTCCTTTTTAAACTCTTGTAATTCTTTATGCAATTCCTGGGTAACCTCATCAATTCTCATGTCTTCACTTATAATATACATGCTAAATTCATCTGATAGCTGTACCTATACTCCAGAGAACTTTTATGCTCTAGGGGTGTGTGTGTGTGTGCGCGCGCATGTGCATGTGCATGCACCTGTGTGTATACATAAGCACATATGACTGTCTACTAGATGTCTACTGGATGCCCTACAGGTACATAAAATTAAATACAACACCAAAAAAAATCATGATCTTCCAGATAACTATGTTGCTCCCCTTCCTGTGTTTGATTCTTCAGTCAGTGTCATCAAAGCCCAGCCATTCTCCCCGCTAAGAACTTGGTTGTCACTCTAGATATTCTATTATTCCATCCTGTCATCCCACATCTGATTAAGTTCCATTAATGCAACCTCCATCACATCATTCATATTTCTTCACTCCCTTTTCTGTGACTTCAGGTCATATAATCATTATACCTCTCATGAACTACAATGATAGTAATCCAGTCCCCTGAGCACTACTGTCTCAATTGCCTTCTGTACCATAACCAGTGTGGTATATCTAACACAAGATTATGACCATGCCACTCTCCCAATTAAAACTCTTCAAAAGCATCTCATTACCTACAGGATAAAGTCCAAACCCTGTAGCCTGGTATAGGCAGCCCTGTGTCATTTGGATCTTGCATAGTTCTCCTTCCACATTTCATACAACCACCACCCTACACTTAATGCATCTCAAACTTCTTGCTATTTCCCCAGAAGCATGATGCTCACTCTGCTTCTCTTGCCTGGAATGTCCCTACTCATTATCCACCTCCTAGCTGGTGAGCACCTGCTCATCTTCCAAGAGGCGCCTAAGCTTCCTTTCTCTATGGCCTTTTCTGTTTGCTGTCAAATTGAATGATCCACTCCCTTCTTTATGCCCCAACTTTATTCTGTACATATTTCAACTACAGCACTATACATAACACTGTACTTATTTATTTAAAAGTGTATCTTCCCCACTAGACTGTATGCCCTTCAAGGGAAGGGATAATATTCTACTTATATTCATATCATTAGCATGGAACTCAGTGCCTGACATGTAACACTAGTTAATAAAATTTTAGTCAATTATTAAGTATGTTAATGAAAGAATTAATATATAGATATAGATATAGAAACTAGGAATTTGATAGAGGCTATTGTTACTTCACCATGACAAATCAAACAATCTGAAGACAAAACAGAAAAGCATGGAAGAAAAATTATCAAAGGAATAACATGAAATAATTTTGTAGCTGAAGGAAAACAGAAGACTATTGGGGGAACCTGCCCCAAATATTTCATTGTAGGTTCTTTCTATTTTCCATAAGTGTTGGCCAGCTGAGAAATAAAGAGAGACAGTACAGAGAGGAATTTTACAGCTGGGCTGCCAGGGGTGACGTCACATATCGGTAGGACCATGATGCCTGCCTGAGCCTCAAATCAGCAAGTTTTTATTAAGGGTTTCAAAAAGGGGAGAGGGTGTACAAACAGGGAGTAGGTACAAAGATCACATGCTTCAAAGGGGAAAAAGCAGAACTACTAACAAGGGTCTAACAAAGATCCCATGCTTCTGAGGGAACAGGACAAAGGGCAAAAGCAGAACTACTGATAAGGGTCCAACAAAGATCACAAGGCAAACAGCAAAAGCAGAACTACTGATAAGAGTCTATGATCAGCAGTGCACGTATTGTCTTGATAAACATCTGAAACAACAGAAAACAGGGTTTGAGAGCAGAGAACCGGTCCAACCACAAATTTACCAGGGCAGAGTTTTTCCCCATCCCAGTTTTAAGCCTGAGGGTACTGCAGGAGACCAGTGCGTATCTCAGTCCTTATCTCAACCACGTAAGACAGACATTCCCAGAGCAGCCGTTTATAGACCTCCCCTGAGGAATGCATTCCTTTCCCAGGGTATTAATATGAATATTCCTTGCTAGGAAAAGAATTTAGCAATATCTCTCCTACTTGCACGTCCGTTTATAGGCTCTCTGCAAGAATAAAAATATGGCTCTTTTTGCCTGACCCCGCACACAGTCAGACCTTATGGTTATCTTCCCTTGTTCCATAAAGATTGCTGTTATTGTGTTCTTTTTCAAGATGCACTGATTTCATATTGTTCAAACACACACGTTTTACAATCAATTTGTACAGTTAACACAATTATCACAGTGATCCTGAGGTGACATATATCCTCAGCTTATGAAGATAACAGGATTAAGAGATTAAAGACAGGCATAATAAATCATAAAAGTATTATTTGGGAACTGATAAATGTCCATATTAAAATGAAATCTTCACAATTTATGTTCCTCTGCCGCAGCTCCAGCCAGTCCCTCCATTCAGGTTCCCTGACTTCCTGCAACAGAAGACTTCCAATTGAAATAGCTTACTTGCCAAGTAGAATAAAGAAAAAGAACTACTGCATACCCTGAAGTATAGCTGTAAAAATTCCAAACTTAAAGCATCCAAAAACAATAGAAAGCCACCCATTTTAAGGTTTACAGTTAGTTGCCTTCCCAGCAATCATAGGTTCCTCCATCTTCCTTTTAGAGCTATTTTATTTTATTTTATTTTATTTTATTTTATTTTATTTTAGATTCAGGGGTACATGTGCAGGATTTGTACAGATAAGTTGTATATGATGAGGGCAATTCTTTACTCATCAACAGATAAATGCTACAGATTTCAGTGCTGCTCTTACCACATCTAAATTTGAGAATGCCTCAGGAACTGGGCAGTGGGAAGAAACAATAAGGACTTTGAAAAGGGTGTTAGTGAAAAAGAAAATGTCTGAAGCAGCTTTTAGTAGAACCTGGAGACCTCTGAGGAGGCTGCTGGTGAGAGCTTACAGAAACCTAAGGAAAACGTTATTGAAAACTGGAGAAAGGGAATCCTTGTCATGTTGTAACAGGAAGAAGCAATACTGCTGCCTGAAGTCATATGGAAAACAGAAAACGCATCTAGCAAGCTGAGTGACGGAGTGGAGATTTCCAGACTTAAAGGTGTCAGTCACCTAGCTTCTTCTTATTGCTTATATAAAATACAAAAGAAAAGAGACAAGCTGGAGAAGGGATTTTTATACAAAAAGAAGCCTGGACTAGATGAAGCCAGCTTTCCAGCTTTTGAAAGTTTTCAGCCCCTCGAGATGGAAAGCAATGCTAAAATTAAGATATGGCTTCTAGGAGAATATAAGATCCTGGGCACTGTCAGGAAAACAGCATCTAAAGATGAAGCCATGCATGTGGCTACAACTCCCTTATTTACACCTTGGAAAGATTTAGAATGGTGTCTTAAAAGAGCTTGCTATGAAGCTTAAGGGTGCTATCTCTCAACAGTCTCAGCAGAAGACCAATGAGAAGAAGGGCTTATCACAAAGAAACTTTTGTGTGTGGATCTTGTGTCTAACGGAGGGAATCCCTTAATAGGAAAATTATACTGGTTTGGATGAAAGGAACAGGAACAATACAAAATGAAGAGAAGCACTGGACCCCCAAACTTCTACAGACAGGAAGCAGGCAGAGAGATGATTCAGCTGCAGACACAGGTAACTTTCCATGGAAAAGGCAGGATCTCCCAGAGAAGCCCAGAAGGCAGAGCCAGGAGTCTGTCTTGGCTCTTAGAAGAGAATCGTTCCAGGAAAGGAACAGGACTGAGTCAAGGAACTTCCAGTCAAGAAAACTCCAACTGGATTTAAATCAGTATAGGCCCATGACAACGTTTTCCCTCTTTTTGAATGGGACTGCCTATAGTGATTATCCTATGTCTGCCTCCCACTGTATTCTGGGTGTGTGGAGCAGATGGCTTGTCTCTTTAGTTCATGGACCTTTAGCAGCAACTGTACTCTAGGACCTGTGTATGAGGAAACACGCCTACACCTACCCCTGGTTTCGATGGCAAAAGACCCTGAACTTCAAGTAAGATGCTATATAGAGATGACTTGTGTGGCATCGTAGGAAGTGGTGAGTGTATTTTTCATGTGGGAAAGATGTAAGTCATTGGGGGGCCAGAGCGGGAAGACTGTGATGGGCAGCTTCCAAGATGATTGCAGGTCTGTTATTCATGACTTTGTGTAGTCCCCTCCCACATTAAGTAGGGCTGAACTGTATAATCAAGAGGATACTGTAGAAATGATGGACGGTGACTTCCAAAGCTACGTCCTAAAACACATCAAGGTTTCTGCCTGGCTCCCTCTTGAATCATCTGCCCTGGGTGCCAGTGTCTTGTAGAAAGGATGCTCAAGTAGCCCCAAGGAGAGGTCCTCGAACCAGAAACTAAGACCTCCTACCAAAAGCCAAAACCAACTCACTACCCATGTGAGTCAGCCATCTTAGAAGAAAATCTTCAAACTATGGTCAAGTCTTCGGATAACTACAGCCCAGCTGACGTCTTGACTACAGTCTCATAAGATACCCTGAGCCAGGACCACACAGCTAATTTGCTCCCATATTCTTGACCCACAGAAACTGTGGGAGATAATGAAAGTTTACTGCTATTGTAAGTCACTCGATTTCGGGGTAGTTTGTGGCAGAGTAATAGACAATAAAAGAGATGTAAGTAACTTTCACAGCACAAGTTACCAATAAAGTCAAATAACTATATTGGGAGTACAGAGAATGGGTGAGCGTGTGTATGTAAATGGGCAAAATCCACATGTGCCACAAGAGAAAGCCAATACAAAATGTTTAAAATTAATAAAAAAAAAGCCAAATAAAAAAATTGTTTAGAAATTTACAGATAAAATTATTGAAAAAAACTAAAATAGAAATGATTCAAAGTAGCCACTTTTGCATAAATTGTCACTTTTCATCGTAAGTCCTCTGTTCTATTTGATTTTTAAGCCAAATTCACCATATATATCTATATATCTATCTACAGATCTAGATCTTAAAGGTGTCAGTCACCTGGCTTCTTCTTATTGCTTATATAAAATACAAAAGAAAGAGACAAGCTGGAGAAGGGATTTTTATACAAAAAGAAGCCTGGACTAGATGAAGCCAGCTTTCCAGCTTTTGAAAGTTTTCAGTCCCTCGAGATGGAAAGCAATGCTAAAATTAAGATATGGCTTCTAGGAGAATATAAGATCCTGGACACTGTCAGGAAAACAGCGTCTAAAGATGAAGCCATGATCTAGATCTAGATCTAGATCTGTAGATAGATAGATTTTCTTTTCTTTTCTTTTCTTTTTTTTTGAGACAGTCTTGCTCTGCCACCCAGGCTGTCATGTAGTGACACAATCACAGATCACTGAACAGCCTTGAACTCCTGAGCTCAAACAATTTCCTGCCTCAGCCTCCTGAATAGCTGGAGCTACTGGCGTGCACCACCACATCCAGATAATTTTTTTAAATTATCTAGAGATAAATTAGAGAGAGATGAGGTCTCACTACCTTGCCCAGGCTGGTTTCAAATCCTGGCTTCAACTGATCTCCTGCCTCAACCTCCCAAAGTGTTGGCATAAGCCACTGCACCCAGCCCTGGGTGAATACTTCAAAGCTAACCTGTCATGACTTCTACATTGTAAAAGTTTGAATATTTTCATAAAAGCATTTTTTTCATTAACTAGAAGTCCATCTTATATGTTACAGTTTCAGTAAAAGCAAATCTTGATAGGAGTTCATCTATTAAAAGCAAATGACTCTCAGCTATAATCACAAAGTACTTTCCAACTTTATGCAGGTGTTCTTGAAAAATATTTCAAACAGAGGAATGCAATAATATTGAGAATAAAAAGGTTTGCAAAGCATAGCAGGCAAATGAAGACAAGCAGCAGGAGTGCTAAGCTTAATACCAGAACAAGTTATTTTCAAAGCCAAAAGCACACTGAGACAAAGAAAGATACCTTTTAATAATAGAATGCATAATCTTTAAAAAATGTTTCATTGTTGCTATATCAAATAATACAAATAATATAGCATCAATATTTGCACAGTAAACCTATAGAGAATTTTTAAAATGAACTTTATCGAAGACTAACTCAATTTCTCAGTCTATGATTGTTCAACTGGTCAACAATTAGGTAATACAACAGAAAATCCAAGTAACAACAGGATGAGACAGTTTTTATTGTTGTCTCTATAATTCTCTCCTTGAAATAAAGTATCTTCTTTTCAAGTACCTATGGGACATTATAAAAATAATTGACCATAAATATAAGGCTGCTAATAAAACTTCAATAAATTCCAGAATGTAGACATGGTACAGAGGATATTTTCCGATCACAGTACAATAAAATAAGCAATGAATAACAAAACTAGAAAAAAAAAACAGACAAAACCCACAACAATGAGGTAGAAAAACAAAAACTTACTCATAAAACTGGGTTTGGGTTTAGGAGAAAAATAAAACCCAAATGACAGAATCCTAACAATAATAAAAGCATTACATAACATACTTATGGAATTCAGCTACAACAATTTGCAGAAGAAAATTGATAGTTCCAAACACTTAATTAACAAAATAAATGAAATATCTACCCAAGAGATTAGAAAAATAACAAATAAATCTGAAGGACACAGAAACATAGAAACCACGGAGCAATAAAAGCAGAAAATAAATCACAAAACACTAAAAAGAACTAATAAATCCAAAAGGAGAAATGTATAAAAATACCAAATGAGTATATGATTGGTTAACTTCATACAAAAGACTACACAAATTTATAAAATAAATTCCCTAATAATATTGGGAAATTACCACAGATTATAAGAAATTAAAATAATGATAAGTAATCACCAGAAATTACTTTAATGAACCCTACATAAATAAATTTGAAGACCTGGATGAAATGAATTATTTTCTGGAAACATATAAATCATAAAAACCCTACCAGAGATAGAAAATTTAAACCTAACATAATTCCCATAGCAGAAATAATTTTCAGAGAGGGACCTCCTCTGAAACACCACAACCGGTTGATTACTTAGGTTTATCAAGAAATCTCAATGAAATTTACAGTAAATAGTTCAAAAGTGGAAAAAACACATGATTGGTTCCATAAATATTTAAAAATCAGTTAAAATTTAATGTTTACGCTTTTATTTTAAAGTATCTCTTAATCAAACAGGAACATTCTTTAAAGGGGGAATGGATTTTTTATTATTATACTTTAAGTTCTAGGGCACATGTGCACAAAGTGCAGGTTTGTTTCATAGGTATACATGTGCCATATTGGTTTGCTGCACCCATCAACTCGTTATTTACATTAGGTATTTCTCCTAATGCTATCCCTACCCCAGTTGCCCACCCCCCTCAGAGGCCCCCGTGTGTGATGTTCCCCGCCCTGTGTCCATGTGTTCTCATTGTTCAACTCCCACCTATGAGTGAGAACATGTGGTATTTGGCTTGCTGTCCTTGTGATAGTTTGCTTACAATGCTGGTTTCCAGCTTCATCCATGTCCCTGCAAAGGACATAAACTCATCTTTTTATGGCTGCCTAGTATTCCATGGTGTATATTTGCCGCATTATCTTAATCCAGTCTATCATTGATGGACATTTGGGTTGGTTCCAAGTCTTTGCTATTGTGAATAGCACTGCAATAAACATACATCTGCATGTGTCTTTAGAGTAGAATGATTTATAATCCTTTGGGTATATACCCAGTAATGGGAACGCTGGGTCAAATGGTATTTATAGTCCTAGATCCTTAAGGAAACACCGCACTGTCTTCCACATGGTTGAACTAGTTTACACTCCCACCAACAGTGTAAAAGCGTTCCTATTTGTCCACATCCTCTCCAGCATCTGTTGTTTCCTTTTTAATGATCGCCATTTTAACTGGCATGAGATGGTATCTCATTGTGGTTTTGATTTGCATTTCTCTGATGACCAGTGATGATGAGCATTTTTTCATATGTCTCTCAGCTGCATAAAGATCTTCTTTTGAAAAGTGTCTGTTCATATCCTTTGCCCACTTTTTGATGGGGTTGTTTGTTTCTTTCTTGTAAATTTGTTTAAGTTCTTTGTAGATTCTAGATATTAGCCCTTTGTCAGATGGGTAGATTGCAAAAATTTTCTCCCATTCTTAGGCTGCCTGTTCACTCTGATGATAGTTTCTTTTGCTGTGCGGAAGCTGTTTAATTAGATCCCATTTGTCTATTTTGGCTTTTGTTGCCATTGCTTTTGGTGTTTTAGTCATTTGTCCATGTCTGTATCCTGAATGGTATTGCCTAGGTTTTCTTCTAGGGTTTTTATAGTGGTACGTCTTACCTTTAAGTCTTTAATCCATCTTGAGTTAATCAAGACACAGCAAAGAGCTAATGTCCTTAGTTTAAAAGAGCCCCCACAAATCAATACAGAGTCGAGCAAATTATTAGAAAAATGGACAAAGATATGATTAGATATTCACAATTTAAAAATATGAATTGTTTTGAAATTTATGAAAGTAATTTCAACCTCAGATGCTGTCATAATAAAAGAAATGCCAACTAAAACTACAGTCAGGTGACATTTTTCAAAAAGAAATAAACGAAGTTGAATAAAAGCAGTGTTGATGAGTAGGGAAACTTATTCTATCCCACTGGAGGTAGAAGGATATGTTGGTACAACTTCCCTGGAGGGAAATTGGGTGACAAAATGTGTCTTTCAGAATTAAAATTTGATATGCACTTTGGCCCAGCAATCTTTTTTTTTTTTTTTTTTTTGAGACGGAGTCTTGCTCTGTTGCCAGGCTGGAGTGCAGTGGCGCAATCTCAGCTCAGTGCAACCTCTGCCTTCTGGGTTCAAGCAATTCTCCTGCTTCAGCCTCCCAAGTACCTGGGACTACAGGCATGCACCACTACGCCCAGGTAATTTTTGTATTTTTAGTAGAGACGAGATTTCACCATGTTGGCCAGGATGGTCTCAATCTCTTGATCTCATGATCTGCCCACCTCAGTCTCCCAAGTGCTGGGATTACAGGCGTGAGCCACCACGCCCAGCCCCCAGCAATACTTTTAAAGATCTGTCCTATGTATAGATTCTTACATGTGCAAAGTGATGAAAGTACACAGATATTAATCACAGCACTCTGTAATAATAAAATATTGGAAACATTTAATATAGTAAAGGGTTAAATCAATTCTGGTACATCACTATATGCCAATATGCTCTCATTTAAATGAAATAGCTTTACGTGTACTATGGGAAGATCTAAAAATATACTGTGAAATACAGAACAGTGTATGTTTGTTACTACTCGCAAGTGTGTGATATATAGAACCACGTGGTTTTGTTTTTTAAAATTTTGTGCTTGCTGTTTTACTTATTTTTATTTTTATATTTTATGTTGACAGAGTTTTATGTATTTAGCAGGTACAACATAGTGTTTTGAAGTATACACACATTGTGGAATGACTAGCTATTATAATTAACATATGCGTTACCACACGTAGGCACCATTTTTTGTGGGGAGAACGCTTTACATCTACTCTCTTGGCATTTTTCAAGAATACCTTATATTTTTAGTTACAGTCATCATGTTGTACAATAAATCTCTTTAATTTATTCTTCCCAACTGAAATTTTGGGTCCTTCAGCTAACATCTTCCCAGCAACCTTCCCCTAACCCCTGGAACTACTTTAGCCCCTCTGTATTAGTCTGTCTCTCACTGCTATACAGAACTTCCTGAGACTGGACAATTTATGAAGGAAAGAGGTTTAATTGACTCATGGTTCTGCATGGCTAGGGAGGCTTCGGGAAACTCACAATCATAGTAGAAGGCGAAGCAGGCATGCCTTGTGTGGCAGCATGTGGCGGGGGGAGAGAGGGAGAGACAGCATAGGAAAAACTACCATTTATGCAACCATCAGATCTCATGAGAATTCACTCACTATCATGAGAACAGCACGGGGGGAACCACCCCCATAATCCAGTCACTTTCCTCCCTCAACTCATGGGGATCACAATTCGAGATGAGATTTGGGTGGGGACACAGAGCCAAGCCATGTCACCTTGGTTACCACCATTCTACTCTATTTCTACGACCCAACAGGTATATGAAAAGGTGCTCCACATCACTAATCATCAGAGAAATGCAAATAAAAACCACAATGAGACATCACCACACACTTGTTAGACTGGCCACTACCCAGAAAACAAAAGATCACAAGTGTTGGTGAGGATGTAGAGAAAAAGGAACCCTTGCACACTGTTGGTGGAAATGTAAATTCCTATAGCCATTATGGAAAACACATGGAGGTTCCTAAAAAAATTATCATAGAACTACTATATGATCCAGCAATCCCACTACTGGTATATATTCAAAGGAAATGAACTCAGTATATCGAACAGAAACCTGCACCGCCATGTCTGTTGCAACACAATTCGCAATAGCCAAGATATGGGATCAGTCTAAGTGTCCATCAGTGGATGAATGGATAAAGAAAATGTGGCATATATACACAATGTAATACTATTCGGTCATAAAAAGAAAGAAATTCTGTCATTTGCAACAACATAAGTAAACCCGGAGGACATTATGCTAAGTGAAATAAGCCAGGCACATAAAAACAAATATTGCATTATCTCACTCATATGTGGAATCTAAAAAAGTTGACCACATAAACCATATTTTTTTAATGCATTAACCGTTTCTACTAGAACCCTCAGAATCTAGTAACAGTGATTATATTTTCAAGTCTCAATTGCTTCTGGATCTGAGAATTGGGTTGCTGAGGGACAGATGCAGGAAGGAGACCTGCTTTCAATGTATCCCCTTATGTACCTTTGAAATTTTGTATATATGCATACACTATTTGTTTAAAATAAAAATAAGAATTTAAAATGTATCCAATTTAAATATTCGTCCATTATGAAAGACACTAATTTTAAGTCAAGCCCCCAAATGAGATGTTAGCATTGATGACTTGAATGGGAAAAGAGAACATAGAGGAAATATTTAGCATTTTGGCATGGTTTCATCTGGAGAAGGAGTATCTGATGCAGTTGTTTTCGATAGCATGGAGACTACTGGAGGGGGATCTAATGACAACCAGCTGTGTTTCATCTCTGCTGAGCCTGCAGAAAAAAAGCAATTCGAGCAGAAGAGACTGGAGCTACAAAAAAAAAAAAAAAAAATCATTAAAGCGCTCCAGGTTCTTGGTCTGAGCTCAAAAACTAGGTCACTGGAGCATGTTCTGTTTCTGGGAAAGCTGCTAACTCGTCTCTTATTTATCCTACCTGTGTGTCATCTTGACCAGACACAAAACAAGTGATTGCTTCCCAGACAGTTCTGATTTCTGCCTGACACAAGAGCTGGTGGGGTTACAGCAGGGCAGTGAAGGATGGGGAGATGTGCAGGTGACTGTGTGGCTACCGGAAATGGCAGGCCTGCCCCCAGGACTGGGTAAGATTCAGCACTTCCAATCCAGCAATAAGGGCCTCCAGGCAGAAAGCATGCTAAAGGCAGGGAGTCACACAGGATAGCCTAGGCAGCCCCCTAGATATTCCTCCAGCCAACTAGAGAGAACATCTCCTGCAGAAATGTCTGAGAGATGGATCCAGGACCACACTGGATGAATGGGAGAAACCGTGAGGACACGGTCAAGAAGAGAGAAGGATTGACCCGGCGCGGTGGCTCTCGCCTGTAATCCCAGCACTTTGGGAGGACAAGGCGGGCGGATCACTTGAGGTCAGGAGTGGGAGACCAGCCTGGCCAACATGGTGAAACCCCATCTCTACTAAAAATACAAAAATTAGCTGGGCATGGTGGCAGGCGCCTGTAATCCCAGCTACTCAGGAGACTGAGGCAGGAGAATCACTTGAACCCGGGAGGCAGAGATTGCCATGAGCCGAGATCAAACCATTGCACTCCAGCCTGGGGGACAAGAGTGAGACTTTGCCTCAAAAAAAAAAAAGAAAAAAAAAGAAGAGGAGAGAAGGATTGAAGCAAGACTCAGCAGAGAACACAAGGGCAAGGTACACCCACTTCTTGCTACTCGGGATTATTTAAATTTCCTTATGAAAATATTAAAAAGGAGAAAACCTTTGTTTAGCTTTAAATGTTTTGAAGCTTTGTTTGAATGTTTCTTATTTTCCCTGCCTCTTGGCTTGATTTTCTCTAAGTTTCCTCCTGCATGGACCACCTGTATGGTTTATCCTTTGCTTTGAGCTCCAAAAAAGATTTCCCATGGGTGAATGCGGGGCTTCTGTAGCTTCTCTGGGGGATGCTGACAATGGTATAGGCCAGGACTAACTAACTACATGGCATGATTTAGGAGGTACCAACGCCCCAGGGAAAATAAGCATTTCTCGGTTCCTGGGAACCCAGTTATTTCTCAACTTAGTAAAGTATACGCTGCCTAGTAATGAAAAGGTTTTGAGGTACTTTAAAATCTACATGATTTTGCAATAAAATTGGTGGGAAGGAAAATTGAGGCCAAATCTTACCATGAAAGCAGAGGAGTGTGAGTAAGCAGAAAGACAGGACATGAGGCCCTGCGTGATCAGTAAGTGAGCCAGAATTCAGTCCTATTTCCTCACAACCAAAATCAGGCAGCTGAAATGCATACACCCCCAAGGGAGGTCATTTGCTGACTTGGATTGTGTAAATGACCAAGAGCAGATCTTTTTCTGGGAACCGGGTTTGGTTTGAAGGCAGAGAGAATGCAAGTTTCCCAAAGATGATCAATCTGTCTAACATATCCTATCTTTGTCTCCCACCTCCAGGATCCAGTCACACAAAACTACCCTAGTGCCTGCACTTCGACCTTTGATCCAAGCCCCATGTAGAATGGAAATGAGGAGGAGGGCTGGTCCTAGACAATGTTATGAAGCAGTTTTGGTTTTTGTTGTCATGTGTGCTTCTTTACTCAGACTCTGCTTTTCTCCCCTGTCTGTGTAGCCTTTCTTATTGATTCCATTTTCTTCAAAGCACAGTTGTGAGTCCTTGGCCACCCAATGGCCATGTCTCAGCAGAATAAGACAATCACATTGTGTACCTTTCCTGCCACCAACAATAGTTTTTGACATGTGAGTAAAATGAATACTACAAGAGGCTTTTAAGGGAAAAACAAGGAGGACAAGAAATGTGAGGAGACATGGGTGCCATTCTTGGCCCTTCTTCCACCTGTTAGCTGTAGACCTATGGGCAAATTATTCCATTTGTTGGTGACATTTTATTTATTTATTTTTTATTTTTATTATACTTTAAGTTCTAGGGTACATGTGCACAATGTACAGGTTTGTTATGTATGTATAAATGTGCTCTGTTGGTTTGCTGCACCCATTAACTCATCATTTACATTAGGTATTTCTGCTAATGTTATCCCTCCCCCATTCCCCGACCCCACAACAGACCCCAGTGTGTGATGTTCTCCACCCTGTGTCCAAGTGTTCACTTCGTTCAATTCCCACCTATGAGTGAAAACATGCGATGTTTGGTTTTCTGTCCTTGCGATAGTTGGCTCAGAATGATGGCTTCCAGCTTCATCCATGTCCCTAGAAAGGACATGAACTCATCCTTTCTTATGGCTGCATAGTATTCCATGGTGTATATGTGCCACATTTTCTTAATCCAGTCTATCACTGATGGACATCTGGGTTGGTTCCAAGTCTTTGCAATTGTGAACAGTGCCACAATAAACATATGTGTGCATGTATCTTAATAGGAGAATGATTTATAATCCTTTGGGTATATACCCAGCAATGGGATGGCTGGGTCAAATGGTATTTCTAGTTCTAGATCCTTGAGGAATCGCCACGCTGTCTTCTACAATCGTTGAACTAGTTTACACTCCCACCAACAATATAAAAGCATTCCTATTTCTCCACATCTTCTCCAGCACCCGTTGTTTCCTGACTTTTTAATGATCACCATTCTAACTGGTATGAGATGGTATCTCATTGTGGTTTTGATTTGCATTTATCTGAGGACCAGTCATGATGAGCATTTTTTCATGTGTCTGTCAGTTGCATAAAGGTCTTCTTTTGAAAAGGGTCTGTTCATATCCTTTGCCCACTTTTTGATGGGGTTGTTTGATTTTTTTCCTGTAAATTTGTTTAAGTTATTTGTAGATTCTGGATATTAGCCCTTTGTCAGATGGGTAGAGTGCAAAAATTTTCTCCCATTCTTAGGCTGCCTGTTCACTGTGATGATAGTTTCTTTTGCTGTGCAGAAGCTCTTTAGTTTAATTAGATCCCATTTGTCAATTTTGGCTTTCCTTGCCATTGCTTTTCGTGTTTTAGACATGAAGTCCTTGCCCATGCCTATGTCCTGAATGGTATTGCCTAGGTTTTCTTCTAGGGATTTTATGGCTTTAGGCCTAACATTTAAGTCTCTAACACATCTTGAATTAATTTTTGTATAAGGTGTAAGGAAGGGATCCAGTTTTGGCTTTCTACATATGACTTGCCAGTTTTCCCAGCACCATTAAATAAGGAATCATTTCCCCATTGCTTGTTTTTGTCAGGTTTGTCAAGGAGCAAATGGTTGTAGATGTGTGGTGTTATTTCTGAGGGCTCTGTTCTGTTCCATTGGTCTGTATGTCTGTTTTGGTACCAGTACCATGCTGTTTTGGTTACTGTAGCCTTGTAGTATAGTTTGAAGTCAGGTAGCATGATGTCTCCAGCTTTGTTCTTTTGGCTTAGGATTGTCTTGGCAATGCAGGCTCTTTTTTGGTTCCATATGAAGTTTAAAGTACTTTTTTCCAATTCTGTGAATAAAGTCATTGCTAGCTTGATGGGGATGGCATTGATCTATAAATTACCTTGGGCAGTATGGCCATTTTCACGATATTGATTCTTCCTATTCATGAGCATGGAATGTTCTTCCATTTGTTTGTGTTCTCTTTTATTTCGTTGAGCAGTGGTTTGTAGTTCTCCTTGAAGAAGTCCTTCACATCCCTTGTAAGTTGGATTCCTAGGTATTTTACTTTCTTTGTAGTAATTGTGAATGGGAGTTCACTCATGACTTGGCTCTCTGTTTGTCTATTATTGGTGTATAGGAATGCCTGTAATTTTTGCACATTGATTTTATATCCTGAGACTTTGCTGAAGTTGCTTATCAGCTTAAGGAGATTTTGGGCTGAGAGGATGGGGTTTTCTAAATACACAATCATGTCATCTGCAAACAGGGACAATTTGACTTCCTCTCTTCCTATTTGAATACCATTTATTTCTTTCTCTTGCCTGATTGACCTGGCCAGAACTTCCAACACTATGTTGAATAGCAGTGTGGTGAGAGAGGGCATCCCTGTCTTGTGCCAGTTTTCAAGGGGGATGCTTCCAGTTTTTGCCCATTCAGTATGATATTGGCTGTGGGTTTGTCATAAACAGCTCTTATTATTTTGAGGTATGTCCCATCAATACCTAGTTTATTGAGAGTTTTTAGCATGAAGGGCTGTTGAATTATGTCAAAGGACTTTTCTGCATCTATTGAGATGATCATGGGGTTTTTGTCTTTGGTTCTTTTTATACGCTGGATTACATTTATTGATTTGCATTATGTTGAACCAGCCTTGCATCCCAGGGATGAAGCCAACTTGATTGTGGTGAATGAAATTTTTGATGTGCTCCTGGATTTGGTTTGCCAGTGCTTTATTAAGGATTTTCGCATCAATGTTCATCAGGGATATTGGTCTAAAATTCTCTTTTTGTTGTTGTTGTGTCTCTGCCAGGCTTTGGTATCAGGACGATGCTGGCCTCATGAGTTAGGGAAGATTTCCTCTTTTTCTGTTGATTGGAATAGTTTCAGAAGGAATGGTACCAGCTCCTCCGTGTATCTCTGGTAGAATTCAGCTGTGAATCCGTCTGGTCCTGAACTTTTTTTGGTTAGTAGGCTATTAATTATTGCCCCAATTGCAGAGCCTGTTTTTGGTCTATTCAGGGATTCAACTTCTTCCTGGTTTAGTCTTGGGAGGCTGTATGTGTCGAGGAATTTATCCATTTCTTCTAAATTTTGTAGTTTATTTGTGTAGAGGTGTTTATAGTATTCTCTGATGGTAGTTTGTATTTCTGTGGGATCAGTGGTGATATCCCCTTTATCATTTTTTATTGCATCTATTTGATTCTTCTCTCCCATCTTATTAGTCTTGCTAGTGGTCTATTTTGTTGATCTTTTCAAAAAAACCAGCTCCTGGATTCATTAATTTTTTGAAGGGTATTTTGTGTCTCTATCTCCTTCAGTTCTGCTCTGATCTTAGTTATTTCTTGCCTTCTGCTAGCCTTTGAATGTGTTTGCTCTTGCTTCTCTTGTTCTTCTAATTGTGATGTTACGGTGTCAATTTTAGATCTTTCCTGATTTCTCTTGTGGGCATTTAGTGCTATAAATTTCCCTCTACACACTGCTTTAAATGTGTCCCACAGATTCTGGTACATTGTGCCTTTGTTCTCATTGGTTTCAAAGAACATCTTTTCTTCTGCCTTCATTTCATTACGTACCCAGTAGTCATTCAGGAGCACGTTGTTCCATTTCCATGTAGTTGAGCGGTTTTGAGTGAGTTTCTTAATCCTGAGTTCTAATTTGATTGCACTATGCTCTGAGAGATGGTTTGTTGTGATTTGTTCTTTTACATTTGCTGAGGAGTACTTTTCTTCCAACTATGTGGTCAATTTTGGAATAAGTGTGATGTGGTGCTGAGAAGATTGTATATTCTGTTGATTTGAGGTGGAGAGGTCTGTAGATGTCTATTAGGTCTATTTGGTGCAGAGCTGAGTTCAAGTCCTGGATATCCTTGTTAACTTTCTGTCTCACTGATCTGTCTAATATTGACAGTGGGGTGTTAAAGTCTCCCATTATTATTGTGTGGGAGTCTAAGTCTCTTTGTAGGTCTCTGAGGACATGCTTTATGAATCTGGGTGCTCCTTAATTGGGTGCATACATATTTATGATGGTTAGCTTTTCTCGTTGAATTGATCCCTTTACCATTATGTAATGGCCTTCTTTATCTCTTTTGATCTTTGTTGGTTTAAAGTCTGTTTTATCAGAACCTAGGATTGCAACCCCTGTTTTGTTTTTTTGTTTGTTTGCTTGCTTTCCGTTTTCTTGGTAGATCTTCCTTCATCCCTTTATTTTGAGCCTGTGTGTGTCTCTGCACATGAGATGGATCTCCTGAATACTGCATACTGATGGGTTTTGACTCTTTATCCAATTTGCCAGTCTATGTCTTTTAATTGAGGAATTTAGCCCATTTACATTGCTATGTGTGAACTCGATCCTGTCATTATGATGTTAGTTGGTTATTTTGACCGTTAGTTGATGCAGTTTCTTCCTAGCATTGATGGCCTTTACAATTTGGCACGGTTTTGTAGTGGCTGGTACCGGTTGTTCCTTTCCATGTTTAGTGCTTGCTTCAGGAGCTCTTGTAATGCAGGCCTGGTGGTGACAAAATCTCTCAGCATTTGCTTATCTGTAAAGGATTTTATTTCTCCTTCACATACGAAGCTTAGTTTGGCTGGATATGAAATTCTGGGTTGAAAATTCTTTTCTTTAAGGATGTTGAATATTGGCCCCCACTTTCTTCTGGCTTGTAGGTTTTCTGCCAAGAGATCCACTGTTAGTCTGATGGGCTTCCCTTTGTGGGTAACCCGACCTTTCTCTCTGGCTGCCCTTAACATTTTTTCCTTCATTTCAACCTTGGTGAATCTGACAATTATGTGTCTTGGGGTTGGTCTTCTCAAGGAGTAACTTCATGATGTTCTCTGTCTTTCCTGAATTTCAGTGTTGGCCTGCCTTGCTAGGTTGGGGAAGTTCTCCTGGATAATATCCTGAAGAGTGTTTTCCAGCTTGGTTCCATTCTCCCCATCACCTTCAGGTACAGCAATCAAGTGTAGATTTGCTGTTTTCACATAGTCCCATATTTCTTGAAGGCTTTGTTTCTTTTTACTTTTTTCTCTAAACTTCTCTTCTCGCTTCATTTCATTCGTTTGATCTTCAATCACTGATACCCTTTCTTCCACTTGATTGAATTGTGCTACTGAAGCTTGTGCATGCGTCACGCAGTTCTTGTGCCATGGTTTTCGGCTCCGTCAGGTCATTTAAGGTCTTTTCTACATCTACACTGTTTATTCTACTTAGCCATTTGTCTCATCTTTTTTCAACATTTTTAGCTTCCTTGAGATGGGTTCAAACATCCTCCTTTAGTTCAGAGAAGTCGGTCATTACCGACCTTCTGAAGCCTACTTCTGCCAACTCGTCAAACTCATTCTCTGTCCAGCTTTGTTGTATTGCTGGCAAGCAGCTGCGATCCTTTGAAGGAGAAGAGGCACTCTGGTTTTTAGAATTTTCAGTTTTTCTGCTCCAGTTTCTCCCCATCTTTGTGGCTTTATCTACCTTTTGTCTTTGATGATGGTGACCTACAGATGGGGTTTTGGTGTGGATGTCCTTTTTGTTGATGTTGATGCTGTTCCTTTCTGTTTGTTAGTTTTCCTTCTAACAGGTCCCTAAGCTGCAGGTCTATTGGGAGTTTCCTGGAGGTCCACTCCAGACCCTGTTTGCCTGGATATCAACCAGTGGAGGTTGCAGAGCAGCAAATATTGCAGAACGGTAAATATTGCTGCCTGATCCCTCCTCTGGAAGCTTCGTCTCAGAGGCGCACCTGGCTGTATGAGGTGTCTCTCAGTTAGGCTGCACGGGGGTCAGGGACCCACTTGAGGAGGCAGGCTGTTTATCCTAAAATCTCAAACACTGTGCTGGGAGAACCACTACTCCCTTCAGAGCTTTCAGACAGGGATATTTAAATCTGCAGAAGTTTCTGCTGCCTTTAGTTCAGCTATGCCCTGCCCCCAGAGGTGGAGTCTACAGAGGCAGGTGGGCCTCACTGAGCTGCAGTGGGCTCCACCCAGTTCAAGCTTCCAGGTCACTCTGTTTACCTACTCAAGCCTCAGCAAAGGCAGACGCCTCTCCCCCAGCCAGGCTACCGCCTAGCAGTTCAATCTCAGACTGCTGCACTACCAGTGAGCAAGGCTCCATGGACGTGGGACCCACTGAGCCAGGCACGGGACATAATCCCCTGGTGTTCCCTTTGCTAAGACCATTGGAAAAGTGCAGCATTTAGGTGGCACTGTCCCAATTTTCCCAGTATAGTCTGTCATGGCATCCCTTGGCTAGGAAAGGGAAATATCCAGACCACTTGCACTTCCTGGGTGAGGCGATTCCCTGCCCTGCTTTGGCTCGCCCTCTGTGGGCTGCACCCACTGTTCAACCAGTCCCAGTGAGATGAACCAAGTACCTCAGTTGGAAATGCAGAAATCACCCGTCTTCTGCGTCAATCACGCTGGGAGCTGCAGACTGGAGGTGTTCCTATTTGGCCATCTTGGAACAAACCTGTTGGTGACATTTCTAAAACTGGCAATAATATACTGATTGCCTAAGGGTAGGACTAAAACATCAAGATCTACTTCTGTAAGAGATGAAGTCAAAGAACAGCATGCAGCCATGGAAAACTGAGTGGGCTGGAGGAGTGATTGTATATACAAAATGGATCTGGGCTGTTTTTAAAGCAAACTAGTCAGTTCCCCAAGACCATCATAGAACACAGAATAGCCATAGTACTCACATTTGTAGAAATCCAAACCCACCAAACATCATAAAAATATAAAGGTACCTTAATCCACATTACTTTTTTTTTTTTTTGGAAAGATAGTCTTGCTCTGTCACCCAGGCTGGAGAGCAGTGGTGCAATCTCGGCACACTACAACCTCTGCCTCCTGGGTTCAAGCAATCCTCCTGCCTCAACCTCCTGAATACCTGGGACTATAGGCATGTGCCACCATGCCTGGCTAATTTTTGTATCTTTAGTAGAGATGGGGTTTCGCTGTGTCGGCCAGGCTAGTCCCGACCTCCTGACCTCAAGTGATCCACCTGCCTCAGCCTCTCAAAGTGCTGAGATTACAGGTGTGAGTCACTGCACCTAGCCCACATTATACTTTTTAATTGAAAATGTAAAATGTATTTACATTTTTCCTTTTGATATATATATATTTGTAATTTACAGTTAACTATGATATTCTGGTACTCGACAGGCCTCCTCAGGAATTCTTGTAAAGTGAAAAAAGGCTAGCCTGAAGTTGTGTTTGAATGTATTTTTATAAGTATTAAATTCAGCATTTAGTAACATTAACATATATTTGTGGACATTTAGTCAAATATCTTTCAAGCTTGATTTTGCAGCTTTCTTGGAAAATATTGAAGCCAATGATTATATTTTCAGGTCTCAAGCCTTAGTAAGTTAAAATCTCTTAGATTGTAAGCCTTCTAGCTACCTGGTCTCATGGCAGCAACAGAAAGGTACTGAGGAAGCACTACACACTTCAGGGAAGGTTTTCTATGGTGCGGACTTGGGGGACCCTGGCCACTGACAGAGGCACAGGTCTCCATTTCATTAGCATGACTTTAGTGCTGTGGCTTCAGAGCATGGCAAAGAAAGAAATGCAGAATCCAATCAGACATCATTTGATGTCTTTGAAAAATTCAGCCTCGACTAAAAGAAAACAAATTAAACAACACACAAAAAATCAAGATCCAATCAAGCCATGAAGGAAGTTTCTGTGATCTTTGGGCTGGGAGCCAGCTGACTGAAATCAGATGGAAGACTTAGGGACAGACATAACCAGGGACTATGGTTTGGATGTTTGTCCCCTCCAAACCCTATGTTGAAAGTTGATCCCCAGTGTGTTAAAAAGTGGGACTAATGGAAAGTGTTTAGATTATGGGGATTGATCCCTCATGAATAGATTAATTACATGAGCAAATTCCCACCACTTTTTTCGTTCCTCTGAGAGCTGGTTCACAAGAGCCTGGCTCCTCCCTGCTCACTCCCTTCCCTCTTCCCTTGTCATGTGATCTGTTTACATGTGCTGGCTCTCTTTCCACCTTCCACCATGAGTTGAAGCAGCCTGAGAACCTTTTTGATTACATGGTAATCAAAACCAGGTACAGATGCCCAATCTTGAACTTTCCAGCCACCAGAATCATGAGCTAAATAAACCTCTTTTCTTTATAAACTACCCAGTCTCAAGCATTCTGTTATAGCAACACTAAATGCACTAAAACATCAGAATAATAAAATCCTAATTGAAACAGATGTGCCTGGAATCCCATGTTACGGAAACCATGAAAGGGGGCTCAGCATGTCATTAGTGGCCTGGGAGATGAATCACCTTGTAGGGGCTCCAGTTAGCTACTGCTGTGTAACAAACTACCCTGAAACTTAGTAGTTTAAAACAACAATTGATATTTTTATATTTCATGGTTTTGTAGGTAAGGAATTCAAATGGAGTTCTGCAGGGATGGTTTGATTCACAAGTATGGCGTCTGGACCCCCAGCTGGAATGAATAGTTTAGGGTTGGGAGAGTGGGACTAACCAGGCATTTCTCTCCACACACATCATTTCCACATAGCTAGTTTGGGCTTCTCCATGACCTGGTGACCTGAAGCTGGTCAAGCATCTTACATGGCAGCTGGCTTCCCTCAGTGTGAACATTCCAGGATACCAGTTGCCAGTAGCATTTTATTCTGCCAATTCTATTGGTTTCACATAAAACCATTTTGGAGCCATAGTACCAGGCCAGATTTGAGAGCAGGCACTATACAAGGGTATGGGTTCCAAGAGGCATGGCTCATCCAGAAGCCATTCTTGGAGACTGTTGAGTTTCTCATCTTGGCTAAATTCTCTAATTAGTAAGTGCCACAAGTCCCTGAGGATGGTGACCCCAATTCACCTAGGATGGGAAAACATTTAATTCTGGAAAGACTTAGAATGAAGTATACAGAGATAGTAAAGCAAATGCTCGGTAATAATTTGGGGCTAAATTTAGGAATAATTCATGCATTTGATATTTACAGTGTTATGTTTAAGAATTTGGCATATTTGTGTGACAGATTAGCTCTGTGATTCCAACTTAAAATGTGTAATTAATTTGTTTTAGAGCTTGAAATTTTTAGTCAAAAGGAATAAGAGAACAAGTTTGTGAACAATACTGGAATGTTTAAGGGAACTTGGGATTCACTGTATTTTAAAGATTGTTTTAATTAGATTTAGGGGAATGGGTAGGTAAAGAGGATTTGCTTTTTAGGCTAGCCATTCTAAATGTTCCAAAAGAAATCAAGTATATTACAATTATAAAACCAGCTTAAAATTTTTGCAAAAATAAAGTCGTAAAGTTGATTATTTAGGACATTTTCATTATTCTGTATAAGTTGATTACATGGTAATCAAAAACTTCCTTAAAATGATTTTTAAAGCTTACTGTATTTATCATTAGAATAAAATGAATTTAAAGCTTAATATCAACTAAGCTTAAAGAGAACTAGGATTTTAAAATTATTACAATAATAAATTAAAAATTATTTTTGTTCAAAGTAGCCACAAATAGTTTTCGATGTGCACCAAGCCATCCATGCACACTAAGCAAACACATATCTTCTGATTCCATTTTATTCCTCCCCACTCCTTGAAACCCCAGCAGTCTCTGTCTTATTATCTCATAATTATCATCTGTGGTGCTAATCCCTGTTAGTCTATTAAAAGCAGAAGTATTGACTTCTAATTTAACACTCCTTGAAAAACAATATGGTCTCAGAGGCAGATAATCAGAAAGTATGTTCGGGAGACTGTACATTCCCACACAGATCCACGGTTGGGGGCCTGAAGTTTATGTAATTATGAAGAGCAAAACTCTAAGAAAAATAACCATCATGAAATTAGTGATAAAAAGCCAACATCTATTTACACAATAAGAAGTAATAAATTACGAATTTTTAAAATTCTGCAAAATTATAAAGTCTAAAGAAATATTACTGCCTGAGTTACTCTGCAATACATTTTTTTGCTTTTTTTATTAGATTTTAGAATTTACTACAGAGGTACAGTTAATCAAGATTATGTGGCAGTGGCATAAGGACAGATATGTACGTCAAAGAAACAGAAAAGGATGTCCAGAAAGCAACCCGCACAGATACCAAACTGACCTTTAACAAATGTTCTAAGGTAAGTCAACAGAGAAAGGACACTACGTTCAACAAGTGGTGATATCTTGGACAACTTGTACCAAATGAATCATTATCCATTTCTTGTACCACATACAAAAATCAACTTGAAACAAAAAGTGTAAAAACCAAAATGGTAACATTTCTAGAATAAATGAAAGAAAATTTTTGTGTTCTTATTGTTTACAAATAGTTCATATATAGGATGTGAAGGTATAAACCATAACAGAAAGCAACAATAAATTAGTCATCAGTAAATATTTTTAAAAAATAAAAGCATAAGCTATAGTCTAGGAGACCATATTTATGTAATACATGTCTGATAAAGATTTTAATTTCAAAAAATACAAAGGACTTTTACAACCAAAGCCATACATGTGCAAAAGAAGAGATATAAATGGCAAATTCAGACATGAAATAATGCCTAAAGTCACTAGTCATTATAAAAATGAAAATCAAAATCCCATTGAGCTACATTACATACTACCAGAATGATAAAAATTAAAAACAAGAACAGAAACAGACAATGCAAATGCTGGCAAGGATATGAAGAAGCCAGATCTCTCACATGATGTTGGGAATGCAGTGGGAAAACTAACCCAGAGAACAATCTGCAAGTGCCTTTTGTATTCAAACAAACACTTAGCAAACAACTCAGCAATCTCACTTTTTGTGTTTATTAAAGAGCATACATGTATGTGAATGCTTATAGCACTTTTATTAAAAAGTATCAAAAATTGAAACTAAATGTCCATCAAGTGATGAATATATACATAAACTGTGGCACAAACAATGGAATATCACTTGATGATCAAAAGGGACAAAGTATGGTAGATGCAGCAACATGGATAATTCTCACCAGCATTACGATAAGTGAAAGAAGCCAGACACAGTAGGTATATGTCGCATGGTTTCACTTATATGATATTTGAGAAAAGAAAAATCAATAAGGACAGAGATACTATCCTTGATTATGAAGGGCTGGAGATTGGGGGAAGGGTATTAACTAGAAACTGGCAAGAGGAAACTTTTTCAGATGACGGAAATGTTCCATATCTCACCACCATTCATCTCCAGAACTCCTTTCATCTTGTAAAACTGAAAATCTATACACATTAAACAATAACTCGTGATTTTCCCCCTCCCACCAGCTCCTGGCAACTACCATTCTATTTTCTATCTCCATGATTTTGACTACTCTAAGAATTTCATACAGTGTTTGTCTCTGTGACTGTCTTATTTCACTCAGTATAATGTTCTCAGGATTCACCCATGCTATAACATGCGTCCGAATGTCCTTCCTTTTTAAGGCTGGACAATATTCCACTGTATGCAAATCCCACTCTCTGCCCGTCCATCCATGGACACTTGGGTTGCTTCCATATTTTAGCTCTTGTGAACAATGCTACTACAAAAATGGGTGTACAAATGTCTCGTCACATTCCTGCTTTTACTTGTTTGAGGTACAGACACAGAAGTAGAATTGCCGGATAATTTGATAGTTTTATATTCAATATTTTGATTACCTACTGTGAATAACAAATTACTCCAAGATGTAGTGGCTTAAAACAACAACAATCACTGATTTTAATGATTTATTTGCAAAAGGAATTCAGATGGGGTAGAGAAACGACAGTTTATCTTGGTTCATCCATGCCTTAGCTAAAAGATTTGAAGATTGGGAGCTGAAATCATCTGAATACTTCTCTTTCATTTGTACCTACCTGGGGCTGCCAGCTGGACACCCACACATGACTTCTGCATGTGGCCTGGATTTGCTCACGACATGATAGCTGGATCCCACAGGCAAGTTTTCTCAGGGAAAGAGAGCCAGGTATTTTTTATAATCTATTCTCAAGAGTCATACAGAGTCAATGCTCTGTATTTTCCCGATTCAGACAGTGACAGAGTTTTGCCCATGTTCAAGAGGACGGAACACAGACTTCTTGATGGAGAAATTCCAGTGTCACATTATAAGAGCATATTGGATGGGGTAAACATTGGCACAACTATCTTTGGAAGATTCAGTCTGTCACCATGATCATATGGCATATGTCTGTGTTAAAATTTTAAAAAATAATTTGAATTTCACTATATATGTGAAATATACTAATTGTGATTTGAAAATTACTTAAAAGCATAAAGATTCTTTTAAAATTCTCCCATAATTGAACATCTGTTAAGTGTTCTTGTGATTTTTTTTAATACTTTATGTTCTAGGGTACATGCGCACAACGTGCAGGATTGTTACCTATGTATACATGTGCCATGTTGGTGTGCTGCACCCATCAACTCGTGATTTACATTAGGTTTATCTCCTAATGCTATCCCTTCCCCCTCCCCCCACCCCACAACAGGCCCCAGTGTGTGATGTTCCCCTTCCTGTGTCCAAGTGTTCTCATTGTTCAATTCCCAGCTATGAGTGAGAACATGTGGTGTTTGGTTTTCTGTTCTTGCAATAGTTTGCTGAGAATGATGGTTTCCAGCTGCATCCATGTCCCTACAAAGGACATGAACTCATCATCCTTTTTATGGCTGCATAGTATTCCATGGTGTATATGTGCCACATTTTCTTAATCCAGTCTGTCACTGAGGGACAACTGGGTTGGTTCCAAGTCTTTGCTATTGTGAATAGTGCCGTAATAAACATGTGTGTGCATGTGTCTTTATATCAGCATGATTTATAATCCTTTGGGTATACACCCAGTAATGGGGTGGCTGGGTCAAATGGTATTTCTAGTTCTAGATCCCTGAGGAATCACCACACTGTCTTCCACAATCATTGAACTAGTTTACACTCCCACCAACAATATAAAAGCATTTCTATTTCTCCACATCTTCTCCAGCACCCGTTGTTTCCTGACTTTTTAATGTTCGCCATTCTAACTGGTGTGAGATGGTATCTCACTGTGGTTTTGATTTGCATTTCTCTGATGATCAGTGATGATGAGCATTTTTTCATGTGTCTGTTGGCTGTATAAATATCTTCTTTTGAAAAGTGTCTGTTCATATCCTTTGCCCACTTTTTGATGGGGTTGTTTGATTTTTTTCCTGTAAATTTGTTTAAGTTATTTGTAGATTCTGGATATTAGCCCTTTGTCAGATGGGTAGAGTGCAAAAATTTTCTCCCATTCTTAGGCTGCCTGTTCACTGTGATGATAGTTTCTTTTGCTGTGCAGAAGCTCTTTAGTTTAATTAGATGCCACTTGTCTATTTTGGTTTTCATTGCCATTGCTTTTCGTGTTTTAGACATGAAGTCCTTGCCCATGCCTATGTCCTGAATGGTATTGCCTAGGTTTTCTTCTAGGGATTTTATGGCTTTAGGCCTAACATTTAAGTCTCTAATCCATCTTCAATTATTTTTGTATGAGGTGTAAGGAAGGGATCCAGTTTCAACTTTCTACTTATGGCTAGCCAGTTTTCCCAGCACCATTTATTAAATAGGGAATCCTTTCCCTATGTCTTGTTTTTGTCAGGTTTGTCAAAGATCAGATGGTTGCAGATGTGTAGTATTATTTCTGAGGGCTCTGTTCTGTTCCATTGGTCTATATCTCTGTTTTGGTACCAGTACCATGCTGTTTTGGTTACTGTAGACTTCTAGTATAGTATACATGCGACAAAACCAACAACATTTAATAAAACAGCCAACAGACCCAAAACTCAGAATAGGAATTCATTCCAGATGAAATTTACTTACTGGAGCAGTATGAAAATGACTTTAAAATAAGAATGTTTATGATGTTCAAAAGAGATAAGCAAAGACATAATTTGCATTTAAAAAAACATATAATTGCTTTTAAGGACAGCAAAGAATGATATGAAAATTATTTCTTAACGTTAAAATGTTTTTTAAATAAATTTTGATGTTAATAGACCAATGTTAATAATAGTTAAAATCTTTTGTGCCAAGAACTATTTTCCATGCTTCATATATATATATATAGGCTTTCTAAATATTATAAACACTATGAGGTAACTATATTATTCCCATTTTACACATGAGGAAACTGAGATCCAGAGAAGCCAGTCATTTTCCAAGCCCAAAAGATAATGAATAGAAGTGGAATTTGAATCTAGACAGGCTGGCAGCAGAGCTCTTAGCTTTAAAACAACCTCCTAATGCTGCCTATGCCTAAGTCTCGAATGAACAGTTGAAGAGAGAATTTGTGAAATGGAAGATTAGAGAACTGAAATAAATCTAAACTGAATATGGCACAGAAAGACAAAGAAATAAACAAGCAAATAGCAGCTATAAGACACTTTGAAAGGCATTCATGTCCAATATTTGACTATCAGGAGCTCTGGCAAAACAGAATGAAGGAAATGATGGAGAGGCAGTATTTGAAGAAATAATGCAAATTTCCCCAAATTAAATAAAGATGTGAATTTTCAGATTGAAAGTGCCCAGAACTGGGCAGGATAAAACACAGAGCATTAGAGATAAAGATAATCTTAAACACTCTTTAAATAAAGGGGAAATCACCCACAAAGAATTGAATGTAGAGCATATTTAGCTAAAATAGATGACAATAGAGTAATATTTTACAGTGTTAAGGGGAAATAATAGTAAACAGGATGTGCGCCCAGCAAATCTATCACCAGAGCGAAGGCAAAATAACGGTATTCTCTGATACAAGATGGAGAAGTAATCAAGAGAATTCATCAGCTAATCACAAGTGTTCTAGGAAGGAGACAGAGGGAGATTTGATGACAGATGAACAAGGAGAATGCAATAAAGGTAATGGAGGCAGAAACTGGAGTGATGGGGCTGCAAGCTAAGTAATGCTGGTAGCCACCAGAAATTGGAAGAGGCCAGGGAGAATTCTTCCCTAGGGCCTCTGTAGGGAGTTCAGCCCAGCCTGCAACTAAATTTTGAACTTCTAGCCTCTAGAACTGTGAGAGAATACCTTTCTTTTGTTTTAAGCCACAAAGTTTGTGCTAATTTGTTATGGCAGCCAGAGAAATCTAATACACCTCCTAAATTAAAAACAACAACAAAACAAAGCTTGAAAACAAATTTAAAAAAAAAAAAAAAACAGAAATCTTTCTATAGCTTTGAAACAGCAGAGGTAAAAAGAAGTCCATGCATGATAGCAACAAAGATGATGATAATGGTCAAGTGAAATAAACCTAACAGATAAACAGGTATGAAAGACCTCAGTGGAGAAAATTTCAAACTACCATTAAAACAAATACTAGAAAACAGACCTGAGCTTTTTATTAATAATATAAAACTAAACATATAATAAAAACTCAGTTCAAAACAGTGGTTACCTCTAGAGAAGGAAAAAGAGAGAGGAGGAAGGCAGAAAGATGGAATCAAGCCTTGACTGCATTTCTAATGTTTTATATCCTTTAAAAAAAATCTGAAAATATCTGAAGCAAATATGGCAAAATATTAAGGGTCCTTTGAGTTCAGTGGTAGATATATATTATATTATTCTCTGTTCTTATTTTTATATTTGCAATATTTAACAATAAGAATCTAAATGAATAAAAGCAAAAATAAGTAAAATAAAGTAGGTCCCTTTCATAGCAAAGTGGAGTGTTCAAAAGATAGGCTTATGTCTTTCAGCTTGATTTTGGTTTTTTCTAAGACGCCTTGGAAGCTGTTGTCATAAACAGGTTTACGTTATTTTGACATCATCAAGGGCACTGGAATCTGGGCAGTGACTGCTAATGGAATTTGGCAAAGGCAGAACAATCATCTCTAAGCATGAGGGGAGGTGGAGATGCCAGAGTTGAGATATCATGTGTTCTCCTTTTACTTTGAAAGGGATTCCAAAACATAACTTAAATACTTTCAACAACTGTTTGTTGCTGTTGCTGCAGTTATTTTAACGCACTTCTTTTCAGAGAACATGGAAGGGATAAAGGCATTATGTGGACTATGCGGTGACTGGAACCAAATGTATGAGAAAGGAGAAATTGACTTAAACCAATGAGAGGTTGTGTGACACGGAAGGAGAATATGGACCAGAGTCAGGAAACTTGGTTCGAGTTTAGCTAACTAGCTGAAACTTTCTTTTATAAAAAAATTGTTTCTTTTTGTTTAAGACAGGGTCTCACTCTGTCACCCAGGCTGGAGTACAGTGGCACAATCACGGCCCACCACAGCCTCTATCTCCTGGGCTCAGGTGATCCTCCCACCTCACGTTTCTGAGTAGCTAGGACTACAGGTGCCCACCACCATGCCCAGCTAATTTTTGTATGTTTTGTAGAGACGGGGTTTAGCCATGTTGCCCAGGCTGGTCTCGAACTCCCAGGCTCAAGCAATCCACCTGCCTCAACCCCACAAAGCGCTAGGATTACAGGCGTGAGCCATGGCGCCCAGCCAGCATCTACAATTATCATCAGTTCTCTGGGGTTTGCCCTTACCTAGAAAACGAAGAAATAAGTTTAAGTAATGACTGAGGTCACTGTGCATTAACATACTATTGCTAGCCCTTAGTGTTGCTGTGCCTTTTATACTTTAAATAAAACCATCATCTAAAAATACTTTATTTTTCTCTTTCCTAGGGCTCTTCAGTGATGAACGAAAAGTGAGGAGACTAGATTCTGAGACCGAATCACACTGTTTCTGCTTTTTAAATTAAATTTTCTCATCACTGTCAGTATTTCTCTTTTTTATGAAACAGTCTCGCTCTGTTGCCCAGGCTGGAGTGCAGTGGCCTGATCTCAGCTCACTGCAAGCTCCACTTCCTGGATTCATGCCACTCTCCTGCCTCAGCCTCCTAAGTATCTGGGACTACAGGCGCCCACCAATACGCCCAGCTACTTTTTTGTATTTTTAGTAGAGATGGGGTTTCACTGTGTTAGCCAGGATGGTCTCGATCTGCTGACCTCATGATCCACCCACCTCGGCCTCCCAAAGTGCTGGGATTACAGGCGTGAGCCACCATGCCCAGCTCGTCAATTTTTATTTTCACTGAGATAATATAAGTACATAAAAATTTCCCGGGATGACAACCTTACATTCTTGAAAATTTGATCTTGTGACTTTTTTTAAAAAAAAAAGGAAGTTTGTTTGTTGGTTTTTTAACTTTTATTTTAGGTTCAGAGGGATATGTGCAGGTTCATTATACAGGTAAATTGCGTGTCACGGGGATTTGGTGTCCAGATTATTTCATCCCCCAGGTAATAAGCCTATTACTGATAGGTGGTTTTTTAATCCTCTCTCTCCCCCCCCAAACTTTCTACCCTCAAGTAGGCTTCAGTGTCTCTTGTTCCTTTTATTATACAAAGTATTTTTGATATTTTTAAATTACATTAAGAAAAATCTCTAATACCTCTACCCAGAGACGAAAACATCTGAATAAGTATTATGAAAGAGGACCTGAAGTCATGGTTAGGTTAATAAGTTGAACTGCTTGTTCATGTATTGAGTCTTCACCAGAGGACATAACCGCCTACTGGATGGCTGTGGCAGAGACCAGTAATGCTCCCTGAATGGCCCTCTTTCCTTCTTCCTTTTACTAATATAACCACCAGAGTTTTAGCTGGTCTGAATTATCAACACAGAACATTTTTGATACCACATGTGTGGGGATTTTCCCCAACACAACAACTAAACAATCAATTCTGCAGTGAATATCAGTTGGATGTCCTCTTAATTTTTTTTTTTTTTTTTTTTTTTTGAGACAGGGTCTCACTCTGTGGCATAGGCTGGAGTGCAGTAGTGCAATCATAGCTCACTACAGTCTTCAACTCCTGGGCTCAAGGGATCCTCCCACCTCTGCCTCCCCAGCAGCTGGGACTACAGGCACATGCCACCACACTTGGCTAATTTTTTGCAGAGATGAGGTCTTGCTATGTTGGCCAGTCTGGTCTAAACTCCCAACCTCAAGTGATCTTCCTGCCCTGGGTTCCCAAAATGCTGGCATCGTGTGAGTCACCATGCCTGGCCCCTCTAATTTTACTCAATTCTGCCGTTGTCTACCTGGACCTCACAGGTTGAGGGCTCAGTCCCCAAAACTGTCTCCACTTCAGATGCCAGTTGCAAGTACAGATTGTGACCTGGGTTTCTGCCCAATCGGCTCTAAATTGGGGTTCCCATGATCCCCTCCTTGGGTTTGATTCGTTTGTTAGAGCAGCCCACAGAACTCAGGGAAACACTTTACTTGCATTTTCTGTTTGATTTTAGAGGCTATTACTAAGGATACAGATGAATAGCCAGATGGAACAGGTGCATAGAACAAGGCATAAAGGAAGGGGCACAGGAGCGTCCATGCCTTCTCCAGTCATAACACCCTACAGGAACCTCCACACATTCAGCTATCAGAAAGCTCCCAGAGCCAAGTCCTTTGGGGTTTTATGGAAGCTTCATTATGTAGGCATGATTGATTAAATCTTTGGCCATTGGGATCAACTTCAACTTCAGCCCCACTTTTCTCCCCAGAGACTGGGAAGGGTGATGCAGGGTGGAGCCAAAAGTCCCAAACCTCTAATCATGCCTTTGTCTTTCTCGTGATCAGCCACTATATTGAAGTGATCTATGGGCTCTCAGCCACCAGTCATCTCATTAGCATACAAAAGATACCCCAAATCCAAGGATTTTAGGAGCTATATGTCAGGAAACAGTGACAAATACCAAATACACACTTCACGATATTACAGCTGGGCAATTGGCTTCCCAGGTATTGACTGCTTTTCTCAGCCTCCCTGGTGACTAGATGGGCGTGCAAATGGAAGTTACAAGAGCAATTTCTAGATCTCATACTTTGAAGAGAGAGCATTGAATGCTCTTAACTTTCTCTTTCCCCTTCCTGCAGGCAGAAGTTTGAATGCAGTGCTAGTGAGAGAGCTTTGACTTTGTAAGAATCAATTATTGAGGATGACAATGATGGAACAATAAGATAGAAAGAGCCTGGGTCCCTGGATGACTTTGTGGAGCAAAAGTCATTTCACCAGGACTGCAGACTGCTCACTTGTGGATTGTTATGTAAAAGAGAAATTAAAACCTATCTTCTTTGAGCCCCAAAGTTGTGATCTCTCTATTACAGGAGCCATAATTAATACAATGACTGAAAAGGAGGTTGAATTTTTAGCAGAAGTCCCAAAGGAGATGGGAACCTTTACCAAGGATTTGTGACTGCCAGGAAAACCAGGAACAAATACTATACTAGCTTGAATCTAAAGAAGAGGAAACAATCAGAAAAATCCTCACAGAAGGACATTCTGCAAAACAATGATCCTAGATCCTTAAAACATGTCAGCATCATGAAAGACAAAAAGAGGCTGGGATACCAGATTAAAGAAGCCTCATGGATCATGACAACTAAATTCAGTGCATGATCCTTGATTGGATCTTAATCTAAACATATGTATACATATATATATGACATTATTGATACAACTGGAGAAATTAGAATATGAAATACCTATTGAATAATGAAACAGTATCAATGTTACATTTCTTTGAGCATTGCAATTATATTAATTATATTGTGGTTACAAAGGAGAATGTAGGAAACATGCTGAAATATTTGGGGTAAAGTGTTAAATGTGTGCAACTTATTCCTAAATATTTCAGCAAACTAAGAATAATAGCATAATTTGTATACTTGGCAAAATATCAACAATTCATAAAGCTCGATGAATCTAAGTGAAGGGTATATTGATATTTTTTGTACTATTCTTATAATATCTCTGTAGACTTGAAATTTTTAAAAATAAAATGGGGAAAAACATAATAGAAAGCACACATGAGTATCTTTCAGATTTTGAGGTAGGAAAAATATTCTAAAACAAGACACACAAAAATGACTATATAAGAAAATGATGGTCCTGGATCCTTAAAACATGTCAGAATCATGAAAGACAAAAAGAGGCTGGGATACCAAATTAAAGAAGCCTAAAGGATCATGACAACTAAATGCAGCGCATGATCCTTGATTGGATCTTGATCTAAATATATATATATATGATATTATTGATACAACTGGAGATTTGACATTACCACCCTGGTGACAGACTGCTTGGGTTCAAATTCTGATACTCTCATTAATCAACTACAGAAAGATGATCATGAACAAGTTATGTAGATTCACTAGGCCCCAGTTTCCTTATCTTTAAAATTGGGGAAAACAACAGCAACTACTTCCTATGGTTGTTGTGAATAGTACATAAAATAATACACATGAGACAGAGTGGCAAGTTGGCACCAGTACCCAGATGATGAGAGCTGCTGGTGCTTGAGTGGCTGATGGGGCTCGGCTGGCCCTTCCCATCTCTCCATCCACATCTATACTGTTAGCGCTTTGTGTCTAAGGCTGCCGTTACCGTAAGCTTCTTTTTCCTGAATATTCATTCTCTCACTCACCTTTGCACATGCTACTCCCACTGCATGGAACACCTTTCTGCAAGGCCTTTTTTTTTTTTTTTTTTTTTTTCCTTTTCCGAAATGCTACTTACTTTGCACATCTCATCTAAGAATCTTTTTCTGGGCAGAACCTTCTCTACTCCCCAAACCCAGCTTAGCTTAGGTGCCCTCCTATGTGCTCACATAGACCCCTCATGGCCAAACGCCACTGAAGATTGACTGAATGAATTCCCAGCATGACTAGACAGCTTCCTAAATGTACTGACCTGGCACAAAAGTTCTCTATGGAGGAGTTTAAAAACTAGCAGAGAATAAGAGTAGCTGGGGATTACCTCCTTTCCTTCTCAGCCTTACAACATTCTTTGTGCTACAGTGATCCTTCCTTTTCCACACCCCTACTAGTCCATAGTAGAGGGAAATTGTTCTGAGATGGGCAAACCAATGCAAACCTACCCTTGAATTCCAAAGAAGCTGAGAGGTCAAAGAAAGAGGTTGACAAATCCAGTTTCTTATTTTAAAAACACACACACACATTTAATTGCTGCAAACAGAAGCCATGTCTGTGTGTTGGGTGGCTGTGAGTCTAGATGGTGGATCCTGGTGCCATCACACCTCAAGACCCGGAGCTCATATACCATAGGGAAGGAATATATAGGACAACTGCAGGAAAAGGCAAGAATGCTATGTGAAGGGCAGGATTTATGGACAAGATTTACAGTTAGTACATGTCCTTACACAAGGAACAGTAGATAAAATAGAAATCTTAGAGGCATTCCTGGAACTGGAGTTAATTGGAAGTCAATACGGCGGGTTAGCATCCAAGAGGGAGTTGCTTTAGGTGCCATAAAACTTACATGGCAATCATGGACCAATCTCCAACATGGATCTTGTTCTCTGGCTTGTAGAAATGTCACATTTCAGAAGGCTCTATAGTAGTTTTTTATGAGTTTTGGTAGGCAGAGCAGGAACTCACAGTCTGGGATTCAGATCTGTTGGAAAGCTGACAACCACCCAGCACATGCCATTGTTTTGTCCCTTGTGAATCACAGACTCACCTGGCACTTGGCCTGATAATGTCTTATTAATACGAGGTATGAGCATCCACAGCATGTGAGGTTAAGGCGGGATCTGCCTCCCATCACTGTAACCTTGACAGGAAGTGGCTCTGAAAATGACTAACTGCCTCTAGAAAAATGTTGGCATGACACTGTGTTTCCCTCTGGCCACCCCATTCCCTCCATTGCCCTCTGGCTCAATTCCTATCCCCTGTGTCATAAACATGTTGTCCTTGCTCCCTTTTGAGTGCAGCTGGTGTCATCTCTGTCCAGGTTGCCTTCCAGGGCAGACATCCAAGCTTCAAGGACTCACAGTCTGCACTGGGACCATCTTGTGGGCAGCTGGGGCACATGCACATGGATTCCCCTGGAGCGGAGTTCTGTTGACCTTGAAGGATCGGCATATCAGAGGGGTATAATGAAAGTTGTCTTCTCACAACACGTTTGTGAGGCAAACCACAGTGTTAGCCAAGTAAGTCAATCACAGCATCAAAGACAAATGTGTTGCAGAAGAGAATGTGCACATTAGAGGAGAGAGAAGCTACTTATCCAAAACTCAACAGAAAATGCCTCATTATATCATCTATCCCATTATTCTAATTCTTTCATCAGGATTGGTGGAGGCAAAAAAATTCTTACATACGGTTCAAGTCAATAAATGATGAATGAGCAAGAACCATCTACCAGTAATGTATAACATGCCATAGGTGTTAAGGAAAAAAAAAAAAGATAAAGCCAGGTCCATCGTCTGTCTTGAAAAACAGCCCAGCTGCTCCGGTCACAATCCTGCCTTTAGAACGCCATTGGCAAAAGCTCACATGTGTTTTCTCCCTTCACCTAGAGGTTATCCATTTCTTTAATGAATTTAGTTCCCCATGTCTGGACTCTTCCCATCCAGTGCTTTTAAGACTTCCTTGAGGTGCATTCTAGAACTATATACAGTCTCTTCGAGGTTTAGACAAAACATACTTTTCTATAAGATGGAGTCATATTTTCTGCATATTTCTCTTGGTTTCTAGGCAATACCTAATGGCAGGTTGGCCCTTGTTGACTGTAGGAGCATGTTAGAATGATGCGTTCTAGGCTGTACACATTCATTTCTTGGACTATATCAGGTATAGTCTAACAGCTTCAAATCTGGTTTGCATTACTTAAGACTAAATGTGATAAAAGTGTATTGACAAAGCCAGGCATGGTGACTCATGCTTGTAATCCCAGCACTTTGGGAGGCCGAGGCAGGCAGATCACTTGATGCCAGGAGTTCGAGACCAGCCTGGCCAGCATGGCGAAACCCTATCTCTACTAAAAAATACAAAAATTAGCCAGGTGTAGTGGCACATGCCTGTGGTCCCAGCTACTCACATGGGAGGCTGAGACGTAACAATCACTTGAACCTGGGAGGCAGAGGTTACAGCGAGCCATTGTATGGAGTTGCACTGTACTCCATCCCGGGCAACAGAGCAAGATTCTGTCTCAAAAAAAAAAAAAAAAAAAAATGTATTTATACATAAACACACTGAAGCTCTTAGGCCATTCTCCTGACTACTTAAATCACTTTATTGAGATGCTCGTACACTGCATCCCTGTGTCTAAGAACTGTCTACTTAAAATCTCAATAATTTAAAGATAATTGTATTTTTTGATGAATGTCCTGATGAAAGATTTTTTGAAAAAGACAATGCCATGGTGAGAAACTGTAATCAAGAAATGTGGTATGCCAGCCTGGGCAACATGGTAAGACCCCATCTCTATAAAAAAAAATTTAAAAATTAGCTGGCATAGTGGTACACATCCGTAGTCCCAGCTACTTGGGAGGCCGAGGTGGGAGGATCACTTGAGCCCAGGAGTTCATGGCTATAGTGGGCCATGATCATGCCACTGCACTCCTGCCTGGGTGAAAGACTGAGACCTTGTTGAAAGGAAAGAAAGGAAGGGGAGGGGAGGAGAGGGGAGAAAAAGAGAGAGAGAGATGTAAAGAGAAGTAGAGGACCTTAGGAACCAGCCCAATTTAAAATTGAGCCCTACCTCTGCCAGGTACTCTGTACATGAACTTGGCCAAGTCACTGAATCCCTGTGAAATCGTTTCCTCAGCAGCAAAAATGGGGTAGTAATACTGACTGTAGTGAGGTGTGAGAATTAGGAATAATGCCCAAAATATATTTAGAGAGTGCTCACAGCACTGTCTCATAGAACTTTCCGTAATGTCGGAAAATTCCCTATTTTGTCCAGTTTTACATAGATGGCTACTGACTACTTGAAATGTGGCTAATGTAAGTGAGGGATTAATTTTAAAATTTAAGTTTAAATTTAAATAGTCCAGTGTGGCTATTGTATTAGACATCACAGGTCTAGGCTGTGGTAGGTCCTCAAAAGATGACAGTCATTGATACGATTAATAACGGGAAGTTTGGATTTCCTGCCCAAGGATGGTCTAAAACAAAGAACAAAGCAAAACAAAAAAAACAACTCCAGAAAACCAAGAATTCTCACTAATGTTTCCTGAGATTATCTATGAGACCTTATGCATATTAACCTGAGAACATCTAGATACAGCCTTTTATTTTATATATTTACTTTTCAGAGACAGAGTCTTGCTCTGTTGCCCAGGTTGGAATGCAGTAGTACAATCATGGCTAACTGCAACCTCCGCCCCTCAGGTTCAAGTGATTCTTGGACCTCAGCCTCCTGAGTAGCTGGGGCTACAGGTGCCTGCCACCGTGCCTGGCTAATGTTTTGTATTTTAGTAGGAATGAGGCCTCACCATGTTGCACAGGGTGGTCTCGAACTCCTGAGCTCAGGGAATCCATTTGCCTTGGTCTTCCAAAGTGCTATGATTACAGGCATGAGCCACTGTGCCAGCCTAGATATAGCCTTTAATTCCTCACTGTCTCAGGGCTCTGGGTCCCTCCCACACTCCTGAGCCCAGCCCTGAGCCATACCAGGACTTCCCTCCCTTCTCACCACTGGTATGCCACCTTTGCTGCTATTATGTCAAATGTGACATAAGGAAGTGTCCTCCTACGATCCTAAATTGAGAACCACATAGTCCCTAATACTCAACCCTCAAGTCAACCAAAGATACCATAAAAGTCCCTTAGAGAGAATGCGTTTTGTTTTGTTTAATTTTGTGTTTGTTTGTTTGTTTGTTTTTTGGTGTTTGGGATTAGCTCTACCTAGAAGCTTATGGAAAAAATAAAAAAGGATCCCTGAATGCGTCAGATCCCATACTCCCATGCACTTTGTTCACCCTGTCATCAGATATAAAGCAGGCTTCAAGACTGTTCAGTTCAGCCAACAAATACTGCTGGAAGTAATTTTATCACACTCACATTTCTCAATAGAACTCTGTATCAGCTTCTAAAAATACCAGCCATTCTGGGCCAGGCAGTCTCATAGACACTGACGTCTAAGTGATTTGAGTTTCAATAGTTCCAATCTCTCTGATCTCCAGTGAGTGTCTGTCCAGGAAAAATATGATTTAAATTACAGAAATTCTTTTGTTTATGGTTTAGAACTTGATCTTATAGTCTGGATAATTAGGGTTGATTTTAAAATACAGCAAATGAAACAGTAAACTCAAGATTAGTCCTATGCTTTATAAACCAGACATAAAGAGATTGATATATTAGAATTTGCCAAAATCCCAGAAGGATGCAGAAAATAATAAATTAGCCTGAATCTTGAGAAAGTATGAAGGTACAAACAAGTTAGACATAGTGCTTTCAGGCAAACATCTTCTTTGTTACATGGAGACTGATAATAAATAGGCATAAAAGCACAGTGAAATCACAAATAATAGAATGTTGAAGCTGGAAGGATTTTATAAGCTGGACAAACTGTTCTGCAGAAAAAAAAAAAATGAAGCCTACGAATTGTTGTGATTTTCCCATAGTCACACAATTAGCTAATAATGGAGCTCAGAACTGGAATCTCCTGGCTGTCATTCTAGTCTTCTTTCCAGTATACCCACAAGTTGCCCAATTTATGGGTAAAATGCTTTTTTCCTAATGAGTAACAAACCCCTGGGCTAGGGAAGTCACCATCCCTATTCAAGAAGAGGTCCTTTATTCAGCCCAGGGTTTCTCAGCAGTCCCAGAGCTCAAAGGAGGGCAGCTGTGTTGGTGGACTTGTGAATCACATTAGCAAAAGCATCGGGAGTTTGACCTACTGAGTTCTACAAGATCAAATTTAGGACCTCCAGGAGACACCAAATTGTTCAGCTCCCCAGGGATGCAGAGTGTGCTGAGCAGATGCCTGAGAATCATGAGATGATGCAGAGTATATTGTTTACTCTCTAAGGGAAGCCAGATGCAGTCACCACGACAGAATTCCAAATGCCCTGTGCAGGAGGAACACACTCCTGATGCACTCTATGCAAAGGGAAATTCCTGCTATAGAATCAACTAAGTTTCACAGACTTTAGAATCAGGAGTGCCCACCATTTATCAGGTATATTCCTGGCCTGTGAGGCTGGGATGGCATTAGTTCAGATGGCACTAGAATTGGAGAGTTGATTCGTCAGCCCGTGAACAATTTTTTGAGTATGTATCAAGTTCCAGTCTAGTTACTGTAAAAAATAAAAAATCTGGATACCATTTAGTCCATCAGAAAGATTTACTGAGCCCTAGCAGTGCTCTGGATGCTGAAGGTACAGCTCTCCTGGATGCTGTTACATTGCTCCCACCTCTGTGATCCTGTGGCATATGGCTTGTGCCTCTGCAAGGGCCTAGTTTGACTTTCGGTATTTACTTGTGTATATTTACTTTCCTTTTTCTAGACTGTAACTCCTCCAAGGCAAGGAGTGGAGACTTTTTCATGATAGCTAAATAAAAGATAGGCAAATCTGTTAGCAGTTGCCAGACACCAACAAAATTGATGATACCACTGTAGTTCAATTCAACTTAACAAGCACTAGTTGCTTATGTATTATGTTGGTAGCAAAAGTAATACTGGTTTTTGCCATTAATGGCAAAACCACGCTAGGTGCTGTAGGGCATAGACAACCACCTAAATTTGCATGTCTTTTCTTCCAGATATTTGCAATATTTTCTGGGGAGCAGAGAGGGAAAAAATATAAATATCAATGCAATCCAAGGTTATTTAACTAAACAAAAAAATGCATTAATCTAACCAGGTAGATGGCAAAGGGGGAGAGAACAGTGTAGCTAAAAGGCTTTTCAAGGAAGAAAGAACCTCAGCTGGGCCTTGAATGCATCAGTGAATTACAAAGAAGGATGGATAATTTAGGTAACAGGGAAGGCACAGAATTAGGAATGAAGAGGAACTGAGTCTAACTAATGATGTGAAGGCTATGTGTTAAGCACTGATTGAGATTTGATTGTTTTCACCACGATTGCTAATTTCTGAGATGCAACAAAAGTCAAGTTAGAACCGTTTTCTAAATCTACCTGCATTTCTGGTTGTATACATTTTTCAATAACTCATCTGGAAAATTCTAGTCAGGACTCTATCAGTCAAGAGAGTTATTTGAAGGATTATCTGTACCTTCTATAATTCAGGAAATTGGGGAAATGTCTTAGTCTTCTATAATTAAAGCAGTGGTTCTTACACTTTAGCTTAATCTTAAAACATAGATTCCCGTGCCACTCCCTGAGTTTCTGGTTCAATAAATCTAGGGTAGGGCCTGAAAATGTGTGTTTCTAAAAAGTTCCCAAGGATGCCGATGTTGTTGCTTGGGGACCACACTTTGAGTAGCACTAATTGAGAACCAAGCTGAAGGGGGGTTTCCCATCCCTGCTTATAAAACTTTACAGAGATGCCAGACACAGCCATGAGGAAACTGTTCATATCAACAACCTCAAATCTAAAAAGTATGTATGTGAAAAAATGAACTGCATTTACTGTTTGAGATGATGGGATATAAAAAAATAAACATTACAGCCTGACTTCTAGGAATAATAAGCCTTTTAACTCAATAGTAAACAGAGTCATGTCAACTAAAGCCGGGAAAAAAAACAAATAATGTTGTCGCCACTGGCTTTGTGGTTGTCCTTTAGCATAGCATAGATATATTAGTCAAGGTTCTCCAGAGAAAAGGAACCGATAGGATATGTGTATATGCAGAGAGAAAGAGATTTAAGGAACTGGCTCACGCTACTGTGGAAGCTTGGCCATTCTGATCATGGAGGTTAGCAGCCTGGAGATTCAGGAAAGAGTTGGCATCTTCTGGTTGGGTGTGGTGGCTCACACCTGTAATCCCAGCACTTTGGGAGGCCACGGTTGGAGGATGACTTGAGGTCAGGAGTTCAAGACCAGCCTGGCCAACATGGTGAAGCCCTGTGTCTACTAAAAATACAAAAATTAGCAGGGAGTGGTGGCAGGCGCCTGAAATCACAGTTACTTATGAGATTGAGGCAGGAGGATTGCCTGAACCCAGGAAGAGAAGATTGCAGTGAGCCAGGAAAGAAAAGAAAATGGAGATAGAGATAGAAGTGATGTGGCCACCAGCCTAGGGATGCCTGGGGCCACTGGAAGCAGAAAGAAGCAAAGAATAATCTCCCCTGGAACTCGTGGAGGAAGCGCAGCTCTGCTACACTTCAGACTTCGGGCCTCCAGAAATGTGAGAAATAAATTCCTGTTGTTTTATACCACCACGTTTGTGATTATCTGTTCTGGTAGCCTCAGGACTGACAAGAAGTTTTCTACATCTGCTCAGAATACCAATTGGTGTTGGCTTCTTGGGGTCCTGGGAAGTGCAGCACTGAAGCTCAAGAGAGGTGTTGTAGAGGTGACAGACAGAGGCAGAGGCCATTGGCCACAGAGGCCGTTGGCCACAGCGGCCTGGCAGTGGGAACCAAAAGCAGTGGTGAGGCCCCCATGCAGCTTCCCAGGCAGCAGGTGATCCAGTAGCTCATGTGGCCTCAGCACTGGAAGGCAAATTCCAGGAACCTTTGAAGTAATACTAAAAGAGAAGCATAGGCGATTCCAACTCCCTCTTGAGTTCCATCCAGGCCAGTGACAGAGGAAAGCCATCACTCCTTTCACCTGGGGCTGTATCAGTCCACCTAGAAGTGAGTCAGCTGCTGTATGCCTGAGTGCATAGACTCACATCTATTTGATCTTGGCATCCTTTTGCCAACTGCACGTGAGTAGTAGGCCATGTGCCCAGGCCCAGGTAAGCCTTGCTGAATGCATTCTCTTTACCTAGTCCTGCACACTCTGGGCAACTAAGCTTTGATTTGAATAGTCGGGAAGAATCCATTATACCCAGTCCACAAATGTACATACAATGCCTGGGAGGACTTGATGAAGACCACAGTCTATAATAAGAACCAGATACATACACTATATACAGTCGCATGTTGCTTAATGCCTGGGATACTTTCTGAGAAATGCATCATTCGGTGATTTCATTGTTGTGTGATTATCATAGACTGAACTTACATGAACCTAGATGGGATAGTCTCCTACACACCTAGGGTGCATGGTCTAGCCTATTGTAATAGGCTGCAAACCTGTAACAGCATTTGACTGTACTGAATATTGTAGGCAATTGTAACACAACGGTAGGTATCATGTACCTAAACATACCTAAACATAGAAAAGGTACAATACGGTCATTTTCACCATATTGATTCTACCCATCCATGAGCATGGGATGTGTTTCCATTTGTTTGTGTCATCTATGATTTCTTTCAGCAGTGTTTTGTAGTTTTCCTCATAGAGATCTTTCAACTCCTTGGTTAGGTATATTCCTAAGTATTTTATTTATTTTATTTTTTTGTAGCTATTGTAAAAGGGGTTGAGTTCTTGATTTGATTCTCCGCTTAATCACTGTTAGTGTATAAAAGAGCTACTCATTTGTGTATATTAATCTTGTATCCAAATATTTTGCTGAATTCTTTTATCAGTTCTAGGAGCTTTCTGGAGAAGTCATTAGGGTTTTCAAAGTAAATGATCATATCGTCAGCAAACAGGGACAGTTTGACCTCCTCTTGACTGATTTGGATGCCCTTTATTTCTTTCTCTTGTCTGACAGCTCTGGCTAGGACTTCCAGTACTATGTTGAAGAAGAGCGGTAAGGGTGGGCATCCTTGTCTTGTTCCAGTACTCAGAGGGAATGTGTTCAACTTTTTCCCATTCAGTATTGGCTGTGGGTTTTTCATAGACGGCTTTTATTACATTAAGGTATGTCCCTTGTGTGCCAATTTTGCTGACAGTTTTAATCATAAAGAGATGCTGGATTTTGTCTAATGCTTTTTCTGCATCTCTTGAAATTTGATTTTTGTTTTTAATTGTTTATGTGCTGTATCACATTTATTGACTTGTATATGTTAAACCATCCCTGCACCCCTGGAATGAAACCCACTTGATCACAGTGGATTATCTTTTCGACACGTTTTTGGATTCAGTTAGCTAGTATTTTGTTAAGGATTTTAGCATCTATGTTAATCAAGGATATCAGTCTATAGTTTTCTTTTTTGTTTTCGCCCTTTCCTGATTTTGGTATTAGGGTGATGCTGGCTTCATAGAAAAAGCTAGGGAGGGGTCCTTCTTTCTCTATCTTATGGAATAGTGTCAATAGGATTGGTATCAATTCTTCTTTGAATGTCTGGTAGAATTCTGCTGTGAATCCATTTGGTCTTGGACCCTTTTGTTGTTGGTAATTTTTAAATTATTTCAATCTCACTGCCTGTTATTGGTCTGCTCAGGTTATCTAATTCTTCCTGACTTAAGGTAAGAGAGTTGTGTTTTTCCAGGAATTTATCCATCTCTTCTAGGTTTTCTAGTTTATGTGTGTAAAGGTGTTCATAGTAGCCCTGAATGATCTTTTGTATTTCAATGGTGTCAGCTGTAATATCTCCCACTGTGAAAATGACCATACTGCCAAAAGCAATCTATGAATTCAATTCAATCCCCATCAAAATACCACCATCATTCTTCACAGAATTAGAAAAAAACAATTATAAAATTCACATGAACCAAAAAAGAGCCCTCATAGCCAAAGCAAGACTAAACAAAAAGAACAAATCTTCAGGCATCACACTACCTGATTTCAAACTACACTGTAAGGCCATAGTTACCAAAACAGCATGGTACTGGCATAAAAATAGGCACACAGACAGACCAATGGAATAGAATAAAGAACCCAGAAATAAACCCAAATACTTACAGCCAACTGATCTTCTACAAAGCAAGCAAATAGAAAGTCAGGAAAGGACACCCTTTACAACAAATGGTGCTGGGATAATTGGCTAGCCACATGTATGAGAATGAAACTGGATCCTCATCTCTCACCTTATACAAAAATCAACTCAAGATGGATTAAGGACTTAAACCTAAGACCTGAAACTATAAAAATTCTAGAAGATAACACTGGAAAAACCCTTCTAGACATTGACTTCGGAAAGGATTTCATGACCAAGAACCTCAAAGCAAATGCAATAAAAACAAAGATAAATAGCTGGGACCTGATTAAACTAAAGAGCTTTTGCACAGCAAAAGGAACAGTCAGCAAAGTAAAACAGACAACCCACAAAGTGGAAGAAAATCTTCACAATCTATACATCTGACAAAGGACTAATATCCAGAATCTTCAACAAACTCAAACAAATCAGTAAGAAAAAAAACAAACAAACAATCCCATCAAAAAGTAGGCTAAGGATACGAATAGACAATTCTCAAAAGAAGATACACAAATGGCCAACAAACATGAAAAACGCTCAGCATCACTAATGGTCAGGGAAATGCAAATCAAAACCACAGTGCAATACCACCTCACTCCTGCAAGAATGGCCATAGTCAAAAAATCAAAATGCAGATTTTGGTGTGGATGTGGTGAACAGGGAACACTTCTACACCACTCGTGGGAATATAAACTAGAACAGTCACTATGGAAAACAGTGTGGAAATTCCTTAAAGAACTAAAAATAGAACTACCATTTGATCCAGCAATCCCACTACTGGGTATCTACCCAGAGGAAAAGAAGCAATTATTTGAAAAAGATACTTCCACACGCATGTTTACAGTGGCACAATTCACAATTGCAAATCGTGGAACCAAGCCAAATGACCATCCAATCAACAAGTGGGTAAAGAAACTGTGGTATACATATACATGATGGAATACTACACAGTCATAAAAAGGAATGAATTAACAGCATTTGCAGCGACCTGGATGAGACTGGATACCATTATTCTAAGTGAAGTAACTCAGAAATGGAAAACCAAATATCTTATGTTCTCTTCAATGTGTGGGAGCTAAGCTGTAAGGACACAAAGGCATAAGAATGACGCAATGGACTTTGGGGACTTGCAGGGGTGAGGGATGGAAGACTACAAATACAGGACACTGTATACTGCTTGAGTGATGGGTGCACCAAAATCTCACAAATCACCACGAAAGAACTTACTCATGTAACCAAATACCACCTGTCCCCTGATAACTTGTGGAAAAATTAAAAAATAAAAAATAAAAGGTACAGTAAAAATACAGTACAGAAGATAAAAAATGCTACACCTGTATAGGTCACTTACCATGAAAAGAACTTGCAGGACTAGGAGTTGCCCTGAGTGAGTGAATGTGAAGGCCTAGGACATTACTACCCAACACTATAGGCTTTGTAAATAGTGTACACTTAGGCTACACTAAATTTTTTTTAAAATTCTTTCTCTATTATTACATTAACCTTCACTTACCATAAAATTTTTACTTTATAAACTTTAAAAACTTTTTAAACTATTTTATTCTTTTGTAATAACACTTAGCTTAAAACACAAACACACTGTACAACTGTACAAAAATATTTTATTTCTTTATATCCTTATTCTATAAGCTTTTCTCTATTTTTAAATTTTTTATTTTACTTTTTACTTTTTAAAACTTTTTTCTTAAAGCACAAACAGACACACTAGCCTAGGCCTACAGAGGGTCAGGATGGTCCATACCACCGTCCTGCCCTTCCACTCCTGTTCCACTTAGAGGTCTTCAGGGACAGTAACAATCACAGAGGTGTCACCTCCTAGGGTAACAATGTCTTCTTCTGGTATACTCTCTAAAGGATCTACCTGAAGCTGTTTTACACCTAGCTTTTTTTAATAAGTAGAAGTACGCTCTAAAATAATGATACAATGTACAGTATGGTAAATACATAAACCAGTAACATGGTCGTTTTATCACTATCAAGTATTATGATGCAATGTACATAATTGTATGTGCTATACTTTTATATGACTGGCAGTGAAGTAGGTTTATTTACACCAGTGTCACCACAAACATGGGAGTAAAGCATTGCACTATGACATTTGTTATGACAGCTACAACATCACTAGGAAATAGAAAATGTTCGGCTCCATTATAATCTTATGGGACAATCATCATATATGTGGTCTGTCATTGACCAAAACGTCATTATGCAGCACGTGACCGTACACTGAGATGTGGATTCATGGATTCCGTATTTGTGAATTTGCCTACTTCCTAAAATGTATTTGTAACCTCAGAATCAATACTCGTGCCACTCCTGCAGTCTTTGTGCACACGCCCAGAGTAGCAAGACATTTGAAATACTGACATGATCACTCTGCCTTTCTGTTTCAGCTCTCATGATATAAACGAGTGTCCTTTTCATGGTATCATAGGTTTTGTGTGTGTGTGTGCTTTTTGTTGGTAATTTTGCTATTTAAAATGGCCCTCAAGTGTAGCTGCTCAAGTTTTGCCCAGTGCAGAGGTCTCCAACTCCTGGGCCTGGTACTGGTCTGTGGACTTTTAGGAACTGGGCCCCATAGCAGGAGGTTAGTGGTGTGTGAGCAAAGCTTCATCTTTATTTACAGCTGCTCCCCATTGCTCACACTGGCGGCATTAGATTCTCATAGAAGCGCAACCCCTACTGTGAACTGTGCATGTGAGGGGTCTAGGTTGCACACTCCTTATGAGAATCTAATGCCTGATGATCTGTGACTATCTCCCATCACCCCCAGAAGGGACTGTCTAGTTGCAGGCAAACAAGCTCAGGGCTTCCCCTGATTCTACATTATGGTGAGTTGTATAATTATTTCATTACATATTACAATGTAATAATAATAGAAATAAAGTTCAAAATAAATGTAATGGGCTTGCATTATCCTGAAACTATCCCCACCCAAGTCCATGAAAAAATAGTCTTCCACGAAACCAGTCCCTGGTGCCAAACACTGCTGTCCTAGTGTTTCTAAATGCAAGAAGGCTATGATACGTGACAGAGAAATACATGTGTCAGATAAGTGTTTGCTCAGTCAGGAATGACAGTGCTGTTGAGTGTCAATGAATCAACAATGTTAAATAAAATGTCTTCCAACAGTGATACACATCAAACAAGGTTATGTACTGACCATTGGGGGAAAATATTGTAACCAAAGGCTTACAGATGCCTGTATTTCCATTAGGAGCAATGACTCATTATTCACTAATTCAGTGTTACAGCGACTTTACAGAACGTAACTACCATGAATAAGCAGCAGCTGTATGCGACTATAAGATTTATTCAGTGTGATTCTGACGTAAGTTTCCACACGTTCTCCTGAAACAGCCTTAACCAACCCCAGGCCAGATTCACTCAGTGCCCGGCTGCCTCATCTCCCACCTTTACAACCTCCTGCCCCAGAAACAGGAAAGTGAATGTTGCCCACCTGAGGGAAAAACTGTTTTTATACTTGCAACACCTGTGACACCTAATGCAGAAGGTTTTTTTTTTCCCTCCCCCCACACCAATCACCAATACTCCGACTCTCCAGACACCAACCAGGTGTCCAATAATTCAACTCAATTCCGAAACCAACGACCAGGAGTTGGATCAGACCCCACTAGTGAAGGGCTCCGTCCCACACACAAGCCCCCCACTTCAGATGCCGGTAGTAAATCTGGACCTCCACACTTTTGGCCAGCTGGCTATAAATAAGGGGTCCCCACGACCCCATGCTTGGATTTCATATTTTGCCAGACTGCTTCACAGAATCCAGAAAAACAGTCTACGCGTTTATTATAAAACACAGGACTCAGGAACAGCGTAAGGAAGAGATGCTGTATTAGTCCGTTTTTACGCTGCTAATAAAGACACACCCGAGACGGGGAAGAAAAAGAGATTTAATTTGACTTACACTTCCACATGGCTGGGCAGGCCTCAGAATAATCGCAGGAGGCGAAACACACTTCCTACGTGGCGGAGGCGAGAGAGAATAAGCAGCAAAGGCGGAAACCCCTGATAAACCCATCAGATGTCGTGAGACTTACTCACTATCACGAGAAGAGCACGCACGGGAAAGGGCGACCCCCATGATTCAATTACCTCCCCCTGGGCCCCTCCCACAACTCACGGGAATTCTGGGAGATACAATTCAAGTTGAGATTTTGGTGGCGACGCAGCCAAACTGTATCGGACGCCCAGGACAATGTATGAGGAAGGGCCGAAGACCTTCCATGCCCTCTCCAGAGCACCACCGTCTAGGAACCTCCTCCTGTTCACCAGTCCAGAAGCTCTCCAAACCCCATTATTTACGGGTTTTTATGGAGGTTTTATTACATAAGCACAATCGATGAAATCATTGCCCGTTGGTGATTAACTCAATCCCCAGCCTCTCTCCCCTTCCACAGGTTTGGGGGAGGTGGAGTGATGAGGCTCAAAGTTCCAGCCTTTGATTCCTCTGGCAACCAGCCCCTAACTTGTTAGGAAGGACAAAAGAAGCTCCTTCCACTCCCATCACTCAGGGAGCTCCAAGGGATTCTTAGACGCTCTTGTACCAGGAACCGGGGGCAGAAATCAAATATATAGTTCTTAATTTCTTATAATGCCCCTCCCAGAAATTCTATCTTGTGGCACTATTGGGAGAGTCAGTGTGGCCTGCTTTGTGAGGGGTTTTTTTGTTTGTTTGGTTGGTTGGTTGGTTGGTTGGTTTGGTTTGGTTTTGGTTTGGTAAGCCAGGTGCGGTGGCTCACACCTATAATCCCAACACTTTGGGAGGCCAAGGCAGGTGGATTACAAGCTCAGGAGTTCAAGACCAGCCTGGCCAACATGGTGAAAACCCGTTTCTACTAAAAATACAAAAATTAGCATGCGCTCCTATAGTTCCAGCTACTTGGGAGGCTAGGTGAAAGAATCGCTTGAACCCAGGAGGTGGAGGTTGCAGTGAGCCGAGATCGGGCCACTGCACTCCAGCGTGGGCAACAGAGTGAGATGCCATCACAAAAAATAAAAATAAGTAAATAAGAAAGCAAGAAAATTTTCTGTTCCATTGTGGGGATTTCCTCTGACGGCTATCCTTGCATGGTGCCATATTGGTACTGCATGTGCTCATATACTTATATACTGTATGTATTTCATAGGTTAAGAGATACAGGGTGCCTCCGTTTCTTCCAAAAACTTCCTAGCTGTGGGTTAAGAGAACTATGTGATCAAAGGGAATCCAAGATTGAAAGGTTAGAGAAAGTGAAAGGAAGTTTGAGAAAGGACAAGCCATCCTTAGTGAAGAATTGGGATGCGATGTCAGAAGTAAGCTCTCCTGATGATGGAGAAACCAGAAGCAGTCTGTTGCCTGAGCTCTCCACTATGTAACTTCAAGGATTCTCACACTCACTCGCACACCCGAGTCAGGAGGTGGGGCGTGGGAAAGTACACGGCCGTGGTCACTCCTCTGTAAATTGCAGCAAGGGCTGGGGACACAAAGGCCCTTGAGAAAGCAGCTGATTTCCTCCCCAGCACAGCCCGGCCAACACAGGGAAGATTCCAGAAGAGGAAATTTACTCAGCTCATAACAAAGTTTATCAGCTTAGCAGATCTGTTTGTCAAATGAGAGTCCGCTTCTGAAGACTCCATTCATCAAATTGGCTCAAGCTTAGTCATCTGTGAAAAAAACTGCCAAAGACCCCACAAAAACAGCATACAGAAAAAACTTGCAGCCCAAGGTTTGGGAGGATTTGAAATAAACACAAAAATCAGAGATAAATATCAACTCCCTAAGACTATGAGCTGATTTCCTCAAGGGTGGATGGTTAGATGTAGAAGGAAACTGTCATTGCTCCATAGGTTCTCCCTGCCCACTGCCCAGATAAAACCAATTCATTGCAATCATGACACTGCAATAAGGAAGTTTGACACAAGACCAGCCATGCCACATGGGAGATGAAGTTATTACCCAAATCAATCTCCCTGACAATTCAGAGGCTAAGGTTTTTTAAGAATAGTTTGGTGGGCAGGGGGCTGAGGGAATGGGTACTGCTTGATTGGATGCAACCACAGGGGTGTGGACAGTGGTCCTTGTACAGAGTCGCTTCTGGGTAGGAGCCACAGGAGCAGAGTCCTGGGTCCAGGTGGGCCATCTGTTAGATAGAAATGCAAAAACCTGAAAGGACATCTCAAAAGGCCAATCATTTTAGGTTCCAAAATAGCGATGTTAGCTGCAGGAGTAATTGGAGAAGTTGCAAATCTTGTGACCTCCGGAATAACGGCTGGTAATGGTTTATTACCTTGTTTATAGGTAACAGTTTATCCTGCCTACATCTTAGCAGAATTCAGGCTCCTCTCATCTTCCTAACCTGGTAGTCTTTCATTAGTTTTAGAAAGGTAGTTTCATTTTGGGGAAGGGCTATTATTATTTAAACAATAAACTAAATTTCTCCCAAAGTTAGCTAGACCCAAGCCTAGGAATGGCCAAGGGCAATCTGGAAGTTAAAGGCAAGACGGAAACTGGTTAGATCAGATCTCTTCGACTGTCATAATTTTCACATTGTTAAAATTTTTGGAAAAGTGGTTTCAAAACTGTCCCATCTCTTGTTGGGCATGACGGACAGGAGGGAACAGGAACAACTGAGATACCTTGTAGGCAGTTAATGACAGAAGAGGTCTCAAGACTGGGTTGGGTCTAGGTCAATTATTTGCAAAAGTGTGGGTGCAAACCATGTTCTATCTAGGGACTGCCAAAATGCAAAACTGGGAAGATAAAATTCTGCAACAGAGAATTCAAATGTGAGGCTAGAAATAAGAGATAAAGTCAAGATGAGCAAAGACGGTACATCACAGCAGTGCCTGCACTTGGCTCAACACCAAGGGGTACAATTCACACTGCAGTCTGTACAAATGGTGCCCAGTACAGCTGAGCTGAGTGTAGCCCACACCACTCCTTTGTAGCTGTGGATAATGAGATAAACAAACTGAGAAATGAAATGAGAGAGCCCTTGGATCAAAAAGATCCAAGGTAATTGCTGAGGATAAGGCTTGAGCTTCCTCCTTTTTATTAGCTCTCCATTTTAAAAGCACAAATAGCCTGAAATAGAATCAAGATGCAATAGAAAAAGCAACAGTCTAGAAATTAAGAGACGGGAGGTCAAATCACCCTCTGAGAAGTTGGTAATTTATTCAATATTCTTTGAGTCTGGTTTATCTCTAAAGGGAAGACAATGAGAACTGGTCTGCTTCTCTTCCTCTCAGGGTAGGACAAAGTTTGATTAAGGGTATAAGCAAACACTGAAAACGAATGCTTTGCAAATGTCAGGGGTTACAAATGACACAGTTGTCATGGTTTTAGCAGGGTGCTGAGACCTATCAATGGCCTACAAGACCCTGCAGTATCTGTCTCCTCTTGCTAGCCCCATCCACTCCACCCACACCGGCCCCTTTGCATTCCCCCAGTACCTGTCCCCAAGGGCCTTCCCTTGGGGACAGATGGTGGCTCTTCCCTCTGCTTGGCACACTCTCCCGCAGAACATCAGCTTGGCTTGCTACCTTCCCTCCTTTAGGTTTTAATCAAACATCAAGTTCTCAGTGAAGATTTCCCTGACAACACACTATTTAAAATGCTCACCTCCTAGCATTTTCTAAACCCTTCCCTATTTCATTTTTTTTCTCCCAAACACATCACTGTCTAATGCACAATTTAATTTACTTTTCCCTTTGTTTATGTTTTCTCCTCCCCCATCAGAATAGAAGCTCCTGGAGGGCAGTGATTATAATGTTTTGGATTCTAAACCAAAAATAAAGTCTAGAAAACTGGTAAAAATCAGATGTATGAAAAATCAAAAAAAAATCAGATGTATGAAAGGGAAAAGGCTGTTCAAAGACACAGGCTCATCTCCTTACCAGGATGCCTTTTGCAAGTCAGTTGAAATGGCTCCACCCAATAAAATATCTGTTTCAGCACTTTGCTATCAATCTTGACTTTTGCTCCGATTCCTTTTGAGACTCCAGGATGTTTCAACGAAGTTTTAATTCCCCTTGCTTGCTGCCCAGGAAAGAGTATTGAGAAATGCAAGGTCAATTTCGAATAGACAATTTGCCAATTTGCCACATTTGCTGACCTACTAGTGAAATGAGCCATATTTCAGTGAAGGCTGTGGGTTCCCTGAGATGGGTTATAAGAGCCCCACAGGGGAAAGAACATGTGGAGAGCCCCATGTCAGACGATGGAATGTTTAATAGGCATTCAAAAAATATATGTTGCTTAGTGCAAAAGAAGACAAGCTCTCTCTTGAGCTTTCCTTGCTGTTGTTTGTTTAAACAAAATACATCCTCTGAACTCAGTAACTTGGAGAAATCTGCTGTTGCTGCAGAACTGGGAAGCATATAGAGTTCTGCCAACAAGAAATCTATTCCCCTTTGGGGGTTATATTCTTATCTTGAGTTATTTTCTCTTGGCCTAGAATGTAGTGCTAAATTATTCTCAAATGGCTTGCTTCTGGGTCAGTTCTTTATGCAAGGACACAGTTACCTCACTGTGATCTGGTCAAAGTCAGTCTCCGACCTGCTGGGAATAGAGAGGGGATGGAAAAGAGGCCACCTCTCTGCCTTCTGAAAACAGAGGCTTGTAGATTATTTGCTCAAATTGGTTAATATAACGATGTTAGGACTTGAGTATATATATATAATTTTGAAACAGAGTCTCACTCCACAGCCCAGGCCGGAGTGCAATGGCACAAGCTCAGTTTACCACAACCTCTGTCTCCCGGGTTTAAGCGATTCTCCTGCCTCAGCCTCCCAAGTAGCTGGGATTATAGGCATGGCTAATTTTTGTATTTTTAGTAGAGATGGGGTTTCACCATGTTGTCTAGGCTGGTCTTGAACTGCTGACCTCAGGTGATCCGCCCATTTCGGCCTCCCAAAGTGCTGGGATTATAGGCGTGAGCCACCACACCCAGCCAGGACTTGAATGTTTTCACCATATGAAATTATCTAGAGGATTCCAAATACACTCTGCGGAAGCAATACATCACCATACTAAAGACTAGGCTTTAGAATGAAATAGTCGTGGTTCAAATCTCATTCCTTCTGCTTATGAGTTACGTAATTTTGAGCAAATTACTTAAGCTACCTGAGACTCAATATTTTCATCTCCAAAATGGGAATAATAATATATACATCAGTTTTTTCTGGGATGATCAAATGAAATAATGTATTTAAACAGCTCAACAAATTGTTCTTGTTTATAATGATTATTCCAAAAACGCAGAAGCATAGTTTTGTTAACCAAGACGATTTACCTTTAATTGACAAGAGAACACAGAAGGCAAGTAGTGAAGACAACATAGTCCATCTGGTGAAACTTGGCCAAAGTGATCAGATGATGTCACTCTCCTGTGTAAAGCATCCTGCAGCAAACCAACATGTCAACATCAGAGCTGTTGGTCTGCAGATGGACGAGAGGCCAGTGGGAAGGAGGATCATACACCCTGGGACAAGGAAAATGATTCTTCCTCCTTCCCTTCCCTTTCCTGCCCTCCTTCCTTCCTTCCTGATACATCTTTCGAATTCTGTCATTTGTGGCTGTCCTTTCCACACAGTCCCTATTGTGTGTCTACACTGGATGTCCTCAAGATTTATATGTTGTAGACCCAGTTTGGCTCACTCACTAGCTGAGTTGGACAAATCACTTTTACCACAGAGTTGAACTGTTGAGAGCATGAACTCAGAATTAGTCTACCTGGATTCTAAAAGCCTGCTCTACCACTTACTGGCTGTGTGACCTTTAAGGGAGTTGCTTAAACTCTCTGTGCCTCTGTTTATCCATCCATGAAAAGGAGATTTACAATAGTGTCTATTTCACAAGGTTGGTATGACAATTCAATGAGTTACTAATGTGAACCACTTTAAACTGTGCCTAGCACATAAGCCTAATATCTCCTCATTATTCTAATAGATTCCTATTACTATCCGTAAAATGAGGGGATTATGCCATCTCCAAAGTTCCTGCTATGGTAGAACTAGCACTCTGTGAGTCATCTGGGATCCTCCATGAAGGGACTGAGTTTCCCACCACCTGCCGGCTCTTTCCCCATCCATCCTACCTCTTTCACTTTCAACTTTCACAGCTTCCCTCCTTGACAGAAATTATGGAGCTGTTCCAATGTGCCATCATTGGTTCAGTTGGGTGACACAGATGCCATCTGCTAGGAGTGTCCATTTGGGAAATCAGATGTTTAACAGATCACAGCGGTATTGTGTTCAGGAAAACAACATCATGTTCCTGCACAGGAAGGAGACTCCAGGAGGCTTGGTTTGGAACAGGGCTGGTACACATGTCTGTACAGTGCTTCCCCCACCCCTTATTCAAGGTTTCCTTTTCTAACGTTTCAGTTACCAGTGGCCAGTGGCCAACAGCAATCCAAAAATATTCAGTGGGCCAGGCACGGTGGCTCACGCCTGTAATCCCAGCACTTTAGGAGGCCAAGGCAGGTGGATCACGAGGTCAGGAAATCGAGACCATCCCGGCTAACACGGTGAAACCTCGTCTCTACTAAAAATACAAAAAATTAGCCGGGCGTGGTGGCGGGTGCCTGTAGTCCCAGCTACTCGGGAGGCTGAGGCAGGATAATGGCATGAACCTGGGTGGCAGAGGTTGCAGTGAGCTGAGATCGTGCCACTGCACTCCAGCCTGGGCGACAGAGCGAGACTCCGTCTCAAAAACAAACAAACAAAAAAAAACAAAAAAAAAACTTCAGCGGAAAATTACAGAAATGAACAATTTCTAAGTTTTACATTGTGATGAAACCTCGTGTCATCCTGCTGTGTTCCAACTGGGATGCAAATCATCCCTTCGTCCAGCAGATCCACACTGCAGACACCTCCCACTGTGAGTCACTGGGGTGCTGCCTCAGTTATCAGATCAACCATCACAGTATCCACAGCACTGTGTTCAAGGAACTCTTATTTTACACAGTCATAGCCCCCAAACACAAGAGGAGTGATGCTGACAATGAGGATCTGCCAAAGGGAAGCCATAAAGTTCTTCCTTTAAGTGAAAAGGTGAAAGTTCTCGACTTAGTAAGGAAAGAAAAAAACAACGTCATGCTGAGGTTGCTAAGATCTATGGTAAGAAGGAATCTTCTATCTGTGAAATTGTGAAGAAGGAGAAAGAAATTTGTGCTCGTTTTGCTGCTGCAAAAGTTACTGCCACAGGACACGATAAGCGCTGGAGGTGGAAAAAGCATTACATTTGTGAATGGAAAACAGGAACAGAAATGTGTTCCCATTGATTACAATCAGGTTTGGTACTATCTGTGATTTCAGGCCTCCCCTGGAGGTCTTGGAACATATCCCCTGTGGATAAGCGGGGGAGATGCTGTGTTATCACCCCAGGGAATCAGTATGTACTGTATATTCCACCAGGCAATGGGAATGTAGAGAGGACAGCCACCCAGCCACCAGCTAAGGCCAAGTGCCCAGTGGCAGCATGTCAGGGTTGAAGGTCAGTCTGGAGCCAGGAGACCCTGGCTTATGCTTCACCTCTGTGTCAACCTGTGAGATCTGGGGATTGTCGAACTTCAGAGGCTCAATTTTCTCAGCTACTAAATGGGGATAACAAAACCAATTTCACAAGTCATTTTAAGAATTAAGGGAGCAATTGGGCAGTTTAGAGCTATCACGGAGGAGAAGAAGATACTTTGTAAAATGTATAGGCTTACACTGTAAGAGTCATAATTTTTCTCATTAGAGCTTCAATACATGGTAGGACTGGAATTCCTGAGTCTTCCTTAAAAGACAATAACTTAATTTGTTTTCTTGTTTAATTTCAAAATGTTTACTATTTCTTAGCTAAACAATACATTCAAGAAATTGGAGAAGCAAAAATAACGGTAAAAGATGTCCCTTTCCCATCTTCCAAATTCCCACCCCCTCCTGTTACTAGGTTTTTTTGGTTGTTTTTTGTGAGCTCTCAGATCTTTTGGATAAATATAGAAGGCAAAGGCGTTTGTCCATTTCAAAATACATTATCCCCTGCCTTTCCGCCTTTTAACCACAAATGATGTCACACTATGCCCGTTGTTCCATACTTACTCCCTTGAAATCTTAGAGGAACTTTCACATCAGTACATAGAAAGTTTTCTCATTTCCTTTTCTTTTGCTTCTTTTTTTAACCACTGAATGAGTTCCATTGTGTATATATATTCCATAATTTAACAGTCCCCTATTGATGGAAATTTAAATTACTTCTTAACTTTGTTGTTACAAGTTATTTCATATGTATGTGAGTATATTTGTAATAGAAATTCCTAAAACTATAATTCCCAGGCAGAAAGCATAAGTATTTACAATTTTAGTATTTATTGACAAATTGGCCTCTGACCGAGTTGTGCTAATTCACCCTCCCAACAGAAATGTCTGAAAATACCAATTTCCTCCTCACAGCCTTGCCAACTATGAGTGGTATCAAATCCTGAAGATTTTACCAATTTGAGAGGTGAAAATGCTATCTCAGCATAGTTTTAAGTTGTGTGTGTTTCTATATGTGTGTTTAGCAAGTTTATTCCCAAATGGACAATGTGTAGGAATTGTGTATTATTTCCTTTTTTCTAAATTGTCTCTTATTTTTCCGTTAGGTTGTTTTTTCTGATTGATTTTTAGAGATTTTTTGCCTATTTGGGAGATTAACCTTGTGTCCGAGATATGCTTTGTAAAATATTTGTTCTCAGTTTGTCATTTATCAATTGGCTTTGGTTATGGCATGTAGTGTGTGTGTTTTATTATGAACAACTCTTTAAATTTATGTGTTGCCAACTTTATCAATCTTTTAGGTCTTACTGATTTTGAGTCATATTGAGAAAGGCTTTTCTACCACAAAGACATAAAAAATAATTCTTCCGTATTTTCCTCTAGTCCTTTAATTAATCTTTTTAAAAAATATTTTAATATTAGATTTATGAGGAGTTAGTGGTTGAGGCATTTACCCCTAAATGATTCCCACAATCGTCACTCATTCAGTAGTACTTTTCCCCGCTGATGTTGAGATGCTATTTTTATAATCGTATACTACATTCCCGTGTTACTGATTCTGTTTCAGATTTTTAAAGACCAGATCTCCCAAAGAGTGAATCTGCCAGAGAATGTAATCTCATTGGCAGGGGAACAAGAACAGCATACCTGGTCTGGATCACTATTGTTAATATGTTCTTGCTTTAATGTCTTTTTAGCCCTCTGAAGGAACTGTGATACAGAAAGTGGCAGTCTCTCGGCAGACACTTATTCTCTTTTCTAGAGAGTAAATTTACTATGAAATCACATAAAAATAACAGTAAAGCCTCCCAATGACTGGACTGAGGCTTTTTGTGCCTGTCTGTAGAAGTCATAAAAAAGAGTCCTGGCCGTGCACGGTGGCTCACACCTGTAATCCCAGCACTTTGAGAGGCCAAGATGGGCAGATCACAAGGTCAGGAGTTCAAGACCAGCCTGACCAAGATGCTGAAACCCCGTCTCCACTAAAAACACAAAAATTAGCCGGGCATGGTGGCACGCACCTGTAATCCTAGCTACTAGGGAGGCCAAGGCAGGAGAATCTCTTGAACCCGGGCGGCAGAGGTTGCAGTGAGCCGAGATTGCACCACTGCACTCCAGTCTGGGCAACAGAGCAAGACTTCATCTCAAAAAAAAAAAAAAAGAGTCCCGGCCCGCATGTGGTGCCAGACAGAGTGTCACCACCAATGCTCATGGTGTCCCTGGGAGACAGAGCAAGACATTTTTTTTTTCCTTGCTCTGTCACACAGGCTGGAGTACAGTGGCAAGATCTTGGCTTGCTGCAACCTCTGCCTCCCAGGCTCAAGCAATTCTTGTGCCTCAGCCTCCTGAGTAGCTGGGACTACTAATCTGGGACTAAATCCCTGGCTAATTTTTTTTTTTTAATTTTTAGTAGAGACGGGGTTTTGCTGTATTGGCCAGGCTGGTCTTGAACTCCTAGCCTCAAGTGATCCACCCACCTCAGCTTCCTAAAGTGCTGAGATTACAGGTGTCAGCCACCGTGCCTGGTGTTGATCAAGACTCTTTTTAATGTCATACTTCTTTACTTATACCTTTCTTTCTGTCACCCTTCCAAAGTTCAAAGCACTTTAATTTAATTATAATAACTAAATATCTTAAGTGCTTTTTATGGACTTAGACCCTACTAAATGTCTTATTTACATTATCTCATTTGATCCCTACAGTACCCCCATGAAGGAGAATTTATACCAGGGTTCACTAAATGTAGGCAACAGAACCAATCTATCCAAGTCAATTACAAAAGGAATTTATTAGAAAGATATAGTAGAGTTCACAGAATCGAAGGAGAAGCCAAAGAAACAGGGTTGGAAAGCACAGGAAAGGGCAGCCAGGGTCTGGGTAGCAGGAACTAGTTAATATACTGTGTTATACTGTATAGTTAATATACTATATAGTTAATATACAGCATAGTTAATATACTGTGATATACGTGGTGAATTAACTTCAGCAATTTTCTCATGATTTTTACATCATTCTGCGTCTGATTTTGAGTCCAGGAACACAGTGGCTTGATGTAGTAGATGACAAATGGTCACAGTTTCTTTGTAGCTCCTCCCATCAAAATTGGGTCAATTTCCCCACCCTTTGAAACCGGGCTATGACTTGCTTTAACCAATAGAATGTGGGGAGGTGACATTGTGTGAGTACCAGGGCAAGGCCTCGAGAGATCTTGCAACTTCCATCTTTACCCTTTTGAAATCTGAGAGCACTAAACTCTGAAAAGGTTCTGGGTAGCCTCTGAGTATAAGAAATCCCACAGAGGGAGAGGTTCAAAATTGCACAAGCCAGGGAAAGGCCTCTAGAGACCTTGCAATTTCCACCTTTACCCTTTTGAAACCTGAGACCACCAAGTTGCAAAGAGGCCTGGGAGAGACTCCCTGTCTATCAGAAATCCCAAGGAAGGAAAGAAGGGTCCAACCGTCCCAGCTGAGGCCGGACACTTGAGTCACACTGTCCAACATAAGCACAAACTTTATCCAAGAGAGATTAAGGCTTAGGGCAAGATAGAGACCTTGTTAAAAACATCCAGTGCTGGAATGACTGCTTTAAGTTTGGCCGATCATGTGGATCCTTGGGTCCTAAGCTTTACCAGGGACATCCAGGCGAAGGGATGGAAAGCAGTCATGTTCCACAGAGCTCCACCATCTCTGATGGCTGGCAGTGTCATTTGTACAGCCTATAAACTCCCATTGCTGTTCCATCAGTTGTCCGCAGGGGTCCCCTGGGGCAGTGGTGACTTCCTCCAGCACTGTCTCCTTAGATCCAGACTCCTTTCTAAAGGCAGCACATCCCAGTCCACATGTCTCCGCTATCAGAGTCCCGCGAGAATAGGTACATTAGAACGACAAGGTACATCCACATGACTCCTCTCTTATCACCACTGCTTGGAATCTTTGCCAGCTTCCCTGCTGGCTGACTGGGCCTACTGACGTGCTTTTCTGAACCCTGCCTGACCTTGACATCTATCAGGACCGTGCCTAGGGCTCTCTGGCTGTATGCTGGCTGGCACTGCCTCCACAGTCACATTTGTTTCCCCAGCTGCTCTCTGTCCCCAGCTCCCCCAACTCCTCCTGCTACCGGGTTCTTTCACTTCTCTCACCTGAGTCATGTGATTTTTCCCTGAGCAGAGCCTAACTTCTCCTGGGTCCTGCGCCCAGCCTGTCTCACGTGTTCCTAGGGAGATGGCCAAAGACTGGAAGTCCCTCATCTCTGTGTGTTTCAGACAGACCTGCAGGCAGGTTGCAGGCAGGCAACACCCCCAGACCATCGGGTTTACCAGGAAGCCTCTTTTCACAGCAGGGATTGGTGTGTGGGGGGATGGGTGGTTCAGGGCAGGAATAGACAATGACTTTCACTTTCTCACTCACTCTTCACTTTTCAAACCTCTCCTCTGGAATGCCACCATGCCACCAGCAAAGGCTTCTAATGACTTCCGTGTATCCAAGTCTTATCCAGCTAATATTCAGTCCTAGTTTTAAAAAATCTGCTCTGTTAGTTTTCTGGTTTACACTGGGCTTGCGGAGGCATCTGTCCAATCTCTGCCTCTCCTCACATGGACTTCTTTATAAAGCTCTCTGTGTCCTCACCTTTTCTCATGGGAAGAGCAGTCACTGGATTTAGGCCCACCATAATCCAATAGGATCTCACCTCAATCTTTAACCAATCACTTCTACCAAGGCCCTATCTCCAAATAAGGTCACATCCTGAGTTTCTGGGTAGATGCGAACTTTTGGGAGATGTTAATCAACCCACTATCCCTTGTAAGCAACACTTAACAAAATTTCCCCTTTCCGTTTCTTCATCTTTCTCACCACTCCAATATTTTTTTAATCCGCAAGAAATGTTTGGGAAAAACATCCACATATACAGTTTCTCTTGAAAAATCTGAGCCTTTCATTCCCCATGATTGCCTCCTTTAAATGGGGGCTATCCTCTCATTTTTAGTACCTGCCTGACTTTGGGAGCATTTGAGTTTGTGACTCCATTACATGTAGAAGGCTTTCTATGATCCGTATAAAATTTACTGAAATGGAAGTGACAGCATAATACGATTTCTACCATGCTGGGCAAATCTGTTTATTCATTTCATTCGTCTATCAGATAACACCTATAAAATAAGTGTCTACTATAGGTTAGGTACTATTCTTGGCACTGGGAATACAATTTTGAGCAATTACAAATGCACTTGCCCTTATGGAAAAAGGATATGAATCACATGAATAAAAATAATAATTATGACAAATCTTATAAGTGAGAGGTCCACAATGCTTTGAAAAGATAGAATGAGAGAGATTTTCATTAACTTTAAAAGCTAGGGAAGGCCGAGATATGAATGACAAGAGATTTAACTAGATAAGGGGAAGCAGTATGTGCAAAGGTCCTGTGGCTGTTGGGACTATTATATGGAACAAGAGTAAAAGAATGCTGAGAGAGGCAGGAGAGCTGCAGAGGCAGGAGAATGTCATAGAAACCAAGGGCGTGGCGAAGGCAGCAGCCCCATACAGAGCCCTCCTCACCAAACTGAGTTTTGTCTTTATCCTAAGAGCAGTGGGGACTTGTTAATGTGTGTTTAAAAAGAGAATATGTTAATATTTGTCTTATTAAGGAGATTATCTTCGATGCAATTTAGAATTCAAGGAGTGCAAGGCAGATATGGGTAGACCAATTAGGAGGCTTCTGTCAAAATCTAAGCATGAAAATGATGGTATTTTGGAATAGGGTAGTCAGGTAGAGAAGTGTGGATAGGCCTGAGAGAAACATAGGATTCCATAAAATCCACAGAATTTGGTGATGGATCAGAAATGGGGTGCTAGGGAGAGGGAGGAGTCAAGGGTAACTCCTCAGTCTAGGTATTAATAGATGCTGTTTACTGCCATAGGGGACACTGGGAGAGTCTGGGATGGGGCAAGGCAGCACAAACTTCTGTTAGGACACGTTGAACTCAATGCATTGTTGAGACACTCAACAGGAGATATTGAAGTGGTGGGTGGTGATCTGGGACTAGAGCTCAGAGGAAGAGTTTTGGTTAAATAAGGTAACATGTGCAAAACACTTCCGTCAGCATCTGGACGTGAGCGTTAGCCAATGCTATGATTTCCCAGCAATGTCTTTAATGTGGTCATGATTAAAGCTGCATACATGATTAAATGCCTGAACTCAAGTTTAAAGTGCTAAAGCAGTGCCCAGCCCACCATAAGACGTTATAAAGGTTACGGAAGAAATAAAAGGGATTATATCTCTGAAGACATTTTTATTTCTATGTATCAGTGTAAGAAATTATATCTTCCAAATTTGGTCCAGCTTTGGGAACTTCATAGCCAAGGGGCAGTATCTCCACCTGTTATTTAGAAAACTTCACATTGCTTTCCAAGTAGAAATTTCTAGAAATTGCCCTTTATATTGTTATCAGAAAAAGCACTGAATAAAGGGTCAAGAAACCCAGTTCTAATTATTAGCCCTGCCTTTGCCACCTGGGCTGCCTGAATGAATTACGTGTTAAAATTCCATATTTGATTGACTTTTAAACATCCCAGGAAGCAACAGCCTCTTGGCACTCAGACCAAGGAACCCACAGAAGAGCCACAGAGAAACCACACCTCAACAAAAAGACTGGCCCGGCAGGCTCCCTTCCTTTGTCCCCAGCATGGAGATAGCCATCTGGAGATGGCACGATCATCTGATTAACAGTCATCTTGTATGTGCTTGTTTTCTCTCAGCGTTTCCTCTTAAGTCAAAGGTCAGTGATTTCCCCACTTCCTATCCCTGCAACAGACAGAAGGAGATGTGGAATGCAGATACACCAGGGGTCAGGACACTGGCGCTGGACACAAATCAGTCTAGGGAGCGAGGACGTGGGTGTCCTGAGGCACCTCTTTGTGCTTCCAAACCCTTGGGACCCTTGAGTCTTGGGAAACAAATGGGGCCAGTGATGTGAATGGCTGAGAGCAGATCTAATATAATCTCACTTCCCACCGGACAGCCAGTTCCAAGAGGAAGCAAGCACTTAAGGGGATACCAAGGGACATTTACTGCCACAGAGGCTTACTGTATTCCAGGACAAAGCTGTGGATCACAGCACTTAGGGGAGAAGAAAGATCTGTTGGGGAGGTGATGAATTCAAATCCCAGCTTGGCTACCAACTCACTCCATGGCCTTAAATTCAGAAAGACTCGCAGCTTTCTGAATTTAAGCTTCCTCGTCTATAAAATCTCTATGACTCCGCTACCCTACCTCACAGGATTGTCATAAAGATCATGAGATTACAGGAATGAGAGCAAGCACAGGTCCCAACACACAGTAAGGAGTGAGTTCTCAATACGTGTTGCAGATGATCTCCGAAGCAGACATACACTCTTGCTTCATAGCACTCAACAAGAAACTTCAAAGTGTGAGGGGCCCATCAGAGTAAACGGAAGACATATTGTCTTTCTACTCCTCTCACAGAATTCTGCTGGGATCAATTATGGAAAAGAAATAAAGGAGATAGAGAGAAACGCAGCCTTTGGACCAGTAAATCCCAAACTCTGGAGACTCCAAAGGGAGCTGAGCTCAGTGGAGCATTTCCTCGCGTATTCTGCCTATGTTTTCAGCCATGCAGAGCCCTGGAAATGGGTTCTGGATCATGGGTCTTCCGGAATGCATTTGCAGGAAACTTTTTGCCATCAATCTCGAGAATGTGCCAAATCACAGACTCTACCCCAGGTCCAGGAGATGCAGGAAGAGAGATCGGATGGGTAAGTGCACTGACTTTGTCAACTACATTAGTTCTTTGAAGACATAAACATTCCTTACAGGGCCAGGCGCGGTGGCTCACGCCTGTAATCCCAGCACTTTGGGAGGCCGAGGCCTGTGTATCACAAGGTCAGGAGTTCAAGACGCGCCTGGCCAACATAGTGAAACCCCGTCTCTACTAAAGATACAAAAAAATTAGTCAGGCGTAGTGGCGCGCGACTGTAGTCCCAGCTACTCGGGAGGCTGAGGCAGGAGAATCGCTTGAACCTGGGAGGTGGAGGTTGCAGTGACCCGAGATCATGCCACTGCACTCCAGCCTGGGCAGCAGGGCGAGACGCCACCTCAAACAAAAACAAACAAACAAAAAATTCTTACACTGATACTCAGAAAGGAAAAACATTTTTAGAGATATCTCTTTTACTTTCTCCTTAGCCTTTATTAAGCTCTTCCTATGCCGTAGGCACTCCTTTAAGTACTTTAAATGTGCAAATGTACTCAGCATGTAAATTTAACCTTGTTGGGGATGACCACATAGAAAGCATCTTTCCATAACCCCACTTCCCTCTCCCATTGTCAGAGGAAATGGGTGGGATATTCCCCTTGTCTCACATCCTTCGTTGGTTGTTCCGACAGTGAGCACCCACCCCCTCCCTACACTTCCCTTGTTGACTGCGTAACTGTTAGAGCAGCTTAGGGAAGATTCATAAAGTTCTAGTGCTTCAGTCAAGACCCCTGGCCCTTCCCCAACCCTCATAGCCTCACTGCCACAATCCTCCAGAAGACCACCAGGGCTAGTCTTTTCGTGCCCAGTGAGGGTCAGCCTGCAAATCCCCAGACGGCCCGTCCTGGGCAGACCCCCATGCCCAGAGGGCCTGCACACCCTGCCAGTCTGGCGCAATGCCCTCTGCAGCTTGCTGTCATTCATCAGGAAAATACCACTGAATCTAAAACTCTTCCTGAATTGTGCCTTCACTGTCTTGATTGAACTCATGCCTTTTATCTTTGGCTGCCTATTATAACTGCCTGTAAAGCACTTTAAAAATGAAAAATATATAAAAAATCCATCTTCCTCTCCTCCCCAATATTTGAGTAAGGATTTGGGGGCGGGGGCAGGGGCTGGGTAGAGTTTAAGCGTGGGTATTTTTAAAACATTTCAAACAAGAAAGGGGTTGAGTCAAGGCTCTCAGAAGATGTGCAGGATCTCCAGAACAGCCAGAACCCTGGCTGGGCCAGCCAGGCAGCAGAGGGGACCCTCCATCTCAGGGCAGCTCTGGAAATGGGGGAAGGGGGATGTCTCCATTGCCACCTTCACCAAAAATTGGAGTCTGCCCACCACATGCTCCCCCAGGGTTCTTGCTATCAGTAAGCATCTTTTTTTTTTTTTTTTTTTTTTTTTTTTTTTTTTTTTTTTTTTTTAATAGAGACAAAGTCTCCCTACATTATCCAGGCTGGTCTCAAACTCCTGGGCTCAAGTGATCCTCCCGCCTCGGCCTCCCAAAGTGCTGGGATTACAGGCTTAAGCCAGCATGCCCAGGCTGGCTCACACGTTTGTGGAAGCTGGCAAATCTAAAATCTTCAGCACAGGCTGCCAAGCTGGAGACCTGGGGAAAAGATAATATTGCAGCTTCGATCCAAAGGCAGTCAGCTGGCAGGAGTTTTCTCCTTCTTGGAGGAGATCAGTCTTTCGTTCTTAAGGCCTTCAACTAATTAGATGAGGCCCACTCAACCACATGACAGAGGTTCATCTGCTCTACTCAAAATCTACCCATTTTTTTTTCCAGACAGGGTCTTGCTCTGTCACCCATGCTGGTGTGCAGTGGCACACTTTTGGCTCACTGTAACCTCCACCTCCTGGGTTCAAGAGATTCTTGTGCCTCAGCCTCCAAGGTAACTGAGACTACAGGTGCCTGCCACTTTGCCAAGCTAATTTTTGTATTTTAGTAGAGATAGGGTTTTACCATGTTGTCCAGGTTGGTCTCAAACTCCTGAACTCAGGCAATCTGCCCACCTTGACCTCCCAAAGTGCTAGAATTATAAGCATGAGCCACCGCGCCTGGCCTAAAATTGCCTTTTTAATTGAGGTACAATTGTATGAGTTTTAATACATGAATGCAGAATAGTTCCCTCATCCCAAGTTACCCTCTCAAGCTACCTCTTCATAGTGAAATACTCAGTTCCACTGCAACCCTGGGTAGCCACTGGTCTGTTCTCCATCACTGTAATTTTGTCTATTGGCAATGGGATGTAAATAGAATCATGAAGCGTGCGGCATTCTGAGACTGGATTCTTGCACTCAACGTAATGTACTTGAGATCACTCCAAGCTGCTGTGTGGATCAAGAGTTTGTTCCTTTCCACTGCCAACTACTGTTCTTTTGTGCGTATGCACCAGTTTATTTATCCATTTGTCTGTTAAAGGACTTTTGAGACTCTCCCACGATACCACTAAGCCAGCAGTGCTGATTGTGGAAGAACATTTGGATTGCTTCTGGTCTTTAGTTATTTATAATAGAACTCTCAGGTCCATACTGTAGGGTGAAATTGTTCGGCCACGTGGTAAGAAACTAGCAAACTGTTTCCCAAAGTGGCTGCACCATTTTGCAATCCCAGTAACCCTGTGTGGCCATTCTAGTCATTCCAAATCTTCATCGGAACTTGGTATTGTATTTTTTCATTTTATCCATACTCACAGGTATGTCTTATTGTAGTTTAATTTGCATTTCCCATTGGCATTTTTTAATGTCACCATGTGATTTTAGTTATTTATTTATTTTTGAGATGGAGTCTCACTGTGTCGCCCAGGCTGGAGTGCAGTGGCGTGGTCTCAGCTCACTGCAATCTCTGCCTCCCAGGTTCTCGCCATTCTCCTGCCTTAGCCTCCTGAGTAGCTGGGACTACAGGTGCCCGCCACCACGCCCGGCTAATTTTTTTGTATTTTTTTTAGTAGAGATGAGGTTTCACTGTGTTATCGAGGATGGTCTTGATCTCCTGATGTCGTGATCCACCTGCCTCGGCCTCCAAAAGTGCTGGGATTACAGGCATGAGCCACCACGCCTGGTCCACCACGTGATTTTAATATGTAGCTGGAGTTGCAAACCACTGAAAAAACTAGATCTTGTCTCCCCAGCAAGGCCAGCTTTTGCCATCAAATCTTCTACACATGTGTGCTATGTCTCTGCCTGTTACAGTGGAGTTACCTGTCCATGTTCAAACTCCTTCATCTGCACTCCAGCTACACATAGGATTTTTTATTTTATTTTATTTTATTTTATTTTATTTATTTATTTTTTAGAAGGAGTCTTGCTCTGTTACCCAGGCTGGAGTGCAGTGGCACGATCTCAGTTCACTGCAACCTCCACTCCCAGGTTCAAGTGATTCTCCTGCCTCAGCCTCCCGAGTAGCTGGAATTACAGGTGCATGCCAACACGCCCACCTAATTTTTGTATTTTTAGTAAAGACAGGGTTTTGCCACATTGGCCAGGCTGGTCTCGAACTCCTCGGCTCAGGTGATCCGCCCGCCTCAGCCTCCCAAAGTGCTGGGATTACAAGCATGAGCCATCATGCCTGGCCTACATGCTGGATTTTCTTCCCTCTCCCTTGCCCAAGGGCATTACTTGTGTAATTATTCCTTCTATTTCTTGCCATCATCATTTTTCCCACCACTAGATCATTATCGTCAACAACATACAAAGATTCTGTAATTAAAATAACTTTTTCCCACATCCGTTCCTAGCCACCACCCCACTTCTCTGTTCCCCCTTACAGCAACAATCAAAGGGAGAGCAGTCTGTAAGTAGTGTCTGCAAGTCCTTCCCCAACTCCATCTTCCCTGCCTTTTCTTTTACATCTGTTCCAGTCAACCTTTCATCTGCACCAGTCCATGGACAATGCTCTTGTCAGATTCCACAATTGCCTTCATGTGCCAGATCCAAAGTTCAGATACTCTGAGATCTCAGCTTGTTCAACTATCCTCAGCAGAAGTGATCTCTCCCTCTTCCTTAATAGTCTTTTGCCCTGGCTATTGTGGGGGTAGTTTATGACCCCTTAGCTCCGTACCTACTCTGTCTCAGCATCCTGCTTTTGACCCCTTAGCTCTGTACCTACTCTGTCTCAGCATCCTGTGCTGGTTCCTCATCATCCTTTCTCTGGCCCTGGGCTCAGTCCTCAGATAACTTATCTTTACACTCATTACTCAGCTGATCTTACTCCATCCCTCAGCCTCCAATACCATCTACAGATTGGTAACTTTCCACTTTACCTCCCCAGTTGAGACCTCCGCACTGAACTCTAGACTCGCATAGCAAGCTATCCACTAGGCATCTGCACTTGTACGTCTAATAGACATCTTAGACTTAGCATATGCATCTCTGAATTCTTGGATAATCTCCCAAGTGTGTTTCCCATCTGATCTTCCCCAACTCAGAAAACAGTAACTCCATTCTTCCATTTACTCAGGCTGAAAAGCTTGATATTTTGCTGCTTTTTTCTTTCTCTTATATCCCACATCCATCCAACCAGGAAATCTTGTTGGCTCTCTCTTTGAATATATCCAGAAGGTGAATAATTCTCTCTATAATCGCTATATCCTTATAGCAGCCACCATCAGCTATCAATAAATTATTGCAATATCCAAATGGTCTCCTTGCTTCCACCTCTCTCTCTCATTTTATTCTTCATACACCACTAAATATTAAAAACATTTAAACTTAAAAAAAAAAAAAAAAAAAAAAACATGAGCCAGAAGCTATCACTGAATATGTTCCTGGGACTCCCCATCTCAGAGTGAATAAAATCCACAGCCCTTTTCTCCAGCCTTCAAGGCTTTCCACAATCTTACTGCAACTGTCTTGCTAACCTCATTCCTCCACCATCCACCTTCTCCTGCTCATCCTATTCATTCATAAGCAATTCCCACATCTGGGAGCTGACAAAAGATACGATTGCAGTTGTGTTATTAGAGGGTGTGATTTGGAGGAGCAAGGATGTACTTATATCACGTGATCATTGACCATCCCCACCAAGCTCCCTCTTGTTCTTCTCTCTGCCCGAATGTTTTTCCCCTGGATATCTGCTCTACTCCTACCTCGGGAATTCAGGCTTCTGCTTCTCCTATTGATTAGGAGTATTGATTAGGGTCTACCAGTGAAGATGACGACTCTGTCAAAGTGGCTTCCTTGAGTGCACTTTCTAGAATTACACCTCTCTCTTGTCACTCTCACCCAGCTGATTCCTTCTTCAAGGCACCTATCACCGCCAGAATTATCTCATTTATTTACCATGGATCTTCCCTCTACCTCCCATGTGAATGGAAGTCCCATAAGACAGGGATCATTCTAGGTTTTGTTCACTGATGGAGCCCATGTGCCCAGCACAGTGCTGAGTTAGCACTTTGTAAGGGTTCAGTATTAGTTGAATGACTAAATGAATACATCTTCCCTTACCTAGCCATTTTAGGATAGTTTTTCTTTCTAAAGCTTCCCTAACTTTCATCTGAGCTGAGTTTCATCCAGATGATAACTCCCAGAGGGCCGCATATGATGTGTTTTTCGTAACCAAATTTTCTAGTGATAACTCTGAGACCCTGAGGCTCTCTAAGGATGCACCCACTCTAAATTAGTTTACAGTGGCATCACTTCAGGGGAGAATCCTATTCGGAAAATTCATGTGAGTGAAAATTAACCATAAATGGAATCTCTTGGGACAAAGGATTCGCACACACTTGCACATAAACGATTTGGTCTCTTTGGTAAATATTATATTTTGCCTCCAAGCCAAAGTTATGATATTCTATTTGTCTTCTGGAACATGTCTTTTGGCTTTTAAAATGTCTTAAATAAAAACCACAGAAGTTCATCTCCCTAGGGATTCTTACAGAAATTATTTGTCCAGTTCCATTTTTGAAACTAGGTCATCCGCAATTTGGAAATGACTCAACACAAAGCATAATAAAACAGAACCAAAATTGCACGCATTCACATAACAAAGAAATTTATACTTCTAGGATATCATTTTATAAAATGTTAGTTATATTGATTTTTTTAAATTTTCAAAGTTCTGAAATTTTATTTACTCATCATTGTTTTAATAAATACAGAAGAACAAAATTATCTGCCTGCAAACATGTTCTGTGTAGGTAACAACTCCATAATTCAACTGGTGTTATCATTTTGATATATTTCTAGTTATATTGTATAAATTTAGTGCATCTTTGAACTTTGCATCGACTCCATCACTAAAGGAGCTAATCTACAGAAAAAATCACGGCACTTCAGAGGGGCAGGCAGGCAGCAGATGTTCATGGAGTGCTCACCACTCTCTCGGCTACCCAACATCTACGAAGAATACCTTGCATCCTACGAAGGAAAGGCAGACAGTGATCAACAGTCAACACTCATGGGGCTTCTTACTGGGTGCAGGACTCTCTAAATAAAGTACTTTCTAAATATCGACTCATTCAATTCTCATAATGACCCCATGAGATGCATGCTATTATTTCCCCCATTTTATAGATGAGGAAATTGAGGCTCAGCAAGTTTAACTGAAGGCATCCAATGTCACACAGTTAGACTGACTCCCGAGTCTACTCTTTTACTCACCGCGGGACATACATGAACAAATGCACAAGTTATTTTTAAGAAATGAAATGATATTCTAAAGAGTAACTGGAATTGATGCTTTAAAGATGTTAGAGAAGGGTCCCCGAGAAGCTGCCATCTGAATTGAGAAGGCAGCCACCTGAAGACCTGAGGAGAGGTATGTGGTTGAAGAGTGCAAGGGCCCCAAGATGGAAAGAGCTTGTTTGGGGAAGAAACAGGGAGCCAGTGTGTCTGGGAAGAGTGGAGCAGGTGGCTTAGCATGAGTGGGGATGGGCAGGTGGCGGCAGGATTCACAGGGCCTTGTAGGCCTTGCAAAGGATTTTGGATTTTATGCTGGATATAATTGGAACTCATTAAAAGGTTTAAACAGTGGAATGCTGTAATCCAACTTATGCATTAGAAAGGTCACTCTGTAAAAGGTGGATTGTTATAAGGGTCAAGAGTGGAAGCAGAAAAATAAACGAAGGAGCTACTGGGTTAATTCATGTGACAAATGACCATGGCAGATTGAACTAAGTAGACAGCAGCAGAAATGGGGAAAGTGGTCAAACCCAGGATGTATTTTGGAATAGATTTACTGATTCACTGGAATGTGTGTTAGCCGAGCCCCAGGACCTGGGCCTAAGCAGCTAGGTGGGTAGCGGTGAAGCCAATGATTGAGAGGGGGTAGTTTGATTGGGAGTAAACCACATTATTTAATTTTTGCTGTTTTGGGGCTAACTAAAAAAGATGTCATGCTTTATATAGTTTGAGAACTTGCTTCTTCTTTCCTCTGTAACATTACGTTATGAAGAGGAATTCATATTGTTGCATTTAGCTACCTATCATCGTTTTTATTACTGCATAATATTCTATTGTATCCACAAAATGTATTTATACATTCTCTTCTCATGGATGTGGAAAAGTGGAATGACAGCTCCTCTGAAGAAGCCATGTCCTTGTCCCCGGAGCCTGGGAATATGTGAGCAGGGAAAATCCAGCATGTAGGCCAGTGCATTTCGAAGAGGAATTAACATTGCAGAGGGAATTAAACTTGATAATCAGCTGACCTTGGAATGGGTTAATTATTCTGGATCATCCAAGTGGGCCCAATGTAATTATAGGAGCCATCGTGGAAGAGGAAGGCAGAAGCATCTGTGTCAGAGGGATGCAGGATCACCAAGACTGGACCAGCCATTGCTGGTTTTAAAGATGGAAGTGGCCCTGAGCTGAGGAACATGGGTGGCCTCTACGAGTCAGAAAAAGAGAGGAAACAGATTCCCTCCCATGGAGCCTTCACACTTGGCTCTGCCAACACCTTGATATTAGCCAAGTGAGATCGCCTTTGGACTTCTAGAACTATAAGTTAATACGTTTGTGTTGTATTGAGTAACCAGGTTTGTGGTCATTTGTTATACCAACAACAGGAAATTAATACAAAGGGTGTTTTGATGTTTTAATTTTTTTTAATGACTACAGGCAGTGCAGCTATGAACATTTTTGCACATTATCTTCTGATTTACATGTGCAAGAGTTTCTCTTGGCTGTATACCTAGGAGTGGAATGGTTGAGTCCTTGCATACATGAAAGTTCAGTTCTATAGGATAATGCCAAATTGTTCTCCAAAGTGGTTGAACCCATTTACTTCCTCACCAACAATGTGTAAGAGCTCTGATTGGGTCAGATGCGGTGGCTCACGCCTGTAATCCCAGCATTTTGGGAGGCGGAGGTGGGGGGATCACAAGGTCAGGAGATCAAGACCAACCTGGCCAATATGGTGAAACCCTGTCTCCACTAAAAATACAAAAATGAGTTGGGCGTGGTGGCACGTGCCTGTAGTCCCAGCTACTTAGGAGGCTGAGGCAGGAGAATTGCTTGAACCAGGACCCGGGAGGCAGAGGCTGCAGTGAGCCAAGATCACACCACTGCACTCCAGCCTGGGCTACAAAGCGAGACTCCATCTCAAAAAAAAAAAAAAAAAAAAGTTCTGATTGATTAAAAGATCTTCTCCAGCACATGGTAATGTCTGATGTACTGATATATCAATTTTTAATAATCAAATAAGTGTAAAATTATATTTAACTGTAACAGAGAATATATGGCCTGCAAAACTTAAAGTATTGATTGCTATTAGGGATGGCATTGTTATATCTTTGCTGAACAAATGTCTTCCTTTCCTGTGAAATGCAGGTTTATGATTTTTACATGTTTTTCTATTATTTGTCATTTTCTTAGGAATTAGTAGATCTTTTATATTTTTATATTCTTCTTTTTGAGACAGAGTCTGGCTCTATCACCCAGGCTGGAGTGCGGTGGTGCAATCTCAGCTCACCGCAGCCTCTGCCTCCTGGATTCAAGCTGTTCTCCTGCCTTAGCCTCCCAAGTAGCTGGGATTATAGGCAGCCACCACTACCCACAGCTAAATTTTGTATTTTTAGTAGAGACAGTGTTTCACCATGTTGGCCAGGCTGGTTTTGAATTCCTCACCTCAAGTGATCTGCCCATCTCAGCCTCCCAAAGTGCTGAGATGACAGGTATGAGCCACTGTACTGGCCATATCTTTTATATTCTTGATATTAGCGAATCCTTTGACTATTCAATGTGTTTAAAAAAAAAAAAAAAAAAAAAAAAAGTCTTCTCCCAGTGTGTATCTTTTCACTTTGTTGAAAGCAGAAGTCTGCAAACTACAACTAGCTGGTCAAATCTAACCCACGGGCTATTTCTGTATGGCCTTTAGGTAAGGATAGTTTTTAATGCTTTTTTTTTTTTTTTTTTTTTTTTTTGAGATGGAGTCTTGCTCTGTCGCCCAGGCTGGAGTGCAGTGGTGCAATCTCCACTCACTGCAAGCTCCGCCTCCCGGGTCCAAGCCATTCTCCTGCCTCAGCCTCCTGTCTAGCTGGGACTACAGGCACCCGCCACCGTGCCTGGCTAATTTTTGTATTTTTAGTAGAGATGGGGTTTCACCGTGTTAGCCAGGATGGTCTCAATCTGTTGGCCTTGTGATCTGCCCGTCTCGGCCTTCCAAAGTGCTGGGATTACAGGCATGAGCCACCGTGCCCGGCCTTTTTATGCTTTTAAACAGTTGTAAAAACAAAACCACTACAACAAAAAGATAAGACAGAGACCATGTGGCTTGCAAAGACTAAAACTGTTGCCATCAGATACTCTTCCTGCTTTAAATCATGTTGATGAGCATACTTCTTAATTTGGTTAAACTTTCAGTTGTTAAGTGTCTTGTTCAAGAAATCCTTTGCTCTATGAAAGGGAAGATGTTGACCTATATTTTCTACTAAAAGCTTTAAAGATTTCCTATTGGCATCTGAGTTCTTAAATCACTCTAAGTTTCATTTTGTGTATGACATAAGGTAGAGATGCAATTCTATGCTCCCTCACCACCATTGAATAATTATTTAATTTTAGCTCCATTTATTTGCCTTTGGTCTTTCATCCCCTTCTGTCATATATCAGCTTTCTGTATTGGCCCTATTGCATGGCCTTCTGTCCCATCATTCAGCTTGTCTATCCCCTATCTCTGTCCCAGTATTATAGTTTGTTTCTTAAGTTTCATAATAAGTTCTGAAATCTGGTAGGATAAAGTCCCTGTTCCTTATTTGTCTTAAGCAGAAGTATCTCAAATATTCTTGGCCATGACTCCCTACTTTTATTTTCAAATCAGTTTCTCAAGGCCCATGAAAATCTCATTGGGGATTTCCACTGTAGTTGCAACCAACCTATAGTCCGTAAGCCTATCTAGAGACACTTGGCATCTTTATTGTATTAGGGTTCTCTAGAGGGACAGAACTAATAGACTATATATATATATATATATATGTAAAGGGGAGTTAATTAAGAATTAACTCACACAATTACAAGGTCCCACAATAGGCTGTCTGCAGGTTGAGGACCAAGGAGAGCCAGTCCACGCCCCAAAACTGAAGAACTCAGAGCCCGATGTTCGCGGGCAGGAAGCATCCAGCAAGGGAGATAGATTTAGGCTGGGAGGCTAGGCCAGTCTCTCCTTTTCATATTTTTTCTGCCAGCTGATTAGATTGTGCCCACCAGATTAAGGGTGGATCTGCCTTCCCCAGCCCACTGACTCAAACGTTAATCTCTTTTGGCAACACCCTCACAGACACACCCAGGAACAATACTTTGTATCCTTCCATCCAATCAAGTTGACCCGGAGTATTAACCATCACATTTATGATATTAAATAATACCATCTCTGAAGACTGAAAATCCATAACATAGATCTTCTTTAGTGATTTATTTTGGTCTTTAATATTCCTCCAGTCTTGGGTCTTCTCAAGCTGGCTCTGAAAATGGCTTTCAGGGTGGAAATCCCTTTTGCTGTTCATTCAGTTTTCTCTCCTTCCCACTCATCACAAGGGTTTAAAGCCTTTCCAGGTGGTTCAGACATCTTACTCTTGTCAATGTCATTCTGAATAATAAATATTTGATAGGTACCTGTTTTTATAATACACTGTTATGGGTAATACCCAAAGGTCCAGTGCACAGTCCCTTCTTTTAAGGAGATTTCAGTCTAACTGCAGAAAAAAGACATGTGAAAAAATCACTAACAATTCAAGACATTAAGTACTAAAATTTTTTTTAAAAATCAACTGAAAAGAAATGGCACATCAACTTAAAATCATCCCATTTTTGTGCCACGAAATGAAACTTTTTGGTCTTTATAAGGCCTCTGGTGTAAATAAACTCATGCCCAAACAAACAAATAAAAAAGTGCTCAGTTTTAGCTTAGGGACAAGAAGGTCATCTCAAAATTTCAAATGTACTTCCTCAGGCTCTGCCTGGGATCACTACAGTTATAGCAACCTACCAGGACTGGTATTTCTAGTGATGCCCCTTAATTGTTATGAAAAAGTTAGACTCTGCTCAGTGTAGTCTGTACACAAGGCTACCGAGATGTATTTTAAGTTGATTTCATCCTAAAACAGCTAGAATGTGTTCAGATGTTGGTGCTCAAAGGCACAGACTCTCAACTGTTAACATACAAAATAGCCCTGAGAAATAACTAATTCCCCAATGGTTCTGAGTATCTAAAACTCAACTATACTTTGAAGTTGGGGCAAAAAGCCACAAAAGCTACCTTGTGGGGAAATGGAAGGGCGTTTCCTCCAGTCTAGGTCACCCTGAAAAAGCTTAGCTTATAGCCTCTTTCCTATGTCTGGTGGATACATGTGGGTTCAAGGCACTGCTTCCTCTTTTTTCTCTAAATTATTTTTGGCCGGGCGTGGTGGCTCATGCCTGTAATCCCAGCACTTTAGGAGGCCAAGGTGGGCGGATCACAAGGTCAGGAGATCAAGACTATCCTGGCTAATGCAGTGAAACCCCGTCTCTACTGAAAATACAAAAAATCAGCCGGGCATGGTGGTACATGCTTGTAGTCCCAGGTACTTGGGAGGCTGAGGCAGAAGAATCGCTTGAGCCTGGGAGGTGGAGATTGCAGTGAGCCAAGATCGTGCCACTGCACTCCTGCCTGGGTGACAGACCGAGAGTAAGTCTCAAAAAAAAAAAAAAAAAAAAAAAAAAAGGGAAAGAAAAGAAAATCATTTTTCACTTTTTTCTTTCTTTTCAAGACAAGTGGCAGCATGATTCATGCAACTGCTTCCTCCTCCCTCATTGTCTTAGAAAAGGATTTCTACCGAAGAAAAAATAATGATTTAGTGGCAAATCAGAATTTGCTTGCCAACTTGCAAAATTCCCCCTTCTCCTTTTTATTCTGTGTTTTTCTTCTAAAACAGGAAGAGTTGGGTAGAATCTATGTAAGTATCTAGGTTCTGGTTTATGTCCACCCTCAGTAACCTTCATTTCTTGGTACTTAAAGAAGAGAGTTTCATCCAGTGGTACATTTATCAGTGGCAGACTTAATTAAGATGTGGATATTCTGGCATTCATAAAATATTTTTGCTTTCTAATTGCTGAAAGTGAATAATTATTGGAAGTAAGACTACAAAAGAAAGAAATACATATTTAAAAAAGAGAAATGCTACAGTTCAGAGATGTTACTCTATAATTAAGGGGAAGACACTTAAACTCAGTGAGCCTCAGTCTCCTTATATGTTAAACAAGAATAAAGAGTCTATGTTTTACTTACCTCAGTGGCTTGTTTTGAGAGTGAAATGAGATAAAGCAATGTTCTGTATGGTGGCTTAATTATAAGATTTCCTTGAGTTGCCTGTTTAAAAAAATGTAAATTTTCTAGATTTCTATGCTTTTCAGAGAATTGGGTAATTCTTCTCACAGGTAAGTTTGGGGAATGTGAAATAACAGGAGATCACAGAAATGCAAGATGCTCACTTTTCTGATAGTATCTTACAAGTACACACAAATTTTCTTGTAAAATTATTTTTCATATTTGTCCTTTGTCAGGGTAGAGACTGTTTTGCTGCTATCATTGTTTTTTGAGACCTTGGTTCTGATCTCAATTCTCCTAACTAGTTGGTAATTGGGTGACTCATTTCTCAGAGCCCACTTATTTGCAGAGTAATTGGAAGCCTTCCAATTTTTTTTTTTAAATGTTTTTTTGAAATGAGGTCTCACTGTGTTCCCAGCCTGGTCTTGAAGTCCTGGGCTCAAGCAATCTTCCCGCCTCAGACTCCCGAGCAACTGAGATTACAGGCGCAAACCAACTTACCTGGTCGGCTTCCATTTCTGATGTTCTCTTTCTTCCCTTGACAATTTCCCTTCCAATTTTCCATCTGTAAATGGCTAATACGGTGAAGTATTTGATCATTTCAGAATTTAACACATTTATATTTAATAAGGAATCATAGTCCATGCCCCTATCATTTGAAAACTTATGATTTTTATAACTCTACACCAGTATCATAGCAAAAGCAAAGGAGTTAAAAACATTCAACAATGTAATTGGCTGATAGAGATTTGTGGATAATTACACCTGAGCTCACAAAAGGTCACTTAACAATTAAAAATGAGAGATAAGAGCGACATGTGCTGTAAAGACAGATAATAAGGCGACTTTCTTATCAATATTAACGATAAAAGGTTTATTTTTAAATTTAAAAAAGTCAAACATGTATTTTAAAACCTAATGGTATTTATATATTAAATGTAATATGTAACATATTACATAGTATATAATATGTAACACATTACATACTATATGTTACATATATAATATGTTACATATTATATAGTATGTAGCCTATTACATAAGTAACATTTTACATATTACATAAGTAACATATTACATAATATATATCTTAGCTAGTATTACATGTATACATCTTATATATTTCTTTAAAGTTCGAGATTAAGCAATGAAAAGCAAATATTTCTTCCCTATTAAAATCCCAGTCATTCCTCCTTCAGACACCAACTTAGCAAATTCTGCATGTCATTTTCCAGAAGTATCTTATGCACAGACGTGCACACACAGAGACAAACACAGCCACACACCCCCACAGACACAGCCCACGAACATGGCTTTACAACTTAGTTTTCTCTGCTAATATACCTACGAACTCAATCCAATCCATTTCAGCTCATATAAATTGGCTACATTCCATTTCACATCCAAAGAGTGTTCAATCAATTGCCCAATTATTTACTTTACCATTTCTCATGTTGATGGACATTTGAAGGCTTTCAGGTTGTTTGCTCTTAACTAATTACTAAATAATACTCCAGTGACACAAGTATACATATGTAGCAAACCTGCACGTTGTGCACATGTACCCTACAACTTGAAGTTTAATAATAATAAATAAATTTAAAAAAATAAAAATAAAAAAAATAAAACAGGAAAAAAAAAAAATACTCCAGTGAATATCTTTGCACATCCCTCTTTGCATATTTCATGCGGGTGTACCTGTAGGATATAGTCCTGAGCATGGAATAACTCCATATGTGCATTTAGGATTTTGAAAGTTATTGGCAAACTGTTCTGCCTTTTATTTGTAGCAGTGTAAGGGTATACTACTTCTGTACATTCATAAAAGCTTTAATAACCTTTTGACCTTTGACATTTTGATAAAAATGGACACTTGTTTTCATTTGTTTCTAATAATAAGACTAACTTTGAAAACCTCAGATATTTACTTTCTTGTTTTCTGGAGTTCTTGACATTTTTTTGTATTTTATTGGATCCCATTTGATTTTCTATTGCTTTTTCTATTTGATTTGATTCTTATTTATTCATAGACTCTTTATATTATAAAAATTAACCCTTTGTTGGATCATATGTCTCATAATACTATTGCTAATTATTTTCGTCTTTTAGCTTTGTTGTAGTATTGATAGGGTTTAACTGTGTCCCCACCCAAATCTCATCTTGAATTTTAGCTCCCATAATTCCCACACACTGTGGGAGGGACCCAGTGGGAGTTAATTGAATCATGGGGGCGGTTTCACCCATACTGTTCTCGTGGTAGTGAATAAGTCTCACAAGATCTGATGGTTTTGTAAGGCGAAACCTCTTTCACTTGGTTCTCATTTTCTCTCTTGCCCCTGCCATGTAAGAAGTGCCTTTCACCTTCCACCATGACTGTGAGGTCTTCCCAGCTACATGGAACTGTGAGTACATTAAACCTCTTTTTCTTTATAAATTACCCTGTCTCGGGTATGTCTTTATCAGCAGCCTGAAAATGGACTAATACAGGTTGTTTTTGTGAAGCACAAATTTTTATTCTATAAAATTTAAAACAAAAAAGTTTAGAAGAAGCTAGTATACCTACTAAAAACAGTTCTGACATTTTTACTGGGATGATACTAAATTATAGATTATTTTAAGGAGATCTGATCTCTTTACAATATCAAGTTTTTCTTTGCAAATTATATCTTTCAATTTATTCAAATCTTCCTTGGGTAGCTGGAGAGGAGAGAAAAGAATATGCAAAGAAAGTAGAATGATAAGATCAAAGAGCTGTGAAAGAAACGCTCTGGGAACTCTGGACAGATCTATTTTTTTGGAGTCAAAGAAAGAGTAGACAACAGTGGGATGAGGCTTCTGGGAGGAGTCAGGTTAATGAAGACTTTTGAATGCCAAGCTAAAGAACATGGATCTCATTCAAGCAGGTGAAAGGCTTCCTTCAGGAAGTATCTTAAGAGCTGCAGTTTGGTTCTCAACCAGGAGCAATTTCATCCCTGAAGGCATAGCAACTTCTGGAGACATTTTGGTCACCAGAGGGGGAGGCGTTCCTGGTATTTGGTGGACACTGGCCAGGGGTGCTGCTAAACACCCTGCGAGGCACAGGGAAGTCCCCACAACAAAGAATTATCCAGCCCCAAATGTCCATAGCATGGAGGTGCATAGTCCCTCTACTAGAGAGAGTGAAGGGCAAAGAGACTACCATCAAGGAAACAATTTAAGCGGCCAGTGCAGGTCCTGTGGGCTCTGACCATGCCCCCACGTCGGTCATTCCAGTCAGCATCTCCCCTCCCAGCATCTGTGGCGCAAAAGCAGAAAAGAGCCAGTGAAGCCCGGGAGGTCCTGAGTTGGCTCCCAAACTCACTTCCTGCAAAGGAATTCTTCCTTAGTGGTTTATAGACTTCCTGTTTATTCACATCAAACAAACACACAGGAAAACCTCAGTACTTCCATTCAGAACATGTTTTGAGGAATTCAGGCTGCGCAGCTTTCTCCAAAAATGAAAGCTTCTTTGTGTAAATGCTCAGAATTCATAAGCAATTAAATGAGGGATGGCGGGAACGAGGGAGGGTGGGAACAGGAGAGAAACCACATGGGGCTGACTTTAGAATGGCCATAATTCAAGTGAACATGGGTGGTTTTTCTGCTCGTGAGAGAAATAAACAGCATTGCCTCCCAAAGAGTCACATCCCTGAAAGCGTTGTATCTCCCTGCTCCTCAAAGCCGTCATGGCTCCTGGGCCTCTAATGCAACACTCGGCATCATGCATACAAATGGTAGGCACTCAATAAATGAAGTGAGTGACTACATAGTAAAGGAAAAATAAATATGTCACTATTTTATTATAGAGAAAGTAATTTAACAATATGAGTTGATTACAACTAACATTTACTTTTACACTTAATATGGGCAAACCCACTGAGCAGATTCTCTCATTGACTCCTCCCAAGAGTGAGAAATGAGTCAATCAATGTTGCTTGTTGTTTTGATTAACTCATTGTTAAATTACTTTAAAATTGTCAGTGAAATAGGTGTCATCATTATACATACTGAAGCTGCAACACCTGTTATTAGTTGACAATTTCCACCCTCTGTCTTATTTGATCCCGGCTTTGAAAGATAAGCATATAAGACCCCGTTTTGTAGCCATGAGAGTAGAGGCTCACAGAATGAGACCTGCCTGAGGCCATATGTCGCTGTGCTGGGCCTAGAGCCCAGTGTTCCCTGTAAAATGCCATGATCTGCGTCAGTTATCAATTTATTGCCTCTCAGCTCCAAATTCACCCTTCATTGTTCTGGGTCAATGGAACTGGCCCTGTGTTTCTCCTTTGCTAGCTTGCACAACGTGGACCCTTGTTAGCAGAGGATGTTGGAAGGACACTGCCACCAGAAGGGGTCACTTGAAAACACATGCGCTTGAGGGCTGTGGGCAAGGCCACTTGAGGCCCAGATGAGACAAAAGACCACACAGAATGGGGCAATGTCTCTCTTCCTGCCCAGCATCCCAGACCTTCAGAAAACCAGAAAACAGAATCAGCAGGGGCACCCCATAGGATGAAGGGTTAGAGAGGCCATTTTCAGGCAGTGGCAAAGGCAAGGGCCTCTTGGAAACGTGGCTGTCGGACGCAGACCTCCAGGAGAAGATGGCCTCAAGAGAATAGTAGCCAGGGGTGGTGATGCATGCCCAGCTACTAGAGAAGCTGAGATGGGAAGACTGCTTGAGCCCAGGACTTTGAGGCTGCAGTAAGCTATGATCCTCACACCACTGCGCTCCAGCCTGGGTGACAGAGAGAAAACATGAGTCTTACTGGAGCTAATTTATTTATTTATCTGAGACGGAGTCTCACTCTGTCACTCAGGATGGAATACAGTGGCATGATCTCTGCTCACTGCAACTGCCGCCTCCCGGGTTCAAGAGATTCTCCTGCCTTAGCCTCTTGAGTAACTGGGACTACAGTGCGCACCACCATGCCCAGCTAATTTTTGTGGGGTTTTTTTCCAGAGATGGGGTTTCACCATGTTGGCCAGACTAGTCTTGAACTTCTGGCCTCAACTGATCCTCCCGCCTCAACTTCCCAAAGAGCTGGGATTACAGGAGTGAGTTTAAAAGGGTTTTTGATTCCATGACCACATCTGAGATGATTGGAACTCATGGAATAAAATAAGAATTATTGAGTCTATGTCAATATAAATAAACAAATAATTAAATAAATGAAGGGAGATTGGACACTGTGGCTCATGTCTATAATCTCAGCAATTTGGGAGGTTGAGGCAGGCAGATCACCTGAGGTCAGGAGTTCAAGACCAGCTGGGCCAACATGGTGAAACCCCATTTCTACTAAAAATGCAAAAATTAGCCGGGCGTGGTGGCACTCGCCTGTAATCTCAGCTACTTAGGAGGCTGAGGCAGGAAAATTGCTTGAACCCAGGAGGTGGAGATCAGTAGTAGTGAGTGGAGATCGTACCACTGCACTCCAGCCTGGGTGACAGAGAGAGAGAGACTAGGTCTCAAAAAATAAAATAAATGACGGAAAAGAAAAGGCTTTTTCTTGGGGTAGAATTCCAATGAGTAAATACAAAAGGGCTAATAAAATAGAACATCACCTTTAAGGAAACAAAATAGCGATTATTTTTGCAGGCAAGAATCATCAATGTAAGCTAAACTTAATTGACAAAGATATGATGAGAACATGGTCTTCGCATGTTCTTAAAGGATCTAGTTATTAAGCACCAAAGGGAAAATATTTACTATGGAGAAACTTGGTAGACACAACCTTAATAAGGGGAAGTGACTGTCACCTGTAAAGGGACAAATCGTGTGTCTCATATGATGCCCTGACGAGGACAAAATACTTCTTCTGTGCTATTCTTACCCCAAATAGAAAGCCTGAACACAAATCATGAGGAAACATCAGACAACCCCAAACTGAGGAACACTGGGCAACTTAACTGATCAGTACTTTTGAAAGGTATCAGGATCATGGAAGCCGAAAAGATTGAGGAACTGTTTCAGACTAAAGAAAACCAAGGAGAAATGACAAAAAAGTATAATACATGATTATGGATTGGATCCTAAACCCAAAAAAGGGACATTAGTAGATTCTATAACTGTTATTTATACCAGTGTTAATTTCATTGTGATCATTGTACTGTGGTTATATAAAACGTTAACATTTGGGGAGTTGGTAAAAGTACGCTAGAATTCTTTGTGATATTTTTGCAATTTTTATGGAAGTCTGACATTATTTCAAAATGAAAAGCTTGAAAAAGTTAAAAAAAAATTAACATCCCCCCCACACACACATACAAGTACTCTTGAGATTTCCAGGGTTCCGGAAATAACTGGGAGTTGGGTGGAAGAAGGTGAGAAGGTCTTCAGTGATGTGTGGGAGAATGAAGAGGTGCCAAAGGGAGAAGCTAGTATCTATTATCATTGGGTACTAAGTTAAATACGGTATTTTTCATTCACATCTCCTTTATGTGGCTACTTTGAGGTTAAGTAGAATGGTGAATGTAAAACTCTTAGAGCAGTCCTTGGCCCACAGTACGTGCCTAATAAATTCTAGCCACTGTTTTGTCATCTCCATGGTTGTCATCCTGGTTGTTATAAGCTCTGAAGCTTAGGGGTACTCTGATGACACACATATTCCACTGGGAAATGTTCACATCTGCACTTACTTCCCCTTAGGTACAGACTCAGTTTGACTCTGATATGGTTTGGCTGTGTCCTCACCCAAATCTCACCTTGAATTGTAGCTCCCATAATTCCCTCATGTTGTAGGAGGGACCCAGTGGGAGATAAATGACTCATGGGGGCAGTTTCCCCCATACTGTTCTTCTGGTAGTGAATGAGTCTCATGAGATCTGATGGTTTTATAAGAGGAAATCCCTTTAGCTTGACTCTCACTCTTCTCTGCTGCCATATGAGACATGCCTTTCACCTTCTGCCATGATGGTGAGGCCTCCCCAGGCATCTGAAACTGAGTCCATGAAACCTCTTTCTTTTGTGTATTGCCCACTCTTGGGTGTGTCTTTATCAGCAGCACAAAAATGGACTAATGCAGACTTTTACTCAATGCCACCACAATTTGTTAGGAAATTAAAAATAGGAGTTATTTATGTGTTCTTTTTATTAAAATAAATGTGTCCTTAGAACTATCTTAGGACTCTAGAATTAGCAAATGGATTTGATTTTACTAAACCTTGGATGGAGGGGCTTGTGCGGAGAGACACAGCTAAATCAGTGGTGAAAAGAGGAGAGAAATTTTCCAGAAAATGAAGGTAACTCAAAAAAACATCCAATCATTCTCCCCAGACTGGGCTTCTTTAGGGAGTTCAAACACCCACACTTGAGGTGGCAGCATCACTACCCAGCCCCCAGTCCCACATTCCAGTGTCTGCTGTCTGTAGTAGACTTACTAGGGAGACCACATCACTTAATTTTGAGAGTAAAAACAGTGCTAGAAAGAATCAGCAGGAATTAAGGGCTGTAGAGCAGGTGTACACTGAGATAGTCTGCTGTGAAGCAGGCCATTCCATCACCCTATCTATATAGGGACACAGCGGGGTTGTTTCCCTACTAGCGTACCAGCTCTAAGCCACCATGTGAAGGCCGCTGGCATGCACCCTCAGAGAGGGTGACTTCTCTCGTACAGCTAGTGTCCAAACAGGATGGGCAGAACCACCGTTTACGCCACCCCACCCCCTTCTCCCTCTGCGCAGCCTTGGCTCCCTGCTAGGGAAGTGCCAACCTCACGAGTCGCCGTCTGATTGTGCAACACCATTTCCACCGTCCCTCCCTCCCCACATCAGCCCTTGCCTACCTTCGGTTCCTGCCTTTCTGTCTGGGGCTGGCTTGGAGCCACTTCAGTGTATCAGATGGCGTCTACTCAGCAGAGATGAGATACCAGAAGAGTCCTGAACACTCCCCACTGTCGCCCCCTCAGAATAACCTCCCACACACTCCTGTTTGCTGATCTTTGAAATTCTTTAGCAGAAGATAAAGCCTTTGTCCAGGAAACAGAGAGATGTGGGGGAAGAAGCCATGGCTCAAAGAACAATGAATTTAGAGGACTGGATTTTAGTCTTAGCACACACTTTGGCTGTTTATTACTTGCCCTTGTGAGACCCATTAACTCTTCCAGGGTCAGGTTAGCTTGCCTAAGGGGGAGGACAGTAAAACTTGTCCTGGATGTCCCACAGCTTTGATAGTTGAATGACTTAACAAACATGGAGCTGCCATGTGCATGGAAGGTGGCCTTACTGTCCTGATAGCTGATAATTGAGTCACTCATTCCTGGTGGAGGAATTACACTGAGCTTTTAAGACTGATTAAAATCAATCAATCCAATGGGATGAAGAATTGGATGCTGGCTGCTGTATGTAGGGTTACAGTTGAAACAGAAGTATGAAATTTTAAAAAGACTGAAATGTTTTTAGATCATGAAAAGAGATGGGTGTATTTCATAGGTGCCACTTCCAAAAAGTGCGTTGTGGCAGATCTTCTTCTCCTGCATCCCGTGAAACCTAGACGAGAAACTAAGAAGATAAGATAAAAGCAATTTTTCCTCAGGTCCCAGCTTCTTGAATCTCTTGTTCATGTTTGTGGGATGCCAGGTAATTTTCAGGCCTTAATCTCTGCAATAAGATGCTCAGCCTCGAACTCCTGACCTTGCGATCCGCCCACCTCAGCCTCCCAAAGTGCTGGGATTACAGGCGTGAGCCACCACGCCCAGCCCATAACTACCATTTCTATAGGTTATTTACTCAGAAAAGGAAATAGGTTCCTTTCACTGGGCCTTCTTTCTGGTGTTCAGAAAGTACTGTGGATGGGAGTCAGAAGATAGGGATTTGCATTCTGACTCTGCTACTCACTAGGTATGTGACCCAAGCAGGACGCTGAGCCTCCTGAAATGTCTGTGTCTTCATCTACAAAGTGGAGTGAATGATACCTGCCCAGTTCATATTGGATCAAATGAGGGGGTTTCCTATATGTTGTAAGGTACCACATAAATTTAAGATGTTATTAGTATTATTTCCCATTAGAGGCTTCCACCTACATAACCGGTACAAAATTTCCATCTCTCTCAAGGCCAAAGGAGACTCTCTGGCTTAAAGTTTGTCTTTGACACTTGAGAAGACAGGAGGTTCCAGAATGTGTTATGGCTCTTCTTCTCGATGCATAATAGAACAGACTATCACAATGCTATTTCTCTAATAGACCCAGTTGTGAGCTGTACCCAAGATTTGGGCTGCAGGTGTCTTGTCAGCTAGCTTTCTGTCTTGGGGCTTTGCAGAACAAGGCTGACTTGACTATAGACCACATTCTAGGGACCATCAGCTTCAGGGTCAAAAGCCACCTTTTTTTTTTTTTTTTTTTTTTTTGAGACAGTCTCACTCTGTCACCCAGGCTGCAGTGCAGTGGCGTGATCTCAGCTCACTGCAAGCTCCGCCTCCCGGGTTCACGCCATGCTCCTGCCTCGGCCTCCTGAGTAGCTGGGACTACAGGCCCCTGCCACCATGCCCAGTTTCTTTTTTTTTTTTTTTTTTTTTTTTTTGGATTTTTTATTAGAGACTGGGTTTCACCATGTTAGCCAGGATAGTCTCGATCTCCTGACCTCATGATCCACCTGCCTCAGCCTCCCAAAGTGCTGGGATTACAAGAGTGAGCCACCGCACCTGGCCAAAAGCCACCATATCTTTTCCATATCTAGGACTCTGAAGAAACAGACTCTGGTGGGAAAAAACCAAAGCAGACACTGCTTGCCAATGGCTTGGGATTTTTCTTGATTTGGGCTTACAACCTATATGGGGAGTCTGGCTCATACAGTTTTATCAGGCCCTCTTTCACCTACAAGGATGTGTCTCTAGATTTCTTTGCCAAATGTAATCAAATTCCTTTACCAGGGCTCTCAGAGGAGAAATAGTCATATATTTTAGGAGCATTTGGCCCAGGAATGTGAATTGTGAAATGATTTTCAGAGAACTATCCAGAGATACCCTGTTTGGATAGAAAGCAAGCATTGTTTTGATTTTTTTTAGTGGAAAAGTGAATCTTACAAAATCAGTTCAATTCCCTATGCTTCCTCTAGTTCACTTTCCCTGCGTGTGGGGTAGAAGGACTAGGTATGCCCATGCTTCCTGATGCTCAAGAGAACACAGATTTTCCCCAGCGAATGCTTTTGTAAATGATCTTATCACAATCTCTCATTCAATCTTAGTTCATCGTAATTTATGTCTCTAACACCTTCAGGTACGCGCTCATGGTCTCTCTGGGCTTGAGGCTTCTTCCTGGAACTCTTCCTGCCATTCTATGATTTCGTTAGTCCAAACAAGGCAAGGATTTTGAAAGAGGCCCTTGGACTTCTGCACATGCCCCCAAATTATGCAACATCTTCAACAGAGAGAAAATGAAGCCAGGAATGGCCAGCTACTTAGGGCAAAAGCAGTGGCAGGCAGGATCCAAGACCCTGACCCGGGCTCTGACTTGCTTAGGTTTGGTACACTGCTGAAGCCTCTTTACCAGTCTGCCTGTCTCCTGCTGCCCCCTTCATCTACACCACATGGCCCTGGCCAATCATCTTCCTGGATGACTGCCTCTGTATGCTCCCTTCCCTTCTACCAGTAGGATGGAAGCCAGCTTCCTCTGACCCATTACAGGCTCTGAGGGTCCTGTAACCCAGACCCAGCCACCTCTTCCTCCTTCGCTGTCTTTTCTGCTCAACCTGACACTTCTGTCCTGGTGGCTTTTTACCCTGCCATTCCTCCCCCTTCTCTGTCCATGGCCTGAATGTCCTTAGCCTACCTGTGCTTTCCTCAACATGCCTGCTCCTCTCTTTCCCAAAATGCGTTCCTAAGCTTCTTTGCCCGACTGAAACCCAATCCCTTCTAAGGAGTACAGCCCAAACTCTGACTTCCACAGCACTTTCCTGCGCCCACTTCTTCCCTTTAACTGTTTCAGAAACGTTCGCTCTTTGTCGCTTCAATCAATCTCCTGCAATTGTAAACTTTGATAACGCTAGGAGCTGAATGCTTCCGCCTCCACCTCCCACTCGCCAAGTCTGTATATTGAAGCTTTAACACCCAAGGGGATGATATTTGGAGATGAGGCCTCTGGGAGGTGATTAGGATTAAATGAGGTCAGGAGGATGAGACCCTGGTCTGATGGACTTAGTGCCCTTAGAAGAAGAGATACCAGAGAGCTTTCTCTCTCCCTTTCTCCAGGAGCCTGCACTAAAGAAAACCCACAGGAGTAGGTGCAGTGGTAGCAGCCATCTGCAGACCAGAAAGGGGACCCTTGCCAGAACCCAGCCATGCTGGCACCTTGCTCTCAGCCTTCCAACCTCCAGAATGTAGGCCATCCAATCTACAGGTTTTTATTTTGTTTTGTTTTGAAGACAGAGTCTCATTCTGTCACCCAGGCTGGAGTGCAGCTGCGCAATCTCGGCTCACTGCAACCTCCACCTCCCAGGTTCAAGTAATTCTCCTGCCTCAGCCTCCTGAGTAGCTGGGATTACAGGCATCCACCACTATGCCCGGCTAATCTTTTTGTATTTTTAGTAGAGAATGGGTTTCACCATGTTGGCCAGGCTGGTCTCGAACTCTTGACCTCGTGATCTGCCTGCCTTGGCCTCCCAAAGTACTGGGATTACAGGTGTGAGCCACTGTGCCCAGCCTCTTTTGTTTTTTTTAAAAAATAAGCTCTGGCAAGCTTTTTTCGAGAAAAATTTGGCGTGGTCTACCTTTCGCCAGTCTGTTCTGGCACATTTCTGATGATGCTATGATCACCCTGATCAATGGTAGCCAGTATGCCTACTCTGTAGTATTTTCCACATGCTGTGCCCAATTGGATATTATAGCCACCATAGTGATGGACAAGTTTTGGCCAACATCATGTTGTTCTCTATTTTGGATTTCCTTGAAGTTGGGCAATTGTTAGCAGGCACAGACAGTTTCACCTTGCCTCATCTGATCATCTCTGGAATCTGCTTATACCCCCAGCACAGATTTTCCACTTTTCATGTGTTAGAGTCTAGAGTTGATGCGTTCCAGTGAGTTTTTCTACAAAGCAAACATTAAACACAGACCTGAAGGCCTCTTTTGCCACCACCTCAAAACTATGTCCATGGTAAAGGGAATTTGAGGAGATATAAAATTAAAAACAAAAACAAAATAACTGGATCTAGCTTTCTGAACCTGAGCGCATTAATAAAACCTCCCCAAGTCATTGAGAGGGCCTCTGGGGTCCCTTGGGGCCCTCCAAATGCCAGTGGTCATGCTGTCACCCCAGCAGGCTCGCATCTGCCCACCCCGGCCGATACTCACCTCTCCACGTGAATCCCAGTATTTTGTTATGGCAGCCTGAGCTGACTAAAGCAGATAATATTTCAAGTCTTTTGCTAAGTAACTTCTTCTCTTGTTTTACTTTCTAATTCCCAACAAGATAGTGCCCTCTCCTGGAGAGCAAGGTCGTACCCACCTTAGCATCCTTCCCGGGAACTGACACTCAAATAGGGATTCATCTCATTCAATCCAGTTCAGCATTTCAGAACAATTGAGGAAACGCCTGTCTACATTTGTGAGAAAGTATGTTTCTGAATATAATCCAAAAGATCTAGTTTTATATTTTTTAAATTGTATTCTAACTAAAATCATTTTCTAAACATATCATTTGAGAGAACTCCTTTTGAGGCTTTAAGGTATAAATAGAAATTGTTGACTTAGTTGGATTTTAATGGGTTTTTCTTACTCTTGACAATGCTTACGAACGCTTTTCATGCCTCTGAAGTATTCTGAATCTCCAACCTGCCATCGTGTTTACATTACTTCTTCCTAGTGTTGAATCAAGTTTAGCCTAAAGCTACCTCCTTACATATTTTATGGTCAGCCTAAAGGTTTCTCTGCACATCGTGAATTATAACCTAAATGGAGGTATAAACAGACTGTAGCCTACTTTGTGCCAATCACTGAGTTTTGGCCAATCAAACGTGGCCATCTATTCAAAGTGTTCCAATAGGGCAAACTCCAAGCTGTAACCAATCCACCTACTTGTTCCTCACTTCTGTTCTCGGTAAGTCACTTTCCTGTTCCTGTCCATTAATCTTCTTCCACCAAGTGGCTGCGCCGGAGTCACTGAGTCCATTCTGGCTCCGGAGGCTGCCGGATTCGCGAATCATTCTTTGCTCAATTAAAACTCTTTTAAATTTAATACGGCTGTTTTTCTTTTAACAACAGCAAGAACCACCCTTCCTTTATAATCAATCACAAATCAATTCATCCTTCATGTGATCCACTGTGATTTCTCAGGAAACTAAAACAGAATTAGTGAGGTTTTAACAATATGTGTATTTTATAAAACAAGTGTTCTTCTCCAATCAGTTCACATCTGCAAAAGCTTTATCTTTTCTTAGCATGCTTACTACAACGTGGGAAAGAAAAACACCCCAAAAAAGTTGAGGGCTGGTTTCCCATTCCTCCCCTCCATCTGAGAGGGGATGTTGACTCTGTCTCTGAAATTTACAGCAACGCAGCTCTAATAGCAGATAAGGAAAGACCTGGCTTCTTAGGAACTCACTGTATCTCCACTTAGAAATTTAGGTGGCCCAGAGATCACAGCTGCTGATGAAAATAAGGGTGTGAGATTGTTAGACAGGATACCTAACTCAGTGGGGCTGCCGTGTCCTCACTGGGAAAAAGAATCACAATGCATTTCCTGTCCTCTAGTGGATGTTAGTTCGTTATCTACAGGAAGCACTCAGCAAAGCTTCTTAGATTATTGAAGCAGCAGCTGAAGAAGTCTCATAACTATACTCTGAACAGCACAGTCTATTAAGCCTGAGGCCCTGAAGTCTCTTATAACTATACTCTGAACAGCGCAGTCCATTAAGCCTGAGGCCCTCTGCCTGGTTGGGAGGACTCTTCCATTTCTCCTGCCCGATGACAGTGGCTGCTCCCTCCAGCAATTCTGATTCCTGCCTCACCCTCTCCAACAGACGCTCCCTACTACCCGCAGACTGGCCTCAGGTGTGTTTACGCCATAGACTGGCCCCAGGTATGTTTATGCCCACAATCCTTGTTCAAAAACATTCCATGGTACCTGAAGCATCCACACTAATTCCAAACATCTTCAAAATGGTATTCAAAGCCCTTCACAATTTCACTGCTTCTAAATGTTCCAGCCTACTCTCTCATTACAACTTCCCAAGTTACGTGATTCATAACCCCTGTGGGTCTGGATCGACCCTAGTGTCTCCTACCTTTGCTCAAGCTATTCTCCTTCCACGTGGCTTCATTTTTTTACCAATTTGGCCAGTGCTGTGTGGAGCCATGTTGGAGTCCAGGAAAAAGGAAGGATGCACACCCCCACATGCACTTCTTATATTTGGAATCAAGTGTATTCATCTGTTCTCACACCCCTAATAAAGACATACCTGAGACTGGGTAATTTATAAAGGAAAGAGGATTAACGGACTCACAGTTCCACACAGCTTGGGAGGCCTCACAAATTATGGCGGAAGGCAAATGAGGAGCAAAGCCACATCTTACACGGTGGCAGGCAAGTGAGAACTTGTGCGGGGGCACTCTCATTTATAAAACTATCGGATCTCTCGAGACTTATTCACTACCATGAGAACAGTATGGGAGAAACCACGCTGATGTTTTAATTATCTCCACCTGGCCTTACCCTTGACATGTGGGGATCATTACAATTCAAAGTGAGATTTGGGTGGGGAGACAGCCAAACCATATCAAGTGTAAAAGCTAATAAAAGCTCTACAGTTTCTAAAAATGACTATATATAAAGCTCTAGGTTGCCCAATCTGCTCACAGATGCTGATAACCCTTATAAAGGCTCCTGGTAGGGAACTAGGAACCAAGGGCTGATTAAAAAGAACAATTCCCTTTTATGAGAATGCAGGCTCATTCAAAACATCCTGGACTTATTGAAATAATGGATGTTCTATTACTCGTGGGGTATTTTGCATTTATTTTGATTTTAAAATATTTCATTAACATGTTATTAATCTTGATTACTGAGTTTTTTTGGGCACTCCTGGACATGCGGTAGCCCACTCAAGTGTCCCACTTGTTTTATCCTAATCCCCACCTTCAATCTGGTAAAAGTCTGTGAGATCCCCGTTTCAATTCCATTTCCTCCAATGAGCTTTACCAGAGCTCCCTAAATGAACTAGATCTCTCCCTGTCTTCTACTTCCACAGCACGCTGCTTGGGTCACAGTCTTGGTCTTAACTACTCTGCCCTTTAACAGGTAATTTATGTAGGTCTTACTCTCTTACCAGCCTGAAGCTCCTGTAAAGCAGAATTCACACCTTTTCTTTTCTTCTCTTCTCTTTTTTTGAGATAGAGTCTTGCTCTGTTGCCCAGGCTGGAGTGCAGTGACACAATCTCAGCTCACTGCAACCTCCACCTCCTGGATTCAAATGATTCTCATGCCTCAGCCTCCCAAGTAGATGGGATTACAGGTGAGTATCACCATGCCTAGCTAATTTTTGAATTTTTAGTAGAGACAGGGATTCACCATGTTGTCCAGGCTGGTCTCAAACTCCTGGCCTCATGTGACCCGCCTGTCTTGACCTCCCAATGTGCTGGGATTACAGGAATGAGCCACCGCGCCCAGCCCCACATTTTTCATTTCTATATTCCTTGCTGTATTTAACACAGTGCTCTGCACATGTAATTTTTTAATGACAAATCTTGGCTTGATTAAATGACAACTCTAAGCCCCTTTCCTGGAATCTCACTCAGATGTTATTTACTGTAAAGCAGGACTTAATATAAGTTATTCTATTGCGACTGTGGAGAACTTCACTCCTGAAGCTCTAAGGATACGAGTTTCATTATACAGAGGCCAAGGCATAGTCCACTGAAACCTCCCTGATGATTTCCTAATCTCCTTCAGTGTCTCTTACAAATGGGCCTCCTCGCATTTTCCCTGATTAGATCAATGCGGGTTTCTCCCACAGTGAGGGCTGCCTAAATTCTTTACTCTCCCTGCTATAGAACTAGAACTAGACATTGGGTCAAATGCTCTAAATGTTTTTCATATTTGTGAGTATACTTGACTGTTTTCCATCAATCTACCTCTCACTCTCCAGGCAAAGCTTCTCGAATGGGGGAAGCTGCTGCTCCCCCAGATTGCTGGAGAAGAAAGGGAGTTCCTGATCTTTCTTATAGGCTCACTGAGTTTCTGGTCTGGAGATTCACTATACTTCAGAAATGTCTCTAGAGAAGATAATTCAGGATCCTCAAGACCCAATGGCTCCTGATGATAAAAGCCTTTGGGTCTACCGACATTTTTCCTAAGTAATCAAAGATACGTCTGCATGCATTTACTGGCATACTTTTCCACACTCAAAGCAAGTTGCTATGTGTTAGTATTAAAGCAACTCATAACAGTAAAAACAAATTTCTGCACCAAGAGAATGAATCGGCAGCTGAGAAAGTCAACGTGAAGAGGCCTCAGTAATGTATCTACCCCCTTGAAGGTTAAATATTCCTAAGACTCTAGGAGGAAAGAGGAAAGAAAGTGGGGCCTGTTCTCTCCTCCAGAATGTAAGGTTTTTCCAGGCTACTTTGAGAAGTCTCAATTACTCCAGGCTATAGAAGAATAAAATCGGAGATGAGTTCCCTGAAATCAAGGACACTGCCTTATCTAAGGGTGCTGGGAGCCCAGCAAACTTGCTGGGGACAGTTTGAAGGATCCTCTTAAGCTCTGAAACCAGGTTGCTGCTGCCTACTACAGACCACCCACAGCCAATGTCCTTGTCTGAGTGACACAGCTTCCCAGTGACCACCACCGATCCAGCCACCAAGTATGCAGCCCAACCTATGGAGCTGAGCCCAGAAGTGACTCAAGAAAAACAAGCCACAACCCAGAACTGAAACACAACAGCCTTTTCCCTTAACATCATACTTGCTCTATTCAACCTCCGCCATGGCCAATTCAATAGATTCACAGAAAATATCGCCAGGATGCCTTGGTTCTCAACACCAAGTTTGGAAAGCTGGATTTACACGCTCCAGCTGAGCAAGCCCGATCGGTGATTTTGTTGGGCTCATTCCTCGCTTGGCCTCTTCAAGCATAGATAGGCCCTGCAAAAAGTCTCTAGGAATTGTTTTCTCAATATTCTCAAATCCACTTTTCCTATATCCTATCAATGGGCATGGAGTGAGAGTGATACTGGCATGTGGAATTTCACAAGGCAGGATGTGCCAGCTTCAAGGCTACTGAGCTTTAAGTATATACTTGCTATGGTTTGGATTTGTATCCCCACCTAAATCTCATGTGGAATTGTAATCCCCAAAGTTGGAAGAGGGGTCTGGTGGGAGATGATTGGATCATGGGGGCAGATTTCCCCTTTCCTGTTCTCATGATAGTGAGTGAGTTCTCATGAGATCCGGTTGTTTAAAAGTGTGTAGCACCTCCCCCTTCTCTCTTTTCCTCCTTCTCTGCCGTGTAAGACATGCCTGCTTCACCTTCACCTTCCACCATGATTGTAAGTTTCCTGAGGCCTCCCCAGCCATGCTTCCTGTATAGCCTACAATAGAGTGAGCCAATTCAACCTCTTTCTTTATAAATTACCCAGTCTCAGCCTTTTCTTTATAACAGTGCAAGAATGGACTAATACAACAACACTGAAACATACGTGCCAGCCAGTATTCGCCCTGTCCTGTTCTCGACATGGTGACCTACCAGTATCACTCTTTCCAAGCCCATTTCCACTGCTCCTTCATGTTCTTCTTTGCCTCTTGAGTAAACATGTCAAATCTATCCATTCATATCCCCATGTATTCACTTGCTTATCCAACATTTTCTGAGCACCTTCTGTGTCCAAGCCACTGGCCAGGTGCTATGGGGGTTGGGGGGCTCAGAGATGACTCTCAGAGCAGCGGAGAGCCCTGCTAACTCACCTCCCTCCCCATCTGCTCCCTGCATTGCCAGCATTTTGGAAGCTCAGACCTCCCCATACCCTTAGCCCTAGCCACCATTACCTGGATGAACCAAAATCAAATTCTTCAATAGGGAAAGATTTAGAGATCTTGTCCTCATAGAAAAGGTAAAAGCAATGTTCCTAAAATCAACAGTATGGTGTTTCAATTAGAAAAATAAAAGTTCAGGTTAGTCAAATATTGCTGGGTACCAGGAAATCTGTGCAGGCAGAGAAATTGTCTGTCGGGCCTGTGCCAAGATAATCTTCTGTCCAGTCTTCTGGGAGGTCAGGGCAGGCCAATGCACTGACTCACCAGGGAGGGCTTTCTAAGAAAGAAGTCTGGCCAGGAATCTTCTAGTGGGAAATATGCTGTTTTTCTCGTGCCTGGTCTCGCTGACTCCCTCCTATACCTGTTGAATGAGGGAGTTCATCCTCGTGGTGTTTGAGAGCTCAAGCTGTCCAGCATTGTAGTAAACATCAGGCAAATAGCAGTAAACAGAGCCTCCCTGTCCCAGCTGGGAGGAGCCCAGACATTGATGAGCACAGCGGCGAGCCACAGACACATAGAAAAACAAAAACAAGCACCCGGTACAGTGCTCATGCCTGTAATCCCAGCACTTTGGGGGGCCGAGGCGGGCAGATCACCTGAGGTCAGGAGTTCAAAACCAGCCTGACCAACATGGTGAAACCCCATCTTTACTAAAACTACAAAAAATAGCCAGGCGTGGTGGCAGGAGCCTGTAATCCCAGCTACTCAAGATGGTGAGGCAGGAGAATCTCTTGAACCTGGGAGGCAGAAGTTGCAGTGAGCTGAGATCGCACCATTGCACTCCAGCCTGGGCGACAACAGCAAAACTCTGTCTTAAAAAAACAAATAAACAACAACAACAAAAAAAAGAAAAACAAGCAAACAGAAGCAGGGCTGGCCATAACCTCTGGAAAGAAGAACTCTTGTGGTCAGTAATCTCCTCTTGGGCATGAGCGTGAAAATAAGGACTCTTGAATTTGCTTGCCACATCAGAGGCACATTGTAGGGGGGCTTTTACATGTGTATGTCATCCAGCCTCAGGGCAGCCCCTTGATGATAGATTGTGTTACCCTCATTTTCTCCAGGGGAAAACTGAGGCTCAGAGGTCGTCTTGCCTACGGTGACTATTGGCAGGACTGAGGTTGGTACCCAGGTCGGTCTGACTCCTCTGTGCAGGCTTTCCCAGAAATCAAAGCCTCACGTGACCCTCTCCTCTAAGGCATGGCAGAATCCAGCTGTCTGTTCAGGCAACGGGAAGGAGGCGGTGGCCCACCTGGTGGATTTCAGGGGTGCTGCCACCTGGAAAGTGTCCCTCAAGGCTCACCAGCAGTGCCTGGAACTCAGACCAAAATCACTCTCTTGGGTGTTTAAAATGTAAATATGTTTACCTGTATTCAGTCTCATCCTGTTTATTGTTTGCTTCTCTTCAGTCTACAAAGCATTCAACACTCACCATTCTAAAAATAATAAAACTGGGCTGGGTGCGGTGGCTCATGCCTGTAATCCCAGGACTTTGGGAGGCCGAGGCAGGTGAATCCCCTAAGGTCCGGAGTTGGAGACCAGCCTGTCCAACATAAAGAAACCCTGTCTCACTAAAAATACAAAATTAGCCAGGCATGGTGGTGCATGCCTGTAATCCCAGCTACTCAGGAGGCTGAGGCAAGATAATTGCTTGAACCCGGAAGGCAGAGGTTGCGATGAGTCAAGATGGCGCCATTGCATTCCAGCCTGGACAACAAGAGTGAAACTTTGTTTCAAAATAAATAAATAAAAAAATAATAAAAATAATAATAATAAAACTGGCTAGGCATGATGGCTTATGCCTGTAATCTCAGAACTTTGGGAGGCTGAGGCAGGAGGATTGCTTGAGCCCAGGAGTTCAAGACCAGCCTGAACAACATAGCAAGATCCCATCTCTACAGAAAGTAAATAAATAAATAAATAAATTAGCTGGGCATGGTTTTACTATAGTCCCAGCTACTGGGGAGGCTGAGGTGGAAAGATCGCCTGAGTCCAGGAGTTCGAGGCAGCCGTGAGCTATGGTTGCACCACTGCTCTCCAACCTGGGCAACACAGCAAGACCTTGTCTCTTAAATAATAATAACAATAATAAAACTGAAAACGTTTTCACACCTCTGCCTGCCCCTCTATTTATAACCTTATCTTTAATGTTCCAGCTCTTTGGAAAAGTGGGATCACAGCACCACTGCATTTTCTTATCCCCCTATAACAAGTTCTGGAGTTGCTAAAACAATGTATTCCTAAGGTGACTAGTAGGTGACTCCTATTTGTCATCTGTAATGGTATCTTTCAGTCTTCTGCTTACATGACCTTTCTGTGGCATTCAGTATCTACAGGTCACCACTTCCTTGAACAGTCTTCTTTCCCACCTTCTGACAAACTCATTTGTTCTGATTTATGGCACTCCGATGATTCTCCATCTTCTTTGCCTGCATGCTAGATTGATCTCCAATTTGCAATCCATCCCTTCTTCCGTTCCTCCCTCTCTACCTCCCTCTCAGCCAAAGATCTCTCTTTAGAAACCATCACCGACGGTAGAGGTACGAATCTCTATGCTTTGACACCTCCTTCTGTTCCTCACTCTCCACATTCATTTTTACAAAGTCTTTTTTTTTTTTTTTTTTTTTTGAGATGGAGTCTCACTCTGTCACCCAGGCTGGAGTGCGGTGGCATGATCTCGGCTCACTGCAACCTCCACCTCCAGGGTTCAAGCGATTCTCATGCCTCAGCCTCCCAAGTAGCTGGGACTATAGGAACCTGCCACTATGCTTGGCTAATTTTTGTATTTTTAGTAGAGACGGGGTTTCCCCATGTGAGTCCGGCTGGCCTCGAACTCCTGACCTCAAGTGATTCACCCATCTTGGCCTCCCAAACTGCTGGCATGAGCCACTAAGCTCAGCCACGAAGTCTTACAAATTCTGCGTTTTTAAATTCATCCTGCCGCCTCCATTATCACTGTTCATACCCGCTTTTAGGTCACTTTTAAGGAGAAGGCTCCTAGCTGGTTTTCCTGCGACAGTATTTCCCCAATCTCCACATGGCTGTCAAACAGATCTTTTAGAAGAACAAATACAGCAAATACAGCCACGTTAAGACATAAATGCAGGTCTGTCTGACTTCTCTTTACTTACTGTAAGTTCAGGTCTGAATGCCCCCTGGCTGGTGTGTAAGCCTCTTTTTACAGGAATCCGACTGTGCTTTGCCAGACCTGCCTACAGCTGCCACTGCCATTGTCTGCCCTTAGTACACCTGCCACTCCTCCCTGTCTTTACTGCTTAACTCCCGCTTAGAAGAAGCTACTCTTGTCTACGCTTCAAGGTCTAGCTCAAATGTCACCTCCTCTGACCAGTTTCTCTCTTCTACCCTTACTCCCTTCCCCCAAGATGGCAGAAGGCTGGGTAGGTCGCTTTGTGCCCCCACCTCACTTGAGTCCTCCCACTTCCCAAAGCCCCTCTATTATAAGGAGGTGCTGGGCAGGCAGAGCCAGGTTTTATCCGACTTTGTTTTTCTGGTAGAGTAACTGAAACATCATAGGTGCATAATGAATGATCATGATGACCATGGAAATAAAGGAATGAGTGAGTGAGCTACTGAGTTACAATCATTCTTTCAAGGACTTTCAGAAAGGAGGGAGGGAGAGAGACAGGGGCGCGGATAGAAGGTAGTTTACTGGGTCACCAGCCAGAGTTCAATGAAGGACCAAGTCAGTTTCATTGGACAGAAGCAGGCTGGTGGCTTAGAACCAGAGAGCTGCCTTGAGAACCCCAGGAGAGGTGAGAAGCCCTGGTGAGCAGAACACAGATGAGACAGAGTGAGGGGTGCTTTGGGTTCCGTGTGGCCTGTGCATTCCAAACTGAAAGGGGGAAGAAAATTGACCAGAATACACCACTTCACAATTTTTCCTTGAGCCTCTTTGTAGAGTAACAGTTTTCCACGCTTGTAGAAAACTCCCTATACTTAGAAAGCTAGATGCCTCTGAGAAGAGGAGTCAGATTTCACTAGTGTGATAAGGGCTCCTCCTGGTGGATCTACATAAAATGAGAAAATAATCTCATTATTATTATTGTTACTATTATTATTATTATTATTATTATTATTTTGAGACAGGATCTCACTCTGTCATCCAGGTTGGAGTACAGTGGTGTAATCAGCCTCAACCTCCCAGGCTCAAGCGATCCTCCCACCTCAGCCTCCCGAGTAGCTGGAACTACAGGCACATACCACCACACCTGGCTAATTTTTAAAATATTTTGTAGAGACAGGGTCTCACTACATTGCGCAGGGTGGTCTCAAACTCCTGGGCTAAAGCAATCCTCCAGTCTTGGTCTCTCAAAGTGCTCAGACTACAGACATGAGCCACCGTGCCTGGCCTAAGAATCTTTCCTATTTCTCTTCCTCTTGTCCAGTTATTGAATTTTCTCTATTTTTGTAGCTGTGTTAGTTTTCTCTCACTACCATAACAAATTATGACAAACATAGTGGCCGAAGGCAACACACAATTATGATCTTACTGTTCTGTAGATTAGAAGTCCAAAACCAGTCTTACTGGGCTGAAATCGAGGGGCTGGCAGGGACGTGTTCCTTCTGAAAGCGAGGGCTCTGGGGAGAGCTCGTTTCTTTGCCTTTCCAGCCCCCAGAGGCCACTGCATGCCTTGGCTCATGGCTCCTCTCCTCACCTGCAAAGCCAGCACAACGGCGAATCTTCCTGGCCCTTCTCCAGCAGTCGTGTTGTCCCCTGACCGCGACCTCAGCTGGGGAAGCTTCTCCTCTTTGAAGGATTCGTTTGATTGATTGGACTTGCAGGAACACCTCAAGATCATCTTCTTATCTCAAGATTCTTAACCTGAATCACATCTGCAAACCCCTTTTGCCATATAGGGATCATATTCACAGGTTCTGGGGATTGGGTTGGGGACATTTTTGTTGAATCACCATTCCGCTATCACTGATTGCCACATTCCAAGTGCCAGAGTAAATAATGAATAGTATGTTCCCTCCCTCATGGAGCTCTCACTCTATCAAGGGAAATGGACTTGGAAACAGCCTTGGCATCATGCACCTTATATAAGGCAGAGACACGGTGGGAGCACTGAGGGGGAAATGCTATCTATGTTAGTTCTCTCACTGCTATAAAGAAATATCTGAGGCTGGGCCCAGTGGCTCACACCTGTAATCCCAGCACTTCAGGAGGTTGAGGCAGGTGGATTAATTGAGGTCGGGAGTTCGAGACCAGCCTCACCAACATGGCGAAACCCCATCTCTACTTAAAATACAAAAAGTAGCCGGATGTGGTGGCACACCTCTGTAATCCCAGCTACTCAGGAGGCTGAGGCAGGAGAATCGCTTGAACCTGGGAGGCGGAGGTTGCAGTGAGCAGAGATCATGTCACTGCACTCCAGCCTGAGAAAGAGTGACACTCTGTCTCAAAAAGAAAAAAAAAAAAGGAAAAAGAAATATCCGAGACTGCGTGATTTATAAGAAAATAGGTTTAATTGGCTCATGGTTCTGCAGGCTGGACAGAAAGCATAGTGGCTTCTGCCTTTAAGGAGACCTCAGGAAACACAGTCACGGCAGAAGGCAAAGGCGAGGCAGGCACATCTCCCATGTCCAGAGCAGGGTGAAAGGTCTCGTGAGAACCCACTCACTATGGTGACGAAGGACGATGATGCTAACCACTCCCATGATCCAACCACCTCCCACCAGGACCCACCTCCAACATGGGGGATTACAACTGAACATGAGATTTGGGTGGGAATACAGAGCCAAACCATATCACTAGCTCTGCCTGGAGACCTCAGAGACAGATTCCCAGCGGGGAGGCTTCCTCAGCCCAGAGATGAATTAAGAACAACATTGACGGGATGCTGCTGTGGCTTCAATGTCCCCCGCCAAACTCACGTTGAAACTTCATCCCCAATGTGGCAGTATTGAAAAGTAGGGTCCTTGAAGAGGTGATGGGATCACAAAAGCTCTGCCCTCAGGAGTAGATTAATCCATTCATAGACTAACGGGTTAATGGATCAGTGGGGTATAAAGAGAAACTAAGACCTGAGCTAGCATATTAGTTCACTCAGTCCCTCCACGTGTGACACCCTGCACCACCTCAGGACACTATCTAGTCCCCACCAGCAAGAAGCCTCTCACCAGATGAGGCCCCTTGGATTTCTCAGCCTCCAGAGCAGTCAGAAATAAATTCTTATAAATCACCTACTTTCAGGCATTCTGCTATAAGCAGCAGAAAACAAACGAATACGCGTGCCTCATCTACAACTAGAGCCTACTCCACCCGCCACGTATAGACTGTTTTACTACTTGGCTTCCAGGACGGAGGGAACGGTATGAAAAGAACACAGATGCATAACTACGTACAGAAATGGTTCCCAAGGGGGCTGGGAGCTGTGTCAAATGTAGCTTTAAATGTTTCTAAATGATTTTTATCCTCAGAAAACTTGGTTCAAATGCAATCTTACCTGGATGTACAACAAGTCAAACAAATGAAAATAATGATTACCCTGGGGCTTCGCTGACGGGGTGTGAAGGAGGCTTTGGCTGCTGGAAGTGTGGGGGATCCCAGAGACCCTCTGAGGCAGTGGTTCCCAGTGTTCTGTCTTTGCTTTTCAAGCAGCATAAGCATTCCTTTAAACAAGATTTTAGGTGAACATGTGAAGCAGGGTAACCCCAAACTCTGGCCACCTATCTCCAGGGACAGTCTAGAGCTCTGGGGGCCTGGGTGAGCATCCCCGACCTAGACCAACCAAAGATCTTAACCAGACCCAGAGAGCAGCCACAGCTAGTATGGGCAGGGTGACAGAGAGGACAACCTGTCACCTGCATGCTTCCCCACACTGAGGCTCCGGCACGCATGAGAGAGAGCCCCGAGACACGCTATGCATCATATAACTATCTTGAAACAAAAGAGACGCAGAGAACTTATTCCAGATGTCAATGTTAAAGAGACGTAGAGAACTTATTCCAGATGTCACTGTTAAACAAACTATGGTGGCAGTTTCTGCCCATCAGATTCCCGTACGTAGAGACTAATGAAATTCCCCAACCGGAAACTCTAGAGAAGTTCAAGATCCCCACCATCCCGGAAGGGTGAAAGCTGCACTGGAGTCCTGTTAGGAGCAGGAGGAGCCCTCAGCCCTCGGGGCCCAGGGCTGTGGAGAGGACAGGGTGCCCCGCTGGCTGTTTCACCACAGCACACCCTGGGTTTCCAGGAACAGGCAGGGAGCTAAAGATGATGAAGTTCAGGGCCTCAAAACTACAAGCTATTCCTCAAAGACCAAGCCTCACATGCCTCTGGGTCCAGAGGTGCAAAGGCGGGGCTGTGGTTGAAGGGTTTCTAAGGCAGTCTATCTCTTGCCCACCTCAAAAATCCTACCTGGGCAGGCACCTCTGGGTCTTACACAGTGTGGGGCATCTATCATTCATTGTCAGTGGAGAGTCATGCAGATGCTAGAAATCAAAAGCGTTTTTATTTATTTTTAATTTTTAATTTTTGTGAGGTGGATTTTTGATCTTGTCGCCCAGGCTGGAGTGCAATGGTGTGATCTCGGCTCACGGCAACCTCTGCCTCTCGGGTTCAAGCCATTCTCCTGCCTCAGCCCCCCAAGCAGCTGGGAGTACAGGTGCCTGCCACCATGACTGGCTAATTTTTGAGTATTTTTAGTAGAGAAGGGGTTTCACCATGTCAGTCAGGCTGGTCTTGAACTCCTGACCTCAGGTGATCCACCTGCCTCGGCCTCCCAGAGTGCTGGGATTTCAGGCGTGAGCCACCACGCTCCGCCAAAAGAGTTTATTGACCAGGGCAGGACGATGGATGTAAGAATGCAGGTCAGACTCAAATAACAGCCTTACCTCTTTTACTTAGATATCCAGATGTTCTTTTTAGCAAATTAAATTTTCTAATGTGCTTTTACTTTGTAAAAGTAAAACTACTTTGATATTCTGAGTATAAATGCACTGTGCTACATTTAAATGCATCCAACACACATAATTTTAAAATGTTTTATGAGAAATTCTGAACCTCCAATAGACAACGACCCTTCTCCTACAAACTACAGTTATTCCAAAGGCATTTCACTCTGTCTTCCACATGCAAGAGCTTGTAGCAGGAAAAAAAAAAAGAGAGAGACAAATGAAAAAGAGAGAAAGAAAAAAGAAAAGAGAGAGAAGGAAGGGACGGAGGGAGAGGAGGGGAGGGTAGGAGAGGGGAGGGGAGGGAAGGGGAGGGGAGGGAAGGAGATGGGATGGGGAGGGAGAGGAGGGGAGGGTAGGAGAGGGGAGGGGAGGGGATGGGATGGGAAAGGAGGGAGGGAGGGAGAGGAGGGGAGGGGAGGGGAGAGGAGGGGATGGGATGTGAGGGAGCGAGGGAGGGAGAGAGGGAGGGAGAGAGGGAGGGAAGAGAGGAAAGGAGGGAGGGAAAAGAGGGAAGGAAGGAGGGAGGGAAAAGAGGGAGAGAAGGAGGGAGGGAAAAGAGGAAGGGAAAGAGGGAGGGAGGGAGGGAGGGAGGGAAGGGAGGAAGGAAGATATGTATGTGTATATGTTTATCTATGTCTATGTCTAGACGGGTCAGCACAAATATTGAATTCACATTATATACTGTGACCTGCAACAGATACTGAGGATGCCAACATGGATATGAGACCAGTAATTAGCCTGGAAGAGCACAGAGTATACTGAGGGAGATGGTTTGTTACAATACAACTGCTACGTTAGGTTCTCCTGCTACAGCAGAGGGAAGAGCCCAGTGTTCTGGGGATGCTCTACACCTCCCATCTAAGCTGGGTTTAATAGCTTAGCGGTAAATATCTGTGGTCCATTTGATTGAAGGATTCGAGCTACAACTATAGTAGCCTTTGTAGGAGAAAGAAGCACCATAGGGAGCACCTAAAACCCACAGCAGACACTGATGTTCTCTGTTCTATCATCTCAGACTCCGTCTGAATTCTGCACCAGGATAAGCAGAAAACCAGCAAAATAGTTGTCATCTTCCATGAAGTCTTCCTAGATTTATGCCACATGACTCCCCGTCTGCATCCCCAGAACACTGAGCTCCTCCCTCTGTTCTAGCAGGAGAACATAATGTAGCAGTTGTATTTGAGCTAGATCTTGAAGGACGACCGCAAGCGTTCTGTCTAGTGTAAGGGAAACTCATTTCAGACTGCAGAAACAGTGTGAGCTGGGGTGTGGAGGGTGAGGAGGGATGGCAGCTGGTCCAGGCAAACGACAGAACCAGGGAGAACAGCGGGCACTGCTACTGCATCACCCTCCTTGGCAGCAGCTTGGCCCTGACTGTGGAGGGGCAGGCCAGCTCAGGGGCATCTGAGCCAGTGCTGAACATTCCCTCATCGACCTGGCTACCAAACCTTCTTCTGAAAATGAGAAGTAACTTGTTAACTGTCAGAGCTTTCTCACAAACGAATGGGCTTCGGGAGTAGTAGTGAGGTCCCTGTGAGAGGAGGTATGTAAGCAAAAGTGATAGGATAGGCCTTTTTTTTCCAGGCTGTAACAAAAGGGAGGTTTGGGACTGGAGAAGGTTGGCCTAACAGACCCCCCCTCAGGTTTCTTCCAGAGCTAAGAGGCCATGATTCCCTTTGAAAGCAGAAGTTCCTGCTCTCCTATGGGGAATGGAAAAACATGTCCAGAGAGGTTAAGTGACTTACTCCAGGGTACACAGAAAGTTATCTGAATCATTCTCCAAACATTTCTTTCTTTTTTTTTTTTTTTTTTTTTTTTTTTTGAGACGGAGTCTCGCTCTGTCGCCCAGGCTGGAGGGCAGTGGTGCGATCTCAGCTCACTGCAAGCTCCGCCTCCTGGGTTCACGCCATTCTCCTGCCTCAGCCTCCTAAGTAACTGGGACTACAGATGCCCACCACCACGCCCAGCTAATTTTTTTTTGTATTTTTAGTAAAGACGGGGTTTCACCGTGTTAGCCAGGATGGCCTCGATCTCCTGACCCTGTGATCCACCCCCCTCAGCCTCCCAAAGTGCTGGGATTACAGGCACGAGCCACCGCACCTGGCCCAAACATTTCACTTTCTACAATCTGATCTCAAGTGGACCTTTAGACAGCTGAGAACAGATGCTGGCTCTTGTCTCTCTGCATCCTCTTTACCAACTTTGCAAGCATCAGACAGCAGCTGGACCACACATAGATATGCCTCATGTATGCAGCTTCAGTTCTGCCAAGAGGGCCATGCCCAAATGTGAGAATAATATGTTTATGTGGACCTTGAACAAGACACTGTGAGTTGAGTCCTGACTTCACAACTGCAAGCAGGAGGCTTCCCTCTGCAAGCGGCACTTGTTGTGACTAATTGAGGGGTTTGTAGTGAACATGTCCCTTTGCCTCCTGCAGGTCCTGGCATCCTAAAGCAAACCTTGGATCTGTCAACACCAGTGATACTGAGAAGCAGATATTCTTTTCACTCTGTTCTCCTTCCCAGCATCCATCACGCCTCTGGGCTACAATCCTACCTCCAGAAGTCCCAGCTCAATTCACAAAGATGTTCTGGAAAGGAAGGCAATCTTCCCAAAGTTCTTGAGAGCCTGGGACATGCCATTTGTACAGAACTCTACAGTATGCAACATGGCTTCACAAAGGTCACTCCATTCGGACCCAGGGCTCTGGCACAGGTGTCATCCAAACCTTCTCCTGCACACACGCAGCAAAGCGAGGCCCAGGGGTGACACCCTCTTGAAGTCACGGAGAGAATAAGTGAAGCAGCAAGAAATCGCAGCTCAGTTTTCTGACCCTGAGGCCTGGGTTCTCTTCTGCATACAGCAGATGGCCTGTTGAGCAAGGTTTGGGTATTCCTTGACAAGGGGTGCGCAGGGCTGGGATCCAGGATGAGTTGAAGTGGGCTGAGTACTTTACAGGGCTCGCAGCTCCAGCCAGGATGCAAGCAGGCCACAGGCACAGAAATCAGTCTTTAGAGCTCGCTGGGGTCACACATGGGTGCTGGGCTGAGGTGGTGGCTTGTGGTTGTGAGTGCTGGAGATCACTGTTCAATGCAGGCCAGGTCTCATCCAGGCAGGAGGACCAGGCACTAACTGGCCTGCTCTGCCCTCGATCTGGTGCCTGTGCATCTGCCCAGCAGACACAGCTCAGAGGCCACCAGGGCTGAGCTGTGGCCCCGGGGCCACCCTCTGTGAGGCTGTCAGGAAGACAGAAAGGGCCACAGGGCAGCTACAGGGACAATGAGTGGCTTGCTGGTGAGGGACAGTAGAAGGCCGAAACCAAGAGAATGGACAAGAGCTTACAACCCCCAAAACAGATGGTGCCTTGTAGCAGACAGACACTGAGAACCCACTGCCGGGGCTCTGAAAGGGGAGGAGGCCTGCCAGGATTACCATTGGGTCCCACATGGGCCTCCCTGCTCCCCGTTCATCCTGTGTGACAGCCACACCAGTCTTGCAGACCTGTCTTTCTTCCTTTGGTTTGGGTGCCTTAGGAAACATTTCATAGACCCTGGCCCGAAGGCCACCTGCTTCTAGAATGCAGCCCACCCCATCCTCCCAGCCTCGCTGCCTCCTCCCGAACCAGCTCCTCACTCACTGCCCCACCTCCTGGCCTTTGATCACTGCGGCCCCTCACTCCGAATGACTCCACCTGTCATCCGGTCATTTGATTCCCTCCCATCCTTGAGGACCCACTTTTTGGGACTGCAGTTGTCTATAAAGACCTCCCTGGCCCCTCACTCTGAGCATCACTCTCTCTAATCACTTCAGGTCTTGCCTGGCCCCACCACATACTGTGCTTCTCCTGCACTGCCTGCCTAGGTCCTCCCAGCCTCTAGAGGATGGGCTGGCCATGCCTTGTCTACACCTCCCATGTAAGCTGGGTTTAATAGCTTAGCGGTAAATATCTGTGGTCCATTTGATTGATGGATTCGACGTACAACTATAGTAGCCTTTGTAGCAGAAAGAAGCACCACAGGGAGCACCTAAAACCCACAGCAGACACTGATGTTCTCTGTTCTATCGTCTCAGGCTCCATCTGAATTCTGCACCATGATAGGCAGAAAACCAGCAAAATAGTTGTCTTGCCACTCACTCCACAGGTGCAGTGACCTGCAGACTAGCAGTCATAACTGGCGTATTGTCTGGTTTTCGCAGTTACGAGCACATACTTCCCCTCCTTTGGTCCTTGCAGCAATCCTGGGGAAGGCAGGGCAAATACAGTTACCAAGTCTTACTACACTCCATGAAATAAGATTCAGAGAGGAGAAGACATCTTCCCAGGGCCTCCCAGGGCGGGCAAAATCCAAACCACGTCTTTGATTTTGAAGCCAGACCTCCATCCAGTATGACATGGTTATTCTAGAAAATGAACATGGCAGAACTAATTATTTTTCAGGTGTTTAGTACCCATGACGTGTGTCCAGTGCCCATAATGCCTAATCTCTGACTCTCATGTCTTTTAATGGTCTTCCATGCCCAACATTAAACCTCATTTCAGGTCTGATCAACGAGGAAAAGTTAGGTTTTGTAATGGAATGAAAGTGATGTGGAGGAATTGAATCAACTGTGAGATAACATTTCACACAGGATTTGCAGGGCATAACTGTATTTCATCAACAGAGTTACTCAAGTCATTCATTTGAACGCAGAATTTTTTCTTTAATTCAGTCCTATGCCAAGGAAAGCCCTGCCAGTTTCTGATTCTCAAAGAACGTAGAAGGCACGTTCTCCCTTTCTCTGCAGCCTTTCAGTGATGCTATTTGCAATGCTTCTTTTGTTTCTGAAGAGGCAGACAGAGGCCCAAGCCTGGTGCCACCAGGGAACTGAAGTTTTATCTGACGTGGTGGAAACTTCCCAGGGATCTCCACAGCCCAGCCCAAACTCTGTCTCTCTTTTAGTACTGAGCACTGATCTGAGGAGTCCCATGAGAAAATGTCAATATTCAAAAGTCTTAGAAAACAGGAAGTAAACAGATTTGCCAGTCAGAAGTGAGTAAAACATTCCACTGGTCCACCTAAGGAACTCTGGCTGATTCCAGTTTAGTGTTTCTCTCTCAGGTCCTAATAAAAGGTAAAAGCAGGATATGCAGAATCCTAGAATAGTTGGGCTGGTAAAGACCAACCTCCTTGTTTCATAGATGAGGATGCTACACCCAAATTAGGGAAATGACAGCTAGTGAGTACTCTCAGTGGGATTCCCTCTCCAAGTTCCAATCAACCAAGATTTTCCAAGCTCATGTATTGTGGAAAGTTCTGAGGAGGGCAAGAGAAGTGTGTGGCACAGAGGTACCCTTGACCACACAGTCTGGCCTGGGGAGATACCATTCCTACACCCTGAATAGTAAGAATGACACTGGCAGTGGCTATGGCTATCTGGGCAAGTGACTCTGGGGTCTTTTTTTGTTTTTTGTTTTAGGAGGCAGAGTCTCACTCTGTTGGCCAGGTTGGAGTGCAATAGTACCATCATAGTTCACTGTAGCCTCTAACTCCTGTGCTTAAGTGATCCTCCTGCCTCAGCCTCCTGAGGAACCAGAAGTACAGGCACATGATACCACACAGTATTTGTTATTATTTTTGGTTTTTTCTTTACAGAATCCCATATAGATTTGATTAGTACCAGCCAGATGGTAGGCAATGCTTGTTGCACTGAAGTCAGTCATTACAAAGTTGTCACTTTGAGGTAAATCATTGACACATCCAGTAAGCTACTTTTTAGGATTATCCTGTGGGGGAGGGGGAAGAGACCCTGAAGAAAACAGAATTTTCACCCACTTATTTTGAGAGCTGGGAGAAGTTCAGAGGCAAGACAGAGCGAGAGGCAACCACCCTTGGCTCAGGAAGGCTGGAGTTGGAAAGGAAAACAAGAATGTAGACAAAGGAAAAGCAGGGAAGGGAGAAGAGAAAGCAGAAAATAAACTGTATAAGTCCGTTTTCACACTGCTGTAAAGATATACCAAAGACTGGATGATTCATGAAGAAAAGAGGTTTAATTGATCCAGAGTTCTGCATGGCTGGGAGGGCCTCAGGAAACTTACAGTCATGGCAGAAGACGAAGGTGAAGCAAGGATCCTCTTCACACGGCAGCAGGAGAGAGAAGAGTGAGCGAAGGAGGAAGTTGCCAAACACTTGTAAAACCATCAGGTCTCATGAGAACTCCCTCAAATCATGAGACCAGCATGGGGGAAACGGCCCCCTGATCCAATCACCTCCCACCAGGTTCCTCCCTCAAAACTTGGGGATTCCAATTCAACATAAAATGTGGGTGGGGACACAGAGCCTAACCATATCATAAACTTTACTTAAAATGTGTAAAGGTGTTACTTAAAATGTGTAAGCCAGTGTGTGTAAGGCCCTATTACTTTCTTTAATAGAAAGTAAAGTGCATCAAGTCTCAAGTCTCAGAATTTGGTCCAGGCAGATCCAATCTACCAGTTTGGTGTCTGAGCAATTTAGTGTGGACTCTACTGCCCTCTTCTGGAAATTCTGGGAATTGGTCTTGTGGTTGTTAAGTCAGTCACAAATACTAGAAATCTGAGGCCATTTCATCGTGAAAGTTGAGACAGAATTCGGCAGGTGGCTCAGGAGGAAGGAGAATCAAGGTGGAAGAAGGTGAAGGTAACATAGCACATTTCTTAAAATATGCAGAAAAGTTTCTACAGCCCATTCAAACATTAGTAATAAAATTCACTGTTGCAAAAAAAAAAAAAGAAAGAAAAGCCTTGTATTGAGTTTTGTTCATGAGCAAAAGGTGTTGAAAGATTGATTAGTTAAGGAAAGGCCTCAGACTTTGGAGTCAGACCCACCTGAGTTCAAATCTAGGCTCTGCTGCTTCTTGCGTAAGTGACTATGTGACCTCAAGCTGATTATTTAACCTCTCAGGCTGTTCTCAGCTGTAAAATGGGGACCACAATGCCCACCCCAAGGGGAGGAAGTGAAATGATGCATTTAAGAGAACCAACATGTCATAGACTCCCCTTCAAGAAATTCAGGTAGAGAAAAGTATATAATCCTGATGAGAAAAATGAGGAGAGACCCACGTAAGCGGAGAAGCACTTATTAAGGTCCGGAATAGGCAAAAGTAATTGATGAGGAGAGAAGTCAGAACAGTGGTTACCTCTGGAGGTGGGTGGGTGTTGACAGAGGAGGGATGGAAGGAGCTTTCTGGAGTGCTGGGAGTGCTCTCTATTTTGTTCTGAGTGGTAGTTACACAAACACATACATTTGCCAAGCACACACTTAAAATTTGTGCACTTTACATACACAACCTTTAAAAAGAGGGGAGAGGAGGAGAAAGAAGAAGAAGGAGGAGGAAGAGGAGAAGAAAAAAAAACAAAAAGCCTTTTTTTTTTCTTTTTTTTTTTGAGATGCTGGAGTGCAGTGACACAATCTTGGCTCACTTCAACCTCCGCCTCCTGAGTTCAAGCGATTCTTCTGCCTCAGCCTCCTGAGTAGCTGGGACTACAGGCATCAGCCTCCATGCTCAGCTAATTTTTGTATTTTTAGTGGAGACGGGGTTTCACCATGTTGGCCAGGCCTGTCTCCAACTCCTGATCTCAGGTGATCCACCCACCTCAGCCTCCCAAAGTGCTGGGATTACAGACGTGAGCCACCATGCTCGGCCAAGAGAAAGGCTGAAAACAGTGTTGGGGAGGGGGAAATCCTAGAACTTGAGTCAGGATAGTTATCTCAGCTTTTTAAAATCTGCCCCATCTCTTCTACCTGTTCATTACACGACCTGTATTTGTTCTGAAAATTATGGGAGGAGACATCTACATGCAGATTATGAAGAATTTCCGCTGCCACAGCTATGAGCAGATAGCGTGAAGGCGAACTCACCTGTGATTCAGCCCAGATGAAGGCAAAGCCTGTGAGACGTGAATAAGTGGACATGATTTCCAGAAGAAACCCCTTGGCTCAGGGTGGCAGGGGCTGGAGGCCAGGACGGACTGCGTGGCAGTGGCTGGAGGCCACGAGGGGCTGAGAAGCAGGGGCTGGAGGCCAGGACGGGCTGAGAGGCAGGGGCTGGAGGCCAGGACGGACTGAGAGGCAGGGGCTGGAGGCCAGGACGGACTCAGAGGCAGCGGCTGGAGGCCAGGACGGGCTGAGAGGCAGGGGCTGGAGGCCAGGACGGGCTGAGAGGCAGGGGCTGGAGGCCAGGACGGGCTGAGAGGCAGGGGCTGGAGGCCAGGACGGGCTGAGAGGCAGCGGCTGGAGGCCAGGACGGGCTGAGTGGCAGGGGCTGGAGGCCAGGATGGGCTGAGTGGCAGGGGCTGGAGGCCAGGATGGGCTGAGTGGCAGGGGCTCGAGGCCAGGACGGACTGAGAGGCAGCCAGAGTCGAGTTGAGGGGTGCATAGGTTTTGCTACCATGATTTCTGGAAAGTGTTTCAGGTGTAGGGCGTCAACAAGAGCGGAAATTCCCACATCAGCTCCCACACCTTTGCATACCAAGAGTACTACACATGCCACAAGCAGTTCAGCCAGGGCTCTGCCCCAGCTACTTGCTAAGAAGAGTTGTCATGCCAGATAGAGAAGGAGAACCCTTCACTTCAGCCTCTTCCTGCAAGCATGACAAACACACACAGGCCCACAGGCCCATAGGCCAAACTCTCTTCCACAGTGAAGGAGCTCAAAACCGGCTCCTTCCAATGTCCTTATGAGCAAATTAAAACTCTGAGGAACTTCCCCCCATTTTCCTTCAAATGAGCTGGAAAGATTTGAAGAAAGACTCTTGTAAGCTCTAGTAACTACTGTATGAAAAGATTTAAAAGGAAATAACTTGGGGAAGTAAACAATAGCCCATGAAAGATAGAAATGCTTTTTAGACATTGTTGGAAGGAAAATGTTGGGTGAAAACTGATAAGAACATTAGCAAAAGTAAGCTGTCTGAATACCAAATTACACACAAGGAGATGCCAATAAAAATAGTCAACTTTTACCACAGAATGCAAGACAGAGGAATTGAAGGTGATGTAAGGTATGGGGCTGGGGGAAATAAAGGCAGATTCATGAGAAAAAAGAAAAAGTGTAGGGAAGGACACCTCAGTCCCATCCGCCACGCCCTGAAGTCAGCCAATAGCCCCGTCACCATGCAGGTGGAAGGGTTTATTATGTGGAAAACTTGAAGCAGAGAGGGTACAAAGTGAGGACTCACCATGGAGGCAGGGGAGCGGCACCACACTTCACACCATGAGAGTGACCCGGCTGAGAGTGACCCGGCTGAGAGTCTGCTCCCCACCCCGGGCCCCCATTAGCCACTTTGTTCCAAGAAGGTTGACTCTACCCATCCTCACCACCAGGAGGAAGAGTCTCCACTGGAGGAATTACCAGAAAAGTCCTACAGACGCTGATATTGGGGAGTTCTCCAACGCAAGAGCCAATGCCTACCAGTCACCCTAAGAGCTCACAACCCCAGTCTTGCATGTAGACTTCCAGAAGCTTTACAATGCATGCAAGATATTTGAAGACCGTCTCCGAGTGAAAGAGCTCAAAACAAGCAAAGATTGGAACTGAGGGCTGGGCACGGTGGCTCACGCCTGTAATCCCAGCACTTTGAGAGACCGAGGCGGGTGGGTCATGAAGTCAGGAGTTCAAGACCAGCCTGGCCAACATGGTGAAACCCCATCTGTACCAAAAAAATACAAAAATTAGCCAGGCGTGGTGGCGGGCACTTGTAATCCCAGCTACTCAGGAGGCTGAGGCAGAGAATTGCTTGAATCCAGAGGCAGAGGTTGCGGTGAGCCAAGATCGCACCACTGCACTCCAGCCTGGGCGACAGAGCCAGACTTCATCTCAAAAAAAAAAAAAAAGATTGGAAATGAAGAAACATAAATGCATGGAGAAAAAATAGCTTGACCCACCCTCAGAGAGAGAAAAAATATCTCAACCATAAAATGAGATTAGGAGAACATGAGGAAATTCCGAGAGCTCTTATAAATTAAATTACGATAGCTGAAAAAAAAAATCTGAAGAACAGTTGAATGTAGAATTGAGAAAGTCTCTTAGAAGTGGAATAAAATAAGTTAAAATGATTGAATAGTAGGAAAGGGGAAGATTAATCAATCAATCCAACATCCAACCAATAGGATTTCTGAAAGAAAGCAAAGATGTAGCACAATCAAAGATAATAGTACAATAAAATTACCAGAACAGACAACATGAGTTTCCAGATTGAGAGGGCCCACTGGGTGTGCAGCACAATGAATGAAAAAGACCCCAACAAATACTGATTATTGTGGAATTTCTGAAGACCTGGAATAAGATCCCAGTAGCTAAAAGCAACCTCAGATCTCACTCAAAACATGGAGAATCAAATGGCACAGGGCTTCTCAACAGCAATGCTGAGACCGTGTCCAAAGAACAAGCACTGGAAATATGAGGGGAAATAATATTCAGCTCAGAATTCTGCACCCAGGCAATTATCAATCAAGTAGGACATTTTCACACACATATGATGTCTCAGATTATATGCCGCCCTTGCACCCATCGGAGGAATTATTGGAGGATATACTCCACCAGAAGACGAAAATGCACCAAGAACAAGAAACCAATTTCAGGAAACTGGCGTCCAGTTTAGGAGAACCACACAAGAAAAACCAACCCAAAGCCCATGGAGGTGGCTTTGAGAATGAATCCAAAGGACACAGGGCTGGAAACAAATAAGGCCAATAGATGACCTGCTATGCTCAGAAACGAATAGTCAAGAGGCTTCATAAAACAGTTAGTGGACTTGGGAAGAATGGGTGAGAGCAATCTGGAAAATGAAGTAAACAAAGCAACTCCAGAAACAGCAAAGTAGACATCATCAGCTTCACTAACAACAAAATGTAGAGCAAAGTGGTGAAATCAGACGCCATCCCTGGTTCTGCAGCAAGCATTGCTAATAAGGTCATTATAATGCAAATACTTAAGTGACTAAATAATGAAATAATTAAGTTTGAAGGTTGAAGGACAGGAAAGATACTCAATCTCCACCTATTATTAAAGAAAGACAATAGGTATGACCAAAAAAAAAAAAGGCAAATCAAGAAAGAACCGAGTAAGCAGACTTTGTAGATGTAAAAAAGTAAAAATAATAAAATAGATAAGAGTGTGAAAGTGGAGGACAGGATTCGGGAGTGGGAAAAGATGACAGAAAAGCCTGCTGTTTTCTGTCATATACTTGAGGTATTATTACTTTTTAACGATGTGACTTTAAAACTTAGTAGACAGTTACATTAAGACATGAGATAGTAGCAGAAAGAGAAAGGCTGACAGATAGATGACTAGAACTGAATTGAGAATCCAGAAATAAATGTTTACATTTATAGTCAATTGACTTTCAGAAATGATGCAAGTAAATGCAATGGGGAAAGAATCGTCTTTTCAGTAAGTGGGCAACTGGATATCTATGCATAAAGAATGAAATTGGGTCTCTTCCTCCCACCATATACAAAAACTAATACAAATGGATCAAATATGAAAATGTAAGAGCTAAACCTAAAAACTCTTAGAGGAAAGCATAAGTGTACATCTTCATGACCATGGGGTAGGCAACGGGTTGTTAGATGTCATGCCAGAAGCATAAGCAGTAAGAAAAAATAGACACACGGAGGACTTCATCAAAACTAAAACCATGTGTGCTCCAAAGGACACCATCAAGAAAGCAAAAAGACAACACACAAAATGGGAGAAAATATTTGCAGACCACATATCTGATAAAGAATTTGTATGTAGAATATATATTTTTAAATTCTTACAATTCAATAATAAAAAGATAACTTTTTTTTTTTTTTCAGATGGAGTCTCATTCTGTCACCCAGGCTGAAGTGCAGTGGCACAATCTCAGCTCACTGCAACCTCCGCCTCCCAGGTTCAAGGGATTCTCCCGCCTCAGCCTCCTGAGTAGCAGGGACTGCAGGCACACGCCACCACGCCTGGCTAATATTTCTATTATTAGTAGAGATGGAGTTTCACCCTGTTGGCCAGGCTGGTCTTGAATTCCTGACCTTGTGATCCATCCGCCTCTGCCTTCCAAAGTGCTGGGATTACAGGCGCGAGCCACTGAGCCCGGCCAAGACAACCACTTTTTAAAAAATGGACAAAGGCTCTGAATAGACATTTCCATAAAGAAAATATATACATGGTCAATAAGTACATGAAAAGATGCTCAACATTATTGATCATCAGAAAAATTCAAATCAAAACCACAAGCGACCGTTTCGCACCCCCCAGGATAGGTATAATTAAAAAGACAGACAATAACAAATGTTGGCAAGGATGTGGAGAAATTGGAACTTTCATCCACCGCCTGTGGAAATATAAAATGGTGCAGCTACTTTGGAAAACAGTCTGGCAGTTCCTCAGAGTTTTAACATCAAGTTATCATAGCACCCAACAGTTTTAGTCCTAGGTATATACCCAGGAGAAATGAGAACACGTGCCCACACAAAAACTTGTACATAGATATTTAAAGCACCGTTATTCATAATAGCCCAAAGGTGAACACGACCCAAATGTCCATGAGCTGATGAATGAAATAAGATGAATAAATGAGATGTAATATATTCATATAATGGAACATTATTTAGTAATAAAAAGAAATGAAGTACTGATACATACCACAACACAGATGAACCTTTAAGTTTTTTTATGTTTACTTAATCCCAGGTGTGATAGTATACAGATAAACCTTGAAAACATGCTTAGTGAAACAAGCCAGTCTCAAAAGACCACATATTGTATGATTCCATTTATATCAAGCATCCAGAATAGGCAGATCTATAGAGAGAGAAAGATTAATGGTTACCTGGGACTGGAGGGTGATGTTGAAAGAAAATTCAGGGATAGTTAATGGGCACAGAATTTCTTTCTGGGCTGATGAAAATATAAAATTTATAGCGGTGATGGTTGCACAGTCCTGTGACTATACTTACAGCCACTGAATAGTACACTTCAAATGGATGAATTGTATGGCATGTGAATTGTATCTCAATAAAGCTGTCATCAAAAAATGGCTTTTGGTTGGTGGCAGTGGTTCATTCCTATAATCCCATTACTTTGGGAGGCCAAGATGGAAGAATCTCTTGAGCGCAGGAGTTCAAGACCAGCCTGGGCAACATAGTGAGACCCATCTCATCTGTTTCCTCTTCTGTGGGATAAGATAATTGAATTCACTGATAAAAGAAAGTAGCACTTAAACAGGAATTTTTTTTTTTTTTTTTTTTTTTTTTTTGGCAGAGTCTCGCTCTGTTGCCAAGGCTGGAGTTCAGCGGTGTGATCCTGGCTCCCAGCCACCTCCATCTCCCAGGTTCAAGTGATTCTCCTGCCTCAGCCTCCTGAGTTACTGGTGTGTGCCACCACACGCAGCTGATTCTTTTGTATTTTTAGTAGAGATGGGGTTTCTCCATGTTGGCCAGGCTGGTCTCAAACTCCTGACCTTAGGTGATCTGCCCTCCCCAGCCTCCCAAAGTGTTGGGATTACAGGTGTGAGCCACCACACCTGGCCTTAAGTAGGGTTTTATGGTTGATAAAATATGTTCTTTCTCTATTTCTTATTACCTCATTCATCTTAATTACACTCCTGTTACAACCGGGTCATTGTTATTCTCATGTTACAAATAAGAAAGTTTTCACCGTCACATTGTTTCTATGTGGTGGAGATGCCCCAGAGGGCTTTGCTTTGCAACACTGTAACACTGCTCCCCCACCTGCTCCCTGTCATTCCATGAATATCATGGCAGATCTACTTTGAGCACCAGGCCACCTGCACATTGAGTCACACCTGAACACATAAAACTTCCTGCTTTCCTGTGATGATTTGTTCAGCAACCTGTTGTGACCTGCACCCTGATCAGCTGCCCCTCAGTACACCCTAATTCTACCTAATAGGTATAATTGCTGGCTGGGTGCGGTGGCTCACGCTTGTAATCCCAGCACTTTGGGGGGCCAAGGCGGGTGGATTGCCTGAGCTCAGGCATTTGAGACCAGCCTGGCCAGCATGGTGAAACCCTGTCTCTATTAAAAATACAAAAAAATCAGCCAGGCATGGTGGCACATGCCTTGTAATCCAACTACCCCTTGGGACACTGATGCCGGAGAATTGCTTGAACGTGAGAGGCAGATGTTGCAGTGAGCCGAGATCGTGCCACTGCATCCCAGCCTGGACGACAGAGCAAGACCCTGTCTCAAAAAAAAAAAAAAAAAAAAAGAAAGAAAGAAAGAAAGAATAGAAGAAAAATTGTCAGTTACTGACCTAGGGTCAGTAGTCAAAATAAGCAGAGTACGATCCCCAAAATGCACTCTTCTCCCTTGTGATTTCCAGAGACCACATAATGACTCAATTTGGATGACAAATCCTAAAAGACCTTGACCACGCTCATGCCTCTAACACTGTACTCTTCATTCTCCAGAAGAAGAAAGAAAAAAGGGGAAGAAGAAGCGGGGAGGAGGAGAGGAGGACAAAGGGGAGGAGGAGAAGTCGGGGGAGGAGGAGAGGGAGTGGGAGGGAGAGGAAGAGGAGGGAAAGGGAGGGGGAGAGTGAGTGGGAGGGAGAGGAGGAGGAGAGAAAGGGACGGGGAGGGGGAAGGGAGGGAGAGGAAGAGGAGGGAAAGGGAGGGGGAAGGGAGGGAGAGGAAGAGGAGGGAAAGGGAGGGGAAGGGGGAGGGAGAGGAAGAGGAGGGACAGAGGGGGGAGGAGAGGAGAGGGGAGGAGGAAGGACAGGGAGGGGGAGGAGAGGGGAGGAGGAGGAAGAAGATAAGGAGAGGACAACAAGGAGGGCAAGGAGGAGTGGAGGGGAACACAACACACTTTACTTCTAATAATTTCTTGATAGTAACAAATGGAAACCTGACATGACGTTTGTGTTTCTGGGGTGATGCTGGCTCTCAGCTTTGTGTGACCGCTCAGCTTTGTCTTTGGTTCCTCGTTCAGGTCCTGCTCCTGGGCTCACAGAAGGCCATCCCAAAATGGGCCAGTGGCTGATGGAGCCCCAGAAAGCCAGAGCTATAGAAGTGGATGCCAAAGCCCAGAGACGTGAAATGACTTGTCCCAGGTCACACAGCTAGTTAATGTCATAACTAGGCTAGGCCGTCAGGATTAGGTCTGTTTATTCCTCATCTGATCCTCCCTCAACCACCTTGTGACTTGACCATTTCTCTCTTCAGCCCCTCCCAGCAACAGCAGAGAGCACTGTGTACCAAAGGCACCATGCTCCAATCCTGCCTTGCTGCAGAGAACGTTATCCTGTCCCATACACGAAATTGTAGCGGTGAGCTCAGCAGAACTGAATTGTGTACCGCAGCAGCTGTGGGGTGTCAAAGCCTGCAGAGAATCGGCCACACATCCAGGGAAGGTGTGTGGAAGGGCTGCACCACCCTTTCTTCAAATAAGCCTCAGAGGACTGACTCCTACAACCATTACAGAGCTGCCTCCAGAAATATGGAGCTATGTTACTAGTAAATTTATTTTAAGGCTGGGCAACAAAGCAAAACCCTGTCTCTACAAAAAATAATAATAATTTAAAAAATAAATAAATAAACTGGGTGTGATGGCATGCGCCTGTAGTCCCAGCTAGTCTCAGAAGGCTGAGGTGGGAGATTGTTTGAGCCCAGGAGGTGGAGGCTGCAGTGAGCCATGACTGCACCATTGCACCCCAGTCTGGGTGACAGAGCGAGACCCTGTCTCTAAAATTTTTTTAAAAAATGATTCTAGGTAGCTTAGGCTTTATCTTGGAAAAATCAATTCCATACATAAGACAACACAGTGGGCGGGGGGGAAATATTTCCTAATATTCACCCTAGAGGTAGCCCTCTAGTGATTTTAGAGTTCTTCCGGTGGTGTTCTGAGACTGTGGACATCACAACTGGGCCTTCTTAAAGGTGTAGGCTACTTTAATAATATCCCCTTGAATTTGGTTCGTTCCCCGTAAGAACTTTCCTGTCACTTGCCACACTGCTGTTTCTGCCATCCATTCATCATCCCGTGCGCTCTCTGCATTTCTGCTTAATTTAAGGTGCTGTAGCTGCCACTGTAGTGTGGAGCTGCCATACTTCTCCTGCTTTTGCACTTGGGAAAGGATGTGTCTTCTGATTTGTTTCTAATGCTCTGATAAACTCCAACGTTTTCCTAGCTTATTGAGCACCATGGCTCATCAGTTGCACTGTCTTCTTTGCTACATGGTAGTTGGTGGCAGAAAGCCCATCTTTCTGTAAAGACTTTTATAGTCTCTGCACCTCCTCCCTCTCACGAGGGAAAAATGCATCTCTTCAACTGTCCCACAGTGGAGTGGAGTACCATTCTATGATACTTTCATAGAAAACTTCTGGTGGCTCATCCTTGCTGGGTGGCATTTTCATTGTTAGAAGAAATTCATCTGACCTGTGAATATGGGAAATTGACCATGCATTCTCTTCTTTACATTAGTGGCCTTCTTTATAAGGCCACTAATAAAGGCTAATTCCATCTCCTATTTTTGTGGAATTCTCCTTTTCATACTCTTCCATATAAGGGCTACATTTATGATCTTTAACGTACCTCTGGTCTATAATTTTAAAAAGTATCCTGACTTACTTTATAGTGTTAGGTGTTGACTGTTTTTTGTTTTTGTTTTTTTTGTTTTTTGTTTTGTTTTGTTTTGTTTTTGAGACAGGATCCCTCTCTGTTGCCCAGGCTGGAATGCAGTCACACCATCATGGCCCAGTGTAGCCTCCACCTCCCAGGCTCAAGTGATTCCCCTGCCTCAGCCCTTTGAGAAGCTGAGACTACAGGAACACACCATTATGCCTGGCTAATTTTTCAATTTTTTGTAGAGAAGGAGTTTCACCATGCTGCCCAGGCTGGTCTCGAACTCCTGGGTTCAAGTGATCCTCTTGCCTCGGCCTCCCAAAGTGCTGGGATTACGGGCATGAGCCACTGTGCCCGGCCTGGTGTTTACCCTTGTCAAGAATTGTTTTAAAAGTCTCAAATTGTATCCACTGGCTTCCCTTCATCCACATCTTTGCATATTGTTCAAACAATGTTAGCTGGCAAGCCAGGAATCAGTTTCTCTGAAAAAAAAATTGTTCCCATTGTTTAAATGCATTCATTTCTATAACAAGCCCAGTCTTTATTATAAACCCTGCCCCAGGTGAATGTCACAGTCAGCAGGCTGTCATTGCCAGAGCTCCGCATCCCGCCCCACCCCACTCCCACCTGTGTAAGGCATCCCAATAGTCCTTCACTCACTCTGCATGTGTACTTACAGTTTATATATTTTGACAAACAATTTTCTAATTTCACCTTTGGGCTCCTTCAAAATCTGAGAAAGATGTCATCCTGACCGAAGATGATTATAATGCATCTGGTTTTGGAAATCAGGTGAGTCTAGTTAATGCTAGCCCCCTAAAAACATGTCTGTAAGTCAGGTATCTACCGTGTGCATGATAAAGATTCATTGAGAGGTTCAGCTTGAATGTGCTCTGGTGATTCAGGGTTTGTATTGGAGCCAGCAGACTCCTACGGAGCAGTGCAAAAATCAGAGCCAGGTGTCATTCCAGATAAAGTCTGAAAACCCCAATCTGATATCCAGGCATCCCAAAGCCTGTCTCTGTGGGTCTCTCCATCCTGCTTCTACCTCTATCTCTGCCATTATTTCCCACCCAGCCTGTGAACATCCCACCTCGTTGTACTTGAACACAGAATGTATACTAACTTGCAGCATTAATCATTTTTTATACTGTCATGCCCTGTTTGTCCAAATAGATGGGGAGTTACTTCGGTGAGTGCCATGTCTCCCACCTCTTTGAAATCCCATCACCCAATCAGTGTTTCAAAAAGGTAGCAAAGTGTGATCATATTTATAGTATTTGCTGTATTTGCCCACGTACTCTTGTGCTATAAAACGACATCTGGTTTATCAGGTCTGAATTAGGCAATAATGTATTTATTAGCAAGTATGAACAATGTCTCATTACACTCCTCCTATTAGGAAATCTACAGTTGGGAGGTATTTCAAGGCAGTTTCTTTTTACTTCTTCCCATGAAATGATGGGTCTAATCAATTATTTTTTCTGTCTGTCTTCTACTTTTGTTTCTAAGAGTCTAAGAAGTTCAGAAAACGTAGGAACACACAGGGAGGTCAGGAGAATGTCGATAACTCCAACAGAAGAGAAATGGGCTCCTCCTCTGTCCCAATGATAATGAAAATAGAAGATGCTTTTCACTGAGGGTAAAGCCCTTTTAGCAGCTGTAGATTTAGCCACAGAAAAATCGCTCACTTTATTAAAGAAAAATGCAAAAAAAAAAAAAAAAAAAAAAAACCTCTTCAAGCTGGCACTTGTCAGCAGGACAATGCTGAGAACATTTTCTCAACTCAGCTGGGATACCCCAGGAAGGAACATATTGAGGAACAGAGGGTAACACTCTTCCAATCTGTTGGGACTACGCCAGAGAAAATCAGGCAACAGATAAACGAGGCTTGTCAGTCACCCCACTGGTTTCAGGGGCACATTGCTCACTACCGCCTCCACGCAATGAGTCACCCCTTGCAGAACCCGTCACAGCTCAGGTTTAATCAACCTCACAGCAGCGGGAAGGTGCATCACTCTGTCTTGCCATCAAAGTTGGGCCACTGCAGCACCAAGGCGTAGAGGGAGAGCTACAGGTTACATAGGTGAGAAGAGTATCGGGGACAGTGTCCATGGGAGGGGAGGAAAGAAGATTCCCAGGAAGAGGTATGTGAAGCCCACTGAGCCGTGCGCTCAGCCATAGTGATCTGGTCCCAGGGAAAGAGGTGGTCACTGAGGCGTCATGAATTCAGGGAGCACTTTCTGCAGCTACTCCTCATGGTCAGGCTCATCATCACTGTCCTCCCCCAGGGGAAATTCCTTCGTGGGCTTCTGGGTTGCGTACGTTCGGGTCTCCATGGGGCAGTCCTGACTCAGAATAGCCTGCAGAGAGAGGCAAGAAAAGAAGCCACTGCACATCTTTTTTTTTTTTTTTTCCCCCACCAGTCTCCCCATTCTGTTCTCCCACTAGTTCATCCAAGTCTGGCATTGCTAAGTACCCAAGAAACATGCACAAGACCCCCTGCCTGTGCATGCACCAGCCTCCCGAGGTACCCAATATATCAACCCTTGTCAGGACAAATATCTCATACGCTTTTAACTGAATCTAATGGTGGTAGTGGAAGTTACAGCAGGAAGACAAACGGAATCAACACCGTTCCCTATCACACCTTCCTGTCTTCTTTTGTTCCCTTGAGCAGCCTCTGTCGCCATCCCAAACCCATCAGGCCCTCAGGATGTCTGCGCTGCAGTAAGAGGAAAGTGCTTTATTAAAGAAAATCCTGTGGTGTGGATCTCTTCCCTGGGATTTTTGTACTTTTAAAAAGGTGACCTGCTGACCAACATGGAGAAACTCCATCTCTACTAAAAATACAAAAAATTAGCCAGACATGGTGGTACATGCCTGTAATCCCAGCTACTTGGGAGGCCAAGGCAGGAGAATTGCTTGAACCTGGGAGGCGGTGGTTGTGGTGAGCCAAGATCACGCCATTACACTCTGGCCTGGGCAACAAGAGTGAAACTCCGTCTCAAAAAAAAAAAAAAAAAAAAAAAAAAGACCTGATAAGGATAACTGTGCACTAGACTGAGAGGATGAATGGATGTGCCAATGGAATTCTGCCCACTTATGAGGGAGATAACTTGGTAATTCACATCTTGCTAGTAACTAGCAAGTTTGGAACAGTAACTACAGGATGTCTTTGATGGTCTTCTGCCCCCATTTCCCTTCTCTACTGAAGACCCTTCCTGATAGCCCCAGAAGGAGAGGAAGTGGTGACTTAGAGAAGGGAAATTAAGGAAGTGCACAAAAGAAATACGAAGATGAAAGGGGATTGGGAAACATGGCAAAGCAGAGAGAATATCAATAGAGCATTAGAGGGAGGAAATAACAGCCCAGGATGAAAGGGAATGAGAGGGATGATGGAAAGAAACAGAAGTGAATTTTTTTTTTTTTTTCCCAGCAGTCGGCGCTCCTTACAAGCTTCTCTTCCTTGGCTGGGGGGCTCCGCAGGTAGTAGCAGAGTGGAGCATAGACGATGTTGACGACCCCAGTGATGACCATGAGCCAGGGGAAACCGATGGCCTGTACAATGGCACCCCCGGTGGATGGACCTGGGAGGGATACATCAAAGTCACAAGTGTCTATGGAGCCTCCATATGGAGCATCCTCCACGTAAAATGCTATGCTAGGGGCAGTGGGTGACCCAGAGGATGTCTCAGGGTCACAGATCTCCAGAACCCTAGGAGGATAGCTTCCTGGCTGCACTTGCAGCTGGAAAACAGTAGATAGGGGAAAGTGAGACACCAGGTCTTGCCAACATACCTATAGCAAAGCCCATGCAAAAAGCCACATCAGCGATGGCGTAGACACTCCCATACACCGAGGTGTGGCGTAGATCCACCAGGTGCCCCATGATGGGCATCATAGAGGAATCCACCATGCCTGTGGCCAGAGCAAACAGGACACAGTCAGCACCACCCATAGTCAGTACCATCCCTCCTGTACCTCCATTTAGTCCACTCTCTTTGCCTGTTGTCTTCTGCCTCGGACCAACACCTATTCCAGGTGGGAATTACGAGCTCATCTCTCTACACCCCTGCCAGCTGCCCTCCTCTTCCTTCTGCCTCTCCACCTACCTCCTCTGATGAGAAAAGGGGGAGGAAAGGCAACAGACCCAAAGCCAACATTCAGGGGCTTCTCGTTTTCTTCAAGGGTACTTCTTACCTATGGCAAGGCCAAGCCCTGCATTGGGGCCAATGAGACCAAAAATATTGTGAGCCAGAGGAACCTGCAAGAGGAAGGAGGAGGAGTCATCAGGACTCCAGAGGGGTCAGGTGGGAGCAAGGTTCAAAGAGTTTTCACATGAAATGCATTTATTCAGAGTGCACTATTGGCCGCATACATCATCCTCCTGCACTCTCATACTTCCTCACTGAAAAGAATCCATACCTCCTTTTTAAGGATGTGAAAACTTGACCAGTGCCATTGTGTTTATTGCTCTATCCAAAGTTACAGATCTAATGAACGGCAAGATCAAGTTTGGACCTCAGACTTGACTCCACTGTGCTCTAATGAGGGTCTTCCTCTGTCGCATGGATACCTTCTCCCCTACCTCTACCCCCTCCACCTAAACATACGCTCCTGGCCTCATTCTTCATGGAATAAAGTTGCCTCTGTTTTCCATTATGGACATCACCAAAATGTTTTATTTAGACTTCTAACTTGGTAACTGTTGGAGAAAGAAGACAGAGAAGAGACCCCAAAAACCAGTTAGCTGTAAGTTAGAGAGGGCGGGTGGTGTGGCTTGAGTGCCATGTCAGAAAGCTTGTGAGACTCATTCCTGTTGCCCTCCCAATCCCCCAACAAAAACCCTTTCTTCCCTCTTTTGCAGGTTCCTCCTCTCCCTTTCTGGGCACCTGTCATTCAAACCTGCTACCCCAGGACACTCACCCCTCAAGGGTTTAGCATACTATTTAGATGTTACTGGCTGATAGCAATTTTTTGGGTTCATGCCTCAAGAAATGTTTATAATTTATCGATAGTACTGGCTGAGATTCACTATGGACTCACCACGTGCCAGACACTGTGGTTTATGTGGATTACCTCGACAACCCTGTGGACACTATCAGAACCCTCTCTACACAGATGAGGATGCTGAGCACACAGAGATGAGGCAACCTGCTCAAAGTCACATGCATAGAAAGTGGCAAACCTGCCATGGAACCCGGATCCCATGCTCCTGCTCAGGACCTCCAGCTAGTCTTGAGCACAGTGTACAGTGCCTTGTAGCCCTGTTCTTCTCCCCCTCAAGCCTAGGAGATTTGTGTGTTTCTCATCCCCACTGGGGAGAGGAGGAAATGAAGGCTTTGAGAGTTTGAGGGGGACTCTTGGAAATGGAAAAGTCCTTCTTTCTTTCTTCTTCCATCAAGCCTCTGGTGCCAGAGACTGGAGCATAGGTGATGGTTCCCTGGGGACTTATGAGGATCTCTCAGGGTGGGATGAGTAAATGAAGTCACAAAATGCACCATTTTGCCATTCCCAGAAGTGGACACCAACGTGTATCACTTCATATGCCCACACATACAGCCTCAGACCTCTGGCTCCAGCTGCCCTACAGCCCTCTCCCTCTCCTTTCCCACTTCCTCTCAATGGAAAGCCACTGCAGCTGGTGGTATCTCCCCCAGGGCTAAATTCCTGCCTACTCAGAAACACTCTTTCTGACAGTCCTTGCCAAGCCAACTCTGCTCATTTTAAAGGAAAGTAGTCTTTAAATGTCTGGGTCTCTCTCTCTCTCTCTCTTTCTCTTCCCTTCCCCTCTCCCAGGTCTTCTTATACTTACACAGAGCAAGCTGGTACCTACTGCCAGCATCCCGATTAGGGAACACAGCCACCTGGAAGAAAAGGGCCATCATCAAACACCGACAGGGGAGAGCTCCCCTCCACCTGTACCCCATCACCACCATGCTGACCTGTTCCACCAGCCCTAATCCCAGCAACCCCTTAGGACCTGAGGACAGCACCCCACATGACCAGTTTGTACCCAAGTGAGCTCTCTCCCTGCCCTTTCCTTGTCCCGCGCTGGCTCCACACCTTTTTCTATAGGCAGAGGAGGTGCCATGGGACACAGTCTTCCTTCCCTTACAGGAGGAATCAGCTGACTCAGAAGGCACTTGGTCCTTGGAAAGAGCCCTCAAACTTAACTCTTGCTGTTGCCCAGTTCAGACCGCCTCCTAACTGTCCATATTTTATTTGGTCCTTGAGGTCCGTCTCAAAAACCACAGAAAGTACCAAACTTCTTTCTTTCTCTGATGTCCTATGGCAGTGCTTCTAAAATCTTGGTGCTGAACTCCAAAGATAAAATTAAAGCTGTCCTTATTGTGGTGGAGGGACAGAATCTAGACTCATACCTCTTGGCCCCCAACCTTCCTCCTCAGTGGCCTCTGGGGTGCCTCTGTAGAACTCCATAGGGTTCCATGGAACATAATTTGAAAACTACTTTCCCAAAGTACTGCATTTTTAATAGCTGTTCTCTGATGTGGTTATTTTATCTCTTCAACTGGACAGCAAATGGATGGAAAGTAAGGGGTGCCCCTCATGTATCCACTGCCTCTTCCATACCAATCAGCTCAGAGCTCAGGACTATCCATTCTCCATACCACCCTCACCACCCACCACCCACCCACCCTCCCGGTAGGAAGTTTTTATCAGTGTGTACTTGTCCTAAACCTTCAACCATGGGGAAGCTGTTCATCATTCCAAGACCAGGGACAGGCGCTCTCCCATCTTACATTTCTATTGTTTGTCCCAGATCTCCAGGCTACATACCGACCCATCTTGTTGGCCAACACACCAAAGAGGTTGGTGCCAATGAGGTAGGACACGCTGGCAGGCAAGAAAGCTAGACCTGTGGAAGGACACAGATCCTTACCTTATTACATGCCCAGTTTATTCTAAAATGCCTTGTCTCCTATGACACAGTGAAGTCCAACCCTGTAACCTTCCAAGATCCCCAAACCACTTTGTTTTATGATTTGGGGATCTTTGTGCAAACCCACAGTAGTTGCCATAGGACTCCCACACCTCTCCTTTCTTCAGGAGCAGGGTTTTGTGTAGCCTCAATCCTTTTTTTTTTTTTTTTTTTTTTTTTTTTGAGACAGGGTCTCACTCTCTCACCCAGGCTGGAGTGCAGTGGTATAATCTCAGCCCACTGTAGCCTCGACCTCCTGGGCTCAAGGGATCCTCCCAGCTCAGCCTCCCAAGTGGCTGGGACTACAGGTGAACACCATCACACTTTTTTTGTTGTACAGATGGAATCTCATCATGTTTCCCAGGCTGGTCGTGAACTCCTGCCTGCCTCGGCCTCCCAAAGTGCTGGGATTAGAGATGTGAGCCACCGCACCTGGCCTAGCTTCAGTACACTTAATGTGCTTCCAGCTCCCCACTTAGATTCCTAATGAATGGCCCTGATGAGCCATTCTCAGGTATAAAATACCCTTGATTATCAGCATGAGAGTGTGAGCTTCAGAGGTGGCATGTTTGGGTGCCACATACCCATACATAATTCCTGGGAAGTTAATTTCTGCCTTGCTATTCACCTGCCCTTCTATTGCTCTGAGAGGGATCTTGGATTAATTACTAAACCTTTCCGAGCCTTGGTTTCCATATCTGGAAAAAGTAAAGCTACAATTATATCATACCAGGTTACAGTGTGGAGCAAATTAGGTAATGAGTGTAAAAATATTTTATAAATTGAAGTCCTGACCACATGGCTTTTTGTGACAGTAGAGGGAAGTGTTCTGGAAACATGGGCTTTGGAGACACACAAAGCTCCAAATTTTGCATTCAAATCATGGCTTGACAACTTGTTAGCTCTGTGACCTTGGACAATTTACTCACCCTCTCTGAGTCTCATCCATCCATTCATTCATTCATTTTAACAAACTTTTACCATGTGTCAGGTACTCTGGGGTCTGGGAATACAGCAGTGAATAAGACAAACAAAATTCTACCTCTCAGCTAGCTTATACTCCAAGGGAGGGAGACATACAATAAACAAGTAAACAAATATACATGAAAGAGAATTTTGAAAAGTGTTATGTGCAGGAAATTGAATGTGGTGATAGGGCAGAGCGACTCAGAAGGGCTACCTGGGTTTTCAGGGTTGGGGAAGGCTTCTCCGGGGAAGTGACATTCCAGCTGAGACCTTAATAACCAAAAGAGAGCATTGCAAGCAGAAAATAAAAAGCACCCAATGCAAATTAAAAGGTCTTAAAGAAATCATTTAGTTCGCTCTATAAGTAGAAAGGATATCTCTGTGGCTGAAACATAAGAGGAAAGTGGAGGGTGACAAAATGAAGGTCCTAGAAATGAATCTGGAATTTATTCCAAGAGCAATGGAAGCTTTGGAAGGAAATGACATAATTGGATTTATATTTTCTAAAGTCCCTTAGAAGAATGGGTTCATGGGACAAGAGTGGAAGGCAGACTATTTGCTGAATCTAAGAGAAAAGTGATCGTGCGTCAGATTAGAAGTCATGGAGGAGAGAAGTGAATAAAATGGGAGGTTTCAGAGGTAGAGTTGGTGACATTTTCTGTTGGATTGGGTACAGATGTAGCTGGAGTGATGAGAGGAAGTGAGAAATCAGGGATAACCTAGGTTTTTATGTTAATCAATTGGGTAGCTGGAGATAGGGAAGACTGGTGGAAAAGCAAGAGCATGGGGGGAACATGAGAGGTTTGAAGTGACTGTTAGATATCCAAGCGGAGCTGTAGGCAGTAAGACATACAAATCTAGAGCTCCAAGGAGAGAGAAATTTGAGACATTGGTTTACACATGGTTCTTAAAGTCAAGCGAATGGATGGGATTGCCTATGAAAGAATAAATAAAGAATAGAGATCCAAGGACTGGGCCTTGGGGGACTCCTATCTTTAAACGTTAGCACAGAAGGCAGAGATAGCACAGGTGATGAGGAGTAGCCAATGAAGTAGGTGAGGGGAGATGGAATGGATAAGAGGAGTCTGGCCTTTGATCAGGGCTGGGATGCTCCAACCATAATTAGAGAGAAGGCTGTGAAGGCGTGAAGTACCTCCTAGATACTAATGCTGCAGACTTTCACTTCCTCTCCCAAGTATTAGAGCAAGTTGTATCTCCAAAGGGGATCTAAGGAAGCTCTACATTGCATCCTTAGGCACCAAGGCTATGAACCCAGGGAGTCTTGCCCCTGGTTTCCCTCCCAATTTAGGTATACAGCTCTCAACATGGGCAGTTACATGGGACCCGTTCTCCACCACCCTTGCCAGGGCCCCAAGTTTGTAAATGGCTAGGAGGATTGCTCTGCCATTGTGTAAGATGCTCTCCTCCCCCAATTTCTACCCAGCTTACCCACCCCATGCAATACAATCTCTAAGCCTTGGCTCCTTGACCAGGGCCTTAGAACTGATGACCCAGTACTTTAATAACTGGAACTGGGCCTGCAACAACATAATAGATCAGGATGAAAGAGAATTGAGTGTATATGTAGGGATGGCCCAAATGCATTCAATGTGTAGCGGCAACTGCTTTGTTAACAGAAGAAAGCAGAAAAATAACTTTTAGAGGAAACCTCATTGTGAGCACACCTCACCAGTTCATACCTATCCTAAGTCCAAAAAAAAAAAAGGTAGCTTACTAACTTAAATATTTTAAAGTATGGGGCTATTCTGTTTTTAAAAAGATGATTTAACATTAACCACTGGAAATTCCCTTAACCCAGCAGATTTCCTAACAGGGGATTTAAATCTTAATTACCATACAAAGGTCCGACCAGACCTAGGAGGTACTCCCTTCAGGATAGGAGGATAGATGGTTCCTCCTGGGCGATTGAGGGGAAAAACCATAACAAGTATTCAGTAATTGATAAGGAAACTCTTGGGCGATTGAGAGAAAAAACCATAATGGGTATTCAGTAATTGATAAGGAAACTCTTGTAGAAGTAGTTAGGAAAATTGCCTAATAATTGGTCTGCTCAAAGGTTCTAGCTGTTTGCACTCAGCCACGCCTTAAAGTACTTAAAAAACCAGCAAGTCTATCTTTTTCTCCTCACTTTCCTTCTTGTAGGAAAAAGGCACATAGGATAAACAGGATCCATCTCTCATATTTCATACCCAAAAGGACTTCATCCAGGGCAACCAAAAGTTTAAGATCGATAATTAGGGCATATTCCTACAAAGGAAAAGAAGGACAAAGGCCCTAGTGGGCAAAAACTATCTTAATCCTGACTCAAAAGGTTACCTACACCCTCTCTGAAATGAATTTATATAAGACCTGTTGTTTATGGGAATGCATCTTGATGGGGAACTGGGTTGCCCAGCCCAGCGCTAGAACTCATCTCTGAGCGCAAAGCCAATGTTGGGCACGCTGGTAAAGGACCACTAGAATCTGGCAACCCAGACCCCCTTCTTTGTGTTCAAGAAACGTTTGAAAACAGGTGCAGGACTGCTACATGGGTGAGAGTAACTAATCCGACAAGCAGAGGTCCATGGGTGGTTACGAACCCTGGAAAGGAACAAGCATTAGGACCACAGAGGATGCTCCAGGACTAATGCTTATTGGAAAATGACTAGGGGTGCTGGCATCCCTTTGTTCTTTTCTCAGATGGGAAACATTTCCCCCCAAGGCAAAAACGCCCCTAAGATGTATTCTGGATAGATCTAATGTTACTGCAAGATCAGACACTAACCCCAAATGAGAGAAGCACTACCATAATTGCAGCCCGAGAGTTTGGCAATCTCTGGTATCTCAGTCAGGTCAATGATAGGATGACAACAGAGGAATGAGAACCATTCCCCACAGGCCAGCAGGCAGTTCCCAGTGTAGACCCTCATTGGGACGCAGAATCAGAACATGAAGATTGGTGCCGCAGACATTTGCTAACTTGCGTGCTAGAAGGACTAAGTAAAACTAGGAAGAAGCCTATAAATTGATCAGTGATGCCCACTATAACACAGGGAAAGGAAGAAAATCCTACTGCCTTTCCGGAGAGACTAAGGGAGGCATTGAGGAAGCATACCTCTCTGTCACCTGACTCTATTGAAGGCCAACTAATCTTAAAGAAAAACTTTATCACTCAGTCAGCTGCAGACATTAGAAACAAACTTCAAAAGTCCACCTTAGACCTGGAGCAAAACTTAGAAACCCTATTGAACTTGACAACCTTGGTTTTTTATAATACAGATCAGGAGGAGCAGGCGGAACAGGACAAACGGGATAAAAAGAAGGCCACCGCTTTAGTCATGGCCCTCAGGCAAGCAGACTTTGGAGGTTCTGGAAAAGGGAAAAGCTGGGCAAATCGAATGCCTAATAGGGCTTGCTTCCAGTGCAGTCTACAAGGACACTTTAAAAAAGATTGTCCGAACAGAAATAAGCCACACCCTCGTCCATGCCTCTTATGTCAAGGTAATCACTGGAAGGCCCACTGCCCCAGGGGACAAAGGTCCTCTGAGTCAGAAGCCACTAACCAGGTGATCCAGCAGCAGGACTGAGGGTGCCCAGGGCAAGCGCCAGCCCATGCCATCACCCTCACAGAGCCCCGGGTATGTTGACCATTGAGGGCCAGGAGGTTAACTGTCTGCTGGACACTGGTGAAGCCTTCTTAGTCTTACTTTCCTGTCCCGGACAACTGTCCTTCAGATCTGTCAGTATCCAAGAGGTCCTAGGACAGGCCGTCACTAGCTACTTGTCTCAGCCACTGAGGAGTGACTGGGGAACTTTACTCTTTTCACATGCCTTTCTAATTATGCCTGAAAGCCCCACTCCCTTGTTAGGGAGAGACATTCTAGCACAAGCAGGGGCCATTATACACATGAACATAGGAGAAGGAACACACGTTTGTTGTCCCCTGCTTGAGGAAGGAATTAATCCTGAAGTCTGGGCAACAGGACAATATGGACGAGTGAAGAATGCTAAAGTTAAACTAAAGGATTCTGCCTCCTTTCCCTACCAAAGGCAGTACCTCCTTAGACCTGAGTCCCAACAAGGACTCCAAAAGATTATTAAGGACCTAAAAGTCCAAGGCCTAGTAAAACCATGCAATAGTCCCTGCAATACTCCAATCTTAGGAGTACAGAAACCCAATGGACAGTGGAGGTTAGTGCAAGATCTCAGGATTATCAATGAGGCTGTTGTCCCTCTATACCCAGCTGTGCCTAACCCTTATACTCTGCTTTCCCGAATACCAGAGGAAGCAGAGTGGTTAACAGTCCTGGACCTTAAGGAAGCCTTTTTCTACATCCCTGTACATCCTGACTCTCAATTCTTGTTTGCCTTTGAAGACCCTCCATACCCATACTTGCCTGGTAAGCCCATTTAATACCACCCTCACTGGGCTCCAAGAAACCCTGGTCAAAATCCTACTAACTATTGGATATGCCTCCCCCTGCACTTTAGGCCATACATTTCAATTCCTGTATCTTTAACCTCCTTGTTAAGTTTGTCTCTTCTAGAATCGAAGCTGTGAAACTACAAATGGTTCTTCAAATGAAGCCCCAGATGCAGTCCGTGACTAAGATCTACCGCGGACCCCTGGACCGGCCTGCTAGCCCATGCTCCGATGCTGATGACATCAAAAGCATCCCTCCTAAGGAAATCTCAACTGCATGACCCCAGTACGCCCCAATTCAGCAGGAAGCAGTTAGAGCAGTCGTTGGTCAACCTCCCCAACAGCACTTGGGTTTTTCCGTTCAGAGAGGGGAGACTGAGAGACAGGACTTGCTAGATTTCCTAGGCTGGCTAAGAATTTCTAGCTGGGGAAAGTGACTGCAGCCACCTTTAAACACGGGGCTTGTAACTCAGCTCACACCCGACCAATCAGATAGTAAAGAGAGCTCACTAAAATACCAATTAGGCTAAAAGCAGGAGATAAAGAAATAATGAAATCATCTATCACCTGAGAGTACAAGGGGAGGGACAATGATCGGGATACAAACCCAGGCATTCCAGCTATCAGTGGCAACCCCCTTTGGGTCCCCTCCCATTATACGGGAGCTCTGTTTTCACTCTATGAAGTCTTACAACTGCAAAAAAAAAAAAAAAAAAAAAAAAAAAAAAAAGAAAAAAAAAAAAAGAAAAAAAAAAAAAGAAAAGAAAAAGAAAAAAAGAAAGAAAGAAAAGAAAAAAAAGAAAAGAAAAAGAAAAAAAGAAAGAAAGAAAAGAAAAAAAGAGAAATCTCTGAAATACGGGGATAATCATAATTTTTACTGGCCACAACAGACAGGCCAGTTGTGAGGTTTAAATGAAATAGTGCATATCAAGCATTTTGCATAGTGCCTGTTGCAGAGTAAGGGCCCTAAAAGCACTGGTCTTGATTATTATCATCATAACTGGTGAGTGACAGTGTTAGGGCTTGAGTCCAGGCCTTCGCACTCTAACTCCAGGTGTTTCCACTACGCCATATCCCCAGTGTGGTAGCACAGATGGCTCCGGTATAAGGGACTGCTTGAGATCAGCAGAGTGAGTTTCTCTGGATCTCACCAGCCCTTTTAATCCTTCTCTGTACCTAGAAAAAACAATGCAGCCTAACAAAAAATAGCATGGCAATTACAATTAAATTAAAAGTCAACAATCGACCAGTTATTGGCTGACAACTTGTTTGCTTTTAATATTCTCTTCTATGGAGTAGAAGTAAGCACACCTTAGTGTATTTGTGTAGGCTATCTGGACAGGTGGCAATCTGTTACAAACTGTACCCGTTCGTTTATATTTAATTGCTTAAAAAAATTAAAACTACTCAATTGTTTATCTAGTATGTGGAAGTAAGCACCTCTAGGAAGCCTACAGCCTCCTGGGTACAGCTCCTTGACATCATTTTAAATGGTGTGAAATTTCCTGAGTTAGATTTTTCTCAATCCATGTTGCTTGTTCTTTAGGATCTGATTATAGTTTACATTTTAGCAGTATTTTGTGCAAAATAGGTGCTCCAGAATGTCTATCTATGGATACACATCTGTTTTTAACAGTGAATCTTTAAGGGATGAGGGATTACACATTTTGTGACTACCAAAATGGTTTAAACTAAAATAATTATTAAAATTGTACAAATAATTTTTTATTTATTGACAGTATCCTGTATTCCACACACTGGGCTAATCCATTTAGGATCCCAGATCAAAATGACCCTAAAAAATATCTACATTTTTATAAATTAAAAAACTGGCGTTTATCTTAGTCTGTTTTATTTTTGCTGCTGTAACGTATTACCACAGATTGGGTAATTCGTAAAGAAAAAAGATGTATTTGGATCACAGTGCTGGAAGCTGGGAAGTGCCAGGGCATGGCACCAGCATCTGCTTGGCCATCTGGTGAAGGACCTCTTGTTGGGTCATCATATGGCCGAAGGGTATCACATGGAGAAAGGGCATTTGAGAGAGAAAGGAAAAGGGGGCCAAACTCCCCCCTTTTGTAACTAACCCACTCCTGTGATAATTGTTTTTTATCTACTCATAAAGGTGGTGCCCCTAGGGCTTCATTGCCTACTAACGGTTCCACCTCTCAACACTGTTGCATTGGGGATTAAGTTTTCAACACACAAATTTTGGAGGACATAGCATTCTACCCCTGGCCTCCAAAATTCGTGTCCTTCTCACAATGCAAAATGCATTCGTTCCATCCCAATAGTTTAAGAAGTCTTAAGTGGTTCCAGTATAAACTCAAAAGTCCGAAATCTAGAGTCTTGTCTAAATTAGATATGGGTGAGATTCAAGGTATGATTAATCCTGAGGCAAATTCCCTCCAGCTGTGAGCCTGTGAAATCAAAACAAATTATACTTGGCCCTTTGTATTTGCAGGTTTCACATCCTTGGATTCAACCAACCTCAGATCAGAAATGTTGAGGAAAAAAAATAAAAATAAAAATACAACGATAAGAATAATACAAACAAGAAAAAATACAGTATACCAACTATTTACATGGCATGATAGAGATGATTATAGTACATGGAAGGATGTGTGTAGATTATATGCAAATACGATGCCATTTTATGTAAGGGACTTGAACATCCTTGGAGTTTGGTAGCCATTAGGAGTCCTGGAACCAATCTCTTATGGATACCAAGGGATAATTTATCTACTTTCAAAAACAATGGTGGGACAAGGATAGAACAGACATTCCCATTTCAAAAGCAAGCAATGGGGAAGAATAAAGGGGGAACAGGTCCCATCAAAGTCCAAAACCCAAAATGGAAAACAATATTAAGTCTTAAAGCTGAAGAATAATCGCCTTTGACTCCATGTCCAAAATCCTGGGCACACTGGAGTGGAGGTTGGACCCCCAAGGCATCAGGCAGCCCCACCCCTGTGGTCTTTCTGGGCTCAGTCCACCCAGCAGCCATCATGGGTTGGAGTCTTATGCTTGCAGGCCACCAGGCTGGTGCCCCTACAGTTCTGTGATCTTGGAAGTGGCTGTCCATGACATCTTTTGAAATTTAGGTGGAAGAAGTCATGCACCCATAGCTCTTGCATTCTGTGCAAGGGCAAAATTTGTGCCACACAGACACCACCAAGGCTTACCACTTGCACCCTTCAGAGTGGGAGGCCAGGCCACTTCTGGGCCCACTTGAGCCATGGCTGGCACAGTTGAGGGGCACTGCACTGAAACGCAGAGAGCAGAGTCCCAAGGTGGTCCTGGGCAGTGAGCCCATGGAGGATGCCCCAGGCTTATTCCCAAACCATTCTGCCCTCCTAGATCTCTGTACCAGTAATGGGAGGCACAGTTCCAAAGATCTCTAAAATGCCTTTGAGGTCTTTCTCCCACAGTCTTAATAAACGGTGCCTGGATCCCTTTTATCCATACTGATTGCTTTAGGTTGCTTGGCCACACTCTTGGTGTGCTCTCCTAAAGATGCCTTTTCCTTCTTTCCAAGGCCAGGCAGCAAATTTTCCAAGTCTTTCTGTTTTGCTTCTCTTTTAATCATAAATTTCACCTTTAAGTCATTTATTTGCTCTCACATGTCACTATATATGCAGTTAAAACAGCCACACACAGCCTGAAGCTTTGCTGCTTAGATATTTCTTCTGCCAGATATCCTAGTTTATTGCCTCTAAGTTCTTCATTCCATAAAGTCCTAAGCTATGGATACAAGTCCCCCAAGTTTTTTCTAACTGTATAACTGTATAACAAGGATGGCCTTTACTCTAGTGTCCAATACCTTGTTCCTCATTTCTATCTGAGACCTTGTCAGAACGACCTTTACTGTCCATATTTCTATCAACTTTCTGGTCACAACCTCTTAACCAATGTCTAAAAAGATTCAATCTTTCTCTGTAGCTCTCCTCTTCTTCTGAGCCCTCACCAGAATCACCCTTAATGCCTTAACCACAGCAATACAGGCTCTTTCTAGCCTGCTCCTCCAAATTATTGTGGCCTCTACCAATTTCCCTGTTCCAAAGCTGCTTCCATATTTTCAAGTATTTGTTACAGCAGCAGCCCTGTTTCTCAGTACCCATTTTCTGTCTTAGTTCATTTTATGCCTCTATAATATAACAGAACACCAGAGTGTGTGATTTATAAAGAAAAGAGATTTATTTGGCTCAGGGTTCTGGAGGCTGAGATGTTCAAGGGCAAGCCTCCAGTGTCTATTTGGCCACCTGGGGAGTGCCTGGTTGCTGGATCACAACATGGCTAAAGGGGATCACATGTAGAGACAGCACCCACAAGAGAGAGGTGAAGGGTACTGAACTTACCTTTTATTATAACAAACTCAATCCCATGATAATGGTCTTCACCCCTTCATGAGGGTGCTCCCATGACCTCATCATCTCTCAAAGGTCCCACCTCTCAAGACTGTTGCACTGGGGATTCAGTTTCCAACATATAAATTTTGGGGGACACATTCAGACCACATCAGAGGTCAAAGAGGTTAAATAACTTATCCAAGGTCACAGTCAGGAAGTGGCGTGGTCAGGATTCAAACACGGGTGGATCTGGGCTATTTCCTCCCCTTGGTGAAGCTACCTAGCATACCGTGGGCCACACAGCAAGCACTCAGAGGCAGACTACACATTACTTTCAAAAGCATGAACTCCTTTGTTCCTCCCAACACCCTCGAGGGGTGCTCTTCATGTACAGCAGCAATTTTCTAGGTGTGATCACTGACCAGGTACATCAGCATCACCTGGAAACTTACTAGGGATGAAAACTTGTTTTGACTGAATTGCTCACTGTCTCCCAGCGATCAGAGTTTTAACAAGCTCTCTAGGTGATTCTGATGTAGTTGTTGGATAACCTTTGATGTCAGACTTTACAGACCATGTAGCATTGAGGAAGCTGTAAAAGATGGTGGTAACTGAGTGACTGGTAACTGAGTAATTGGTAACTGGCAACTGAGGCTGGTGCTAGGCTGCTGGGGAGGAGCTACTCTGTGTTGCGGCTGCTCACCGGTATCGAGAACCTGAGAGGCCAGAGCCTCAGGGCAGGGGATGCATTATCTGCATTGAACACCGACTAACTCAATTAATCGTCATGGTCAAAAGCACTTGCAACCCACAAAAATTCAATTTGGCACTAAGAGTGCAGCTGGGAGTCTTGCTTAGAATTGTCCCCCCCAAAATTAGATTTAGTGCTTTTTATTGCATGCTGAACTATATCAGGTTCTTATCAGCTTCCCTTCTGGCCCCGTAAGCCTCTCCTCCTGGCAGTGATGGAGCAATTTGCACGTAGCCTTCCCCATCCTCTTTCCTCAGGGTTCCTGGGAAGGGCTAGAGCCTGCTCCCCAAGCTCCTCTCTAAGTCTCTGCATGAACGAAGGAAGCTGGAACCCTCTCTCCTGGGCCCATAGGTTTTCGTAAGTGAGGGCTACATAAGCACCTTTATACAGGTAAAAAAATGAATAAATAAATAACCAAACGATAGTCTTGAGGATGAGGAGCTGAAGGGAGAAAAATATGGATGGTAATGGTGCACACGAATATTGTACATGGAACAAAGCATTTTCACCTCGTATGTCATTTATTCATCCTATTTCCCTTGAACTAGATAGTATTTTGATGCTCATTTTAGCAATGAGAAAAGTGATGCTCAGAGAGTTTAAAGTCTTTGCACAAGTTTTCATAGAAAATCAAAGGAGCTGAAACCAAAACCTGAATCTTTGGACTGGAAATCATTAATCATTCTACTACAGAACTAGGTATTTGACCTCTCCATAGCCCCTTTCATCCTCTCCCACCCTCCCCTTTCTCAGACTGCTTCTTTGAGGGACTGCACACCCACTTGGGCTTGATTCATGGGTGTGGACATGGGAGGTCATTCTACAAAGGAAGCACATTGTCCCCATGTAACACTGAGCAAAACGACTCATGGCACCCACCTCCTCCTGCCAGGCCCTGAGTGGGGGCTGAGGGCACTTACCCAGCTGCCACTTGGGGGAGCACATGGTCTGCATCATCCAGATGGGCAGTGTGGGCTCCAGGATGGCCACTCCCATGTTGGCAAAGCAGATGGACCCTGGGGAGACTGTTCTGTGAGCAACCGTGGCTGCCTGAAGCCCAGACACTCCCCGCCCAATGGGAGGTCATCGCCAGCTTACCTGCAGCCACCAGGATGTAAGGGTCTTTGAGAAGCATAAAGAGTGGAGTCCCCTTGGCACTCTGAGAACATGGATGACAAAAAATGTCCATTTGTACAGTGCATACATCTCTCCTATTTTCACAGAATCTGAGAAGATGCAATTAGGGGCTTAGAGACCATCTACAGCAGCTCCTTAACTGCAGAGAACAGGAATCCCAGCGCAGGGAGAGAAAGTGACTTGTTTGATACCACAGAGGGACCTGGAGGCAGGGCCCCTCCTGTGCCCAAGGTAGGCACTGTAGTAGTCAGAGATAGAGAAGCAATATATTCCAGCTGTGATTCCTGCCTTCACGTGACCATCAACAAGGTCAGAGTGAATTGGTAGCAAGGTCACGGTTGGACAATAGGTGTCTGGACTCCTGGTTTCCAGCAGATCTCCCTGGTACTAATGTTTGTCCTGGGAGAACCACAGGCAGAGCACCGAATCCCAAAAGCAAGCACAGAAGCCATAACTCAGAAAGCCTCTCAAGCTTTCTGAATTCGTTCTGATCATTTTAAGCCACACTGGACTAAGGTAGAAGCAGAGTTAAAATGCAGCCTAAACATGCAGGACCCACTCTCATCATGACACGCTCTCATCTAAACTTGGTCACCCCACCCTCCTTCCATGCATCCCAGCAGTCCCTCAGCCATCGTTATTGTCTTTGCCTGAACTACACGTCCTTCACTTCTCCACAGTTCCAAGTTCTACCCACTCTTTAAAGTCAAGCTTAAGTGACTCCTTCTTTTCCAGAGTGCTCCCTGACTCAGTAGCTGGGGCTTCTCTCTCTTTCAAACATCCTGAACACTATGTCCTAATTCTTCGTGGTGTTTACTACATTCTGTCTTGTAATAAATTTGATCATTTTGGTATGATAACCGTCTCTGCACACACACAATAGTGGATTGAGAAATTTAGAGATTCTAAAACTAAAAACATCATTCTCTCACCCCATTATTATTCAAACTAAAGAAACTGATGTAAATCATTAAAATATATATTTAAAAGTCCAATAAACCCTTTGACCCAACATTCCCACTTCTAGGAATTGACTCTAAAGATTAATGCTAACATTATAAAAATGCACACATGTAAATTACAGCAATATTTGTAACTACAAAATACTGAAAACTACCTAAACACAGGAGATGGAATAAAATATGGTGCACACACAATTGTGTACCATTGTGTACACATACACAATTGTGTGTGTGTGTGTGTGTATCACACAGGTGTAAAATAATGAGGAAAGATTCTATGAATTAGTAGAGTAATTTTCAGGACATATTATTGAGAAAAAAAGGAGAATGCAAAAAATAATACACAGTGTGCTGCCTTTCATGTAAGAGAAAAGGGAAAAATAAGAAAACACATAAACTATTTATTATGAGGAAAAAACACAAAGACACAGTAAAGACAACCCAGAAGGCATTAAGGCATTGGTTACCTACGCGTGGTAGCGGTGGGGGAGGGGAAGGGTTAGAAAGACTGGAGGGATTGACGATTTCTGACTATACCTTTTTGAATAATTTTGACTTTTAGGTGGTAATGTTTTATATATTCAAAAAATAAAACTATTTCAGTGTTTTGGGATGAATTGAGCCCCACCTTGGTCAAATTAGTATGTTGAAGTCCTAACCCCTAATATGACTGTGTTTGGAGACAGCACCTTTAGGGAGGTAATTAAGGTTAAATGAGGTCATAAGAGTGGGAGCTCAACCTGAAAAACTGTTGTCCTTATCAAAAGAGGAAGGGACATCAGGGCTCTCTTTCTCTGTGCATACACACTGAGTAAAGGTCATGTGAAGACACCTGAGAAGGTGGCTGTCTGCAAGCCACGAAGAGAGGCCTCACCAGAAACCAACCCTCAATAGTACCTTGACCGTGGACGTTCAACCTCCAGAGTCATGAGAAAATAAATATGTGTTGTTTAAGTTACCCAATCTGTAGTATTTTGTTCTGGCAGCTAGAACAGGTTAATATAATTAGCCAGAATGGAGAAAAAAAAACTAAAACTAAATGCCAAAAAAAAAAAAAAAAAAAGACACCCACAAATGGATGCAAATGAATTTCAAATGCATTATGCATTATATAATCACACTAAAGGTGGAAAAAAGAACCAAAGCAAGTACGGTAATTTCTAGATGTAGTATTTGGCTATATTCACTAAGTCTAAGGGAGAAAGATCTGAAAAAATCTTGAATATTTCTTGGTAGGTTTGTTTTTTGTAATAGCATGGGTAAGTATACAATTATACAAATAGGTAATTGTTTTTATCTATTTGTATAATAGGTATTTACCTATTTGTATAATAGGGGGAGACAAATTTCTTACTTTGAAAGAAGGAGAATACTTGTATGGAGTGGGGCAAGCAGGGAAAAATCCCGCGGAGTTGGGCTGGAAGTGGAGGTCTCAGTACGAGCTCGTGTGTGTGTATTAGCTCTGTCATTAAGATGGCAGGGAAACAAAGTGACCCCAATGGCAAAGAGCACATCGAGTGCCCATAGTTTGGTTTCTTCTTTTTCTTTTTTTTCTTTTTTTTTGAGACAGAGTCTTGCTCTGTCACCCAGGCTGGAGTGCAGTGGCGTGATCTTGGCTCACTGCAAGCTCCTCCTCCCGGGTTCTCACCATTCTCCTGCCTCAGCCTCCCGAGTAGCAGGGACCACAGGCACCCACCACCACGCCTGGCTCATTTTAAAAATATTTTTAGTAGAGATGGTGTTTCACTGTGTTAGCCAGGATGGTCTCGATCTCCCGACCTCATGATCTGCCTGCCTCGGCCTCCCAAAGTGCTGGGATTACAGGTGTGAGCCGCTGTGCCTGGCCCCATAGTTTGGTTTCTAAACGCCATCCATACTAATAAGAACCTGGACTCCTTGGCAAAATGATTTCAGGGCTGAGGCAGGGAAAGTACAAGATGAACGTAGGACGTATTTTTGTATCAAAAAGTAAAACATTACTCAAAAAACAATGAAGTTATGTTAAAATGACACAGCAACCAGTTAATGGGCTTTGACTTGTCAAATCTAAGACAATTTGAGTCTCAAAACAATTAAGGACTGGAGGCCAGGAGTTCAAAGCCAGTCTGGGCAACACAGGGAGACTCCATCTCTATAAAAAGTTAAGAATAAGCTGGGTGTGGTGGCATGCTTGTGTAGTCTCAGCTACTCAAGAGGCTGAGGCAAGAGGGTCACTTGAACCCAAGAGTTGGAGGCTATAGTGAGCCATGATCACACCTCTACACTCCAGCCTCAGTCACAGAAAGAGGCCCTGTCTCCAAAAAAAAATTAAATAAGTAAATAAATAAGGAGAGTGATGAGCTACAAAAATAGGACTCCATGATTCTACACTGATAATAATCAGATAAATTATTTTTTGAAGGTTTTTCTGAACATAATCACATGTACATAAAATTATCATATACCTATTTAGGTATTAATATTTATAAATATATATGTATAAAGGCAATAAGAAAGGAATGTCTATTCTTTTTATGTTTTTTAGAGGTTTTTTTGGAGACAGAGTCTTACTTTGTCACCCAGGCTGGAGTGCAGTGGCTTACTGCAACCTCCGCCTCCCAGGTTCAAGGGATTCTCCTGCCTTAGCCTCCTGAGTAGCTGGGATTACAGGTGCGCAACACCATGCCCAGTTAATTTTTTTTTTTTTGTACTTTTAGTAGAGACAGAGTTTTGCCATGTTGGCCAGGCTGGTCTCAAACTCCTGGTCTCAAGTGATCCGCCTGCCTTGGAGGAATGGCTAGTCCTTACAGCAAAGTGCCAACCGATGATTTGGACGAATTGGTAACCTAGAAAAACCAGTATTTTGTAAACGTTATAGTAAAGGCTAGGTCAGTCAAGAATCATCAATGGATAACAAATATAGGCAGAAAGGAAATTTAAGGAGGAGTAGGAGACTTGTCTCCCACAAGTTATTTATTAGTTACAAGGTGAAGAAGTAATAACTACACAAGACACCCAGACGACACCTTGACCCAGTGATCAAAATGGACATCACCACTGAGAGGTGATGGGCATTAAATACCTCCAGACATGACCCTCAGAAGGCCACGGTATCATGAAGAAACATCAGACAAACCAAAATTAGGAATGCCCTATAGATAACTATAGTCTTCACAAATGTCAGTGTCATGAAAGATAAAGGCTGAGAACTTTTCCAGATTAAAAGAGGCTAGAGAGGTGTGATGCACAAATGTCTTATGCAGTCCTGGACTGGACCGTGAACTAGAGAAAAAAAAACTTCCATGGAAGACATTATCGGGATAATTGACACAATCAGAGTAGGCACTGTAAATCAGACTAAAGTATTATATCGATGTTAAATTTCCTGAATTTGATAGCTCTATTGTCATTACATAAGGAAATAATCCTATTCTTAGGGAAGATGCTCTAAAGTATCCAGGGGTAACGGAATGATACAATCAATCTACTGTCAACTGGCTTAAAAAATTAGTAATAATAATAATGTATATTTGTTAGAAAGAGAGAGAATGGGCCAGGTGCAGTGGTTCATGCCTATAATCTCAGCCCTTTGGGAGACCGAGGCGGGTGGATCACTTGAGGTCAGGAATTCAAGACCAGCCTAGCCAACATGGTGAAATCCCGTCTCTACTAAAAATACAAAAATTAGCTGGGTGTGGTGGCGCATGCTTGTAATCCCAGCTACTTGGGAGGCTGAGGCAGGAGAATCACTTGAACCCAGGAGGTGGAGGTTGCAGTGGGCCCAGATTGTGCCACTGTACTACAGCCTGGGTGACACAGCAAGACTCTGTCTCAGAAAAGTAGATATTTGTGGGTACCTCACTTTCCTGGAATCTCAAGCTGGATTTACTTGCTGAATAATTCACCATGGCTGCACAGCTAATAATAAACAACGGCTGAATCACCTGGATGAGTGTCCCTATGCCTTGGCCAGGGCTGGAGGGGTGCCTATTCCAGGCCTGGGAAGCATATTCCAGGCCTGGGAACCTGTGCAGAGGGTATTTGGTGCTCCTTGCCCTGAGAAGTCCTGGATGGGTGGTGGTTATGACCTCCCTCCCATGGACCCAGACACCCTACTCCTAAAGCCAGTTTGAAAAGAGCAGCAGCATCTCAGCAGACTGCGGGAGGCTCCTAGTCTCTCTGGGGGAATTGGCACTCTAAAAGTATTGATTATGTCATAGTTTCTAATTCTTTCAGATGTTTCTCTGTTTACCCTCGATTTCATCATCTGTAGAGTGAGGCTAAAAATTGTAGTTATTTCATGGAATGTATAAGATGCAGCATAGATGGCGCACGAAGCAGAGCTCCTGGTGCATGAAAAGCCCTGAAGAATGATGAGGTGTGTCACGACTTCTGGAATACCTTGACGAATTGTGGAATGCAAAGTCAAGGCCTTTAGATCAAACTTTTTTACACTTGATGCACTTTCTTACTTTTTTTCCTTCGTGGTGGGATATGGATGTTCCAGAGCCATTTTTGGCTTAGAGTCAAACAAGTACCAACTCTGATACTTATTAACTGTGACAGAATGACAGGGATGTTCACAGAGGATATCTTTTATTGGAGAAGAGGCTGTCTAGGTAGCTCCCACAGCCTTCATCTCTGAGATGATGTTACAGCTCCAGATACTCAGTCCCCAATGTCATTATCTCCTAGCTATAATTTTATGTGTGTGTGTGTGTATATCTATGGAAATCTCCAGATATACATGAATATATATGTATACATACTCTATATGTGTGTGGAGTATATATACACTCCATATATATGTGGAGTGTGTATACATATAAATATACTCCATATCTATATTCATATATATCTGAAGATCTCCATATATAATATATATAACATATATAATATACACATATATATTATATATTATATGTATATGTTATAAAAGCCTTGTGAAGAATCAAAGAAGCCATACATATATATTCTGTATGGCTTCTTTGATTCTTCACAAGGCTTTTCAACCATCTTTGTCCAAAATCAAGCCAAATACCTCACTATTCCCCACACTACGCGAAATGTAGCCCTATCCTAGAATCCAAACACAGTTCTCACCTTCCCTGACTCTATGCCTCTTTACTTTTCTTCTGATGACTTGACAGGCATGCCTGGGTTTTTGCATTCAGCCATCCTGCATATCTGTTAGCAATGGAGCTTTGTGTCTGCTTACCTCAGGAGAGACTTTGGAAGGCTGTAGGATGCAAAGCTGGAGTGCTAAGAAAGAAAGAAGGCGAGACAGTTCAGCGTGTCTACTGAATAGCCGGGGGTTCCAATAGCAGCGGTAGTGCTACCACCCTATTATGTACAAATTTAACTCCCCGAGTTTCTTCTCCCTTTTCTACAATGGGGCTGTCCTTGATTCATCAAAACATGTCCACACCACCCATTCTTAGTCAAGACGGACACCACAACATAACACATTCCCAACCTGACCTGGGCTGTGTCCTGCTGGAGGCTCTGATGGTGACTTACCTCCATCCAGTAGTGCCAGGAAGGCCAGGATGAGGAAAGGTGCAGACTTCCCAACAAACTCATACATTACACTTCCAAAGGGAGCTCCCACTGGAGAGGCAAAGCACATACAGATTCCAGGGGTGAGGGTGAGTCCTATCCAGTGAGAACTGTCCACATTTACCCCGTGAGCATTTGCAGAAGGGCTGCTAGGGGCTAAGCTCCACCAGAGGCTCTGGGAATTCAGAGATGGAGACATGATCCCTCTCTCCAACAAGCCCACTTTCTAGTGGATGAAATGTATGTGTGTGGGAGTGTGTGTGGGTGTGTGTGTGTAGGGAGGGACCCAAATAATTAAAGCATGGTGAAAGTTTGACAGAAAATGTTGCATACAATGAATGCACAGTCGATGTCTCAGGAAGTCCAGGCAGCCACGAGGGCTTTGCCAAGTGCAAAGTATCTGGAGGGGAAGAAGCTTGTGTGAAGAACACAGAGGTGTCAGAAAAGAGTGTGTAGTTAGAGAAAGAAAAGAGAAAGTGGGTGTTAGGAGAGTATGAATATTTGAGAGGAGAAAAGTAGAGCCTTGAATATGCAGGAACCTTGTATACACAGATGAGTCATCTACTTGGCTTTGCAGCCTGTGAAGAAACATCAGGAGAGAAATACCACCTACTCTGGGCTCAGGAAGATTCTTCAGGTGGCATCTTGGTGGAAGGAGGGAGTACACAAGAAGGGGGCTGCTGCCAAATTCTAACCCAGAAGTGACAAGGAGCCAGGAGTGGCTGTTGAGGATCTAACAAGCTTGTTCATTTGGGAGTTCACTTGGGACATGATAAAGGACCTCAAGATGCACAGGTTTTAGATTGAGCATTTGGTTTGATGGATACTAACAAATAACAGGGATTCTGTTTCCTGTGCTTCCCATGGGGCTAGAGGGTGGGGCGTAGGCCAGGGAAGAGATTTCAGGTGTTTTCTTTTCGATGCGCTTGTGAGCTCCTAGAAGGCAGGAACTATGCCTGGGGCTTCCCACCCTACAGTTCTGGCACTGTACTTGGCATGTAATAAGTGAAAGTATGTAAGTTATCAGTAAAGTAGTATGAGGGACAAGTCTCAAAGAAAGGGTAATTTTATCATTTGGAGCTTGGGTTTCCAAGGCCAGAAAATTGGAGTCTGTATCCCGGCTCCGGCGTTTCCTGGCTGTGTGATCTTGGATGTTTATTTCGCCATTCTTATTTTCATCTCTATGATGGGGAAAATCAATCCTCCTTTTATTCCTGGTGGTGAGGAATAAAAGAGATTATGCCCGTAACGGATTTAGCAGAGCATCTGGCAACAGCCATGCTCTGGTGGTGTGTGCATGGGAACCGAGACGAGGCAGTGGCCTGTAATGCGGGGAGGCTCACTTCCTCCAACAGGCTGAGCTTCCAGACCTTTCCCTGACCCTCATGTGTTTCCCAGCTTCTTAAGGAGAAGGAACTTTTACATTTTCTCAGTGATATTTCTGAAGGAGTTGAAATAGGATGAGGCCAACGAGGGAAGGAAAATACTCGTCTTCCACACCTCGGGAACACCTGCTTCCTGGAATCCCACCCTCCCGAACCCAGAGCTCCAGCTGGTGCCACTTACCCAGCAGCCCCAGGGCCAGGCCCCCTAGAGCAATTCCCATGGCTCGTCCTCTCTCATGGTCATCGGTGTAGACACTGGCCAGCATCCCAAGACCTGTGCAGAGAGTGGCAGATGCAACTGACCCCCAGGGGCTTCTATCCACCTCTCAGAGCCCTTGGTCCCACCCTGTTATCTCTTCAGTGACAATCTTAGCTAGAGTTTTGGTTTGAGGGGTTTTACAAAACTTAACCCATAGTATTTTCCAAGTACTGCCCTCCCTAGGCCCCCAGGCCCCCACATTGTCCACTCTTGTTCAGAATATTATTGAAAGTGCAAGGCCTCTGGGAAGGATAACACAGAAAATCCATTGTCTGATTATACCATGTTTCATAGCATTTTCTTATTTCCGAGCACGTTTCCCTAAACGAGTGATTACAGAGCAGGTCAGGGAAAGGAAAACCTAGGCACACAGAGACCATTCTATTTAACAGGGATGCCCAGGAAAGAGCGGAAAAGCACTGGGGACCTGGAAAAGAGTGTAGGCTAGTGCTGTACGGCAGCTGGACTCTCAGGCCTTCACAGTCATGGGTAAAATGGCATAAAATACCAACTTCATAGGATTGCATTAGATATTGTATTCACCAGTACTGTGAAAACTGTGCTGGTATTACCGGTAGTATTAACATGATTACTCCTATAAAGTACTAAGAGGGGGACAGACAAAGGACCATTGAGTGTCACTAAATAAAAGCCTGCCCTTCTTCATGGTTTTACTGGAGGCTTGTTCTGACCTGAGCTAGCTGCATCTGAATATTAGCAGAGGAAGTTACGTCAGGCTCAGGGATCTATGGACCCTGTCAGAAATTCTATAATTCCTTTTTTTTTTTTTTTTTTTTTTTTTGAGTAAGGGTCTAGCTGTCACCCAGGCTGAAGTGCAGAGGCACAATCATGGCTCACTGCAGCCTTGACCACCCAGGCTCAAGCCATCCTCCCACTTTAGCCTCCCAAGTAGCTGGGACCACAGGTGCACACCACCATGCCTGGCTAACTTATTCTCTTTTTTTTAAATAGAGATAGGGCTCTTACTATGTTGCCCAGGTTGCCTAGGTTTGTCTCAAACCCCTAGAATCAAGCTATCCTCCTGCCTTGGCCTCCCAAAGTGCAGCAGTTATAGGTGTGAACCACTGTGCCCAGCCCAATTCCCTTATTTCTGAATCACAATTTCTACCTATCCAGATGATATTTTCCTTAATTTCTCCATATAAATATAGGATCTGAGGTAGTAAGAGATGTGTGTGTGTGTGTGAGTATGTGTGTGTGTGTGCATGCGTGCATGTGTGTGTGCATGATGAAGTTGCCAGTGTTACCTGCAACAGATGAAAATGAAGATCCAATGCCTTGAAGGGTTCGGGCCACAAAGAGTAGAGTGTAGGTCCCAGAGAAAGCAAACACTGGGCAAAGAGAATAGCAAGATAACTGCATTAGCAAATTGCCTTTGCTTCCCTGGCTGCCAGAGAACATGCCCATGATACTGCAGATATGAGTCATGACGCATATGTTTTTAATAAAGCATGATGACTGTTCCCTGTTTTTTGAGTTGTCTTTTCAATCTCCTACTCCTCCATCAGAACCACTTTTTAAATGCAAGAAAACTGAGAAACCACAGAAGTATAAACCAAGTCACCACACAGCAGATGGAAGGCTGAGTCTCTACATCTCTTGCCAAGAACCCAACATTCTGTCCACTGAGTGAGGGATGTCCATGAAGCTCAGTGTCCTGGGCTGGAAACTGGTCCTTAGACCATACTCCTGGATTCTCCATGTGCAACACCCAGATCCGGTCTTTACTATTGCTGGGTCCTACAGGGTCATCTGGAGTACAGTGACAGTACGGGGGTGCTTCGAGGATTATGGGAATTGGGTAGAAAATAATATATTGTGATACAATCAGATCCTTCTTTTTATCTTATATTGAATGATATTTTAACCAGACAAAATCAGCATTTATTAAATTATACTGAATACACAGCTCTTCTAGACTCTGTAGCAAATGCAAAATAAAAATAACGTCTAGTTATTGCCCTTGCAGAGGGTCAGTCTGTTGAGGATGAACACCCATGAAACTGAGAACCAACAGGAATATGTTACCAAAGCTAAATCAGAGGGTGCTGCTGGTCAGGGTAGTCAAGTCCAGACATGTCTCACCTCCAATTCCAGAATAATGTCTCCTAGAGTAAGAATAATCTCCTCAAAGTGTCCGAATCAGAATAATTGTAATCCCTTTGCCCATTCATTACAGATGTCTTTGGTTGTCTTTTTAATCTTCTCCCATTAACTTCCCGACAGACATGATCACACTGAACTTCTCCTTGTTTCCCAAAGATGTACATTCTTGGTGTCTCTCCTTCCCTGGCCACTAGCATCTTTTCTCGGGCTTTGTTATCTCCAATCTTTTCTGTCTACCCTTCCAATGTCCTTTGAGAACAGAGTGGCCCACTTATCTTGGTCTGCCCAGAACTTCCTTGTTTTTAAAACTGAAACTCAAAATACCACCACAAAAACAGAAAGTCTGACATCCTGGGAAGCCCCTCGCTATAGTGTGGATATGGGTTGTTTGTCCTCACCAAATCTCATGTTGAAATTCGATCCCCAGTGTTGGAGACGGGGCCCTGTGGAAAGTGTTTGGGTTATGCGGGCGGATCCCTCATGAATAGTTTAATGTCCTTCATTAGGTGGTGAGTGAGTTCTCATTCTACAGTTCTCTCAAGAGCTTGTGGTTTAAAAAAGGCAGGCACCTCCCTCTCCTCTCTTTTGCTTCCTCTCTCATCTCTGCACAGCCAGCTCCCCTTCACCTTCCACCATGAGTGGAAGCTTCCCGAGGCCCACACCAGAAGCAGATGCTGGCGCCATGTTTCCTGTAGAGCCTGCAGAACCATGAGCCCACAGACCTCTTGCTAATATAAATGACCCAGCCTCAGGTATTCCTTTACAGCAATGCTAAATGGACTAAGACACCCCTCAATTCCAGGCAAACCAGGAGAGTTGGTCATTCTATTTAGGAAGACCAAAGCAGTTTTTTTTTCACTTTGGACCCTTTACATGGGCCACCATTTCACTCCTGATTACATTTGGCATGGCTCCTAGTTGGCGGATGGAGAGGTTAAGGGTAGTAATGGTCATCAACATTCTCTTTTAAGTATTTTTTTGAAACATTGGACAATGCTACAAGGATACCCTAAACATCAAAAGTATTTTCTTTTGGTTAGAATTAGGCCAACTCCATATAGTCACACAGCTATCCTATGGAAATAATAATTATTTAACATATACAGTTTGGTATAAGTTAAATAATAATTATTTAACATACATAGTTTACTTTAAAAGTAAAGCTTTTAAAACATGAGTTCTTGGCAGAGAATCAGGCAAGCATATCCTGCTAAAACGTCTTAGATCCGCTAGCACACCGCATTGTCTTACTTCTCAGTGCGTGTCTCACGTCTCCCCAGGCAACCATCATACACTTCTGATACCTGGAATCATGTCTTTTCATTCTTTACGTGACTATAATCCTCTGGGCATTATACATGCACCGCATAAAACTGTATGGAATAAATCTTGAGCCTCATTTGATGAAATAGGGCATCTTATTTTTAAATTTGCTGCCTAGCATAGGCTGAGCTTCTAGAAGTTCCATGAACAGTGCTAACTTGAATTTCTGCATTTTCTTCAAGTCCACTAAAATTTCACCAACAAGATGCAGTTCTCAGAGAGAACCTCACACCTCAAGTTCTTGCACTTTGCAGCCTTCCAGCCCAGAATGCAACAAATTCTTGTTAAAATTGGGTTGATAGGAATCAAGTCCTATGCTGGGAAAGAAGAGAAGCTGAGGAAGAGGAAGAGAGAAAGTAGATAAGAAACGGAAAGGTAATAAAAACTCGAGGGAGAAGGAGGTATGTTGTTGGAGAGCAGAGGATCAGCAGGGCCATCGGGAACGAAGGCTGGATCCATAGGCTGCCTTAACCTGCAAACGCTAACCCCTTTTCATTCCTTCTTCCTTTACTTCTCAGCATCAATTTCCAGACTTGCTTTTCGCACGTACTGTGTTTATTCCATCTCCATTTTATTAGAAACATTTAGCTGATCCTGGATAGACTGTTTGTCTTTCTCTTTCTTATTTCTTTAGAAAATTTGCTTTTCTAAGCTTAACCTTTAAAGCCCTTAACTGAAAAGGAGTAGGCTTTTTGGAATTTTCCAGATGTTATTGTCCAATTTCTGTTTTTTTTGTTAGTTGCCCTTTACCATGGCATATCGAAATAATACCATTGCTTCTTGTAGATGGAAAGTTTGTATTAAACTTGCTCGAGGGATTACTGATACATACATAACACACACACACACACACACACACACACCCCATAGCATACATATTCAAACAGCTTTCATTACGTCCAGCTGAAGTGAATAAAATATCTGTTCTTGTATAGCAGAATAGACCAATTCCAACTAGACTGAATTGTCACTACGGTTATAGTCCACATACCAAAAAGAGCAGAGCATTTAAATCAATATCGCAGTCTGCTTAGTCAGATGCCTAATTACTTTCTAGGCTACCCTGCTATCTACACCACATTCACTTGATAAAATCAAAGGTAATCAGTGAAGGGAAGAAAAGAGGAACAAAATTACTTACTAACTGTGGAGAGAAACATGATAACAAAGCCAGCAAACATGGGGATGTGATATCCAATCCTAAAAGGGAATTGAAAAAAAAAGATACAATTCCAATAAGCACTCATATATTTGGACTACATTTTTAAATGTAAGTGGGAGCAGAAATGCAGCTATTTGGGTGTATGGTAAAACAGGCCTCTGAATGTAGCGTGGAGATGAAACAGTGGATGAGTACGAGCAAATAAACAAACATGCAAATATGACCATATGTTAGGGCCAAAATTCTCATTTCCAGAAAGGATAGCCTAGGTAGAGTATATAGGTAGAGTGTATATCTCCTGAAAATATCAGAATAATCCTAAATACAGCTCATGGGAAGCCAGTGCTCTAGATTACAACAGGACTGTCCCGTTCATACCCTTTTCCCATTCCAGCCACGCTCCAGGTCACTGATACAACATCACAGCACACTGCTGTTCATCGTTCTCTTCTTGGTACTCAATACTCAATATATCACTAAGAAAATCTGATCCCATGACATTTCATCAGTAACAAGTTATTCTTTGCATAACGAGCTTTCCAAATAGCTGACTCCCCTGGGGAACCAGACAAGTGAGTATTTCTTCTTTTTCCCTTCCAACCCCCTTTGTATACTTTTCTAGTCCTCCTACTCCTGTGTACCCTGCAGGGCCCTACACCCAGTGAGATACCTGTTGGTGAGAGGGCCCACGAAAGGGTTGACCAGAAGTTGCATCACAGCCTTTGAAGCAAACAGAACCCCAACCCGGGTATTCTCTTCCTCCAAGAATTCTGTGCCTTGCAAGCAGTTGTTTTTAGGAGCTGAGATGGCTTCAGTGGCCGGAGGTGGGATGCTGCTGGCGGTGTCATTCGTCCATGCTATGCCACTGGGCACGCTTTCTTCAACAGCCATGGTGGTGTTGTCGAAGAAGGAGAAGACGGTGGAAAAGGGAGGAGAGGCGAGGGCATGTGGGGAACTTCCGGCAGGGCCGAGGTGCAGAGAAGAGTTGACTTCTTTGAATTCCATGTCATATAGGAAGGTGGGCACAATTGGTACTGAAAGTCAGAGGACAGGTTATGGGGGCTAAGGACAGATGTCATCTTACCACTGAAAGCCAAGGGGCTAAGGACAGATGTCAATTCTACTGAAAGTCAAGGAAGACAGGTGATGGGAACTAAGGGCAAATGTCATCTTGCCACTACTAGGTTCAGGGGCACTATGACGAGGTTCAGCCTTATGCCCAAGGCTGGTGTCTGGAGTGGCATGGTTTAAAACCTACTAAAAGACTGTGCCTACCCAAGTTATCCTGTTAGCTAAAGTAGCTAAATTCTGACCTTATATAATTAGTTCTCATTCTTCATGGTTTCCACATTGGCTAACTCTTCTACTCACTTAGATTGACATGGAACCCTCCAAACCAACACACACTGAGCTACCACAACATTTCGCAGACATGTCCAGCTCTCACACAGACCTGGCCAGAGGAGGGGACGGTAGGAGGCAGGGCAGGCTGGTCAGAGGAGCCTCAGCTCTGGGACCCCTGGACAGGGCTTGAATCCCAACTCTGGCACCTGTTAGTGGAAAGGCCTTGGGCAAGTCACTTAACACTTCTGAACTTCTTTTTCTCTTTTACAAAGAAAATAGGATTTACCGTGATGTTTAAGATTTAAGATTATAATTGTGTGTGTGTGTGTGTGTGTGTGTGTGTGTGTGTGTGTGTTTCCCCTGGGAGCAATGATTCAGTATTCACGAATTCAGTGTTTGCAGTGACTTTACAGAGCATAACTATAACTACAGAACTATGAATAATGAGAAGTGATTGTATTGGATTAACAACTTGTCTCAGAAAGATCCTTATTTAAAAACATATATTTTGGCCAGGCGCGGTGGCTCACGCCTGTAATCCCAGCACTTTAGGAGGCCGAGGCGGGTGGATCACGAGGTCAGGAGATCGAGACCATCCTGGCTAACACGGTGAAACCCCGTCTCTACTAAAAATACAAAACAAAAAATGAACTGGGCGTGGTGGCGGGCGCCTGTAGTCCAGCTACTCGGGAGGCTGAGCCAGGAGAATGGCGTGAGCCCAGGAGGCGGAGCTTGCAGTGAGCCAAGATCGCACCATTGCACTCCAGCCTGGGTAACAGAGCGAGACTCCGTCTCAAAATAAAATAAAATAAAATAAAAACCATATATTTTACCCGAGAGGAGAAACCTTTTAGTACCCATTTATACATGGGTATAACTTAATGTAATGATTAGGAGAGTAACAACTAAAAAAAAGCAGGATTCCAAAGGAAAGAACCACATGGAAGGTAAGGTCTTGATAAGAAATCGGATATCCAAATAAAATATGCTATTTTTATAGAGCAGAGGCCGGAAAGGCACCGCTGTGAGAAGATGCTGACTGCCCCAGAGGCACCTGGAGTCATTAGCCCCTTGAGGAGGCAGTCTGGGGAGGAAGAAAAGCACAGCCAGTTCTGGCTCCAGGCCATCCTCTTCTCCAGTCAGGCCCTCTCTGGACCTCCTTCTTTTTGAACCTCCTGAGTCTTTTAGCTATGTTTGACAAGTTTCATACTCCATTTTCTGTAGGTTTTTTTTTTTCCCCCATACCCAACAACCTCTGTGTGTTTTTGAGCATAAAAAGGAAAATTCTCAGATGGATTCGCTGTTGAACTCAAGCAGGGTGTACGCTGCCTGCTGGGGCCCAAAGCAAATTAACGCTCAGCACAAAGACCCCCAAACGTACCCACCACAGTAAGCAGCATGTTGTCCAGGAGCAGAGCGACGAATACCACCACCAGTACCAGCTGCCGGGATGCTCTCCCCTCCTTCAGCAACCGCTGGGGAGCGGCCAGAACAGTCCGGAGCATGGCGAGGGCAGCGCTGGGGCAGTCCTCCCCTGCAGGCTCTTAGGGAAGGCCCTGTGACAGCTACAGGTCTCCTGCAGCCTTTACAGAAGAGGGGAGGGAGTCTGCCCGGATGAATGAAACTCACTATTGAAACGAAAAGTGCAAAGGGTTGCAAGTAGTAGTATGATATTTGGAAACATCTCCACGTCTGTATCACTGTTCACTTCTTACATATCTCAATAACCCTACCTGGTTCCCAGAATGCCTTCCAAGTAAGCATTGCTTACTAAATTGCTTACTAAATTCAAGGGAAATTAATGCCTAGATATAAATCCAGAAAAAAAATAGATGCTCTACAGATCACTTAACCCTGTGTTTTTCAAACATCTGACATTTATTTGCCTATCACATTGATGGTTTATGTCATATCTGAGGACTACCTGTACTATCATTTACTTCATCTTTTCCTCTAAATCCACTCTTTTAAAATACTGAGATACTGCCAGGTATGGTGGCATGTGCCTGGAGTCTCAATTACTTGGGAGGCTGAGGTAGGAGGATATCTTGAGCCCAGGAGTTTGAGTCCAGCCTGGACAACATAGCAAGACCCCTATCTCTCAAAAAAATTTTAAAACCAACATCGATATTGACATCATGTTTCAAAAAGTAATTTTATGTGGCATGCAAAAAAAAAAAAAGTATGGTCTATATTCTAGGTGCCACCCCAAAATATTTCACGTGGCACAGTGTCACTTGGGCTGCCCCCTGAGAAACACTGGTGTAGACCAACCTTCATCTCATAGACAAGAAACCTGAGCCCCTGGAGGTTAGGAGACTTGTTTGGGGTTGCACAATTAGTGTCAAACAGGGATGAAACCCCAGGCTTTTCAACTCGCAGGCTTATCCTCTCCCATTTTCCCTTGCTCTGTGGTTCTAGAAGCACTCTCATGCTTTTGTTTGAGCACAAACCCCTGCTCAGAAAGATGCCTTCGTCTGTGAAAGTAAAATACTGACTTTCCTGATTAGTTTTCTATTTAGGATTTCATATCATTAGTCAGCATTAAGTCACAGTACCTTGTCAAACTTCAAGTAAAAAGAATTTCTGGGAAGAATTTTGTTTTCTTTGATGTGGTTTCTGTTGTGGTATCAACAATACCAGTCATTTAAATTTTAAAATAGATTACCATCATGAAATCTATCGGGCCCTAAAAATTGTATACTCTTTGACTTAGTAACTCCAAGGAAGCCGTCCTAAAAAAAAGATCAGAGAGATCAGAGATGTAGTCAAAGACTTATACTCAAAATGACCCATTGCAGAATGATTTTTGTTACTGAAGAAAAGTCAAACACGTTAATGGTGGATTATTAAGCAGCTCTTAAAAATTATATTTTCAAATAATTTTAGTGACGTAGAAAATACTATTACTATAATGTTAAGTAAAAAAGGGAAATTAAACAGTATTTTCAGCTTGATCTCTAATGTCTAAAAATAAATATATGGGCACGTTTTTGAGAGAGTGGAAGGATACTCAAATGCCAGTTATTTATAATCAACGACTTCAGTCATCTTCTGTGTGTTTCTAAATATTCAACAATGAGCTACTTTCATAATTAAGGAAGTAAATAATTTTCAATGATTATCACTGGAATTCAATAGTCAGCCTCAGATGTTGGGAGTATCCCAAGCACTGAGCTACTCTGTTCTAAGCCCAGGGCTGGAAGAACCCTCTCACTACTACAGATTAATGTGACCAAGGTCCTAAGTGAACCAAACTCGCAGTTAAGTTTTAACCAGTAAATGCATGCAATTACTTAAGATCCTTCATTTCTCTGTATAAATGAGGTATTTCTGAATACAAATTGACTTACCATATGTATGGATAAGAATAAAAGACAAGCCAGAGAAAACTAAAAGACATAGCGAATGAAGAAAGTACTACAAAGAGAGAGAAACACACACACCAAAATCCCAAAGCAAAAACAAACAAAACCAGGAATTTGCCAACAAGTCAATAGTAAACTTTACTTAACAGTCAAAATCCTCTGAGAGGGACATGAATCACAAGGAAAGATTAAATTTGTCTGGAGAGAGAAAAATCTTACCTTGGAGCCCATCTTGGTGTGAGGCGCTCAGTGAGGTATTGGCAGCTGTTAGCAAGACAGCAGGGACACTGTTCTCTGAACGTGGATGTGCTGATGGATTTATTGCCTCCTGTTATCTGAGGATGCTGTGTATGTGTGCGTGTGTGTGCCCTTTGTCCACAAAGATTTAATTGCAACCTCCAACAGGGTTCATTCAGACCCTTAGCTCCCTGCGTCAAAGGCAGGAAGGCAGGGCTGGAGAGGATAAAGAGAGGGGAGATATTATCCTAAGCAAAGAGGCACTGGACTGCACTGCTTTGCATCTGTGCTTATCTACCATCGAACTCTTTAACTCTTGCCTGGGTCTGAATACAAATTGGAAGCCAAGATGGAACCAGCGTGCAGTTCCCATTCCTTGCTACTTGTACCAGAGTTAGCTTCCCGAAAAGAAACAATGCATATTGTTCTCAAGCCATAGAACCCCAACATCTACGGCGTTGGTAAAGACTTAGATTGCGCACTGTGTCTTCACATCGCAATACTGGCTCAGTGCCTGATACATGGTAGCATCCAATAAATATTTCTTGCATAAATGACTGGACAGCTAACTACAGGAGAAAGTGCCGTTCATTGTGGGATCTTGAGAGGCTCTATTGATCTATATTATTCTGACATTAAACCATGGGTGGCTCAAAGAACATAAAAAATTTATGAAAAAGCAAATACAATTTATGAGCAAGAGCAGTGCAGAGGTTTCCTATTGTGGAACTGGTGGGCCCCTCCTAATTGTGGGAATTCACTAGGGAACTTTCGATTTGACGCTAAAAAAAGGACAGGGTTTTTTTATTTTTATTTATTTATTTATTTATTTATTTATTTATTTTTTGAGCCAAAGTCTCGCTCTGTAACTCAGGCTGGAGTGCAGTGGCATGAACTTGGCTCACTATCGCCTCCACCACCTAGGTTCAAGCAACCCTGTAATCTCAGCCTCCTGAGTAGCTGGGATTACAGGTGCATGCCAACACACTCAGCAAATTTTTGTATTTTTAGTACAGACAGGGTTTCACCATGTTGGCCAGGGTGGTCTCGAACTCCTGATCTCAAGTGATCCTCCTGCCTTGGCCTCTCAAAGTGCTAGGATTACAGATGTGAGCCACAGCGCCCGGCCTACATGGAAAGAGTTTTAAAATGTAAACCTAGAGAGAGAAATAGGAAGCAGAAGCAAAGACATCAGTGGAGTGTATTCATTCCTATAGTTTGCTGCTATAACAAATTACTACAAACTGGTGGCTTTAAAACAGCATGTATTTAGTATATGGCAGTCCTGGAGGTCAGAAGTCCAAAATATGTCATACTGGGTTAAAATGAAGGTGTCGACGGGGCTGCATTCCTTCTGGAGATTCTGGGGGGAGCGTTGTTTCCTTGCTTTTCCAGCTTCCAGAGGCCTCCTGCACTTCTTGGCTCCTGGCCACGTTTACCTTCAAAGCTAGTAGCAATGCATGTTCAACTCTCCCTCTGACTCTGAGCCTTCCACCTCCCTCTTTCATTCTAAGGACTCACAGGATGACCCTGGGCCCACCCAGACAGACATTCCAAGATCACCTCCCCATCTCAAGATCCTTAATCAAGTCTGCAAAGTCCCTTTTACCATGTAAGGCAACATACTCACAGCTTCCAGGACTAGGAGATGGTCATCTCTGGTGTGCCACTGTCCCACTCCCTACAGGGAGCATGGCATACAGTCCCCCACTTACATGCAGGGCCTGTGGCCTAAGCCTCTAGGGAATGAGGGGGTTAGGGCCAAAAGATGGAGGAGTTGTATTAATAAAGATATTTGCAAGACTCTGGGCATAAGGCAGCATCCTTTATGGAGTCCAGGTGACAATTCTGCCACCATGCCCTCCACCCTAAGTACGTGTAGGAACTCTGAGGGTTGACAGCCTCCAGCGTAGTACAGCTGTGTCCAATAGAGGGCGCTAGAGGCAGAGGGCTTGGGTAGAGCAGCCTCACAGGGATGTACTGAGACGCCACCTAAGTGGGGATGCCTCCCAAAAATTGGGAAATCAAGGTTTTGGCAAACTGAGGGCCTGGGAAAGCAGGTATAGACTAACAATCACCATATGTTGGGCAATAATAAGAATAAGGGCAACAATAACAGTAGCTATCATTTATGGATTACCTACATTTGGCCATGTTTCTAATACATACTCATACATTATATGGATAATACGTATTAGTTCAAATATATATGTTTTTTCAATTTATTGTAACCATGCTAGTATTCACAGGCTGGCCAAGTCTGGGGTCTCCTCACAAATGCCCATCACTATTAATAATCAATGTGTTGTCTATTAAAAATGAATGAGCACTCATCTTCCTCCCATTAATCATATAACGTAAAAAATAAATAAATAAGCTGTGAGTACGGTGGAGTGGAAATTCACATACACTGTTAGTAGCTAGGCAACTACCGTTCTTTTAGAAAGCAGCGTGGTTTTCCATCTTTTGTCTTTGAAGTTATAAAATGTGTGTTGCTTTTGATCCAGTAATTTCACTTCTTAGGAATCTATCTAAAAAGGTATGCTAAAATATGGGGGAAGGGAGGGAAATCACAGGTACAAAATTTTTATCATAGGATTTAGAGAAAAACTAGAAATATCTCAAATGTCCAACTGTAAAATTTATTTCAGTGCATGAGCTTGAAGGACTGTCATGTTGCCCTTAAAACAGATTTTAAAAGAGTTATAATGAAGACTATATATCAAGTTGGAAAAAATTACATATATATACATAATTTATATTTATAGATTACATATATAACACGTAATTTATATTCTATAATATGTTATACATAATATATGTCATTTATATGTGTATACACACAGATATTGCAACCGAAAGTAAAAAAGTAGAATATAAAACTTTATGTAAATTGGAGCTGGGTGTGGTGGCTCATGCCTGTAATCCCACCACTTTGGGAGGCTGAGGCAGATGGATTACTTGAGGTAAGGAGTTCAAGACCAGCCTGGCCAACATGACAAAACCTTGTCTCTACTAAAAATACAAAAGTTTAGCCAGGCGTGGTGGCACATACCTGTAGTCCCAACTACTTGAGGGACTGAGGCACAAGAATCACTTGAACCCGGGAGGCAGAGGTTGCGGTAAACCAAGATCGCACCACTGCACTCCAGCTTGGGCGATAGAGGGAGACTCTGTCTCAAAAAAAAAAAGAAAACTTTATGTAAATTCACAGTAGCATGATGCACAACAGCTAAAAGATGAAAGCAACCCACATGTCCCTCAATGGATGAATAAAGGAAATTCTGATCCTTGCTATAACATGGATGAATCTTGAGGACATTATACTAAGTGAAATAAGTCAGTCACCACAGGACAAGTACTATGTAATTCCATTTATATTAGGTAAGTTTTATAGTCAATTTCAAAGAAATAGAAAATACGATGGTGGTTTCCAGGGTCTGAGGGAAGAGGGAAATGGGAAGTGATTGTTTAATGGGTATACAGTTTCAGTTTTGCAAGACGATTACTTCTGGAGGTTGGTCAGTTGCACAATAAGGCGGGTATACTCAACACTACTAAACCATACACTTAAAAATGGTTAAAACGGCAAATTTTATGTCATGTATATTTTGCCACAATTAAAAACGTAAAAGCAATACTTTATGTACATTGTGATTATATAAGTGGTTAGGCCCAATGGCAAAATTATGGAAGATTTTTAATTTATTATTTAAATAATAGTGAACAAAACTTACAAATGAAGCATTGCCAGTAAAAAGTAACACTTCAGTCTATACTGGTGGACTCTGAGCCCTTGCAAATAAATAATAATTTCTAGCCAGAGCATCCTGTTGAGAACCCTCTGAGACTGAAACTGAAGTTCGAGGCTCTTTGATAGCTGCTCTGTTATCTTCCCAGTTAAAGTGGTTGGCATACAACATCCTCAGACAGACGGCTTTTTCTCTGGGCCAAATAATATCTATAACCCAATTACATGTACCTGGGGCTGTGGTTGACATGGCCTGCTGGAGGAGACGGTCCTGTGACTCAGAGCTGGAGGGCGCTTTTGTTTCTCATTGCTTCCTGTTTCCTGTGCTGTTCAAATATTTAACAATCAGTTCCAACTTCTTCCATTCAGCACATGTCATTGTCCCAGCTCCAGCCTCGGACTGGAGGCTGACTTTGGTTCAGAAGTCACAGGCTTCTGAAAACAAAGCCTAAGAGAAGTCAGGGTGGATACTTTACGGCCATGATATACAGGGCACTCTGGACCCTGTAGGAGTGGATATGTGTCCATAAAGACCGGGAATTGCTATGTCTGTAAAGCAAGGAAAGTGCTGGTTTCAGATCCAAGGGAAAAGGAGGTTCTAAAAAAGTAAAATCAACAACAACTGGAACCCCAGTGAACAGTTCTATTGTAGGGACAGTGGTAGCAAACTCAGTAATAAATAAGTGATAGGGAAATTCAGTTAGGAAAATTCAGGACCTACCCCCAACCCACCACCAAAACTGGCATCCCTTCACAACATCAAAAATATTTGGAAAATGAAACAATAAAAAATAACAATACAGGCTGGGGGTGGTGCCTGACATCTGTAATCCTAGTGCTTTGGGAAGCCAAAGCAGCAGGACTGTTTGAGCTCAGGAGGTCGAGGCTGCAGTGAGCCATGATTGCGCCACTGCACTCCTGGGTGACAGAGCGAGATCCATGTCTCAAAACAACAACAACAAAATCCAATCAACCAACAAACAAAACAAAACAAAACAAAAAAACCAATATAACCATAAAAAATAACACAAGTAAAAAACCAGTAAAGTACAATAACTACTTCCATAGCATTTACCTTGTGTCAGGTATTAACAGTAATCCAGAGATGATTTAAAGTATACAGGAGGATGTGCATAGGTTATGTGCAAATACCACACCATTTTATATCAGAGACTTGAGCTTTCATGGATTTTGGTTTCTGCAGGAGGTCCTGGAACCAATCCCCCATGGATACTGAGAGATGATTATATATCATTTCAAAAACCCCCTCTAACTATCCAGTGTCAGCCTGGCCACTTTCCCCAATTGTCAGGGTGGATTAACTCTGCCTAGTTTGACTCAAACCTGCTTTGCATGGAAAATGCAGTCACAGTTACATTGACTGGCCAGAACTTCTGCCTCCTTCCCTTTGTTTCATCTTAGAACTATGCAGGAGATGGTTAAGAAGCAGACTGGCCAGATCCAGAATCAGAGATATCAAGTTCTATGAGACGTAGGAGACGTTGCCCTGGATTACGGTTATCTGTCTCTGGAGCCTAAACTTTAAGGGCAGGGGTTTTATCCTACCCATCTCGGTATTCCACCCAGCACCAGGCATCTGGCCCAATAGAGGTGATCAATAACTACTGATGGTTTTTGTTGGTAATGATGAGGTGGAGTCATTCTCGCCTCTCTGAGTATCGCTTAAGACTGGCAAGGTGTTGGAAGCTTTGAAGTAGACATGCACCTCCCAGAGCCCCCGGCGCTTCAGAATGGGAATAAGGACATTCCAGCTTTTACTTGGAATTCAGCTCTCAGACCCACCCAACCTTGACTGTGTGAGCAGAATTCCACAGGCAGAGCTGATGGGTTTAAAACCCACCATAGATTCTTGAGATCTTAGCCTTGGCAATGGCTCCTTGTTAAGTTTAATTTATATGAAAGATATAGAAAAATCTACCATCCCCAAAATCATTGTGGGTGACCAGGGAGTCTGTGGAAATATCTATAATATCAATGGAGCAGGAAGAGCCAGTGTTAATGTCTCTTAGAGAGAAACGGCATGTTTTCTACAAATATCTTGTTTCAGTCCTGGGTCTGCCATTCACTTAGCTGGGAGACTTTCGACCAACTGCCTGATTGCTCGGTACTTCCATTTGCTGACTTAGAGCATTCTTGTGAAGATTCAAAAAAATAAATGAACAATAAACACTTAGAAGAGTGCCTGGTTTACGCTATGCACTCACTTATCAGAAAAACAGTAAACTACTAACTCTGCTCTCACTGAACTCCTCTTTATGTTGAGGGAATTTCTAAACACTAAGTTCCCTAAAACAAATTCCTCTTCTAAGTGCAGCATTCACCGTGAAATGCTTCAGAATTCTTATCTCATGCTGACCATGAGAATGCAGAAACCTTACTCAAGACTTACTTCCACCCAATTTTGTTCGTCAAATCCAAATCCTTCCCAAGTTAGGTCTAACTGAAAAAATTCACCTCCCCTCCCCAGCCCCCTGTGGAGAACCACCTGACCTAAGCCACTCCTCTTTGACCCTTCTCTTACCAGGTAGACAACGCAGCATGCTCTTCCATACTGTTTTGGATGAAAAATAATGTGTGTTCATCTTATCTCTACATTTCAGCCTTTAGCTGCTTTGAAATAATGTATTACATAGTAATGTCGCCTTTGCTTTAAAGATGTAACCCAAACCCAGAGGCACAGAGCTAGTTAGGCGCAAACCTGAGGCTGCTCCTGCAACTCTCAGTCCAATGTACTCACCACTGAGAGCAGAAACATGTCCTGTGGTCCTTCTGCAGTTCTGCAGTTTTCAGCATCACGTTGAGTTTATGAGCAGTGCTCACTTGGTATGTACTTGTTGATAGAAAATGTCATTCAAGTGCTTTGACTTCTCTAATGAACACATCATAAATAAGCCGGGAATTAAGGCCCTTTCTGGCAATGGTCAGATTCAGACTTTGAGACAGTACTGCCACATTGCCATGACAACTGGTGGAAATGATCCTAATGAGAATATGGCCCTAGAATTTTTCCGGATACTGTCCGATGTTATCAGTCCAGTTGGTCCCCAGGTCATCCTTGACACAGAAAAGAGGCTTCGGGCAGATGTCAGGTCAGAGCCCGGGCCTTAGATTTTTTATTTCAGAGGATCAGACACCTGCAACCACCTTAGAAATAATTTGATCTTCCAAAGTTCCCTTAGATGGGGTTAGAATAGACCGTCTATAATTACTCTGCATCAGAAAGGACCTCCCAGACTTACCCAGATTTGTACACAAGCAACAGGGCCAGAACTAGGTGACTTCAGAGGCCAGGGAGTGAAAAAGGAATGGTCTGTGGTCTAGAAAGCTTAGATGGCTGGTATCTCACTTCCAGAACTTAGGAAAATCACTTTACTTCCCTAAGATTCAGTTTCCTCATCTGTAAATTAGGGAGTTAAGTCTAGTTGAGTGCTAAGATCTATTCTAGGTTTTATAATCATTCTGGTCTTAGAGGTAAAACAATGAGTTCTCATCTAATGTTGACTCTGTCATCTGTTACTAACCCCTTTGACTTGATTTTTATCAGGCTTCTGTAATATAGAACTTTTTTTCTTTTTTTGAGACAGAATCTCACTCTGTCAGCCAGGCTGGAGTGCAGTGGTGCAATCTGGGCTCACTGCAAGCTCCGCCTCCTGGGTTCACACCATTCTCCTGCCTCAGCCTCCCGAGGAGCTGGGACTACAGGCGCCCGCCACCACGCCCGGCTAATTTTTTGTAGAGTCAGGGTTCCACCGCATTAGCCAGGATGGTCTCTATATCCTGACCTCGTGATCTGCCCGCCTCAGCCTCCCAAAGTGCTGGGATTACAGGCGTGAGCCACCACGCCCGACCTGTAATATAGAACTTTTAACTTACAGGATTGCATGCTTATTTTACCACCAGCCATAAAACCTGCTCCCTGTTAAAGTGAAAATTACACCATTTTAAACAGAATCACCTTATTATTTCTCATTGTACTTTTGATTCAAAAGCATAATGAATGTTCATGCCAAAATGTGACAAATTAAAAAGGAAAGCAAAACATCTCATAATTCAGAGTAGTCACTGTTAATATCAGTATCTATTCCTTTACAATATGTTCCAAGTGTATGTGTACACAAATAGATAATACAAATCATATTGTGTATGCCACTTCATATAGAATGCTTTACTCAGTACTGTATTATGAAAATTTTCCCACACTTAAACTATTTTTTTGTCTATCTTAATGTCTGAATACTTTTTCCATCACATCAAAGTATCTGATTCCTTTTTGTTGGAACACTTGTGATGTGAAAAGGTTATCATGATCTGGCAACAAAAGAGGGTCTTCGACAAAGGACATTTGGAGTTTCAAGGACAAATATCCCCATTTCAGACAGCCAGACAACAGGAAAGCAGCACTCGGTAAGAGACCTTCCATCCATCAGCTACTTCTTGGTTTTTATGTTTAAACATTTGCATCACTCTCCTAAGTAGCCATCGTTCTGATCATAGGGGTACCTCTGTTCTCCCCTGTCTATTCTACAACACATCTGTGACCCCAGTGACAAGGAAAGTAATATGGGATATGGAAGAGAACCAGAGATCTCAGTTTTAGGAGGTCAATGTATAGTTTCCCGCCTATATATCTCACTCTGCATCTGATGGTCAGAATTTAAAAATAACCAACATGGCCAGGCGCGAAGGCTCACGTCTATATTCCCAGCACTTTGGGAGGCCGAGGTGGGTGGATCACCTAAGATCAGCATGTGGAGACCAACCTGGACAACAGGGAGAAACCCTATCTCTACTAAAAACACAAAATTAGCTGTGTGTGGTGGTGGGCACCTGCCATCCCAGCTACTCAGGAGTCTGAGGCATGAGAATCGCTTGAACCTGGTAGGCGGAGGTTGCAGTGAGCCGAGATCATGCTACTGCACTCCAGCCTGGGTGACAGAGCACGACTCTGACTCAAAAAAAAAAAAAAAAAGCCAACAACAAAGTATATAAAAAATGAATTAGCTTCCTCTACCATATTATGCTGAAAATTTTGTATTGATGATTTTATGTTGTCATATGCCTTGTTACATAGAAACACCTGGGTCTATTTATTTAATCTGTTGTGGTTTGTCTTCATAATATTTTCCTTGATTAGAATTTTCCAGCAAATAAAGAGAGATACACATTATATGGGGAAATTTCAGTCACTGGCATGAGATTTTCTTACCCCCTCTTCTCTATTTTTCTTCCCCAATAATCATTTGTGATAAGAGAATAAGAGTTTGCATTTCTGTCTAAGGTGTTGACTTCTGGAAGCTTCTTTTTAAATTCTTGAGAAGCAGGCATGACATGAAATCTTCCCAACTCACAGATGGAGATTCAAAGACAGAAGGAATTGAGGATTGGCCCAAGGTTGCACTGTGCGTAAGGAGACAGTCAGCAATGAAACTGGGCTGGTGATTCTGAGTCTCATGTTTTGACCACATTCCCTACTCCTGGGGAATTCCTGGGATTTTTGCGTTCCTTGGGAGTAAAACAAGGATATGATTTCAGCAAATAACAGGAGGACAATAGCTAGTATACAATATCAGTATGGTGACTCCTCCTTGGGGCGAGGGGGGAACCCTGCATACGGAAGAATAAGATCGGAGGACAATCGTTCATTTTTTCAGAAAAGAGCAACACACTTTCATTTATCTAATAGATATTTACTAAGCACTATGTGCAAGTTACCTTGCTAGGTACTTGAGATAGAAGACAAGAAAATAGGATATGGTCCCTGCTTAATACAAACTAGTCAACTAGTCCAGGAGACATGTCATTTCGCTTTTAGAAAAGAGCCTGACACGGCCGGGCGCAGTGGCTCACGCCTGTAATCCCAACACTTTGGGAGGCCGAGGTGGGCGGATCACGAGGTCAGGAGTTCAAGACCAGCCTGGCCAACATGGTGAAACCCCATTTCTACTAAAAGTACAAAAATTAGCCGGGCGGTGGCAGGCTTCTGTAATCCCAGCTACTCGGGAGGGTGAGGCAGGAGAATCGCTTGAACCCAGGAGGGAGAGGTGGCAGTGAGCCGAGATCGTGCCACTGTACTCCAGCCTGAGCAACAAAAGCAAGATTCTGTCTCAAAAAGAAAAGATAAAAGAAAAGAAAAAAGAAAAAAAGAGCCTGACACATATTACTTAACACATAGTCTATTAATCAATAAATCAAGCAAGTAATAATAATGTTAGCTAAAACATATCTAGCCCTGCTATTTGCCAAATACTTTGCATTCTTTATCTCTTTTAATACAACAGTTTTATGAAGATAATATTATTATTCTCATTTTATAAACTAGAAAGACGAGACCTAGAGAGAATAAATTTTGTTCAAAGTCATAGAACTAATGAATCAGGACTTAAACTAAGTTTGTCTGACTTCAGAGTCCATAGCCCAAGCCCCTGATAAAAGAAAATCTTTAGGTGAATCAAATGTAAAGGCGCTTAATTGAGCAAAGAATGACTTGCGAATCAGGCAGCCCACAGAATCACGGCAGATTCAGACAGACTCCAGGGATGCGTCATAGAACCAATTTATAGATAAAAAAGGGAAGTGATGCCGGGCGCGGGGGCTCACGCCTGTAATCCCAGCACTTTGGGAGGCCGAGGCAGGCGGATCACGAGGTCAGGAGATCGAGACCATCCTGGCTCACACAGTGAAACCCCGTCTCCACTAAAAATTCAAGAAATTATCTGGGCGTGGTGGCGGTGCCTGTGGTCCCAGCTACTCAGGAGGCCGAGGCAGGAGAATGGCGAGAACCCGGGAGGCGGAGCTTGCCGTGAGCCGAGATCGCGCCACTGCACTCCAGCCTGGGCAGCAGAGCAAGACTCCCTCTCAAAATAAATAAATAAATAAATAAATAAAGGAAGTGACCTACAGAAATCAGAAGTGAGGTGCAGAAAGAGCTGGATTGGTTACAGCTGGGTGTTTGCCTTATTTGAACAGATTTTGAACACTCAGCAGTGTATGAGCAGCTGAAGTACCAACTGCTGCGATCGACCAAGACTCAGCTACTGTTACAGGCGCAAACTCCTAAGTTAGGTTTTCCATTTTGTCTTCCTATTAAGTTAGGTTGCAGTTTATCCACAAGGACTCAAATACGGAAGTACAGAGTCCTTCTCAGGCCATATTTAGTTTGTTTTAGCATCTCTTACCCTTAATATTGTGCAGGCCCGCCCACCTCCAGGTGATACTCTCTCTGTGTGAGTATATGTGACTTTTGGATATTTAATACACATTTTAGAAGAGAAAAAGATTTTTCTTTCCAAATTGCAGCATCAATGATTGACATCGCTGCAGAATTTTCTGCTTTTTACCAATGTACGAACGTGTTTTACACTATTGCAACTGGTCTATATCCGTGCTCAAGTTTCACTCAATATTATTTTGCATAAATAGTTCCATATCCTTAAATCCCACCAGCTATATATCATATTCATGTCAGTATCTGTTAAATATACATTACTGGTGCAGTTTACTATTACGGGATATTTAGGTCACTATTTCATTTTCACTGTGATGAATAGCATTGGTATAACAAGGTATACACATTTATTCCTTTGGTTAATAATCCCATCATTGAGATTACCGAATCAAATTATTGGATCAAACTGTGTGAACAAGTTTATGATCCCTAACCTATACCAGGTTTATTTCCAGAAGGCCTGGCCAATTTCCAAAGCCATCAGAAATGAGCTGGTGCAACGCTTAGCCCCGAATCCTGCCAACACTTAAAAAAATCATTTGGTCAGTTTTCTTAATTTAACAGATATAGTAGAACCTCGTGGTCATTTTAGTTTGGATTTCTTCATTACTAGAGAAACTAGAAATTTTCTATATTTTCCTAAATGTATTTTTCTATGCATATAACACTTTATTTATCCTTCGTCTTTCTTACATATTAAGGGGATAATTAAAAAAAAACAAAAACAAGGAAAAGTGTTTATATAATGTTGCTGTAAATAATTCTAAGAAACTCTCAATTTCAGTTGACTAACAGTTTTGGGTTACCTGCACTTTGCACAGGTACCATCATAAGATCCAAATAATTACACAATGTTTAAAAATGTAGTTGTCTGAGAAGTTAGAGATGGTGTCAAGTAATACCAACTATCTGACACAACTATTTGGCAATTTGATTAAACACTTGTGATTCCATAAAAGGCAATACCACTCTCCCAATTTGTCAGTGATGGTTACTTGATTGTTTTCTTTAAGAGTTTCAGGCTCCTTTGACAATCTGATAGAAGTCTGTGGGTTATTTCCACGGAAAATGTCCATATGCACACATTTTGCACGAGGTTTCACAGACTTCCAAGGGTCCCAAGTTAATAACCTCTGTTTTATAGCAATCTTGGACTTATTTCTATCATTTTTTTTTTCATTCGAAATGTTTCTTGTAGCTGCACTGTGCTCTACATCCCCCTTGCCAATCCCCCATTCCATATCTAAGGTTACAGAGCAGAAAAGTGAAGGAGAAAGATATATAAATGGTCACTCTTTAATGGTATCACTATTGCGACGAGTTCTGTGACAGAGCTGAGGCCAGAGTGCTATGTAGGAAAGCCATCACCTGGTTTGAGTCCGTGTTGCTCTCCCAGACAGTCACAATAGCTTCCTAACTGGTCTCTCAATTTTTCTCTTGTCTTCTGCACCAGCTCATATTTTGCCCAGTAGAACAACATGTCTCTTTAAAGCCTAATCAGATAATATTCCTCCTGCATAAAATTCTACAATCACTCTAAGAATATAATTCAAACTGCTATCCGCATAGCCTCCAGAGCTCTACATGACTTGGCCCTGCCCTCTCTCCTGCTGCTTTCTGCTTAGCTGTGTCCATTCTAGCCCCACTTTCCTTCTTCTGCCTCAGGACCTTTGCACTTGCAAAATCCTCTGCCTGCGCCACATGTCTCCTGGAGCGTCCCATGATCTGCTGCTTTCTCTCTCCATTCAGATCTCAGATGACTGAGAAGTGCATTCCCTGATCACATCATCTAAAATCTTATCTTCATCTTGATCACTCTTTTCTCCTTATCCTGTTTTATTATTTTTCATCAAAGCAGGCACTTTATTTACATGTTTGTTTTCTGACTTTTCTTCCTCCAATAGGTGGCATGAGGACAGATACTTTGTTTATTTACAAATATATCTCTAGGACTTAGAGCAGCACCCCATATACATGTGTATTTTCTCAACAGATGTTTGTTAAATAAATGTTGGGGTTACCACTCTACTTATACACATTAGACCACAATTAATTTCTATTACCAGAGTAAAAAGTTTAAAAAAGGTTTTTTTAAAGTAAAAGCCATGAACTACTCCTAAAATAATAAGATAAAAATTGTAATAACTAACGGTCTGATATTCATATATGAAATTTACCTACCACTGTGAAAAATTGACATGAGAAGACTAGATTTGTGATTTTTATTTTAAAAAGTTGCCATGCGTTGTATTTGAAAAAATTAGTACAAATGCATGTTAAAGGAGTGAAACTACATAGAAAGATTATTAAATTAAAAATAAAATTTCTCCTGCCGTTTACATATTAATCTACTTTACATGGCATTTTGCAATTGCTTTTTTATTTTAAACCTAATAATGTGTCTTGGGCTTTAAAAAAAAAAATCTCAACATTTGAGGCTCCGCTGAATTCTTTTCAAAAGTTTGAGAAATACCTTTGACTTAATAGGGTATAACTTATGAATGGACATTTAGATTGTTTCTAGGTTTATGCTATTACAAAAATGTTTTGTTGAATATCTGTGTGTATGTATACATAAATGTATATGTCTGTAGATCACATATAATAATATATACCATATAGTGTATGATGTAATGTATTATATATAATGGAAAATATTTGTCACATATACTGAGTGGATAGATATAGATATATCTACAAAGAGAGAGAAAGATAAGTTCCTAGTAACAAAATATTTGAATGAGATAGCACCAAATTGTTCTTGTAAATATCATACCAATTGTGCTCTTATCAGTACAGTATTACAATTCCTGTTTAATTTTACTCGTGCCAACTTTGGACATTAAACTTAAAAATTATAATCGGCTGGGTGCAGTGGCTAACATTTTGGGAGGTCGAGACGGCTAGATCACTTGATGTCAGGAGTTCGCGACCAGCCTGGCCAACATGATAGAACCCCGTCTCTACTAAAAACAAAAATTAGCAGGGCGTGGTGGCGGACACCTGTAATCTTAGCTACTTGGGAGACTGAAGCAGGAGAATCGCTTGAACCAGGGAGGTGGAAGTTGCATTAAACCGAGACTACGCCACTGTACTACATCCTGGGCGGCAGAATGAGAATTCCTCTCAAAATAATAATAATAGTCATCATCATCATCATCCATTCCGTTGCTCCGGTTTCCAGCCTGGACTGTCATCCTACACTAGTCCCACCCCTTAGACAGCTTCCACATCTGTTCCCGTTTTTCACACCGCTACGCACATCCTATAACAAGCCAATATATGTTTGTTGAATGGATACATGCGTGAACGAATTGGTAGGGAGTAAAGTGAACTAAATGATGCCACGTGTGTTAATAATCACTGAAACATGTTTTCCATTGCTTCTGTTTTTCAAAGCGGTTTTCACAGCTTGAATTCTCTCCATTCAGCGTCATGAAAGCCCATTCGAAACGGACATCAGCTGACGTTTGCCTGCACGCATTTGCTTTCCTCCCCTCCCGCTTGTCCGGCCTCTCTTTTGGCTGGTTTTCCTTTTTCCTGCAATCTGCCCTGTTTCGCTTCCCTTCCCTCTGCGCCCGCGCCCGCCTCCCAGCACGCTGGTCAGCTCCTCTTGCCTGCAAGCCAGCCTGGCCCCGGCGGCGCTAAGTCACGAGGCTGGGGGCGGCCGGCGGCGAAGGGGGCGGGGTGAGGCCGGGGCGCCGCAGCGCGCATGGGCGGAGCCGGGGGCGCGGGCCGCTGTGGTATATCCGCGCGTGCGCGGCGTCGCTGCTGGGCCAGTCGGGAAGGAGGAGACAAGATGGCGCTGCGGGCGATGCGGGGGATTGTCAACGGGGCCGCACCCGAGCTACCCGTGCCCACCGGTGGGCCGGCGGTGGGAGCTCGGGAGCAGGCGCTGGCCGTCAGTCGGAACTACCTCTCCCAGCCTCGCCTCAGTGAGTATCAGAGAGCAAGACGTCTCCGCTCTTTGCTCCCTAGCCTAGCCCTTTGCTCCCACTCACCTGCTTAGCCAGCGGGTAGGGTGCAGGATATATTTTTCCCTCCCGCGTCTCCCCTCCGACCCTGACCCACTTGTCTCTTTAGAAGGAGATTTGCCTGTACCTAATATTTCCGGGAGGTGGGCTGAGGGCAAGAGCACCAGCAGGAACTTTTTCCTGGGGTTGGTGGGCTCCTGGCTATTGCCCTACACCCTTACCCCCTCCCCTCCCCAGCTTCCCTAGTGGGGAACATTCTCAGGCGCTTGCTTCCCGTCCCCGAGGGCCACTTCTTGTCACTCCGATCTTAATCTTCCCCTGACTTCATTTGGATATCTAGGGGGTCGAGGGAACGCCCCTTCTTCTCCCCTTCCCCTGATAAGTACCTCAGTGGGGTTTTCAGCTACTGCGGAGGGCAGACGGTAGAGCCATCGCTGGCGTAGTCAGGCCTTTCGTGGATGGAGGTCAGGCCAGTTAGCCAGAGGGAGATGTGGCTTGGTGTTCGGTGGAGGGGCTGCTCCACAGAAGGACACCTAGATATCAGAGAACGCTAGAGCTGAAAAGTACCTTGCAGGTCATCCAGTCCAACCCTATCATTTTACAGGTGAGAAGCCTAAGGTTCTGGAAGGGGTAGAATTTGCCATGCTTCAGACACTTATTGGCAGAGCAGGGACTAAAAATCCAGGTTCTTAAATTCCCGCTGGGCCTTTTTCTACCCTTGCCTCTTCATTTACTGACCAGTTAACCGAACTCGGTTGAGTGCAAGGTTCTTTGGGGAAGCCAAGTGGCTTTGCCCATAGATGGTGTGTGTGCATAGGCTTGTTTAAGTGTTGTGATTATTTGAATAAAAAGGCCTTAATGAACTAGGTTTAAGTGGATAGCTCAGCAATTCCGAAAGAAATGGTTCTTGATTACTAGGGAATGCAGTTGTGTAGCATCTAACTTCACAGCGTTCTTGGGAACTGGCAATGAGCCAGTTCCCAGTTTTCAAAAAAGTCTCGAAATAGACTTTTTTAAAAACTGGGAAAAGCACATGATGTTTCCCCGGGTGGTGAGGCTGCATTTTCACTGGTTAATTGCCAGAGTGCCTGTCTGTAGGTGGCCGATTGGTTAAAAAGGATTTCAGATGAAGGGTGTTAGCCTGGGCTATCTGAAGCCTGACTAATCCACATCCTGATCTGTCACTGGGTCATGTGATGGCACTGCAGTGTGAAGAAAAAGGAAAACATTTGATTCGGTGGATTGCTGAGATGTGCCTTCTACCCTGGGAATTGTTCGAATTAGAAAATGTATGTTGGGGCTTATCTGAACTGAAGTAGCTACTTCAGGAAATCGGCAGATGTTGCATTCTTATGCAAACCTTGGCAATAAATTTATACCTATGAATTACAGATTCTCTGTTATTAATTACGTTTGTATGCATTGCTTTTCTTTGGGCAGAACAGATAGACATTAGTGGTGCCTCCCAGAAGAGGTTATAAAGGTGTAGTAGTCAGTTTCCATATAATTAATCATTTCAGAGAATATCAACTGAAATAATGTTGTTTAAAGATACTCCATGATTAAGATTGTAAACCTTTAAGAGAGATGAATGTGATTTCTCCATAGTTCGTACGTACTTAGCCAGTTGCTGAAGAATTTTTCCAGACGTTATTCTTGACAAAACTGTTGTAGCATAGGGCTTCACACTGAACTGTTAGAGGTCAGGGATCCTTTTTATCCCCACTGCCTAGCACAGTGCCTGACATATAGCATGTGTCTTGTAATTGTGTAACTTGTATTTAAACTCCTTGCTCAAATAATTCAGTGGATAGATTGTGAACATGGGCGGAATCAGAGCAAGGAGTTGAAATGCCTGGTTGAGTTTCACTTGTATATCCTGTTATTCTAAAAAGCAATAATGATATCGTACTTAGGCTAACAACTAACAGCATTTGAATATCTTCTTCTTTTGCCATATTTTTCATTCTACGCAAACGTTTTAATTGCTTTTGAGTAAATACTGATTAACATCTTAATGTTTGTGGTTTTGTTTTGTTTTGTTTTTTTTGACGGAGTCTCACTCTGTTGTCCAGGCTGGAGTGGAGAGTGGCGCGATCTCGGCTCGCTGCAACCTCTGCCTCCCGGGTTCGAGCAATTCTCCTGCCTCAGCCTTCCGAGTAACTGGGACTACAGGCTCATGCCGCCATGCCCGGCTAAATTTTTGTATTTTAGTAGAGACTAGGTTTCACTGTGTTGCCCAGGCTGGTCACGAACTCCTGAGCTCAGGCAGTCTGTCCCGCTAGGCCTCACAAAGTGCTGGGATTACAGGCATGAGCCACCACGCCCAGCCAACCTCTTAATTTTTGTAAATTGATTGATGATATAATTTAAGGGGATATGTAATTATAGTTATTGTGTGTGTCTGTGTGTGTGTGTGTCTGTGTGTGTGTGTATGTTGAGACAGAATCTCACTCTGTTGCTTAGGCTGGAGTGCAGTGGTGTGAGCTCAGGTCACTGCAACCTCCACCTCCCAGGCTCAAGCGATCCTCCCACCTCAGCCTCTTGAGTAGCTGGGACTACAGATGGACACCACTACCTCCAGCTAATTTTTTTTAATTTTTGTTTTTTATTTTTGGTAGAGATGGGGTTTCCCCGTGTTGCCCAGGCTGGTCTCCAACTCCTGAGCTCAAGAGATCCGCCCGCTTTGGCCTCTCAAAGTGCTGGGATTACAGGTGTGAGCTACTGTGCCCGGCCTAAAGCTTCACACTGAACCTTTAGAAGTCAGAGATTCTTTTTGTGTCCCCACTGCCTAGCACAGTGCCTGACAAATAGAATGTGCCTTGTAATTGTGTAAGTTGTATTTAAACTCAAAAAGTTGTGGTTTTTGAATGAAGAAATGGAGTAATGTTGACAGCTCCACCGTACAAATTAGATCCTTTTTAAAAATAGCTTCCAGATTATAGGACTTTTAACAAGAAATGGAAAACATATTCAGGCTTGAAATTAGGAAATTATCTTGAGCATTTTAGTTGAATTTCTGAAGTCACAAGGAATGAAAACTTGATTTTCTCTTAAAAGGAAAGGTTAACAACATATGTAGAGCTTTTGAATGCTATATATTTTTAATTCGGTCGTCTCCATTTTTCTTGAGACCCGAAATCAACAGACCTTAAGTTTCTTATAAGGCAGAGCTAGCCCTGCAAAAAGTCAAAATAGGAATCTTCTCCTTGCTTTTTTTCTAGAACCTCTTCTTTAGGTGCCCACTGCTCATGGTGTGGATCTTTACTCTTCTTTTACAAGAGAGGATGATTGCTCTGGGTTTTTGTTTTGCTAATAAGGTGGAGGCTAAAAGACTAGGACACTTATTATGCAATGGCTGTCAACTTTTTTTCTGAGTGTTTCATAATCATTAAATGGTGTTAGTAGTGTTGAACAGTCTCCTATCCTGCAGGAGGAAGAGGATGTCGTCTGACGAAATACGTGCTCCTTAAAACCTGTGTAGATTTTGGGTTTTAAGTGTTACTTCATAAATACTTGTTGTGTGCCTGATACGATAGTTCAGAATCAAAGCCAAGACATTTTGGTTGTAAAATATGTTAAGAATGTAATGTATCTTCTGTGTTGTCAGAAGTTCTGATTATCCCCCGTACACCCACCTACGGACTCAAATTCTTGTTCATTTGGAGAGGAGTGGTCAATATTTTGGTAAATAGAAATATTTAGGTAATTTGCAAATCGGTTTTTGTCTTTTTTGAAGGGCAACTTGATGTCTTTGACAGCCATACTCTAAACTGGTATCTCTGTTTTGGGCTGTTAATGGTAATGGTGAGGAAGGCTGGATAAATACTGTCGAGAGATAAAAGTTAGTGTTTGTTATCATTCTGCTTGGTTTTCTCTCAGATAGTTTTAGTACCATAGAACAGAGCTGTAGTTTTATATAAATTGTCTTTTAGTTCCCACTTGTAGTCCAAGTGCTAGAAGCTGTATGATCTCCATACTTTTTAATTGTACTGGAGACTAAGGCCAGAAATAATATAAGGGTCATAGAGTACCAATCCTAAGATTAAAGAAAAACAAAACAGTTAGAAGCCTGGCTCCCCCATTTAAAAACAAACTTATCAGGGCCTTAGTTTCCTTAGGGTGCATCAGCCTTGCCTATTGTGTTAGCCATTTTCTGTTCCTTTTAACAGAAAACCTGAAACTGGATGATTTATAAAGAAAAGGAATTTATTTCTTAAAGTTCTGGAGTCTGGGAAGTCCAAAGTGGAGGGGCCGCATCTGGTGAGAGCCTTCTTTCTGGTGGGACTTGAAAGAGTCCCAAGGTGGTTCAGGACATCACATGGTGATGGGGCTGAGAATGCGGAGGCACTAGCTCAGGTCTCTCTCCCTTTTGTGAAGCCACCAGTTCCCTTCACAGGATAACTCATTAACCCATGAATGGTTTCATCCATTCATGAGAGCAGAGTCCTCATGACCCAGTCCCCTCTTAGAGGCCTAACCTGTCAATACTGCCACATCGGGGATGAAGTTTCAGCTTGTTTTGGAGTTTCCGAGGGGACATTCACACCCTAGCACCCACCTCGTTGTGTTCTGTGAAGGTGAAATCAGATAGCTTATCTGAAGATGCTCTGTAAAAGCATGAAACTCTTTCCAACTATAAAGCTGGGTCACATTTTTATCTTATTTGGATTATAACATGTCTTAGCTTCGTTTTTATATGTCAGTTGAATTTAAACCAAGCATGTTTAACCTCTGGTTTGTTTCGAAGTGTCTCCTCATCGCCTCATGTTTTTCATGATTTTCAATGCAGGAAAACGGCTGAATCACCTCCACCAGATTCTCCGTTCTCTACTTAAACTCTTCCAGTAGCTACGACTCCATTGGAAAAAGATTGTTTTGCGATTGTGACAAAGCGTAGACACAGGGAAATATTCCCTGATGCGAACAGTAAAAACCTGTTTTTCATAGCTAAAATTGCAGGCTTGCGAAACTGTTTTGGGTGATATTGCTTCATAATTCTTAGAAGATACCATGCCACAAAAAATGGACTGGTTCAGTTTTAGAATTTGGGCTGTAGTAGAATCAAAGAATAAGTGGCCCTGGAGCTAGAGTGTGCACGTTCAGAGCCTTGGGCTGGTTGCTTGTGTCCTTGGGCAAGACACAATAATTTCTTTTTTTTTTTTTTTTTTTTTTTTTGAGACGGAGTCTCGCTCTGTCGCCCAGGCTGGAGTGCTGTGGCCGGATCTCAGCTCACTGCAAGCTCCGCCTCCCTGGTTCCCGCCATTCTCCTGCCTCAGCCTCCCGAGTAGCTGGGACTACAGGCGCCCGCCACCTCGCCCGGCTAGTTTTTTGTATTTTTTAGTGGAGACGGGGTTTCACCGTGTTAGCCAGGATGGTCTCGATCTCCTGACCTCGTGATCCGCCCGTCTCGGCCTCCCAAAGTGCTGGGATTACAGGCTTGAGCCACCGCGCCCGGCCAATAATTTCTCTGAGAATAATTTTTCTCTTCTGAAACTTAGAATAATGATAGCTAACTCATATGTCTGTTATGGAGATTAAATGAGAATTCCTGAAAAGTGCTTACTAAATGTATATTGGTGTTATCAGTTAACCTGCAAGGTTACTTATTGGCTCTTTGAAAGGCTGGATACATTGTTGCAAATTTAGAGACTTTTGAGGAAGTAGAATCTTGCCTTCTGTAGTAGAAGTCAACTTGATTCACTGTTTCCAGGAAAAGCTATGACTGGTGTTTCTTTTTCTTGGTCATACTTTTGCTCGTGACTGGCAAAATTTCATGGTTTGGAATGAGCTTGAATTTTAAACATGAGATTCTGAAGCTTTATTGTTGTAGAAATTAGACGTATACAGGAGATACAGTCTTGTCGGAAAAAAGAGAATTTTAAGAACCTGATGTATTTTACTGGTATTTCATTTTATTCAAAACAGTTTATCATAAATTTCAACACCATATCCCCTCCCCAACCCCAGCTTTTTGGTAAAGGTTTTGGAAAGGTCTACGTTTCTGCGTTTCTGAAAACTGGTTTCAAGAAAACATATTTCTAATGTAGCTCACTTTCCATTTCCACTTGGCAATTTTAGAAAGTCATTGAAAAACAATGTTGGAAGTCTTTTTAAAATGAGAACAATGAAGAAATCTTTTGGGGGTTGGAATTATGTTTTTTAAGAGTATTCGATCATTTTAAAAGAGTGGGGATAGTTTTCATAAAAGTGGCAGAAAATGTGGCAAATGGGGTCTTTCTAGTAATTTAGGGGAATGATTAATCCTTTCACATGACCATCCCTCCAAGTAGCTTGCTTTTTATCTAAAGTGAAAAACAAAAACCAAAAAAACACTTCAGTTGGGGGCCTCTATTGAGACAGTTACAGTACAATTACTGATATAGTCAAGCAAATATGTGATGTCTGGATTTAAACGTCCGGTTAGCAGGAAAGTTGGAAGCCCTGACAGCGCTGTCTGCTCCGTCCCAGCATTTGTAGCAGGGCTCTGGCTTCCCAGCCTGAGGCTGAAGGAATTGTAATTTTAAATTCCAAAGCCCCTCGAGTGGACAGACTGGTTAGTAAATGGTTTCCTCATTCTTGGGAGTCCACATCTCTGCCAGGAATCTCTGTGCAAACTCATTATAAGACCTCAAAAGAAATCTAGCAAGTGAAAAATTCCCAGTTGCTAGACAGCTTCTTATTAATTATTTTAGGCCTTATACTAAATTTTCTTCAAAACTTTGGTTCATGTATTTTTTTCAGTTGTTCTGCTTATGAAATGTAGTGAATTTTGTAGGTGTCCTGTAGAATTACTGTCCCCTGCGTGTTCTTATACCTGATCCCCCTTTCACTTGCCGTGCAGGTGTGATAGGTGAGGGCTTTGGGTAGGACCTGCTGGGGTAGAGTAGCAGTTTATTCTTAGGGCGCACTTTGCAGTGGAAAACAACAGTTTCTAACCTAGCAGAAAGGTTTGACTTTTTTTTAAAAGGATACTTTTCTTATCTTGTTTGACCCCTGGCCTTTCTTTCCGTTGCCTACTCCCTCCTTCAAAAGCTCTTTTCCCTTAGTTTTTATGACACCATTTAATTATGGCTTTTTACCTTGCAGGCTATATACAATTTCTCCGATTTCCTTTGTGACTTTGGTCACTTCTGCTTAACATTAAGAATTCCCTTTCCTCATCTACTTAGCTAAATGCCACCTCCTCTATAACGTTTTTACTTTTCTCCCTGAGATGAGAACTATTCCCCTGTTTCTACTGTGCTCCCACAAACCCTCCGCAGGCCGTAGTGAGGGCCCTTATCACATCCCATTCTAACTCTACCCCCTCTACCCCCTCGCACAAGACCAAACTTTCAAAGGCAAGCAGAGTCTGCCCCTCTGTGTCTTGTTTTTGTATGCTGGGTGCTTAGAACAATGACTTACTCTTTCTAAGGATTCCAAATATTTTTGGTTGGATGACAGTGAGTTATGAAAAGTTCTATAGGCACAGCCATTTTTGTAAATGCATTGAAAAATTTTGTAACTATTTGAGTGTTGCGTATTGTAATAGATATGATAACGTAGAAAGGATTTTTGGTAATGCCAGAGAGCTAATTTAAGCTTTTGTGCTGTTTGACTAAAGCTGACTCTTCTGTATTTCTTTCCAGCATACAAGACAGTATCGGGAGTCAATGGTCCGCTAGTGATCTTAGATCATGTTAAGGTAATACCACTCTCTGTTATGGACTATTTATGTAGTTAAAAATGTGGCATTAGATCCTATTTAGTACACTTTAAATTTTTGTTATGATTTTTAAGCCATGCTTTAGACTGAGTGTCGGTCAGGCTAAAGCCCAGATACCCTGATACCCTTGGCTATCAGATACCCTGGGCTAAGCTTTTTACCTGAGCTGTTTGAGCAAAGTATCATCCAAGAAAATAATTTCTATAGTATGTTTTCTAGAACAGTAATTGTACATTGGTTACTGGGGTGGGTCAAGGAGAGGCATACAATTACTAGTTTGTTGAGAGAGGTTAATGATGTATTTGTGTTTGGCATGTGACCCCTCTGGAAGCAGAAGATACATCAAGAAACATTTCTTAAAGGGCAAAGTGCGTTGCCTCTTGTGCTTTATCACTAAGGTAATATCTTTGTGTGTGATAAGGCACTTGTAGAAACTAATCTCAAGATGAAACCTAGTGACTTTACCTCCTGACTGCAGTTTGATATGTGCTGAAGATTGATTCAAAGCCATAATCAAACTTAAGTTGTACAAGATTTAGGCAGGTACCCATTAACGTTTTGTGAAAGAATACAGCCTACGTTTTGTTTTTTGAGGACAATGTTAGGAAGCTTGGTTTGTTTCTTTATATTTTAATTGTTTTCTATATTCTTTGTTAAATAAACTTTTGGACTCATTTTTAAAATACAAATTTTTTAATATTACTAAGTATATTATTGAAACAGCTCAAAAAATATTTGGGCTTAATAGTGTTAAGTGCTGAGCCCAGTACAGAAAATAAAATGGTGAACAACAAGAATGGGGTCTCCCCTAGTTGAGCATAGTATAGTGGAGATGCGGATATAGTATCCGTGTCTACTTGGTACGTGCTGTGAAGAGTCAGTTAGGGTGCTGTGAAAGATTATACTGGGAAGGACTTAGAAACCGTCTCTGAGGAAGTAATTTTAAGAGACCTGAAAAAGCTTCATTGAATGTTACATTGGGGTATAGTTATAGGTGAGGGAAGACTGGTAAATAAATTTTATGTAGTTGTAGAAAAATCTATTTAGACCGTGAGATTTATAGTGATTTGTTTTGATTTTAGATTTTGACTTTTGTTTTTAACATAAAATGTACAGGATCAAGGAACAGATAGTCTCAGGCAAATTGTATTAGAATAGAAGAAGATGAAGCACTGCTGCCAACTGATTTTATGAAGTTAGCATATCTTTGACTCCAAACCAGGAAAAGGGTAGTATTAGAAAAGAAAAATAGCTGTTCTCACTTATAAACACAGATGCCAAAATTCTTAATACATTCATGTTAGATATTAGCAAAAATACCTATGTAAAATATCAGCAAAAGTAGATAATTTGATGTTAGAAAATCTAACAGTGTAATTCAACACATTCATGGAATAAACTAGAAAAAGCTTCTATTCTTCTCAATAAATACAGAAAAAAAATTTGATGAAATTACTCATTTGTTAAAAGCCTCTTTCAAAATAAGGAATGTAACAAACTTTTAACCTCTTAGTGAGTATCTACCATAACCTGCAGCAAATCATGCGCTTAGAAGATTCTAGAAACGTTCCCATTAAAATCAGTGAAAGGAAAACAACCGTTTCCTCTCTACTGCTGTTCTCAGTATGTACTTCACTTCTGACACCAGATATGTGTGTTTTTTCCTATAACAATTCAGTTCTTTGGCAAACACCTATTGGATGCCCTGCAATTAAATCAGTTCTGACACTCACTGCAAAGAGTTGGTGTGTACCCCACAGGTTAAGGCCTTAGTCCCACAAGACTGCAGTCCATTTCAGATGCCAATCAAAAGTAGTGGCTCCCCGGGTTACCCACAGCTTCTGTCCAACTTGGCTACAGATTGAAGATTCCCTTCTGAAGTTTGGTAATTCCCTAAAATAGGTTTCAGAACTCAGGAAAACCATTTACTTACTATTACTGATTTAGGGTATGTTAATATATTAATATTACTATTACTGAATATGAGTATATTAAAGGATACAAATGAAATAGCCAGCTGAAGAGATTATCGTAGAGTGAGGTCCTGAAGAGTCCCAAGCACAGAAGCTTCTGTCCCCGAGGGGCTGGGGTGGACCACCTTCCTGGCACGTGGATGCATTCTTGCTGCCCAACCCAGAAACTCTACAAACACCCTCAGGATTTTTTTTGAAGACCTAAGCGTGACTGGTCAAGTCCTTAGCAGCGATGATTAGTCAATTTCCAGTACCACTACTCTATCAGGAAGTCAGGGGATGGGGCTGAAATTTCCAGTCCTCACTCAGCATCACTTTCCATCTTTCTGCTGAAAACTTACCCAGTGTTATGGGGAAAAGAAATTAGGGTACAAAGGGAGAAGGGAAAAGGAACCGCCGTCATCCTTTCTTCATAATCTGATTAATGAATCAGAAAACCCAAGTCATTCAGTGGCAGACAATTAGAAACAATGGTAGAAAACAAGGTACTCGATACAGGATCAGTTTACAAAAATTTTTAGTGTTCTGTATGCCAGAGTAACTATTTACAGAAAACTATAAAACATTGTGAAAGACCATAAAAGAAGACCTGAGATAAGTGAAGATTCCATGTTCATGAAGGAAAAGACTCAATTCTCCCCAATTAACACAATCAGAGAAGAGTAATTAAAAATGAGGATTGGGTTCAGGAATAAGCAGATGTAACAGTGGAACAAAACTAAGAGCCCTGAAATCAACTCTTCGCACACGAGAATTCAACTTGGTAAGTTCGACATTACAAGGCCATGGGGGACACTGTGCTGCTCAGAATATGGTTAGGGCAATTGGTTTCCCATATAAAAATGAGAAACATAAAATTAGTTACCAAAAATAAATCCAGATGGATTAAAGATCTAAATATAGAAAACAAAACGTAAGTCTAATAGAAGACAATACAGAAGACCATTTTTATGACTTCAGGCTGTTTTCCAAACAAGACAGAAAAGGCAAAAATTCGTAAAGGACCACAGTATGTTTTATTACGTAAAAAGTGTTAAAATTTTTGTATGACAAGATACCATAAGCAAAGTGAAAAGACAGAAAGGAAACTAAGAGAAGATATTTGCATAAGGATTAATATGGAGAATCTATAAAACTTCTATAAATGAATAAGAAGGATTTACTTGATAAGTGAGGAAAGGATATTAACAAGCAATTCATAGGAAGTGAAGTCCAAATTATCAGTAATATGAATGAATAGTTGACAATGATAAGCATGGAAAGTTCCTCAGTACTGGTAGAAGTCAGGAAAATGCAAACTAAAAAGATGCCATTTTTATTAAAATGGCAAAAATTACTTTTAAAAGCGTAGATTAGGCCGGGCGCGGTGGCTCAAGCCTGTAATCCCAGCACTTTGGGAGGCCGAGATGGGCGGATCACGAGGTCAGGAGATCGAGACCATCCTGGCTAACACGGTGAGACCCCGTCTCTACTAAAAAATACAAAAAAAAAACTAGCTGGGCAAGGTGGCGGGCGCCTGTAGTCCCAGCTACATGGGAGGCTGAGGCAGGAGAATGGCGTAAACCTGGGAGGCGGAGCTTGCAGTGAGCTGAGATCCAGCCACTGCACTCCAGCCCGGGCAACAGAGCAAGACTCCGTCTCAAAAAAAAAAAAAAAGCGGCCGGGCGCGGTGGCTCAAGCCTGTAATCCCAGCACTTTGGGAGGCCGAGGCGGGCGGATCACGAGGTCAGGAGATCGAGACCATCCTGGCTAACACGGTGAAACCCCGTCTCTACTAAAACTACAAAAAAACTAGCCGGGCGAGGTGGCGGGCGCCTGTAGTCCCAGCTACTCAGGAGGCTGAGGCAGGAGAATGGCATGAACCCGGGAGGCGGAGCTTGCAGTGAGCTGAGATCCGGCCACTGCACTCCAGCCTGGGCGACAGAGCGAGACTCCGTCTCAAAAAAAAAAAAAAAAAAAAAAAAAAGCGTAGATTGGCAAAGATGGAAAGGATACTTTTTTATACTGCTAGGGAGATTGTAAATTAATAAGGTTCCTTTACAGAGTTAGTTTGGCAGAAAATGGTCATGGCTTGTATGTGGCCCACTAAATGGCTTTGGGAAATTCTGGCTTGTATGAGGAGCCACATGCGAGAATGCTCATTGTAACATTTTTGTGCTCGTGTAAATTTGGAACAACCCAGAACTCCCCTGGTAGAAGAACTGCTGAATAAAATGTAGTGTAGTTATCTGATTTAACTGTACATCCTCTGTTTTAATATTAATTCTAAGGTGTCCATATCTCCAAAGGGTCTTACAACCAATGGCACATCATAGTTTAATTGGCAGTTTTTTTTTTTCACATCACACAGAATAATGATGCATCTTTCAATAAATTATGTTGATAAAATAAGTATTAACGTGACAGAATGTCATGTTAATATCAGGTCAGGTGGAAAACATTGCAGAATGATAAGTACATTGCCATTTATGTAAATCACAAAACTACATTTTTTTGGAGACATGTCTTTATAAAGAGTAAAAATGGGTTAGAGGAATATGTATCTTGTTAGGAGAACTAGATTGAGGATGAGACTTAAGCATTATCTTATTATAATAGTAATTATTATTTAGTAACTTTTTTTTTTTTTTTTTTTTTTTGAGACAGAGTCTTGCTCTGTCAGCCCGGCTGGAGTGCAGTGGCGTTATCTTGGCTCACTGCAACCTCCGTCTCCCCAGCTCAAGCAGTTCTGCCCCAGACTCCTGAGTAGCAGGGATTACAGGCATGTACCACCATGCCTGGCTAATTTTTGATTTTTAGTAGAGACAAGGTTTAACCATGTTGGCCAGGCCGGTCCCCAACTCCTGACTTCGGATAATATGCCCATCTTGGCCTCCCAAAGTGCTGGGATTACAGGCGTGAGCCACCGAGCCTAGCCTATTTAGTAACATTTTATTCTTCCCCTATCAAGCACACCTGAAGCACACAGTTGTTTATACACACAGCCTAGAAAGCAATCATCAGTTCTAGGTGGTGGGAACATGTTTATCTGTACCTTTCTGTAGCCTCAAAACTATAAAACATGCATGCAGAGGAAAAGCAATACATTTAATTGCCATGTTTTCAAGGATTTAAGACCCTTCTTCTGTACCTTATGCTTTGTTTGCTAATATACGTGTTAGTGATGTGTGTTGTAAGGACTTAAACTACCTGAGGATATTGAAAGCTCTCAGCCTAAACCTGTATCTGTGGAGAGTAGGGGGTTGCACATTCAGACATACCATGGTAGAGACAGAGCATGTGTAGTAATTTGGAGGGCTTTTAAAATGTGGGTTATTGATCCTTTATTTTTCTTCTCTTTAGTTTCCCAGGTATGCTGAAATCGTCCATTTGACCTTACCAGATGGCACGAAGAGAAGTGGGCAAGTTCTGGAAGTTAGTGGTTCCAAGGCAGTAGTTCAGGTAAGTTTCACCTGGCCAGCTGAACTGTTGCTTAGCTGCCAACACATAGGGAACACTACTTGTTTCTTTCTGTGATGATCATTGTGTAAGTGTTTTTAGAGTCTTTAGAGATTGGTTACTGGCTGCAGGGAAAAATAATTATCATTGTGTGTTTTCTTGCTCAGTGTCAGCCACCTACCTCCACTTAGTCCGACAGCAACACTAGTAAAATGGCTTTTTTTAAATGGATAAAATTAGTCATGTAGAAGGAGAGAGATGAAAAGCAGAATTCAGTGATGATGTGATGAAACCAAAAAAGTATCTGAGTCTCTTCCTTTAAATTGTCTCATACAGTTCCTAGTTTTTAATGTTACCTCACTATGGGTAATGGCAGTTTTCTCAATAACATGTTCCCCTTAAAAATAGTCTAAAGCAGGGATTGGCAAGATTTCTGTCAAGGGCCAGAGAGTAAAGCTTTTAGGCTTTGTGGGGCCAACTAAATTCTCTTACGTATTCTTCCTTTTTCTTTTTTTTTTTGTTTTGAAACAACCCTTTAAAAATACATATATTAAAAAATTTTTTAAAAAAACAAAACATGCTTAGCTTGTTTATCAGACTTGGCCTGTAGCATGAACCCTTGATCTAAAGGTTGACAATTTGATTTATTATATGTCTTTGCTCATTATATCAAAAGTAGTATACATTCGTGTATTTTATTTTATCAGGGCTGTTTAACAGATGAATAAAATGTAAATGCCCATGATCTAAATTACTTTTACCCTTCTAATTCTTTTTCCTGATAGGTATTTGAAGGGACTTCAGGTATAGATGCTAAGAAAACGTCCTGTGAGTTTACTGGGGATATTCTCCGAACACCAGTGTCTGAGGATATGCTTGGTAAATGGATATTATTCATTCTAAGCTGAGATCTGTTTCCTTTTAAACATATTTCCATAAGGTCTTTTAAAAATTATGAACGTTTGAAAGTCAGCATCTACTTTGTCCTGTCTTGTTACTGATTTCTAGGTCGGGTATTCAATGGATCGGGAAAACCCATTGACAGAGGTCCTGTTGTACTGGCTGAAGACTTCCTTGATATCATGGGTAGGGACAGTAGATGGATTTCTGTGTTTGGGATAAAATAGCCTCTCTCTGTCTTGTACCTTTGCCAGATAGAGAGTGGTGTTTGTGATATCATTTAAAGTAGATAAGCAACATACTCCATAGGTTATAAATTATTTTATTATTTAATTATATTTTCTTAGAAATTATCTTAAAGTTTTATGTATTAATATTTTAAGATACTGTGAAATATCTAGGATGTGTCCGAAATGTATATGGTAAAACCATGAATTTGAAATTAGGACTTCTCGGCAGGGTGCGGTGGCTCACGCCTGTAATCCCAGCACTTTGGGAGGCTGAGGCGGGCGGATCATGGGGTCAGGAGATGGAGACCATTCTGGCTAACATGGTGAAACCCCATCTCTACCAAAAATACCAAAAAAAAAAAAAAAATTAGCTGGGCATGGTGGCAGGCGCCTGTAGTCCCAGCTGCTTGGGAGGCTGAGGCAGGAGAATGGCGTGAACCCCAGAGGCAGAGCTTGCACTGAGCTGAGTGAGCCACTGCACTCCAGCCTGGGCGACAGAGCAAGACTCCATCTCAAAAAAAAAAAAAAAAAAAAAAGACATTAGGACTTCTCTCTTATTTGCTATACCTTTATTTTACTTTAGGAACTTGAATTCTATTACCCTATGTTTTGTGAGTCTACAAAAGAGTAAAGGAAAAAATTATTTCAAGTTTCATATTTGAAAACTAACTGATTTTTTTTTTTGTAATAGAGAGATGCTTTATGTAGTTCTGGTCTTCTGGTGCTTTTTCTTTTAATTTGATATGGTTTCTAATTTCATTCATGAATATTGTGCCAACATGTTAAAATTTTCATTTCTGGAAATACATTAGGTCAGCCAATCAACCCTCAATGTCGAATCTACCCAGAGGAAATGATTCAGACCGGCATTTCAGCCATCGATGGAATGAACAGTATTGCCAGGGGGCAGAAAATTCCTATCTTTTCTGCTGCTGGGCTACCACACAATGAGGTGAGGACTGGGATCGGTTTGCTATGAAATTTAGCAGACAAGAATTTCTAAATGCTCCACTGTTCCTGAGAAACCAAGTAAAGGGTTTTCAAAATAAATACTCAGTGTTATTGTTTGTATAATCCAGTTACCTTAAATCTTTATTTATGCACATGTCTTCTTGCTTACTCTTGCATATCTTTGCAAAAAGTACAAAATAGTTTCGTTGAATAAATCCCCTAAAATATCCTGGTTTCATTTATGATTCAATTCCAAAAAGTTTACAGTAAAAGTTATTTTGTTGTAGAAATGTTATTTTAGATTTCAACTGAATTTTTCTACTTTGCTCATCAGATTGCAGCTCAGATCTGTCGCCAGGCTGGTTTGGTAAAGAAATCCAAAGATGTAGTAGACTACAGTGAGGAAAATTTTGCAATTGTATTTGCTGCTATGGGTGTAAGTAGATTTTTTTGTTTTAGTATGATATATAAAATTTTGCTTGTGTTATGAGAACAATGTAGTAAGCTGTACATATATAGTTGAGTTTTTCTTTAGGTAAAGAATTTGCAGTCTGGCATTTTGGCCAAACTAAGGACTAAAATTTGGCATTTGACTCATTTGAAATTTAAAAATAATGTTGTTTGTGCCCCGAACCGGCTCTTTGTTCTATTGGCTTTTGTGAAAACTTTTGGGGTACTTGAGTTTTTAAAAGAAGGAACAGTTCAAATCTGTAGCTTGGCTTTCATCAGAAATAAATGTTAAGGATTTTTCTTCTCCCAGCACTGATGAAGTTTTTGTTATTTAGGTAAACATGGAAACTGCCCGGTTCTTCAAATCTGACTTTGAAGAAAATGGCTCAATGGACAATGTCTGCCTCTTTTTGAACTTGGCGAATGACCCAACGTAAGTAAACAGAGCTATTTCTTTCTGTGGCCCAGACTCGGGATCAAAAATGTTTCTTAAGGTTGGGGAGGTAAAATGTGGTAATAACAGCATTTGGACCTAGCGGTGAGGTAACCCTGTATTTAAAGTCCAGCCCTGCTTCCTGATAATTATCTGGCATTGGGCAAATTACTTAGGTTCTGAAACTCGTAAAATGTGGCAACTAATACTTGTCTCATGGAGTTGTTTTGCATATTAAATGAGATCATACTTAATAAATTACCTAATACATAATCAACTCTCTGTAAATGATTTTTTCCTCTTACCTGAAAAATCTGGCCTTCATTTCTTCCCTGTCTCTCTCCCTCCTGCCCCCCCTGCCCCACCCCAGTGTTGAGAAACCGTACAACTGAGAAATTTGGGACATTTATAAATAACTGTTAATACCTTACTTAAGAATTTGTAAAGCAACAATTGCTTTGCTCTCCTGAATTTATTTAAAACTTTAAAAGGGGAACTGTACTGTTGTTTCCAGAATCATTTCTTTTTGTCTTTTCTTTTTGGTCTTTTGGTTTGAGTGGCCTAAGACTTACTAAGTTCCCTTTCAGCATTGAGCGAATTATCACTCCTCGCCTGGCTCTAACCACAGCTGAATTTCTGGCGTACCAATGTGAGAAACACGTACTGGTTATCCTCACAGACATGAGTTCTTATGCTGAAGCACTTCGAGAGGTATCTTGTTCATGTTTTTCCCTCCGTTAAACAAAATTGGTTAATTTTCAGGGTTAACTTGTCGCTTTGCAAGTTTTCATTATTCTTCAATTATGGTTTTTTAATTCCACTGTTCACATATTAGTAGAATGGCTTAATAAATCAGAAAGGAAAATACTTCCTTTTTGTCAACTTGGTAGAAGTGATTAGAGGATAAGATTTAAATGGTTAGCCTGTGTATCATACTGTCACTGTCTCCATGGATTAAGAAATGATTGTAAAATGGAGTAAATAATTCAAGCTGTTTACTCAGTTACTCTCCCAGGAAGTTCTGTTTCTGTCCAGACTATTAATTTTTAACCCTTTTTATAATTCCATTTTTAATGAAGTTAATATATTATAAAGACCATACTCTGACAGTACTCTCTTCAGCACTTTTTTCTTCAGAAAACCTAATGTTTAGGAACAGTATTAAGATTCTAGCAGGCTGGGCATGCACGGTAGCTCATTCTTGTAATCCCTGCACTTTGGGAAGCCAAGGCAGAAGTGTCACTTGGGATCAGGAGTTCACGACCAGCCTGGGTAACATAGCAAGACCCTATCTCCACAAAATATTAAGAAATTGGCCGGGCATAGTGGCACACACGCTTGTGATCCCAGTTGCTCAGGAGGCTAAGGTGGGAGGATAGCTTGAGTCCAGGAATTCAACGCTGCGGTGAGCTCTGATTGTGCCACTGTACTCCAGCCTGGGCAACAGAATGAGACCTGTCTCTCAAGAAAGAGATTTTGACAGTTACCCCTAGAAGTTTTGGGGTATTTTTTCGAATACAAGTTACTGAAATTTTGAGTAAGTTACTCTTTTAAGCACATAAAAAGACTTCTGAAGAGACAGGCTGTATCAATACCTCACTTCTTAAAATTCCCTCAGTACTGTCACCATATCTTACTCTGCTATATTGCTGTTTCAGACTAACTCTAGTCAAGGACTAACTTTTCTCCCCCATCCATCACAGACCAATACGTTTGTAAAATACAATAAAGATGAGTTATTAGAAGAGTGAAGTTTTAAATAGATATATAATTTACAAATGCAAATTTTAAAATTACTGGATTCAACAGGCATAAAATTATTCTGCCAGATTGCCCTGAAAGTTTCTAAGTGCTTATCTTGCTTTCTCTGTGATCATTGCGCATTGATAACAGCTAGTCTGCAGACCGCACTGTGAGGAGCACTGCTGTAGCACGCTCCTTGGAAGATGCCAGAGTAGCACTTAGAAGTTGCATTTCATAATGCTTTAGGGTTCTAGTTGATTGTAGGTTAACATGCACGCCTGTAGTCTAGTATCCATGTCTCTAAGGGAAAGATTGTTTATCACCATTCTTATTTTGTGCAGTGGAATGGACTCCTGACTTTGTGACCCTCAGAAATTGTTTAATTTTTCTGACCCTTGATTCCAACTGTAAATTGGAGGTAACGCCTTCCTCATAGGGTTGCTGTGAGGATTAAATTAAATAATGTTGTAAAGCGCAGCAGATGATTCCTGGTATACATTTCCTTCCCTTCTGACCTTTTTGGGATTAGGTTAGATAAATATGGCTAGTTCCACCACGTGGAATAAATCTTGTGAACCAGCAATCTTTTCTGTTTTAAAATTAACTTCCTTTGATTTATAAAATTGCAAACAGATTTTCTTCTAGCAAACTATTTGAAAACTTACATTATGGCAGTATGATTTTAGCAAAAACCTTGTGGTCCCCCATTGTCAACATTTTTGTTACAGAATACTTTGAATTCGTGTTGCCGGGAGATTTTTCTAAATCATTCTTAAGGACAGTATTTAAAATGAACATGATGGGATTTTCAACTTTGTACTTTGGCATGTTCAAACAAACATGTTCTAACCAAGCTCGTTATAATCTGGTATGTGATATTCTTCTCCTTGACCTGCTGTCAGGTTTCAGCAGCCAGGGAAGAGGTTCCTGGTCGACGAGGCTTCCCAGGTTACATGTATACAGATTTAGCCACAATATATGAACGCGCTGGGCGAGTGGAAGGGAGAAACGGCTCGATTACTCAAATCCCTATTCTTACCATGCCTAATGATGGTAAGTTTTGGTATTTGGATTATAACACACCTAATCTTTTTAAGGAGAGAGAAGACCCATCTTTCTTTTCGAGTTGAAATTATTTTGAGAACACATCCCCTAAGAGTTTATCTTGGTTATTTGTGGCTAAATAAAACGTTTTTCATTTGAAAGTTACCCATAGTTACTATCCTTTTGTGGAGGAAAAGCAATTTTCTTCATAATTTAAGTTTTTAACTTTCATTTATTAGGTACTATTGAGTGTCTGCTATTTGCAGGACACTGTTCTAAATGTAAAGAATATTTGAAAAGAATTTATGATCTCTACTTACTGTAAGTTACTCAGTCTAACTGGGGATGCTTTTTATGTGTGTGCCCCGGTAATTTAAGATGGCCATGTTAAGTGCCACATGAGGAGTACAGGTAGTAAGCTCCACAAGACTTAGAGACAGATTTTTTAACCAAGGGCTGGTTAAAAATGACTTTCCAATGCCTGTCTGCATGTGTGCTCAGGGTGGCTCCTGGGGTACAACTGTTTAGAATTCCTCTCCTGTATTGCCTTTTTGTCCTTATTTCAGTTTTTCAACAACACTTTTACAAATTACGGTAAGTTATTACTGTAATTGAGCACTGTTCTGAGTGCTTTATAAATATTCACTCATTGCTCCTCATAGCAACTTTGAGGCAGATGCTGTTTGAGGCATAGGGAGGTAAAATGATTTGTTGAGGTTAGCAAGTGATAGCTTTAGGACCCAGTTTGAGTTCATAATTCACACTGTTACTCTGTACTGCCTCTGACGTGAAAATGATTTGTTCCAGGGGAGTAGCTACAAAATGATGGAATTTAACAGATTTGGAAATGTGTTGCTTTGTGTGACCTTTTTGGTGCAGCCTGGCTAGTGTTTACTTCTCTGTGTTACATGCCAACATTTTGCATGGTGAAATGTTGTGTATCCATCTGACATAGCTTATGAACTAAGAATGTTCTCAGTATACATCAGGTTGGCAAATTTCTGTAAGGGAACTTCGGGTTTAAAATGAAACTTTACCTATATTGAGAGGGGAGAGCACTTACCTAGGGGAGAGAGAGTCTTTTATGAATGCAGCCAGTTTACCTCATAGAGCCAACACGCATCTAACTGCTGCAACCAAACTCAACTGGCCAGTATAGTTGCCATTAGCCACATTTAGCTATTTAAGTTCAAGTTAACTAAAATTAAATAATTGAAATTAAGTTTTTCAGTTTTGTTAGCCATGTTTCAAGTGTTAGATAGCCACATTAGGCCAATGGCTACCGTACTGCACAGCACAGACACAGAACATTTGCAGCATCACAGAAAATGACTCTAATAACACTCTTCTAAGTAATGTTATAGGTAGTACAGATGGACTTCTTGTGGGTTTGGTTCTGGGAGATGGCCACTGTAAAACTCATAACCTAAATATGCCATGCTTAACTTCGACTGTCTTCCTCCGGTAGATATCACTCACCCAATCCCGGACTTGACTGGCTACATTACAGAGGGGCAGATCTATGTGGACAGACAGCTACACAACAGACAGGTACTGGACGCGAGTAGTGCTCTGAAACTTGCAGGCTCGCTCATCCATTACTCTTTAGTGACTTGGATTTTGCTTTTGGGAATTGCTTTGCTTAGGAAGTATCAACTTGAATTGTTTTTAATGTGGCTATAAAATTGTCATTTCTGTTATCTTAAATTCTGGTGTGGGCAGAGCACCAGAATTAAGAATTGTCACTTTTCTTTATTGTGTCTTAAAATGGAGTCACTTGTCTCCAACAACTTTTTTGGGAATTCTGTTCCTTAATGGTATCATCTACCAATCTTGTTATTAATAGAGAAAAATGACTTTTCCATGCTTCTCTAGTAGATGCTGCTTCTAAAATCAGCTTTTAGGAATTACTGTTAATCTTTTTATTTTGTATATAATTTTTTGAGTCAGTTCAGAAGACCATTTTGACTCAATAATGTGGTAGTACTTACCAAACAGATGGTGAAAGTTTAGTTTTTTAAAATAGTCTTGTACAGTGTTGTAGATGAGACTTTGTTGGATTTGATTCTTGAAAGAAATACTGCGCTGTAAAGTGTTTCTTGCTACCTTTTCTTCCCAGGAAGAGACAGTAGAATTCGTCTAGGAGACAAATGCAGCAGTTTTCTGTGATGTCAGATGTAATAATGAATTTCAAATGCTTTTTGTAAAACTTGAGTGTTGTACTTAAATATAGTATTTTTTCCCCTCTCATTCTACCCAAGATTTATCCACCTATCAATGTGCTGCCCTCACTATCAAGGTTAATGAAGTCTGCTATTGGAGAAGGGATGACCAGGAAGGATCATGCCGATGTATCTAACCAGCTGGTACGTACATTCTTCTAAGAACGGTGTTTGAAAAAAATGAATGCCTTTCTGCTGTCTTGCACCTCTTGTCTTTCACCCTTACCACTTTTCCCCATCCACATGGAATTTCAGTGTAGACTTGGTATGAAATACATAATCATTCATTAGAACCACAGCAGCCTTTTCTCCTAAGGATAGATGCTGATGATCAAGATTAGCTTGAAACTCATGTCTAATGCTATCATGTTTCCAAATAAAAAGCCAAGCAATGAGGTTGTTTAAATTTTTTATTAGCGATTTTAGTGTTAATTATAGAGTATTCCTGAAAGGCTGCTCTCACCTGTTTCTTGCTCAACATATTAAGCCATCACCAGAACACTAAAGTGTACAGTTTTATGTAGTCTCTGAAATCCTTGATTTTTATAGTCATATAAGATTGTACACTAACACAAATAAATAAAAATACTATGACCATAAAGTAGAAGTGGTAAACTTAGTGATATCACAGATTTTTTTTTTTACTAGAACTTCAAGATGGATTTCTCCATGGTTTAACTATGAGTTCTGATTTTCAAGTGGTCTATAAATTTTGAGCTCATTAACGTTGAAGAAGTGTGTTTTTTGTAGAGATTTAGGAGTGTCTGTGTATTGTATGCCTGAAAACTCCTTTCTGAGTGAGAATATAGTCCTTCTGGTACTTTCTTATGAATTTTATGTGAACTGATTTTGTAAATTCCTTCTATGGGCTCTTGTGAGGAAAACTGGAGCAGTACATTCCTATATCCCAGATGACTGAACATTCTGAGAGCCTCTCTCTGCTGATGGGAGCCTTTCTTTTCTTTAGTATGCGTGCTATGCTATTGGGAAGGATGTACAAGCCATGAAAGCTGTCGTTGGAGAAGAAGCCCTTACCTCAGATGATCTTCTCTACTTGGAATTTCTGCAGAAGTTTGAGAGGAACTTTATTGCTCAGGGTAAGATCACTGTTGTCTTACAAACGTAAAACGCCTTGTATGTAATTTTGAAAACTGCTTTCCAAGCCTGAGGGAATTCTCATTGGTTTCTATACAGTTATTTCTGTGGTTAGAGAAGAGGCTCTGTCACCTGCCTGCCTTAACCCTCTGGCTTCTCCTCTGCCTTCTAAATACCTTGGGAAGATCTTGACTTGATTTTCCAGTTACTTAGCTACCATCTCACTGTTTTCCTTCTTCCATCGCCCTTCTGAATCCTCCTTCCCAGGCCCTCTGCTGTGCAGCTTCGTTGCCAGTTCTCCTTGCTGCTGACTTCTTAGCAATGATCTGCTTTGACATTTGGGGCTTGGGACTTTCCTGATTCATCCATATTCATCTCTTTTTCTCATTTCTTACCTTCCTGCCTCTTAATTGTTAATAATCGGAAAAGCTCCGTTACCTGTTGTTTCTGCTTTCCCTCCCAGTGCCTACTTTTCACTCTGCTGTGGCTCTACAGTGTATGGGCCTTTACCCGCTGTCCGGACCTCTGATTCCACACCTCCAGCCACCTTAGGAACACCACTGTTGTTTATGCCACCATCCCCTGAGGCTCAGTGTACTCGGACCAGTTTTTTTTCTTTTTCCAAGTGACCTGCCTAGCAGTGCCCTTTCAATTTTTATCTACCTCTGGTATAATCATTGTTCCAGTTAACCCAAGCTCAGTAACTGGGCATTATTCTTAACCTTCTTTGCTTATTCTCCCGTGATCAATTATTTACTAATTTGTGTTGTTTTCCTTTGAAATATCTCACCCTATTCGGTTTTTATTTCCATTATAATACCTTAGTCCTGTATTTCTTAAACTGTAATATGCTTTTGAATCAGCTGGAAATCTTGTTAAAATGCAGATTCAGATGGAGCAGACCTTGGTGGGGACAGAGATTTTTCATTTCTGTGAATTCCTGGGTGATGTTGAAGCTGCTGGTCTCTGACCACTCTTGAGTCCAAAGGCCCTAGTCCGAACCTTTGTCCCATCACCCTTGGCCATTGGTGCCAACATTTTCACCAGTCTCCTTGACTCCCTGTGTGCCATTGCCAGGGTAAATATATTACTAATTTTATTGGTTGTCCCTCTACTAAAAAAACCTGTAATGGTTTTTATGATGTAGCATAGGCAGGATTTTCAAGCTGTTTTGCTTGGTCTCTCCCATCACCCCTACTAATGCTAGTGATACTCTCTTAACATCAGTGGTGGTCACAACAGGTGTGTTTACTTTGGAATAAATGCATCAGGCTGTACACTTAGGATGTGCACCTTTCCAGTTATATGATACATTATTATTTAAATCCCCAAAGTATTCATGATTATTGGAATGTTTTTAATGCAGAACCTGAATATCTTAAACAAAATAAAGTTTTCATCTAGAGAGAAGAACCCAGACCTCCAGCCTTGGAATCAAAGAATAAGATTTATGTGTGGGGATAAGGATGATTCTGCCACCAAAAATAATTTTAACAACTTGGAAAACCACTGACCTTCAGCTAGTGATGCTCTGGAGAGGGTTGCGTGTATTCAGGTGCTTGACTGGCATTTATGGCCTTCTGAGCATCTGTGTTAGTTGCCTTCAAATTCAGCCTTTTCTCCTTGTGTGAACCTTCTGTGCTAGGGAGACTTTTCTCACTAATCTCTGGACAAAACATTGATTCTAGTTTCTATTCCTCAAGTATGCTACCCAGTTGTCAAATCTCAGATCTATCTCCCATCCTCTCCCGCAAGACTGTTCCCTGTCTCAGCCCAGCCGCCTCTTCCGCTTCTCTGGTTCCTTATGATACCGTCTGTGTTCTCTTTTCCTCACTCCTTCTCATTTAGTCTTGGGAGTCCCAACTTTTTTTCCAATATATATTTAATACACTGCTAGTCATGTAACAATACATACTGAATAACACTGCTAAGCTGGAAGTCATTTGCATTTATTAATTCAATCTCAATTTTTTAAGGTCCTTACGAAAATCGCACTGTCTTTGAGACTTTGGACATTGGCTGGCAGCTGCTCCGAATCTTCCCCAAAGAAATGCTGAAGAGAATCCCTCAGAGCACCCTCAGCGAATTTTACCCTCGAGACTCTGCGAAGCATTAGCTGCTGCTTCTGCACTGCTCCACACTCTTGTGAAATACTGGTTCTATTTTCTTTATTCTTTTTGCGCTCCCCAATCCCCACCTTTGTGTTGGAGTTTACTGTGTTACCCTGTAATTAAAAACAAAGAATAGGTAACATATTGTGCCAGTGTTGCAACGTTTTAAACTGCTAACAGACCTTAAAATATCCCATTCAGAAAACCTGGGTCCTCAGTGCTATGTTTAAAGTAGCTGCAGGGATGGAGTGGCGTTTTCTTATTGCTGTATGTATTGTACATAGTGGAGTAGTTAGTTACCTGATAACGGTCTCATTATTTGGGTCTCTTAGACCTTACCTCTCAACTCCCTCAAGAGTACCAGTCTCTGAAGTTATAATGCTTTGGTCTCTACATTAGGGGCAAGATCCGGTCTAAAAGAAGTCTCCTTTGAGAAGGGCCAAGAGGCTCTTTCCTGAGTGTGTGCTTTCGGTTTGTTGGTGTGCCTGTGTTGCTGGGCTGTGCTGATGCTCGAAGCAGATGGTTTTGACTGTCTACTTGCTCTTTCCTGTATAATGAATAGATGAGTGAAAGCAGTTTTCTTTTTCTCTTTAGTACATATGTATTGGGATTCCTGTGTCTTACAGCTCTCCCTCTCCAAATAATACACAGAATCCTGCAACTTTTGCACAGCTGGTGTCTGTCAGGTAGCAGTGAGGCCCCTTGTCTTGGTGATCCTTACTGGGTTTCCAAGCAGAGGAGTCACGTGATTAAAATCGCTAATAGAGTTGTTGTTTGGGGTACAAGATAAGAAGAAAGAAAAACCTACAGCCTTTCTACCTTTTGACATACTAACAGTGGTTTCAGTTTCTAAAGTGTTTACCAGATGCCGAAGGCAAGGTGGGGAGCAAACGCACTTATGTTTACGGATATTTTAAACTCTGTTAGAGAGCAGCCTTTGAAAATCCCCAATTTTGTTCTGCTTTTTGACCTCTCTCTACCTTTTCAGGGTAATCTTTGTGGCACAAACGATAGCATTTCCAAGCTTTAGAGTTCTCTGAATTCCTGCGCCTTCCTGAACGTGAGCCCTGAGCGATCTTCTATGCAGTTCTGCCATGTGTCCTGTTTGGTCTCTCTGTGTTCTTTGTTACTTGTGCAATAGCAACTTCCCTACTCCGTGCATTCCATCTTTCATGTTGTGTAAAGTTCTTCACTTTTTTCTTTGAGGGGGTGGGGGTGGGGGGAGTCAGCATGATTATATTTTAATGTAGAAAATGTGACATCTGGATATAAAATGAAATAAATGTTAAATTAAATGGAAGTTAACTAAAGTGACTGTGTATCTTCTAACGAGGAAAGCAGCAAGCAAATGTGTAATCACACATCTCTTCAATTCACAGCTCTGAGCATCATAACCAGGATTGGGAACCAGCCCTTGTGTTGTAGGAACAAGGCTTCCAGACTGCCCTTGCCGCTCTTTTCAGTACCATCCCTTACAGCGTGCTGTACTTTGATCCAGGGCTGAGTGTTCCTACAGGTGCTCCCCAGCATTCCTCATTTCAGACCTTGTCAGGACCTGTAGAGCCCATCTGCTGTGAGCAAAAGAGGGTACTAAATAGTGAAACACAACTTGAAGCAAGCCAAAACCTGTTTCACATAAAATCTCACACGGATGTCCAGTGTATGAAGAAACCTGGTGAAAGCACAGGGCATGCTGTCATGGAGCCTCTCATTTCTCCCCACTCCAGTTCAAGGCAGCTTTCAGGAGATGTAGAGGAAAAAGCTTAATCATAAGAAGAACTCGGTAGACCTGAGTTCTCTTTCTGATTCTACTAGTACTATATGGCCTTGCTTAGTTATTCAACAAATTCGAGTCTGCTTGTCTGCTTGTATGCCTTTTAGGGTTATTGTAAGGATTGGAGATTTTTGTGTGTAAAACGGTAGGACAGTGCCTGGTCCGTAGCAGGCCACTGTTATTAGTAAACCTTTTTTAAGATAAATTTGCCTTATTACTCTTACATAATACTTAGGATTTGTTGGTTATGTAGCACTCTTATTAGTTTGTAACTTATTTTTTAGTGAAAGCATTTTCTTAAGGAGCCTTTTTATACCGGAGTAAGACCTAATGAAAAGACCTGTTAGGAAGCCAAGTGTCCTCAAAGGTCAGACTAAGTGACTCATTCAGCATTTATCCTTGCAGTTGACTGCCACTTCGTTGTGTAAGAGTTCATGTAAGTGAAAAAATGTTTTCAGACTAATGTCATAAATACCTCGCTAAGATGTTTTATTTTTACCAAGTGTGGGGGTACAAATCGTCTGAGGTCAACAGAGCATCCTGTGCTCTTGAAATTTTCTGTTACTCTCGTAAGGGAAAGTTAGCTTAATTCAGTATTAGGAGCCAACAGAAAATAGTTCCCCAGACTACATTTAAAATAGCACTTAGAGACTACAACAAGAAAAACTTGGCAAGGCAGTTCTTGAGGGAAAATTAGCCTTTGTGGGGCAACTTAAGTAGAAGGAAGTGAGTTTTCTTAAATGAAACAGTCATGTTCCTTACTCAGCTACCAACTGTAGTTTTATTTCGAGCCATTTTTCCAGTTTGGGGTTGAACACCTGCCTCACACTCAGGCAAACCATGTGGTGTCCCCAGCTGCCCCCTCCTCCATCTGAAGCCCTGCAGTGGTAACAAGGAGCGGGTGACTGATGTTTGGAAACAATGAGAAATCGCTTCCAGTCACTAATGGGTCACAGAGCTTTGCATCCTGAGCTAGTGGCCAAACTCGTCCAGAAAACTTAGTAAATGTTTTTCAGACACGTGTGAAGGCGAGGAATTGTGGGAGCCTCCCTGAACAGTCTGCCGCATTTCTACTTAAGGGAAAAGCAAAGCATCTGACCGTGGCTCGCCCTGAGGCTGAGGCACACGTGAACAATGCCTCGGTCTCCTTTGTAGGAGCCTGAGGGTCCCTAACCTAGAATCAAGCCCATGGCTGTTTGCTGTGGTTAGCAGCTACAAGTCGTGCACATGTGATATGCCACTGTTCTCTAAAGAATTTCATCTCCAAACTACTAGAGCATTTTCTAAATCTAATAAATTACAGCATTCCAGGTAACAGTGGTCACATAGCCCTTTATCTGCAGATGCAACTAGAAAATGGCTTGTCCAGGGTCACAAGGGAATGGCAGAACATGAGCTGGAACCTGGGTCTTTAAACCTGGGCTAGTGCTCTTCCCAAACACGATGTTAACATCCAACGGCCACTCCACGCATCAAAATGGCGTTCACAAATGTCATTCTTGCCAGAAACCAGGATTTTGTATTGTGGCTAAAGTTCCGTATCCTGGTGGACAGAATGGTAGCGTGAACGTAAACCAAAGGCCCTGACTCTCTGGACCTAAGAACTTCAGGGCCCACACTAAAAAGTTAAGCTTTTAGGGGAAGGTAAGATGGGAATGTGTGTACAGACAGTAGCCTCCAAATGCATCTAAGCAGTCATATTCTTCATTTCCACAAGAGGGCAGCAGCCCCTGAATGGTGTCACAATGGCTAAACACTGAGTTCCAGAAACAGACACTTTCGGCTCAGGGACTGGCAATCAACAGTTCGCTGAATCAAACAGTCCTTTTTTTTGGAGCTGCATGTTAGTCTGGGGAGTATAAGGGAACATGCTCTGATAAAAGATAAACTGAAATCGGTGTAAGGAGCCCTGTACTGTGGAATCGGGAGGTCGGGGTAGAGAGATGGCAGGGAAGATCTGGTCCAGCCCTTTCCTGATAACTGAAGGACTTTCTGCCCATCTGAAGCAGTGAGATGCAGCTTCTAGTGAAGGTGGGACAGTGTCAGGAGGCAGTCCACTCAGGGGTGGGTATCTCTGGTAGTTGGAATTGGAATAATATTCCTAAACCAAGAAACTTGCCTCCCTCTAACTTCAGGGAGGGATATCCTTGGGCTGTCCCCTAGGGCTCTCGCAGGTGTTGACCCTCTACCATTGTGAAGTTAGCTGGCCACTTCTAAGTCTTCAGTCTAAATGTTTCTAGTTCCCTTAACCATCCCTCCCTTTATGAGTAAGGGAGTTACTCATCTCTCTGGTAACTGAACAGGTTTAGAAGTCAGATGTAGCCTCCTGACATAGTACTTTTGTTCTTGAGTCTGTGCTGTCCATAGAAAATCTCCAAAATCTAGAAGCTCAGCTCTTGGAAATCAAGGCCTCTCCCAAACGGGAAGCTGGAGCTGGAGGCGAGCACTGACCATGGGCCTTGGGACCAACTCACAGAGGCCGGGACTCTCATTCAAGCTTAGGTTGCTGGAAACCTCAATATGCTCTGACCTAAGACATTCTATTCTCTGGTTCTACTATACTTTTCCGCAGGATCTACTATTCAGTAGCACTCAAGTGTGGCCGTAGCACTAAGGAAACTCCATTAGTGGTTTACCAACTAGACGTTCATTGTTCATATAAAACTTGGAAAGTACAGGTAAGCATGAAGAAGAGAGTTCCATAATCCTATGACTTTGAGGATATTTAACATTTTATCCTATAGAACCTTTCAACAATCATGACTTTACCAACTGCAGCTTTGCCTTTCTGTCTTGTTAAGCCAAAGCCCACGGCATTTCTGGCTGCTTTCTCCTTATATATACCGTGTATATATAAGATAATGGGAATCGTGTCAAGAAGATATGGGCTTAAGGTGTAAACTTTCAGTGCATGCGATTACAGAACAGCCATGTGGTTTAATCTGAGGGGTCCACTGAAAGACAAAAGTAATTTCAAAATAACAACGTTCTATTGAATTCCTTAGATTACGTGTGCCATGAGGGGAATTGTGGTCCTTTAGCAGTACTTCTCAAAAGCCCCTTTCTTCTTTTTTTTTTTTTTTAAATGTCTCACTTTGTCACCTAGGCTGGAGTGCAGTGGTGTGATCTTGACTCACTGCAGCCTGCAACCTCTGCCTCCTGGGCTCAAGCAATTCTGCTGCCTCAGCCTCCTGAGTAGCTGGGATTACAGATGCATGCCACCACAGCTGGCTAATTTTTGTATTTTTAGTACAGATGAGGTTTCACCATTTTGGCCAGGCTGGTCTCGAACTCCTGACCTCAAGTGATCCACCCGCCTTGGCCTCCCAAAGTGTTGGGATTACAGGCATGAGCCACTGCACCTGGCCAAAAGCCCCTTGCTTCTCATGGGTCTACTGCTGTTTCCTTCAGCCACTTTGGTTTTCAGGGAGGGTTCAGGAAACCATCCTCCATTGTGCTTCTTTCTGGCCTTTGCTACCCCTGTTTCCCATCATGAGACCCCAGGAACTGAAGTGGTGAGGATGAATCCTGTGGGACGATGAGGAATGAGACCAGGCTGAAGTGTGAGACTCGGCAGAAGCCCTCCTCCATCTCCACCAGAGGCAGGGGCGGAGTAAGGGCTGAAAGGTTTGAAGGTTTGTATGCACATTCTTGTGTTATCCAAAGAGGGGAGGAGACAGAGTGAGTGAGTGAGTTACTAGTGTCTGTGTGTGTGTGTGTGTGTGTGTGTATTTAACAGCTTTACTGCAATATAATTCACATACCATCCACTTCACCCATTGAAAGTGCCATGCAATGATTTTTAGTCACAGAAGTCACCGAGTGTGCAACTATCACAATCAATGTTATAACGTTTCCATATTCTCTCCCCACCCCCAAAAGACTGTACTCATTAGAAGCTACTCTCCATTTCTCCCCAACCCTACCACTGATCTTTCTGTGTCTGGATTTGCCTGTTCCAGATTTTGTGTGTGTGTGTGTGTGTGTGTGATGGAGTCTGACTCTGTCGCCCAGGCTGGAGTGCAGTGGCATGATCTCAGCTGACTACAACCTCTGCCTCCCGAGTTCAAGCGATTCTCATGTCTCAGCCTCTCGAGTATCTGGGATTATAGGCATGCGCCACCATGCCTGGCTAATTTTTGTGTTTTTAGTAGAGATGGGGTTTCACCATGTTGGCCAGGCTGGTGTTGAACTCCTGACCTCAAGTGATCCGCCTGCCTCGACCTCCCAAAGTGCTGGAATTACAGGCGTGAGCCACCGGCCCGGCCTGTTCTGGATATTTCTTGTAAATGGAATCATACAGTGCTTCTTTCAGTTAGCACAGTGCTTCCCAGTTTCATCCAGGTCACGACACATAATCAGGCTTCATTTCTTGTTATTACCAAATAATATTTCATTAGATGAATATACTACTTTGTGTGTATCCATTCACTGGTGGACAGACATTTGAGTTGTTTCTGCTTTTGGGCCATTAATGCTGCTGTCAACATTCATGTATAAGTGTTTGTATGGATGTATGTTTCATTCCTCTTGAGTATATCCCTAGGAGTGGAATGGCTGGGTCATATGATAGCTCCATGTTTAACCGTTTGAAGAACTACCAAACGACTGACCAAAGTGGCTCCACCATTTTATATTTTGATTGGCAGTGTGCGGGGGCGGGGTTTTTATAATGCCCAATCATCAGGTTTGTTCAGGAAGGACATAACTTCTAGCTTATTTACTGAGCTTTTAAAGATACACTTAATGTTGTTTCTTAAGAAAAACCAGGTCTTTATTTACTATGAGACTCCAAGTGCTTTAATATAGTTGAAACTAAAGAAACATAAATTTTACATTCTGCCTCTTAATTGCATGCGAAACTGCACTTATTAAGTATTCAGTTTAATGACTATATAACACTTTATCATAAATATACTCTTATTTTCTCTGTTGTTTAACATTTAGCATATTTTCAACTTTTGCTTACACTGTGATGGATTTGTTGGTACATAAATATTCATCTGTGTTGTGGGGTATTTAAGAGACTTCCAAAAGTATAGGACAAGAATATGAACACTGCTAAAGCTCGTGAGTTATATTGGCTCCACTGCTCTAAAGATGTATGACAGCCTTTGGTCTCACCATGATTTCATTGCAGCCTCTCTAGCACTGGGTGTTCATTCTTGTTAAAACACTAAAACCAAAAACGCCTTAATTTTAAGAAAATTTTCTTTTAGAGTAACATACATAGAAAACTGCACAGATCATTACTGTGATAGTTTGACGCATTTCCACAAAATAGACACACCTGTGTAACAAGACCCAAGTTACTAGACAGGACATTTCCAGCCTCTCAGAGGTCCCCATCCCGTCCCCTTTCAGTGACTAACTGTCTCCCCTTTCTCTCCAGAAACCACTATCCTGACTTGTAATAGGGGGAAAAAATCCTTGCTAATTTAATACATTAAAAACTATACTGTATTAAAGTAAACCAAGTTATCACAGAATTCCAACATTTTTAAGCCATCTGTATTTCTTGTGGAAATCCAGGGCCTAGCCATGTACTTTGCAAAGCTAGGTTTCTTCCTTTTAAGGTCCCCAAATGGGTGGAGGACAGGGAGCCCACGTGATTTCTACCATCCAGGAAATCTAAATCTGGCCTGCGGCCAGTGTGCTGTGGCTGTGCCCAGGATCCCTCTTGGGCAGCACATGGGACCTCTTTCTAGCAACATTCTGTAGGTAATGATGGGCTTTTTCCTGTCCCTCCTCTATCACCAAATCAAACTCCAGGGGGCGCCAATCCAAGACACAAAGCCAGTAGCAGAGCTTTTACACGATGGATGGACTGTTTCACTCAAGGCAGGACACTGCTGAACTCACCGCTCCGCTCCTAATCAATTTTTCTGAGGTGGTAAGCTCCCTTTCTAGAACAGGATAGAATAAATACCTTAGGGGGCCATGGCTCTTTCCCCTACAGACCTGTGCAGAAGTCTGGAATGGGAAGCTCTGGCTTCCCAGCTTAAGGACAAGAGGATCTTTTTCTTAGATCACACCTGGCACTTTTCCCCAGCTCTGCCTCATGGACTCTGTTCCCTGGTCTTCCCCTGGCTTTGAAAAATACAAATACCAACATACAGGAAGTGACATTAACACAAATTCAAGCAATTGGAGCTCTCTGGGGAGGTATTTAGTACTCTGCTGCTGCCATGTAAAAAGAAGGAATAAGGAATAGAGTTTTCCTCAAGAGCCCAGGAGAGATGCCAAGTGCATGGCTGTTGTCAGCACAAACCCCCATGCCCACCTCAACCCACTGCCCTCTAATATTGAAGATAGGGCAGGGGGAACATTACCGCCCGCTACCTGAGGTTCCGGGAGGCCAAGTAACTGACCCGGATTTAGTGGAACAACTGGGATTGGAACTCGAGGATGCTGAAATCTAGTGGAGATTCCTTCTGTCACTCTGTTCCTGCTGTGCAGAAAGGTCCTCGGATTGTGGTCGCCTAACATGGAAAATCATGGGCTTTGGAGAACAGTAGATCCAAGATGAATTCTATGTTCTACTGTTACATTATGAGAATTAAAGTTGTTTACTATCTCTGACCCTATTTATCATATAAATGGGGACAATGGACTGTTAAAGATTAAATGAAAACACTACAAAATAGCTACCAGAATATCTGGGTTTGAATCCTGGCTTTGCCTTTTTCTAAATTAATTGCATAACAAATGGCAGAAGCGTCATACAGTAGGAATGAAAGATGAGAGGTCCTCTAGGTGAGTGGGGAACTGTTTAATCTCATGGCCTCCATTTCTACATCTCTAATAATATACCTTAAAAAAAAAAAAAAAAACGCTTAGGGGCCAGGTGCAGTGGCTCACACCTATAATCCCAGCACTCTGGGAGGCCAAGGCGGGAGAATGACTTGAGGCCAGGAGTTTGAGACCAGCCTGGGCAACATAACACAACCCTGTCTCTACAAAAATAAAAATGAAAATTAGTCAAGCCTGGTAGCATGTATCTGTGGTTCTAGCTACTCAGAAGGCTGAGGCAGGAGGATCTTTTGAGCCTAGCAGTTCAAGGCAGCAGTGAGCTATGATCATGCCACTGCACTCTAGCGTTGGCAACAGAGCTAGACCCTGTCTCTGAAAGAAAAGGGAAAACAAGCTTTATATTTTTATGATAAAATGAATTCACAGTTTTGAGAGATTTAAGGCCCATTCCTCAATGACTATGTCATTTAGCCTTAATTTCCTTACCTGTAAAGCAATCTGAGCAGGGATTATCTCTATCACCGGGTGATTGTAGACATCCAAAGTAAGTGCTCATTTTGGCAGCAATATGCTAAAATTGGAACGATACAGAGAAGATTAGCATGGCCCCTGCACAAGGATGACATGTTTTTAAAATTTTTTTTAAAGAAGAAAGAAAAAAAAAAATCAAAAGTAGATGCAAACTATTTTATGATCTCATGATCTCATGATCTCAAAACAAAGGGAAAAGAGTAAGATTCCTTGTCTCCTAGAAGAATTAGTGATCTTAAGTTGCCATGAGTGTCTAGAGGAAGCTAATGTTTTATTGTGTCTCTTATGTGGCTGATGAGAGACATTCTATTTTATTAATGATGGTACTAAAGCCAGAGATGTTCAGTAACTTGCCCAAGTTAACATAGGTAGTGTGTGACCAGCCTGGCTTTAACTCATGGCTTCTTCTCCAAAGACCATGGTTTTTTGTTTGTTTTGTCTTTGTATTGTAGGGTAAGAAGGTTATGACCAGACCCTTAAGTGTTATCAGAGGAATAAGGTCAATGGCTATAAAAGTGGGTATGCAAAATTTCTTAGTGGGATGGCTAACCTTAGGGCTCCCAGAATTGTATTCCTAAGTAAAACTATTTCAGGAAAGACAGGCTTGGGACTGGCACCCTTTTCATAAGAGCAAAATAAAATACCAAACTCTACTGACCTTGTACTATCTTCTCTCCACGTCAACCACCACGACTCCCAACCATATGAAAAGAGAGGCCCCCAGAGAGCTGCCCTGAGGGCGGTCGGCATGGCAGCTGGAAGGTCTGATGCACCCACTAACCCAGAGGACCTCTCATTTCTGCTATGTGACACCCACCGACGAGAAGGTCTCAGAGGGCGGGGATGGGTAGTTACTAGAGAGTTCTTATAGCCTGAGGACAAGACAAGATCCTTGTGGCTCCTGAGGGACCCAGGAAGGCACAAGGAGCAGGTGTCAGCTTCAGAAGCCTTTCCCCTGCAGGTCCCCGAGTCTTGGTGGCACAGCCCTGTCCCGTCAAGGAGCAGGGGCCCTTCCCCAAGGAGAAGCTCCAGGGAAGGCAGCCCTGGGCATCACCCCCAGGCAGCAGCTGCTCATGCCCGAGAGAGGGAGCCCACCTTCCCCAGCTCTGGCTGCGCCCTTAGACCCCAAGGCCCAGCCACCACAGCTCAGTTTGGTCATTGATGATGCCTAGAGATTGTGTCACCAGTCCTTCCAGAGCAATAATTAATTCTCAGCTTAGTGCCCAACAAAAGGAGAGCGGGCTTGAATCCTAATTCCTAGAAAGGTGATTGACCACGTCATGGCATCCCTAGGAAGTGCTAATTTTTTAATAGATTTCAGGAAAGGACCAGATATGTCCTTCTCAAGCTGTTCTCCCTTCTTCTCTTCCTCTTTCTCCCCCTCCCACTTCCTTTTTCCAAATCCGAACACTCGGGTGCTCAGAATGACAGAGACAGCTGTGCTGCCCTTTGGGTTGGCTGGGGCAGCCTGGTTTTCTTTTGCTATTTGGAGGACATAGGGGAGGAAGGCATATTGTAATCAAGCAGCAACAGCTTCTACTCTAGAGATTTTTAGACCCAGAGAGAACTGACTGTCCCCTCCTCTTTTTTTCTTTTTTTTGAGACAGAGTGTCACTCTGTTGCCCAGACCCAGGCTGGAGGGCAGTGGCACGATCTTGACTCACTGCGACCTCTCCCTCCCGGGTTCAAGGGATTCTTCTGCCTCAGCCTCCTGAGTAGCTGGGATTACAGGCGTGCGCCATTACGCCCGGCTAATTTTTACATTTTTAGTAGAGACGGGACTTCACCATGTTAGCCAGGCTGGTCTTGAACCCCTGACCTCAAGTGATCTGCCCACCTCAGCCTCCCAAAGTGCTGGAATTACAGGCGTGAGCCGCCGCGCCCGGCCTGACTCTTTTCTGAAGCCTGCCCTGGGATTGACCTGGCCCTGAACAGAAAGACGCCCAGCAGCAGCAGCACCATCGTGGACCCCAGCGTAAAGCCCTCGTAAGTTTCAGGTCTGTGTCAGTTGGTATATGTGCGGAAACTTAGAGTGGCCATAGGCGCAGGCATCCATGTGCCTGAAGAGGCAGCAGTACTTTTAATCCTGTTACAGAAGTAAAATTAAAAGAAAAAACACACACACAAAATCTTGCAACTCTCGCTGCATTTCCATTATTTACCATCAGGTGTCAGTAGACTATACCGGAAGAGGGAGCTTTAAGAGCCGGGGTGCTCAAGTCGGTCCCTGGGGAGGCAGCTCCTCCTCCGTATTCCTGCGGATCTCTTAGTGGGAGTCATCCTAAGCATCTCCTTTCCCCGTGCCCGCTGCCCTCATTCCACCCCTGGTCTCGTTTGTCCTTGTATTCCCAGCAATTCTACACTGTAAGGTGCCTTCTGTGTTCTCTGCAGGGCATCCCTTCCTGACTCGGGCTAGCAATGGCCAGAATTCATGCATTTACTGTGTGCCAGCTTGCCCTAATCATCTGATTTACTTATCAGAACGGCTCTCTGACATAGGCACAACTAGTTAGGCAGATTGACAGATCAGGAAGGGGCCTGGAGAGATGAAGGGCAGCTTGGTGGGATACACGCATGTGGACTTTACCAGGGCGGTTTCCCCAGAGGCAGAGCCATGAGGTGGAGGCGTGAGGCCACTCGCTCTCCAAATCGTGCTAGATCACTGGGCTCTAAGTCAGCTCGCAGGACAAGTTTTTGTTTTTGTTTTTGTTTTTTTGAAACGGAGTCTCCCTCTGTCGCTCAGGCTGGAGTGCAGTGGTGTGATCTCGGCTCACCACAAGCTCCGCCTCCCGGGTTCAAGCCATTCTTCTGCCTCAGCCTCCCGAGTAGCTGGGACTACAGGCGCCCGCAACCTCGCCCGGCTAATTTTTTTTTTTTTTTTTTTTTTTTTTTTTTTTGGTATTTTAGTAGAGACGGCGTTTCACCGTGTTAGCCAGGATGGTCTCAATCTTCTGACCTTGTGATCCGCCCGTCTTGGCCTCCCAAAGTGCTGGGAATACAGGCGTGAGCCACCGCGCCTGGCCAGGACAACTCTTAATAGTTTCTGCTACCTCATGGCAAAGTGCAAGGACTGACCTAATTCTTCCCAGCACATTGCACAGGCAGAAGAAAGCAATTATGCAGGGAGGGCAGCCTCCTTCCTGCCCCAGAGGCCCTGGCCCCAAGCACACCAGTTTTTGTTCTTGTATTTGTTTTTGTTTTGTCTTTTCCCAAATAAGTCATACTGGAAAGCTCTCTTGCCCTAGCTTTAGGAGAGCAAGTATTAGGAGGGTGCTACTTCTTTGGTCAAAATCCAGCCGGGTGTGGTGGCTCACTCCTGTAATCCCAGCACTTTGGGAGGCTGAGGCGGGTGGATCACTTGAGAGGTCAGGAGTTCAAGACCAGCCTGGCCAACATGATGAAACCGCGTCTCTCTTAAAAATACAAAAATTAGCTGGACATGGTGGTATGCACCTGTAATCCCAGCTACTTGGGAGGCTGAGGCACAAGAATCACTTGAACCCGGGAGACAGAGGTTGCAGTGAGCTAAGATCAGACCACTGCACTTCAGCCTTGGTGACAGAGCAAGACTCTGTCTTCAGAACAAACAAATCCTACTCTACTCTTAAGTCCAGGTTGAGTAGTGTCCCCTGCCAAAAACTATATATTTAAATCCTAGCCCCCAATACCCAGAATGTGACCTTATTTGGAAATAGGGTCATTGTAGATACTAGTTAAGATGAGGTCACACTGAAGTAGGGTGGACCTCTAATCCAATATGACTGGTGTCCTTATGTAAAAACGGACATGTGAAGACAGAGGCCTTGTGTGAAGATTGGAGTGATGCAGCTACAAGCCAAGGAATGCTGAAGGTTGTCAGCAAACCATGGAATCTGGGAGAGCTGCAGGAAATACATTCTCCCTCACAGCCTGCGGGAGGAACCAACCTTGCTGACACCTTGATTTTCAGACTTCCAGAACTGTGAGAGAATACATTTCAGTTGTTGAAACCACCTGGCCTGTGGTTCTTAGTTACAGCAGCCCACCCAAGCAAAGGAATATAGTTCCTATTCCAATGCCTCCTCTTCAGAGCCATGGGATCTTCCCTGTGGCAGGTCGGGACTGATGTCCCAGAGGGACCCAGGAAGGCACAAGGAGCAGGCACCAGCCTTTCCCTCCTGGGAAAGGACAGGCACAGCTCTATCCCTTCCCAGGAGAAGCTCTGGAGAAGGCAGCCCTGGGCATCACCCCCAGGTGGTAGCTTTGCATGCCCAAGTCCACCTTCCCCAGCTCTGGCTGGTCCTGTAGACCCCAGGCTCCAGGTGCCAGTGCTGGGAGTTTGTTCAGAGCCTTCACTCAGCGAACGTTGAATTTCAGGCTGTCTTGCTCAGCCTAGGAGCTGTTCAGGTTGGCCTTGTTTTATCTCAGCCAAGACAGATCTGCCCCACTAGGGCCCTAAAAGAGGCAGGTAGCCCAAGACATAACGTGGTCACGGCTGAGAAGGGGCAGATAAAGGATCTGGAGGAAGAAAGAAAGAAGCCATCCCTTCTTGAGCAAGGTCGGAGCACAGGAGGCCAGGATGGGGCTACCTGGTGTTTTTCTCTCACCTGACCTTACCCATTTTTGCGGGAGGCGGGTGCCAGGACTTAACCTTTTCTAGAGGCACCTTGGGTCCTAGTGAGGAAAGAGTATGTTGAATATTATTGACAGGTGTTTTACATACAGTTTCTCATGCCCCCCCTGTAACGACTGATTCCTGTTTCACAGATGAGAAAACTGAGGTTTGGGTTAGATAACTTAACCAAAGCCCGATGGCGCGCTGTGTCTCACCGCCAGTCTCAATAGCTGCTCCTGCTCCTGCTCCGTCTGGTTCCCAAGCCCCAGCTTTCAGAGCAGAATCCTCTTGTCAGTGGTGTTGGTTTTGACTTCTCTTGTGGAGAAGCTCTGGGGTTTAAGGTGGAGCCTCATGGGTGACCCTAGAGCAGCCAGCTGGGACCCTCAGCCACAGGGGAGCCTGGCGCTAAGCATCCTTATCACCAAGGTCACTGCTGATTGTTATCAAAACCACCAAATGTCCCATCCTCCTCCTGCGACCTGCCCGACAGCCTGGGGCTCCTGTAAGTGAGCTGCTGTTAAACAAAGGGCTGCTCATGCCACCCTCCCCCCACCCAGGGCCCAGTGGGGACAGCAGGTATCTAAGCAAATGGGAGCGGGACCGCAGCTGCCACCCAGCACATTAAACACAGTGTTTTCTTAATTCCCCCTCCCTGCTAAGTGCTGATTACCGGGTCTGCCTGGGGCCTGATCCTCCAGCCACCTGACTTCAGCCAGTGGGGCACCCAGAGAACGAGAGCAGCTGGCGGGTCGCACTTCAGGCAGGGCAGCAGATGCAAGACACTGATTATTCTGGGAGGGCTGCACCCAGGGGCCGGCATTTGCACTTCAAAGGGGGATGGGCCCCTGTGCCCCACTCTTGGGACCTGGGTCTATTCTGGGGAAAATCATGTTGCTTTGAGTGAGTTACCCACCCGGGCCCCACCCCCTTCTTAACAGAGTGCGGTTTAAACAACCTCTCGGAGTTCACGGGCACTCGCTAGACACTCCCTGGGATCCTCCCCCGTCTGGCAGCCCTCCTTTTCATGGCGTTTGCTCCTATCTGGACGGAGCAGGAAGGACTTGGGCGTTTAGCAAGCCCCAGGAATCTGTCCTCCCAATGCCCCTTTTTATGGATTGAATTGTGTCCCCCCAAAAACATGTTGATGTCCTAACTCCCAGGATTTCAGAATGTGACCTTATTTGGAAATAGGGTCATTGCAGATGTAATTAGTTAAGAGGAGGTGGCTCTTAATCCAATAGGACTGGTGTCCTTATAAGAAGAGAGACCTAGAGGGGGAAATACCACACAGAGACACAGAGACAGGGAAGAGACAGCCGTGTAGACAGAGGCGAAGATGGGAGTGATGTGGCTACAAGCCGGGCAACACCTGGGGCCACCAGAAGCTGGAAGAGGCGAGGAAGAAATCTCCCCTGGAGCCTTCTGGGGGAACGGAGCCCTGGACCAAGCACCTCAAACTTGGACTCTCAGCCTCTGGAACTGGGAGAGGATTAATTTCTGTTGTTTTAAGCCACGTGGCCTGTGTAACTCATTATGGCAGCCCTAGGAAACTGACAGAGCCCTGAACTTCGTGGCAGAGTGTCACAAGGATCTCGCTATGGTGTGATCCCACCCTGAAGCATGGCTGCGATAACCAGCCCTAGAGCTCCCACCCCTCACCCACTCCCCATTTCCCTCCTCCACCCCCTCCCCTTGTAATTAAGCCCTGAAGTGATTAAGGAGTAACCAGTGCCCTGAGACCCCATCCCGAAATGGACAGATTGGACTAGATGCAAAGACCACTCCTTCTTTCCCCAAAGGGCAGGCGTTGCTGGCTTCCCTTCCTCTCAGGGCCTCTGAGAGAAAGCAGGGCCCGTCACTGTGCCTGCCCTTCCAGGGACACAAAGCAGGGGGAACCCCACCTCATGCTAAGCCTGCTCCCAGCTTCCCCTACCCCCAGGGTGCTGGGGGTCTTCACGGCCTCCGTGTAGCAGCACGTCCTGCTGTGGCAGGAAAAGCCCTCAGCTGTCTCCGACACCTCCCCCATGGTCGCAGTCTTTTCTCTTTTCTCTCTGTTGAGTACAGTAGCCTGGAAACAGCCACTTTCTCTGTCATTTACTGCCTAGAATGGCGGCCTTGTGAGGCAGCCCAAGTCCTTTCCAGGTCACCATGACCCTGTGGGTAGGAGGAGCTGGGCTCCTGGAGGTCAAGGGGTTTGCTCAAGGCTAATTGGGAGAACTGGCCACGGAGCTCCTAGGAAGTCTGACTCCCCGTCCACAGCCCTTCCTGCCCTCGTACTGAGCGTCTGCCGGGGGCCAATGGGTGCTGGGCTGGCTTCTGGGGCCGATGTATTGAAGGGTAAGATAGGGCCACCTGTCAGGGGTCACCTACAGCTGAGCTGGCTCTCAGTAAGGAGCCTGGTTCTTGGGCAACCCACAGAACAACCACAAGGAGCCACCTCCGCCCTAGCTCTCTTCCCTGGCCAGCCCAGACTCTGGCTGGACCCCGAAGCACATTGGAGGCACTCAGCCAAGATTCCTTCTCCCGGAGAGTTGGCTTCCTGGCGGCCGGTGTCCGCAAATCTCTACACTTGGCTGTGGGGCAGGAGGAGGCACGTGAATGTAGCCCGTGCTGCAGCTTGACCGGGGATGTGCGGTTTGATTTTGATGCCATCCATGGAGGGCTTGGGGGGTGGGGACTGGTGAGGGACTCTGCCACATCCATTAGGCTTTGGTTTGTGGGGCAGGGTTCAGAGGCGGGGGGCGCGGCAATGATGAACGCAGAGAAGAGGGGAGAGAAAGGAGGGCGCGGGGGGACTCGAGGGTGACCCCGATTCCCCTCCATGGGGAGGCTTTCATTCCCCAGCTGTCGAGAGTCCAGAGCTGTGTCCCTCTTTGAGGCTTGCCCTCGGCTGGAGAGAGCGTCCAGGCCCAGGCACACACCCATCCTAGTTTGGGGAGGGGCCCAGGCACTGGCTGGGGTCTGGGGTTGGGGTAAGGGTGGGGACGTCAAGGCCTAGCCCTCCCACCCCACCCCAGGTGAGGAGCAGCTGGGCCCTCCATTGTGACTGCCCCGTGGTGAACTCGCCTCTCTACCCATCCTTCTGGCTTCTTTTCCCCCAGGTCTTCCCCAAGGAGTAGCCAGAAAAGCTTCCCTCAGACAGGTCTGCGTGCTGCGTCCTCATTCGCATCACAGGCACCTCCGTGAGGTTAGCAAGTGCCCTGGTGCTGGTGGGGGTGGGGATGACAAGAAAGAATGGAAGGAAGGCAGCACCTTCCATATGCAGACACCCTGCAGCCCCTCCCACCCACATACACACACACACACACACTCTCTCACGCCTGCTCTCATGTATACATGCACATACACACAAATGCATACATACCCATATACATATACACACACAGATATGCACATATACACACACCCACATGCACACTCACACCCCCATGTATACACACATACACACACATACACATACATACACATATACATATATACACACACATATGCACGTATGTACACATACACACACCTACCCCCATTTATACACACACACAAATACATACACACATACACATATACATATATATACACACAGGTATGCACATATATATACATACACCATACACATGCACCTACCCATTTATACAAACACACAAATACGCACATACACATATGCGTATATACACACAGATATGCACATATATACACATACATACGTACACCATATGCACACACCTACCCCCATTTATACACACACATACACATATACCTATACAGATATATACACACATACACACAGATACGCACATACATATGCATACATATATACACATACACTCACACCTACCCCCATGTATGCACACACATACACATATACATATATATACACACAGATATACATATACACACACACACCTACCACCCCACACACATACATACCCATATACATATGTACACACACATACAGATATGCACACACATACACATATACATATACACATATATACACAGATATGCACATAAAACACATGAACATACACCTACCCCCATGTATACACACACATGCAAATACACATATACATATATATACACACAGATATACACATACCTACATATACACACATGACCTATCACCCTACACTCATATCCATATCTGTATACATATGTACACATACATACACACACTCACACCTACCCCATGTATACACACAAAATACATATACACATACACATATACATATATACACACACGTGCACATACATACACACAACCCACCCCATATACACACAATTTACATAAATATATATACATGCATACACATATATATACATAGACTCACACCCACACATACATGCACTTACATATACACACACATATACATGTGGACATATACATGCATGCACACATACACATATACCCCATATATACACATGCACACATATACATAGACTCACACATGCACAGCTATATATATGCATACACGAACACATACATACCCACATACATACACAAACACACATAAAAACACATGCATGCACACACACAAACACCTCTGAAAAACACATGCATACACACACACAGATACCTTTGAAGTCCTAAGTTTAAAAGACATCTAGAAACTAGAGAAAAGGAACAGTGTGTGTGTGTGGTGTGTGTGTCTACAGAAAAAGCACATTTGCTTAATAGGCTTTTTCCTTTTCTGATGTAGCTGTACCCTTTGGGAATCTATAAGTAGGGAAATTCCCGATCAAACTATAATATTGTAAGACAGCAGCAGGAAATCGGGCCTGAGCGCGTTCACTGCTCTTGGGCTCAGGAAGCAGGGGAAGGCAGGCGGTAACCGGATTGGGTGGCGGGAGCGGGACTTTGAGTGGGGGACTTGCCTTTGGCTTTCTGCAGCCAAAGTCTTGGATGATGCCAGCTCTCCCTGGAGCTGGCCCATTGGCAGGGCTGTGTCCTCTCCCACTTTCTAAGTATAGTCTTGGAGGCCCAGCCAGATGAAGGCTGGAGCCAGAATTTCCCTGGAAAGTATTTGCTTCACAGGGGAGGGGCCTGGGAAGCTGGTGAAGGAGGCAGGTGAGGTTGACAGTGGGCAACTGCGCTCAGGCAACTCCTTTCCTCTTTCCAAGGGGTGGGAGGGTCCCAGGCAACCTTCCTGGCCCCCAGCATGGCAGCAATCCAGGCGGGCAGAGCAGGCCAAGCACCTCCCAGCTCAGACGGGTGTTTTTCAGGGGCCAGAAGAAACGGTGGCCTGGGAGAGCTGGGCCACTCTGATTCGTAGCGTGGGAGGACAGCAGGGTGACCCTCACCACCACTGTGTCTCTTGTCCACTGCTGTAGCAAGGCTGGGAGGAGGAGGCAGTCTGGCAGCAGACCAAGAGCATGTGCCTTGGCCACAGTGGCAGGCCTGGGGCTGCGACTATCCACTGTGCACAGTACGATTTGCCTTGAAGGTGTAGAACGCAGGGCTGCTGTGAGGGTTAAATGCAAGTGACAGGACTGAGAAGTCAGCCAGCACCCAGCCCAGTCAATGCCAGGGACTCCAGGGCACTTCCTTTGTATTTGGCATGGATAATACCCACCACCCCCAGCCTGCTTTGCTGAGCCCCTGGAGTCTCTGCCCGGAAGAGCCAGTCAAGCAAAGGGAACCCTGGACCTTGAAACCCACAGGCTATGTGTGCGTGGCCCCCGCAACCCAAGAAGGGACCATCTGAGTGACGGGCCATGGCAGGCAAATCGTCCTGTTATTTTTGATGTAAGAAATTTAATTCGCTTCACATGTCACTGATTACAACTGCTGTCGTGAGCCTATTTACCTCTCAATTAGCTGTAATTGAGGCAGTGGGGGGCAAGGGGCAAAAGGAGAATGCAGGGGGGTGGGGACTGCACGTGTGCATGCTTGTGTGTGTGTGTGCATGTGTGTGCATACGTATACACTCAGGCTGGCACTATGTGGCAGAGCTGAAAGAGGAGGGTGAGGGAAAGAGGGGCCAACGGTGGTGAATACCCCGTCTCTACTAAAAATACAAAAATTAGCCAGGCGTGGTGGCGCACACCCGTAATCCCAGCTACTCAGGAGGCTGAGGTGGGAGAATCGCTTGAGCCCTGGAGGCAGAGGTTGCAGTGAGCAACCTGAACACGAGAGATCGTGCCACTGAACTCCAGCCTGGGCGACAGAGTGAGACCCTGTCTCAAAAAAAGAAAAAAAAAAAAACAAAGATGGTGAATAAGGATTCCAACCAGCTCCCTTTTGGTTAGTGTCACAGTCACAGGCTGGCCCGGCCCAGCCCTGCTTCCCCACACCCCCTAGCAAATCTGTCCTTGTTCCTTTCTTTCCCCGGCTGCGCCTCTGTACCGGGGCATACCCCCATAAGGCAGCCTTCTGGCGTTGAAAGCTGGAGAGAAAAGGTTGCAGGGTGCTGGGGAGACAACTCATCAGAATAAAATCAGTTGTTTCCCACAGGGTAGAGCTTCGCCAGGCCAAGGGAACCTGGGGCACCACTGTAGCCCAACATGGCCTGAAGCAGGGACGCTTTGTTAACAAATACTAATAAGTGTCATGTCATTAAATTATGGTAGTCATAATAAACAGTAGCAATACTTTAACTTGTATTGAGTATTATCTCATGTAATTGTCAAAACAACCCTGGGAAGCCCAGAGAGTTTAAGCAATTTATTTATTTTATTATTATTATTATTATTATTATTATTATTATTATTTTGAGACAGAGTCTCACTCTGTCACCCAGGCTGGAGTGCAGTGGCGCAATCTCAGCTCACTGTAACCTCTGCCTCCCAGAGTAGCTGGAATTACAGGTGCGTGCCACCGCACCCAGCTAATTTTTGTATTTTTAGTAGAGACGGGGTTCTCAACATGTTGATCAGGCCGCTCTCGAACTCCTGACCACAAGTGATCCACCCGCCTCGGCCTCCCAAAGTGGTGGGATTGCAGGCATGAGTCACTGAGCCCAGCCTAAGTAACTTACTTATTTTTTGAGACAGGCGCCTCTTGCCAAGGCTGGAGTGCAGTGGCGCCATCACAGCTCACTGCAGCCTCAAGCTCCCAGGCTCAAGTGATTCTCCCACCCCAGCCTCCTGAGTAGCTGTCACTGCAGACGTGTACCACGGCGCCCAGCTAATTTTTGTAATCTTCCTGTCTCAGCCCCCCAAAGTGCTGGGATTACAGGATTACAGGAGTTACTTAGGCCACCATGCCTGGCCTAAGCAACCTTATCTAACGTCACACAGCTCAACAGCAGAGGAGTTTGAACACGAATGTGGTCAGCTGATTCTCCAGATGAAGGACTTAACCTCTGTAGGTGCCGCCTATTTGGGAGCGTCTCAGGTAGAACACAGGACTGGGCAGCAGAGTGGGGTCTTTTCATTAAGATTGTGACGGACAAGAGGAATCCCTCATTGTTGATGGAGCTAATGGTGATGATAGATGTGATGATTTAGGGAACGCGCTCTGGCCCCTCCCATCAGATTCAAGTTTGCAAAGGTGGGTGTTGGAACCCCACGAAATGAAAAGACCTGAAAGCCAGCTAAGAGGGCTGGAGGTGATTCTGAGGTCAGTGAAGAGCCACTCAAGCTTTTGGGCAGGGCAGGGTTATGATGGCAGCAGCACTGGAGGCGTAAGCCGGAGTGTTGTGTGTGAATGGATTTAATGTGCCAGAGTGCAGGCAAAGAAACTAGCAGGGTTATTAGAGCTGTCAAGGAGACCAGGTCTGTCATCCACCAGCTGTGTGACCTTTAGAAATCCCTCTTGTCTTTCTGGGTCTCCCTTTTGTATGTCTATAAAATTGAGGTGGTGAGACTTAAAAGATGTCTAAGGTCTAAGATGACTTGGACGTTTTACAATCCTTTGGATGACCTCAGATGAGCTAATAGATGTAGAAAGAAAAGAGGGTGATGGGGAGGGCTGTAAGGAGTGGATAGAGCCTGCAGGATCTACGATCTGATTGGACAGAGAGGATGATGGAGAGGCAGGAGTCAACAATGGCTCCAAACTGCAGTGAGAGACGGTAGGATAGAGATACCCAGAGGGAAAGTCTGGATTATACCGTAGGCAGAATAAATTTGTGCTCGGAGCCCCAGTAAACACATCCCTCCCACCAAAACAAACAAAAAATATTTAGATAAGTTGGTGGGGCATGGTGGCTCCTGCCTGTAATCCTAGCACTTTGGGAGGCCGAGGCAGGAGAATTGCCTGAGGCCAGGAGTTTGAGAGCAGCCTGGGCAACACAGTGAGACCTCATCTCCACAAAAAAAATTTAAAAAATTAGCTGGGTTTGGTGGCTAGTAGCTACTTGGGAGGCTGAGGCAGGAGGATCACCTGAGTCCAAGAGTTGAAAGCTGCAGTGAGCTACGATTATGCCAGTGCACTCCAGCCTTGGTGACAGAGACTGTCCCAGATGATAGATAGATAGATAGATAGATAGATAGATAGATAGATAAAGTGAATTAAAGCCGAACATTTTTAAATTAAGTTACCTAGAAACTATTTTAATTTCTGCATCTCTATGAGAATTGTGCCATTTCACAAAATTTTGTCTTTAATATCATATGTGAAAAGAACAATGTTTAATGCTTAAGGCTTTTCAAAGGTCTTTATTGGCAGGTGGTGGGAGGGGTTTGTTTTAGCTGGAGAGGAACGTAGAGATGTCCAGGGGGTGGCAACAAGAAAAGCTGAGGTTAGGGAAGAAAAGTTCAAGTCCCCTGGTAAGATAAGAAGGTACCTGCTGAGGGCTGGCCATGGCGGCTCACGCCTGTACCCAGCACTTGAAAGGCCAAGGCAGGTGGATCTCTTGAGCTCAAGAATTCGAGACCAGCCTGGGCAACATAGCGAGACCTCGTTTCTACAAGAAATACAAAAATTAGCTAGCCATGCTGGTGTGCGCCTGCTACTCAAGAGGCTGAGGCAGAAGAATTGCTTGAGCCCTGGAGGAGGTGGAGTCTGCAGTGAACTGTGATCGCACCACTGTGCTTCAGCCTGGGTTACAGAGTGAGACCCTATCTTGTGTGCCTGTGTGCTCATACACACACACAGACACAGAAACACACAGACACACATATTTATCTATTGAGACTCCCAGAGAAGAGATCTCTTTTCTCTTTTTTGAGATGGAGTCTCCCTCTCTCTCCCAGGCTACGGTGCAGTGGCACAATCTCGGCTCACTGCAACCTCTGCCTCCCGTGTTCAAGCAATTCTTCTGCCTCAGCCTCCTGAGTAGCTGGGACTACAGGCACCTGCCACCACAACTGGCTAACTTTTGTGTTTTTAGTAGAGATGGGGCCAGGCTGGTCTTGAACTCCTGACCTCGTGATCTGCCCGCCTTAGCCTCCCAAAGTGCTGGGATTACAGGTATGAGCCACTGCGCCCAGCTGAGAAGAGATTTCTAAGAGAAAGAATTTGGCCCAGAGGGTGAGAAATCCAAGTTAGAAAAGGACAGAATGGGCTGTCAAGATAGTGACATAAGGTGATATTTGTAGTTCTCCAACTTTCCTTTCACAGTACCAGTTTCCCCACTTCACTCACTCCGCTCCAGTTATAGCACCTCCAGTTTCTCCACAGACAGCTTATATCACCCTCTTTATTTCCTTTGTAGCACTTATTATAATGGAAAATTATTTATTCGTTTTCTTCCAAAGTGTAAACTTAATCAGGGGAAGGGACCTTGACTGCTTTGTTCACCTCTGTATTTCTGGCATCTAGAACAGGGCTGGCAAAAAGTAGGAGCTCAATAAATATTTATTGAAGGAATACATGCATGCATGCATGAAATTGTGATATTTCAGGCCTTGTGGCACCTGGGTTGGGGAGATATTTGGGGACAGCCTGACCTTCCTTAAATAACTCAGAAAACACCTGCTGCTGTGAATGCCTGGGGAGGATCACCGACTGCCTCCTTCTCACAGGCTCAATTGTGCACTGAGTCCGTCTGGGGCTGGATAAAAATATTCTGAGACTGTGCATTCTGTACGGTGGAGGCTGAGGATTGAGCTGCTTGTTGTCAAGGAAGAAGGAGTCTCTCTCCTTCTTTCCCTTTTTCTCTGTCTCTTCTCTCTCTCTGTCTCTCTCTGCTTTCCCTTTTGTTCTATTCTTTTTCCTAAATTAATAAGCAGAAGGCTGAATGGGGTGGCTCATGCCTGTTATCCCAGCACTTTTGGCAGCTGAGGCGGGAGTATTACTTGAGGCCAGAAGTTTGAGACCAGCCTGGACAATATAGTGAGATCCCGTCTCTACAACAAAACAGGACGAAAAATAAAACAATAAGCATGTTTGGGAGGCTCCAGAAAGGCTGTGTCCTAGGCAGGGCTCTGGAGGAAATGGGGTCAGGAAAAGCCCTCATTTCTCCACTCTTTTGTCCCCTTTCCTCACCGCTCCTCTTCCAGCTGGAACGGTCTTTCCCACGGCTCTGTGCTTTTCTTTATCTTTGTTTGTTTGTTTGTTTGTTTGTTTTTGAGACAGAGTCTCGCTCTGTTGCCCAGGCTAGAGTGCAGTGGTGCAATCTCGGCTCACTGCAACCTCTGCCTCCCAGACTCAAGCGATTCTCCTGCCTCAGCCTCCTGAGTAGCTGGGATTACAGGCTTGCACTACCATGCCCAGTTAATTTTTGTATTTTTAGGAGAGATGGGGTTTTGCCATGTTGGCCAGGCTGGTCTTGAACTCCTGACCTCAGGTAATCTGCCCGCCTCAGCCTCCCAAAGTGCTGGGATTACAGGTGTGAGCCACCGCACCTGGCCAGCCCTGTGGTTTTCTAAGGGTGCGTTTTTTTTTTGTTTGTTTGTTTTTTGTTTTTGAGATGGAGTGTGGCTCTGTTGCCCAGGCTGGGGTGCAGTGGCCGGATCTCAGCTCACTGCAAGCTCCGCCTCCCGGGTTTACGCCATTCTCCTGCCTCAGCCTCCCGAGTAGCTGGGACTACAGGCGCCTGCCACCTCGCCCAGCTAGTTTTTTTGTTGTTTTTTTTTTTTGTATTTTTTAGTAGAGACGGGGTTTCACTGTGTTAGCCAGGATGGTCTCGATCTCCTGACCTCGTGATCCGCCCGTCTTGGCCTCCCAAAATGCTGGGATTACAGGCTTGAGCCACCGCACCCGGCCTCTAGGGGTGCTTTTTTATGTCATTCTGAGCCCTTTGGATGGAGAAAGGCTTGTGAAGTGGCAAGCAAAGGAGCATGCTGATGGGCATTCTGGTGATGAATCTTTATGCCGTGTAATAGATCCCTGACGTCAGCGGTTTAAACACACTGTCATTTACTGTGCTTAGGGATCTGAGGGTAAGGACTGTGGCAGGGCAGAGTGGGGAACAAGGCTCTGTTCCCCATGGGGTCGGCTGGGTCCAGGGTAGTCACTCAGCTGCGCTCAGCTAGATGTGGGACCTAGCTGAGACCCTGGGACAAGTGACCCCTCCTACCCTACGTGGCCTTTCCAGCAAAACAGGAGGGTGGGCTTCTTATGTGGCATCTTAGTGCTCCCAAGAGTATAAAAGCGGAAGCGGGCCAGGCACAGGGGATCATGCCTGTAATCCCAGCACTTTGGGAGGCCAAGGTAGGAGGATGGCTTGAGGCCAGGAGTTTGAGACCAGCCTGGGCAACATAGTGACCCCTGCCCCCGATCTCCATAAAAAAATTAAAAAATTAGCCAGGTATGGTGGTGCAAGCTTGTGGTTCTAGCTACTTGGGGGGCTGAGGCAGGAGGACTGCTTGAGCCCATGAAGTCAAGGCCTCAGTGGGCCATGATCACACCACTGCACTCTCCAGCCTGGGTGACAGAGAGAGACCCTGCCTCAAACCATAGAATCAAAGTAGAAGCTGCTAGGCCTTCCAGGCTTAGGCTGAAACCGGCAGAGCATCACTCCTGTTGTATCCCATTGGTTAAAATGAATCTCTGGGCCTGCTCGAATTAAAGAGGAAGGGGTAACCCAAGAGTGTGATTAGTGAGAGGCATGTTTTAGTGAGGTCACCAGCCTGGGCCAGGTCTAGGAGGAAGACGGGGAAGAATTACCCCAGGTTGGACATGACCCCTTTGTCCCAAAGCTGGGGCTTCTGTGTTAATCAGAATTTGGCTCCTGTCCTGGCTCAGTGAGTTGAGCTTCTGCATGGGCCCCTGCACCCTGGTCCTCCTGCCTCTCCAACCCCCAGTGCTGCTCTTTTCCCATCACAGGTGGGCAGGCAGCTGTGTGAACACCTGCCCCGGAGACATGTTTCTAGTCCTTTCCTCCCTCCCACTCTTCTTGTGTCCTACCCTTACCCCAAGTCTTTGCCTGCCTCTTCCCAGATCCCCCAGACTACACTAACCTTCCCCACCTCAGAGGCCTTGTCATCTGCCCCTTATGTGCCCCCTAGGCTGCCTTGCGATTTCAATTTCCTCGTAACATGTCCCTTCTGTCTGTCGCCATCTGAGCAGCAGCCCTCTGGGCCTAGGCTGTGAGCCCGGGATAGTAGGGAAGGTTGTCAAGGGGGCACCAGGTAGGCTGGAACCAAGAAGGCTGGACAGATGGCCATGGTGGTGACTGCACCTGCCCCACCAGGGGGCCCTGGGGCAGTGGCAACTATAGCCATGCTGGTCTTTTGCCAAGAGGCCATATGCGGTAGACCCAGGAGTTGGCTGGTGAGGTGAGCAGCCGGTAGGGCATGCGGTTTGGGCGGGGAGGGGCTATCTTTTGGAGAGGATGCTCTGACTCTACAGGGGCACCTGTCCCTGGGTCCCTTTTCTTCTCATTTCACAGATAAGGTCCCGGGGTAGGTGATGGGGGCAGGGGCCAGCTAAAGCCTATGTGACCCCTGGCCCCCCCTTTCCCACTGCCCTGTGCCGCCTTCCTCACCCCCCTCACTGGTGGAAGGGACGTCATCTTTCCTGTTCCGAGGGAAGAAGTGCCAGGGAGCTGCCACACCATAGCGAGGGGAGAGGAGGGCAGACACATGCGGCTCTAGAGAGCGTGAGAAATGGCATTCTTTATTCATAAATAAAAACATAAAATTGCAACAAATAGTTTACATGGCCAAAAAGTGACATCAAAAATAAAATGAAGCTGTCAAAAGCAAACCAAACCCAACAAGAAACCACAAAGAGAAAAAACAACTATGTACATCTTCCAAATGCTGGTCTGTCCCAGCCTGCCTCTGCTGGGGGCTCCAGCTCTGTCTGCAGGCACAGCACGAAGCCCACTTTGCACAAGAGGTGGGTGAGCAGCCTCGCTGGCCCAGGGGTACAGCCTCTGTCATGGCAGCACCCACTGCATGATGACTCGAGGTCTGCAGGGAAATCCCTCTCCCAAAGCTGCTGCTCCTACAGCCCGGCCTGGCTTAGTTTCGGGCAACTGTCTCACCTAAGACATGGCCCAGGATAGGACCAGACACAGGAGGCTCAGCGAGTGCCTCCTTGGGGAGAGATGCCCCCCACATCCCAGTCTCGTGTGAGCTCAGTGCTATAGGGGCTGCGAGTGCCTGGCAGGAGTTCACCAGGAGAGCTAGGAGGGAACCCCGTGAGAGTCCAGTCATTCCGAGGCCCAGGAGCAGAGTTCGATCCTTGGTGAGGTGGTGCGGAGCACTGCTCTCTCCTGCAGAGATCTATTGGGGACACAGCAGGTTGGTCCATTCGAGTGGGTCAGCGTGCCAGCAGGCGTGCCCAGAGGGAAGGGCAGGAAGCCCACCCCATCTGGGGCCTGGGGCCAGGCTCTGTGCTTGGAGGCCTCTGCTGTCCAGAGCCTCTTTCCAGAGACGCAGAATCTGGCATAGTCCAAGAATAGTGAGGGCGCTTTTGGACAGGGCGGGAAAGAACACCCACAGGAAGATGAGGTTGCGAGGTCGCCGGACACCTGCATTCTAGTGCCACTGTGGGCCACTCTGGGGCCGGGGCTTGTGGCAGCCCAGGGAAGACATCTGCCACCTTGGATGTTGGACAAAGCCTGGGGGGAACACATCTGGGCCGGCCTGGGACAGGGCCATGGAGATACGGAGAAGGCTGCGCTCCCCTGTGTATGGAGGGCACCGGGACACCATGGCAGAGCACAGTCTCATGCCTCAGGGCCTTCCCCTCGGTGTGGCAGCCACTTCTTCTCAGGCAACGTCTGAGGGCAGAGCACTGGACTCTGGCTGCTCTTTCCTGGGGTGGGGGGGGGGGGGGGGTCTCCAGCCTGGGGAGGGGGAGCCAGCCCTTTCCTTTCTCTCCATGGGGCAGTCTCACTGGGAGGAAAAGCTCAAACAAGGCACCGCCTGGTGGAAATGAAGGAAATGAGGGCGGGGGCAAGGAATGGGACATCTCTGACTTGGGTCTGAACTGTGCCCAATGGAGGGTACCGCCCTCAGGCAGGGAGGGACTTTTGGCTTGTAGATTCCAGGTTTAAACCTAGCTTGGGACTAAGAGCAATGGTTTGAAATTCTAGAAAACCTCCTCTGTCATTTGAGGATGGCAGGATGGCAGGCTGGGCAGCGTTTAACCCCAGGGACAGGAAGGTAGAGCCAGCCACAGAAAAGGTGACTCTGGCCTCAGCCCACACTCAGGGAAGGGCTAGGACCCATGAGGGCGGGGGGCAAGGAGAGAAGCATCGCCCCACCCCCACCTCAGGGTCTCTAAGGGCCAGGGGTGGGCGAGGCAGAAATGGGGACTGGCCTCGGACTCGCAAGTTCCCAGACGCTCCCCTCCTCATCTCAGCAGGCAGCAGGCACAGGCATGTGGGAAGGGCTGCTGTCCTGAGAACAGCAGCTGTGGCTACAGTCAAAAATAGAACATGGAACAGCCTGCTAGGTCTGGCTTGCTTCTGAAAAGACAAGAAAGCAAAAAAGAAAGAAAGAAGAATAAAAGAAAAATCTGGCCAGGCACGGTGGCTCACATCTGTAATCTCAGCACTTTGGGAGGCCAAGGCAGGTGGATTGCTTGAGGCCAGAAGTTTGAGACCAGCTTTGGCAACAAAACGAGACCCCGTCCCTACAAAAAAAAAATGAAAAGTTAGCCAGGCATGTTGGTGTGCACCTGTAGTCCCAGCTAGTTGGAAGGCTGAGGCAGGAGGATTGCTTGAGCCCAGAAGTATGAGGCTGCAGTGAGCTATGATCATGCCCCTGCACTCCAGCCTGGGGGACAGAGCAAGACCCTGTCTCATAAAAATAAAAATAAAAATAAAAATAAAATCCCTGAACCAAACAACAGAGAAACTCCCTTTTATCCTTCTCCACCACCTCCAGCTCTGCACATCTACAGAGAAACCCTGGGCCCCCTGGGGCACTGCCCAAGCTCCTGAGAAAGGGAGCTGCTCTCTGGGTCCTTTAGTCTGGGACAAATAGGGGCATGAGGTGGAGGGAGGATGGCTGGTGGCCAGGCTATGCACACTGCTGTGTATATGCCTCTTTTCCTTCCTGCTTGGGGCTCTGGCTCCCTGGCACTCTGAGGAGCCGTCCTAACCTGTAGAAACCCAGAACTCAGCCCTGAAGGCGCTAAGGGGGAAAGGTGTGCCGCCGAACCTGGCTGTAGGCAGAGGAGGAAAATGCCCAGATCACACATGTGCCGTCTTAGTGATATGGGCTCTTCTGGGTCAAGGAAAAGCTTGATTCTGGGGAAGGAAAAACATTCCAGAGTAGCAGCTGGCCACTGTGAACCAGGTAAGGACTCCCAGCCTCTGGCTCCAGCTGGACAGATGGGGAGGCTCCCCGAGGGCAACTGGAAAGCCACACCCTCTGGTTCATGGTGGCTTCAACCCTCCCTTCCCAGCACCCAGCCGGGGGTCTCAGGGTCTATGGCTTAAAGAAGAATGGTCACTGAGGTCAAAGGCCACTGGCTGTCCAGAGGCTGCTCAGCTCCCATTCGCAAGAACCAGTAAACAAGGACTGGGCCCCAGGGGTTGGCCATCACCCGCCACTGGTTCCTAACCCTTGGATTTTCCCTCTGCCCTCCTCTGGCTGTGGCAGCGTCTCCACACTGCGGGCTGCCTGGCTCTTCCCTCCTTCCTGTGGCTTGCCGGGCCCAGGACAGCCCTGAGGTTTCAAAGCCAGCTTCACCACAGCTCATTTCACCCCCACACCTCTGCGGCCAGAGAATAGCTCAGGTTCTGATGGGGCCAGTTCCAAGGCTTCTGGTCATATATGGCTTCTTTCTATTTCCAAGGCATTCCGATGTGTCCAGGAGGAAAAAGAGGTTGGGATGAGAAGCAGAGGGGAGCCCCTGTACTTGCTGTGGCCACCTTCCCTGGAGGAGGGGGAGAGGATATCTATTTTGAACAAAGGCCAAAGTTTAGGGAACCCTTAACCAAAGCAGAGAGACCCCTGGACCCATCTCCTGGGAAAGCCAGAGGAGTCAGGGCCTGAGGCCTGGTGGGCTGCGGGGCTGGTGAACACTGGGAAATCAGAGAGGGAAGGAAAGGCCATCCTGCCCTCCCTCGGGGGTCCTGGGTCTGTGTCCCAGGGAGTGGTGTCTCTCAGAGGGGTCTGAGTTGCTGAGCAAGGGGGAGGCACAGGAGAGCCCTGTCTCCCAGTGCCAGGTCCCCAGACTCGCCTTCCCAGGCAGCCCCTCAGATCTCGGTGGCTATGATGTCCTCGTAGGGGATGTCAGCCCCTTCCAGGTCAACCTCCAAGGGCTCCCCGGCGCTGTCCCCGCGTGCCAGCTGCTGCAGGGCCTTCTCCAGGCGCTGGTTCCGCTGGTACATGGCCACGTAGCTCTGCTGCAGCTGCTTCTGGTACTGAATCACCTTCTCCTTCTCCTCCTTCCACACCAGCCGCTCGTGCTGGAAGCCCGAGGACATCTGGTCATGGCCTTGCCTCTCCTCCCGCAGCTCGGCCCGCAGCCGCTCCAGCTCCCGCTGCAAGGCAGGGACATCCTCGGGGAAGGTGGGTGGCACCATGTCACGGGCCAGCGCGGCCTGGGCCCGCAGCTCCTGCAGCTCCTGCTCCAGCAGGTTCACCTTCTCCCGCAGCAGCTCTGCCTCGTTCTTCTTGCGCTGCAGCTCATTCTCACAGACCTCCAGCTCCAGGCCCTTGGTGCGCAGGGCCCCCTCCAGGTCCTGGGTCCTCAACTCCAGGCCCTCCAGCTTGCCCCGCGTGTCCTTCAGCTGCGCCTTGAGACCCAGGATCTCGCTAGCCTTGGCGTTCACCTCCGTCTGGGACTCCTTCAGCTGCTGCTTCAGGAGGGAGATCTCGCCTGACTTCTGGCACACCTGCCGAGGGCGGGATAGAGACAGAGCGCCAAGAGGTGAGTGTTCTTACCCAGGGAGCTGAAAGCTCAGCTGCCTAAAATAACCAAGCCACTCTGGATGCGGTGGCCTGGTGTTAGGCATTCCAGCCTTTGTCCAATCTGAAAGTAAGCTGGACATTGTTGTGACCCTTTCCCCAGGTTATCGAGCTAGGCTATATAGTAAACTGACAAAATAATCGTCATCATGTATAATGACACATAGTATATAATTATTGTTGCTATTTGAGAAGTCTCACTTTGTCACCCAGGCTGGAGTGCAGTGGCGCGATCTTGGCTCACTGCAACCTCCGCCTCCCCTCCCAATTCTCCTGCCTCAGCCTCCCAAGTAGCTGGGATTACAGGCACCTGCCACCATGGCTGGCTGGTTTTTGTATTTTTAGTAGAGATGGGGTTTCATCATGTTGGCCAGGATGGTCTTGAATTCCTGACCTCAAGTGATCTGGCTGCCTTGGCCTCCCAAAGTGCTGGGATTGCAGGTGTGAGTCACCACGCCTAGCCACACGTAAGTATATTATAAACATACTTTCACTAATAATTTATAGTGTTATTAAGCGCCAAGCCCTACATTTGCTCATCTATTCCTTACAACCCGATGAAGTAGGTACTATTACTAAGCTTCAATTTACATCAATGAAACTGAGGCACAGAGAGGTTAGAGAGCAAATAGCTGGTGAAGTGACCAGCCTGAGGGCATATATATACACACACACACACACACACATACATATATATATATAATATATAAAGTATAAGAGTAAGGGTCTGATCCTAACAGTTTAATCACTACACCCCATTGCCACCATGGCTAATGTATTTAGAATCACCTGGATCATAAGCGGTCAAGCTGAGGTTCAAAGCCAGGCCCATGCCTCAGCCATGACTGTGTCACTCCCTTCATGACATGAATACAGGGTTGGCCTTGGAATGAAATTCTTGGTCCCAAGCAGGCATCCTGGGTAGGGTCGGATTTTCTCCAGGACTGTGCAGTGTTTCACTGAGGGCAAGGGGACATTTCTACTGGGAAAGGAAATGTGAAGGTGGCTTCCAGGCTTGCTCCAAGAATCCATTTTGTAGAGCCACATGCTCTGGCCTTCATTCACTCCTACGATTCAGCCAGACTGGCCTTGGTCTCCCATGACCCCAGATGGCCAAGATCCAGAGACACACAGATCTAACCTGTGGCTTCGGTTTTCATCATTGCTGTTGGCCAAATTTTGATGGGGGATAGGAGTGGAAATAGAGAAGAAGAGCAAGAGGAGGAGACAATGATTCCTCGTTTGGCAGATGTGGACTGGGCTCTGCATCCAAACCGGCATGGTACTAGTCACCGGGTACAGCAGTGAATTTGCAATGTAGTCTTTACCCCAGTAGAGAGGAGAGAGGACGGCTGGGCTGGGTGCATGCAGGGGTGAGGTCAGAGGGTGTGAGTATAAACATGGATGACAGATATCAAGCTGACACAGAGACCAATACAATTGGTGTTAAATGGGGGTGATACAGCTGCCAGCAGTGGGCAAGTTAAACCACTGGTTGTTGACTTGCACATAGACAGGAGTTTGCCTGTAGATTGAGATTTGAACTCTGAACGGGGGGTGAGGCAGGCACGTGGACGGACCAAGCAGGGTGCGAGCATGTGAAGAGCCTCAACGATAGACTTGAACTCCATGGGTCATCCAGACCACCGGGCTGGTGAGAAAAGCTGGCTTCCCGCTAATAGGATGCAGAGGTTATGGGGTTCTCCAGCACGGTCAGGTCCGGATGCCTCATTTCCAAGTGTGACCGGGTGAGTATGTGTGAGTGTGTAAATGTGCGAGCGTGTGACTCTTTCCTTCCTCTCCTACGTTTCCATCTCAGCTCACCAAATAGAAGTTCCACATACATTTCTGCAAAGAGTGGCCACTTCCATCAGTGAAACCTGCCACCAATAGGGTGTCTCTTCTTAGTGGGTGCAGTCCCTCCCTCCAAAGCAACAAATACATTCTGTGCTCTCTTGGGCTCCTGGCCCTGCGTGAACTCAGGCATAGCTTGTGCTTCTTCTGAGCCTCCTGTGAGCAGATTGAAGGGAGGATGGCCCACAGCCTGGCTGAGCCTTGGTCATCTGGCTTCTGGCTTTTTGGTTCATGGCTCACTTGGGGAAATTGAAATCTAGGGGCCATGAGGGTGATGGTGGGGATAGAAGGAAGCTCAGAAGTAAATCGATCCCCCAACATGGTTTGCAGGGAACCCCTTCTTTGGGTGATAAAACCAGCACGTTAGCCTCACTTGCCTACACGGTCTGTGTTTGCACGCTATTGGTCAGCACCAGAAGGAGGGGAGGGGGACTGGCGCCAAACCGCTAACCACCCAAGCCCGTGAGCGCTGCGTGGCCTCACCTCCCACTGGGTCTCCTCCAGCGCGGGGCCGAAGCTGGTCTTCTCCCTCTCGTAGGACCTGAGCTTGGTCTCCAGCAGGTCCTGCTCCTTCATGAGGCTCTCGAGTTCCTGCCGGAGCTGCCGCTTTTCCTGCTGAAGCTGCAGTACCTGCAGATGCAGGACCTGCTGTGCGCGCTGGCTCTTCTGTGAGGCCTGCTTGAGCTTGCTGCCGCCTTTCGGCTCCGGGCCCTCCAGTTCGTCCCTGCAGCGCCGCGGCCGCTCCTCGTAGGCCAGGCTGGAGAGGAGCTCCTTCTCCTCGAAGCTGCGCTGCAGTTTCTGGAGTGCGCCTTCCCTCTCCAATAGCTTCTGCTCCAGCTCCTGGATGCTGCACTCGTCCGTGGAGATGGGGGAGCGGACGCACGAGGGGCCCTTGTCTGCCTTGTTCGGGTGGCCCAGCTTGCTACCTCCGTCAGAGAAAGACAGAGCCTTCAGGCTCATCATGTTGCTGTCCTGGAGGATGATGCCCTGGGTGATGTTGTGGGCAGAGCCCCCAAAACGGCTGGTGGGTCCCACGGGTGTGACCAGCGGGTCCAGCTGGTAGCTGCTGCTGGTGCTGTGTGTGGGCAGGCTGGACATGGAGTTCCGGCCGGAGTCAGACAGCGCCCCAGAGCACAGGCCAGGCTTCAGCTCCTGCTCCTTGGGCTTGTCTGGAGGGGCGGGGTGCAGCTGGTGACTGGCACTCTCCGGGGAGGAGTGCAGGATGGCTCCTGACCGCGGCAGCACAGGTTTGAAGGCTGTGGGCCTCACTGCACCCTTCTCGGAGCCCTGTAGAGGAAAAGGACTGCGGTGATTCATGCCTCCCCTGCACGCGCATTGCACCCTCCCTCCCCCAGCACGTGTGCCCACCTTGAGCCAATCTGGGTTCTCCCAGCACATGTAGAACCCCTCTCGGTCACTTGTCTTAGCATACCTTGCCTGTTGCTTTGAAGCAGCTGAATGTGATAAATCTCTCTTAGGAAAGAAAAAACCCTAATGGTGACTTGGGCACTTTGTTCCATGAAATAGCAACCTGCCACCAGCTTGTTCCAGCCCTCCCGAGGTGATAAACACCATCTTGAAGCTCTAGGTCTCTGTGTGGAGCAGGTTAGGGCATTAGGCTGGCCCAGCTTGCTGTCCCTCTGTAGGTCCGTCCCTTCTTCCTGTTCACTGCTTCTTCCATTAAGCCTGGAGCAAGGACATGGACCTGGTCTCCTTACGGGGTTGGGAGCCTCACTCCAAATCACAATCCTTTCTTAAAACTGTAATTTTCCCTGGTAAAGTGCTTTGCAGTTTACAAGCCCCTCAGTTTGAAAAGCTGGATGCTCTATGCAAACATAAGAGGCTCTTTCCTAGTAAATCAAAACCCGTGATTCATTTCCCCAGGGCAAGGGGCAAAGGACTGAATAGGAAAATGGATTTCAGGGTCCACTCGTGGGACGCATGAGGGCTCGGGCTGGTGTGAGGGCTGGATTTCGGAATGCCTGGGCCTCTTTTGCCCTCATCTCTGGTAAATGGATGACAAAATTCCGGCCTGTATTCAAAGATGCCTCCAGGCGCAGCTTGAGCAAGGAGCTAATGCACACCAGGGCAGCAAACGGGAAGACCCCACCCACCCGCACGAGTCTTCTGGGGAGAGAAGTGGTTAACTCCCCGCCTGCATCCTCTTCATCTGTGCTTCTAGATAACAGGGCTCCCTCTCCTTCCCGAGGCGTCCTGCGCTGACAATCCAGCTACATTCCAGTGGGACTCCGGACAGCTTACATGTCCCCTGTGCTCTTTGCTTATGGGCTGACCTGAGACTTCTGCTTCAGGGGACTGAGCAATGCTCTGATTCCTTTGTGCAACCTTTGATCTCTGCGGTGTGGCCACAGGCTTCTGCCACACCCCTGCCGCTCTGGCTTTTTGGAGTCTAAATGCTCAGGTCACCACTCCCCCTGAACCCCCAGGCTCTCCACCCCCATTTTGCTTTCTCCTGCCTTTCCAACCCACTCACCCTTGCCAGCGACCCCCACTTACCATTTCTAGCTGATTGGAGAAGGGCATGAGCTTGGGGGGTGTGGACGGGTCAAAGTCCACCCCAGCCTGGCCCCCTAAGTCCCCGCTGGACAGCGCTGTGTAATCTGGGTGGTGCGAGCCCCGGGCTTTCTGGCTGACCTTGATGTAGAAGAAGTCTTCGCTCTTGCCCATTTTGGAGCTGGACTTGCCATGACCCGAGTCCTGGGAGAAGCCAAACCTCAGCAGCCCGTCGGAATACCGGTTGAGCTTCTTGAGGTGGGAGGACTTGCGCAGCTTGTACTGCGAAGCCCGGCAATGCTTGCTGTGGAAGCTGTGGCCGGAGATGAGGCTACTGACGCTGCCCATGGTGACCCGGGGCTGAGGATGGGGCAGGGCGAGGCGGGCAACTGGAGAGGCTGCGGCAGCAAGGGGCAGTCCTGGCTCCGCGAGGGGACTGAGGTCATAGCAAAGCCCTCACAGAGCCTGCGAGAGCCGTAGACCTGGAAGAAGACACGAGACAGAAGTCAGCGTGGGTGGGAGTGGTCACAGCACAGTGCTTATTCCGACTTCCAAATCTGGGCAGTAAAGAGACACATGTCAGAGCCCAGCACTGTCTCCACCAGCGGGTGCTCTGTTCCTTCTTCCTTTGTCTGATAATTCAACAAACATCCACCAGGAGCCCCCTTCAGGTGAGCCTCTACTCTCAACACTCAGGACCAGCAAGTGACTAAAACAGTCACAGCCCCTGCATTCCTGGAACTTAGGGTTACAGTGGTATGGAGAGGCCAAGAGCAAACCAATGTATACTATAGCAAGTGGTACCAGTGCTGCGGGGGAAACTGCAGCAGAGAGAACAGAACAGAATTCTGGGAGGCGGCTGTTTTATGCAGGAAGATCTCTTTTGTTGGGGTAGCATTTTAAAAGGCCTCAAGAAAATGAGGGGGGTGCCAGGCATGGTGGTTCATGCCTGTAATCCCAGCACTCTGTGAGGCTAAGGTGGGCAGATTGGTTATGTCCAGGAGTTCGAGACCAGCCTGAGCAATTCAGAGAAACCCCGTTTCTACTAAAAATACAAAAATTAGCTGGGCATGGTGGTGCGCACCCGTCATCCCAGCTACTTGGGAGGGTGAAGTGGGAGAATCATCTGAGCCCCGGGGATCAAGGCTGCAGTGAACCACAATCGTGCCACTGCACTCCAGCCTGGGTGGACAGAGTGACACCCCGACTCAAAAAAAAAAAAAAAAGAAAGAAAAGAAAATGAGGTGCAAGCATATGAAAATCTCAGGGGAGAAGGGTTACCAAAAGAAGCCCAGGTATAAAAGCCTGAGTCCCTGAGGCAGAGGGAGCTTGGCTGTGTGAGACCCACACGGCAAGCAGACTGGCTGGAGAACCATTAGCAAGGCTGGGAAGGAGAAACAGAAACCAGGAACCAGCAGACTCTAGACAACAAGGACGCTGTGCGGCCGTAAGAGCTCTGGCTTTCTTGGGTTGAGACAAGGAGCCCTTGGATGACTTTAAGCAGATGACACCTGGATCTGCCTTAGGTTGGGGAAGGTCACTCTGGCTTCCAGGTGGGGAAGAGGTTTTGAGGAGATGGGGATAGAAGTGTTGGCCGATTACAGACTAATAGAGCTAGTCTAGGGTGGCAGTTGTGGATTAAGTTTTAGATGTGGCGGTGGCTCATGTCTGTAATCCCAGCATTTTGGGAGGCCAAGGCAGGAGGATCACTTGAGGCCAGGAGTTCAAGACCAGTCTGGGTAACAGAGTGAGACCCTGCCTCTAAAAGGCAGTTTTCAATGTAATTTTGAGGTTGAGCTGATAGGACTTGCTAAAGGATCAGATGTAGGGAGTGAACGAAAGAGAGGAGTCAGGGACGATGCCAAAGAGAGGAGTCTGGTTGAAGCCTTCAGTTTGCAAACCCTATCTGGCATCCAGGGAGTGACGGAGAGTAGGCAGGAGGGAGAGTGGGCAGCTGCTGGGAGCTGCAGATGCACTCGTCAGAGCTAGGAGTGTGGAAGTGGCTATGAGACTAGATGGGGTCACCAAAAAGCGGACGCAGAAAGACAAGAGAAGCCTGAGGATGGTTAACGTGGAGTACTCAGCATCCAGAGGTCAGGCAGGTTAGGAGAAGTGAGGAAGAGCAGCAGAGATTTTCAGGGTGATGCGGATATAGAAGACCTAAGAAAGCCAAGTCAAGAAAATGTTTCCTAAAAATGGTGTCAAATGGTCAGACGCAATGGCTCACGCCTGTAATCCTAGCACTTTGGGAGGCCTAGGCAGATGGATCACCTGAGGTCAGGAGTTCAAAGACCAGCCTGACCAACATGGTGAAAGCCCGTCTCTACTAAAAATACAAAAAATTAGCCAGGCAAATTGGGCATGGTGGCATGCACCTGTAGTGCCAGCTACTCAGGAAGCTGAGGAACCCAGGAGGCAGAGGTTGCAGTGAGCTGAGATCACGCCACTGCACTCCAGCCTGGGCAAAAGAGTGAGATCCTGTCTCAAAAAAAAAAAACAAAAAACAAAAAACAAAAAACAAAACAAAACAAAAAAACAAGGTGTCAAGTGCTGTTGAAGTCAGACAACAATTGAGAATTAGTCAATGCATTTGGCCATGTGGAGCTCTTTGGTAACCTTGACAAAAGCAGTCATTATAGCCTGAATGTTGAGAAGTACCCAGCCGACTTGGTGTGCGTTCTAGTTACATCACCTGCCAGCTATGACATGGAAGGTAAACTGTTCAACATCTTTAACCTTCAGTGTTACAAACTAATTCTAATATACCCTTAATTTTTTTTTTTTTTTTTTTTTTTGAGATGGAGTCTCGCTCTGTTGCCCAGACTGGAGTGCGGTGGTGTGATCTTGGCTCACTGCAACCTCTGCCTCCTGTGTTCAAGTGATTCTCCCACCTCAGCCTCCCAGGTTGCTGGGATTACAGGTGAGCACCACCATGCCTAGCTAACCTTTGTATTTTTACTAGAGACGGGGTTTTGCCATGTTGGACAGGCTGCTCTCGAACTCCTAACCTCAGGTGATCCACCTGCCTCAGCCTCCCAAAGTGCCAGGATTGCAGGCATGAGCCACCAGACTGGGCACATTTTTTTTTTAAGTAATAGGATAGCATCTAATAATCAATGCTTAAACAATAACAACCTTGTCAGTCACCAGACAGGAGAAATTGGGATGTCAATGCCAGTACATGTGCAGATTCAGGCAAATCTCTAAGGTTAGATCACACAGTTTTCAAAGCTAGAAAAGGTTGTGTGATTGTCATGCACTGTGAAGTATTTCTTAGTTAAAAGACAGATGATCCAATTAAGAGGAGGAAAGTCACAAGTTTAATAAACCAGGAGATGCGGAAGGAGCCTCTGTTCTTTGCTCAGCTCTAAATTATACCATCCATCCTAAAGGGGCTAAAGAAATCCCAGGTGGAACATGGAGAACCGCATGGACACAGCTGAAAGGGAGCCAGAAACTCTCTGACTCTGTTTTTTAATTTTAATTTTATTTTACATATATTTTGTACAATTAGCAGTTGTGCATGGAGACTCTCTGACTCTGAATATCTAGGCTTTGATTCAAACTTGCATTATTATCCTGAAGAATAAATAAGTTATGTTATGAATGAATATGTTCTATATTTCATTAGGAAAAGCACAAGATAATGAAACTTCATCGTATAAGTTTAATATATGTTTTGATGTGAAAAGCTTTTATTGAATTGATAGCTTTGTAGACTCAAGGAAACACAGTGAAGCCTACCTTATAGGATCATTATGTGAAATTTAAGAAATACCACCATAAGATAACAGCTCTGGAACATTTACTCAATACTTAGTACATAGTAGGCACTCAATAAATGCTAGGCATTCTTGTTGGTATCTGTTATCTATTGTCCTTGCCAGCATCCATCATCCCTATGGATCTTGGGATCTTCAATGTCCACACTCACTTTCCAAAACTAGTCCTTTCCTTCTCAATGGAACCTTTCTGCCTCCCATTCCTGCGAGGAGTGACTTAGGAGCACAGGGTAGCTCTGCTGAAATAACTTGACACTGCCAAAATGTGTTTTCATCCCCCTAGGTCATCCATCTCTAGCTTAGCTGAGACCTCTAGGTCCTATGGGGAGAAAATACTACTCTGGTCCACATGCAGGGGTGTCATTTTGGGTCAAAAGGCCCTCCCACGCCCTGCGCAATACGCTCAGCTCCTTCCATTTTTGTCATGCAATACACATTGACGAGCAGCTCTACCTGCAGTGCTATACAATACACATTGACGAGCAGCTCTACCTGCAGCGCTGTGCAGACTAGACCATAGGCTGCGGCATGGGCAGGAGTTTGATTTGAAAATCAATCTCTCTGAGGTTTCTTCATTTACAAAATGAAAATATTAATATTAAATAGGAACATTAGGGAGATGCAACAAAGGAACAGAAGGAAAATACAATGCCTAGCACGTGGCAGGCGGTCTTCAGATGTGTGCACGGTAGGTGTTGCCTTCAAGCCTGTGACACCGCTGGAGGCTATCGACAACATCGGTGCTGAATGGATCTGTTTATGGCTCTCATCCATCTCCTCTCACCTGGGCCTTTTCCCAGGTGTCTTTCCCCAGTCTGTTCATCAGACACATCTGAAGCGTCCAGGTCATAGCACTTCCTAGTGGAAACCTTGCAGGCTTCCCACTGTGTTAGAGTACAATTCGGACTCCTCACCTTGTCCTGCATGTCCACAGGGACAGCCACACTCATCTCCTTCCTGGTGGGTGAACACACAAAGCCTTGACCCATCTAGAAGCCTCTGCACTTGCTGCTACTTCCCCTGCCTGGAATTCTCCTCCTGGGCTCTTCACATACATCAGCCTTCACATACATCATTTTCTAGTTCTCCACTTGAGTCTCACCTCCGCAAGGTGGCTTTCTCCAGTTACCTTGATACCCCTGCATCCCTCCCCCTTTACTTTCTACCAACCTGTTTATTCCCTACGTAATGCTTGCTCTCACCCGTACTAAACTTGTTATTTTTTATTTATTTTTAAATTTTACAAACAGAGTCTCATTCTGTCATCCAAGCTGGAGTGCAGCAGGTAACAGTGATCACAGCTCACTGCAGCCTCCAACTCCTGGGCTCAAGTGATCCTCCCACCTTAGCCTCCAGAGGAGATGGGATGACGGCACATACCATTACTCGTGGCTAATTAAAAAATTCTTTTGTAGAGATGGGGTCTCTTGCTCTGTTGCCCATGCCAGTCTTAAACTCCTGACCTCAAGCTATCCTCCCACCTTGGCCTCCCAAAGCACCGGGATTACAGGTGTGAGCCACCACATCCAGCCGTATCTTATTTATTTATTTATTTATTTTTAATTGAGACAGAGTCTCACTCTGTTGCCCGGGCTGGAGTGCAGTGGCATAATCTCCGCCTACTGCAAATTTAGGGTTTATTGTGTGTATCTCTACCAGAAAATGAGCTCTCTAAGAACAACGGTTTTTGTGTCTTAGAACAAAAAAAGGGAGGCTGAGGCACAGACTCAAGAGGTAGGATGGCGTGTCCCTGGCCACTCAGTGACCAGTGACAGAGGTGGGATTGGAACCCACGCCCAAATGCCACAATCTCCAAGCTAAAGTCACACGCTGCAACTGGGGACTGTCGGTGAGACCCAGAGATGTCAGGGCTCCTGTTCCAGATAACGAAATGAGCTTCCTGGGTTAGGGAAGAGGAAGCCTAGAGGAGGAATCAAAAGCAGACTTCTCTAGCCGAGCTTCATTTCCCTTTTGGGCCAATGCCAGCAAGGTTGTGGGTACTGGGAAGCTCTATTATTCACCTGGGCAGCTGCCCTGTGCTGCGTCCTAGAGGGTCAAGAGGAAGAAGATGGACAATGCCAGGAGCCCAGGAGAGGGGTGGCTGAAGAATGGCCACCTCCAGGCCTCCTGAGAGCATTTCTATCCCTCAGCCCAGACACCCAGCTTGCCACTCCCCAGGTCTCCACACACAGAGGAGTTCTGAAGTTTGCGGCGACTTTGGGATCCACTTGAAGCTAAGCTCATCACCTTTAAGTGTCTAGACTTGTTTCACTGTCAACTTGGAGATAGCATTACACAAAACTCAGCTGTGTTCCATCCTGGTTCCCAAATCCATCTTCTCACCTGCCCCCATCCACCTTGCTGTCTCTGCCCTCCATAAGAACAGGGTCAACAGACACATTTTTATTTCTGGGAAACAAATTCCCATTGACTGGGAGTACCTATACTTGGGGTGAAAACAAGACATCACATAGATGTTGGGGATTCGGGAAGGGGACAGGAAGAGGGAAGGATGGAGAGAAGGCAAAGGAACGGCAGAGCCTCACACTCCACATGGCATGGTGACCTGCTACGTGAGTTCCTATGGAAGGAATCCAGCTAGAGTTGGACTTTAGACCTTAGGAGAAGAGAGAAAAAGAGAAGAGGAACCCAAAGCAGCTGGTGGAAAGGGACCATCCAGCCTACACTTCTCAGAATCCAGCCCCAGGACCAGTCCCAGCTGACACGATCTCCCCTCTGCTAGCCCACCTGCGCTGTGGGTGGCTGCTCCACCAGAACGGGGAGGGGCCTGGGATATGGTGGGAAGCCCTCACTTTTGAGCGGCTTCTACTCAAAAGTAGTGTGAGCACCTGAGCTGCCCCGTCCCCAACCCCATTCTGCATTTCCCTTCCCAAAAGAAACCAAGGTTCAAGGCAAAGGGACAGCTGCCTCGGAAGGTCCCTTTCTGGAATGTGGAGACAGAGGCATGGAGTTGCAAAGTGTCTTTCTGGATGCAGAGAGGTGTGAACTAACCTGACTCATCCTCCCATCCCAAACCAACAGTCTCCCTTCCCATGAGTTGAAGCAGCTCTGCCTTGGCCCACGCCAAGTCCCGGGTTCTGGCTGGGAAGGAGAGTGGAGGATTCACACAAGCCCTCCTCCTCCTCTGCCGCCATGCAGTGTGAAGAGGTCACTCCCCAAGCCGGAGATGCTCAGCCTCCAGCCACCCTGCCTCCTGCCTCCCACTCAGCTTCTGTTATTTCCCCTCCTGCTCCCTGACATCCTTCCCTCCTTCTCCCCCTCTCCGTCCCACACCTCCTCCCCTAAGCTGTAAGGAGCAGGGGGAAAGGCTGCCAGCACTCGGTGGTGAGCTCACGGCTGTGCTGTGCTTCTGGTATCTCTGCAGTCTGCACTTGCCCCCTCTTTACCCCATCCATTCCCCCCAACACTTTTGCCCTTTGCAGGCCCACAACGATGCAAGTGTTGTGCTGGCCGCTCCCCAAGCCCACCCAGCCAAGTGTGTCCTCAATAACTGCTGTGCCAAGTAGGCTGTTGGCAGGACTGAGCTGATGGGGCTGCACTGTGGGGGTACATTTTGTCATTTATCCAACAAATATTTATTCAGCATCTGACATGGGCTAAGTACTATGCAAAATGTACAGGATCAGGTGAGGAAGAGGGGAGGGGAGAAGGAAGGAGAATAGTTACCAAATGGTAGATAAAACAAAAGCCAAAGAGACAGGGAGGACAGGTGTGTGTGTGTGTGTGTACGTCTCTGTGTGTGCATGTGTGAACGTGTGTGTGTATATCTGTGCATGTGTGTCTGCTACTTTAGATGGAGTGGCCAGGAAAGCCTCTGAGAAGATGACATTTGAGAAGAGCCAACCTGATAAAGTGGTTTTGTAAAATGATCGGCTCATCGGGAACAGCAGGTGCAAAGGCACTGAGGTCTGGATGAACTTGGGCTTGGTGTCAGAGCAGCAGTTCTCAAATGGGGGTAGTTTGGCAGGACCTGGAGACAAGACATTTCTGCTTGTCATGATAGGGGTGCTACTGTTATTCAGTGAGTAGAGGCCAGCGATGCTGTTAAACATCCTACAATGAACACACACGATAGCCCCAAGACAAAGAATGATTTCACCCAAAATGTCAATGGTTCTGTGGTTAAGAAACTTGGTTTGGGGGGAAGAGAAGGAGAATATGAGTTTAAAACCCCAGCTGAGTCACTGATTCAGTGTGACCGTGGGCATGCTATATAACCTCTCTATGCCTCAGTTTCCTCACTTGTAATATGAAGGTAACCACACCGGCTCTGCTACACGACTTCAGTAGGGAGAGGAAAGGAAGCAGGAGCTTAGAAAGCATTTTGAAAAGTCCCCAGTGCTGGTCATTGTTAGTATTCTTTCTCATTATTAGTCCCCAGGAGAGCTCGCTGAGATGCTCTTGATTTGAGAAGCACTGCGGGGCTGGACTCCCAGGGCAGAAGCTGGCCTGGCCATAGAGGTCTCAGTGCCACTGCCTGTACCACGACCACATTGAACTTGGAAGCAGGTGGAGACTGGGCAGGGAGATGTGGGTCTTCCCTTCACTGGTGCAGAGCTTCCAGCCCCCTCTGGGCTGTTTCCAACCACAGCACAAGGGTCTGGATTCATTTCAGTCTTTTTTTTTTTTTTTTTTTGAGACCTCTTAAGAATTTAATGAGAGCTGTCAACCCCCTCTTCAGAAAAATGCACCCGCCTCCAACATTTTGGCTCTGACTTCTAAGGGTTCCCTGACCCCTAATGCCCCTTGACTGACCTAGTTTAAAAACGTTAATACATCCTGCTCTGGGGGATAGAATATGAACTTTGGAGAGGAACAAATAACGTGGTTTTGGATTACTGACTTCACTTTAAGGACTCCCTGCTTCCCTTTAGGAACTGGAGACCATTGGAAGTGAAACCAAAGTAAATGTGTTGCATCCTCCCAAGGCAGCCCTATCCCTCCACAGACTCCAGCCTGCAGCCAGTCCAGTCCCCAAGAGGTGGGCGGACCTTAGACCACTCAAAGTGGGGTACGAGGTGGAAGAAGGGGTCTGGGCGGTCAGATGGGCAGGCCCTCTGGACTAGCAAGCAGGGCTCAGGGAACAGTGTCTCCGGAAGGCTCGCCCCATGCTCATCGGACATCCCTCAGGGCAGCTTCCTTTTCCTTGTGTTTAACAAAATAACCCAAGTACCCCCGGGCAGAATCGACAATTGTTAAAATGTTGCCATACTTGTTTCAGAAATGAAACAAACATCTCGGAGTTGGAGTCCCCATTCCCTATTCCTTCTCCCCGCTCCTAACAGCAATCTCTCTCCCTAGGGGGAAAATTCTCATTATTTGAGTGGGAACATTTTTGGATCATTAAACATATTTTAATGTCTATGATACTATACGTTTTTCACTTTACATAAACGGTATCGTGTCATATGTATCATTCTGCAACCTTGATTGTTTTACTCGACCTTTTATTTGATACTTGGGATCCATTCATGTTGACAGCATGTAGAGCTAGATTTCCCATTTACCCACTGTGTCATATTCCACCTCATTTCTTTTACTATTCCCTATTTAGATGTTTCCATTCTGTTGCAAAAACTCTCTTACATATGATTATTTGTCCACATGTGAAAGCTTCACTAAGATTTATTTTTATTAGGGTCACAGAAGCTGTCAGTTTTCAAAGCCGCCTTCCCTAAATTGTCCAGGTGAGGTGACATCTAGGACCCCTATTAGCCAAGACATCAAAGGAAGGCAGCAGCAGTGAGACAGAGAGCCCCTGAGTCACACTTGGCTGTGTTACCCTAGAGGAGGGGAGGGGAAGTTGCTGTTACTCAGAAGAGTGGCACTGGCAGAATTGAGGCCCAGGGAGGAGCCCTGTGACCAGGTGTGGTGAAGGAGTTTGGCCGAGCAGAGAAGTTGACCTGCTGCTGGTACAGAGGAGCCCGCTGCTCTGCGGCAGCCTGGAACCCGAGGCACAACCAGCCAAGCAGGACCTCGGCTGTCCTCTGCCCCAAATGCTTCACTACACCCTGAGGCCAGAGCGGAAAAGGGATTTGCCAAGCTCGTATCACAAATTCCAGGCTCCAACCCTCTATTCTGTCTATTTGACTAACAGGACAGGGCCCACTGGGTTTCATTTCCAGCTGAGAGGAAGAGGGAGAGGGGAGAAAGAGCAGCCCCTGATCTACCTGGGCACGTGTGGAAAGCGGGGGTGTGGGGTGTGTACGCGTGTGCGTCAGGTTGTCTGATACAAATGGGAGTCCAGCCTGTTGGGCTCACCGTGCTGCTCCAATCAGAGACGGTCACCCTGTGGGTTCAAGTGCCTGGAAGGCAGAGGTGGCTGCAGCTGCAGGCCCAGGTCAGGGAGCAAGCTTTCTCCAGGAATGGCCGGTGGTTGCCGGGCAGGGATCAGAGTTCTGCCTGTAGCTCTCTCCTTCCCACTGGGGCAGCATCACCAGCCCAGGGTGATTTCTAATCTTAGCCATGGGAACCACGCCTTTGCATTTTCATGCTCAGTTCCATCTGTGCAACCTGGAGAACTTCACACTCACTATTATTCATTCACATTGTCCCTCAGGGTAGCGGCATGGCAAGCATCATGTTGACTGCAGAGAAAAAGAGGAGCAAGGCCTCTCATAAAGAACTTGCATCTCAACTAGGCATTAGTGGCTTATGTCTATAATCCCAGCACTTTGGGAGGCCAAGGCAGGAGGATGGCTTGAGGTCAGGAGTTTGAGACCAGCCTGGGAAAAATTGTGAGACCCTCCCTGTCATGTCTACAAAAGATTTTTTTAAAAAAATGAGCCAGGCACAGTGTCACAATGCCTATAGTCCCAGCTATTTGGTAGGCTGAGGTAGGAGGATTGCTTGAGCCTAGGAGTTGGAGGCTGCAGTGAGCTATGATCATGCCACTGCACTCCAGCCTGGGCAACAGAAAGACTCTGTCAAAAAAAAAAAAAAAAAAAAAAAAGCCAGGGAGAAAACAACAAACAAGAATCTCATCATGAAACCTCAGCTTCCTTTCCAAGAAAGAATACAGCCCTGTTTCAGGCCTGGCTCCCATCTCCCTGCTCTGGGCAGAGGGCAGGAAATTCCCTCGGCCACAGTTGCTCCTTAGTGCTCAGCTCCCTTGGCCCTCAGCCTGCAGACAGCTCTTGCATCATCTAACTTTTCAGGGGTGAAAGTCTGTCATCTCACTTATCTTTAAACCCTCTTGAAGGCAGAGATAGGGCTAAAGCTTATTTGTATCACACACAGGGTCAAACACAGTGCTAAGAATACAATAGGTGCTCAATAATTTTTTTTTTTTTTTGGAGACAGAGTTTCACTCTGTTATCCAGGCTGGAGTGCAGTGGTGCAATCATAGCTCACTGCAACCTCAACCTCCCAGGCTCAAGAGATCCTCCTGCCTCTGCCTCCCGAGTAGCTAGGACTACAGGTATAAGCCACCATAACTGTCTAATTTTTAAATTTTGTGTAGAGACAGGGCAGTGCTTGCTATGTTGCCTAGGCTGGTCTCAAACTCCTGGGCTCAAGTGATCCTCCTGCGTTGGCCACCCAAAGTGCTGGAATTACCAGTGTGAGCCACCATGCCTGCCCCTCAAGAAATATTGTTAATAAAATCAGCTCATAAGGAGGCACACTGACTACTGACCTCATTCACAGAAAGGAAGCTGAGGTCCCGGGATGGCATGTGACTTAAACTGAGGTCTCTGTATATGTAGATAACGAAGGCAAGTCTTTACTACCAGAACCCAAATCTGGTTTTCGCCTGAACAGTCATCACTTAGACTTTGAGACAACTGGTCACCCGGGGGGAAGTGCATCCATCCCCTTCCTCAACAACCAATCCTGTTCAGAGTTTTGGACCAAGACAAAAAAAAAAAAAAAAAAAAAATACAAGCAGAGTTTCTGTTTTGGAGGATTTGCTTGAGAGATCTGACAGCTATGTACACCTAAACAAAAAGGGTTTAAAAAGCACCACAAATTTAACTGAAAATACAGCTTTCTTAGGAATTTGCTGAGTTAGAGCCAGTTTGTCTCTGCCTCTAGCAGGTAAGTGGTTTTTAATTTTTTCTTTTGTAGAAAAGGAGCTAAAAGTTACTCTCTCGGCGAAGCGTGGTGGCTCACACCTATAATCCCAGCACTTTGGGATGCCAAGGGGGGCAGATCACCTGAGGTCAGGAGTTCAAGACCAGCCTGGTCAACATATCTCTACTAAAAATACAAAAATTAGCCAGGCATGGTGGTGCGCACCTGTAGTCCCAGCCACTCAGGAGGCTGAGGCAGGAGAACTGCTTGAACCTGGGAGGCAGAGGTTGCAGTGAGCCAAGATTGCACCACTGCACTCCAGCATGGGCAACAAACTGAGACTCCATCTCAAAAAAAAAAAAAAAAAAAAAAAAAGGTTACTCTCTTATCTGCCTCACCTCACAGGTGCCCTGGTGGAAGATGCTGTCTGGGCTGTCAGGTAACCTGGTTTCTGGCATTGTCCTTGTGTTCTTTTCCTCCAGGTTCTTTGTCCCCAGGGTGCTGAGAGCCCAAGAGTGCAGACCTGCTCTCCATGTTGGGAGCTGGATAACAGAGAGGTGCGGGAGTCGGGGGTGCTGCAGTCAGGGAACCAGACACAGTTGTAGGTCCTTAGGAGGAAACCATCAGGCATCATTCATCAGAATTTACACTTGGTTTTTTGCTTGTTTGTTTTTTGAGATGGAGTCTCACTCTGTCGCCAAGCTAGGTGCAGTGGTGGCGATCTCAGCTCACTGCAACCTCTGCCTCTCCGGTTCAAGTAAGTCTCCTGCCTCAGCCTCCCAAGCAGCTGGGACTACCTGCGCGCACCACCACACCCAGCTAATTTTTTTGTTTTTAGTAGAGACGGGGTTTCACCGTGTTAGCCAGGATGGTCTCGATCTCTTGACCCCGTGATCCACCCGCCTCAGCCTCCCAAAGTGCTGGGATTACAGGCGTGAGTCACGGCGACCGGCCCAGACCTCACACATGGCACACACTTTACTTGCATGTTCGCATTAGGCCCTAGACAAAAGATACCAGACCGATGGATCTGCTGTATCATCAGGCATACGATTCAATCTTTCAGGGTCTCCATTTCCTCATGTGTCAGATAAGCACAGTTGATACCAACACCCAGCCACTGACGGGATTAAATGCAATCACAGATATACAAATGTTTGACCAGTGAGAACAGTACAGGTTGGATGCATTGAAACCGAAGTGCACGTGAAATTATAGAGCAGTATGGAAAGATGCTAGAATTAGATCCCCGCATTTCTTGAAGTTAAAAGTGCAGGTCCTTTAGGAAGGACTCCCCACCCCCATCCCCACCCCCACTCCCATTTCACCAGACCTGCCTCTCGGTCTCCAGGAGCGCAGCTGCTCTTGCAGAGATGTGAGAGCCGTCCCCAGGCATCTGCCAGCTGGGGCTGGGGGGTCCAGGCTGCACCAGACTGGTGGGCGGGCCTCCAGCCAGCTCCCCAGCAGAGGTCTCTCTGGGGCTGAATGGGGCACGTGCCCAGGGCTAATTGACTCCCCTCTTATGATGATTCTCCCCGTTCCCCCTCCCCCCATACATACTCTGCCCGATTCAGCTTTCCTTATCTGGAATTCCTCCTCCTGTTTGTATTCCTTGTCCTTGACCCTTCCTCCCATTTGCTGCTCTAGATGAGGGGGAAAGGGGTCGGGGGGCCAGGGCTGGGGCAGGGGTGAGCCTTTGAGCTAGTTAATCATCTCAGCCCAGGCTGCAAACCTCCCCGTGCTCAATTTGCAGACGCCTGAAGGGCTATATGAGCAAAGCTCGATACAGATTTTCTGAGTGAATGCATGAATGAAAAAGAGGCGAGAGTGGAGGAGGAAGGGGGTGGGGGAACGTGGGCAACATGAGGAGGGGCTGAGGTTGCTGAGGTGCTGGGGCGAGAGGCTGCTGGTGGGTTGCGAGCAGGGGCCCACGCAGCTCTCAGTTAAGTGCACTTGGATTCCGTGGAAAGGCAGAAAGTGAAAGGGAAATCGCTGGCAGGCTGAGTCATTCCATCGGGTCGAACAATCGGAAGCAATTCGGCTTCCCACTGCTCTGGAGGAATCAAAAGCCACTCTGCCGGGCGGGCTTTTGTGCGCAGGTTGTCAGCGTTCAGCTGCCGGGGAGCCTTCCTCCGTCCCGGTGGGCAGCTTGTGTCTTAGCAGCGTTGATTGACATTTCTCCCCAGGAACAAGATTACCCACCAATCCCAACCTGCCCTTCCCCCTTCCAAAAATAAAGCCACAGTTACATGCAAAGCTCATGCAAATTTCACCCTGCTGCTGTTTGTGCTGCGGCTGGTCCCACGTGAGAGAGCAGAAGGCAGGCTCATCCGCATTCATGGCTTGGACACCAGGGCCCAAGTGAGCCGGGCACCGCCGGAGGAAGGGAGCCTCTTTCGACCACCCGTGATACGGACCTTAAACCGGGGAGTGGGTGTAATCTCGAGGAAGGCTAGGCGTCTGGCTAGACTCCCTCCCATCTTACCTGGACAGACAGAGACTGGAACCTAGGAGCAGATGGGACTCTGGAGGCCAGAATGTTGGGGGCAGATGGCCCCCTGCCTGGCAGGTTTTTAATACCCAGAGTGGAGACTAAGTGGGCACCCCTGGAAAGTGAATTTAAAGATCCCAGGTCTGAGTCTGAGTGATGAACCGACATGAACCAACAGGGCCTTGGATGGGAATTGAAACATAGGTTTCACCCATTGACCAACTCGGTATTCTGAGGCCAGGTTCAAGTTCAGTAGGGAAGAATCAATGGAAACTGAGCGATGGCATGCATGGGCAAGGAGAAGGGGAGTGGAGCTGCTGTGAGCTCCCTAGGCAGGTTGACACCTGGTTAGCCTTTGGCAAATCCGACAATCCCAGATTGGGTGGGAACTCTCTCAACGGATCTCTGACTTTGTGGGATGCCTTTGTAGCTCCCCTCTCTCCAAAATTCTGATCTTCCTTCACCGTCCCCAGGTCCACACTGTGGTCCTCTTCACTCTCTAGACCAGGGTCTTCCATGGAAAGAAGTACAGCAGGTGCATGACTCTCCATTTCATGCCAGGAGATGGGATGGGCACAGGAGCCTCTCACTAATGGGCACCCTTAAGCAGACAGAGGGTGTTGGGGCCCCTTCAGGGCATCACAGAGGTACCCACCTCCTTACTCCACCTATGCCTGAGGCCCTTCCTGAGCGGGCAGGACCAGGCGTCCCAGGCAGTCAAACGAGTTGGCACCAGATCACAGATGGAACCACAGAATGGAGAAAAGCTGTTAAGGCCAGCGATGCTTCAGTGCTCCACGAGGCCCACAGAGGGTAGGTGACGTGTCCTAGGCCACTCAGCAAGGCAGGGGCAGAGCTGGGCTGGAAGCCTGACCCCCCCTCTCCGGCTGCCTCCCCAGTACTCTTTCCTCTTACATCGTTCTTTCACAACAGAGCAGGAAGGAGGCATAGGTGGAGGGGGAAGATCATTCTATGCTGAGAGGCATTGCTACAAAAATACTCCCATCACCAAGGATGAAGCCAAGTCTCCCGCCCTGCACCCCAGCAGCCTGCGGCTTCCTGTGTCATCAGCCATCAACAGTGGCTGAGAGCAGGTGATAAGTGCTGTCTTTCCACGGAAAATCAAGGGCAATTTGGAGCTTGCGAGTTTGGATGGGGCAAGAGCATGACGAAGGACAGAGGTGGCGAGACAGCGTAGGAAAGAAACAGGCAGCCTGGAAAGCCCTCTGACGCCTCTGCCACCCCTGGAAGGGCTCTGCTTTGGGCAGGGAAGAGGGAGAACTTAGGACTAAAGGCGCAGACTCCTCCAGGAAGTGGGCAGGTGTGGGAGAAGATGAAGGGTGGAGGAAACACAGCACGTTTTAAAGATGCTCCCTCCCCTTCTGGCCTTACCCCTCACCCCTACTGCAGTGTGGCTCACCTTTTAGATGTACTGAGTGTGTGTGGGGGGGGGGCGGGGGGTGAGGGGTGGAGCAGGGAGACCTGGTTGATTTCAGATTTCTGGGTTTTGGAACCCAGAAAGGATTGGAATCGAGGAAGTCCCGGCAGGAGGCACAGCTCAGATTCCTGAGTTTGGGTGCTGGAAATGACCTGGTATGGCACGAAGAGTTTAACCTGGTCCCTCAGCGAGGGCAGCTTTGGGTACCTGGCACTGTCTGTGTGTGCCTGAGTGTATTTTTGTGTACTCAACAGCATGGGAGTCTGTGTGCACAAGCCAGGAAGCCTGTGGCCGTTCCCAACGAGTCTCTGCCTGTCCTGAGTTAAAGCTCTCTTGGTACCCTTTGATGTGTCTGGCTGAGGAATTTTGACTTCTGTGTCACCTCTGCCCTGATTCCTCAAGCTCCCTGCCTCCTCCTCCAAGGCTCCTCGGTGAACTAGAGGCTCACATTTAGTACAGGAGCCACTGAGCCTGGGTTGAGCATCCAGCCATGTCTCCACTCTCCTGGAGCCTGCAGACCCCACAGCCCCTGACAGTGAGATAATTAACCTCTTGTTGGAAGCCCAGGGCTCCTGCAGTGTTGGCCCCCAGCTACCACCTAAGTCACTCAGCTGTGCCCTCTCTGTCTCCGTGAACCTTCCTGGTGAATGTTACCAGCTGGCAAGGCCAGAGGTGCTTAAAGAGGCTCCGAAGAGCCACCTGTAGATGCCAGCACGTCAGGGTCACTCCCGCTTTGCTCCTGAACCTCCTTGCCCTTCTGGCCCCGGTGATGCCAAGTGGCTTATAGGCCCCACATGCCATCGTCTCAGTACTTTCCCACCTACTCTTCCCTCTGCCAGGAACAACCTCCCTGACTGTGGCTGCTTCACCAGTGCAGGGATGGTGGGAAAGTACCTTTCCCTCCCTCTTGCCTTCCCTGACTGTGTCTGAATAAAGCAATACCAGTCTTATGCTCTGTTAAGAATTCAAACCCAAGACTATGCATTTCCATTGCCTGTGGTTTGGTGGGTGCACAGCGGCTGCTGGACAGCCTAGCCATAGGCAAGCAAGGTGAAAGCAGGGCCAGGACCCGGCTTGATGTGCCTGGTGGGGCAGGTGCAGCGGGTGGGGGGGGGGTCATCTCCCAGTACATGTGTCAGCACTAGCTTTGACAGGTAGAGAGCAGCCACTGGAGGGGTGAGCTGCTGGGAGCACCTGTGCATTTTTTCAATATTCACAAGTACTTATGGAACATTTACTGTGCACAGTCTCCATCAGGGCCCTGTAGACACAGCACTGAGTAGAACAGAATCTGCCTTAATAGAATCATGTCATGAATCATGTCAGAGAATGAACACATTCAACTTGGCATCCAAGGTCCGATGCAATCTAAGCCCAACCTGTCTTCCCAGGTCATCCCCCACTATTTCAGGCTAGAATGACTAGGCCTGCTTCTTGACTGGTCCACGACGTGCAGTCACTGATACTCTGGGTCACATCTGACCTCGAGAGTGACCTTACTGGTGTCCCTTGACCACCCTCAAGGGCCTGTCTTGCTTTTTCCCTCCCCTGTGGCTTTGCTCATGCCAAATTTTCCCTGCTGAGCCCGACCCCCTTTCCCAGATCAGGTCCTCATTGGTTTTCCCTGCTGGGTGGACTTTGTATTTTGAAGTGGTGCCTTTGTCCACTAGATGTGGAACTCCTTTTGAGCCCCGATGTCGATGGGGATCCAAGAATCAAAACCTCCTAGCTGACCTGTGCTTCTCTTGCTCCCTTTTGCATTTCTCAAATCCTATCAATCATTTGCCACTTACCAAGCCCTGTACCCAACTCTGCTGCCACACTCCCTGCAGACAACTTCATCTCTATAATACAGAGATAAGCAGAATCGTTGGGAAGAAACTCCCTCAATTCCCTGAACTCATAAACCTGCAACTGACGTGACTGCTGCCTCCTCTGTGCCTGTCACCATGAAACAGAAGTCTGTCTTCATCTCAGACTAATCCTTCCAGCCATGGCGTGACTCTCATCAACGCCAACCTTCTCACTTCCAGTTTTCTATTATTCTCTCCCATGAGCATTTAAACGTGCACAAATCTCCCAGTTCAAAAATAACACACAAGCTCCTGGACTCCATGTTCTTCTCCAGGGACTGCTGTCTTTCCTCCTGTTCACAGCCAAACTTCTCGAGAGACACAGAACATCATACTCACTATTGCTGCTCGCTCATTTCTCACTGGCTCTTCAATCCACAGAGGCCCTGGTTTCTGTCCTCACCAATCCGCTAGAACTGCCCTCCAGGATGTTGCTAAATCCAATGGACCTTCCCAATAGTTCGCAAACTTGACCTCTCAGCGGCTCTGTCTCTTTCTTTTTCAGTCTGTGTTTTCTGAAACACTGCTTCCCTGGCTTTTATGATACTATGATTGCCTGGCTTTCCTCCTGTTGCGCAGCGTCTCCTTCTCTGTCACCTTTACCTCTTTCATTCTCTAAATGTGGATGCTTTTCAGGCTGCATCTGAGACCCTGACCTCTGCCCCTTCTGCACGGCTTCAGCTGCATCCCCATGGGGATGATTTTCAGATAGGTATCTGAAGCCAAATCCTCTCCCCTGAGCTCCTGCCCTAAACATGCAACTGCTCTTCCCTCGGAGGAGCCACATCTCACCCTCGCACATCCACAGTGGAATTATTCATTCTGTCTTCCTTGCCAGGATCCATCTGCCTTCAGCGTGCTCCTCCTTCTGGAATCCCAGTGTTAGTGAACAGCACAACTGTGATCAAGCCAGAAACCGGTCCCACGAAACCTAAGCAAACCAGGAACTTTGGATTCCCACTCAGCCCTCAGCCTACTTCTGACCAGCCACCAAGCCCTGTCTCACCATCGCTTTTCCTCCAAACCAGCATTTCCCTGCGATTCCACAGCCACTGTCTTAGTCTTAAGTTGCTATCATACTTCCCTTGGGAAATTAATAGACCTGTTATTTGGTTTTTTTCTTAGTTCTCCCAAGGATACCCTATGGCCCCCAAAATAAAGCCCAAATGTCCTAACATGGCAGAGAAGGCCTTCATGACTGGGACTCTGTGTATCTTTGTATCTTCATGTCATCCACCACCACTTCCTCTCCTCCTCTCCCCAATCCTGCCCTCTGTCTATTCTGAGACTGGAGTGTGTAAATCTGTCATTTTCTCCCTCGGACCCGGCCCCAGGTTTTCCCACACTCCTCTCTAGGCCCAAAGCCCCTGGGACTTTGCTCAGAAGGCACTCTTCCGCTATGAAGCCTTCCCGTGTCTGTGAGGCCCCTTCTGCGTCTTCTTACAGTGGGCATTAATCACTCTGTAGCACAGCTGCTCTCTACTTTGAGCTCTTTCTCAGTAGATGGCAAGACTGTCTTTCACCCAACACTGTACTCCCAGCCTCGAGCACAGCACCCAGCCCAAGACTCAATGCTTGTTTGTTGAATGAATGGATAAGCATGTGTTTATGCATCATATTTTATTTTATGGTGCCTGGGTTCTACCAGCTACCCTTTCCCAGCTGCAACATCACAAAACACTCTACACGGTGGGTGTTTATGAACTTTTCATCCCTTCTCCCCATCCTAGGGAACCCCTTGGAATACACTAGGTAGCTTGGAGCACAGCGGCAATCATCTCCATCCCAGTGTGTGATGAAGGCTTCTCCATGTGGGCACTCAAGCCTCAGACGCACCCCGGCCTGAGCATTGGGTTCAGGGCTGTGGACGTGTTGGAGTCTGTGGGCCTGAGTGTTAGACCCCCTTTATGTGAAGATAAGATCACAGCTGGACGATGTTACCCACTGGGGTGTATGTGCGTGTACCAGCGTCAACACTCCCTTGGTGTTGAGCTTTTCTGTACTCCAAGCTCCACTTTGTGAAAAGATCTGCCCGGGACTGTGGGAATTTCTGGGACGTGGGATGTCAGTGCTAAATCACCAGGAAAGTCCTAGTGAAGTGGGATGTGTTGGTGGCCCCACCTAAAGTGGACGTTAGGATTTGTACAGAAGAAGATTGAATTAGTTCTCAGTGACCCCTTGACCTAACCCTTGGTCCCTCACTCAGTGGGCTCCCTGGAGCGCTGTGATCAAAAACAAAGATAGAGTGGCTGCCATGAGACTGTGTGCGTGTGTGTGTGTCTCAATGGGATTACCTCTCAGGAGTGTGATCTTGGCTTCCTGGAGGGAAATGTCTGAAGGGCAGTGGGCGGGGGAAAGAGACTAATGTGTGTGGAAGAGATGGATAGGTCATTAACTGGGGACAGAAAGAATTATGGCTGGGCACCGCGGCTCACACCTGTAATCCCAGCATTTTGGGAGGCTGAGGCGGGTGGATCACCTGAGGTCAGGAGTTCGAGACTAGCCTGGCCAACCCCAGGTGAAACCTCGTCTCTACTAAAAATACAAAAATTAGATGGGTGTGGTGGTGGGCACCTATAATCCCAGGTACTCCAGATGCTGAGGCAGGAGAATCGCTTGAACCCGGGAGGCAGAGGTTGCAGTGAGTCGAGATCACGCCACTGCACTCCAGCCTGGGCAACAGAGCAAGTCTTCATCTCAAAAGAAAAAAAAGAATTATGCATGTGGGTTAGCTCCCAGCCTTACCTCCCCTCACCTGGTAGAAGCTTTCCTGTAGACCCCAGAGAGAGGTGGGCTGGGAGTTGGGGAAGGGCCTGAGCAGGAGGAAAAGTCTAAGAAGGCATAGGCGAGGGACTCCTAAAGGGTAAGGGGCAATCTGGGGGTCGTGGAGCAGAAAGAGAAGGAAACAAGGAAGGGCAAGGAAGCTGGAAAGTGCTGTGGGTCCAGTCCTAGCAGCAGAGGGAGGGGTGAGACTTGGACTCCGGAGAGGACCTCCGTTGTGATGTAAATGAGTGACTGGGCAGAGGGAAGGGGCCGTGTGGGAAGGGTGAGGGTGCAGGGCAAGGACAGCAGTAAAAGCTGAATGCGGCGACTGTGTCATAGCTGCTGGTTATGAGGATCGGGTTTCTTTTCTGCAGATGTCGTGCCAGGGTAAGCTGTTATTAACTAAAAGAGGTTAGGGCTTAGCTGCAAGCAAGGAGGTATGTGGTTGAGTGCATTTCAGCATGGGTAGAAGAAATAGTGCAGCCTGCAGAAATGAAGGCAGCTTTTTGGGACCGGAGCACATTTTAACGGGAGGAGAAGTCTATAAAGCTACTAGCCCCCTAGCTACTCCCCCATTATAACTACTTCCAAAAAATAAAGAAAGCAAGAAAATATGTAAGAGGCCCTTAGGTTATCAAGAAATAATGGAATCCTGGGATAGATTCATTTTAAGATATGATGGTTTAATGAATGGATGACTATGATATTATAAAATATATATTTGGTCTTTGACCCCATTTCCTGGCATCCTAAAATCCTTAAGAGTCTCCAGAGTGATTTTTTTTTTTTTTGTAGGCTAATGGTTGACTGTTGGCTGGTAGCTTCAGAGTAGGGCCGGTCACCAGAAAGACCAAGGCAGGATTAGATGGTTGGGACTTTCAGCCCTTGCCCCTAACTTCTGGGGAGGAGAGAGGGGCTGAAGGTTAAGTTGATCACCAATGGCCAATGGCTTAATCAATCATGCTTATGTAATGAAGCCTCCATAAAAACCCAAAAGGACAGGGCTCAGGAAGTTTCTGGATAGTTGAACACCTGGAGGGTCTTGGAGGGTGGCGTGCCCAGAGAGGGCTTGGAAGCACCCCACCTCTTCTCCCCTGCCTTTCTCTATGCATCTCTTCATCCGTATCCTTTGTAATATCCTTTGCAATCAATCAGTAAGTTTATTCTGTGAGCTGCTCTAGCAAATGAATCAAACCTAAGGCTGGGGTCATGGGAAGTCCAATTGATAGCCAGTCAGAAGTACCAGTGAAACGACCTGGTGAATTAATCTCCAGGCAGGTAGTGCCATAAGTGAATCGAATGAGAGGACATCAGAGGGTCCTCTGCAGAGCTGATTGTTTTCTTGTTGGTTGGGAAAACCCCACACATGTGGTAATATAAGTCTTCTGTGTTGTTAGGTTGTGAGATCAGAGGAAAATCGTTTGCTTTTTTCCACTCAATATTTATTAAAGGTGTTCCCAATACTGGACATTAGGATTAACGGTAAGCATGTCAGAGGCATTTGAACCAGAGCAGCTCCATGTTGAATAGGGGCTGGGTAAAATAAGGCTGAGACCTACTGCGCTGCATTGCCAGGAGGTGAAGGCGTTCTAAGTCACGCGATGAGACAGGAAGTAGGCAGAACACACAGGTCATAATGAGACAGGAAGTAGGCAGAACACACAGGTCATAAAGACCTTGCTGATAAAACAGGTTGTGGTAAAGAAGCCGGACTGAACCCACCAAAACCAAGATGCGATGAAGTGACCTCTGGTCGTCCTCTCTGCTCATTATATGCTAATTTAATGTATTAACATGCTAAAAGATATTCCCACCAGTGCCTTGACAGTTTCAAATGCCATGGCAAAGTCGGGAAGTTACCGTATAATGGTCTAAAAAGGGGACGAACTCTCAGTTCTGGGAAGTGCCCACCCCTTTCCCCAAAAGCTCATGAATAATATACCCCTTTTTTAGCATATAATGAAGAATTAATTATAAGTATATTCAGCTGAACAGCCCATACATACTGCTGCTCTGCCTATGGAGTAGCCATTCTTTTGTTTCTTTACTTCTCTGGTAAACTTGCTTTCACTTTATGGACTCGCCCTGAATTCTTTCTTGAGCAAGGTCTAAGAACCCTCTCTTGGGGACTGGATTAGGACTTCTTTCCAGTAACAAGCATATAAGGCTGGTATTAATTCCAACAGGACAAACCAATAAATGGTTTAAGAACTGGGCCTTTAACTGTGGCTTTTCACTTTGTAGGCTAATCTATGAGTTGGAGGAAATAGGGTGGGGTGTCAGAAAATTCCAGCAACTCCAGGTGGGCGAACTGTCCTAAAAGCACCCTTTTCTCTGTTTCTACGCACCATAGTGCCAGGAATCTGGTGCAAGATCCAAAACAGCAGGATTTGTCAGCCTCCTGGCCATTTCCCAGTAGGACTCGCTGTGTCTAATGCCAATTCTAGCTTGGTGTGGAGCTTGGGAAGTCTGGGACTGGAGGGAAGCTGGGAACAGGAGAATGTGTGTATGGAAACAGTCCCATCTACTATGAGCACCTTGGAACGTCTTGCTCATCACTGTATCACTTAGCACAGCGCCTGGCACATAGTTGTGTTACAGTAGGTAATCAGGCAGGCATGAGCAGGGCAGGAGAGTACCCGACCCAGGAAGGCCAGGTGACCATCAGATGGTCAGGCGGTTGTTACAGTGTCTCTCTAAAATAATAATTGGTCACAGCTGGTGCCAGGGAAAGGCCGTCTTCCAGTAGGTAGAAACACCTGAAACTGGTGATCAGCAGTTTCCTGATAGGATCTCAGGATTTAGGTGTGTGGGTTCAACTGCGCGGACTAAGAGGCAAAATGGTACAACTGGTATATGACCTTCGTCTGGGAACGAGACAAGTAAGGAGAGAATTCCTCAAATAAGCTTGTGCACAATGTCAGTAAACACACGGTGCACGCACAGCATTTGCCCCTCAAGTGCTGGCAGGCTGCCGTGCACGTGGACAGCGCACTCCAAGGGAAGAATCAGGGAGGAAATCACACAACCTGGGAAGATGCCAACATAAGACCCCAAGTCAAAGGTCAAACCGTGCACTTGACTCTCTCAAGCCTCCCACCTGGCTCTCTTACAAGCATATTTCACTTCCTTTCATTCCTGCCCTGACACTTTTTAATACACTTTCACTCCTGCTCTAAAACTTGCCTCAGTTTCTCACTCTGTCTTAGGATTCCTCTGTCTAATTCTTTCTTCTGAGGAGTAAGAACTGGGGTTGCCGCAAGCCTGTATGGATGTGCCGCTGCTAACAGCTGGAGCTCAATACATGTTCATCAAATGAATGAATGAATGGACTTTCTACCTTAGTTCTCTCCTAGCTCAAATAGATCTTCCACATTGCAGCGACTGGGCATTGCCTTTCTAAAACACAGACTTGACAGCTTCAGGTTCTTTTCCAGCCTCTCCTCTCTCCAAAAATTGTCTTCATTTCCTTCCTCGGGGATCTCTACTCATTCCCTGCAGTACATTCAGGACCCTTTATGCCCTGGGTCCCAAGTCCAATTGCCAGTTTTGTTTGTCCTGTCACCTGTCACTGCTTTCTCACCATTTCTTCCAAATACCACTCAGCACATAATGCTCTCATGTGCCGCTGGCACAACCTAGAATCTCTTTCACAAAACTTTTCCCTGTATCTCCAGCCTTCTGCCTGTGAAAACCCATCCTTCAAGGTCCAGCTCAAATATCACTTCCTCCAGGAAGCCATCCTACGTTTTCCTTGCTGCCTTGTCTGTCATTGTACAATGGTGGACTGAAACTCTTAGAGCATTGATTTCATTCTGCTCCTTAAGTAGCCTGTTCTTTATCTGTCTATCCCCTCTACTAGTCTTTGGGCTTCTCGAAGACTAACACTGTTTCATTTGTCTCCATTTACCCAGCTAAACAGTCATCCAAGGAAGGAGGGAGGGAAATCAGAGAGGCTCAAAGAAGTTGGAAGATGTGTTAGTGGGCTGGTGACAGGAAAATAAAAAATAACAGACATCTAGCTATTTGCCTTAGAAATTGCTGGACTTTAGAAGTCTGAACTGAGAGGACTGCCTGAGGCCAAGGGTTCGAGACCAGCCTGGGTGACATAGTGAGACACCCTTGTCTACAAAAAATTTAAAAATTAGCTGGGCATGGTGCCATGTGCCTGAAGTCCCAGCTACTTGGGAGGCTGAGGTGGGAGGATCGCTTAAGCCCAGGAGTTCCAGGCTGCAGTGAGCTACAATCGGGTCACTGCATTCCAGCCTGGGTGACAGAGCAAGACCCTATCTCAAAAAAAAAAAAAAAAAAAAAAAAAAAAAAAAAAAAAAAAAAAGAGGCTGAGCATGGTGCCTTATGCCTGTGTAATCCCAGCACTTTGGGAGGCCAAGGTGTGCAGATCGCTTGAGTTCAGGAGTTTAAGACCAGCCTGGGAAACACAGTGAGACCCCATCTCTAATAAAAACAAACAAAAAAATCAGCCGGGCATGGCAGCACATGCCTGTAGTCCCAGCTACTCAGGAGGCTGAGGTGGGAGGATCACCTGAGCCCAGGAGGTTGAGGCTGCAGTTGGCCATGATCTCTGGGCGACAGAGAGAAACCCTGTCTCAAAAAAAAAAAAAAAAAATGCTGAAATTGCCAGTGAATTTTCTTTTCATGATTTCACTTCCATCCCAAGAAGTAGAATTGCTACTGACCAAGAAAAGAGAGGTGAAGGAGGCCTTAGACCATCCTCCTACACAGGAGACAGTGAAAGTGCTCTTATTCCCTTAGGCACCACCCCAACGCCAGATGACGCTGGATTTCCCTCCTTTGCTCAGTTCTTTCTTTCGAAGACTCGGCCCTGATTTTCTTAGAGTAGCTCACAATAAGGGTGCACCCTTCCTTCTGCTTTCATCTGCCCAGTAATAGTGCTAATTGGAAGGACTTTGGCTCTTCCCGCAGCCTGGCTTTGTCAGGCGTAACAGTCCTCTCTCATTCTCTGGATGTGGCTCGTGTTCCTGCTGGCAGTCTTCCTCAGAGTTCACTTGTCATTCAGGCCTCTGTGAAAGGCCCCCTTACAACTTGCTCATTCACTGTACCTCATTGTCCCTGCCCATTCATTGACATTCATGGGGATAATTCCTCCCACTGCCACATGCACAGAGGCGCGTGCACATGTGTTCAGACCCCATGTCCCATTAGCAGTGAGGACACTTGAAATAAAAAGCAGCACCGCCTGAATGCGGAACTGCTTTCCCATTTAATAGCGGGGGAGTCGATTGCGCTAATGTTATTTCGAGAAGTACCAGGAGAATTGGTGGGCACGGCAGAGCAGGGAGGGAGGAAGGGGCCGGGTGGTCTTAATAGTTCCCTTCCTTAAAGCACTGTCAGCGACATCACTCCAGACGGACACAGCTCTCCTCCTCCCATCCTTCCTCCCTAGATCCAGCTAGTTCTGGGAGCTGCACTCCCTACCTTCCACCTGGACATTAGCCTGGCATTCAAGGCTCTCTAAAAAACGCTCACAAGTACCTACCAGACTCACCTTCTACCTCCTCTCTAGGCGGAATTCTTCTCTAACCAGCCAGGTCTATGCCTATGATGTGCAGCTCACACTTTGCTTACATATTCTTTCAAATCATTGCCCAGGGCCTGGGTGGTTGCAATGGCAGCAAGAACAGTTGTTCTCCCTGAGCTACTCAGCAAAGACGGTGTCTACTCAATATTTTGTAACGTAATGGTTAACGAGATGTTGAAGAAAATCATTACAGAAGCAGGATTAGGGTAAGATTGTGAGATGGGAGAGGATATCATTTGGATGTTTGTCCCTTCCAAATCTCATGTTGAAATTTGATCTCTAAGAGTGGAGGTGAGGCGACAATGTATTACCATCTTTTATTCCAAAAATGCCAATGGGGCTGGGGACAGTGGCTCACGCCTGTAATCCCAGCACTTTGGGAGGCCGAGGCAGGTGGATCACCTGAGGTCAGGAGTTCAAGACCAGCCTGGCCAACATGGTGAAACCCAGTCTCTACTATAATTACAAAAAAAAAAAAAAAAAATTAGCTGGGTGTTGTGGTGGGCACCTGTAATCCCAGCTACTGGGGAGCCTGAGGCAGGAGAATTGCTTGTACCTGAGGCGGAAGTTGCAGTAAGCTGAGATCACGCCATTGCACTCCAGCCTGGGCAATAAGAGCGAAACTCTGTCTCAAAAAAAGAAAAAAAAAAAATGGCTGAGTGCCCTCCTTTTTTTTTTTTTTTTTTTGAGGCGGAGTGTAGCTCTGTTGCCCAGGCTGGAGTGCAGTGGCCGGATCTCAGCTCACTGCAAGCTCCGCCTCCCGGGTTCACGCCATTCTCCGGCCTCAGCCTCCCGAGTAGCTGGGACTACAGGCGCCCGCCACCTCGCCCGGCTAGTTTTTTGTATTTTTTAGTAGAGACGGGGTTTCACCGTGTTAACCAGGATGGTCTCGATCTCTTGACCTCGTGATCCGCCCGTCTCGGCCTCCCAAAGTGCTGGGATTACAGGCTTGAGCCACCGCGCCCGGCCTGAGTGCCCTCCTTACAGTTGTGAGTGAGTTCTTGCTGAATTTGTTTGCACAAGAGCTGGTCATTGAAAAGAAGCTGGCACCTCCTCCTCTCTCTGTTGTTCCCTCTCTTACCATGTGATATGTCTGTTCCCCCTTCGCCTTGCACAATGGATAAAAGCTTCCTGAGGCCTCACCAGAGCCGAGCAGATGCTGGGGCCATGCCTGTATAACCAGCAGAATTGTGAGCCAAATAAACCTCTCTTCTGTATAAATTACCCAGTCTCAGGTATATACCTTTATAGCAATGAAAAAAAAAAAAATAGACTAATACAGGAGATAAGAGAGAAAAGAGTTGGTGGAAGGATGGAGCGATCATTATAGTTGAGTCTGCTACCAGCCCCCCAAAGTATAGCTCCTGGCCACCCCCGACCTTCGGGAACAGGCTCCTTTCTCTCCGATGTTAGGACCTGAACTTCTCCTCTGAATACTGCAATCCCCCCACCAGGCCTTCCAAGATTCACTTTAGTTCTGTCTTTCCATGAAGAGGGCCTTCCCTAGTCACTACGAGGGTCCACAGTCCTTTGACAGCCATGGGATTCTTGGCAATACCCTCACTGGCACTTACAAGGCCCTTCATGTGCACATATCATAACGACTCATTAGAGACTTCAAGTTTCAGGGAGGAAGAGGCGGCGGCTCATGCCTCTGTAGCCCTCCAGAGCACTGGTGGGAAAGGCTTGCCTCTGAGCAGCTGCTCTCTGAGCCTGTTGGGCCTCTGATCTGGCAGATGCAGAATGGTGTTTGCTGGCCATGTGGAAAACAATAGAATGCGTTATCTCACAGATATGACAGATATGACCTGCGGGCAGTTGCTTCTGAGCACCAGGAGCATTTGGTAACCAAAGAAGCACAGGCTCTAAGGTCAAACAGATGAGGACTGCAATGTGGCTCCTTCTTGACTGGCTGTAAGAACTGCTACCTAATTGCTTTGAACTGCAGTTTTTCCTTTTGCGTTTAAGTTGTGCTTGGGCTTCTCCACCTTGGCATTATTGACAAAGATTAGGTAATTCCCTGTTGTAAGGGGCTGTCCTGTGTGTGGTAGGACTTTTAGCAGCATCCCTAGCCCCTACATACTATGTGCCAGTTGCACTCACTCCCCTCTTCCACCGGTGGTAACCTTTAAAAATGTCTCTAGATGTTGCCAAACATTCCTTAGGTGGGTGGGTAGGGGGCAAAATCTTTCTCAGTTAAAAATCACTGATCTTTACACCACCTTGAGGTTTTAAAGATGAGAGGATGTGATAGCACATGGGAGTTGTCTGATGATATCTAGCATATAGTAGTAGATACTCATACATGTTGGCCCCACTGGATATTTCAAGAATAGAATTCTTTGAATAGAATAGAATAGAATAGAATAGAATAGAATAGAATAGAATAGAATAGAATAGAATAGGACACTTTCTCTTCCATCCTTAGGCACCATGGAGCATCCCTGGGGGCTCGGAAGTGGGATGGAGCCTGACTGGGCCTGAGTAGAGCTCTGGAGGAGGTATCCCCACCCAGTGATCTCCCCAGTGGCTTCACTGGTCAGGACTGAAAAGAAGACATTTCATGGATGCTCAGAGGTGTTCTGGAACTGTCTCATGGGAAAGGGATGTTCTGTAGCTCACTGTGGTCTGAATGTTTGTGTCCCCCCAAGATGCATATGTCAAAACCCAGTGACCTATGTGATGGTATTAGGAGGTAGGGCCTTTGGGAGGTGATTAGGTCATGAGGGTAGAGCCCTCATAAACGGAATGAGTGTCCTCAGAGAACTACCTTGGCCCTTCTACCATCTGAAGACAGCAAGAAGGCACCTGCTATGAACCAGAAAGTGGGCCCTCACCAGACACTGAATCTGCTGGCACCTTGATCTTGGACTTCTCAGCCTCCAGAACTGTGAGCAATACATTTCTGCTGCCTATGTGCTACCTCGTTCATGGTATTTTTTTTATAGCAGCCAGAACAGACTGGAGTCTGTTCTAGAAACCTGGAGAGGGATGCAATTTCAGCAGTTTACACGGAGAGCCATTTCCAAGCAGACAGCCCGTTTCTACTTCAGTTCTTCCTCCACACCTGGTTGTTCTGGGAAGACAGATGGTCCATTCTAGAGGAGGGAATATGAGTTATGCGGAGTAGCAGCTCCTACCAGCAAGGAGAGAGTGTGAGACACACTGCTGAGATGTCAGCTTGGCTGGAGTGCAGGATGGAGGGACTCAGGGTCTTCTGGCTGCAACTTCAGGTCACAGAGGAGAGACTAACCAGCTGTGGCCACTGCACATCTGGCCTGAACAGCTACAACATCCTGCCTGCCCAAATCCAGGCCTCTCCATTCCTTCAGGCCTAGGATCAATGGAAATCTTCCAAGTCAGCAAATCAGGCTTCTACCAGAGGCAAAACCAACTGAATATAGGAAATTTCAGGGTTGCCCAAGCAATAGATGCCCCAACCCCTCTTTCCTGATGGTGGAGTAGAAATGACAATGGATGGGAGGTCAGGCATCTTGGACTTGAACTTGCTCTGCTGGGCCATTGACTAGTTGTGTGGTCTTGAGTGAGTCATTCTCTCTGGGGCTTCCTTTCATCATCTCCCCTTGGGCAGCTTCATAACCGCTCTTTCCAACTGAGAGACTCTGGCTGGATCAGCAAACAAACACACTTTGAGAAGAGAGAAAGGATTGTTGGCAAATGCCCACCAGCAAGTTCAGCCTCATGTTGAGAAAGCACGGGCCATGCCAGGGCCATTTAAAAGGGAGTCACTGGATGAAGGACTGGGCTAACAGGATGAGCACAGACCAAGGCGGACCATTTCTGGGAGACCAGAGCACAGCTACCCTTCTGAAGATAACCAGATCAGTGTGGAATAAGAGCTGGGAGCCCGCAGCCATCAGAGCAGGGGATGAGAAAGAAGGAGCTTAGTGTTTGTTTTTGTTTTAATCACAGGATTTAGAGAGGGTAAAGGCATGCACATTTCACTTTTTTTTTTTTTTTTTTTTTAAATGGAGAGGGAGTTGAGAACCAAAGCCCAAGGGAGTGTGCTTCACTCATACATGTACATTGTCCATGGATACCTGTAGACCTGACCTCGGGGTACCAGGCCACGCTCTGTGGTTCTCAGCTCTGCATTTGCTCGTTTTCACCCTCTCTGCTCCCTACCTTGGGGCCTGCAACATCTCATGCCTAGCATGTAATGACAACCTCCAAGGCGGCTGGCTTACCTCTTCTGCCTCCAACCCATTCTACACAAAGGTCATTCTAAACACAGATTTCAGCACTTGGGTCACTCATCTGCCTGATAACCTTTTCCTGCTTCCATAGCCTATCTCATCAAGAGTCATGCTCCCATCTGAGAGTCTTAGAAAACCTCTTCATTAAGTGGTGAAATGAAAAGTCTGTGATCGAAACTGATCTTACAACTACTTCCTCATGGGGAGAACTTGGCCAAGCCTCTTTACCCTCTGAGCCCAGTTCCTTATCTCTGAAAATGACATAAAGAGCTCACAGCTGGTGACCTCATAGGCACACAGTGAGGATCAATGATACAAGGGATGCAAAGCGCTTTACAAACTCTACAGTGCAGTACCAACATTCCCATCCATTCAAGTCTCTGCAAGATGGCTTTCTTGTGGTTCTCCCATTGTTTCCCTCTGGAGAGATTCTCCCTCCTTTCAATCATCATGAAAATCCTGCCCTTGTGAGCTCACCAACTTCCACACCTTGATGCCTTCCTTCACCGACCATATCCTTTAGGACTGACCTGCCTCAGTTCTTCCAAGTGTAGATACGAGTTAGTGAGCCCCACTATGTCTCTGGGGCTTACCCATAATCTCATTTACTTCTCACAATAAATTAATATACAAAAACCAACTGAACTTCCATATACTCGCAACAAATAAATCAAAAAAGATATTGAAAAACATATAATTTACAAAATGTGTATGCTTGGGAATGAATATAACCAAAGTGGGGTAGGACCTCTACCCTGAAAACTCTAACGTATTATTGTGATAAATTAAGTAAAATCTATATTAATGCAGAGATCTGCCAGGTTCATGGTTCACAGACTTGATAATCTAAAGATTTACATTTTATACACATTGACCTAGTGACAATACAATCACAATCAACATCCTAGCAGCTTAGACATTAAAGTACAAAGGGGCAAGAACAACCAAGATCATTTGGTAAAGAACTAAGCTGGAGGGTGTAAGTCAACAGACAGCAAGACTTAATGGTAACTAAAACAATGTGGTATTGATACAGGTAAATAAATTGACCAATGGAACCAAATAGAATTCAGAAACAAACCCAAATACATCAGATCACTTGATTTATGAAAAAAGAGACATGGCGGGGCAGTGAGAAAAAAAAAAAATGCTGCTGCGTCAACTAGTGTCCATTTAGGAAAAAGTAAATATTGATTCCTACTTCCTACCACACATGAACATTTCCAGATGAGTGTAGATATAAATGCAAAAGGTAACGCCCTAAAGCTTCTAGAAGAAAACCAAGGATAATATCTTCTTGACCTTTGGATAGGCAAAAATTTCTTGGCCAGGTCATTAAAAAAGCATTATTCTAGAGGAAAAATAGTAATAAATTAAGAATTTCTCTTCATCAAAGGTCTCCACTTGGAATGAAAAGGCATGCCATAGAATAGGATATATCTACAACACACACACCTGACAAAGAACTCATTATCAGAATATAGAAAACAATTCTCGTACATCTCTAATAGAAAAACAGAAACCAAATTTAAAATGAGCAAAAGATTTGAACAGGCACTTCATAAAATAGGACATGCTAATCGACAAAAATATATAAAAAGGTACTCACTGTGAGTACTGATTAGGAAAATGTAAATTAAAATCATAATTAAATACCTACCACTAGGCCACCATTCAATGGCAAAATGAAAAAGTCTCATAATACCAAGTGCTGGTGAGGATGTGAAGCAGGTGAAACTCTCATACACTACTGGAGGGAGTGCAGACATGCTCAGCCACGCTATGAAAATGTTTGGCTGTGTCTATCCAAGTTGAATATAAGTCCAGCAATTCCACTCGTAGATGTACACCTGGCAGAAATGGCCACATGTGTTCAATTAAAGACCTAACAGTTTTGTGAGTAAGAGTCCCAAACTCAGAATGTCTGGAGAACTAAATGCCTATGCACCGTAGAATGAATGGGCTGGGATTCATGTGTAGAGTGAATCCCAGGGAGCAAGGGGCACGAATGACAGCATTGCTGCTACAATCACAACATGGACCAGTTTCACAAATGACATGTTCTGTGCAATTCCATTCAGTAAGTTTAAAAAGAGGTAAAAATTATGGTGTCAGGATGGGGAGTAGTAGGGATTAGCAGAGGAAGACAAGGAGTTTCTGGGGGTACTTTTAATGTTCTATCTCTTGACTAGGCTTCTATTTATATGAAAAATTTGCAAACTTGTCTAGTTGTTCACCTATGGTTTGTGCATACCTCTGTATGAATATTATACTTCAATACATGGATTTTAAAAGATTATCACAATAATCCTACAAGGTGGTTCTTTCTGCCCAATTTACCAATCAGGAAACATGTCTCAGAGAGGACAAGAAAGGTGTTCAGTGCCAGTCACTTGGAAATGAGAGACAGAGCGAGAATTCAAGCCCATGCTGTGTGAGTTCCTAAACACTATCTCCTGACTTATATGGAGTACTGTCCACCCTTTCACGGGGCCCAGCTCCTCACTGGAGCTTCGTGCCCCAGAAGGCAGGGACTCTAAACTCCCATATGTTTGCTGCCAGCACAGAGCTGGACACTGCTGCTCAGTGGATGCTCAGCAAGAAGTAAAAGGTGAGAGTGAAATGTAAGCTCTTGCCCACCTCATTCTTCTTTCACTCTCACCCTCTACTCTCTTTCCCTTCCTGGCTCTAGAGAGGGTCTGTGAGCTTGCCCTGGCTGTTGACCCTGCCTTGCTCCTCTGCAGAATCTGAGCCGTCTCCAGGACAGGGAGACCACAGCAATGCTCCCAGAACTCAGTCCAGAGGGAGAAGAGTGAGTGAAGGGGAGAAAGAATGCTGCTGCCCGGGCCCAGGCATGGTGGCTCATGCCTGTAATTCCAGCACTTTGGGAGGATGAGGCGGGTGGATCACCTGAAATCAGGAGTTCGAGATCAGCCTGATCAACATGGTTGGTGCAACCCCAACTCTACTAAAAATACAAAATTAGCCGAGCATGGTGGCACATGCCTGTAATCCTAGCTACTTGGGAGGCTGAGGCAGGAGAATTGCCTGAGCTTGGGAGGTGGAGGTTGCAGTGAGCTAATTGCGCCACTGCACTCCAGCCAAAAAAAAAAAAAAAATGCCGCCTGGCTTCTTCCCCTCCCCTAGGCCAGCCCACCTGCAGATGGGCCATCCCCAAGCAGAGGGTGGGGTCCTCTACTCCTTTGCTGGGGGTGGTGAATCCCAACTGTGGATCTGCCCAGCCCCCACCTCCTGCCTCTCTCTGCCCCACGTGCAATCCTGACTCCCGCTCCGTCTCAGCCTTACAAGCTCCTTCTCCTTCTCAAAGAGGAGTGAAGCTTTCCTGGTGTTGTCAGCTCAGCCAAGCAGAGCTTGTCTTCCCACTGTCTCCCTCCCTCCCCCACACAGCTGGGAGATTCTGAAATTACCGCCTCCCTGCAGAATCAAGACCTGGATGTTGTCAGGAGCCTCTGCAAAGGCTGACTGCCAGCGTCCCACGTCTCAGGAAGGGGGTGGCCACTGCTCGGGAGAGGCTGCCTAGAGACAGCCTCCCTCCCCCGCCATCACCTCTGGCCAGAGGCGATGCCCAAGTGGAAACAGCAGTGCCCAGTCCAGTGGGGGAGGACACTTTGTCTCGGGCTTCCATTCACTGTGTGTGTCCTGTGCACTAGGTACGGGACTACGTATGACACACACATGATCTGGTGTATGCCTCACCCCAACACTGAGGGGGGGCACTGTTACTACCCTATCTGATGGATGCAAAAAAATGATGCCTCAGGTTTTATATCTGGCCAGTGGCAGTACCCGGCTTCAAACCTAGGTTTTGAACCTACTACTAGGTTGTAGTCAACAGTAGTCCAGCAATACACACAGAGGCATCGAATACATGGCTCTCCCACCACTGGGGCCCCTGGCACCCCTCTCCCCACAGCTCCCCTGCTCCTCTAGAACTCACCCCAACTGTCTCCAGCCCTCCAGCCCTCCCCTCCTCTGCCTCCCCTGTGTCTTCCAACCCTTCCCTCTGGGTTCAGGCAATCCCTTCATTTAATCCTCTTCCCCCAAGTCTTGGGCCACTACTTCCATTTCCTTGTCTGTAAACTGGAGCTACAGGTAGTATCCACCTCATAGGGTTTTGGTAAGTATTGACTAAAATCTTATTTGTAAAAGAAGATATAATTAAGAGCTTAAAAATAGCAGCTGGTTGTTTTTTTTTTTTTTTTTTTTTTTTTTTAGACATATGGGACTTGGTGACTTAAGACACAGTGGGATTGCTGGGACTCAAACGCTTTTTACATTTGTCTCCAACTTCGCAGGGCCCTGGGCTCTATTTCTTCTGGCTCCTTATCTAAAGAACTCACAACAATGCCATTTGGGGGCTTTAGAGATTAGATTTAGCAAAACAGATTCGTAATCACGTATCGATTGTTTGCGGGAATTGCTCTTAAAGTGCTTGGAAGTCACCAATCTAACCAACAGATGAAACATTTCCTGAGGACAGACCCTCCCCTCTGGAGGCATCCTTCTATCATTGGGTATGGAAACAGATTTGCCTGCAAAGGCTGAGCCCTCCCTGATCCTTAGGAGAAGTGAGCCAGGCTCCTGCTACCTCCTCCTGCGGAGTTCTGTCCTGCCCCCTCAGAAGCTCGGGTCTGGGCAAGACCCCGAGACCAGCACTGCAATTAAACCACATCCACAACTGGCAGCTGCCAGTAGATCCCCACCCACCTCCTGGTCCCTCAGCTGCCCCAGGGTCAGGCAATGGAGCACAGTTCTCAGCTGCTGGCAGGAAAGCAGGGAGGGCTCTGGGTTTGCGTTGCCACTTCCTCTTGTCTTCTGTCCTGGGACCTCCCTAAGACCCTCCCGGGTGGAGGCTTATTAAGCAGGGACCCTATCGCAGCACCATGATTTCAACTCTTGGCAGGCTTCCCTGAAAGCATTTTATGCCAAGGCGAGTGAGGCCTAATTCCAGGCTGCCTGAGTTTAACAAGTTCCCCATCTCTCATCAGCTGCCGACTCCCCAAAGCAAGGTCAAGTGGGAGTTTAATAGCTGTTCCTGGGACTGTGCAGAGGGCAGCCCTTTGAACTCGGTGTCTCAATCCCATAGGTGGGAGGTTCCCACCACGGCGTAATTTCGAGGGGGAGGGCCGAGACTGCCTGAGGGGAAGTCCCACGGCTCCTCCGGTTCCAGGCAGCTCTTTGATATCTCCTGGAGCACTCCTGGTCCTAGAACCACACAGCTCTCAACTGAACTGGCACAAATAACAAACGCAGCACCCCCTCTCCTAGGCATTCCTACAAGCCATGCGAGCCCCGTGTTGGTGGAGACGCTGCCTTCTCCCCGGCAGATACCAACATGTTAGGATGGAGAAACCGTCTACGGCCCTACCACGCTGAACACGCCGGATGTCATCTCATCTCGGAAACTAAGCAGGGTCGGGCCTGCTTAGGACTTGGATGGGGGGATGGATAAATCACTGGACTTTTGACGATGCAGGTTTTAACATCAGATCGGAGCCCTAATAGCTGTGTGTCTCAACTGTCTGTAGCTGTGTGTCTCAACTGTCTGGGCCACGGCATTAACAGGGAAAAGTTTCCTCCACTTTAAGAAAGAAAAAGACAAAGAGGAGAAGGAAGGCGATGCAGAGCTCTCCTGGAAGGTACATTAAACCATTAAATGCCAGCACGCCTGCTTCACGTAGGAGGACTCGTATATGTATTCCTGGTAGGGAATGTGTGTCCAAAACACCAGCATCTTCTTCTCAGCCCACCCAGGCTGCCCCCATCTAGTTTGATGCCGTTTAGGCAGAATAACTATTTCTCCAATTTTCCAGTGCAGAATTAGACTATTTAACTTGACTTCTGCGTTCTCCTATGTGAGACTCTGATGGATCTATGTCCTCTCCCACGTGTACAACCCCCATAAACTGAACTAAGGAGAAGTTTCATTGTATTTGTTTTTCTTTCTCTCCCTTTCCTGACCTTATGTGCTACATAATCCAGAAAATGATCCAGATGGGAAAGACATTGGCTTTGAAGCAGGAGGAAGGAGGAAAGAGGAAGGAATAAAGGAAAGGAGAATAACCCTACTTCTGTCCAGCCGCTGACCGTGGGGAGAAATCTCTCTCCCCTAAAGTCCGTCCCATGCACGGGCTCGAGATGGTATTGTGGGGTCCTTCCCGAGGGAGGACAGAAGCCCAGCCGACTTGGATGGCCTCCCAGCCTTCTCCCCTCACCTCCCCTACTCCTGCAGCACATCTGGCGTAAGTCAATCTGAGCACGACACCCACTTTCAGCGCTGAGTCCTGACCTCAGGACACTGAATGGTGTCACAGCCACCTGTTCTACATAACTTCATAGGCTTTCAATCTATTTTAACGTAGTCAGATTGACCACATTGATGGAGATTCAGAGTTATCTAGGTACAAATGACTCCTTCCCATAATGTTTCCAGTTAAACCATCTCCCTTTGCCAGAGTAAGCAGATAACAGGATAAAGGGGTAGCTCCACAGGCAGCACCACCTGACTCTAAAGTTGTCCCTCCCTGACCCCCTGGACACCTGCCTCTACCAAGCACTCATAAACCTCCCGCACAGGCAACTCAGTCGCATGCATGGTTTCCTCCCTTCGGAACTGAGGGGAAGAGGGTGAGACTAATATTAACTGAGCTTCTACTATGCTTCATGTGCTTTCACTTCTACTGGCCACGTAATTTTCATAAAAATTCTATATGAGACACAACACATTTTACAAATGAGAAAATTGAGGCTCAGAGAGGCCAAGTGACTTGCCTGATGTCACACAGTTAACAGGTAGCAGAGCCAGGATGTCTCTCGCCATTGTTCCATCTGCCATTGAGCACCCTTTCTGCAGAAAGTAAAGATTGCCTTGCTGAGAGATCGTCTGTCTCCGTGCTGACTTTTCTTTGCAGCACCAATTATCTATTTCTAACACATTTTACACATGAGAAAACTGAGGCTCAGAGAGGCTAAGTGACTTGCCTGATGTCACACAGCTAACAGGTAGCTGAGCCAGGAATAGGAACCCTGATCTATCTGATTCCCAAAATCATGTTTTTTTCCACCATCCACTCCCAAACTTGGCCTCAAGATCAGCTCACAGGAAAAACCTCATGCCTTGTCTTTAGAACTTACCTGCTCTCTCCACCTGCTTCTGAGACTGCCAGCCGGCTGAGGGTGAGCTCCTCTGGGAGACCAGGGGAGGCTGACATGGGCAGAGGAAGCCTTCCTGAGGAAGGCTCTGCCTCCAGGGGTCCCCTCTCTGGAAACCTCATGGGACACTGCTACAGCTTTGTCCGCTCCCTTGGCTCGCCGGATTTTTAGAAGGCAAGATGAAAACGCCTGAGCAGGTACCAGGCTGAGGAATCTTCCAGAGGAAGGTGGGAGATGCTGTTCTGAGAGTCTCATGGCTGTAGGCAGAGGGACCCCTGGCATCCAGTGTGTCTGAGATTGAGGGATGTCCCACCTCTTCTGCCCTGTCACTGACATCCACCTGGCATTTGGACACACATCTGCCTCCTGTCTGGAAATCTCTCCCTACATGGTGTCACTCTATGGGTGGCTAGCCCTGCTGACTGGCACCCAGCAACCCTTCTGTTTTGTTTGGGTTTGGCTTAAGCTGTGCACATATGAGAGAGGCAGAGAACTTGCTTTTCAGTTTTGAAAGTACCGACTGTTAGCAACTGTGACCAGCACAGCCTTTGCTGTCACAGAACCCTTAGGACAGAAAAGGCAGAGGAACAGACGGAAATAAGATGCCTCCAGCACTCAGCGAAACAAGACAGAAGAGTGGTGGGAAAAATACAGAGCGCTGTATCAGCTGTCGCGAAAGTCCAGGGGCTCCTTTGACTGGGGTAAGGAGAAAAATCCACCAAGATTGAAAGCCTCTCTCTATTGCTGTGTTCTCATATGGCCCCTGGGCAAACCTGCCTACCATTGAGGTCTGAGGGTCTGATGAATTCTGCTGGCTCTTCAGTCCTCATCCACCGGCCCCACAGCACGTTAGTAGAAAGAGCCCTGATGTGAACCATCGATCCTGGCTCTGTCCTGTCCCTCAGACGTGGGACCCTGAGAAAGTCCCTTCCCCTCTCTGGGCCTCTATGTCTTCATCTATATAAAAAACAAAAGCCCTCTGTGATTTCGTTCAGGTCCAAAGCAAGGAGGTATTATCCATCTGTCCCATTAAATAAATAATCCTGGGCCCAACATCTTGACCTTGGATTAGGAACTTCTCTCTCTTTGAAGCCTCGGTCACCCCAAATATTCCCCGGCTACAAGAGGTCTCTGGGAACCTGTGCTATCAACTAGGAGATATGAGATGAACATGGGTATCCTAATAATGGTATTTCTAGAAAGAAGTCTCTCCACCCTTGAATCTGTTCTGTATTCCATTGCTAGATTCACTTTCTAGAACCAGAGTCTGCTCTAGGCTGCCCCTCTGCCTCTGACTTCAGTGGTTCCCTGCTATCTACCAAATAGTATGCACTCTCCCCAGCTGAATATGCAAGGTGGGTATGCAAGGGCCTCCTCAGTCTGACTCCAACGTGCCTTTCTAGACAGGTTTCTTTCCCCACCACCTGCTCTTCCCTATCTTGGCCACCCCTCCACTTCGTCTGCCTGGAAATCACACGCAGCCCTCGGGGCTCTTCTCCAGCTCTGTATCTTCCATGAACACTCGGTGCTGATTCTGTTGTGTAGAATGATGTTTTTCTGGATGTGTTGTCTCACCCCCAATACCGGACAAGTGACTCGTTGTGGCAGGGTCTGTGGTTGCTCATCTTGCTCCTGAGTGTAGCACAGGGCTGGACGTGAACCCAGCCTTCTGTGACTTTAAAAGGATGGAGTTGAAATAGAAAGAGATGGGGGACAGTGGCTCACACCTATAATCCCAGCACTTTGGGAGGTTGAGCTAGGGAGATTTCTTGAAGCCAGGAGTTCAAAACCAGCCTGAGTGATGTAGCAAAACCTCATCTCCACAAACAAATTTTAAAATGGGCCAGGTATGGTGATGCCCACCTGTGGTCCCAGCTACCTGAGAGGCTGACGTGGGAGGACCACTTGAGTCTAGGAATTCGAGGCTGCAACAAGCAGGGATTGCACCATGCACTCCAGCCTGGACAACACAGCATGACTCTGCCTCAAAAGGCCAAAATAAATAAATAAATAAATAAATAAATAAATAAATAAATAAATGAAAAGAAAGAAAAAGAAAAAAGAAAATGGAAAGAACTGGGTTCCTGGGGTATGAAATAAAAGTTCTTGGCAGTGAGTACTTGTATATGTGTGTGTAGGGCAGACAGGGAGAGGATGTGGATAGAGTGGTTTTTAAGCATCCTTTCAACCCTGAAGAGTTGTGTTTGCATGTAGAGTATCTGAAGTTTTTTCAGCACAGGCTCTTTTGTGTCCTGACAAATCTTAGGACCCTAGAGTTGGAAGTCCTGTCTGTGGCTCTAGTATAGAAGTAAGTCCAACATCAAGAAAAAGTTTCTAAGTCAACAGATGTCTGAGGTACTGGTAGAAGCCCAGAGAAAGCCAAATGCCTGGTGCTTCTAGTTTGATAGATGAAGAAATCCTGTCTTGGGAATAGACACACATCCTGCCCACACCTGCCCCACCAACCACCAGCCGGCTGCAGAGCCTTTGAGCGGGGCCAGCTGCGGGCCTGGCAAGGGGAGGAGCCGAAGGCAGCTGGGGAGTCCTTCCCAGGCCTCCTTCAGGGGCTGGCTCGCTTTACAGTGCAGGTGGAGGCTGGGGGCTCCGCCTGGCTCCTCTTGTTTTCCCCACCTGCCTGCAGTGTGGTTTGTCTGCTGGCGCCAGGGAGGCGTTGGGGCTGGGGGAATTTGATAGGCAAGGAGGGGGAGGCTGTCTCCTCAAGATGTGAGTGCCGTTCAGTCCATGCTTCCCTCCCTCCTCCCCTTGCACTGAGGAAATGCCCTTTGCGGTGGCGGGGAGCAGGGAAGAGCTGAAGCTGGAGTGTCTGAAGGTTGCAATAAATAAGGGAAGCTACTCTGAGTGTGCTGATTGTCCTTTTGGACCTCTGCTGCCATTGACCATGGGAGACAGAGGGAAGGGCAGACCCCACACAGGTACCTACAGACACCAGGCATGGGGGTGCCTCTCTGGAAGGTCAAGGGCAGCCTCAGGGCTCATCCCCATATGTCCCCGTCTCCCTAGCTGGGGAGGCTTCTGTTCTTGGCGTTTTCCTATTATCTCCCCCAAGCAGAGTGTGGGAGGCAAGGAGCCTGGGTTGAGGGCCCCAACAGGTCCCAAGCCTGCTTAGGATGGCATGAGTTCCCTTTCTAACCTCTCTCTGGGTGCCTAAACAAATGTTATCAGTGACTCTGAGAGCGTCCTGTCAAGGTCAGTCTGCCCTGCCTGACGCTGTCACTGCTGCCTGATGTGAGAACCGATTCTGCTTCCTACCTCCTGCTAGCCCCGGCACCATGCCTGGGCACTGGGCATTAGATGAGCTATCAGTAGAGCCCGTGTGCCAGGTGGAGATCACCCCGAGCCTTCTGCACGAGGACCACAGGTCTCTTAAGTTTCTGCTTTCCTGGCTGGTCTGTTCTGCAGTGTAACCCTTTCCCTCCTTGGAGCTTCCCACTGACATTGCAGACCAAGCCCTGTAGTTTCCCTTGCAATTCCGTCTCCTTTTGCTTGCCTGGCTTTCCGATTTCTGTAGCCCTTGAGTGGCAAGGAGAGATGTGAAGTGGCTGGGTAGAAAGAAGCACTGTGGGCCTTAGTGCCATCCATCTCAGCCATTTGAGACCGAGCCCTAGACCATCCCCAGATCCTGGTGCTATGTATCAGATGCGGGACACACTTTCTCTTTCAAGGGCCTTATAATCTATGCTGGGAGAGAGGATAGAGATAAAAAGCTAAATACGAATACACGGGAACAAGTGCTCAAATGGGAGTGACAAGTATGTTGTACGCTGCAGAATTCAAGGAACAGGGAGTTCACGGAGGGCAGAACCCTTCTCCTCCCATGGCTAACGTCCTTTCCTGCCTCCAGACCAGGGGTGGGAAGTCACTCAGTAGCAGGTGGACCCGTTTGTCTTCTCCCACTGAGCCAGGACTCACTCACCGATAACGCCCCCCCAATCCAGTGTCACTGGGGTCACCAGGGAAAGGTACTGGCAAACCCCAGGCCTTGTTTCCCTGCCTCCTTCATGCTGTCTTCCCTCCTTCCCTCTCTCCCCTCTCCTTGCATGTCTATACTCAATTCTCTCTCTTTACAGCAGGAATATAATGTTCGGCTGCTTTACACCCACTCTCTGAATGCTGCCAGCGAATAATGACTAAGGTGGTGGGTGGAAGTACAGCAAGTTGAGACCAATTTAGCAGTCCAGGGTGCCAAGAGGAGGGTGATTTAGCAGCAAATGGCTTTGCAGCAGCAAGAAGAGTGAAAATGCCCCCCAAGCCAACAGGTCAGGGAGCCAAGTGCATGGCCCTGCCCTGGTGCCTCGGGCAGGGATGGCCTCAACCACCCGACAGGTTATTCTGTGAGGTCAGATTCATGCACAGGAATGGGAGGGTTTGAGAACAATGCCCACTCCCAACCCCATCTCACCTCCACTTTCAACCTCCTTGAGGGGCCCCAGTTCTTGTACCCCGCTCAGGCTGAACGTCTCACCTAGACTGGTCCATCCTCTTCCCACAGTGTCTGTAACTCTGATGGGCTCATGGCTGCCCAAAGACTACCCCGGGCATGGCATCAGGGAGGGGCTGTCTGAGCTCACCTCAGACCATGCCACAGGTAGGCAGAGGTGTGGATCTCCTGGGTCCTGACATCTTGGGAGTCTCTGAAGATTTGTGTCATGTCATGTACATGGGCTTGTGAGTTTGGGTATCACAAGAAAGCATGTCTCAGAGGGAGAGACGATGAGAGTGGATGAATGAAAAGGATGAATGTGCGTGTGCGTGCATGCGTGTGTGCATGTGTGTGTGCCTGGGCTCTGGCACTGGCCTGAAGGCAGCCCTATCTTCTCACACAATGATTAACTGACATGGAGCACTTCTGTTGGCCATCTCCGTGAGGCAGCTCTTTGCTGTCTTTGTTCCAGGTGCTGGATGCAACCCACATCACATCTGTTCAGACACCAATTTGGCCTGTCACTTAGTAAGAAAAATCACCTCTCTGCTGGACTGATTAGAACAATTAGCTTTAGCTGTTAGCTAACACACACATTCCCTCTCTGCTTGTCTTCTGTCTCCATCTTCCGCCTCCCTTCACTCTTCTCCTTCCCATGACGCTCCATCCAATTCTCTTCTCACCTGGGGGCAGCCTCCATGTGTGATTACCCCTGAAGTCTGGTTTCCACACACTGTTGAGCTACCAGTGAAGAGACTGCTATCCCATTTTAGTTCAGAACTAACTTGCTCACAGACAAGGTGGAAACACTGAAATATATTATGCAATTAAAGTTGGTATTCCAATGAAATGTCGTTAATTCAAATTCTGTGGAGGCAATATTTGTTCTAATTTCAACGTGGAGTGGACTAAACCTTTTGAATAGATAAGCTATAAAGAAAGAACTGATATATGATAATTTTCATTCCCTAAAGCAAATCCCAAGTAGACATTCCATTACCCTAGCTACATCCTAGTTTATTGTGGGTTTTTGTTTGTTTGTTTGTTTCTTTTGAGACAGTGTCTCACTTTGCAGTCCAGGCTGCAGTGCAGTGGCGCGATCTCGGCTCACTGCAACCTCCGCCTCCCGGGTTCAAGTGATTCTCCTGCCTCAGCCTCCTGGGTAGCTGGGACTACAAGCGTGCAACACCATGCCCAGCTAATTTTTTGTATTTTTAGTAGAGATGGGGTTTCGCCATGTTGGCCAGGCTCGTCTGGAACTCCTGACCTCTAGTGATCGGCTCACCTCGGCCTCCTAAATTGCTGGGATTATAGGCATGAGCCATCACACCAGGCTCTAGTTTATTGTTTATTGAACTTAACATATATGCATCACAAGCACTTAGAGAAAAGGGAGATGGGGGGTGAAGAGAGCACAGAAAAAGTGAAGAAGATTCAAATGCCCTCAGCATGCTTGAATTACAATAAATATGAAAGTAACTGCATTCTTGTAATTTTAAAAATCTCTTTTTCCTTCATATTAAACACCAACAATTTGATGAGCCTAAATCCATTTAATTAGTGAACCGCAATGACTTAGTAGTTATAGTCCAAGATTGGGAATCAGAACAGCTGGTGTTCAAATCTCAGCATTCCTCTTAAAAATCTTGCGTAAACTCCTTCACCTTTCTTTTATTTATTTATTTATTTTTGAGACAAAGTCTTGTTCTGTCGCCCGGGCTACAGTGCAGCAGCATGATCTCCACTCACTGCAAACTCCACCTCCCCGGTTCAAGAGATTCTCCTGTCTCAGCCTCCCAAGTAGCTGGAACTACAGGCATGCAGCAACACATACGGCTAATTATTGTACTTTTAGTAGAGACAGGGCTTCATCGTGGTGGCCAGGCTGGTCTTGAACTCCTGACCTCAAATGATAAGCCTGCCTCGGTCTCCCAAAGTGCTAGGATTATAAGCATGAGCTACCATGCCCAGTCTTCCTTCAGCTTTCAAAGGTGCACTGGGTTTCCTCATCTGCCAAATGGCAAAAGGAATCTTCTCACAGGGTTGTTGTGAAGTGTAAATAATAAAAATAATAATTTTATTCCCCTTTTTATAGTGTAAAGTCCTATACAAGTAAAAAGCGCTATTGAAATCATTATTAAGGAAGTCTAGGGATGGTGGAAGTCAGTGTCCAGCAGGAAGCAAGAGTGTGAGGCTCTCTCTGAAATATATTATGCAATTAAGGTTGGTATTCCAATGAAATGTCATTAATTCAAATTCTGTGGAGGCAATATTTGTTCGAATTTCAATGTGGAGTGGACTAAACCTTTCGAATTGACAAACTATAAAGAAAGAACTGATATATGATAAATTGTCATTCCTTAAAGCAAATCCCAAGTAGACATTCCATTATCCTAGCTACATCCTAGCTTACTGTGGGTTTTTGTTTGTTTGTTTGTTTCTTTTGAGACAGTGTCTCACTTTGCAGTCCAGGCTGCAGTGCAGTGGCACCATCTCGGCTCACTGCAACCTCCGCCTCCCGGGTTCAAGTGATTCTCCTGCCTCAGCCTCCTGGGTAGCTGGGACTACAAGTGTGCAACACCATGCCCAGCTAATTTTTTGTATTTTTAGTAGAGATGGGGTTTCGCCATGTTGGCCAGGCTCGTCTGGAACTCCTGACCTCTGGTGATCGGCTCACCTCGGCCTCCTAAATTGCTGGGATTATAGGCATGAGCCATCACACCAGGCTCTAGATTATTGTTTATTGAACTTAACATATATGCATCACAAGCACTTAGAAAAAAGGAAGATGGGGGGTGAAGAGAGCACAGAAAAAGTGAACAAGATTCAAATGCCCTCAGCATGCTTGAATTACTGGGTAATACAATAATTGAATTACTGGGTGCGGTGGCTCACACCTAGAATCCCAACACTGGGAAGCCAAAGTGGGAGGATCACTTGAGGCCAGGAGTTCAAGACCAGCCTGAGTGACATAGTGGGACCCTATCTCTGTAAAAATTAAAAACAATCAGCCGAGTGTACTGGTATGCGCTTGTGGTCCCAGCTACTTGGGAGTCTGAGGAGGGAGGATTGGGGATCACTTGAGCTTAGAAGGTCAAGATTGCAGTGAGCTGAGCCGTGATCACATCACTGCACTCCATCCTGAGAGAAAGAGCAAGATCTTGTCTCTAAAAAATAAAGAAACAAACAAAAAACCAGTGGGAGAGACACAGGATGGAAACTGCAGCAACGCAGTGGGCTTTGCCAAATGGTAAAGGGAGCTAACTAGCCGTAAGCTCACCAGCTATGCCCAATTGTAGCTGACACATCCCCATCAACTTCTCCAATCCTTAGAGGAGGGGATCTGGAGGCTAATCTGCACACTGGCTGGAGGCCGTGGTGAGAGGTGAGAGGTGGAAAACCTCCCATTTCTTATGCACCACCTCTGTTTGGTCTGGGTGGCTGGCCAAACCTGGCATAAGGAGGCAACAGGCTCTGGCTAGGGTTCTTGGAAGAAAGGGCCCTGTTTCCTCAGCTCTCAGCTTGCATCTTGGAGCCGTGAACTTGACTTCTGCTTCGCTGACTCCCTTCCTACCCTCCTCAGGTTCAACTTCGAGGTTCAGTTCACGGCTACCTCCTCCCTGGTAAGGAAGGTTCCGGCTCACCTGCCTCCTGCTGAGAAACTGCTGTATTCAAAGTTAGTATTTTGATTGCAAAAACCACCAATTACTTTTGCACCAACCGAATGCAATCCAGTTTTCAACTTACTTGTTATTGTTTACGCGTGCCAATTCTTCTTCCCAACCGTCATCACACACTTTAGTCTCAAAGCATTATTTATTTCGTCTTTTTTGCTGTTGTTCCCCCCTCCCTGGCACCTCACACGGATAAGACCTTTAATAAATAGTGAAATGCAGAGTTTTTCAAACGTGATCAATGATCTTTAAAAGGAAAACTTACCGTGGACCCCCAAGAACACAGGTTGTAATTCCAATATGAGAAGTAACAGGGCGATGGAAAGGGCATGGGAGGACAATCATCTGACCCCGTGGCCTTGGAGAAATCATGGCCAGATTACCTCCCCAAACATGGTAGCAATTCACTCTCTCCACTGCAAGTCTAGGAGTGTCCACTTCAGGCTTCAAACTGTAGCAGCACAAAGATCTATTCAACAGCAAACTCAAAGAGCTAATATGTAAATCACCTCAAGATTCCCCAGGCAGTTGGATACTTCTTTGTTGGCAAAATCCCAGAAACATCTCATCATTGCCCTGGAACCATCTGGCCCCTGGGGCTCCAAGTGCAGGATTTTAAAACCCCAGGTCTAGGTCACACCTAGAACATCCCCTTCTCCAACTGTGTTTGTGGGTTGATTACCTGGAGATAGAGTAGGTGGGGGCGAGGGTTCCCTCAGGCTCCCCGAACTGTTGGTGGAGCCTGAGATGGCCCCATCTAGGGAGAGGCCTTGAAGGAGCTGGCCCAGTCACAGAGGAAGGAAAGTCAGTGGCCACTCTAGCAAAGGGCAGCCATGCAGAAATCTACTGTTGGGAACAGTGCTCCTGCCAAAGGTCTCTGAGAGCTCTCCTCTTTCCCCTCACCTTATTAAACAAGCATTTACTAAGGGCGTACTCATAGTATCTACAGAAAGCCAACACTATATTTTGAGCTCGGAACTCACGACGCAATCTCTGCTTCTAGGAATTTTGCAGAGTCCTCAGGAGCCAGTGGGTAAATGCTATAATATACTGATATGATGGTAGGGACTCCGAGGGAGGTACCTGACGCAGAATTAAGGAAAAAATAGGGGAAACTTTCTTGGAGGAGTTGATCCCTACGGTTAAAACCCACAATGGGGCTGGGTGTGGTGGCTCATGCTTGTAATCCCAACACTTTGGGAGGCTGAGGCCAATGGATCACTTGAGGTAAGGAGTTCAAGACCAGCTTGAGCAGCATGGCAAAACCCCATCTCTATTAAAAATACAAAAAATTAGCCGGGTGTGGTGGCAGGCGCCTGTAGTCCCAGCTACTTGGGAGGCTGAGGCAGGAGAATTGCTTGAACCCGACAGGTGGAGGTTGCAGTGAGCCAAGAATGCACCACTTCACTCCAGCCTGGGTGACTGAGCAAGACTCCATCTCAAAAAAAAAAAAAAAAAAAAAAAAAAAATTGGGAGCCAGTTAAGTGGAGAAGGTAGAGAGACCAGGCAGGAATATTTTACATAGAAGAAACAGTGTTTCTATGTTCAAAGGTAACAGAATAACATGGACAGAGCCAGGGTCCAGAACCTTACTAAGCTGATCTCAAATCCCTGCCCCTCGGTTTTGTAGCCTGGCTAAATTACCTAACTCTCCTCATCTGATAATTATACATACCCTGCAGGGCTGCAGTGAAAATTAAATGAGATAATGAATAAAAAGTCCCAGGCACACAGTGTATTTAGTGGTTGGTATTAAGTGTTACGCTATTATCCATTACACTAGTCTATAAGGTGCTTACCCATATAGGTTTGTCATCATTACATTATTCATCTTCCTAGCCTCACTGCCTAGCCCAGAGCCCTGCATTTGGTAGGCACCCAATGAATATTTATGAAATGAATGTTGAATAAGCGCAAGGCATATAAATAAGTTTTCAGGATTAGAAAGCCATTTATATACGTCTGGAGCCCATGTATAGCTTTGCTATACATGCTGACCCACGGCTTCTCAAAACTGAAAGGCACATCTTTCCCTCACACACTCCCAAAGCACTGGCTTTCCCCAGCACACCCCACACAGCAGCACTCCTTCTATGATAGCACCCCTGTCCCACATCGACCCAGGCACACACAGTCGGGGGCACTTCCTGCAGACAAACAAATGCACAAGCTGAATTGCTGAGACAGGTTTACTTCATGAAACACACAGTCGCTGCTATAAATGTTAAATAACCACCATCTTCAGCACATCAAATGTCCCATCCTCCCTTTTGCTTGCATATAGACACCCACAGAGATGCCCTTTCTTTTTCTACTAGTTTTCTTCTCTTCTTAAGCAGATCGAGCGCCACACACTCACATCCACCCAGCTGGGACCTCTTACTAGGACTCCCAGTTGCTCCCTCCCATTAGCTGTAGGACCTCAGGGAATGCCTTTCCCTTCTGATGCCTCCGCTTCTTCACTGGCAGGCACAGAGAGCCCACCGCACCAACCTGGTAGTTATGTTGTGAGGATAAAGGAGATAACATATGAGATAACGTCTATGATGAGCAGAAAGCGCCTCCAAAGAAAAGCGCTGGATAAATACAAGGTGTAACGCCACGCCTGATTAGCCTGTATGCTCCCTGCCCGCAGACTCCTACCCACAGACTATGTTCCATTCCACTCTTAAACATAAACACCTTTCCCCTCTGTAAACGCTATCTCTAATACCCATATGCGCACACTCTTCAGACACCTCCATACTCCCTCTGGATGCCTGCAGAAAATTGTTTTTGAACTTAGAGAAAGCTCAGGTTACAAACACCCTCTTGCTCGCAGACTCTTCTCAGAGTCTTGGTGCAGGAACTGCCAAGCAGATAGCTCATCTCTTTGTGGCTGGGCTCCTGGGCTCCCAGCGCTCCTATTAGGCTGCACTTCCAGCAGAGTGTGGGATCCTTATTAGGAGCAGCGCCTGCCCAGCACGGTCCAGAACTCAGTGCCTCCTCAGTAGTTTCCCAGCGCCCAGGACCAGAGAGCAGAGAGACTGATGGCAGCGGGACGGCGTGGAGGGAATAAGCCAGACAGGAAACGCTTTAGGAGGCCAGATCCCTAAGCACTTCTTATTCCTGGGAAATTGAGGACTCCGAAGCTAACAAGTCTGGAGCACTTTCCCAGGCCTGACATACTCGTGGGCGAGCACAACACTCATTTGCTCCACAGTTCAAACCTTTCCACTTGGAGCAGGAAAGAGAAACATCACCTGGCCCGTGGTGTCTCGGGGGTGCCTGTTGCTGCTAAGCTGCGACCTCTGAAGCCTCTCCGGCCAGAGCAAAGCCTGTGGCAGGGTGGAGGGGTGAGGTCTGGCTGCCTAGGGTGACGGTGGAAGAAGTGAAGTTAGCGTGGTGCTCTGTATGTGTGTGCGTGGTGCTTTGATTAAATTCCTGAACTGCACACCCAGGACCGACCCCAGGAACCTGTAGCCCCAGGGAGCCACTTAGACACTCCGATATACCACCTTCCTCTCTAACCACCTCCCTTCGTATGACTTATTCCTTGAGGGAAACCTTTGAAATATCTCGCTGCATCGCACCGGTGTCCTCCCCACCGGCGTGGACACAGCTTATCCGCAAAGTTCCAGGCAGCGAAGTTCAGCGGCCCGGCCCGACCGCCGGACCTTCTTCGTGCGGCCCCTGCCCCTGCGGCCTCGCGTCCCCACGTCCCACTTCTTCACCTCCGACACCAGTGTCACCTAACACTGACGTCCCCGCCAGGATCAGCATCGGGGCTGGAAATAGACGAGCCCCGTCTGCAGGAGACACGGAGACAAAGACAGGAGGACGGACGCACAGTCAGTCACCTCCTCCGGGCCGGGCCGGAGCAGCGGCGCCCACCCTGCACAGGGGAGACCCTGACAGCTCCACGCGGAGACAAAGACACCTCGACAGCCACGGACACAGACAAAGACCGACGGACGCGCGGACGCACGGACGGGCCAGCCCGGCGCGGGGAGCTAGTTTCCCCGCAGCCAGGGCAGCAGACCCTCCAGGGGCGGGGAGACCCCCGGCCACCGCATCTTACCTGCCCCCTGCGCCTCGGGCGCACTTGAGATTTTTTTTTTCCCCCCCAGTGTTTCCCGGTGTGTTCCCGTCTCTCTTTTTCCAGAGCTGCTGAGCGGGCCAGGCCGGTCCCACCGCGCGGGATGCAGCTCCCGGCTCCCACTCGCCGGCCGAGGCGGGCAGAGAAACTTTCGGCCTCCCAGCCCGGCCGCTGCCAACCCGCCAGCTCCAGGCGCGCCGGCCTCTGCGCGGGTCCCGGAGCCGGGGCGGGGCGGGGCGGGGTGGGGCGGGGCCGGGGCGGGGCGGGGCCAGCGCCGGCGCCGCTGATTGGCAGCGAGCTGCCGGCAGCCTGGTTTGTGCCGCTCGGCGGCCTTTGTTCCGGGCTGACAGCTGGGGCTGCTGGCGACCTCGCTGCTCCTTCGAGCCCGCGGCCTGCGCGGGGTCCCCGGTCCGGTCTCTCTGCTCTCACTTCCATCAGCCCCATCGGGCGACCCTGCCCCCTCGGTCTTCCTTTCTTGCCTGGCCCCCTTTCTCCAATTGTTCCTGTCTTGCTCTTATCGCATCCTTTTTTCCCTTTCATTACCTGAAATTCTTATTCCAGTTTTTTTTTAATCCATTCCGTCTCTCGTTCTCTGTATGTTCCCCTTTCTTCATTACCCCTTCCTCTTACTCGCCAGTTTCTTTTTCCTAATACCGTCTCTCCCACTCCCGACTCGCACTAAAGGGCGTGTGTTTTGTTCAAGGACTGGACTAGCACCCAAGTGAGGGGCATTGCACACCACACCGGGATTACAGACTCCAGTCCAGAGCACCGAGACTCCCACTCCCAAAACATTGCAAAAGCAAACTTTTCCAACTCTGAGAGAGCTGAGTTTCAGGTGAAAGCAGAGGCCTGTTTCAAGTTTATAGCTATTAATCTCATCCAGTGCCCTTCTAACGCTATCATTTTCTCCACCACCCTCACTTTTAACTTGTAGCAATTGAGCCAGGAGAGGATACAAGCTTACAGGGTTTTGTAGGACAAAGGGTCAGTTGACCGGAGTGCCAGGTGCTGCCTGAGGCTTGGGGACTTGAGGGTGCACTGAGGCTAATCCGCTAAAACCAGGCTTGATGGGAAGGTGGCAGCTCTGCCCAAGGAGTGTCAGCCTCACCTTGAAAGAAGCCTGTGTGGGGGGAGGTGGGGGAGGGGTTAGATGTAATGGATTAGGATTGACATGACCGATCTCTGATTATAAATAGCATGGGGGCTGGATGCGGTGGCTCATGCCTGTAATCCCAGCACTTCGGGAGGCCGAGGCGGGTGGATCAGTTCAGTCAGGAGTTCGAGACCAGCCTGGCCAACATGGTGAAACTCCGTCTCTACTAAAAAAAAAACATAATAATACAAAAATTAGGTGGGTGTGGCGGCGGGAGCCTGTAATCCCAGCTACTTGGGAGGCTGAGGCTTGGGAATTGCTTGAGCCTGGAAGGCAGAGGTTACAGTGAGCCAAAGTGCCACTGCACTCCAGCCTGGGTGACAGAGTGAGACCTTGTCTCAAAATAAAATAAAATAAAATAAAATTAAATTAAATTAAATAATTAAATAGAATGGTGGGGGGTGGGGAGACAGCTCAAAGGAAAACAAGCCATCTGGTTTCCACCACACCCCTGCTCCCTGCTCAAAACCCCATAGGGGAACCTCACTGCCTTCGGGTCTTGACCCTGAAGACTCTGACCCTCAAATCTAGGCTTCCTGAAAGATGGCACAGCAAGGGGTTTAAGAACACAGGCAGACTTTCTGCTTATTATTTGAGCCAATACCTTCCCCTCCCTCTATCTCAGTTTTTTTCTTCTTTTTTTTTTTTAAATTTGTGAAATGAGGTAACAAGTCCCAGAATGTAAATTCCCTGAAGGCAGGAACTTGTTCTCTTCTACTGGTGGCTGAGGGACTTGGTCTGTTTTATTCATAGATGTATCCCCGACACCTAGAACTTGCCAGGCAACATAGTAGTCACTCAATACGTATTTGTTAAATGAATGAACTTCTCATGTATAGGTTTGTTCTGATGATTAAATGAAACTCACTGCCTTGTGGTAAGTACATACACATGGCAGTGATTACAAGCAATACTACAATTTCTAAGCGTCAACCCCAAAGGCTAATCAGCATTTTTCTGAACATCACCTCCTTTTCCCCACCTTTTTATATGCCTGCGCCTCAGTCTGAAAAGCTTTTCTCCTGCTCTTCTAACTCTACCTCTCAAAATCTGAGACAAAACATGGGACCCTTACTCATACCTTCTCTTACCGTCCTGGGCAAAATAATGCCTTCTTTTTCTAAAGCCCCAGGCTTCTCTGTGTTCCATTCATTGACAGAGAACATGTATTCTTGCTTGCTGGTGAGAGTATCTCAAGAATTTTAGCCGAATGAGTTAATATCGATCAAACATTCCAGCACTTTAAGGAAAGGGCAGATTCTTGGAAGGTAGATTAAGGGATCAGGTGGGCTCCAGACTTCAAACTCATTTTTGTGTCTTCAGAGGTGAGGTTCCATGGAAGAGACAAAGGACTCTGGAAGCCCACTTTTTGTTACGGCCCTACCACTGACTATATGCTGTTGGACAAGCCATGTCCCTGATGAGGCCTCAGTTTCCTCATCTGGAAAGTGGGTGGTTTGGAGTCCCTGATGAGACCTCAGTTTCCTCATCTGGAAAGTGGATGGTTCAGATGAGAAGATACTCCTTAAGGACCCTCCTTCAGCACCAACACCTTTGTCAGTGACATGCTAAGTAAACGCTGGGTATGATGTGATGCCTTCCTGGAATGACTGAGTCGGGCAAAGGGTATGAGAAGTGTGTTGGTTTGTGTATGAGAGGTGGAAATAGGATACTCTATGGAACAACAGAAACACCATTTGGAAGGGATACTTTAGAGACAGAGTAGAATGCATCGAGAGTGGGGGTGGAAATGAGAAGGCAGAATGGAGGAGGAGACCAATGATGGACAGCACAGCATGTGTGTATGTGTTATGGTTCCGCGTGTGTGCATGAAAGCCTCAGGAATGTGGTCTCCAGCAGTACAAAGCCATAATTAGCTCCCTGATTCAGCAGTTGGGTATGGTAATGCAATGGCTGGGTGTGTCTACCCCCAACGCCACCGGTGGGTTCTCAGTGTGGCTCTTTTTCTTCCTTGTCTAGTGAAGGTTCGCTGCCCTTCCTGAGTGTCTGGGTTCCTGAGAGGTGTCTCATGTGAAACTCTGCATCCGTCAGGCTCTCCCTTGTCTGAGTTGAGTCTAGAAAGCTGGGTCACAAAACGTTTCTTCCAACAATCTCCTACCCTCCTCATCTATTCATCACCTGAGATACAGAGCATCTTGCTTCATCTCTAGAACCTAAGATTGGCCACACTGGACCAGATCCATAGACCAGTTAAGCCAGGAGCTTGTTCGGATTACAGACAACTCTGCCTTCCTCAAGGTACTTTCACTTATCACAATTTAATTAATTGCCGGTCTTCTTGTTTGTCTGTTCAACTCTTCTGTAAGTTTCTTGTTCAAAGATCATGTCTGTCTTAGTCAACACTGAATCCCCAGAACTCAGCACATTATTGGTATAAAGCAAGCACTCAAAAAGCTACTAGCAAAAGCTACTAGAATGAGGGGAAGAGGGTGAGGTGATGTTTCAGAGAGATAAACTGACTCGAATTCAGAAAATCCACATGTATTCCTACTTCTTCCAATCTGCAGTCTTCTTACAACCTTTTGGAGGCTTAGTTGGCTATCAGTAAAAGAGGCCTAATAACATTTTCCCTCTCTATCTTTTGGCAACAATACAAAATGAAAAGAATTAATAAAGTCAAAGGTGGTATGAAATGTACAAAATATCAAATAATTGTTTAATATTATTTCAAGTCTATAAAAATCCAGGGCCTTGTGTTAAGAGACAGGAAATGCTGACTATATTTAAGTGAGATTGGATAATCTCCAAAAACCGGTGAAAAAATATGAACCTAGACCACTGAGCAAAGCTTTAAGGAGTCAACTGAGGCCACTACTGATTTCCCAGTGACCCCAGGAAAGGACCAGGAAGACCGGTTTTTCTGCAGCCAGAGCCAATGGTCCCATGACCTTAGAAGATGTCTTACCATCCCTGTCAAAAACAGTTCCGGTGGAGTTGCTGTGAATGTGCAACTTTTAAACAAGAATTTTCATTCCTTACCTGTAGGTCTCTGAGCACCTTGAATCTCTTATCCCTGGGCTTCAGGAAACTTGTCTTTGAATTGGAAGGACCATCTCTTCTCCATCTTCTCTGCGTATTACAAAGACAAATGAGACAAAATGAAAGTAGTATTTCTACTTTCCTCGAAAGTGTTGCATGACTTCAAGAAATTGTTAATCATCATCATCACTAGCATTATTATTCATAACTTCATTCTAAGTTTTCACCTGTATTCAGGTTAGGGAGACCAGAGAAGTTACAGAGAGAGCAAATACCCTTAGATGCCCTGGGAGAACTTGCTGACATACAACATTCAACATTCATAGGTCATTCTTATTCAACAATGACCCGTCCCTACTAAGACGCTCAAGTTATATCAGGAAGTATGTCCACCCTACTCTTTCAGTGAAAGGAAAACTGAGCCAAAGTGCAAGACAAGAAATTGACCCAGCTTCACTGGAGGCGGGACATCAGAGTTTAATGGCATGTGCCTCCCACCTGCCTCAGAAACCTTGTAACTGACACAGGGCCTGAACGTGGTTTGATTTGGGCAGTGCTGACCACAAGCAAGCAGCCTTCTCCTGAGCAGAGAATAGTGAGACAGCTAACTTGGCTAAAGCAATGTGAGGGCTCAAATGGCACTAACGGGCTGCACTCGTGAATCAGCTTTGTTTAGGTACCAGCTGGCAAAGCTCATCTGAAAATTAAGTAGCAAGCCCTTTGATGTAAACTCAGGGTTGAACTAAATTACAGAGAAATGAGAAGGAAGTATTTTGAGTTCACTTCCTCGCTCCATCTTTTTCAATAGTGTATAATAGACTATTTATTTCCTCCCTTTCCTTTTCTTTCTTTTTTTTGTTTTTTTTTTTTTTTTTGAGACAGGGTCTCACTCTATTGTCCAGGCTGGCATGCAGTAGTACAATTTTGGCTCATTGCAGCCTCTGCTTTCCCAGGGCTCGAGTGATCCTCCCACCTCAGCCTCTGCAGCAGCTAGGACTACAGGCATGTGCCACCACCCCTGGCTAATTTTTGTATTTTTTTGTAGAGGCAGTGTTTCGCCATGTTGCCTAGGCTGGTCTCGAACTGCTGAGCTCAAGCAATTCGCTCACCTCAGCCTCCCAAAGTGCTGGAATTAGAGGTGTGAGCCAGTGCGCCTGGCTAACAGACTAGTTCTAATTTAACATCCAGTCTCTGAAAGGTCTGGCCTATCACTTGTTCTGAAATTTATCTCCTCTGTGGTTTTGTCAAGTTTGTCCACAACTATAAATCTTGAGGCTATTTCCACGTACAGGTAACAGAAAAGCTTGACTCAAAATACCTTAAACAATAGAAAAAAACCTCATGGATTAATAAGTTCAGAGATCAGGTCCCAGGTTCCTTTGTACCTTGGCTTCTCAGTGGCATCAGGAATCTGGCCTCGCCATGTCCCTGCTCTGCCATGCTCAGAGCATGGGCTTGGCTTACCCTTGGGATGGTTGCTTCATGATCACAGGTTGAATCTCTTGGTCTAGTCGGGACACCCAGAACTAGCAATTGGCTGAGGAATAAAGGACCTTTGTTCCTACATCTCTTTTTCGAGATCAAGGAAACCTTTCCCAGAAGGCCTTCAGCTGACCCTAAACAGCTTGGCCACGTCATCCAGCAGTCATGGGCACACTCAGTACAATCACCCTGACGGGCTTTGATCATTCCATTGGTGGTAGATAGATACTGGAACATACCTGTGCAGCTCACCTTTGTCTTCAAGAAGGGGGAAGGAAGCCCTGTAGAAAACTAACAGCCGTTGCTTGCCTATCACAGACCACACCTTTGCTGGACATTTTACCTACAGTATCTTACTTAATAATCACAGAAATTATTATCTCTGTTTTCCACATGAAGAAATTGCAGGTCAGCGTGGCTAAACAATTTGCCTCAAATCCCACCACTAGTAGTGGAGGAGAAAGAATTGGAATTCAGGCTTATCCACACCCTTTGCTCTCTCTAGTCTTCCAGGCTCTCTCTCCAGAGTCTACTCTTTTCAGCTCTACCCAAGGCTGGAGACCCCCGTCCCCCACCAAACGAATAAGAGCCTTCTAGGACCACTGTAAGCACAAGGCCTAGAATAGCTTCCCCTCTTCAGCTTTCCCACACCCCCCACCTCCCCAACATACACATCTCCTACGTCACCCCAGAGCTCCACATTGCCTCCCCACCATCAAGGCCACATCCATATCCGTCCCTGTCCTGGCCCTCCTTCAAGCCAGATGGAAGTATCTTTCAAGGCCTTCGCCAGGTCCTGACCCACCCTCCTTAATCTCCCACTCCCACCCCATTGAATGAAGTGTCACTGAACAACACATACATGTCCTACTATTCATTGCTTTATTGCGCACTTTGTAACTTAGGTGCCATTGTTTCAGGTGAATGAATCTCATTTTCCTACTGGTTTTGAAGTGCTCTGCTCAGTGCTCAGTACATAATAGGCACTCAATAAACATTAAAGAAATACATGAGGACAAAGACCACCCCTTATTTTTCTATATCTTTCATAACACCCCGCCTGCTACTGAGCACATGGCTGGTGACTAATGGACTAATTGACTTGGGGCTAATTTCCCCCCAGGGCTAAGGAATGGCACGCAGACAAAGAAGCTGGCAAGGCCTTGTCAGTTCTGAGGGAGGTCTTTTGCAAATGGGCCCTGTCAAACTCACATTTGCTTGTAGCCCTAAACTCATTTAAACAAATAGAGCATATGAGATCATGACTTCTGGGAAATCATTTAGTTCCCCTATGGGGAATGCTGGCATGCTCATTTCCTCTCCCCAGGGGGGAGAAAAAAATAGCAGAGGCTTTGGAAACCCTGTGTGCTGCAATTTAATTTACACATTTACTCAGTGGTTTCTCAGGAAGCGGCTCCAGGAGTCCTAGAGGAGAGGATGCTGCACACAAAGGGCTGGGGAGATCAGAGACTGGTTGTCTGGGGCAAGGAACTGCCGTGGGCTTGGGGTCCTGCAGGCCTGCTTGGTTTTCTAATTGAATCCTCCAGGTCACTGCCCCCCCTCAGTGAGCGTCTCCACTCTTCCCTCATGTCTTCTGGCATTAACTACACTCCCTTTACTCTGCATATCAGATTTTCTAGGTGTTGACCATATATTTTGCTTTTATTCCCAAGACTGACTGTAGTCTCCAAGAGATGGACTCAATCTAATCACTTAATTTGGGAGGAGCATAAGGGGGCAGGCAGTTGCAGAAGGTCATCACTGAGGTCAACACCGAGATCATTTCCAGTGCTCTCTCTCTCCTTCCTTCCTTCCTTCCTTCCTTCCTTCCTTCCTTCCTTCCTTCCTTCCTTCCTTCCTTCCTTCCTTTTCTTTCTCTCTTTCTTTCTGTCTCTTTCTTCTCCCTCCCTGCCTCCCTCCCTTCCTTCCTTCCTTCCTTCCTTCCTTCCTTCCTTCCTTCCTTCCTTCCTTCCTTCCTCTCTCTTTCTTCTCTCTCTCTCTCTCCTTTGTCCATTTCCTTCTGTCACCCAGGCTAGAGTGCAGTGGTACCACCAGAGCTCACTGCAGCCTCAGGCTCCTGACTAGCTGAGACTACAGGTGCTCACCACGATACCCAGCTAATTTTTTGTAGAGATGGAGTCTCGCTGTGTTGCCCAGGCTGATCTGGAACTCCTGGCCTCAAGTAATCTTCCTGCTTCAGCCTCCCAAAGTGCTGGGATTGCAGGCATGAACCACAGTGCCCGGCCTCCAGAATTTTCTGTCTCTTTTCCCCCAGTTTCTAATAACAGAAAAAAAAAAAAAAAAAAAAAAAAAAAGGGCAGCCAGGTTGAGTGGTCCATCCAGAAAGGGCTCTTGGTAAACGCTGACTAATTTTGCCTTCAGGGTTCAATGGAAACAATATTGCGAAGTAGCATCGGTTTGGTTAAGGTTTCCCAGGCATTGTGCCTACCTCACAGTGTTGCGGTGCTGGTTAAATGGGCTAATACTTGTGCAGAGCTCAGGACAAGGAAAATGTACAGGAAAACTCTTAAGTGTTAGTTGTGTTTGTTCTCTTTGCCACTTCTCCCGCAATCATGAACCCAGAGCCCTTTCTACCCTATTTCTTCTAATTAGAAAAGGTCTCATGATTTGGCCTGAAGCCCATTCAGCATGCCGCAGTGGAAAAAAACATTTCGAGTCTATAGACCTGGAGTGGAAGACCTCGGTTGGAATTCTACTCTGCACCTAGCAACTGAGTGACCTTGGCCTAGTCTTTTGACTCCATAAGCTTAAGTTTGTGCCCTCTTGAGTGATATTAACAATAATATTCCACAGGACTGGACGCAGGAAAAATGTACAACAGACTAAAATCTACCACAATCCTCGCTGATAGTGATTGCTATACAATAGAACACTTAGACTAACATCTACCGCAATTCTCAAGGATAGTGACTGCTGTACAATAGAACACTTTCCACTACTGCGAAGCACAGTGACAGTGAAATGTTACTTCCTTCCCAGTTACAGCCCCACCCCTTCCCTAAGGTCTTTTCCTTTCATCAATGGAGATGATCAATTAATCTAAATGAATGAGGCAGCACTGAACTTCCTGGCATTAGCAGTGGGCGGAGGAGGTCCTTGGTTGGACAGTGGAGCTTCATCTTGTCCTTGAAACCCCAAGGTTAGGTACAGAGTGGAGATGGAAGGCAGAGAGCGAAAGCCTTTGCTCCAAGTTAAGAGAGACAGCCAGGGGAACCGATCCAAAATGGCAGCTTGAGAGGAAGCAGTCGGCTGCCTGTTCTGGAACCTCTCGGAGCGGTGTTTAGAATGTTCTCTCTCATTAATCCTATTTAAAGCCCGGCTGCTGAGAGGGGAGGCGGGGAGTCTTGTTTCAACTTGCAGCGGTGAGGTTCGCTGCCGCCACTGCCTCTGCGGTTGATGCAGGGCTGAGCCCAGTGCTGGGAGGGGCGGGGGCATTTCTCGGGGCCACCCCTGCTGACTCTGACAGCCCCTCAGGAGAGCTGCTGAGGCATCCACTCGCCTCAGACCTGCTTCTGACTCGCCCGACCCTGACCCTGAATTTTGTTGCGGGAGAGGCTGTTTGCTAAGAAAGCAGGAGGTGTGGGCTGGCCTGCCGGCTGGTGATAAAGAAGTGTTACAGAAAGGTGACTCTCCATTGAAGTGCCGTGGAGAGTGGGTTAAAAAAAAGCGGGGGCGGGATTTTGTGCAAGAGTGTTTTCTGGGAAATTCCCTCTCCCTCTGGGCATGGGGAGGTCTCTAGCTGGTTTTGAAAACTAGGAACAAGTATTCCCAGCCTTAGTCTTTGAGGTTCTCCTGGAAGAGCCAGATCTAGGGAACTGGGGCCTTCCTCACCTTGAAGGGGAAATGTGTGAGTGTACCTGCGATGAATAATGTAGAGCCAGCGTTTGCAGAGAAAGAATAGTGGACAAATTTACCTCTGTGGCGTTATTTCTGAGAGGCCAAAAAGAGACTATTTTCCCCCCTAAATATTTCCCTGTAATTGATAGTCAATGCTTGGGGTTCATCTATGGATGGGCAGGTGTTATCTGCAGACCGGAGCTCTTGGGCAGCTCTGACATTTACTAGCTACAGTGATGGTGGATAGGTCATTTACTGTGAGCTGACTTCTCTGTAAAGTGGAGAGAAGCCCCTGCTCCTGTAAGTCACTGTGAACACATGGCAGATGCATTCCTTTCACTGGGGAATCTCCTCCTCCCTTGTGCAGATTTTAAGGCTGTGGCTGATACTTTTCCCCAATATACCCATTTGCTTTAAGGGCAAACACTGAAATTTTAACAGAGACAAGCTTGCTGTCCTTGTTTCTTCCTCTTGATTTGGGGACAGTTTCCCTGGATCTGCTTCTGACTGTTTGCAAAGGTACCGTGGAGAAGGTCCCAGCCTTTCTTAGCAAGGCTGGCCTGTGATTGAGACACCTGTGTGCTACAATTATGAGAGTGAATTGGGGGTAGAACTGACCCCCAGGACAGGCAGAATCTTCCAGTGGCATCTGAAGATTTTGTAGCAAAAGTAATTTGCCAAGAGGAAGCCAAACTTGGGTTCGGCACCGGTCAGGCCCAGTGACCTTTGTGCAGGCTCTTCAGGGTTCTGTATCTTGTTTTATCCTCCCAGTAAAATGGGGATGATAAAACTCATCTCGTGTTTCCATTTGGCTTGCATGAGGGTGACAGGAGACTGTGAATGAAATGCTGAAAACGTAAGGTAATTTAGGCTCCTGGGATTGTCAGCTCTCCTTGATAAACGCCCATTTGGCGGTGCTCTTGTTATCTTGAAACACGGCCAACTTCACTCTGATCTGCGTTAAACTCCCACATTGCCAGGCACGATCCTCATTGCCTTGAAAGCAGTAAAGCAGTTGGGTAGAAGATGCTATTTTAGGACTTAAAACTGAAAAGCAAAAAAAAAAAAAAAAAAAAAAAATCAATGTGAGCATAAAGGGATAATTTAACAGGCTTGTACTCGTGAGGGAAGGGAAGAGATATTGTATATGAACTTCTCGTTCTAGTGGAACTTGACATTTATGTAGCAAGTTAAGTCACCACAACTGAAAAACAAGTTAATAGCCCTATTATCACCAAGTAGGGAAAGAGAGAGAGGTTAAGGGAAAAATACCCTTGTTTTGGACTGACAGAATCTTGGCCTGGATATCGGGGGATGTGTCATTGTGAATTTTCTATTCTCCCTGAGGAGCAGAATATTTGTAGAACACTTTATATGTTCAAAGTCCAAACAATCTCTCATTTGATCTTTGCCAACCTTTTAACATAGGGTGGACAGGTGTTACTATCCCCATTTAGCAGATGAGAACACTGAGGCTCAGTAAGATTACGTCACATACCTACAAGTCACAGAATGAGGCAGAAATCACTTATTTCTTTGGTTCCCATTCCTGGCACCAAAACTGAAACACCCATCCTGTAATTAGAATTTCACAGAATCTGACGAGGCTAAATGTCTTCCTGTCCAACTTCTCACCCAATGCAAGAATCCTCACTACCAGGCACACAGCAGGTGGTGTTCCGACTCGGCTGGAAGACGTATATTGACAAAGAACTCACTACTTTATGAGACCGATCATTCTATTTTTTTACATCTGTAAATGTTGGGGAGTTTTGATAAAAAGAAAACAAAAATCTGTCTCCTAGTAATGTTTACCCATCAGTCAGTGGTATATTAAATGTTGAAGCCGAAAGAGATCTTAGAAATGATGCAATGATGGCTCAGGTCTAAGTGATGGGGTTACTATGAGTGGGTGGGTGAGCTGAGGGCTCTGCCTGCCAGTCCAGTCCTCTTAGCCAGGTTAGTTCTGCCCACCTGAGCAACCCTGATGAGCCTACTTTTCACCTGGAAGTCTTGCAGATCTCTTTTTTTTTTTTTTTTTTTTTTTTTTTTTTTTTTTTGAGACGGAGTCTCGCTCTATCGCCCAGGCTGGAGTGCAGTGGCCGGATCTCAGCTCACTGCAAGCGCCGCCTCCCGGGTTCACGCCATTCTCCTGACTCAGCCTCCGAGTAGCTGGAACTACAGGCGCCCGCCACCTCGCCCGGCTAATTTTTTGTATTTTTAGTAGAGACGGGGTTTCACCGTGTTAGCCAGGATGGTCTCGATCTCCCGACCTCGTGATCCACCCGCCTCGTCCTCCCAAAGTGCTGGGATTACAGGCGTGAGCCACCGCGCCCGGCCTTGCAGATCTCTTAAAACCACAATCCAGGCTGGGCGCAGTGTCTCATGCCTGTAATTCCAGCACCTTGGGAGGACAAGGTGGGTGGATCACTTGAGGTCAGGAGTTCAAGACCGGCCTGTCCAACATGATGAAACCCCATCTCTACTACTACAAAAAAAAAAAAAAAAAAAAATAGCCGGGTGTGGCAGCATGCGCCTATACTCCCAGCTACTGAGGAGGCTGAGGCACGAGAATCACTTGAAACAGGATGGCAGAGATTGCAGTGAGCCGAGATTGCACTACTGCACTCCAGCCTGGGCGACAGGGCAAGACTTGGTCTCAAAAAATAATAATAATAATAAAATAAAAATAAATTAAAAAATAAAGAAAACCACAACCCAGTCTACCTTAAAAAAATTTTTTTTTTTTTTAGATTCAGGGGGTACATATGCAAGTTTGTTACATGAATATATCACGTGATGCTGAGGTTTGGGCTTCAGTTGAAACTGTCACCTTAGTAGTGAACATAGTGGCCACTAGGCAGTTTTCCAACCCTTTCCCCAACTCTTTCGCCCCTCTAGCAGTCCCCAGTGCCTATTGTTCCTATCTCATGGGAACAATAAGATATCCCATGTGTACCCAATGTTTATGTCCATATGTACCCAATATTTACTTCCCACTTAAGAGTGAGAACACGTGGCATTTTATTTTCTGTTTCTGAGTTAATTCACTTAGGATAGCGGCCCCCAGCAGTATCACGTTGCTGCAAAGGTCATGATTTCATTTTTTATGGCCAGAGGGTATTGTGTCTGTGTACCACATTTCACATTTTCTTTATCCAACCCACTAATTTTTTTTTTTTTTTTTTTTTTTTGAGACAGCCTCGCTCTGTCTCCCAGGCTGGAGTGCAGTGGCACGATCTCGGCTCACTATAGCCTCTGTCTCCCGGGTTCAAGCAATTCTCCTGCCTCAGCCTCCTGAGTAGCTGGGATTACAGGTGTGTGCCACCATACCCGACTAATTTTTTTGTATTTTTAGTAGAGATGGGGTTTCACCATACTGGCCAGGCTGGTCTTGAACTCCTGACTTCGTGATCCACCCGCCTTGGCCTCCCAAAGTGCTGGGATTACAGGCATGAGTCACCACATCTGGCCTGCAATCCACTATGGATGGAATCAAGGTTGATTCCATGTCTTTGCTATTGTGAATGGCACTGTGACAATCCTGTCTACTGCAGTTTCCTCCTGTCCAAGTTTAGTGTTCCCACTTGATTTCATCCTTACTGTGTGATGTGATTTTCTTATTCATTCAACAGGTACTTCTGGAGAATCAACTGCTCAACATGTGCTATGTGCCAGGAACAGGGTAGTGAACATTCAGGTTTGTCCTTGTCTTCATGAAGCTTACAGTCTGGTGGGGAATGTAGTCATTGAACAGATAAAATAAGATGTGGTGAATGTAATGCTGTAGGATATTAGGGGAGGCAAGTGTTATGCTGTTGGAAGGACGGGGACGTCTAGGAGCCATATTAGGGAAGGCACCCAATCTGTGCTGCTACTAACCATCCTTGTTGCTTATGTACCCACACGCTGTCTCATTAAGGTCTCTTTAATGAGTGGGCCCCTGAAAAGGTTGTGTCAATTCAAATATTTGCTCAAGACAGAGAGCAGCCATTCTCGTCTCTTTCTCTCTTTTGGCACACACCATGCTTTTGTTAAGGCACGCTAAGGCTGAGTTTGCATTTTCCCCAGATGCACAGTATTGCTGGCTTCTAGTAGCCTGAGCTCACCTAAAATCTGTGTGATCTACTCTCCAGTCTGATCTGTTTAATGTTTTTAGTGGCAATGAAGCAATCGACAATTTACACATATTATATTTCATCCTTTTGGTTTGACTCAAGATTCTAGTCTGTAACGATCTCTTCTTGTCTCTGTTTCTGTTAACAAAGATATGTTTGCAAGAACTAGAAACATGCCCAGCTTATCTGAGTTCATGGGAGTTTATTGTAAAGACAAGAAAAGCTTCTGCAGACTCCCATTGAGGGTCCCAGAGAAAGGACTATTATTCATACATGAGGTGGTGACCTCAGCAGTTGCAAAAAAGAGAACGGCCTTGGGACCTGTCTACCACTGAAGTATTCTCCCTCCTTTACCTCTTCTTCCTACTCTATTCTCTGTTCTTTTTCCTCCTCCTTTTTTTTTTTTTTTTTTTTTTTTGAGACAGGGTTTCACTTGTGTTGCCCAAGCTGGAGTGCAATAGCCAGATCTCCACTCACTGCAACCTCCACCTCTCAGGCTCAAGTGATTCTCCTGCCTCAGCCTCCTGAGTAGCTGGGACTACAGGCATGTGCCAACATGCCCAGCTAATTTTTGTATTTTTTTGTAGAGGCGGGGTTCCTCCATGTTGCCCAGGCTGGTCTCGAGCTCCTGAGCTCAAGTGATCTTCCCGCCTCGGCCTCCCAAAGTGTTGGGATTGTAGGCATGAGCCACCTCACCCGGCCCTCTTCCCTCTTCCTTCTCTCTGTGGTTTCTATTCATAATTTAATTTCTTCCTGTTGCCTTTTCCTTCCCCCTGCCCCCCCCTTTTTTTTTAAGAGACAGCATCTCACTCTGTTGCCCAGGCTGGAGTGCAATGGTGCGATCATAGCTCACTGCAGCCTCAAATTCCTGGGCTCAAGCGATCCTCCTGCCTCAGCCTCCTGAGTAGCTGGGACTACAGGCATGAACCATCACACCTGGCCTCTTCCTGTTGTTTTTTATTTTCCTCTTTCCACTTCTATACTCTTCTGTCACTTGTATTTGCTGCTTCTGATGCTCAGAAGATCTGACTGAGTCAGCTACCTGTGTTAAAAATCATGTGTCCACATGGTCCTGGCTATTTGGATCAGGCACTCTCTCTGTTCTGATTAGCTATGGACAGGGCTGTGGCATCGTGGGGCAACTAGCACACTCACTGGCACATAAAGAGTTTCTCAGAAGAAAGATGTGAATCTTGAAACAGGGTCTCGTTCTGTCACCCAGGCTGGAGTACAGTGGCGTGATCACGGCTCACTGCAGACTCTACCTCCCGGGCTCAGTCAATCCTCCTGCTTCAGCCTCCCGAGTAGCTGGGACCACAGGCATGAGCCACCATGCCCAGCCTCCTAAGGTGCTGGGATTACAGGCATGAGCCACCACACCTGGCCAGAACACAGGCTCTTAAATACACTGAAAGTGTCTGAGTGCCTCATAACGAGCTCCTCAGCTATACAGGGATTTAATTTATTTAAATGTTTGTTTTATGTTTCTTAGATTTTATCGTTTTCTGTCTCCATTTCAGACATGGTACCTCCTTTACAAAATAAGTAGTTTTCATGTGTGTGCTGAGAGCCAACAATCATGATCTCAGCCACTCGTCACTTGAACCAGGAGAGATTTATTACTTTTAGTCTAAACGATGCCTGTTATAACAGGTATGTCTTATGCATCAACAAAGATGTTCCCAAACTTGCGGTGGAATTGACAGTCACTTGGTGTCTTGCCCTATTCTTTATCTTTTTTTTTTTTTTTTTTTGGAGACGGGGTTTCACTTGTGTTGCCCAGGCTGGAGTGCAATAGCCAGATCTCCACTCACTGCAACCTCCACCTCTCAGGCTCAAGTGATTCTCCTGCCTCAGCCTCCTGAGTAGCTGGGACTAACCAAGAAGGGAGACAGAGAGCTGGTTCTCTGAAGGGATGGCGATGTATGCGTCTGTGGTCCCTGCAGTCAGCTATTCTAACATCTGCTAGTTTTGACTGAGCTTTATAGTATCATTAGGATTCGAAGTCTGCCACTCAAAATCATACCTCACTAAGGGTCGATTGACTACTCCCTACTTCAAACATGACATACAATTCCTTTTTGAGCTGCTTGCAAGCCAGGAATGAAGGTGAAGCTAACTAGTGCTGGCCTCCATAAAATGTGCGTTTGGCTATAGACATCAAAACATACATTGAGATAGGTAGAGCAGAAGTTCTTTAAGTATGAAATGTAAGTATGGCTGTGAAATCAGTGTGCCCCTATTGTCTATTCTGTGATATTCAACGTATGGAGACTTATTAGAAAATGCAGTATCTCTGCTAGGTTTGATGGCTCACATCTATAACCCCAGCACTTTGAGAGGCTGAAGCGGGCGGATTGCTTAAAGTCAGGAGTGTGAGACCAGCCTGGCCAAAATGTTGAAACCCCAGCTCTACTAAAAATACAAAAATTAGTTGCACGTGATGGTGCTCTCCTGTAATCTTGGGAGGCTGAGACATGAGAACCGCTTAAACCCAGGGTGGAGTGGAAGTGCAGTGAGCCAAGATTGCACCAGCCTGGGTGACCCTGCTGCTTGGGTGTCAGAAAGAGACTCCATCTCAGAAAAAAAAAAAAAAAAAGAAACAAATGCAATATCTCATGCAACTCCCCTACCTGTAGAACCAGAAGCTCTGAGGATGGGGCTACCGATCTGTGTTTTGTTTATTTCTTTCTTTATTTTTGAGACAGGGTCTTCCTCTGTTACCCAGGATAGAGTACAGTGGTGCAATCATAGCTCATTGCAGATTCAACCTCCCTGTCTCAAACAATCTTTTCACCTTAGCCTCCTGAGTAGCCAGGACCAAAGGCATGCACTGCCACGCCCGTCTAATTTTTCTGATTTTTAGTAGAGACGAGGTCTTGTTATGTTGCCTAGGCTGGTCTCAAACCCCTTAGCTCCAGCAATCCTCCCACCTCAGCTTCAAAAAGTACTGGGATTGCAGGCATCAGCCACCATGCCTGCCTCGATCTGTGTTTAAACACGCAGCCTGGATGGTTTTGCGGCACCATTGAAGTTTGAGGATCACTGCTTTTAATCTGAGAAACCAGGGCCAGTTTTACTTTTGCAAATATTGCTTATCAAGATAAAGGGCAAAATAAATGTGTATTGTAGATGTTTATAATTACAAATGACACAATTGTGTGTGTAAGTTTATATAGAAATATATTTATAATTTCATGTATATGTGTACTTGTATTATTATATATTGTGTACTATATTAATATAATTCTCATAGGTACACATATTAGTGTAAGCATCTGAAATAGACCTTGTAAACTACATGCAGTTTGAAGATGATGGTCTTTTGGGAGTTAAATAACACCATTTTTTTTTTTTACTTTGCACTCAGAATCAATTGATTAATATGACAAAGAAACAATGGACGCGCACAAATAATCAAAACTCCACGTTTATTATTCACAAAGACTAGGTTGGAGAATGTGGCTTGAGTCAGTGGGAAAGTATCCCAAAAAATCCTCCTGTGAGGAAATGACAATCAGGAAAGCCACACATCACATGGAAGGAAACATCAAAAACAGGTGCAAAGCATTGCTCCTTAACAAACCCTGGATGCTTAACCCCCAGGGTTTAGCCTTGAAACTGAGGGCCAACTAAGAATATGGCTCTCTCCATCGAGGGTGAAGATCAACACTCAATCAGGGCAGTCCAGCTTCCCAGCTTAGTCCCCACCTCCCAGGTTTCAGCTACAGCGCTGTTGGACATCTTCCTGGTGCTTCTACAGGACAGCTTAGATTTTCCCTGAAGGCTCTGAAATAAATCATAACAGTCCACTGATTAAATAAACCCCAAACTGCTCTGTACCTGTGGTTGAAACTGACTCCCTTTCCCATTCCAAATTATGTCCAACTCCATTTTTCAACATAGTACATCAGAAGTCCTTGAATAAAATTGACTGATCCATTAAGATCCTCTAGTTATTAACTGCATGAAGACAACTCAGTAACAAAATTCCAGCAATCCCCAAATTCAAGTATAAATGCCTCTCATTATCGAGTTCCCAAGGAGAATTCAAAGCTCAAAGTATAAATTCCCTTGGTAAGTCAAAGTTCAAAGAAGCTAATCTCCATAATCAAATTCACTTGCTTGTGTGAGTTAAAGTTCAAGGAAATTAAAGTCTGAAATTCATCCTCTTCGATTTCTTATTCTGCTCAGACTCAGCCAGGAGAGTTCATGATAGCTGGGTGGAGCTGGGATTCTTTCAGCAGCCTCAACCTGGATTCTCACGAGATCATGTAATCCTTGCAGGGCCTTAGGAGTTTTATCAATGCAATGCCAAGTCTTAGATACCTCACTTTTTTTTGTTTTGTTTTGTTTTGAGATGGAGTCTCGCTCTGTCGCCCAGGCTGGAGTGCAGTGGTGCTATCTCAGCTCACTGCAAGCTCCGCCTCCCAGGTTCACGCCATTCTCTTGCCTCAGCTTCCCGAGTAGCTGGGACTATAGGTGCCGCCACCGTGCCCAGCTAATTTTTTGTAGTTTTGATAGAGACGGGGTTTCACCATGTTAGCCAGGATGGTCTCTATCTCCTGACCTCGTGATCCACCCGCCTCCGCCTCCCAAAGTGCTGGGATTACAGGTGTGAGGCACTGTACCTGGCTGCTTTTTTTTTTTTCCTTTTGAGATAGAGTCTCACTTTGTTGCCCAGGTTGGAGTGCAGTGGTGTGATCTTGGCTCACTGCAACCTCTGCCTCCTGAGTTCAAGCAATTCTCCTGCCTCAGCCTCCTAAGTAGCTGGGATTACAGGCATCTGCCACCACGCCCAGCTAATTTGTATATTTTTAGTAGAGACAGGGTTTCACCATGTTGGCCAGGCTGGTCTCAAATTCCTGACCTCAGGTGATTCACCCGCCTCAGCCCCCCAAAGTGCTGGGATTACAGGCATGAGCCACCGTGCCCGGTGGGCGACACTTCACTTTTAAAGAGCTTGATCATTTAACAAGACACATAAGATGATGACAGTTACAGACTTTCCATACTCCTACACCCCCAGTTAAGAAAATCAGCCAACCTTTAGCACTTATCTCGGGTAAAATTACATTCTCAGACTCTAATATTTAGTGCTGTCCCAGGGCCATTCTGAGGGCAGGGGAACAGGCAGAGGAGACCTTGGTTTCCACTTCACTATCATGCCTTTTAGTGGACGTCAGTTGTCTGGGATCCACAACTGAAGAACTTAACCTCAATTGGAAAAAATCTCCTAGCAAAAGGTTAATTTTGGCACTATGCATTTTCAGCACTATAAACTTACCTAAACTGGGGCAGGACTCCATCTGTGTATACCGTCTGCACTGTATGAGAAGGACGTCGAGATGCTTGCGGAGCTTGCAAATTTGCATTTACATTGTCTCTGTAGCCCTGAGTTCTGGAATTTCAGTACTTCACTGAGGGGTGAGCCCTGACGGGTAACATGGTCTCTGTTCTATCCAGTGAGTAGATATTTTCAGTTCTAGGCCACAACAACGGCTGCCACTGATTCTTGTTATGGAATTGTTTAAGACCAAGAACCTTCTGCAGAAGATTTTTACCTCATGTCCACATATTTTTAAGCTGGGAAAATTACCCTCTGATGATTCTGGTGAGGAGCTGCTATGGGCTTTAAAACCCTTTGCCTCCATGACCAAGAAAAAACCAATTCTTCCACCTTGACTTCTCAAGGCATTGCATTTTCTAGACTTCTAAATTCTATACATGTCTTGGACACATGGCCACAGGGCCCAACCAGTGCCCAATGTCTACCTACAATACATGAATTATCTTGAAAGTTGCCTGGAAATACCATTATTTTGTTTTTTGTTTGCACCTTAGAATAAGCCTCATGAATACAAAATTAATTATTCCAGATGCTCCCTCCTTGAACCTGAATGCAAAATGGTATTCAGGAAACCAAATTTGGCTCTGCCAACTTAGGCCTGGAACTAATAATTCCTTCGTTTTGAGTCAGGGTCTTACTTTGTTGCCCAGGCTGGAGTGCAGTCGTGTGATCTCGGCTCACTGCAACCTCTGCCTCCTGGGTTCAAAGGATTCTCCCACCTCAACCTCCCCAGTAGCTGGGATTACAGGTGCATGCCATCACGCCTGGCTAATTTTTGTATTTTTTGGTAGAGATGGGGTTTTGCCGTGTTGGCCAGGCTGGTTTTGAACTCCTGACCTCAGTTGATCTGCCCGCCTTGGCCTCCAAAGTGCTGAGATTACAGGTATGAGCCACCGTGCCTGTCCCTGGCACCAATAATTTAAAATTAGAACCTCAGTAGTACCTTGTAACAAATATAGAACTAAGATACCTTGTTTTCTCAAAGGACCTGATACTGCTCTGCCCTCTAAGGACTGAAAAGATCAAATCTCATCTCAGCCTAGCCTGGGGTACAGGTCTAAGTTGCTTCTGCATAGTAAATTGCAGCAGCCTGCATGGACACTGCTGTTTCTGTGTTGAGGCCACAGCTGACTTACCAGGCTGGTGTTTTCTCTGGCCAATCATATGGCCTGAGTACTTTTGCTTAAGGCAGGTACAGCCTGAGCAGCATTTGCTGGAAGCTGCCCATAATTCAGTCCCTGCAACGCTATTTTTTTTTTTTTTTTTTTTTGAGATGGAATCTTGCTTTGTCGCCCAGGCTGGAGTGCAGTGGCGTGATCTCAGCTCACTGCAACCTCCACCTCCTGGGTTCAAAAGATTCTCCTGCTTCAGCTTTCTGAGTAGCTGGGAGGATAGGTGCCCACCACCGTGCCTGACTGATTTTTGTATTTTTAGTAGAAACGGGGTTTCACCGTGTTGGATAGGCTGGTCTTGAACTCCTGACCTCAAATGATCTGTCTTCCTCGGCCTCCCAAACTGCTGGGATTACAGGTGTGAGCCACTATGTGCCTGGCCCATAATTCAGCTTTGACTCTATAGAAACAGCCTCTCTTCAGTGAACAAAGCCATTATAAACTTTTGCTCAGGGTGTAGTAGTTAAAAGCCAAATGCACAATGGCTAAAAATCTAACTGTTTCAATCTAAACCTCCACAAACACCTAAGGTCCCAGGGTCTTGTCCAGATCAATGCCCATACACCCTGGCCCTACCAAAAAAACCTTTTCATGTGTCATTTTGATTTCAAAACTCCATTTCCTGTTGATATAGTTTGGCTGTGTCCCCACTCAAATCTCATCTTGAATTGTAGCTCCCATAATTCCCATGTGTTGTGGGAGGGACCTGCTGGGGGATAATTGAATCATGGGGGTGGTTTCCCCCACACTGTTCTCAATCGTTTTATAAGAGGTGTCCCTTTTTGCTTGGTTCTCATTCTCTCTTGTCTGCTGCCATGTAAGGCATGCCTTTTGCCTTCCGCTGTGATTGTGAGGCCTCCCCAGCCACGTGGAACTGTGAGTTCATTAAACCTCTTTTTCTTTATAAATTACCCAGTCTCAGGTATGTCTTTATCAGCAGCATAAAAATGGGCTAATACACCTGTCTTACTTCTCAATATTCCTGACTCATGCAACAAATGATGGTGTCTCTGAGTGTGCTCTCCATCAATGACTTCTCCTTTCCCTGCCTCAGTTCTGATACAGATGAAAGCAAAGTCTTAAGACGTGGCTTACATCTTTGGGCAAGTATACTTCCTAACTCCTTAAATTAAAAAACTTCTGCTCCCCACAGGCAGCTCACTCCCAAGATGAAAAAGGGAAGAACTGAGCTGAGCTGAGCATCCTCTGTTTCTTCTCTTCAAATTCCTGAATCCTGTTAAAATATACCTTTTCCCCTGGAAACTGAGAAGTCCAGAGAGTCTAGGAGTGTCATACCTTCCTATGGAAGAAGCATCTTGAATGAGGGTGATGTGCCCCCCATCCACGTGGAAGAGGTCGCATTAAGTAGGAATGTAAGAGTGGTGTTTGATAAATCTACTGTGCAACAGAGTTTCCAAACTGGGAGTCCATCCCTTCTTTTCTTTAGGTTTTGCTCTAGAGATATGTTAAAAAGAAACAAACCAACAAAGCCCTTTACATTGTCATGCTTGCATATTGTAAGCTTTAGTTTATCTTGACTCTAAACTTTTGCCATTCTTAGCACTGTTTAATCGGACTCTGAAGTATTTAATCATCTGAATGGTTTTTTGTTAAGTCTAACAGCAACACCTATGGCTATCTCAATTCTCATAGGTATCTTGTCTTTTTCAGTGATGTGATGTAACCTGCTCCTCAAACAGGATGGTAAGCTAGTCAACTGATTTTCAGCATAGGTGTCATAACATTTAATAAGGGAAAGAATAGTGTTTTCAGCAAATGGTGCTGGGACAACTAGATATCCACGTGCAAAAAAATAAAAATGGATTTGGACTCTACCTCACACTATACCAAAAAAAAAAAAAAAAAAAGAAAGAAAAACTCAAATTAGTAGATTTAGATGTATGAGCTAAAACTGTAAAACTCTTAGAAGAAAACAGGTAAAATCTTTATGACCTTGGTTTAGGCAATGATTTCTTAGATAGCTGATAAAAGATATCAGAATATTCGGAATATATAAAGAACTCTTACAACTAAATAATAAAATGACAACTCAATTAAAATTAGGCAAAGGATCTAAATAGATATTTCTCCAAAGAGGACACAGAAATGCCCATAAATACATGAAAGTGCTCAATATCGTTTTTCATTAGAAAAATATCAATCATAATGCAATAAAAGGGCTAGGCATGGTGGCTCACACCTGTCATTCTAGCACTTTGGGAAGCCAAGGAAAAAGGATCACTTGAGCCCAGGTATTTGAGACCAGCCTGAGCAACATAGAGAGATCCCATCTCTACAAAAATTAAAACTAAAAAAACTAGCCAGGTACAGTGGTGCACACCTGTGGTCCTAGCTACTCAGGAGGATGAGGTGGGAGGATCATTTGGGCCCCGGAGGTCGAGGCTGCAGTGAGCTGTGGGTACACCACTGCACTCCAGCCTGGGTGACAGAGCAAGACCTGGTCTCAAAAAAAAATTTTTTTAAGTGTTAATAAAAAATGCAATAAAATACCACACTCACTAGGATGGCTAGGAGAAAAGACAGAAAATAATAAGTGTTGGTGAGAATATAGAGAAATTGTAATCTCAAACATTGCTGATGAGTGTAGCCACTTTGGAAAACAGTCTAGTAGTTCCTGAATAAACCTATATAATAGACTTAACATATGACCCAGCAATTTCACTTCTTTTATGTACCCAGAAGGAATTAAAACTTACATCTACACAAAAATTTACGCATGAATGTTCACAGCTACACTATTCATAAGAGCCCCAAGGTGGAAACAATCCAAATGTCTATCGACTGGTGATGGATACACAAAATGTGGTATGTCCATACCATGGAATATGACTCAGTATAAAAAGGAATGAAGTGCTTGCATATGCTACAACATGAATGAGCCTTGAAAACACATGCTCAGTGAAAGAAACCAGTCACAAAAGACCACATATTGTATGATTCCATTGACACAAAATGTTCAGAATACACAAATCTATAGAGACAGAAAGTGGGTCAGTGGTTGCCTAGGACCAGGGAAAGGGGATGATTTGAAGGGAAATGGGGATTGCTTACTAATGGGTACAGGGTTCCTTTTAAAATTGATTGTAGTGATGGCTTCACAATTCTGTGACTACACCAAAAATCGTTAAATGGTACACTTTAATGGGGTGAATTGTGGGGTATGTGAATTACATCTCAGTAAATCTCTTAAAAGACAGACAAAATGATACAAAACAAAAATGCCTGCTTCTTGAAGGTAGAGATCATGTTTCACACTTCTTTGTGCAATGAGAATGAGTAAAGGAGTGTACCTCACTGATTTTGCACGTGATTGAGGTCCTCCAGTCATTCAAGGCTTGACAGCATTGAAAACAATAAAAGGGTCTCCTCAGTGATGCTTCTGAAGACTGCACAGGGCAGAGAAGAGATCACCTCCCCAGGCAGTTTTCTTAAGGCACTTGGGGAAGGCTGGGTCCAGAAATACCAACAACAAGAGGCACTGGAAAGCCAGTCCCCTTCCCTGTATGCCTGTGGCTGTTGGATACTCTGTCACCATTGGATTACCCCACAGACCTGCCCCTGTCCCTGGTGGTCCCTTCTTTTTGTCATTGTCCACCATGGTGTGGGAGCACTGTATAAGTGCCTCGATCTGCAATTGTGTCTGGAAAAGTTAGGAAGCTTCCATGAACTCTGAGCACGAGTTCTCAGAAAGTCTGCCACTTACTCTCAGTTCCTGGAGTACCTCTGCCCAAGACCTTCGTCTACAGATGCAGATACAGAAGACAGATCTTACCACTTTGTGCTGTTCCCTGACCTAAAGGATGCCTCCGGGAAACAAGCTCTATCCTTTTCCAAAGCTGAAACTCTCCCCTTGCTGAACCCAGACTGGATCAATAGCCTTCTCCCTTATACTCCTTCCTGCCTCTGTCATCATCTTCTCCCCTCCTCCACCCTCTTCCTAGAGCTTCCAACTTCTTTTCTGGCAAGCAGTATCAGGAATAGATCAACACAGAATTCGAAGTTAGACAAACCCGATCAGCATCTTCCCTCCTCTTCTTGCTATCTGTGTTAACTGGACCAAGTCACTTCGCTGCTCTCTGCCTTTATTAGAGAGAATGACAGCTCCCTGGAGGGCAATGAGTAGTGGTGGCGTGAAGAGTTAAGGAGATATTGCAACTAAAGCATTTAGCATGGTGTCTGGCCCCTGGTGAGTGGTCTGAAATTGATAGCAGCTGTTCTTATTTCCTCCTTTGGGCAGAAAGCTCACCCCAGATAGTGTGGTGTGGAGGCACCCTACTGTGCTGAACCCCCAGCCTCTTGGCTGTGCTGTCAGGCATGGTCCCATGGGGCTGGACTTGTAACATCTTCCTCTGCTTTTTTGGGAATCTTCTCCCCTGCACGTTTTCATAGGGTAGAGGCAGCTTGCCCAATTGCACAAACACGCAAAACAGTAACTGTGGCCCCCGGAGTTCGGGGCTTCTGGATTTGTTACTGGGGTGGGGGCTGGAGAGGAGTGAGGGATACACAATTGCCACTTCGTTTCTTCCCTCTGCCCCACCTCTTTCTGCGAAAGAGCATTTAGTCCAGGACCATCATCTATACCCTCCAAAGCATTCAGATCTGGAGAAAAGTCCATCCACTGACTAATGACTGATGATGTTGGTTAAGATAAATATTTTTTTCTTTTGCTTTAAGAGATGAAGTCTCACTATTTTGCCATTTTTTAGAGGCTGGTCTTGCACTCCTGACCTCAAGGGATTCTCCCACTTCCACCTCCCGAGAAGCCGAGATTGTAAGTGCATGCCCCTGTGCCCAGGTTAAGGACATGTTGACATGTTTAAATGCAATGCATGAATGCACTGAGGCCCCTTGGTCATAAGCACTTTCCAGCAACCTCCATCCCAGGCCTCTCCCAGCCCCCACACACTCCAACACAGCCAAAGTGTTCTTTCTCAGGGTTTGTGACCTTGTTTAAGGAAGCCGGGGCATGGAGTTCTCATCAAGTCTCCGTACAACTCTAAAGCCCTGGGCGTTCGATGCGTTCTCATGTTTTCTCGTAATGCACAGTACTTGACTAGGGCTCAATAAGTATTTCTTGACTGGTTAGTCAGCGTGGGCTACTTTCCCTCTCCTTCCCTGAGAGCCCAGCTGAGGACGGAATGAAAGGGAAATGAAATAAACATCTCAGGCCCTGCAGCCCACCAGGGTCATGGTATTCTCAGCGCTGTTGTGAGTCAGCGCTGACCCTTCTTTGTCATCGACCGAGGCACCGGAACTAAGAGCATAAACAGAGGCGGAAGAGGAGGAGGGTTGGGAGCGGTGGGATTTGTCCCTGGGTAATGCTCTATCAAAACCCACAGCTTTCAATAATAAACTTCCAGTAGAAGCGCTTCCGAGGCCAGACTGGTTTCTGTGCTCTCATGTACAGTATCACGTTAGATCCTCTTAACGCCCCCACAAGGGAGAGTTTTTGCAAGCTAAAATTCAGTGGGAGCCGTGAGCAAGTCCCCAAAACAATCTGGGTTAGCTTATTTTCAGACAGACTTTCGCTGCATCAGAGAGTGGTGGCCTGTGCTCTGTCTAGTCAGATATGGGGCTGGGGATTAGAAAAACGGAGCAGATGTTGCACCATTAATTGTCTGGGATTAGACAGTCTGGAGGTTCAAGATTTAAAGTTCAGTTTGCAATTTTGCCCACAGGTATTTAATGGAGCAAGGCATTTCCTTGGGGGCTTATGATGGAATTTAAAGCCCCCAAGGGTTTTACATTGAAGCTCGAATGTAAGCTTGAATTTAAAGCTTTTCCTACACACCTTGATTTACAAATGCACCAAAACGGGGACAGAGAGAGGTTAAGTGACTTGTTCAATGCACTGCCGTAAGTTAGGGTCAGTGGTAAGACCAGAAACAAAGTTTTCTGGTTCCCAATTCATGATTCTTGTTAATTCCTCCTTGTCTGGGACTTAGTTCCCATCTAAAGCCTTTGTGTTGAGGCTATGGAGTGCTTGCTGGTCTTTCCTTAATGGGAAGCGGATGATGAGGCAGCTTAAAGCTTAGACACGACTCAGTGTTTTTCAGCATTGAGGATGGATCAGACTCAAAGGAATAAAGATCTAGTCACCTTTTTTTTTTCTGAGACCAAGTCTCACTGTAGCCCAGGCTGGAGTGCAGTGGCGCCATCTCTGCTCACTGCCTCTGCCTCCCGGTTCAAGTGATTCTCCTACCTCAGTAGCTCGGACTACAGGTGCATGCCACCACGCCCGGCCAATTTTTTATTTTTTTAATTTTTTAGTAGAGAAGGGGTTTCGCCATATTGCCCAGGCTGATCTGGAGCTCCTGAGCTCAAGTGATCTGCTCGCTTTGGCCTCCCAAAGTTCTGGGATTCCAAGCATGAACCACCACGTCCGGCCCCAGTCACCTTTCAAGGTGAGCTTTGAAGAACTCTATTTCCAAGTCTTGGCAAGTAGCTCATGCAGGATTTTGTTGGTCTGGTTGCTGCCAATCTTCTGTAGCAAATAATCCCATGCAATAAATAATTCTTTTGCTTCATGTCTATGTCATGTTTTATGATGAAATAACATATATGTTTGCACTTGGATTTGAGGAGAACACCTGCCACAGAGCTTACACGGATTAATGTTTCCAGCGTGTTGATCTTGGTTTCCTAATCAGATGACACCTTTCTGGAATGCAGAGAATAATCCTTAGATTTCTTTGTATTTCTCATAGTATCCATACTATTTTGTATTGTTGAGTGCTAGATTTTGTCGTACAGTCGATACTTTAAAAATATGAATAAAATGGGTCAGGCACGGTGGCTCATGCCTGTAATCCCAGCACTTTGGGAGGCTGAGGCAGGCAGATCACGAGGTCAAGAGATTGAGACCATCCTGGCTAACACGGTGAAACCCTGTCTCTACCAAAAATACACAAAATTAGCCAGGCGCAGTGGCTCAAGCCTGTAATCCCAACACTTTGGGAGGCTGAGACGGATGGATCACGAGGTCAGGAGATCGAGACCATCCTGGCTAACATGATGAAACCCCGTCTCTACTAGAAATAGAAAAAATTAGCCGGGTGTGGTGGCGGGCGCCTGTAGTCCCAGCTACTCGGGAGGCTGAGGCAGGTGAATGGCCTGAACCTGGGAGGCGGAGCTCGCAGTGAACTGAGATTCACTGCCCTCCAGCCTGGATGACAGAGCGAGACTCTGTCTCTAAATAAATAAATAAATGAACGAACAAAATGGATTATAAAGAATTGAGTGAGGCTAAGGCAGGAGGATCACTTGAGTCCAGGAGTTTGAGAGCAGCCTGGGTAACATAGGGAGATCTTGTCTGCAAAAAAACACAAAAATTAGCTGGGTGTTTTGGTGTGTGTCAGAGGTCCTGGCTACTCGGGAAATTGAAGTGGGAGGATCACTCCCCCAGAGGTCGATGCTGCAGTGAGCTGTGATCACAGCACTACACTCCAGCCTAGGGGACAGAGTAAGACCCTGTCTCAAAAAAAGAAAAAATAAAAGAGAAAAACAGAGAAAAAACAAGAGAGAAAAAGCTGAAATGAACTCTCTTGTGTTCAACTATCAACTTGTGCTAATAATTCCACTTCCTTATCTTCCTCTACCTCAGACATTCCGAACAGCAGACCAGCCACCTGCAGACCAACTTTTAAAAACCCTGAGCTGGGTTGGAGAACAAAAAAGAAAGCTTTGGCCTATCTATGGAGATTTATTGAATGAGAAAAGCTAGAGTTAGAAGACGCCGTAGAGATCATCTAGCTTGATGCTCCCTAAACTTTTCCTCTGGTAGCAAAGCTGAGCAGGTGTCTCCCTAGGGGTGGCATACATTTCTTTTAATCTGTGTGCTTTTTCTGTAAAAAATCATGTCTCTCTACCTACTGTCCCTCTCTAGCTACTGGGTTATAAGGCCATCCTCCAGACAGCTCTCTCATCTTCACTAATGCACCAGTGGCCCCATCTATCAGGCTGACTCATTCGGGTGGTCTCCATCAAGAATTCCGAACTCAAACTGAAACAGACTGGAAGTTAGAACTCTAGAAAGAAAAACCCAGGAAGACCTGATGCTGAGGGCTTCAAAGCTGCCCGACTCCACCATTACCAGTGCCACTTGTTCAGAGTCTGAGATGCCCCAGCATCCTGCTGACACTTCACTTGTAGACGTAAGCTAGCTTGAGTTGATCTATCTATTGTTTTGCGTATACACCCCTTTTCTTACTTTTTTGTTTTTGTTTTTTTTTTAGAGATAGAGTCTTGCTATGTTGCCCAGGCTGGTCTCAAAATACTGGGGTCAAGCGATCCTCCTGCCTCAGCCTCCCAAAGTGCTGGGATTACAGGCATGAGCCACTGCACCTACTCTTGTAGGTACATGCTCTTTAATAGATATGTGTCTGTTTTATACTCAGTTCTCCTATTACAGTTATCTCCATAACTGCAAGACTGGGCTAAGTGGCTCCTGTAATGACAACATTTTAATTTAATGAATGAGCATCCTTTGCCCCGATTAATTTAGATATCCTATGAATTAATAATGTAATACAATTTGCTAAACAGTCGTTTCCACTAAAATAGAGTAGAAGATATATCAGGTTGAACCGTTTGAAATTCCTGGTATTCGACTATTTTTTACCTACAGCAATTTCATATGACTCAGATTAATGTATCTCAAGTTAACCAGTAGGAACAGCAAGGAATATAAGGTCATGAGCAAGATAATGACGTTCCAGTCAACAATGGACCTCATATACAATGGAGATCCCTTAAGATGATAAAGAAGCTAAAAAAATCCCACTGCCTAGTGACACTGTAGCTGTCCCTAATGTAGTGCAACACATCACTGAGGTGTTTGTGGTGAGGCTGATGTAAACAAACCTGCCTCACTGCCAGTCATATGAAAATATAGCACACACATTTATGTACAGTACATAATACTTGATAATGCTAATAAACAACTATGTTACTGGTTTATGTATTACTATACTACAGAATTTTTTTTTTTTTTTGAGGCGGAGTCTTGCTCTGTCACCCAGGCTGCAGTACAGTGGTGCGATCTTGGCTCACTGCAACCTCTGCCTCCCAGGTTCAAGCGATTCTCCTGCCTCGGCCTCCCGAGTAGCTGAGACTACAGGCATGTGCCATCACGCCCGGCTAATTTTTGTATTTTTTTTTTGAGATGGAGTCTCGCTTTGTCACCCAGGCTGGAGTGCAGTGGCGCAATCTTGGCTCACTGCAAGCTCCGCCTCCTGGGTTCACGCCATTCTCCTGCCTCAGCCTCCGAGTAGCTGGGACTACAGGCCGCGCACCACCACGCCCGGCTAATTTTTTGTATTTTTAGTAGAGACGGGGTTTCACCGTGTTAGCCAGGATGGTCTCGATCTCCTGACCTCGTGATCTGCCCGTCTCAGCCTCCCAAGGTGCTGGGATTATAGGCGTGAGCCACCGCCTCTGGCTTAATTTTTGTATTTTTAATAGAGATGGGGTTTCACCATATTGGCCAGGCTGGTCTCAAACTCCTGACCTCGTGATCTGCCCGCCTTGGCCTCACAAAGTGCTGGGATTACAGGGGTGAGCCATTGCGCCTGGCCTATACTATAGTTTTTATCCTTGTTCTAGAGTGTATTTCTTCTGCTTATTTGAAAAAAAAAGTTAACTGTAAAGCAGTCTCAGGCAGGTCTTTGAGGAAGTCTTCCTGGAGAAGGCGTTGTTAGCCTAGGAGAGTAAAGCTCCACGCCTGTTACTGCCCCTGAAGACTTTCCACCAGGACAAGATGTGGAGGTGGAAGACAGTGATACTGATGACCCTGACCCCGCATAGGCCTAGGCTAATATGTGTGTTTGTGTCTTAGTTTTTACAAAATGTTAAAAAGTAAAAAAAAAAAAAAAATACAAAAAGACATAGAATAATGATAAAAAAATTTTTTGTACAATTGGACAATATGTTTGTGTTTTAAGCTAAGCATTATTATAAAAGAGAGCTGGAACTCTTTTAAAAATTTTAAAAGATTATACATTTTATAAAATAAAAAAGTAACTGTAGGCTAAGTTTAATTTATTATTGAGGAAAGAAACATTTAAAAAATTAAATGTAGTGTAGCCTAAGTGTACAGTGTTCATAGTCCACAGTAATGCACAGTAATATCCTGGGCCTTCACACACACTCACCACTCACTCAGGGACTCACCCAGGGCAACTTCCAGTCCTGCAAGCTCCATTCATGTTAAGTGCCCAATACATATATACTGTTTTTTAACTTTTATACCATACTTTTACTGTACGATTTCTGTTTAATACACAAATACTTACCATTGTGTTTTAATGACCTTTAGTATTCAGTACAGTGCCATGCTATTTGTTACAGGTTTATAACCTCGCAGCAACAGGCAATACCACACAGCCTTTGTGTGTAGCAGGCTATACCATCGAGGTTTGTGTAAGTGTACTCTGTGACATATTACGTTCCCACAATGACAAAATCGCCTCAACATGCATCTCTCAGAATATATCCCCATCATTTAGCGATTCATGACTGTATTAGGTTTTCAGTTTGCCATTCATTTCACTCACACTCTCAATAAATATTTCATTGAGCACCCTTATGTGAAGATCAGTGCATTCGATGCTTACAGAGCCACAAAGCAGAGTCAGATACAGACTCTATGCTCAAGGGGTTTGCTGGGGTGGTTTTAAAATATAAGATAGACAACGATATGTATAATAAGTAAGATTAAGTACTGTGAGAGAGGAGAGAGAGATTTCTTGTAGCTAAGAATACGAAAAGTTTCTTGAATGCGGTAGTCTTAGAGTGGGGCTTTTATGTTTTTATGTTCAAATATTCAGTTTAAGGAAAGTTTTCCAGAGAGATGGAAAAAAGTATGAGCTGAGAGAGGGAAAGAAAGCCGAGAAATTATGATTCATGCACAGTCACTAGAAATTAATGCTGAAATGCAGTGAAGGAGAACCATGGGACCAAACATGAAAGGAAAAGAAGGTTGTGGCCAAATTGAGGGAGAATTTTATAGCAACGAGGGATGACAAACGTTTTCCAACTAGGCAATAACAAGATTAGAGTTGAATTGTAGAAAACGTGACCACATAGCATGAGGAGGTTGAATTGGAATGGGAATTACTGGTGACCATGGTCCAGGACTAAGGTGACGAAGTAGAGTAAAAGCAGTGCAAGGATTTGTTGAGGTTTAGTCTGGTCTAACCAGGCCAAGATAATCACATAGTGTGAATTCTCTTTGATATTTCAGCAATGAAGACTGGTGATATCACCTTCATTCTGTGATATCCTTACAGAGAAGGCAATTACAACGACTTGCTTCCAACAGGCAGCCAGCTTGTACTAACTTGAAGTAAGGAGTCAGTCTGAAGGACTTATGTTAAGCAAAGAAAAATAAAAATGTTTGGACTCATTTTATCTCACTTTCACCAAATGAAGCCGTAGCTCACTTCTTCTATTTGCTCTTGGGCATTGGAAACCAGGTGTTTGACAGATATTTGAAAACCAAATACTATACAGAGAATTTTGAAGTTTTAGCCAAGAAAAGCTCTCCAGGTAAAAGAGAGAGGCAGTAAAAGCAGCCCTGAATTTTCTCCCTTATATTTCATATTGGGGTTTTCATTTAATCCTGTTGGAGGAGCCATAGTGGATCTCTGGAGCTCTCTGCTGTTCAAATCTAGGAGGGTTTTGTGGCTTAGTTTACAAAACAAACCAAGATTTTCACATCTGTCCTTTTTAGAATATCTGAGACCATGCATACCTTCTTGCTATAAACAACTGGAAAACTGGAAAAATATATGAGACAATAGTTTTTGCACATTGGAAAATAGGTAGCATAAGACTGTGGTCCCAAGAGAAAGGAAACAAGTAAGGTGAGCGCTAAGATTTTCCCAGCTTTCTACCTGGAACACTTTCTGGACATTAGCATGGGGAGGTGATCCCAAGAGAACACAACAGTCTTTCTGAGTGGTACAAACAGAAGATAGAATTTGGGAAGGCTTAGGTAGTCAGAAATTCCAGAGCAATGTGTAGGAGATGAAGTAGCTGCATAAAAAAGGAGATTCAGGCTGGGCTCGGTGGCTCACACCTGTAATCCTAGCACTTTGGGAGGTCGAGGCTGGTGGATCACCTGAGGTAGGGTATTCGAGACCAGCCTGGCCAACCCGGGGAAACCCCGTCTCTACTAAAAATACAAATATCAGCCGGGCATGGTCGCAGGTGCCTGTAATCCCAGGTACTTGGGAGGCTGAGTAACGAGAATCGCTTGAACCCAGGAGGCGGACGTCGTAGTGAGCCGAGATCACTCCACTGCACTCCTGCCTGGGCGACAAGAACAAGACTCTGTCTCAAAAAAACAAAAAAAAAGGAGATTTAGCCAGGCACGGTGGCTCACATCTGTAATCCCAGCACTTTGGGACGCTGAGATGGGCAGATCACTTGAGGTCAGGAGTTCAAGACCAGCCTGGCCAATATGGTGAAACCCATCTCTACTAAAAATATGAAAATTAACTGGGCGTGGTGGCAGGCACCCGTAATCCCAGCTACTCAGGAGGCTGAGGCAGGAGAACTGCTTGAACCCGGGAGCCGGAGGTTGCAGTGAGCCAAGACTGTACCACTGCACTCCAGCCTGGGCAACGAGAGTGAAACTGTGTCTCTAAATAAATAAATAAATAAATAAATAAATAAATAAATAACTCACACAGGAATTCTCCTAAATTTGTTGCTCAATACTGTGCTACAAAGCATAGGGTGAAACTCTTCACAGGCCAGGTAAGGAACGACCAAGGAGCAGGAGATCGAATAGCTGCCAGAGCCAGTCTGGAAGATGTTTTAGTTCTGACCAGCCAGAGGGGAGAGTCCTTACTGAGCCTCCAGGCTCAGTGGAAGCTCCAGAAGGTCTCGTTATAAGAGGGGGCGCAAAACTAGTGCTAATGTAAGGGCTTCTTAAAAATCTGTCTTATAAAGCTTAAAAACAAGCCTCAAAACGAGCATGCCGATCCATAAGGAACTTAACTGTCTGCCAGAATAAAATGCAACAGTCCCAACCCTTTTTAAAGGAATGCAATAAAATTCAGCACACAAAATATAAATTATGATTTCTAGCATCCAATATGAAATTAATAGACGCAGGCAGAAGCAGAAATATGAGACCATAATGGGGAGAAAAATGAGTCAATGGAAGTGGACACAGAAATGACAGAAATGATAAAATTAGTGGACAAGGATATTTATTTATTTATTTATTATTGGAGACAGAGTCTCTCTCTGCCACCCAGAGCTGGAGTGCAATGGTGTGATCATAGCTCACTGCATCTTCAAATTCCTTGGGTCAAGCTATGCTCACATCTCAAAATTAGCATAAAATTGCTCAAAAATTCAAAGGAACATAGGAGGGAAAGAAAGAAATGTACATCTATAAAATAAACAGATGGAATAAAAATAGAAATATGAAATAGAAAATTTACTGAGTAAGATTAAAGAGGTTTAGACTCGATGAAAGAAAATATTAGTGAACTTGAAGACATAACAATAGAAACTATCCTAAATGAGTTACACTTGCACTTTAAGAAGCTAGGGGAAAAAGTAGAAAGTAAATCTTATCCAAAATAAACGCCTAGAAGGAAAAATAAGGAGCAGACATTTTTATTTATTTCAGTGAAAGTAAAATTAGAGAAAATAAAAATCAACAGAAAAGAACAAAAACTTTTTCTTTAAAAAGATAAACATGACTAATCTCTAAGCTAGGCTGATCTCAAGAAATAAAACAGAGAGACATAAATGACCAATGTCAGAAATGAGAGAAGGGATATTAGCACACATACTCATATATTAAAAAGACAAAACAGATTTATATCCCTGCTTTTGTGATGGAGGTGAGGTAAGAAACTCAGGAAATGGATTTTCGGGTGGAGGAAAAAAAGGAAGAGTAGAAACAATATGCATTTGGTCCATGTAGGTGACCCTATGGAGAGAAGCGTGGCTTAGCATTAAGAACAGCTATGGAGGTTAGGAGGGTTGGGGAGATACTGGTCAAAGGACACAAAATTTCAGTCAAATAGAAGGAATAGTCCTATTGCACAACATGGTTACTGTAGTTAACAACAATGTATTATATCCTTGAAAATTGCTAAGAGAGTAGAGTAGGTTTTAAATGTTCTCATCACATGCAAAAAATGGTATTTGAGGAAATGCATATAAAACACTCAATTTAGTTATTCCACAATGTATACATATTTCGTAACAAAAGGTTGTATGCAATAAATAAATAAAACTTTTGTCAATTTAAAAAATAAACTAATGTTTTTAAAAAAACCATCTAGTTAGTCCCTGGTATGAATATTGGAGTGGTTGTGTTGTATTCCATTCTGATTTTTAAAATTTAGGCCTGTTGAGGAAGGCCACACCCTTTGGGTAGGTCTGGAGTCCCCTGCAGTGAGTGCTCATTCTTTGTCAGGAGCAAAACTCTCTTGGGTCTTAGGTGGAAAACAGAAAGGCAGACCTTTAAAAACTGTGAGATTAGAAAAGAGGACTTCCTTCTCTCTTTCTTTCTTGCTTTGCTCGTGAGTCTAGGACTGTGGATGCCTGATGGGCCTACCTGGAGTGGTGTTTGGATGGTCTCTGCCATCATGTGGGAGCAGGTTGAGAGCAGGAAGGATGAGTGACAGTAGTGGCTGCTAGCTAAAGATGAGTAAAGTATGTCGTGCATGACCCATGTAAAAGCCTTAACTGATACAGTCTAGCAGTAGAGTGTTGCATATGAAGAACAATTTAACAGAAAGTCAAATTCTTACTGATGGCTTCCAAACTCATTCAAGGGGATATAAGTACAGTCTAGAGACTCTCTTATTAACATGCTCTGTCTTCACTTATTCTCTTGTGCTCAACAACTCCTGGACACCTCTAACCCAAAAGATCTTCTTCTTCTCTGTATTATCCTGTCTCCTTGTTCTACTCCTCCTATCATCTCTCAATCTGGCCCCGTTCTTCAGAAAACTCTGCTCCAAATACTTGTCCCTCCAACCTCCCATCATATAAAACTCCCTAGGGAATGTGTTTCTTCATCTTTGACTATTTTTTATTTCTAGAATCCAAGTGTGTGGATTATTTTCTTTTACAGTAAGAAAAAAGGCAAAAGGCTATTGTGGTGGTGATGGTGGCATGAAGGGATGAATTTCTGAATCCCTACGCAGACACCTTGAACTCTGCTCATACGTGGAAGCTTGGTTATTTAGTTTGATGTTATTTTAGGCATTTGTTTTCTCTTTATTTTTTATACATTCTTGGGTCTTTATAAATGTTAAATATTTTGTAATTTATCATTTATGCTATCGAGAAAAGTCATATAATATTGATAGAGGAAAATTTAACATTGAATAGAAAAACATTGAAGATAGGTACACTTTTACCAATTTTACTACCAGAAGAAAATCTTGAAATCATTTTCAAGTTGTGCAAAAATTTAGCCAGATGTTTCTATAACCACGTTCATAAAAGTAATGTATTAGAAAGAACCTCATGTCCACTGATATGCACAATATCACTGTGGAAGGAGATCAACAAAATAAATGGTAGTATACACTATCTAAAATAATGCTGTGAAGTACTTCTTGATGAAAAGGTTTACAAGTTTTATAATATATGTTAAATAGTGGAAAATCATACGACTAAAAGATCTCATTTTTATAAAAATGTAACATTTACAAAAATACTGAATCATATGCAACAAACTGTCTGTGGTGGGAGGGGACAGGGCTTTTCATCTTTGTGCTTTTCTCTGTTTTTGACAACGTATGTGTGTATTAGGAATGTGTTTGTCTGCCTGCAAATTACAGAAAGCTGATTTCAGTTGCTCATCAAATAGATTCCCCCCTTCATTTACTGGAAATCTGAGTGTAGATGACACCTGGCCTGGGCTCAGCACTTTGATAATGTCAGTGGGGGAACTGGGAGCCCTTTCCTACTCCCAAGTCTCCTAAAGGGCCGGCTCCTTATCCTGAGGTCTCTGCTCAGCATGTCACCAGCATCTCTGACAGTCTTAGAGCCTTTTCCTCACATTCGCCCCATAAGCCAGAAGATGCTGCAGTTCTAGAGGTCATGGTCATGCCTGCATTCCAGGTAGAATTACTCTGAAGGAGGAAGTGGCAACATGGCAGGTCACCACTTTCGTCTTATCATCAGAACTGGAACCTGTGCCTTCTGCCTCTCCCCAACTCCAAGGGATGCTGCGGACTTGAGTATCTCAGTTATTCCAGCGTTGGCAACAGAGAGATGTCTAGGATTGTGTGGTAGAGTCAACCTCTGACATCTGCCCCAGTATGTATTAATTGACAACAAGGTAACATTTTTAAAAAAGAGATTGCTAATAATCAAGATTATTTTAATGTTCTTTAAAAAGAGATTGCTAACAATCAATAGATTATTTTAATGGAGGCCACATGAATGGTGTAGAGTGTGGAATTTGATGGTACGATTCCAGTTGGTTGGTTTGCTAGTATTTAGATGGTTGTGCAAGACGGTTATAGAGGAAAAGGAAATATCTGAGATGATCAGCCATCCGGAGACTAATACTGCAGTCTAGGAGACATGTCTTATATTCAGAACTCAGTATAATACTGCAGTCTAGGAGATATGTCTTATATTCAGAACTCAGTATAATACTGCAGTCTTGGAGACATGTCTTATATTCAGAGCTTAGTAAAATACTGCAGTCTAGGAGACATGGCTTATATTCAGAGCTTAGTATAATACTGCAGTCTAGGAGACATGGCTTATATTCAGAACTTAGTATAGGGTAGAATACAATAGGAAGAAATATCAAAGCCAATGGTAGAGATAAATATTGCCCTGAGATATCAGCTAAGAAATAAGTGTGTCCAAGGAGTTTCCTGGAGGAGATCACACCCAAGCTGGGCTTTAAAGGATGCGAGGACTCAGAGGAAGGCCTCTTTGAGCATGGCAACAGCATGTGGCCATGCACCTGTCCTGTGGGGGCCAGTGATGAGGTTGGGCAAACTTGAAACCAAGAGTAGGGGGTGCCAGAGCGAGCTTGAAAAGGTTTTCAAACAGATATTGAAGTATGTCCATTCCAAGGTGAAGGAAGCCACATCTTGTTCCAGGAGCTCATAGCTCATCCCTGTGACATTTGTCCTGCTGACTCAGCTTCTCTGCAGGGTGGTTCCTGTCGTTTGCAAGGGGCCTAGATGCCAAGAGCTTGATTCCTGCCGTCAGGCATCTGCCTGCACTTTCTACCCCACTGGGGGCTGCCCTGCTCAGACCTCTGCCTCCTGGTCTCACACACCTACTTTGCCAACTCTGCCGTTTGCTTTCTCCCACCCACCAGCAAGAGTGCTTGGTGATGACTTTGTGAGGCCACCTCAAGTGCAAGCATCTATGAGTTGTGACTTGTGACATGTGGCTGGGGTCATTTACAAGATGCCTCAAGAAGCTGATTTTAGGCAGCCTGGAAACAAGAGATGAATGACAGTTGTAGTATTAACCCAGGAAGCATTGGAAGATGGGGGTACTGTTATCAACGTCCACTGGGAGCGCTGTAGGGGAGATCTGAGTGCTGGAGGACCCATGGGCCAGGGCTCAGTGGTGACCACAGAAAGAGTACTGGATTGAAAGCAGGCTCTGCTACTGACATGCAATGGAAGCTTAGGTCTTGGAACCTTGTATAATCTCTCTGGGCCTCGGCTTCCTCATCTGTTAAATGGAGGTATTAACACTTGCCCTCCTTGGCCGGGCGCGGTGGCTCAAGCCTGTAATCCCAGCACTTTGGGAGGCCGAGACGGGTGGATCACGAGGTCAGGAGATCGAGACCATCCTGGCTAACACGATGAAACCCCGTCTCTACTAAAAAAAAATACAAAAAACTAGCCGGGCGATGTGGCGGACGCCTGTAGTCCCAGCTACTCGGGAGGCTGAGGCGGGAGAATGGCGCGAACCCGGGAGGCGGAGCTTGCAGTGAGCTGAGATCCGGCCACTGCACTCCAGCCTGGGCGACAGAGCGAGACTCCGTCTCAAAAAAAAAAAAAAAAAAAAAAAAAAAAAAAAAACAAAAAAACACTTGCCCTCCTCACTCCAGTTTAACAATCCTTATTTATTGAACACACTTTATATGCCATACTATTTCTAGTCTGAATAAATGAATCAACAAAGCCTCAGGACCCCAGACTCACAGACATACACAAACACACATGCACACACAGAATGGCCATTCTTAGAGGGACCTTGGAGGTGGCGTAGTCCATTGTAGGTAGAAGAAAGGCACAAAGGTTAAGCATGAACGTAATGTATTAATTGGGGAATGAGATATGAGTACCAACCGCCAGGTTTCCTTGCGCGGATCTATCTCAGCACAAGACTTCATCCTTCCCATTCCTCTGCACTCAGTATTCAAATATAAATAAGCCTTAGTTAATGCCTGTCCTCAAGTTGCTCACAGCCTAATGAGGAAGCTGATACAGCTGCAGATAATTGCAATATAAATGGTAAATGCTGCAGCAGTGCTAAGTCAGTGAACCAGTGAAGTCAGGTTCCCAGAGGAGGTGATGTCTGAGCTATGGCATTGTGAAGGGTGGCAGAGTGATGATCAAATCTAAGAGGCAGTTGTTACCTAAAATAGCTGCCAGGGATGTGGATCATTGATACTTTGCTCCCAGTGAGTTATCCTACTTCATCCCTGTAACTTTTCCACCAGTTGCTTCTTGCATGCACAGGTGAGTAGGAAGAATCTGAGTCATTCGGTCAGGAGACCTGGATTCTCATCCCAGCTACTAGTAACTTCCAATGTGGGCATTAGCCACAGTTGTGAGTGCTGTGCTTTGAGAGGTAAAGAGGACATTTGCCATTGAATCCCTTTCTCCATTTAAGGAATCCTCCATCTAAAAATTCTAGGTCAGAAAAAAAGTCCATGTCTCATTGAGAATGTGAAATTTGCCTGTTTCCTGCCCTTTCTTGCAGCTCGGGTGGAGATTGGTGAACTCGGTTCTCCCGATCAGAAGCCCATTGGCCAGAGTATGAGTCAGAAGGGAGTGAGGACCATGGTGAGTCCTCCTGCAGGTGGTAGCTGTCTGAAACAGGGCTGTGCCTCTGAAGTGCAAGCTGCAAAGTCCAGTGTCCACGATAGCAGCACCCACTTTCTACCCTGACCTGCTCAATGGAGTGATGCTGGGCTTTGCTCCTGGACAGTAGTTCTCTAGCTCCCTTACCACACGCATTGTCCTTTGAAGATGCTCCTTTTTTTTTTTTTTTTTTTTTTTTTTTGTAATTTAAGCCTTCCCAGTTTCTGCTGCTTGCTACAAAGCACCTTAATTGCTACCAGTGGTGCAGGATATTTTCATGAGACTCAGGACAGAGGTGCCGTGTTTACTCAGCCGACCATGCTCAGCCATTCACAGGAGGAAGCACACGAGTGAGCGAGTGCAGGAACTGACCAGCTGTTTGGGTGCTGGCAGGAGCAAACTCTGTCCAGGCCCTGTGGCAGCATCCAGGTGGGGGAGCCTGTGACCCCAAGACCCCAGAGGACATGTCACAATACTCTTAGCTCTGAGGTCTGCGGACAGCAATGTGCTTTCAGTTCAATGGGCCCTCTGTCTCATCACGTGGGGTGACTGTCCACTGCCAGTGAGGGCAAAGAGCCAGTGTGACAGCCTTTTTGGGTATCTGCACTTAGTGGCTCCTGAATTCTTGTCCAGTGCCCAAGAAGAATTAGGTAATGCAGGCAATTTGAATAATGGTGAATGCAGACAATTTTATTGACGGATGAAAACGGCTCTCAGTGGAGAGGGGAGCTGGAATTGGGATGGAATGGTGTCACTCTCCCATGAAATCAAGTCGCCTCGCTGCCTCTCTCCTCTGAAGTCAAATCACCTCTTTCTGATGTCCAGTCGCTTCTCTGAAGTCAAGTCACCTCTTCTGATGTCCAGTCACTTTTCTGAAGTCAAGTTGCCTCTCCCCAACATCTAGCCATGTCTCCGAAGTCAAGTCACCTCTCTCCAATGTCCAGTTGCTTCTCTGAAGTCAAGTCGCCGCTTCCCAACATCCAGCTGCTTCTCTTTTCTTACTGGCTGAGTCTTGGGTCTTTATAGGCACAGGATGGGGGCAGGGGGGCATAGGTTGTTTTGGAAAAGGTAACATTCAACTGGTAAAAAGACTTTATTCAGAAAGAACCGATTGGGAGAGAGCAGGCAAACAGGAATAGAAGTTCTCACTTTGGGTTACAGGTTTTAGGCTACTTTTGGCTTGAAGGTGGGGTTTCCACTGGGGACCTGTTCCTGTATGCCCGGAGTTTCTCTGCCTCCTGCCTCTGTCACTAGGGTTTGGACCAGATGCTTTCCAAGGTTCCTTCTAGCTCAGTGTTCTACAACTCTAGAATTTGTCTTTAGATCAACTGGTGCATTGCTGGGCCCTAAATTAATGCTTACCGAGTGAGTGACCAAGGAGGCCAAAGGATCCCTGCCTCGGACGTTCCCCTTGCTGTGCTTTTCACTATCTCACTCAGTGATCACAGATACCCACATGGAGGTAGCAGGAGCCACATCAGCAAGAAGCAGCAACGCCGTTCCACACTGCCCTATGATTTTATTAATGTTTTGAAAAATCGGTCAACATGGAAGCACTGTCTCCCTGCATGGTGTGCATCTGCAGGAGGATGTGCAAGATAAGGAAACCATGGTTTCTGTCCCCAAACAGCAACAGTCTGATAAGGAAGAAGAGGTTAGCACATTTTAAACTTTTAGTGCTAGACAATGTCAAAGAGACATAAAGACTCAGAGAAAGGAGAAATCGGTGAACAGATTAAAAAAAAAAAAAAAAGAAAGTGGGAGGCAGAGTATGAAAGTTTGAGTAGGATTTAGTTAAGCAGAAGGAAGTTCATATTTGGTGGGGAGCCCAGCACAGGTTGGGACCTACAGACAAGAACAAGTTGGAAACTTATTTGTCATTGGGGCATCGAGTTCACATGGGGGAGTGGCAGGAGTAGAGGGGACGTCTTGTTTTCAAGGGCCTTGATTGCTTGGCAGATCCTTCCACATTCTGCTTATAGGTTCAGAAAACAAACAAATGAGCCAGGTATGGTAACACAAGCCTATAATCCCAGCTACTTGGGAGGCTGAGGTGGGAAGATCACTTGAGTCTAGGAGTTCAAGGGTGCAGTGAGCCATGATTGTACCATTTGCACTCCAGCCTGGGCGACAGAGCTGTCTCTAAAAACATTTTAGAGACCCTGTCTCTAAAAAAAAATTTTTTAAATGTTTTTAAAAAATACACCAACAAATAAAGAACACCAACAAACAAAGAACACCAACAAGGGAAATCACTAGACCCAGTTAGGTGGGAATCACTTGAAACCAAAGGAGGAGAATTCAATTCAATAAATGATTTTGCAGACTCTGGCCTAGGCACAGAGATACAGCAATGAACAAAACATAGCCTGTTCTCATAGAGCTATCGTTCTATGAGGATCAAACATATGATATATACACATGCACACACACACATAGCCACATCCATGTCAGGTGGTGATATGCATCTGAAGAAATGGAGCCAGGGAAGGGTACTCAGGAGTGCGACTTGCAGGGGGAGCATGCAGTGTTTGAGGGGTGTTAAGGGAGAGATCAGGCCACCTCTTGGAGAGGTGAAACCAAAAAGAAGAGTCACTAGGGAAAGAGTCATATAAGCAGATGAAACAGCAGGTGCAAAGGCCCTGAGGCACGAGCCTGTGGGGTGTTCATAGAACAACTGGTTGGCCAGTGCCATAGATAAAAAATGAACTGGGGGCTGGGCGCAGTGGGCCATGCCTGTCATCCCAGCACTTTGGGAGGCCGAAGCAGGTGGATCATTTGAGGTCAGGAGTTCAAGACCAGCCTGGCCAACATGACGAAACCCTGTTGCTATTAAAAATACAAAAATTAGCCAAACGTGGTGGTGGTGGGCGCCTGTAATCCCAGCTACTTGGGAGGCTGAGGCACAAGAATCACTTGAACCCGGGAGGTGGAGGTTGCAGGGAGCCGAGATGGTACCACTGCACTTCATCTTGGGTGACACAGTGAGGCTCTGTCTCAAAAAAAAAAAAAAAAGAAAAAAGAAAAAGAAAAATGATCTGGGCTGGGGAGAATGGAGGGTGGCAGGGGACAAAGTCGGAGAAGTCATGGGAGAGGGTAGATCCTGAGAGGGCTCGGAAAACACGTGAGGAAAATAATCAATGTGGTATACTAGCGTACGTGCTACGCACTACAATCCATGCTCCACTGCGGTTGGTGATTCCCATGGGTGAGCTATGCTGGCTGCAATCAAATCCCAAAAGGGCCTGATGGCGTGGAGAGCTTGTGGCTCCAGCTCCTTTCTTTTTCATGTGAAATATCTTTCAGGAAAGCCCCACTTCTCCTGCTTTTCTATCCTGTGGGCTCATCTCACATCAACAGGCCACGAAGCTGGCTAGGGTTTATACCACCTCTGGCCTTATGCTTGTCTTTGACTACATGAATAAAATGCTGATTTTCCACAAGCGACCATTGTTCCAACAACTGATGAAGGTTTCTCCAAGAGTCTTTGCTTTTGAAAATCTATTTGGGCAATCAGCAATTTTTGCTCTCGCTGAGTTTGCCTGTGGTCCTATTATTCTTGAATCCAGTTCATTTCATGCCTTGCCATTGGCTCGGCCTTAACTAACAGTGGTGGCCTGTGTCTTCATGCTGTCTTAGTGCACAGCTTACCTGCACCAAGCTTTACTGCAAACATAGCTGTAAGCTTCTGCCCTTCTCTTTAAGAATACTCCGAGGATCTCGGTTCCCTACCTGCATGAGGGATGGTGGAAGCCTTGCCTGCCACCCCAGTTTTCTCAGAAGCAAATGCTATGAGCATCTGCTCCTTCTAGCATCTTCTAATGATCTTTCATGTCCCTACTGGATGTGTCCCCTTGCATTGCCACCCATGCCCACAGGACTGAGGAAGCACACTCTGTGGTTGTCACTAGTGATCTGAAGGTGGAGGAGTGGTCTTTCAGGATGTTAGAAGAACTGTATTAGAAATGCAAAGGGTGGGTTTTCAAGAAATCATGAACTCCTGTGTCCAGGGTCTGGTTAATCTCAGGCAGACGAGACTGCCAGGTTGCCCCTAAGAAACCTGTGTCTGTTAAGTCCCAAGGGCAGCTCCCTGGAGAGGCTCAGGATGTCCTTTTAAGGAGAGAGCTCACAGGGGCTAGAGGCAGGGCAGGACCTGGGCATCTTCAGTGTCTGTGACCAAGGTGCTGGCACCCTCCAATTGCCCCCAGCCCACTCGGGCTCTGGAGTTTCTCAGTGATGTCCTCCCCTTCTTGAGTGTCCCTCCACTTCGCACACTGTGTGTGAAGAAATGCCTCCCCATTGAGAAGCATTTCAGTGGGGTGCGCAAGCACACGGGTTCTGAGCCAGAATGCCTGGCTTTCTTCCGGACTCTAACTCCCTAGCAAGAGACCCTGAACAAGTGACTTGACATCTCTGTGCCTCAGTTGCATGATCAATAAATTGGAAGTCATCAGAGTTCCCACTTCAGAAGACAGTCATAAGGATTTTATATGTGAATACGTAAAGCTCTTAGAATTATTAGTGCGTGAAAAGCAGGGAGCACACATTGTTGATATAAATGACCTCACAGGATTTGTTGGTTCTATCCTGAGGTCTGATGGTGCCTCACAGGTACTTGCCCACCTCTGGCCAGATTTCCTTCCACGTGAATTATACTTGGCAGGTATAGGAACTCTTGTCTTCTTAAGGAATTTTAAAAAATGGATAAATGAACATAGAAAGCCTCAGATCTTCAAGCAAGAGAACAAGTTCTCCTTTGTGCCCATCTCCCTGGAGTTACGGCTTCATTTTGCCTGTATATAGAAGAACCCACAACAAGAGAGTTTAGGGTGCATGACAGTACAAGAAAATGGCTTATGCAAACTGTGACCCTCAATGAATACATACAGTTTATATTAGTCTGTTTTCACATTGCTATCAAGAACTACCTGAGACTGGGTGATTTATAAAGAAAAGAGGTTTAATTGACTCACAGTTCCACATGGCTGAGGAAGCCTCAGGAAACTTACAATCATGGTGGAAGGAGAAGGGTAAGCAAGGCCCATCTTATATGGTGGCAGGAGAGACAGCGAGAAGGCGGAAGTGCCAGACACTTATCAAACAACCAGATCTCGTGAGAACTCTTTCATGAGAACAGCATGGGGGAAACCACCCCCATCGTGCAATCACCTCCACCAGGACTCTCCCTTGACACGTAGGGTAACAATTTGAGTGGAGATTTGGGTGGGGACACAGAGCCTAGCCATATCACACTAGTTCTTTCACTAGACCACAAGGAGACTTAAAAATAAACAAGGCATGATTTCTGCCCTCCAAGAACTTACAGTCCTATTAAAAGACAAGATTTTCTAAACGAGATGCTGAGTCACAGGGAAGTATAAAGAAGTAGAGTATCAATGATGGGTGGTCTACTCTTGGGGAGAGTCTTCCCTGCAGAGATGGGACTTCACGAACGGGTACATTGGACAGGTGGAAGGAAGATCATTTCAGCAGGAGGGCGAACCTCAAGGTAAGGATGAGCATAACCTATTTATCCATGGACAGAGCCGGGGAAGCAACTTTACCTCCCAAGGAGATCCCAAACCAAAGGAAGATGCATCCATTCTATTCACCTGCAGGCCTTCCTCTTGGATTGGGGTAGATAAGAAGCCTGGGCTGGGCATGATGGCTCACACCTGTAATATCAGCAGCTTGGGAGGCTGAGATGAGTGGAACACTTGAACCAAGGAATTTGAGACTAGCCTGAGCAACATGGTGAAACCCCGCCACCACAAAATACAAAAAAATTACCCAGGTGTGGTGGCATGCACCTGTAGTCCCAGCTGCCCAGAAGGCTGAGGTGGGAGGATAGCTTGAACCCAGGGAGGTGGAGGCTGCAGTGAGCCGGGATCATGCCGCTGCACTCCAACCTGGGTGACAGAGTGAGACCCTGTCTCAGAAAGAAAAAAAAAAAAAAAAGGTCTGGGGTCTATAGGACAATAGAGAACTCTTAACGCATCCTCAGGTTTAAAGTGTACTGCAAAGGACAGGTTTAACAGTTATCAAGGCAGTATTTTAAAAATAGGTATTATCTTTTATATTCTTCACAATGACACTAAAGTTGGTTCTTCTGCACATATTTTACAGATGGACTTATGAGGTCAATGGGTTTACTTATAAATTCCTGGTTGCTGCTCCTTACGCTTCCTTTACATCTCTCCTCTATCCCCATCCATATCGCCTGCCTGCTTCTAGGAGCTGTAGAACCAGCAATCGAAAGCTTCTTTGCTGCACTAATGCAATTGCATTTCCTCAGGGTGAGTGGTAGGAAATCTCTGGTTCAGGCAGTGGGGAAAGGCAGGGAAATTGCTGGTTATATTTAGTGTCAGAGGCTCTGGGGGAGGAGCCGGGGGCTTGGCAGAATTTCCTCACAGCTTGGAGGCCCCTGGAGGCCCGGGGCACTGCCTGCCCAATTCTCAGTGTTCAGGCACAGATGGCCCTCGTCAGCCCTTGAATTGGTGCGGGTGAGGGGGGAGGGGGGAGGGGGCGCACGGGTTCTCACTCCGGTGAGTCTAGGGGGAGGGATCTCCAGAGGTCCCTACCCAGCTGGCCACCTCCTGCCCAAAACTATTCAGTATAGAAGAGGGAGGGAGAAACACCAGATGGGCCACAGGCTTTGGGCCTCAAGGTGTGAATTCTGTCCTAACCTCAGTCATCTTGGGTACAAGAGGAGAGACACCTCTTTATTACGCAGCTGTTTGTTTTGTGATTAACCTAGGGGGCTTGGAAGGCATCCAGGATAATTGCCAAAGCCGGGCAGCCATCTCTGCTGCTGAGATCCTTGTGGGGTGGGAAGGAGTCCTGGGAGGCAGGGGCGTCTCCCTGGAGTTACAGCTTCATTTTGCCTGTACGTAGAAGAACCCATAAGAAGAGGGTTTAGGGTGAACAAGTGTATGGGAAAATGGTCTTATGCAAACTGATCTCTCAATTAAATATATACACTTGGCCTTTCATAAGACCATGAAGAAATTTGAAAACAAGATAGGATTTCTGCTCTCTAGGAACTTACAGTCCTGTTTAAAGACACGAAGGAAAAAACGAGATGCCAAACCACAGTGGGAGTTCAGAGAAGACGATGATGAGTGTTGGGGCATTCTTGGGGAGTGTTTGCTGCAGAGATGGGACTTGATGCATCAGTACATTCATAAAGTGTCTACGGCTGCACTGGGATGCTGAGCCCCTAGACACCACAGGTGGCATTTCAGCTATGAGTGAGGGGGGCATTTGGAAGGGGAGCCCTGAAGGGGAAGACGATGGCCCAGAGAGAATGAAGCCAGCACTTCCTAGCCTCTGTGTGCTGCAGTCCAAGGCCTTGCGGGGGGCGCACTGCAAAGCAAAGTTCTGAGAGCCACGACTCAGGCTTAGCGGGCCAGAGTGAGCTTGGCAGCTGCCCTCTTCCCAGCAGGCTTTGCCCTCTTCCCAGCAGGCTTTGCTCTCTTCCCAGCACGCTTTGCTCTCTGAGGCAGTCATTCCCACCACACAAAAGCTGTTCTGTGCCTCCAGAAGGTGCTTGGGGCAGGAAATGAAGAGTGGAACAGCCCCTATCAATCCAATAGGATTGTCGTTTCACGCTGGCATGGAACCTCACGCATCAAAAGAGCTGGAGAGTGAAGCCACGCGTGGGCCGTAAAGGTAAGCAGCTCTGCTCTGCCTGTGCTATCAAGCAGGGTGCCTGTCCCGGGACAGCCTGGAAGCTCCCATGGTCATAGCTACGAGGGAATTGAAGGGAGAGGGCGAGAGGGAGTGGCTGGGGAGGTAGAAAGAGAAGGAGTCACACTCAGCCCTGGGGTTTGAGATCTTGTTCTCCCACTCACTAGCTGAGCAACCTTTGGCGAGCTGCTTCAATCTCACCCAGCCTGTTTGTTGACAAAAATGGTGGGCTTATCACCCACTTCCATGCGGTCTATTTGAGCATGAAATGGATAAATACTGGTAAATGTGCAGTGTAGACTGTCAGGTACTAAAATACGTTTTTGCTGTTGAGTTGTTTACTGCTATCGAAAGAAGGTACGGTCAGAACAAATTTGGGCCTTCTATGAGCTCCCCCAGGCCAGGAGAGGGTAGCGTAGCACTGACGATACTGGAGGGAGGATGCTAGCTTGAAATACACAAGAAAGAAAGATGCACCTTACTTTCCAACTACCCGATCTCCCTGGTCCAGTGGGTAGAGAGATTATGGGATGGAAAGAATCTTCAGCCAGTTCCAACCTCTGGGGACTTCGTGCTGAGTTATTTCTAGGGATTTTTCTAATGCGTGGGCACAGGAAGCATTTTAGACAGGGTGAATAGAGCATGATTCCCCATGAGACTGTTTCTCAAATGTGCACAGATACTGTTGTGATTATTAAAATATTAAGTAATTTTAAAGCATCACAGAGTTCGTGGTGGCTTTTGGTTTGAGGAATTTTCTTTTTTTCTTTTCCTCTTTTTTTTTTTTTTTTTTTTGACGGAGTTTCGCTCTTGTTGCCCAGGCTGGAGTGCAGTGGCACAATCTTGGCTCATTGAAACCTCCACCTCCCAGATTCGGGTGATTCTCCTGTCTCAGCCTCCCGAGTAGCTGGGATTACAGGCATGCACCACTACGCCTGGCTGATTTGTATTTTAACTAGAGACGGGTTTCTCCATGTTGGTCAGGCTGGTCTCAAACTCCTGACCTTAGGTGATCCGCCCGCCTCGGCTTCCCGAAGTGCTGGGATTATAGGCGTGAGCCACTGTGCTTGGCCAGTTTGAGTAATTTTTGTTAAACAGGGATGATTTGGTAGGGATGCTGGATTATTTGTTCACTCTACAAGGTGAGTGGGGACCACTATTGTATGGCGGCGCAAATTGTATACAGAATGCATTTGAGTAGTGAGGGGGTGAAGGAACAAATGCATGGGGGACTGAGGGGTGCCATGGAGAGGCGGTGTGAAGCCACACACAGGAAGAGCCTGTGCTTTCGGATCAGTTTGAGCTGGCTTCAATTCCCAGTTCTGCCCCTTATATAGGCCTTGGGTAACAAACACACCCTTTGTGATCTTTATCCTTCATAGAATTCATGAGGATCAAATGAGATATTCTTTTAAAGCCATAGCAAGTCCTTGCAAATATGAGTTGAATAATGAAAAGATGGCATTCCCTCTTTGACAAGATATTTCCCTTCTTGTATTTTCTGTAGTCCACTGTTCCCTACATAAGGATCTCGGAGAAGCAGGTCTAAATCTGGAAGGTTTAATTAAGAAGAAAACCAAAAAACAAGCTATTTGTATTTTAGCTTGTTTTTTCTCTCAAAGGAGCAGGGAAGCTGAGGAATTTCAATGACTTAACTGTAGCCTCACCTTCCTTGAAGAAGGGGACCACAGGATTGCCACTGGATTTTTGGGGCTACCTCTTGGTTGTTGGGTTGAGGGTTCAATACCTGAATTAGACATCACTTCCACCATTAGCAGCTCACAAGACTGCTGGTGCTTAAGGATTATGAGAGCGTCCATTCCCTGAGGTCTGGGACTGCCATTCATCTCCGGCATAGAGCAGATGCTTACGTTACAGAACCCGAGAGAGGGTTCTTGGATCTCACCCAAGAAAGAATTCAGGGTGAGTCCACAGAGTAAAGTGAAAGCAAGTTTATTAAGAAAGTGGAGGGATATAAGAATGGCTCCTCCATAGAGAGAGCAGCACCGAGGGCTGCTGGTTGCTCATTTTTGTAGTTACTTCTTGATTATATGCTAAAGAAGGGGTGGATTATTCATGCCTCCCCCTTTTAAACCATATAGGGTAACTTCCTGACATTGCCATGGCATTTGTAAACTGTCATGGCACTGGTGGTGGTGTGGCAGTAAGGACAACCAGAGGTCACTCTTGTCGTCATCTTGGTTTTGGTGGGTTTTGGCCAGCTTCTTTACTGCAAACTGTTTTATCAGCAAGGTCTCTATGACCTGTATCTTGTGTCAACCTCCTAGCTCATCCTGGGACTTAGCATGCCTTAACTGTCTGGGAGTGCAGTCCGGTAGGTCTCAGACTGATTTTACCCAGCCCCTACTTAAAATGGAGTTGCCCTGGGTTACATGCCTCTGACAATCACAGTTTGTGGCTAAATGAATGAGTGAGTGAGTGATTGAGTGGAGAATTCACACCTTGTCTTGCCCATGCCATCTCACTTCCAGGACAGCTGCTGGGGACTCTGGAGTGGTCTCTGTCTCCTTCTGCTTGGGCACCCAGGCCTCTCCTTCTGCATGGGCAACACCCAGGGTCACCTAAAACTCCAGGTTTGGATCCCAGTTTCTTTCTCAGATGCCAAATATTCGGGAGCAGTGCTTTTCATTGTGTGCCTGATCCTGGGGCCTGAATCTCCACCTTATTCCCTGATAATGGGCAAGGAGATGTCTTTTTCCTGAGGCAAGATGCAGTATGAAAGCCCTGCCAAAATCATGGGCTTCATGTCCCCCTCCCACTCCTCTTCTGTACTCCTTTTGAACCAGATCGAGTTCAATTAAAAGAAAAAAGAAGCATGTTAACCCAATTCACATCCCTCACATTAAGGTGCTAATAACTTGGAGTTAGACCTCCTGGGGAACATTTGCATTTTAATAGAGTGTGCTTAGGGCCATTCATGCTCTGGTCGGGGGACATGTTTTGAACTGGGAGCCTGGAGATTTGGATTTAGTCCCCAAGCTACAATTAGCCATTTGCCCTCGGGTAAGTGATTTCTCTCTCTCTTTCTCTCTCTTTCTCGCTCTCTCTTCGTCTGTCTGACTGCTTAGACTCTCCAACCAGTCCCCAAATTTAAAAGTTTGGACTAGATAATTTATCCCACATACTTTATGAGACAGGTACTATTCATGGTCCCATTTTACGATGAGAAAACTGACGCCCAGGGAAGTCAAGTATCTTAGCTAAGGTCAATCAGTACTAAGGAGCAGAACCAGGATTCAAACTCAGGCAGTATGATGCAAGCATCTTACCCACCTCACACCATTCAGCCCCTCCCTCTCACATTTTCCCAAAATTAACAATCCTGTGTCATCACGAGGAAGAGCTTTGGGATGGGGTGGGGTGAGGGCCAAGGGAAAAGTTGGCTGGGGACCCATCACGGAGCATCACCTCCTCCTCTTCCCTCTTCTGTTTCCTCTCCCCACCCACCGGCCACATAAGCTAGAGCTGGGCCATTTGCTAGACAGAGGGGTGGTGTTTACAGTTTCGTGAAAGGCAATCGCTAACCCCCTTGACCAACCATCACACCCTGTTGAACGTAACAGGTAACATCCTGCACACACATTCAGAGCTGAGTACTTGACAGCAACTGTTTCTAATTTGCAGATGATAGTGGGTTTCATGAAAACAAAGATCTTCCTGCAAATCTTGTAGGTTAAAACTAAATAATGAACTGCATGAAAGTGAAGTACTCAAAATACAATTGGACATCAGATATGGTGATGAAAAGAAACTAAGAAGTGCACCCAGCAGAGTCAGCTGCCCTGCCCTTTCCCCAGATGTCTGGGGATGGGAATCCTACCCTCAGTGGGTTATGGTGCGGGAGCTGTGGGTTGGAGCGATGGTTGTGGGAAGAACTTGGCAGGCATAGTGGTAAAGGGAGTGAAGTGGGAGAGAAAGTCAATTTCCAGTTCTTTGAGACGCCATTTCCATGGAGTTCAGGAGACTGCATGGAACATAGATTTAAACTCAGAAGCTAGGAGTATCCTGAGGACAGACACAAAGAAACCCCATGGTCCGAAGGCCTACCAGAGAACATGCAGTTCAACAGGACTGAAAAGAAAAACAAATGTAAAAGTCGTCTTCTCTGTGTAGATCTCTTAAGACAGAAGTGCCAGCAGCTACAGATCCTTCTAAGGTGCCAGGCAATGCTCTAAGTGGATGTCACCAAGGTCCTGTAGCCAGGAGCTATTTGTATTACTGTCCCTACTTTGTGGAGGACTCAGAGCACTCATGTTAAGACACTTTCTCCTGGTCATAGCTGGAGCCCGTATTTGAAGCAGATAAGCTGGTTTAGGGATCCTACTCAGCTGGTTGAATGTCATGGAGGAAAGGACAGTGGGTGTTAGAGGGATTTTCCTCAGTCCAGATACCTGAGTCCAGCCCCCGGGGACTTCAGGCTGGGTCATTTTGTCCTTAGTCCAATCTTGGAGGACCAGGCACCCCTGCGGATGGGGCAAGGAGGAACCTGGGTCGCAGGTGCTCTGTGTGTAGACTTCATCTGCTCTGCCTGCTTGCTGCCTCTCCTCAGTCACCTGTGCCTCCTGGGTGTCAGGAACCACTCAGCGATTTACTGGCAAATTGTTTATCTGTCTGGCATTCCTCTCAGCAGGCCTTGAGTTGTAAGACTTGTCACCTGATAAATTAATTGCCCTTCCTCCAGACGTTCCTTTTTTTGTGCGTGTGATGATTTTCATCTCTCTCTCTCTTTTTTTTTTAAATTGAGTTCTGGGATACATGTGCAGAACGTGCAGGTTTGTTACATAGGTATACATATGCCATGGTGGTTTGCTGCACCCATCAAGCTGTCATCTACATTAGGCATTTCTCCTAATGCTATCCCTTCCCTTGCCCCCCACTCCCTGACAGGCCCTAGTGTGTGATGTTCCCCTCCCTGCGCTCATATATTCTCATTGTTCAACTCCCATTTATGAGCAAGAACATGCGGTGTTTCGTTTTCTGTTCCTGTGTTAGTTTGCTGAGAGTGATGTTTTCCAGCTTCATCCGTGTCCCTGCAAAGCAAAGGACATGAACTCATTCTTGATGGCTGCACAGTATTCCATGGTGTATATGTGCCACATTTTCTTTATCCAGTTTATTATTGATGGGCATTTGGGTTGGTTCCAAATCTTTGCTATTGTGGATAGTGCTGCAGTAAACATACGTGTGCATGTGTCTTCATAGTAGAATGATTTATAATCCTTTGGGTATATACCCAGTAATGTGATGACTGGATCAGATGGTATTTCTGGTTCTAGATACTTGAGGAATCGCCACACTGTCTTCCACAATGGTTGAACTAATTTACACTCCCACCAACAGTGTGAAAGCGTTCCTATTTCTCCACATTCTCTCCAGCATCTGTTGTTTCCTGACTTGTTAATGATCGCCATTCTAACTGGCATGAGATGATATCTCAGTGTGGTTTTGATTTGCATTTCTCTAATGACCAGTGATGATGAGCTTTTTTTTTCATATGTTTGTTGGCTGCATAAATGTCTTCTTTTGAAAAGTGTCAGGTGTAATTAACATGTTTAGGTGTAATTAACATGTTTAAAATGTGTTCTTCCATATGTTTTGACACATGCATACACCTGTGAAACCATTACTACAATCATAACTGTGACCATGTCCATCACTACCGAAGCTTCGTCATGCAGTTTGGTGACCCTCTGCTCATCCCTCCTACGTCCTCCTCCCCAGGTGATCACCCACCTGCTTTCCATCTCTCTAGACTGGTTGGCAGTTTCTAGGATGTACATATAGGAAATCATACATGCCTGGCATGGTGATTCATGCCTGTAATCTGAGCACTTCGGGAGGCCAAGTTGGAAGGATTCCTTGAGGCTAGGAATTCAAGACCAGCTTGGGCAAAATAGACCTAATCTCTACAAAACACAAATGAAAACTTAGCTGGGCATGTTGGTGCACACCTATAGTCCTAGCTACTTGGGAGGCTGAGGCAGGAGGATTGCTTGAGCCTAGGAATTTAAGGCTGCAGTGAGCTATGATCATGCCATTGCAGTCCAGCCTGGATGACAGAGTAAGACCCTATCTCTAAAAGCAAACAAACAAAAACAAAGCAAAACAAAAAAAGAATTAGAATTATAGGGTATGTAGTTTTTTTTTGGTCAGCTTCCTTCACTCGATACATTACTTTGACAATTCAAATATTTTAATTTTAGAAAACAATGACAATTCAAACATTTTAATTTTAGAAAACAATTTTCTATTTATAATAAAAAGTGAAAGCAAACAATATATCCATTTAATTGGTAAAAAGTTTCATGTCCATTAAATTTGTGTCTGTATCATCCTTACTGTGATTGCTACTGACAAAGAACAGCACATCCCTTTGAGATCCATCCAAATTGTGGTGCACATGAGTAGTCCATTCCTTGTGATAGCTTAGTGTATTAATCTGTTCTTGCTTTGGTATAAAGAACTACCTAGGACTGGGTAATTTATAAAGAAAAGAGGTTGCTTTTTTTTTTGCTTTTGTTTTTTTTTTTTTTTTGAGACGGAGTCTCGCTCTGTCTCCCAGGCTGGAGTGCAGGGGCACGATCTCAGCTCACTGCAAGCTCCGCCTCCCGGGTTTACACCATTCTCCGGCCTCAGCCTCCCGAGTAGCTGGGACTACAGGCGCCCGCCACCGCGCCTGGCTAATTTTTTGTATTTCTTAGTAGAGACGGGGTTTCACCATGTTAGCCAGGATGATCTCGATCTCCTGACCTCGTGATCCACCCGTCTCGGCCTCCCAAAGTGCTGGGATTACAGGCTTGAGCCACCGCGCCCGGCCTAAAGAAAAGAGGTTTAATTGACTCACAGATCCACATGGCTGGGAAGGCCTCAGGAAAATTACAGTCATGGTGGAAGGTGAAGGTGAAGCAAACACGTCTTACACAGCCAGAGAAGGAGGAAGAGAGAGAAGGGGGAGGTGCTACACACTTTTAAATAACCAGATCTCATGAGAATTCACTATCATGAGAACAGCAAGGGGAGATTCACCCCAATGACCTGGTCATCTCTCATCAGGCCCCTCCTCCAACACTGGGGATTACAGTTTAACGTGAGATTTGGGTGGGGACACAAATCCAAAGCTATCACTGAGGATTGCTCCACGGCATGGATGCCCTACCCAGTCTGCCCACCCAGACCCAATCCAGCTGCGTCTGGAGACTGACACTAATCTGCATCTGCAATGCTCCAATCGGCTCATTGTCACCAAGAACTGTTTGTTGGAGGGAGAAAGGCCTAGCCAAAGTTCCTTATTCACCATCAGAGAAATAAAATGTCACAGCTGGAAAGACCCTTGAGACCAGTGGGTCCCTGTTTGGGGCTGAACTGTGTCCCTTTCAAATCTATGTGTTCTCATCCCTAGTACCTCAGAATGTGACTGTATTTGGATACTGGGCCTTTAAGTAGGTAATTAAGTTAAAATGTGGTCAGCAGGGCAGGCCCTAATCCAATATGCCTGATACCCTTCTAAGAAGGGGAGACTAGGGTAAGGATACACACCAGAGGGAAGACTGTGGGAAGGCAAAGGGAGAAGACGGCCATCTGCAAGCCAAGGAGAGGGAGACCTCAGAAGAAACCAATCCTGCTAACACCTCAGTCTTGGACTTCCAGCCTCCAGAATTGTGAGAGTGTCCATTCTGTTGTTGAAGGCACTCAGTCAAATGCTTTCTTATGGCATCCTAAGCACACTAATGCATCCCTCTATTACCCATTCAGTTCAACAAGCATTTGCTGAATGCTTTCTACATGACAGGCTGGGTCGGGGATATCTTAATATAGAGGGAAAAGATGAGGTTTCCATCATTTAGAAACCTCTGGCCTCCTTGTGTCATTTTGCGTTTCAACAAACCAAGGCTCAGATGGCTGAGCTGACTTGCTTGAGATCATAATATCCTACTTCCTCATTCCTTTTGTCGCCTTGCCAAAGGGGACATCACAGTGTGACCCAGTGTGTGGGCGTTGAGAAAAGCTTAGTGTAGTGGTAAAGTGCCCTGAAGCAGGGGTCAAAAAAGCTAAGTTCTAGTCCAGACTCTGTCCTTATTTGTTGTGTTGCCTCTAGCTTTCATCAGGCCTCTATGAAATGGGCATGGTGATCCTCATCCAGCCTTCTCCATGGGTGACCATAAGAACCAAAGGAGAAAATGCAGGCAAAGCTCCTAGTGGAAAGCATAATGATTAGGATGGGAGGAGCCTGCAGGGAAGCCTGCTGGATGCCATCCAGGACACACTTGCTCCAGGTCTGCACTTGCCCTCAGAGCAGGTGTCTGCCATCTGGCTTCGACAAACCCTGCTGTTCTGTGTGTGCTAATGACACAGGCCTGTGGAGCCCTCTTCAGTTATCTTTGGAGACCCAGACACAGGGGCCCTGGCTCTAGAGACAGTGCTGGCCCTTGTGGCACTTTAAGTATATGGAAAGACCCTTGAGACCAGTGGGTCCCTGTTTGGCACTGAATTGTGTCTCTTCCAAATCTAAATGTTCAAATCCCTAGTACCTCAGAATGTGACTGTATTTGGAGATTGGGCCTTTCAGTAGGTAATTAGGTTAAAATGAGGTCAAGCCTGCCATGGAGGTGTACTCTATGTGCCCTGTGAACTTTTGGTCACCCGCTGTGATGGCTGATCTTAGGTCTCAACTTAGCTATGCCATGGTCCCTAGTTAATTGGTGAAACAACAGACTAGTTGCTTCTGAGAGTGTAATTTTTAGATGAGATTAACATTTAAAACAGCAAACTTTGAGTAAAACAGATTACTGTCCATAGGTGGCGGGCCTCATCTGATCCGTTGAAAGCCTTAAGAGAAAACAGACTGAGGTCTCCCAAGAAAGAGAGAATTCCTCCTGGAGACCGCTTTTGGACTTGACCTACAACCTTAACTCTTCCCTGGATCTCCAGCCTGCCAGCCTGCTCTGCAAAATTCAGACTTTCCAGCAACACAATTGTGGGAGCCAGTTCCCTAAAATACACATATCCTGTTGGTTCTGTTTCTCTGGAGAACTCTGACTAATATACCCCACCTTGTATCAGTCAATGTGGGCTGCTATAACAAAATACCACAGATGAGGTGGCTTAAACAACAGAAATTTATTGCTCACAGTTCTAAAGACTGGGTAAGTCTAAGATCAAGATGCCCACAGATTTGGTTTTTCCTGGCTTGCAGATAGCTCCCTTACTGCCTTGCATGGTGGAGAGAAAGTGAGTTTTGGTCTCTTCCTCTCCTTACAAGGGGAGTGATCCTATTATGGCAGCCCCACCCTCATGGCTTCAACTAAACTTAATTACCTCCCAAAGTCCCACCTCCGAATACCATCACACTGGAGGTTAAGAGCTTCAACATATGAATTCTAGGGGAATACAAACTTTCAGTCTGTAACACCCTGTTATCCCCATTCTCAAATAACTCTCATTTATTGAGCACTTACTATGCTTACTAGCCATTGTTCTACACATTTCATATACAACCATACGTGAGTATTATTGTCTCTGTTTTACAGTTGGTGACCCTGAGGCACAGAAAGCTTAGGGAATTTATTCAAAGTCACACAGCTGGTGAGTGTCTTGGAGTCTACTTCCTTGACCTCTGTGCTGTGCTGCCTTTTGGGTCCAAACCCACAAACCTGAACATAAAATGAGTGCTTGCACCAATCCACAGAACAGAGACAGTGCAGCCTGTCAGGTGAGAGCACCGGTCCTCTGGCCACAGGAGGGACAGGCAGATTTCTGGGAATGGTACCCTGTCAGTCATGACATTCCTGCTGAAGCTGCATCAACTGAGAACTGTCTTGCTCCTACTTCTTCCCTGGGCCACTAGGGCCTTGCATGGATGCTGGCGCTCAGGGAGTGCTGATGGGCAATGAGGTAGATGGTCAGACAGGGACCTACAAAAGCAAGCCTAGGCAGTGCCTCCCATTCCAGCCTCCTGTGATGGAGAGGACAAGTCCTTTACATAATCTAAAAGAAATTAGCAACTTCTGGCTCAAGCCTGAGTTTGCATGTTTGCCTCCCTTGCCTCCTGAATCCCACTGACATGACAGCAAAGATATAAAAAGGAAATCAATTCGTAACTGTGCTGAGAACAGCAGGGGTGGCCCTCTGTGCCCAGAGATTCTGGTGAATTTCTGAAAGACGGAAGTAGAAGGGAACATATGGAAGAACAAGCTACAGTTTAGAACATGATCAGGAAAGTGCTGCCGGCAACGAGGGAGCAGATTACCCTCAAACACTGGGTGAAAAATATTTACACCATGTGCAGTATTACTTTTATGATGATGATGATAGATATAACAAATAATACATGTTCTCACTTTCAATCTGCTGATAATGGGCTTGATGACATTGAGATGTTTTTCCTCAAGGTGTGTTAGCTGAGCCCTGGGCAGCTGCTGTCATGCTTCTGTGGGCAGGCGCTTTCAATCTTGGAATCTATGGACTTGGTAAAGGGCCACAAAAAGCTTCTGAGGTCATCTGCGAATATTATTGCTTCTGTGGGCGTTTTCCTGGGGGTACTTGGGTACATTGCTTTGGCCAGATTTGCAAAAAACTTCATGGCCCAAGGCCATCATTCACTGTCAGAGTTTTATGATGACTTTTCCAGTTTCCCATGGGTTGGGCTGTTGGTTTATCCAAAGTCATGTAGCAAGGCCAAGATGGAGCTGTCATGGGGCCACAGATCTCAAGGCTCTGAGTTGGTGCTCTTTGCTGCTTCCTCAGTATCCTCACAAATGAAAAGGGGCACATCCATTCTCTTAATGAGCAAAGCAGCCAAGAGTGGCAATGAGTTCAGACTCCTCTAAAAATCTGGTCCATTCTGGGTGTGGTGGCTCACACCTGTAATCCCAGCACTTGGGAAGACTGAGGCAGGAGGATCACTTGGTGCCAGGGGTTCAAGACCAGCCTGGGCAATATAGTGAGATCCTGTCTCTACAATTTTTTTTTTTTTTAAATAATGGTGGCACGTACCTACAGTGCCAGCTACTTGGGAGTCTGAAGCAAGAGGATGACTTGAGCCCAGTAGTCCCAGGCTGCAGTTAGCTATGATAGCAGTGCTGCAATCCAGCTTGGGTGACAGAGCAAGACCCTGTTAAAAGAAAAAATCTGGTCCAGAAACACAGGGTGTGCCCTCAGAAGAAATCTTGTCCAGATTCCAAATTGCTCACATGTGCCTTGTCTCAAATAAGAACTATCATTACAAAGGGAGTGGCAGAGGCAAAGGACATTCCACTGCTTTTTATTGTTCCCTATGACCTCCCCAAGTGTTTCTTCTCTGCAAATGCCCAGTAAGAGATGGCTTTCCCTCCTCTGTATTACCTCTTGGAGAGTCAACGCGTCCAACTGAGCCTCTCATTGGCACTAATTGATGCCATTGGGTAATCCTTAATTACTGCCCACAGTTCCTCAGCATGTAATGAGTGGTGAGCCAGTGCCACGAGGTTCCAACCAGCAGGCCTTAAAAATCTGAGCTGTTGACACGAGTAACTGGAGCTGCTCTCTCTCTCTCTCTGGGTCCCTCCTTGCCTTGGAGCTGTGTCATGCTGGGGAGATTTGCCCAACATCTGCACACGGACCCGTGGAGGCTGCTGGTGCACATCTGTTGGCCATCCCTGGCCAGAAACCACAGCCATCAGCTGGAATGGGCTTAATGGCCCATGCCTTGTCTCAATCTGTAGGCACGTCTAAAGATTTGGCTTTGGGAGGTTCCTAGCTAATTGGCTGCCAGCTGGCTTCTGGATAGACAACTGTCTTTTGTGGTTATCCCATTCTTGGCCTAGGTGGACATTTTCAAAGTTCTTCTAGCTTTAAATTACTCCTAGGCAGTTGGAGGGAGTCAGGAAGGGTTTGCCTAAGGTGCCATTTTCACTCTAAGTTCTCATTTAAGGCAGGTTGGTGCTAGAGGAAGGTCACGCCCTTTGGGTTCAGACAGACCTTGGCTTATTTGGAGGACTAAATAGGTTAATACAGCAGGCCGCCCCTTATCTTTGGGGGCATGTTCCAAGATCTCCATTGGATGCCTCAGACCATGAATAGTATAGAACCCTATATATATTGTTTTTTCCTATACATATGTAGCTATAATAAAGTTTAATTTATAAATTAGGCACAGTAAGAGATTAGCAACAACTAATAGGAAAAGTATTATAATAATATACTGCAATAAAAGTTATGTGAATATATTCCCTCTCTCAAAATATCTTAGTATTTTCAGATGGTGATTGACTACATTGAACCCATGGGGAACAAAATGTTTTCTGCAGTAACTGAAATGGAAAAAATGGAACCAAAGATAAGGGGAGACTACTGTACACATTTAAGTGCTAGGCAGTATGGCTGCCCTGTAGGAAGCTCTGTGGGTGTAACAATTGTTGTGGAGATTAGAGATTATGCCTCTAAAGCCTGGTAAACAGTAGCTAGTACTATTATAAGCCTAGTTCAGCACAGGCAGCTTCCCAAACAAAAATCACCGCTTTACCCCCACTCTGAGCGTATTGTCAAATTTGTGCGCTTTAGAAACTGGTGCTCTAAAAATCACCTTGGATATGGGAGCAACAGGCCCGAACTCTAGTGTTAGCTCTGCCATTAATCGGTCACGTAAAGGCCAAGTCACTTAATCTTTTTTTTTTTTTTTTAGACTAAGTCTCGCTGTGTCTCACCCAGGCTGGAGTGCAGTGGTGCGATCTCGGCTCACTGCAACCTCTGCCTCCTGGGTTCAAGTGATTCTCTTGCCCCAGCCTCCCAAGTAGCTGGGATTACAGGTGTACGCCACCACGCCCAACTAATTTTGTATTTTTAGTAGAGAGGAGGTTTTACCGTGTTGGTCAGGCTGGTCTCGAACTCCTGACTTCAAATGATCCACCCACCTTAGCCTCCCAAAGTGCTGAGATTACAGATGTGAGCCACCATGCCCGGCCAACTCACTTAATCTTTAGGGCTTACTGTCCTCAGGTGAATTAAACATGGAGGAGTCTGCACTGGGTTAAAGGGTTAAAGGATGTCCTGGCAACATGCATGTCCATCCAGAACCTCAGAATGTGTTCTTATTTGGAAATAGGGTCCTTGCAGATGTAATCAAGTGAAGGTGGGTTCATATTGGATTGAAGTGAGTCATAATCCACTATGACTGGTGTCTTTAGAAGAAAAGGACACATAGAAATTCAGAGACAGAAAGACACACAGGGAGAATGCCATGTGATGACAGAGGCAGAGACTGGAGTGATGGGTCTATAGCCAAGGGACACCAAGGATTCCCAACTACTAGGAGCTGGGAGAGGCAAGAAGGTATGGCCTCCTAGAGCTTTCGGATAGAACAAGTCCCTCCTGATACCTTGATTTTGGACTTCTGACATCCAGAACAGTTAGAGAATAAATTCTTGTTATGTTAAGTCACCCAGTTGTTAGTACTTTGTTTCAGTAGCCACAGGAAAATAATATAGACCCTAAGGAGGCTTCCAGCTCTGCTATTCTTAACTTACTGGGACACAGAAAGCTCTGTCTCCTCATTTGACATTATCCACCTCCTTTCACCACCTTGATCTCTGAAGGTGCTTTAGACTTGGCCTGTCCCCTAAAAAGCACAGAGGGAAAGGAAGGAAAGGAAGTCAGGTGGAAGATGAGGTGCGGTGGTGGAAACAGAGGTCGAAGTGGCAGATGCAGCGCTTCCTGAGTCTGGAAAGGTGGGAGGGAATGAAGAGTCCCAGGGTGGAGGGAGAAGGGCCTGCTTCCTTTGTGGGGCCACTCTCAGAGGCAGTGGGTCACCGAGGCTCAGTCATAAGTGACTGAGGTGATAAGTGGCTCTGTTAAGCAACAGTTGAGGTCTTGGAGCCTCGTCATTTGGAAAGGGATTAGGTTTTGCCATTGAATCAAGTCTGAGGATTTGGGGTTCTTTGGTCCTGTATTTGTCAGTGAATTTATAGGGCAAAATATTTAATAAGCAATTTGTCTCTGGAAGGGGAGGAAGGAACTAATGTTTTGAATTTCAGACGAGATCCTTTCAAGTCCTTTCCTTCGATGAGAAAATAAACAAAGATGAATAGTTATCTCTGCCCATATGGTCTAGAAGTGGATATAGAAGGCAGGACCTTCTGTAGGCTGGACATTGTGCTGGAAATTTTTACAAATTAAACAAACTTTACTCCTGAGAGTAACTATGGTAGCTCCTAAGAACTCCAGCTTGCAGATGAGACTCAGAGCTGTGAATTAGCTCAGTCAGATGACTGACCAGAGATCCATCCAGGGATGAAGCTGACTAACTTCCAAGACCAGACTCAGCCAGCAGCGGTGGCTCACACCTGTAATCCCAGCACCTTAGGAAGCCGAGGTGGGCGGATAACCAGAGGTCAGGAGTTCGAGACCAGCCTGGCCAACATGGTGAAAGCCGGTCTCTACCAAAAGCATCAAAAATTAGCTGGGTATGGTGGAGCATGCCAGTAGTCCCAGCTACTGAGGAGGCTGAGGTGGGAGAATTGTTTGAACCTGGGAGGTGGAGGTTGTAGCGAGCCGAGATTACATTACTGCACTCCAGCCTGGGTGACAGAGCCAGACCCTGCCTCAAAAAACAAAAACAAAAACAAAGCACCAGAAAACCAGGCTCTTAGCATTCAATGTAGCCCATTCTCTCTTTTTTTGTCTCCATACTTCCTCTTCCCTCAAACTTGTATTTATTCACTTAGAGCCCTCACCTGCCATTCTCACTAGCACAGAAAAATTTGAAGAATCATACAAGGTCAGAATAAGAAGGAACTTGCCCACCTTTTCATTTTAAGCATGAAGAAACTCTTTTCTTGCCTCACTTTCCTCAAAGAGAGCTGTTCTTTAATCCTTTAAATCTCTTACAGCCAGGTTGCAGTGGCTCACACCTGCAATCCCAGCTGTTCAGGAGGTTGAGGCAGGATAATTGTTTGAGGCTAGAAGTTTGAGACCAGCCTGGGCAACATAGCCAGATCCTGTCTCTTAAAAAAATAAACAAACAAAACCCACAAACGATTACATCTCTGAAGTGTCTGATTCTCTAAAGACATAGAGAGAGGCAATGACCACGTCAATGACATACAGCCAGTGAGGATGAGCCCCGGCTTGGATGGAGAAATCCAGCTTTATTAGTCCCCTAGACCACACAAGCTTTGGCAGAACTTCATGATCCAAGAAAAGCCAATGAAGAATGGAAAGCTTCCATCTTCTGCATCCTTATAATTTCTAGGAATCAGATGAAATTCTTTTAAGTCCTTTCCCTTGATGAGAAAATAAACAAAGATGAATAGTTTTCTCTGCCTACATGGTCGAGAAAAGGATACAGAAGACAATGCCTAGAAATGGAGCCCATCAAGGTGTAGAGCACATTCACTTGCTTACAAAGCCTGATAATTTAGAAATCATTAATGAGAGGCAAGCCAGGCACAATTTCCCATTGTTCTTTTCCAGAGAAAAATTTCCACTTTTATTTTTGGCATTTTTTTGAGATATTGCTTATAGATAATAAATGGCACCCATAATATGCCATGTAATGGTGGTACATTAAAGCACCATCTAATGTTTTGACTTACATATGCAACCATAAAGCTATCACCATAAATGAGATGCCAGACAGTTTCATCATCCAGCCCCAAAGACTTCCTAGTGTCCCTTTAGAATTTTTCTTTCCCTTTACTCCCAACCCCAGGCAACCACTGATGTGCTTTCTGTCACTGCAGATTACTTTAGTTTGCTTTTTTATTTTTAGTTTTTATTTGAGACAGGGTCTCGCTCTGTCACCCAGGCTAGAGTGCAGTAGCGTGATCATGGCTCACGGCAGCCTCGACCTCCTGGCCTCAAGTAGCTGGAAGTGCAGGTCCGCACCACCACACCTGGCTAATTAAAACACATTTTTTGGCCGGATGCAGTGGCTCACACCCGTAATCCCAGTACTTTGGGAGGTTAACGCAGGGGGATCATTTGAGATCGGGAGCTCGAGACCAGCTTGGCTGGCATGGTGAAACCGCGTCTCTACTAAAAAAAATACAAAAATTAGCTGGGTGTGGTGGCAAATGCCAGTAATCCCAGCTACCCAGGAGGCTGAGGCACAAGAATTGCTTGAACCCGGGAGGCAGAGGTTGCAGTGAGCCAAAATTGCGCCACTCCACTCCAGCCTGGGTGACAGAGCAAGACACCGTCTAAAAACAATTTTTTTTTTTGAGAGATGGGATCTCAGTATGTTGCCTAGGCTGGTCTCGAACTCCTGAGCTCAAGTGATCCTCCCTCCTGGGCCTCCCAAAGTGCCACTGTACCTGGCCTAGTTTGCATTTCTCAGAGTTTTATATACATGAATCATATGATCTGTATTCTTTTTGTTGCTGTTGTCTGGAGTATTTTACTCAGCATAGTCATTTTGAAATTTATTCCTGGTGGTGTCTGTACTGACAGTTTATTCTTTTTAGTTTAGGAGTGGCATTCCATCGTGTGGATATACCACAGTTTGTTTATATGTTTGTCTGTTGATGGGCTTTGGGGTTGTCTTCAGGTTTACTGTTTTTTTTTTGTTTTTTTTTTGAGATGGAGTCTGGCACTGTCACCCAGGCTGGAATGCAGTGGCGCAATCTCAGCTCACTGCAACCTCCGCCTCCTGGGTTCAAGCGATTCTCCTGCCTCAGCCTCCCGGGTAGCTGGGATTACAGGCCGTGCCACCACGCTTGGCTAATTTTTTGTATTTTTAGTAGAGATGGGATTTCACCGTGTTAGCCAGGATGGTCTCGATCTCCTCACCTTGTGATTCACTGGCCTTGGCCTCCCAAAGTGCTGGGTTTACAGGCGTGAGCCACCATGCCCAACCCTACCATTGTTTTCAACATGCTACTCTCAAGCATATTCCCTTTGGTACTCAGGTATGGCTGAGTGCCACTGACCGGAGCACCCTGATTCATTTCCCTCTCTGGGCACCAGGACATGACTTTCCAAGTCCCAGAAAGCCTGAGTTTGCAGAGTCCCCTGGTTCCACCTAGAAACCTGGTAATCAAGTCTCCTTATGAGTAAATAATACAACCTCATATAAGCGATTAGGACAGAACTCCACGTGCTGGACTAAAACAAAAGGATCAAGCAATAGGTCTTGAATGACTGGACAGTTTCCAAAATTTACTTCCAAAGACAGAAACTGAAAAAATAGCCAAACAAAAATCATTATTTCCCAAAGCCTGTTTGAGAAAATCACTTGTTCCTCCAGATGATAATAGATGTTTTGCAAATAAAAGCAAAACCCTAGACTTTTTTATTACTTAAATTTTAGAAATACCAAGTTAATCAAATTTAAGTTTCTTTATGACAGGACCTCTCAGAGCCTTTACCATGTTAATGATGTTCACTATAAATTCTGAGAAGGTTACATTTAATTTGAAATTTCCTCAATGTATTTGATCCCTGAACAGTTTTCCCCTTGTAAACTAGTGTTTCATAAGGACACACTTTGGGAAATGCTCTTTGAGGGACTTAATACTCTCTAAAGAAATTTTAATATGAAGGAAAAGGAAAGTAGGTAATAACATGTAAAAATTAAGGCAAATTAGATTCAGGTTTTGTTTTTTTCCCCCTCCTTCAATAGGTGATCCTGGCCTCAGATAGTTTCTTTCCTTCTTTTTCTTTCTATTATTTTTTTTTCTTTTTTTAAATAGGGTCTTCCTCTGTTACCCAGGCTCTGGAGTGCGTGTCACGATCACAACTCACTGCGGCCTCAATCTCCTGGCTCAAGCGATCCTCCTGCCTCAGCCTCCTGAGTGGCTGGGACTGCAGGTGTGCACTATGATGCCTGACTAATTTTTAATTTTTTTGTAGAAATGGGGTCTTGCTACGTTGCCCAGGCATGTCTTAAACTCCTGGCCTCAAGCAATCCCCTCATCTCAGCCTCCCAAAGTGCTGCGATTACAGGCAAGAACCACCACACCTGACCTTATCATAGTTTTCTAACTCCTTTGCCCCCAATATGACCCCAACATTTACATTAATTTTTCTCATCATAAATGGCTCTTCAGATCCCTTTCCCTATGATCCCAGAACTGTGACAGGCAGTTGTCCTCTCTGCGAGCTTCTCTTGAATTTTGCCCTTTCTCATCACTCCTGGAGGAAGGGGTGGCAGTGGCACTGTGGGGCCACCCCTCGGTGGATGGGGAGCCACTGTGTGCCGTGGTTAGGCTGCCTTCAACAGGTGTGCCTCCGTGAAGCTAGCGTGCTGCTGCTTATGGATTCTATAAAGCACCATCTTTCTGCTTTATAAGCTCTGTACTGTAATCCAAACTCCATAAATGAGCAATTCCTTTGCATAATGAACGGATGAGGCTGTTTTATGCACTTTTATGTTGTTCCAAGTCTGTGGTTTTACTAAATTTCCACCTCAAAGATATGTAATTAGAGCCTCTGCAATCTGCTATCCTGGCCCTTCCCACCCTCCTCTGGAATTCACAATCATCTCGCAGGCTGGTTTCTGACAGGAGCAAACACAGAGTAGGGGACGCGCATGCGTACGTCTGTCTGTAGGTCTCGCGTGGGTAGAGGGACGTGCCTCTGTCTTTTGGAAAGTGGGATGGACGGGGCTGGGTTAGCAGAGGTCTCCCTTTCACTGACCTCCGGCTTTCCAGCTCACTATGGGGCTCTTTGGTTCTCTGCCTCCCAGTCCCCGGAGTGGTCTGTCTCCTCACTGTGCTCTGCAGAAGGCACTCATCCCTCCCACCTAGGCTTTGCCCATGCTGTTCCCACTGCCAGAACAACTTTCCTTCTCTGGCCCAAACACATTTTCCTTCAAGACCCAGCTCAAGTTCCCTATGTTTGTAAAATATTCTTTCTCCTTACTGGGCGACAGAGTGAGACTCCATCTGAAGAAAAAGAAAAATTCTTTTTCCTTAAGGATCTTTTTGTCTTTCCTTCCTTCTCTTTTTCTTTCTCTCTCTCTCCTTCCTTCCTTCCTTTCCTCCTTCCTTCACTCCCTCCCTTTCTTCTTGTTCTCTCATTCTCTCTCTTTCTCCTTCCTCCCCTCCTCCCCTCCTCCCCTCCTTCCCTCCTTTCCTTTCCTTCCCTTCCCTTCCCTTCTTTTTTGAGACAAGGTCTGGCTCTGTCACCCAGGCTGGAGTACAGTGGCATAATCATAGCTCACTATAGCCTTGAACTCTGGGGCTTCAGTGTGATCCTCCTGCCTCAGCCTCCTGAGTAGCTGGGATTACAGGTGCACACTACTACACCCAGCTATTGTAAACTATAGTTTTAAAGATGAGATTTTGCTATGTTGGCCAGGCTGGTTGATACTCCTGGCCTCAAGTGGTCCTCCTGCCTCAGCCTCCCAGAGTGCTGGGATTATGGGTGTGAGCCACTGCGCCAGGCCAGGACCTTTCTTTTCTTATTCTTGTTGCATTAAGTCGGTACCGCAAAGCTCAGCATTGTTAGTTTTGTGTGTATTTGTGTGACTAGAGGTTAAGCTCCTTTACAGCGGGGACCATGTCTTACGCTCCGTTTTAGAAATGCCTGATATGTAGCGGTCGTCTGGCTGCTTTTAGTTTGGGAAGACAGATGGAAATGAGTAGTATCTTACGAGGCTTCAGATAGAAACTCCAAGCTTCTATAGCCCTTTCTGTATCTTTATTCACTGCAATTATACAATTTCTCAGTTTTCTAGTGGAAAAGCATTTGGGAGGAAGTGGAACCAAAGCAGGTCTTATCCAAGGTGAATGACAAGCAGCTATATGAGGATGGCCTTACTCCCAGCCGGCTTAGTTTTCACAACAGGCCCATGTGCCTCGTGCAGTCTTCTGTGCAAAGTCCTTCCATCCCTTGTCCTCAGCTTTGGAAGAAGATCCTGGCAGATCCCATATGGAAGATGGTGCCAGAGGTGGTGAAAAAGGCTGGGAGTTTGGGAAGCAGATATGTTTTGGTTTAGTTCCTTTTTTTTTTAACGGGGTCTCACTCTGTCACCCAGGCTGGAGTGCAGTGGCATGATCTCGACTCACTGCAACCTCCACCTCCCAGATTGAAGTGATTCTCCTGCCTCAGCCTCCCAAGTAGCTGGGATTACAGGCATGTGCCACCACACCCGGCTAATTTTTGTATTTTAGTAGAGATGGGGTTTCACCATGTTGGCCAGGCTGGTCGCGAACTCCTGAGCTCAAGTGATCCACCTGCCTCGGCCTCACAAAGTGCTGGGTTTACAGGTGTGAACCACCGTGCCCAGCCTGGTTTAGTTCTTGAACTTTCTCACTATGAGACATTGGGCAGTTTAACTCACAAGTCTGGGCCCTGCTTTCTTCCAGTTTAAATGAGACCGTAAGATACCCAATGCCTGCAGTGTAAGGTGGCTGGGAAGATGGACCCTCCATAATGGCTGGTCATGACGGTCATCAGGAAAGTGGTGGCCATAGATGAAGTGCAGAGAGAACAGATATGATGGCGCCTTGCTCTTTCCAGTCAGACTCACATCAAGGTGAAGTCGTCTTTTTCCATAGCTATTTCTGAGGCCGACTCAGGATCATCTTACAAAACATCATCTCCTGTGAATTCCAGCTGAAGTGTGCTAGCCAGGTCACTTGAGACCCTTCAGGCACATGGGACCCAGTGTGGCCCAGATGTCCCAGGCCAGTCTCCAACATGCAGCAGTGGTGCCTTTGTTCCATCTCTGGCTTTCTTGCCTTACAGTGTGATCCAGTGGTCTCATCTCCCTTCTCTGAGTCCAATTTTCTGCCCCAGAGGCACTCACCATCCACAGTCAAAAGAGTGTGTATACACATATCACACATACATATATGTGTTTTTGGGATAGGGTCTCGTTCTGTAGTCACCCAGGCTAGAGTGCAGTGGCGTGGTCACAGCTCACTGCAGTCACAACCTCCCAGGCTCAAGTGATCCTCCCACCTCGGCCTTCTGAGTAGTTGGGACTATAGGCTTGCCACGCCCAGCTTATTTTTCTATTTTTGTAGCGATGGAGTCTCACTATGTTGCCGGCGTTGGTCTCAGACTTCTGGTCTCAAGTGATCCTCTTGCCTTAGCCTCCCAAAGTAGAGGGATTACAGGTGTGAGCCACTGCACCCGGTCAAGTTAAGACATTCTTGTCAACAACTCTGATTATTTACTTTTATTTTGGTGCATCCAAGAAAAACTAGCAGAGTGGGCGTTCCTCTAAATCCTTGACATTGCTAAGCACTATGTGAGTTTCTTTCAGTTCCTTAATTTTCTCTCTTGTTGAGAGAAAAGAAAGAATAAAGTCAACTTCACCAAATAAATTCTATGCCAAATGGCTCAGAAAGCAAAAATCTAAAAGTCAAGTGTATTAAAGCTTTGAACTCATTCACTGATTCAATTGTTCACTTCATTAATCCTGATGCTAATATGCACATACTCAATTATGCACACACACATACACGTAACACACAAATATACCTACACACGTATGATAATCTTTTCTTTGTAACAACCACCCTCAAAGCTTGGTAGCTTAAAACAACAACCATTTTATTTTCTCAGAAGTCAGCAGTTCCCCACTCTGGGCAGGGCTCAGCTTTGGACAAAGATCCCTGCAGGAAATAGAAGGTGAGCAGATGGTGCCATGGGGGATACTTTCTCCAGAGGTCACTAACATGGGTGTATTCCTGGCGTGGCTCAGCTGGGCCCCTTGGTCTAAGGTGGCCTCATGGATGCATCTGGTGCTTGGTGTTGACTGTTTTCCATGCCTCTCCCCCTCATGATCTCCCATCCTCAAGGCCAGCCCAGCCTTCATCACACGGCAGTGGAGGAGTTCTGATTTAGGAGAAGAAGAGTGGAAGCTGCAGGTCCTGTTGAGACCTGGACTAGGAAGACACACAATGCCACCTCTGCCACATTCTAGTTGTCATTTCTGGTTGTGAAAGCAAGTCCCAGGGCCAGCCGAGATTCAAGGAAAGGGGAAATAGACTCCAGTACTTGATGGGTGCAGCCAAACAAAGTCATGTTCGAAGGCATGTCCACGGGGGCAGGAGGGATAGTTTTTGTGCTCATTGTCTATTTCTTTATCTATAACTTATATCGACATATAGTCTATACCTATAGATTTATAGATCTGGACATGGATATATAGTTATAGATAGGTGGATAAATAGATCTTTTTTTTTTTTTTTTTTTTTTTTTTGAGACAGGGTCTCACTCTGTTGCCCAGGCTGGAGTGCAGTGCAGTGGTGCAATCACAGCTCACTGCAGCTTCGACCTCCTGGATTCAAGTGATCCTCCCACCTCAGCCTCCCAAGTAGCTCGGACCACAGGCACAGGCCACCGCGCCCTAATTGTTTTATTTTTGTGGAGAGAAAGTCTCACTGTGTTACCCAGGGCTGGTCTCAAACTTTTGGGCTTAAGTAACCCTCCTGCTTCAGCCTCCCAAAGGGTTAGGATTATAGGTGTGAGCCACCATGCCTGCTCAATCTATCAATATTTTGGAATACAGACCGTTCCCTACGACAGTGGTTCAACTTACAATTTGTCGACTTTACAAGGGTATGAATGCAATAGGCACTCAGTATGCTCCTCGACTTACAATGGGGTTAAGTCCTCATAAACCCCTCCTGAGTTGAAATTATTCTAAGTTGAGGAGCATCTGTGTATAAATATTTATATAAATACACACCCGCATCACATCATCTTATCCCTGTGGAGCTTATAGTCTAGTTGAACAGACCTAGTTTGATATTTGAGAAGTGACGTGAGGAAGTTGCTGTGTAAGTAAAAAGCAAAAATGAATGCGGCCCCAAAGTGCTGAATGGGGAAAAAAGTGATCTTTGTGGGCCGAGCGCAGGTGAGAAGTTGCAGAGAGTTTGAGGTTCGCTTTCCAGCATACACGAAGGCAAGACCAGACTAGAGGAGGTGGGGGATAGGCATCAGGAGTGAAATAAATAGGGTGGAAGTTAAATCGGGTCAGGCTAAGGGGAGGGTCTTAAATGCTGAGTGAGGAATTCAGGTCTGGATAAGTGGGAGCCATGGAAGGATATTGAGCAGAGGGGTGATATTTTTCATTTGTTCTGGCAGTGAGCTTCTGGATTATTCCTTCCTTCTTCTTCCTATCCACAGTCACCTGTCCCCTGTCTTCCCCAACCAAGCCTCATGCCTCAGGGAAAGATTCTTCCCTGTTTTTTTTTTTTTTGTTGTTGTTGTTGTTGGTAGAAGGTTGGCAAGTAATCCCTGATTAGTGAACTGAAAATGCTGCTTGCTGGAGCACCCTCTGGCTTGCCCCAAACTGAACTTTTGACTGATCCTGAGATTTGAGGGTCATTCTTTCATCCACTCTTTTAGTTAGCTCACATGTGTTATGTGCCAGCTCTCGGCCAGACATTGTACTATGCCCTATATTTATATTTCCTTATTTAACCCTCAAAACCAAGCATCACCTTGGACGTGAGAAAAAATGGTGGTTGAGGGCATTGAGGAACGTATTCAAGGTCACACAGCATTCTAGATTCAGATGTAGACCTGGCCTTCAGTTACCCCCTCCCACCTTCAAGTCCAGCCTCTTTCCACTTTCCCATCACCCACAGGGAGGAGTTGGCTTGGCCAAGTGAGCTTTTCTAGGATAGCTTCATGAAACAGCTGCTGTTTGAGTGGGTTCTATTCTGGGCATGTTTACAGGACGCTAGGGGGCCACTAGGCTTGTTCTTCCCGCCCTCTGTCCAGTGGCAGTGACAGCAACCTCAGTCCTCTCCCAAGGACAGGTGGCAGCAGCATGCCTGTGCTGGTGAACACTGGAATGAAAGCACTTGGGATGCAGGAGGAGAGGATGGAGGAGGAGGAGGAGGAGGGGGAAGAGTGGGAGGAGGATGGGAAAGAGGAGGAGGAGGAGAAGAAGGAAGGGAAGGAAGGGGAGGAAGAGGAGGAATAGGGGGAAGAGGAGGAGGAAATGGTGGAGGAGAAAGAGGAGGAGGGGAAAGAAGAGGAGGAGGAGGAGGAAGAAAAGGAGGAGGAGGGAAAGGAGGAGGAGGAAGAAAAGGAAGAGGAAGAAAAGGAGGAAGAGGGAAAGGAGGAGGAAGAGGAGGAGGGGGAAAAGGAGGAGGACGAAGGGGAAGAGAAGGAGAAGGAGGAGGGGGAAGAGGAGGAGGAAATGGAGGAGGAGGGAAAGGAGGAGGAGGAGAAAATGGAGGAGGAGGGAAAGGAGGAGGAGGAGGAGTGGGGAGAAGTCGGCGGCGGGAGCAGCCTTCCTAACACCTAGAGGGAATAGTGAGATGGTTTGGCAGCAGCGAGTAAAGAGGCCATTGTGGACAGGCCAAATTGGGTGAAACTGAAGGAGGTTTTTCTCTCAGATTTTTACCTTAGAGATTTACTTTCCTTGGCATGTTCTATCCCGAGGGCCTCATGCATTCGTTTGAGCTCGCTTTCACATTTTACCTACAGACTTTATAGTGCTTTTACATCTATTTTATTATTTTTTCATAAGATCCCTAAGACAAAGCTGGTTGTGGGGACTGTCATTCCTATTTCACTCATGAGGAAACTAAGATGCCACATCAGGAAAAGGTGAAGAGGGAGGGAGGGGAACATATTTAATGAGCACCTACTATGTGCCTGGCCTCTGTCAAGTGTTTTCAAGTAGTGACTCACTCATTCTTCTCCATAATGCCATTGCAATGATTAGAAAACAGAGGCACAGAGAAGGGGAGTCTCCTCAAACAAAGCGTATTCCTTCCAAAACCCGGGTAAAATGCAGCACTGCAGACACCCAGGGTTTGGCTCTGGCCTCCTGGAGGCCCCACCCTGGGCCTCGAGTTTCAGGTAGCCCCTCACTAACCCCGCAAGGCTGGGACAGTAAGGAGGGCAGAGTGCTCTGAGCTGTCTGGGCTGGAGGTGCACCCACTGTTCCACCAAGCCCCTCCCGGCTCCTCTATTGAAAGGACTCCAGCCTTCGTTCCTGCCTCCTCCCACCTGCTCTCTTCCAGAGCAGCCAGCCCTAGCTCCCACAATCCCCTTTGGCAATTGGGGGCACGGATACCTCTAGCTCAAAGGCTCAGGCCTGGGGCTTTCCTCCAGACACAGCTGGGAGGCTCTCCTTCCTCATCAGGGTTGGAACCTCCAGCTGCTTCTTGTAAAGGCCACAGGCTCTCTTACTGATTTGCGCCAGGATCTGGGGTCTCTGAATCCCAGAGTTCTAGATCATTTAGACCCCCAGACACTTCACCTTTCTGTGGCTTAGTCGTCTTCTTTACATGATAGGCCAAAGAACCTCACCCCCCAAAAAACTCGTCAAAAAAGTGAGAGAGAATGAAGTCAAACATGGAAAAATACCACTCATTCCACAAGCTTTTACTAAGCACCTAGAAGCTGCCTAACATGGGCCAGCAGTAGAAAAATCCAGGAAAGTTCAAAGCTTTCTCAACATGCTAAGCAGATCAAATATCCACACAGATAATAAGAATATAGTAATGAAGAAAGTGTTTCAATATCTCACTTCTTTCCCTTTTTGACCCACAGTGGCCAGAATTCATTCATCTGTTCATCTATTCATTGATCCATTCATTTGTCCATCCACCATCCATTCATCCATCCATCCACCCACCCTTTCTTCCTTCCTTCCATCCATTGGGTCACCCAGTCATTATTGGAGTACAAGGTACTAGTCTAAACACTGGGGAAATGAAGAGGATACAACACAGAACCTGCCCTGGGAAGGAGGGAGGTGACAATATAGCCAAGGCAGCAAAATGCAGTGCAATATCAAGCTATGGCTTAAGGGAGAACTGAGGCTATAGAATAATGCTCACTACACTCAGTCGTGGTAATGTCTGTGTGCCTCCGTCCCACTCACCTGAGGTCACACAGTCTCCCTATCCGTACAGCTCAGCATAGTGGCTGGCCCCACGTAACAGCTCAATCAATGCTGAATGAAAGCACTCGTGAAATAAAGCAAAGAGTGTTGTAATTTCCTAAGTCTACTTCCTCATGTGAGAAAATGGGTGCTAATAATAGCCTGGGAGAGATGGAATAAGTTCAGTTCCATATGTGCTTAATGAGATACAGTGCCTGGATCAACAGATATTACATATTCCCTTTTTGCTTCCTTCCATAGCTTGGGCATGTCTCTTTCTCATTTTGAACCAGTTTTTTTTTGTTGTTGTTGTTGTTTGTTTTTGTTTTTATTTTTACAACTGAACAATGAAGGGGTGAACTGAAATCCTGACCATTTGGATTCCAAATACGAGATTTTAGTCTAGTGCTAGTTGTTCCCGAGAAAAGGCTCTCATGTGCATTTCGTAGATATTATTTAGCACTCACTGCATATTAATTATCAATTAAATATGAATCATCTGTGGGATGCTTCAGGCTCCTCAGGGATCATACCTTAGTTGCCTAGACAAGTACAATAGGGAATTTTCCTAACGGTGAATGCAGTACCAACAGCAGAAGTTATTATTATTATATATATTTGTTTCCCAAATATACGCCACTGTTTTTATTGATTTTGGGATGGCTTTTTAACTATTACCTCAGATGTAAGTCCAAGAAGCAAAGATGCTTAGATGAGAGTTTGATGTTAACAAATATGCAGAGGGAATGCTGCTTTTGGTGGTGCAAATGGCATTTGGGGGCCCCCTGCTGTTAGACCTACGGGGTTTGTACAAGAAAACCCTGGTGTTTGGTCTGCATTGCCCCCTGGTGGTGAGACTGATTTTTGATGGCGAGGGAGGGCTACTCCTGGGCCAAGTCACAGAGTCATCCAGCAAAGCTCTTAAGAACGAGGATATGTGGACCAAAAATAAAATTATAAGCCCCCCAACTGATGGAATGGACTCTACTCTCAGCCAAGGGGACCCCAATAAACCTGAAAAACTAGTTCAGGCCATGATGGGAAGCTGGAGGCTTGGCAGTCAGACATGCTTCATTATATCCTCTCCCTTTTGGAGTTTAGACACAACTGACCAGCATTAATATTAAAACAGATCCTAAAACTGATGGAACAGACTCTTTGTAGCAACAAGATCCCAAATTCCAACCTGACTCTAGTATAACATCATATGACAGATAACAAGGCCAAAGAAACCAAAGTATTTACTCCAAAGTGAAAGAAACCAAAGTATTTACTCCAAAATATATTTATTTGATATAAGTTGAAATGTCCCTGCAAAGCTCTCTCTTGTGGGGAAAATTAACATTATAAAATGAATCCCCTTACTTTCTAGGTCTTTGTCTGATTCTGAAGAGATTGACTGAGAGTTTAGCACATTTTAAAGTTCTGAAAAGGAAATATTTGCCACCTATTGACTCTAATGATGCCTCTTATGAGAATTCATCTACATAATAAGAACCTTGGTCTCCACAACCTCTTACCTTAACCCAGACACTTCTTTCAATTGATTCAAGGTCTTTAGACAATAACTTAACTCAACCAATTGCCAATCAGAAAGCCTTTGAATCCACCTATGACCTGTAAGTTCCCCAATCCTTTGAGTTGTCCTGTCTTTCCTGACAGAACCAGTGTATTGATTGATGTCTTATGTCTCCTGAGGACATATAAAACCAAGTGTAGCCTAACTGGCTTGGGGACATGTTCTCAGGACTTCCTGAGGCTGTGTCACCGGTCATGATTCATAATCATGGCAAAATAAGCTTTTAAATTGATTGAGACCTATTTCAGATACTTTTTTGGTTTACAGACATATCAGTTCTGGTAAATTTACTGAATATTTGTTATATAGTCAAAGACATTGTGGAGGTCAGACAAGAAGAGTAAGGGGCTGGGTATAGTGGCTCACACCCATAATCTCAGCATTTTGGGAGGCCAAGGTAGGGGAATCACTTGAGGCCAGGAGTTCAAGACTAGCCTGGTTAACGAAATGAGACAAGCCCCACTCATCCCTACAAAAAAATAAAAACAAATAGACAGGTGTGGTGGTGCATGCCTATAGTCCCTAGCTACTTGGGAGGCTGAGGTGGGAGGATTGCTTGAGCCCAGGAGTGTGAGGCTGCGGTGGACTATGATTGTATCACTGCACTCCAGCTTAGGCATCAGAGCAAGACCTTGTCTCTTAAAAGGAACAAATTCTAACCCCAAGGAATTTTTTTTCTGGCCTTCTGACCTTTTCCAGGGGAATATCACTGTCTTCTGAACTTTTCCTTCATTGTTCATTCAGTCATTAATTTTTTAACAAACATTGAGCACCTTCTATGTTCCAGGCACCATAATGGATGCTGAGGTTATAAGCGTAGATCAAAACCAAACCACAAACTTTATCCTCGGGGATTTTTACGTGCTCAAATACCTATCTTCAGGCTGGCATTCTCATAGTCCTGTAAAACTTTACTTATCACTGGGGCCGAGGAATCCCTTGCCAAAGGCATTGTGTGGCTAGAGCTTAAGATATTTTCCTTTTATGGGGTAATGAGTGCTTATGCAAGAGGGAACTGCAAAAGAGATGATATGGTTTGATTCTGTGTACCCACCCAAATCTCATCTTGAATTGTAATTCCCATCTGTTGAGGGAGGGCCCTGTAATCCCCACATGTGGAGGGAGGGAGGTGATTGCATCATGGGGGCAGTTTCCCCCGTGCTGTTCTCATGATGGTGAGTGAGTTCTTGTGAGATATGATGGTTGTATAAGTGTTTGGAAGTTCCTCCTTCATTCTTCTCCCTCTCACCACCTTGTGAAGAAGGTGTCTGTTTCCCCTTCTGCCATGATTGTAAGTTTCCTGAGGCCTCCCAGCCATGCGGAACTGTGAGTCAATGAAACTGCTTTCCTTTAAAAATTACTCAGTCTCAGGGAGGGTCTTTACAGCAGTGTGAAAGTGGACTAATACCAGAGAGAAATCTCAAAGACTGAAAGGAATGTATTAATAATGATAGAATTTCAGATATTGTGCTGTGTTTTGAGGGTGGGAGATTTGGGAGCATAGTTGGAAAGTTTCTTGCATTCCCCAAAGAATACCACCCAAGCCACTTTCTACTCTGCCTGTGTCCCTGCCTGGCTCTGCCATTTGTGTCTCATACCCAAGGTTGGCTGGGGTTACGCTGAGAGTTGTGGGAGCTGTGAACTTAACCCTGGAGTTCAAAACAGAGCTCCATGGAATTTCTTCTTCCCATATGAAGAAGAAAAAGAATCCCAATTTTAGTTGCTCTTTGCTTCTGTCTTCAAGGAGTTTATAATATTCTGAGAGGAGAGAAATTATACATATATGCACTTACAAGAAAGGCACAGGGAAGGATTAGAGAAATTCTAAGTGTGGAGAGGCTGTTTACAGCTGGAAGAATTGGGAGAGATTTCAGGAGAAGGGCTATTTGATTTGTTACATCATTATTTGGGAAAGTCAGGCCTTGCTTCAGTGAGAAGCTTGGTGATAGAAGAAAATGTTTGAACTGCAATTGGGGAAGTGAAGCTTAATCAATGTTCCAGCACTAAAAGGCTCAAGGGAAGCATTCTCATTTGGCCCCTGGAGACGATCCTGGAAATTGCTAGTCTAATACACAGCATTCATTCACAGCCACCCCACCGCCCTACCTCCACATGCTAGTGGATCTGGTCACTGTGCTGAATGTCACTTTTCTGGATGGCCTCTTCTGCCATCTGCCTTAGACCCAGCAGTCCTATTAAAACCTTGAGTTTCTGTAAAATTTGCATATGGTGGCCTGGTCAGCTCAATAGCCAGTTTCTCCCAAGTCACTTTTCCTTTTTCCCTAGATATTTACCACTGGGCTGTATTTCATGACTGGCGGAAAAAGTGGGAATTAACTTTTGTTTGGGAAAAGCTAATGCTTCAGTTTTGTCTTCTATATTTTGAAACTGTGTTGGGTTGTTGGGGAGTGCAGTCATATTGTTGTGCATCTTGTATGTACACTTTTTGAGAACTGGGAAAAGTGAAAGGTAGCCCAGGCTTCCATGATGAAGAAAGAACCCTAATGAGACCTGTGGTTCTCTCAGAGACCTCACTGGTTGAGACAGGTCACAGGGAGAAACTGGAGTGCAGTTTTAAACCATTGCAATGTTGAACTTCCACAGTCATGACACTAATTGGTCCTTGGCACTTGGGTTTGGTGTTCCTCTTCCTTCTGTCTCAAGAGGGCAGTCTGGCCACAGCTCTTTCCGTGGAATGAGTGGGGTAGGAGTGTGAAGATCTTGATGGTCATATGATGCCCTTCTTTCCCTTAATTTAGGTTTGGGAGCCGAGAGAACAAAAGATCTCACATGGGTCTTCAATTCTAAGTCACATGTTCCTGATTTGGAGTCTACAGGGCTTGCAAAACTGAGAGTCATGCCATTGGTGTGTACACGCTCTCTTGAAGACCTCATGGAGAGAACAAGTGATTTCCTGGGCAGGATTAGGCATTCCTGGATCCTCAGTCACCAGATGTCAACATCTGTTTGTTTCCAATGAACTGTTGATTGAACCTCTTTCTCTCTCTGCAGCTCAGCCTCCTTAGCAGAGGACTTTTAAAATCTGTTCCCAACTGACCAGGCCGTTTTCATCTTCTCTGCCATTGCTGCTGGCCATACAGAACCTCTGAGCATCCTGGACCTTTCCCTAGACTCTTTCAGGATGTCCAGGATGTCCTGCCCCTTTACATGCTATTTCTTCTTCCTGGAATTTCTTTACCATTGTTATTTGATTGGGAAAAAACCCTCATTCAAGATACAGCTCCAATATGTTGGCCTTGGGAAAACTTCTTTAATGGACCCAACTGTACAGGGCTTGATCTTCCCCCGGAGGGTCAGGGACCCTGTCATAGTCATCTGTGTCCCTAGGTCTTAGCATCATGCCAGAGGCACAGTAGATGCCCAATTAATATCTCTTGACTGACCAGTGTGTCTGTCTGTGCAGGTGTACATGTGGCATTCTTAGGGTGAAGGATGATAGAGTGAAGGAGCCTGCAGTGAGAAGGAACATGCTGGGACCCTTTTTTTTGTCAGTGGACTGCATCCTTGATACTTCTTGTTACACTTCAGAATAAAAATTAGCGGGGCAGAAGCTGTCACCTGTGTGTGTACCTCAGGAAAGGCCCACTGTTCCTTGACCTAGCCAGGCGGTCCTGGTGCAGCCCGTCTGTGAATCTTTCTGATGAGTATAAATGGCTGCCATTTAGAACCATCCCAGCCTCCTTGCAGATGTAGCTTGTATTGCTGTCTCCTGGCTGTGGGGCCGGCATCCTCATTTCTGGGGCTGGAGCAGCCTGCAGCTTCCAGCTGTAAGACAGCGAGTTTCCACCAGAGGCTGCTGCTGCCATTCTCTGTCACTCCATCCATTCCTTTTCATTCTGGAGCCCTGACTCCATCATCCATTGCCCCTTTCTGTTGCCTCCAGCTTCCAAGTGACGGATGGTCGTTTACTGACCTGCTGGGGACTTGTGGGTGGAGATAGGGGTCCTGAAACTCACAGATTTGTGAAAAATATACACATATGTGTATATATATATATTTCACCTCAAATATGAGGGTGTATATATATATTTCACCTCAAATATGAGGGGGTATATATATATTTCACCTCAGATATGAGTGTGTATATATATATTTCACCTCAAATATGTATATATGGAAATATATATATGGAAAAAATATATATATATGTTTGAGGTGCTGCTAGAACCTGGACTTCTCATATATATATATGTAGAGATCGAGAGAGAGAGAGAGAGAACCTGGGAAAAGGCCAGGTTCCAGCAGCATCTCGAATATGGGGGGGAAAACGACCTCTGCTTCCATCCTCTACGGAGCGTCTCTCTCACTCCCTGCAAGGGCTGCCAGGTTGGGGTTAGGTCATGGCTGATCCTTAAGTCCCTGATTGCCAGGGAGGATAGGATGCTCCCCTAGATGTGACCCCCTCACTGCAGCTGCAAATGCCTTTGGAAGGACCAGGAATTTTGCTCTGATTTGGAATCTGTTTGAAGGAGACAGAAATTGCACAAATTGCTCCAGGGCACCCACCTGTAACTGATGACTCTTGAGTGTCCTCTCCAAGCCTCAGTAAGGGCTGCTTGGTTGGCTCAGAGCTACTTGCTTCTTCCCATATCGCACCTCCAACCCGTTCTCCAGCCCTGTCCCCTCTGGCCAGCTGTGAGAGCCTCTGGCACAGTGGTATTTCTTCCTAGTTGGAGCCCAGGCTTGTGGCATCGTAGGTTTTCTTCAGGGAGGGTAGTTCGATGCATCTAGTGCCTGGATTACTGTAATTCTATCTGATCTGTTGTCTCTCTGTGTTGCAGCTCCCACCTCCAGCCCCAGACCATTCCAAATTCAGGACGTAAATCACCCACGGTGTGCTGCTTCCCTAGACAAGGGCCTGTGATGGATGTCTATTGCTTTTTGAATCCAAACTGCTGCCTGGCTTTCAAGGTGCTTCATATTCTTCTCCAGTTTTCATATTCATCCAAGTGCATCTCTATCCTCCGCTTTGCCAGCGCCGTTGTCTCAGCCCTTCTCCTGAAGCTCCCATCCCTGAAAAAAAAACCACCTAGAGCCAAAAAGATCAAAGCAAACAAGCAAGCAAGCAAACAAACAAAAAAAACCGCACACAAAGCCATACCAGGCTCATTTTTATGTTCTGGTTTAGAATGCCCCTTCCTGTCTGCTTCTGTAACCCGATGCTACTTAACTTTTGAGTCAGAATTCAAATCCTGCCTCCAGGCAATTTGAATCCACACTGACATCTTTCTTGATGACCCAGAGCACTTTTCTTTGCACCAGACACGTTGGAATGCAATTATGTTTGAGATGCTGATGTTGAATTGTTTTATACTCATTTATCCAGTTGTTCAGTAATCATTCATTGAGTGCTTATTATTATGTTTCAGGCGTTGGGCTTATTCATCAATCTAGGAGTCATTCCTGGTGACTTCCTCTCTCTTCCAGGATGAATCTGTCAATCTGGCTGAGAGATGCTTCCAAAATATGTGCTGTGCCTGGCCTCTTTTCCACTTCTACTGCCTTGCCCAGCATTTCCAGTCCAGATTTTGAAATCGCCTCACTTCCACTATTGCCCCAATGCAATGCATTCTCCATAGAGAGTAATTCTTGAAGGAAGGAAATCAAATCATGTTGGTTAATCACTTTGGTTAAAATCCTCCAGTGGTATTTGTCCTATTGCAATTGGAATCAAATAGATATAGAACCAGAAAATAAAATAGAACCATCCTTCCTCGTGGCTTATGAGAGTGCATGTCACTTCGCCGCTGCCCACCTTTCTGGCCTTGTTTTCTGCTTCTCTCCCTGTCAGTCACTAAGTTCCACCTCCCTGGCCTTCTCTCCATTGCTTCAGCATGAACCAAAGTTGGTTGCAACCTTTGAGCCTCTGCACTTGCTGTCTCTGCCAGGGATTCTCTTTCCAGTTGTTTATGCCATAAACTCTATGTTAGCATTTGGGATTTAGCTCGGAGGTCACCTTAGAGAAGCCTCCCATGACCATACTGTCAAACATTGGCCTCATTGTCAATCCCTTTCTCATTACTTTGTTTCATTTTCTTTATGGCACTTGTCTTATTCATTTATTTTGTTTCTCCCCATCCTCCTCCCTTCACTAGAATGTAAGTTCTAGGAAAGTGAGAGACTGGTCAGTTTTGCTTTCTGCCACACTGCCGGAGACTGGAACAGTGCCTGGCTGGACCCAATATTTGTTTAAATAAAAGAATGCATGAATGGTTAAAAGACCACATGACTGAATATATCCAAGATGAATAAACATAGTCCCTACCTTCAAATAGTTCACAGAATGCTTGTAAAGTAGAGAGACTAATAAACACTTCCAAACCAAGGTAACAAAAGCTATAATAGAGACAGGTATAAAAGCACTATTTGAACACAGATGAGGAAATAATTAAATTTGCTTCATTTGAATGAGTCTTATCTCTTTGCTTGTATAGTAAGCTCCTTAAGGACAAACTGTATGTTATGCTTTTATTACATTTCTTGCTGCGGTGGTTTCCAAATGCCAGGCCCTGGACAAGCTGCAACAGAATCACCTGGGGAGTTAAAAAAAATCATGAATTTCTGATTCTGGATATGTAGATGTGGAGCCCTAGGGTCTGTCTTTGTATAACAGTTCCCTGGGTGGTTCTGAAGCGCATTGGCTTGGGGGCCAGTTTGCTACATTGTCTGAGACAGAGCTGGGCACATTGTGGGCACCCAGCATACTTGACTGAACTGAAATAAATCCATCTCTGTCAGCGCCATTCTTTCTCTGACCAGCTACAGCTGAGCCCAGAGTCAATGACCACGCATGTCTGAGGTTCCCGCCAGTGGGGAGAGCATGAGAAGATAACAGCAATCATTCGTTTTTCCTAGCGTGACGGCTTTAGTGTCGCTCATATCTCTTCACAGGGATGGTTATTACCAGCCTTATGGGTCATTTTATTTTTTTAACTGAACAGCACACAGGCATTCTCCTATTAGCTACCTACCCCTTGTGAATAGTTGCATGGCAGCTGAGAGCCGCAGCCTGGAGACAGCCACCTCCGGGGAGCACGGTCTCCTGGTTCTCAGAGGCACTGGGCCCTGAGCTGAAGGGCAGGTGGGAGTTTGCATGCCCATGCTGGCGTGGACTGATGTCTGCGACTTGGGCCACAAAGCAGGATTGGATTGGCCTCCATAGGTTCTGATGTGATTTCCCTGGAGACCTGGCCTCAGCAGGCTGGTAGCCTGGGGGAAAGATAGGAAATGATCTCCCTTCATCATTGGGAAGCCTCTGGGCATCTTTGATCCTTTAATCTGTCATGGTATCATTTTGATTTTAGGGACAGGGTCTTGTCCTGTCACCCAGGCTGGAGTGAAGGCTCACTGCAGCCTTCACTTCCTGGGCTCAAGCCATCCTCCTGCCTCAGTCTCCTCCAAGTAGCTGGGACTACAGGCCTGAGCCACCACGTCTGGCTAATTTTAGTAAAGATAAGGTTTACTATGTTGCCCAGGTTGGTGTCAAAGTCCTGAGCTCAAGTAGTTCTCTAGTCTTAGCCTCCAAAAGTGCTGGGATTACAGGCGTGTGACCCTGTGCCCAGTCTGTCATGGTATCTTGACTTGTCATTGGGGAGGACCCTATCCAAGAATGGCTGGAAAGCCAGTGACTGACTGGGAAATCTCAATGCTGGTGATTCCAGAATTTTTGTAGAAGACCGGCTTAGGGGTGGCAGTATTTTGAAAGGCAAACTAAAGGCCTTCTAGAAACTCATGTTTTATAGCAAGCCCACTGTTTGTGTTTGCATTACATCTTGGCTAGGGGTAGCCTAGGAGTCTGATGAAGATACAGGGGAAACAGCAGAGTTCAATGCACCCCTCCATGCTGCCTGCTTGTACCTTCATCAAAGTCACCACTGCTCTTGGGGTTTAATCTTGGAAACTAAAGTGCCTCCCAATCTCATCTTCTTGCTCCATTTCTTTCTTTCTTCACTGTCTTACACTGGCCAAGATCTTCACAGCAGGAATACACTCTCAGCTGGTCTTGTTGGTGTGTACTCTAGCTGCAGATGTGCAGACTGTATGTATATCAACTGCTTAGGATGCCTGTAGGAATGAGAAAGGAAGGGAAGTGGCTTTTGAGGAGGCAGTATCGCCGGGTGACCGTGGGCTGAGGCACTCATGCTTCATCTTTGGGACACTTGTTTCCTCTTCTGTAGCATGCTTCAGAGAGATCTTATGTTTGGCCTTCCAGACCATGATGCATAGAAACAGCAGAAAACAGCAGATAAGAAGAGAGCACAGCCCCTGGTGCTGTGGCTCATGCCTATAATTCCAGCACTTTGGGAGGCTGAGGAGAGTAGATCACTTGAGCCCAGGAGTCCGAGACCAGCCTGGGCAACATGATGAAACCCTTTCTCTATAAAAATTACAAAAATTAGCCAGGTGGGATGGTGCACACCTGTGGTCTCAGCTCCCTGGGAGGTTGAGGTGGAAGGACACCTGAGCTAGGGAGGTCAAGTTGGCAGCGAGTCGTGATCAGGTCACTGCACTGCAGCCTGGGTGATAGAGAGAGACCCTGTCTCAAAAGCAAAACCAACCACCCAACCAATGAACCAACCAACCAACCAAACAAACAAACAAACAAAAGAAGGGGGCAGAGGTTGCTAGGAACAGGTATAATGACTATGAGGTGAGGATGGGAGAGAGAGACTGGCTTTTGGTGAACAACATACTGAACTCGGCACTCAGGGGAATTTGCTGAGGGCTCGCATTGCTGGTGGAGGGTATGGGAGCCCAGGAATCAGAGCACCCAGGCTCACACTCTTATTCTGCCCCTCACTGCCTTGGAGGCCTTGGACAGCTCAGTTTTCTCATCTGTCAAATGGCAATAAGAAGAATCCCCCAATACTTCTGGGCTCCTATCAAATAAGAAATATTTGTCAGGGTGCTATTTTCTCATTTTTCCCTACTTCTTCTTTTTGTTTGATACAAAAACAACAGACTCACTTGTGGCAAAAACAACTACTTGTGTATTAAGAAAAGAATAATGGATTCTTTTAGATATTAATAGCACTTTGCAAGACTTATACACAGATGTAAGAAACAGAAAACAAAAGGAGCAGGAGTTCCTTAGGTCTCAACGGTTTCAAGGGCCCCTCTGTACAAAAACGCAGGAAGACAACTTACTTTCTCAATGTGCAAACAAACTAACAAAAAGCTGAGGAAAAAGGTTAACTCATGTGTAGCACATTCTGTTTAATAATGTGGGGAAGCATATAGTGCTTTTGATAAAGACCTCCATAAAAATTGTGAAAATACACAGAAGTTCTACCATTGAGAAAACAGCCTGCATCCTTCGGGCCATTCACTTATGTGGAAAAGCTCATTCTTCATCTATGTGACTGATCCTTGTGCTTCCCAATTACAATTACGCTTATAACCTGGGAAGCGGGTTCCTCCCAGTTATGCAGAGTAGGTGCCAAAGACAACCAGCAAAACAGCGCTCATCAATTTCTTTCATCAGTTGGTACAAATTTGTCTTACTCTTTGATTTGTATCCATGTACTCCCCTTTGCTACCCTCTCCTTAAGATTTTTATCAATTTGAGTATTAGCTAAGTTAGTTAAAGAGATTGGTCTTCTTGTCCGGGCTTGGTGGCTCAAGCCTGTAATCCTAGTACTTTGGGAGGTCAAGGGACGAGGATCGCCAGGAATTGAAGACCAGCCTGGGCAATAAAGAAAGACTCCATCTTTATAAAAATTAAACAAAAAAATTAGCTGGGCATTGTGGTGTATACCTGTAGTCCTAGGTACTTGGGAGGCTGAGGCAGGAGGATCACTTGATTCTGGGACAGGAGGTTGAGGCTGCAGTGAGCTATGACAGCACCACTGCACTCCAGCCTGGGAGGCAGAGTGAGACCCCATCTCTACAAAAAACACAAACAGAAAAACAGATTGGCTTTTCTCCCCAACTTTGGCTATCTCTCCTCCTGGTTAGGCTTTGTTTCCTTAGCTCACTGTGTCTAGCTTTGGCCATTCTTGGAGCTAGGGATATCATTTGATCTCCATAGGTGGCTGGTAAAAGGAGGTAACCTCCCCGGTTTTTTTTTATTTTTATTTTTTTTTGAGACGGAGTTTCGCTCTTGTTGCCCAGGCAACAAGATCACAATGGCGCAATCTCAACTCACCGCAACCTGCTCCTCCCGGGTTTAAGCGATTCTCCTGCCTCAGCCTCCCGAGTAGCTGGGATTATAGGCATGCACCACCACGCCTGGCTATTTTTTTTTTTTTGGTATTTTTAGTAGAGGCGGGGTTTCTCCATGTAGGTCAGGCAGTAGACGAACTTCCGACTTCAGGTGATCCACCTGTCTCGGCCTCCCAAAGTGCTGGGATTACAGGCGTGAGCCACCATGTCTGGCCTCCACTGTTTTAAAAGGCGGAATTGCATGGTGGAAATGCTCCCAGACCTAGAATCAAGAGCCCCAGGTTTGGGATTGGTTGTTTGGTCTTCCATTTCAACCCTCTGGGTCTCAGTCTCCTATTTCTCCCCTGCAGAATGAGGCAGATGGATTAGCTAAACTCTCAGGTTCTTTCTAGCACAGATGTTTTTGGATTCTGAGAGTCTGCTTAGTCGTGGTTCGCCTGTTAATGTTTGCCTATAATGAGACTCGAAGTTTCATCTTCATTCTTGTGGCTGGATCTATGGCCTTTTTGAGACCCACATCCAGCCCCTAAGTGTGGGCCCCCAGGGAGATGGGCCCTGTCTCCTCAGGGCTCTTATTCATGAAACTCGGCGTGTGGCGGCTTGCTGGAGAAACACATGAGTCGGTACTCCGAGGGACCTCAGGGTGTGGCGTTTTGGCCATTTTTTAAATCAAGAAAATAGGCTTAGTTTTGCCTTAATTTGGAGTTCAAGAAACCATCAAATTGTAGAACTTGAGTTAAAAGCATTTCTAGAGACCTTTAAAAAATTTAACTTTTCTTTTTAAATTATAAAACCAGTACATGACCTGGTAAAAATAAATTCCAATGGTATTTAGTAGTATAAAATGAAAAGTAAAAATGTCCTGTAACCTCACGCTCAGTGCCCCTTCCTGAGGAATCTCCTGTAATGAGTTTCTTTTGCATCTCCTGAGAAATTGTCTGTGCAGAATCATGCATTCATATGATCCCTGTATCAACTCACTTCCACCTGCACTTAAGCACACACACATACACAGAGCTGGACATTTTGTAAGATTTGCATCTTGCTTTCTGCAAGGTTTAATGATACAAGTTGGAGATTTTCTACACTGGCACTTATGGATCTGTTGCAGGGCAGGTGAGCCCGAAAACTGGGGCTTAGCCCGGGAGGGTTTTTGGCTTCACCCAGGAAAAGCCACTGGTGTTAGGCAACAACTTTTATTAAAGTGGCAGTGAACAGCAGAGGCAGACGTACTGTTCTTTGTGGAGCAGGGCTACCCCATGGGCAGTGTACCCACAGTAGTAGCTCAGGGTCAGTTCTGCAGTCATACTAATACCCATTTTTAATCACGTGCAAATTAAGGGGTGGATTCTTCAAAATTTTTTAGAAACAGGGCATTACTTCCAGGTTGTTGCCATGGAAAGGGGCAAGAACTTCTAGGTCTTGCCATGGCAGTGGTGAACTGACATGGCACTGGTGGGTATGTCTTATGGAGAGGTGCTTTTCCTGCTTCCTTATTTTAGCTAGTCTTTAATATCTGGCCCCAAGCTTGAGCCCTGCCTCCAGAGTTGAGTACCCGCCTCCTACCTTAGATCTGCCCTGTTCTTTATAAGGCCATCCAGTATTCCTGGAAGGGAGAGGATTTTGGTTTCAACAAGCAGTGGACACTCAGATTATTTCTAGCTTGTTGCTGCTGCAAACAGCGCTTCTTCAGAAAGACTTTAATTCAGTGGTTTCTAAAGTTTGATCCTTGGAATACAGCCTTTAGAGACACTTGGTGACAACAACACAGATTCAGAGGTCAAGCAAACATGGAAACCACTGCATTTTAGATTCCCCCTTACAATGGCCTATTAAAGTTTCCTGGAATTCATCCAGTAAGGAAACCTGAAAAACATGGCTTCACCCGATGCTTTTCCAACTTGTTTTTGACCATTTCACTGCTGAATACATACCCTCGTCACCTATTTATATCTGAAAATATGTGTATACTAGTGTTCTGTTATGAATATATAGTAACGTGTTGAGGAAGTGGTCTCAAAAATGCTGCTTTACCCTACAGATGAGGAGTTCAAAGAGAGGGAATTACTGGTACAAGATGAGAGAAACAGCAGTTAGTGGCAGAAATAGGAAAAAAACCCAAGGCCCATCCTTTTTTCTACTATAGGAAGAACAACCTCCTGCATATGGAAGCCTCTTGCCAGGCCATGAACTGTTGCACCCACATTCAAAGAGTTTGGCAAGAAAACTGTGGATCATAAAACAAACCCCCTGTGACCTAGGTTTGAAAATTGGCTTGAAGTATGCAATTACTTTAACAAGAACAGTTTGGTAAATTAATCGACTTGTCACTAGATTCATATTCATGGTGCTTCCAGTGTCATTTTTATAATGCCACAGTGTATTGTCAGTAATTGCCTGAAGAGCATCACGATGCTGTTGCCCTGATGGAGAGAAAATGGGCGTGGTGCTGGGGGCTGGGCAGGTTATGCTGGGGAGGAATTATTTGCCTTTCTCGTTCAAGTCCACCCATATGGTTGAGATAGGGAAGGAATATGGGGACAGGGACTAAGGACGTGGAAACTGACAAATCCTCAGCTAGTTCTGGGGAGCTATTTGGAAAGCTTAGAAATCTTTTCAGAACGAACTCTTAACCCCACTCAAGAGGACTGTGCAGACTAGATCTAGGGTACCCTGGCAGAGTTGAGAAAAGAGAGAAAGAAGGAAGAAGCCACTCGGTGCCAGGAACTTTCCTCAGATGATTTGTGGACACTGTTTTATATTTTTAAAATTTTTTTATTTTATTTTATTTTTCATGGAAATGGGGTCTCACTATGTTGCCCAGGCTGGTCTCAAACTCCTGAGCTCAAGCAATCCTCCTGCCTTAGCCTCCCAAAGTGCTGGGATTATAGGTATGAGCCACCATGCCCAGCACACACTGTTTCATTTAAACATTGCCATTCTTCAAAAGAGTTCTTACCCCATTTTACAGAAAAGAAAATTGAGGATGTGAGAAATGAAATGACTTCCCTGGGGTTACACTGAGCTGCAACCTTCCTTGTGGCACTGGGTGAAGACCAGGTCTGAGCAATAGTTGAGTCTCACCCCAGTCCTTCTGAGCTGTGTGGCATTGGACAGCTTAGGCAATGATTCTATGTTGAACTTTCCTCAGCTGTAAAATAGAAATAAAATATACTTCCCATGTTGTTTGAATTTATTAAAGCAGGACAGGTGAACATGTTTAGCCCAGACCTGGCACATGGTTTTGAACTATTCCCTGCACCATGCTGGTTACCCTGGTGGTTCCTTATTTTCTGACCTCCTCTGCAGGTTCACTTCAAGGTTGAATTGTTCATATGGTGCAACAAATGTGGCTGCAGGTCCAGGTTGGTTTTTGCTGTCTACATGTTGAGTGGCCCAGATCAGGTGGTAAGAATTTGCGTCACGAAGCTCCTCACACCTAGTGGGCGCTCCATAAACATTTGCTCGCTGATTGGATAATTAATCAATCTCTCTCTCTCTTCTCCATCACTTGACTTTTTTCCCCCTCAAACTGCCTGTATATTACCTGGCCCTAGGAGCACAGCCAGCATCCAAGGACAGTGAGATGACCCCTAAATCACTCACCTGCTAGTATTACCCTGTGGCCAAGACAATAGCTCTTACCCAGACCGGTGATGAGGTTTCACTCTTGGGGTCTTTGGCTCTTTCTTGGTCCTGCCTTTCATGGGTTGGCACCTAGTGAAGTCACCTGACTCACCCTTCAAGGGACTGTGGCACTCACTACCTTTATAATTTCTCTCGTTCTTTTTTTTCTATATTGATAGCTGTGTGATGCTGGGTTGCCATGACAACTGATTGATTAGCATCCAATTCCTGGACCGGGAAACATGCAGCCATAAAGAATTACAAATGATGCCTGATTGTCTGCTGCCAATAGCCTGATTGCTGCCATTTTCTGGCAGGTAGCTCAGCCCTAACAGGAAACCCTGTGCTGTGCAATTATTGCGACGTGATTGATGCATCACTATAGTTACAATGGGCCGTGTTTCCAGCTTAGGAGATTTAAAAAAAAATTCCCCCTTTCAGATGAAAATGCTCATAAACATGGAAGGATGAAGTATGGAGTGGGGGAGGGAAGTGGGGCTGGCAAGTGAGGTCAGTGTGGACTGAGCAGGAGCCCAGCTGGAGACTCAGAGGCAGGGCAGGGAGAGGAGGCAGGCTGGTGGCATATGGATACGGAAAAAGGGATGGCTGGCTGCTGGTGCTTCTCCGCCCCTCCAACTCCTGGGCCCCAGAGCACATGAAGGGGTGGCTCAGAAATCACTTCTAAATGAGAGGCCTGAAAAGTAGAGGGTGGGTGTAAGATGGAGAGCAAAATCTACACAGGCCACAGGTGGTGTGCTGCTCAGGCCAATTACTGAAGCAGCTCTTTGGGGGCTCAACTCATTTTTGATGGACAAAGAACAAGCACCTGGGCCTGGAAGTAGTCTGGGAAAAAGGCCATAATGCCAGGGAGAACAGGGTTTGAGAGGCGGCCAGCATGGGGGATAGAGCCACAGGGAGACTGGTGCTCAGACCCTTGGGGACACAAGAGACCTTTTCTTTTGACCCAGGGAAAAAATGCCTCTCTTGTTCCTCCATTGGATATTGAATATTTTTCTCAGGCTTGTAGAGAGAGAGAGAGAATGAAAATATTGGTGATTGTTAGGGCTAGACGTTATTGCAGAAGAAGGCAGTCTTTTACCTTGTCAATGCTGCCTGTTCCTGGGAGCAAATACTTGGGTATCTTCCAAATCATGTCCAAAATTCAATGATACCCAAGTCATTGTGTTGTGAATAATTCTTCCCCTTAGTTTAAAGATGGTCTTCTTTGTTTCAGTCTTCCTATAAACAGCAAACACTCCTAGAAGTAGTACTATTTACTTATGTAAACCTAAATGTGAATGTGTGGGGTTTTTTTTTTTTTTTTTTTTTTTTTTTTTTTTTTTGACAGAGTCTCGCTCTGTCACCCAGGCTGGAGTGCAGTGGCACAATCTTGGCTCACTGCAACCTCCGCCTCCTGGGTTCAAGCAATTCTCCTACCTCTGTCTCATGAGTTGCTGGGATTACAGGCATGTGCCACCACATCTGGCTAATTTTTGTATTTTTAGTAGAGATGGGGTTTCACCATATTGGCCAGGCTGGTCTCAAACTGTTGACCCCGTGATCTGCCCGTCACGACTTCCCAAAGTGCTGGGATTGCAGGCATAAGCCTCTGTGCCCGGCCCATGAATGTGTTTTTGTACTCCCCTTGTAATTGCTTGAATCCTTTCTGTCATAATATTTAGGGATTTTTACTTTTGCATTCATTTATTGCTGCTGCTTGAGAGTAGGGACCATCATCATTAATCCGGCATGTAATGGAGCCTTAATAAGTGTTGTTGCATGCATGAATAAATGCAAAGATGGGCAGCCTCAAAGTGCATGTGGTAGAAATTCGGTGCAGTAAGGCGTGATGGGAGTGGTGGTGATCAAAGCTAAAATGGGAACTGTTGAAGACCACTTCTAGTCACATAAAGGGAGGCCTGGATCTAGCCTACTTCCTAAGGAAGCCTTAAGGATGTCAGAGGACAGGATCAGAAATTCAAGCAGGCTGGTATCTTGGGTACCTGACATTTTTAGCCATGACTCATGGATACCATAGCAAAGAATAGGTTTCTGTAGATGCGTGCCTTTCCTCTTGGCTCCTGATAGGTATCACTTGCCCACAGCATGGATCTGTCTATCAGAAAAACCACCTATAAGTTGACCCAATAGTCCAATATTCTTTTCAAAGAAGGAAAAGTGGATGAAACTTTTAAATGTACTATTTTCCGTCTCACTATATTGTAACTAAACCGAGGCCAGGAATACAGAGAAAGCATTTTATATATTATTGTTAAATTTAACAAAGAAATTAGGTTGAAACTCAACAACCTTCTGGGCTGTGGCATAAGAATGGAAGAGGAATAGTAAAAATAAATGTGGGGAATTATTTAGGCAATGGGAGATATTGATGGCTTCTAGGAACCAAGATACACGCAGTCCTAAATTCGAGTGACAGCTCCATAGCTTATCAGCTGTAAAACCTTGGGCAGGTTATTGAGCCTTAGTTTCTCCATCTGTAAAATGGAAAATAATCACAATACTTATTTGTAGGGTATCCAGAAGAATGAATTAAGAGAATGGATGCAAAGGACACAGCACATGGTAAGAACTCGGTGAGTGTTAAGTATGATTATTATAATTCCTGACCTAGAAGTTGAATGTTTTTTTTTTACTTCAAATACGCAAAACAATATAGCAATCACTTGAAGAGATCACACACCTTACACTGGTAGGACAATGAGTGATCTCACAGTTGGACGGGGGTGGGAGGAAGCGGGGGCGATCTTTTGAATTACTTGAAATACCTCCAGAGAATGTCTTGCTTATTGTGGAACGGCAGCTACAAAATACTTGTGTTATGGCCCAAATGTAAATAAGTCTGTTTCTATTTAGAAGATCACTTATTTCTACATTTGTAGTACCATTTAAGACCATTCAAAGCCATTAGGATTGGTGTCCCTGACTTCAGATCTCCTAGACAGATAAAAGCTGGTTCCCATGGGAACTAGTTTTGCTTTCTCTTCCATCTAATTAAAACCTATTTACCCAAGACTGAATGTTTTGTAAGTACCTTCCAGTGAGTTATTCTTTTGGTTTACCAAGCTCAGTGCAAGCGCAGATAATGTAACCATTTGCGACACCAGTCAACTTCAGTCGAGTGCGTACACCCTTGAGTTTGCTGGGACTGATTTTTTGTTTATGTGGTTTCCTTGCAGTTCAGACCAGAAAGGATCGGGCTCCATAGGGAACTCTATGCAACTGGCTGTATCTAAACATTCTGAAGTCTTTCTGTTGAGTAAACTTTCTGGGAGAAGTTTAGTAAACTTTCTGGGAGAAGAAGTAATACAAGATAGAGATATAAGCTGTGTATCTTCTCATGCCTCTGAGGGCAAAGCATCCATTTTAGGAACTTTAGAAATTAGATCTCACTGTGTTTGAATGACGCTGTTCAGGATGTACCTTGTTATCTACTCCACCATTGTTGACTGTCCTTTTCCCATTGTGCTTTCCCCATGTTCCTGCAGAGATCTTGCTTTGTTTGGTTCCTCCTCAGAGAACAAGGTGGAGGAGCTCTCTTGACTCAATCTCTGCTGGTTTCTAGCATGGGATAATTGTTATCTTCATTGTTTCCTGTTCTTAAGAAAAGAGCCTTCTTCTTCACTTCCCTTTTCCAGGTCCTTAGAGAGCTGCGCAGATGCCCATGTGACTAAGGCTGGGCTGTGCAGAGGAGGGAAGAAGAGAACCATCGTAGCTCAGTCTCACAGCTCAGACCCAAACACCTTCAGACAAGAGCATCACTCTGGATCTCTTTTCTTCTTCCAGCTTCTCAGTTGGAAATCAGTACTTGTGCTCTTCTCCTTAGTTATTTTCACCTGGAGAACCTTAGTGGCTTCCAGAAGCCATAAAGCTGCCCGAATTCTCTGTCTCTTCCTGCTCATTGCACCGGTGGATGGCAAGAGGCACCTGGGTCTCTCTGGCAAGCTTTGGGGTCTGCACATGGTGTGAGTTCTCCCTGTTGCCAGGTTCCTGCCACCTGCTCTGCTTGGAGGAGACAGATAAGGGCAGGGAGGGCAGGGAGGCTCTTGCCAGCTGGCAGGGCTGGCCTGGAGACCTTATGGTGGCTGAGTGAGTTGCAGTCTTTCAGGCTGGATTTTCCCTGGAGCAAGTTAATGCAGGGAATGGTAAGATCTTGGTTAAGGGCAAGGGAGCCCAGGTGAAGAAGGTGGCTTGAGAGGTTAATAGACTTGGGGCTGGCTTCTTTTGAAGGGCACCAAGGGATCCTGTCAAGAACTTCCTAAGCTCTTTGGGAGAGGCTCAGGGAAGGGAACTACAAGCTTCCTGTATGCAGCAGCAGTTACCCAATGCACAGAGATTATTTATTTACATAACTGTCTTGCAACTGAAGGCTTCTTAAAGACAAGAATTGTGTCTTTATCTCTCCGTGCCTCCAGAGTGTAGCTAGAGGCTGGTGGTGAATTAGGACTCCCTTAACTTTTACTGATTTGAATGGAAATTAAAGAAATTGGTGAGGTATGTTCAGGGCTGAGAGGGTGCCCTAGACAAGCTAAGAACTTGGCACCATTTTACACAATATTGTTGAATATTTTCTCAACAATTCTTTGGAGAAGAGGTGCAAGTGCTGCCAAAGTGGATCCTCACATTTTCAGGCCCCTTCTGATAACACAACAGATCTATTGTGAAAGTCATCACCCTCCTTAGAGGCCTTTGAGCAATCTTTAAGCCTGCCACTGGGATAGGAGAAGGTCTCAACCTGGAGCTTTCCATTGTAGGAGCTCTGGTCAACGTTTTTCTCATCAGATTTGCAGTGATGCTTTTGCTCCAGGCAACTACCTGGATATCCTCAGTCTAATCCAGTGCTGCAAATGTATTTGCCTTTAGAGACGGGGTCAAGTCATCTACTGCTGATTTTGCTTTGTTGCATTTAAAAATACATTATTATAACAACTTCAAAGGTTCCTTTGAAAGAAGAATAACAAATTACTCCCTATCACAAGACTGTAACAAAATAGGTTTTATTTTTGTGTATTCTGGAGGCTTTGGCCATAATCATACGTATTTTACATCATTGTAATCATAGTGAACATAACATTTTGCATTCTTCTTTATTCACTTCACATTATATCAAGTGTTTCTTTATATTGTTCCATTCTTTTTCTAGTTATCTTTTAAAATAGCTGCATAATATTCCATGTAGCAGGTGAACAAACTATGAGATTATTTACATCTTTTTGCTGTCAGAAGCAACCATACAGTAATGCTTTTGTGTATACAGCTCTTTTCTTGTTTAAATAATTTATTGCCCCCCAACTTTATTAAGGTATGATTGACAAATAGTAGTTGTGTCTAAGGTGTACAATGTGATGACTTGGTATGTGTATACTTTGTGAGCTGATTACCACAATCAAGCAAATTAACGTATCTATCACCTCCCATGGTACACTTCCCCCACTTTTTTTGTGGTGAGAATACTTAAGATCTACTCTCTTGGCAAACTTCAAGTATACAATATAGTATTATTAACTATAGTTAACATGTTATATATTATAGCTCCAAAATTCATTCATCTTATAACTGGAATTTTGTGCCCTTTCAGTAACATCTTATTTCCGTTACCCACTGCCCCTGGTAACCACCATACTACTCTCTGCTTTTATGAGTTTGACCTTTTTAGATATTGCATGTAAGTGATATTTTGCAGTATTTATCTTCCTGTGTCTGGCTTATTTCACTTAACTTAATGTCTTCCAGGTTCATCCATGTTGTTGCAAATGGCAGAATTTTCTTTTTTTAAGGCTAAATAATATTCTATTATATAGTTATATATATTACATTTCTTTCATTCATTCATCTGTCAATGGACACAAGTTGTTTTCATATTTTAGCTATTATGAATAATACTGCAGAGAACATGGGAGTGCAGCTAACTCTTCAAGATCATGATTTCATTTCCTTTTGATATGTTAGAAGTGGGATGCGGGATCAAAGAGTAGTTTTATTTTTAATTTTTTGAGCAACCTCTAAACTGTTTTCTATAATGACTGTACTATTTATATGTCCACTAACAGTGGACAAAGGCCCCCTTTTCTCTGCATCCTTACCAACACTTGTTATCTTTTGACTTATTGATATAACCATCCTAACAGGTATAAGGTGGTATCTCATTGTGGTTTTGATTTGCATTTCCCTGATGATTTAGTGATTATGAGCATTTTAAAAAAATATATCTGTTGGCCATTTGTATGTCTTCTTTGCTCATTTAAAAATTTGGGTTACTATTATTATTTGCTGTTGAGTTGTTTGAATTCCTTATATATTTTGGATGTTAACTCCTTATTAGACATGTGGCTTGCAAGTATTTTCTTCCATCCCATAGATTACCTTTTCATTTGGTTGTTTTCTTTGCTGCGCAGAAATTTTTAAATTCGATGTAGTCCCACCTATTTAATTTTGCTTATGTTGCCTTTACTTTTGGTGTCATATTCACAAAAATCATTGTTAAGACCAATGTCAAGGAGCTTTCTTTTTATGTTCTAGGAGTTTCAGGCCTTACGTTGAAATCTTTTATCCATTTTTGAGTTGATTTTTGTCTATGGCAAAATGGTCCAATTTCATTCTTTTGCATGTCAATATCCAGTTTCCCAACACAATTTATTGAAAAGACTATCTTTTTTCCATTGTGTAGACTTGGCACCTTTGTCCAAGATTAGTTGACCATGTATGTGGGTTTATTTCTAGGCCTCTATTCTGTTCCATTGGTCAATGTGTCTGTTTTCATGCTAGTACCATACTGTTTTGATTACTATAACCTTGTAATACAATTTGAAACCAGGAAATGTGATGCTTACAGCTTTGTTATTCTTTCTCAAGGTTGCTTTAACGATTTGGGGTCTTTTGTGGTTCCACATAAATTTTAGAATTTTTTTTTCCTATTTCTGTGAAAGAAGCCACTAGAAGTTTGATTGAAATTGCGTTGAATCTGTAGATTACTTTGGATAGTATGGACATTTTAACAATATTAATTTATTTAATCCTTGAACATAGAATGTCTTTCCATTTATTTGTGTCTTCTTCAATTACTTTCATCAATGTTTTACAGCTTTTAATGTACAGATCATTCATCTCCTAAATTTATTCCTATTTTATTCTTTTTGATGCTGTTGTAAATGGAATTGTTTTCTTAATTTCTCTTTCAGATATTTCATTTTTAGTGTATACAAACTCATCTGATTTTTGCATGTTGACTTTGTATCCTATAACTTTACTGGATTCATTTAGTAATTACAACAGTTTTTTGGCAGAATCTTTAGGGTTTTCTATGTTTAAAATTATGTCATCTGCAGACAGAGACAATTTAACTTCTTCCTTTCTGATTTGGATGTCTTGCAATTATTTTTCTTGCGTAATTGCTCTGTGTAGGCAGGGTGCGGTGGCTCATGCGTATAATCCCGGGACTTTGGGACACTGAGGGGGAAGGATATCTTAAGGCCAGGAGTCTGAGAACAGCCTGGGCAACATATTGGATCCTGTCTCTACAAAAAATAAAAAATGAGCTGAGTGTGGTGGCACACACCTGTAGTCCCAGCTACTTGGGAGGATCGTTTGAGCCCAGGAGTTTGAGGCTGCACTGAGCTATGATTATGCCACTATACTTCAGCCTAGACAACAGGGTGAGATCCTGTCTCTGAAAAAAAAATTGTTCTGTCTAGGATTTATAGTACTGTGTTAAATAGATTTGCCATGTTCTGATGTCAGAGGAAAAGTTTTCAGCTTTTTACTCTTGAGTATAATGTTAGCTGTGGGCTTGTCACGTATGGCCTTTATAATGTTGAGGTACACTCGTTTTATACCCAATTTGTTGAGAGTTTTTATCATGAAGGGATGTCCCATTATATTAACACCCAAAGTTAACAGGAAAGAAATAACAAAGATCAGAACAGAAATCAATGACATAGAGATGAGAAAAATGATAGAAAAGATCAATAAAAGTGCTTTTTTTGAAAAAAAAATGTAATTGAAAAGCCTCTAGCTAGACTCAAGAAAAAAGAAAAGATTCAAATAAACAAAATCAGAAATAAAAGAGGAGACATTCAACTGATATCACAGAAATACAAAAATCATAAGATACTTCTATGAACAATTATACACAAATTGGATAACCTAGAGGAAATAAGTAAATTCATATAACCTACAAGACTGAATCATGAAGAAACAGAACACTGAAATGGACTATTAATGACTAAGAAGACTGAATCAGTAATCAAAAACCTCCCAACAAAGAAAGGCCCAGGAACAGATGGCTTCACTGGTGAATTCTACCAAACATTTAAAGAAGAATTAATACCAATCCTTTTCAAACTCTTCCAAAAAATTGAAGAGGAGGGAACACTTCCAAATTCATTTTATGAGCCCAGCATTACCCTGATACCAGAGCCAGACAAGGGTACTACCAGGAAAGAAAATTACAGGCCAATATCGTTGATGAACATAGATGTAAAACTTCTCAACAAAATACTAGCATACTGAACTCTACAGCACATTAAAAGGATCATACACTATGATTAAGTGCAATTTATTCCTGGAATGCAAAGAAGTTTCAACATATGCAAATCAGTAAGTGTCATACACCACATTAACAGATTGAAGGATAAAGATATTTATTATGACCATCTCAATAGATGCAGAAAAATCATTTTATTTCTTCGGGATTAATGCCTAGGAGTAGGATCAAAGGCAGTGTATGTTGGCACTAGGTCATACCAGCTTGTGAGATCTCATTTTGCAAATCTCTTCCCAATTCTGTATTCAGAAAGTTCCCTTAAAATAAGCTGTGAGAGGTGGAAATATTTATGTCACACAAATTAACAAACGCTACAAATCTAATGTTTGTTTAGTTTATGGAGAGCTGACTTACCAGCACACCATTGATCAAAGCATGTAAACTTTTATTTTATTACTCTTGATAAATTTATTGCCATATTATTTTTCAAAGAAGTTGAACCGGTATATGTATAACAGATTTGATTAAGATGTCTTAACTTGTTGAAGTGTAGCCATGAAATACTTATATATTTTCAGTAGCTGCTAAATTGTGTTTTCTTAAAACCTTCTTTTCCACAGGGAAGTAGGCTTCCTTAATATATCTAAATCCACTTTGATAATTTTTGTTCATTTAAAAATAAAAATGACATTGGTTGCTAAGTTTTAGTTCTATCCACTTAAAGGCTTGAAGTTTTGGTTCAAAGCTCACCTCATCTTGTAGGTGAGGCCTGACTCCAATGATTCGGGGTAGAGGGCTGTTGTTATCTGCTACCCTTACTAGCTGTTGTGGTTCTCTCCATCTTCCCTGTACTTATTCTTTGGAACTGAGCTGGGGGAAAGAGAGAAGAATTTATGTGGTTACTCATGGTGTGTTGGCTGCTCTTCTCTGTTGGTTGTCTCTGCGGTTCCTCTGTCGATGTTCACATAATCTCTGTCCCTTCTGTTGTCCATCATTGCTTCTGTCTGCCACCGACTGATTATAATGTTTTCTGTGTAGTCAGTGTCCCATTGTTAATTCTTTTCCTCCTATAATGTTTTCTGTGTAATCAATGTCCCGTTGTTAATTCTTTTCTTTCTGAAACAACCACAAACTGGACAACATGTATGAAACAAGTTTTCAACACATTGGACAACAGGCAACAAGTGACAGGGATCCCTAAGAGATGGGCAACAACAGGGTAAGCCCTATGATTGCCTCGGCCTGAGAAATTTTCCAGGCTGTAGCACAAGGAAGGAGAAACAAGGTAGAGGTTGAGTTGAGGGGAGGGAGCTGGAAGTCTGGGGAGGCCAAGGAGACTAGAATAGCAGGGCAGAGGGCCCGAGAGAAGAGGGTCAGATTAGGACTCTGGAGGGCTACAGAGTCCCACGCAAGGCTTCAGCAAAGCACCAATGGGTGCAGATTTGTGAGCACACTACTCAAGGCCAGAGAAAAACACCATCCCCTAATTTTTTAAAATTATTATACTTCAAGTTCTAGGTTACATGTGCAGAACATGCAGTTTTGTTACATAGGTATATACATGCCATGGTGGTTTGCTGCACCCATCAACCCGTCACCTACATTAGATATTTCTCCTAATGTTGTCCCTCCCCTAGCCCCCACCCCCCGCAGGCCCCAGTGTGTGATGTTCCCCTCCCTGTGTCCATGTGTTCTCATTATTCACCTCCTGCTTATTCGTGAGAACATGTGGTGTTTGGTTTTCTGATCTTGTGATAGTTTGCTGAGAATGATGGTTTCCAGCTTCATCCATGTCCCTGCAAAGGACATGAACTCTTCCTTTTTTATGGCTGCGTAGTATTCCGTGGTATATATGTGCCACATTTTCTTAATCCAGTCTATCATTGATGGACATTTGGGTTGGTTCCAAGTCTTTGCTATTGTGAATAGTGCCACAATAAACATATGTGTGCATGCGTCTTTATTGTAGAATGAGTTGTAATCCTTTGGGTATATGCCCAGTAATGGGATTGCTGGGTTAAATGGTATTTCTAGTTCTAGAACCTCGAGGAATCGCCACACTGTCTTCCACAATGATTGAACTAATTTACACTCCTACCAATGGTGTAAAAGTGTTTCTACTTTTCCACAACCTCTCCAGCATCTGTTGTTTCCTGACTTTTTAATGATTGCCATTCTAACTGGTGTGATTGTGATTTTGATTTGCATTTCTCTTATGACCAGTCATGATGAGCATTTTTTCACATGTCTGTTGGCTGCATAAATGTCTTCTTTTGAGAAGTGTCTGTTCATATTCTTTGCCCATTTTTTGATGGGGTTATTTGCTTTTTTCTTGTAAATTTGTTTAAGTTCTTTGTAGATTCTGAATATTAGCGTTTTGTCAGATGTATAGATTGCAAAAAATTTTCTCCCATTCTGTAGGTTGCCTATTCACTCTGATGATAGTTTCTTTTGCTGAGCAGAAGCTCTTTAGTTTAATTAGGTTGCATGTGTCAATTTTGGCTTTTGTTGCCATTGCTTTTGGTGTTTTAGACATGAAGTCTTTGCCCATGCCTATGTCCTGAATGATATTGCCCAGGTTTTCTTCCAGGATTTTTATGGTCCTAGGTCTTACGTTTAAGTCTTGGATCCATCTTGAGTTGATTTTTGTATAAGGTGTAAGGAAGAGGTCCAGTTTCAATTTTCTGCGTTTGGCTAGCCAGTTTTCTTGACACCATTTATTAAATAGGGAATCTTTTCCCCATTGCTTGTGTGTGTCAGATTTGTCAACGATCAGATACCACCCACCCAAAATTAGAGGAATATACTCTAGGGGGCAAAGAGAGTTGGGAATTATTCTTGTTCATAGAAGCCAGAGTGAAAACAGTCATAATTCATCGGAGCTTGGGTAGAGTACTCAGAAAGGTTTATATAGTAATAGGAGAAAATTAGACCTAGACCTAATGTCGCTCTGGTCTCACTTAACAAAGCTTAAAAGCAAGACATAAAAGGATCAAACTGTTTCCAATGAACTTACCTGCATCCCAGAACAAAGATCAATAATTTTAATAAGTACATACAAATATCCAGCACAAACATGGTAAATATTGCAGTGTCTTGCATTTGATAAAAAATTATGAAGCAGGAAAATATAACTGATAATAATAACAAAGGCTAATTTAACATTTGAAAATCAATCAATGCAATTCTCTGTGTTGACTAGTTAAAAGGAAAAAAGGCACCTGATTATCTTGATGAATACAGAGAAAACATTACCAAAATCTAGCATCTATTTCTGATAAAAAACTCTCAGCAACCTAGAAATGGCAAGGCATTTCCTCTGCCTAATAAAAGGTGTCTAGGAGAAACCTACAGCAGACATTGCATTTAATGATGAAAGACTGAAAGACTGAATGTCTTCCTCCTAAGATCAGTGAAAAGTTAAGGATGTTTACTTTCACTATTTTTATTCAACACTGTACTGAAGAATTTGCCAAGGCAATAAGGCAAGAAAAATAAATGAAACATACCCAAATCATAAAGGAAGAAGTAAACCTGGCCAGGCGTGGTGGCTTATGCCTGTAATCCCAACACTTTGGGAGGCTGAGGCGGGTGGATTGCTTGAGGTCAGGAGTTCAAGACCAGCCTGGGCAACATGGCAAAACCTGTCTCTACTAAAAATACAAAAATTAGCTGGGTGTGGTGGCATGTGCCTGTAATCCCAGCTACCTGGAAGGCTGAGGCAGGAGAATTGCTTGAACCCAGGAGGCAGAAGTTGCACTGAGCCGAGATCATGCCACTGCTCTCCAGCCTGGGCAACAGACCAAGACTCTACCTCAAAAAAAAAAAAAAAAGTAAACCTGTCTTATTTCATAGACAACAATAATCATCTAAGAAGAAAATCCTGTGGAACCTATGCAAAAGTTCAGGAAATAACTGTGGGACGCAGGATATACCATCAGTACGTAAAATTTAATTTCTTTTTTTTTTTTTGAGATGGAATCTTGCCAATGCATTCTTACCAAGTGCACTGTGTTGCATTCTGAATTGCATTCTGTTCATTTGCCTAACAGTGCTCATCCAGATGTGTGTTTATATACTCACTTGTTTACATATGATCCACATATGTCTTCTCAGTGACTTCCCACCTGATAGCAAACTCCATGAAGGCAGACACAATGCCTGTTTTATTGCTTGGTGTTTGAACAGCACCTGTTACTATGCTAGCACACAGTAATATCCAATAGATAGTGCCTGTTGTTATCATAGCAGGGAGTCAGTAAAGGAATAAAATTAAATTAACAGATGAACGAGTAATTTTGCAGTTGAAGAAACTGAGGTTCAGATATGGTCACTCACTGACCTGAGGCCACATGACTAATTGAGGTTCTACTGCAGGTCCCAGCTCCCATGTAAACATGCTGCTCGCTATGTTTCTCTCCTGCAAGCAGTGGAGTGGCATTTCAAGGAGTGTTTCCCTGCTTGGCTCAGGAGAAGCTTATGTTTCTGTACCAAGTGTTACTCCCTATCTTACAAAATTTGGGAGAGTAATAAAGAGGCAGCCTGAATGGCTCTAACCCAGGGCTGATGCATAGTTAAGCTGTCCTGGAGCCCTGCAGGCAGCCTGTGAATTATTAGAATGTATCTGCCACATCTGGTGCCTACACACTGTGTGGAATGTGTAGCCGTGGAGTTCAAACCAAGACCTCACATTTACAGGGTTGTAAAGATGTAGACAGATCGGTGGATCTTGTTTCTATTTCACCCGAAGGCTAAGGTTGCCTCACATAGATCTTTGAGAGGAGGACAGGGCTAAGAACTACTGCTTTGTCGTGGAGCTTCATGAAAGCAGATGAATCCATGTGTCTTTGCCAGAGTTACTGTGATGTATCCAGTCAGATACTTAAGATCACGTATCCCCATTAACTCATTTAGTAGGAATAAGATATTTATATATCATCCTGCAAGGTGGTCCGTATGACCCCTTTCAACAGAAAATGTCAAGTGTATCACTGAGTTTTCATGTTAACAAGCAATGAGAAGATGCAATTTATTTTTCTTTCTAATTTTTTTTTTCTTGGAGCTCACCCTGTACCCAGCAGTCAATGTGGCCTGAAGACTCAGACCAAGTGGCTCTGAGAGGCTATGATGCCCTTCATTAAATGTGGCCCCTGCTGCAGACAGTGAGAAGCTGAGAATCCTGTGTCTGCAGTTGCCTAAAGCAGAATCTTTACCACCCGCAACCTGTATCCAGAAAATACATCCCTGTCCCTTGACTGAGGCAAACCTCAAACTCCTGCTGAGATCCTAGTACTCAGATCTGACTCTGACTCTCCATAGACTTCTGTGGCAGAGCTGGGTTTTTATTTAAGTGGTCTTGGACACCTTTTCCTGCAACCTTCAGAGAAGGAAATGAGAGTGCATGGTAGTAACACCCCAGGACGTAGGTGAAAGACACGTTGGACTCAGACAATGCTGGTATCAAATCCAGGTATTGTTTCCTTCCTACCTGATGGCTTTGAACCAGTTAGTTAATCTCTGTTCCTCACTTTCTTTGCCTATAAAATGTGGAGAACAATGACCACCTTTAAGGGAAATGACAAGGGTTAACATATATTATGATTATATGTTAAATTACTATAATATATACTATACCCTCTGGGAGGAGTCTATTACCATGGTTGGCACATAGTAGGAACTCAGGAAGTGGTAACTAAGATCACTTATCGTATCCATTAATTGCAAAAGCATGTTCGTCACAGCGTTTTAAACACAAACCTTGGAAGTGACGTTAATGTACACCAATAAAAATGGCATCCACTCCTGTGATGAAATATTGTACAACCATTGCAAATCATGATTCTTAAAGAAATGAGAAAATGCTCACAAAAGAAATGTCAAGTTTGAAAAAGATTCAAATCATAAATATATATCCTAATTTATGCAAGATAAACAAAAGGATGCTACGCACGTATATAAATAGGACTCCATCCACTCCCTCAAAAGGATTTGCAAAAATATATCCCTGAAAGTTATCATTTATCTAAATGGCAAGAGTAGGGGCGGTTTTCATTTTGTTTATTCTTTTTTGTGCTTTTCAGATTTCCCACAATGAACCTTGCCTGCAATTATAATACAAGAAAAAGCAAACATTATTACTTTTAAAAAACGATATGAGAAGCTACACCTCATTTTTCACAAAGCAACAGCTGCTGAGAAGCATTCACTTTCTGCTATGTGCATTCAAATGCCCCAGCCATGGCCTGGCAAGGTTGGGGGACAGCAGTGGCCCCCAGTCTGCCAGGCCAGCATCACAGATGGCCTCTCCTCTGCACAGGGAGTGTCCAAGCCTTGCCAGGCTGTGGTTCCCTCCTCCTCTCTGCTGGCATCTCCTCTGGTATTTATTCACTCACATAGCCTATAGAGTTAAAAGAGGTTTGTTTCTTTTCAGGCTGTTGAGTGCAGCCAGGCTAATTTAGTAGAAAAATGTCATGCTAATGCAATTCAAAGTTCAAATGATCTTTCATTTCGAGGGAAAGAAGAATGTGTGTGCAGTTGGAATGTTAAAACTCACTACTTGCCCTGCAATTCAAATAGAAATATGAGCTGCAGGGGCTACATAAGTCACATGAAGTACTGTGAGTGAAATGCGCAAAATGAATAAAAACGATCCGGAAGCCGTTTATTAGCATTGCTGGGGGCCAGCACCAAACAAGAACTGTGGCCGTCAGAAGCTGCGTTGAGAAGGAGTGTTTGCATAAAATTACAATAATCCTGAAATAATGAGGAAGGAAGTGATCAGCGAGGTCCTTCTTACCAATGTCTTGAATGCCGCCCTCAGACCCCCGGAGAGCTGTGCCCTTTCCCAGCTCACATGCCCTTCCCTCCTCTCTCTGCCTGGCTTGGCTGTACTTGCAGGTGGGTGGGTGGCGGTGAAGCTAGGGGAGAGGCTGCGTGTGCCCCCGCACTGCTATCTTGGAGTTTGAGGGGAGATGGAAAGATGGATGGAGAAGTTATGGTTACTGGGCTTAGTTCAGGCCACCCACAAGAAGATAAGAGAGTGTGGTTGGCACCTGGGCAGGGAAGAGAGCTCCCCATCCCTCACTGGTGCACAGAAGGCAGGTCTATCCTTGGAGAGTTCACCCTCCTTCCACTCCACTTCTGGTTTCTTGTCCACCCCTGCCACAAAGAAGTGCTCAAAGGAACAGGTGTCAATTGTTTATCTTTTTTTTTTTTTTTTTTTGAGACAGGGGCTTGCTTTGTTGCCCACGCTGGAGTGCCTGGCATGGTCACCACTCACCGACACCTTGAATTCCTGGGTTCAAACAATCCTCTTGCTTCAGCCTCTCCAGTAGCTGGGACTACAGGTGCAGGCCACCACACCTGGCTAATTTTATTTCCTGTAGAGACAGGGTCTTGCTGTGTTGCCCAGGCTGGTCTCAAGCTCCTGGCTTCAAATGATCTCCCCACTTTGGCCTCCCAAAGCCCTGGGATTACAGGTGTGAGACACCACACCAGGCCAGTTACTTATATTTCAATATGAAATTTCCACCTTATTTCTGCTCATAATGGATTAACATTTTCAGACATAGCTATTATGATCCATTGAAATCCTTTATTGCAGCCTCAACTTGTGAAAAGGATGTGAGGCAGCAATGTGGATAATTTGCCCAAGTTTCTTCCTTTAGTCTTAAAAATTGAATTCTATTTACCTCCAAGAGATCATCTCGGGTCACAATCTACACAACCTGCTTTGATGTTATTATTACATTCTCTATCATTGTTACAAACAAAACTAGGTTCCCCCTGAAAAAAAATTCCTATGTCAAAGCCCCAATCCCTGATGTGACTGTATTTGAAGACAGGGTCTAGGAAGAAGTAACTGAGGTTAAATGATCATAAGGATGGGACCCCGATTTGTAGGCACGTGAAGAAGAGGTCCTGTGAGCACACAGTGAGATGCTGGCCCCCTACAAGCTAAGAAAAGAGGCTTCAGAATAAAATCTACCTTGCTGGCACCTTGATCGTAGACTGACTTCCCAGACTCCAGAACTGTAAGAAATACATTTCTGTTGTTTAAGCTACCCAGTCTGTGATATTTTGTTATGGCAGCCTGAGAAGACTAATATAATCTTCTATAAACAAGCAAATCCCAAAGGAGCAGTGGGGATGGTACAAATGTGTGTGTGTGTGTGTGTGTGTGTGTGTGTGTGTATAGGCAGGAGTACAGGTGTTCTTTCTTTAGAGAGTTAATTTTCCATTATGTTTTATGTTTCATCTAAGTGGGTTGAAATTTTTTCCTATATATATTTTATTGTGTGATAGAGGAATGGAATGTGTAGATTTGGTGGCAGTGGTGGGAGGGGGTTTTTAGGAGATAAGAAAGGAGAACGAAGAAGAACTATTTTTCTTTTCATTTTGTATCTGGTCCCAAGAGCTGAAAGAAAAGAATTGTAATTATTTATATGTGCATATCCCAATGTATCTGTTCTGCATTGTTTCCCAAGTTGACTTCCACAGTATATTAGTTCTGCAAAAGAATATTAATGAAAGGTGTTAAAAAATACTTTTGGTCAAGTGAGTTTATGAACTGCTTTGTATGATTTTTCAAAGCCTATGCATCATGCCTCTCCAAGGGGCAGACACGACCCCACAGTATGTCCCAACATATTTGACCAGGACGTCATTTTCTTTTCTTTCTTTATTTTTTTTTTTGAGGCGGAGTCTCGCTCTGTCGCCCAGGCTGGAGTGCAGTGGCACAATCTCAGTTCACTGCAAGCTCCACCTCCTGGGTTTACGCTGTTCTCCTGCCTCAGCCTCCTGAGTAGCTGGGACTACAGGCACCCGCCACCTGGCCCGGCTAGTTTTTTGTATTTTTTAGTAGAGACGGGGTTTCACCGTGTTAGCCAGGATGGTCTCGATCTCCTGACCTCGTGATCTGCCCGTCTCGGCCTCCCAAAGTGCTGGGATTACAGGCTTGAGCCACCACACCCGGCCCAGGACGTCATTTTCACCATTCGTTTTGGGAGTCACACTCAGGACCATGTTGCCACAGTGGAAAGCCATGGACTAGAGGTCACAAAATTCCAGTCTAGACATGTTTTTCTACTCATTTGCTGCACAATCATACGCACATCACCTCTTGGTAGCTCAGCTGCTTTGCTATAAAATGAATGACTGACTTGTTTAGTCATGGCTCTCCTCTCTCCTCTAGCATCCTGTGATTATGGGTCCATGACTTCATGGCTCTATTCACCCATTTGTACTCTAGGGCAAGGCATCCATTTCCCCGTCTACTCGTAAGTATAGAAACGCTCAACCTACCTTCCACAGAGGTCTCTTGTCAAGATCAAATGAGTTAATGCAGGTGAAAGTACTTAGAAAAAATAAAGTGCTAAAAAATTTCTAATGCCTGCAGGGAAAGGGTTATGACTTCCCTGTCATTCTATGTGCTTCACAAACTCGGTGAAACCCGGTGTGAAGGATGAAGTACCACTCAGAGCTCAAGCTCTGGAGTCAGATTGCTTGGACTCAAATCCCAACGTTGCCTTTCATTGTGAAATGACCTTGGGTATGTTACTAACATTTTGTGGCTCCATTTCCTCAGCAGTAAAGTGGAAATACTTTCTCCTATAATTGCAATGAGGAATAAATGAGGAAATATGGGTAAGGTGCTGAAAATGGTGCATGGTATTTAGTAAACTCCCAGGAAATGTCAGCTCTTCTCTTTCTTCTCCTCCTCTTCCTCCTTCTCCTCTGTCTTCTTCATCAAATAAATGAATAGCAATGGCAATGATAACAACAACCAACAAAATAAAATATAAAAAGATGGGACTGTGGGGATGGTCAGGCCATGGTTAGCTTAAAGGCTCTTAACTCTTCAAACAGGCTGGATTTCAAATGAGCCCAAACTATCTGCTGGCTCCTGTGAGCTAATAAGTTAAACACATGGATTGGCCCTGCTATGAACAAGTATTCATTGAGCTCTCCATTTGCAGGTCACAGGGCCAATTGTCAGACATGATAAAAAGTCAGAGATCTCCCCTTTAAGGAGATTACAATTTAGAGATAAATTAAAATTGTAAGCTCCTCAAACAATTAGAGGAAAACAAACAGTGGTCTGCCTTGCTTTGGTGAGTCTGTGAAAGCTCATGGGAAGAGTCATAGTTGAAGGTTTTATAGAAGAGGTGGGTTTTGACCTTGAGAGAGATGGATTTGGAAAACAGGGAGGAGAACATCATGATTAAAGAAACAGAAGCAGGCATGTTGTATTGGGGGCAGAAGAGGACACCAAAAAGTGTAGACTCAGTTAACAAGTGGTGGGACACTTGCCTTGGAAGATAGGTCCTTGAGTATGAGTCAGAGGAATTCAGACTTCATACAAGAAAATTCAGCAGAAGACAAATTGCTTTTCCTTTTAAACTATCTGCTTTCTCCTTGTGAAATTAGAAAGGTCATACAATGAAAGTGAGTCATCGCTCTTTTCCACTCACTTAGCATTCAGCATAAATCTATGTTTGCCTTGGGTGAATGGGCAGGTAGTTATTTGCAAGGCTGAATCAGGTAATGCAGCTAGATCTAGTTGCTGCTGTTAGTCCTCCCCTCCCTAAAACCAGCTGGTATTCCATTTGATGGAAATGTACTAGCACTGGAGGGTTGGTGATGACGGTGTTCTTGAAGAAGGGTGAGAATAGAGTCCTTTGTTATTGTAGAGACTCTCATGGAAGAGCTGGTTTCTGAAACCTTAGAAGTGGGGAAACTGCTCCTGGAGTAGTGTAAGGATGTCTGGAATTTTAACTCATACTGCTCAACTTATATCTTAACTTATACCACTGGATAGATGATTGTATCAGAGAGCAGGTAGAAGTGCTTTTATGAGAATTAATAAAACTAGGATAAATCATCTTCACCTTATACCTCTTAGAAATTTGGACTTTAAATTTGGGGCATTTAAAAGCCCATTAAACATGGTCACTGTGTCCCTGTCGATTGCATCAACCCCGTGCTCTCCACTGTCAGCAGCACCAGCCTCCTTCCTTGCCCAACCTGGTCACCAACGTGACCAGTCAGCTATTTAAGCAGAAATTATCTTTTGCGAAAATCTATTATTTAATGCCTTTGCCCTTTGCCTCAGCTCTTTCTTTCCATGAGCTCCTCAGCCAGGATTTCAATCTGCTTTGGATGCTTTGCAAAAAGAAATGCACAGCAAACCCCAGTGGGAATTGTGACTCTCTGTTCCTGATTTCAGGAGTCTTGTAATTTATAGTGCTTCCGTGCTGGGGCTCTGCAGCTCTTTAATGGGGCCTTGCGGTAAAGTTTGGGTAGGAAAAAATCATTTCACTTAGAAATGGTTCTGCTTTGACGATCTCTGTTTTACTGGGAGTTTTTCTTCTTTGTCTTTAAAGCCAGAGCCATTTCCTAGAATAAATGTTGCCTGAACACGGGAGAAGAAAGTGGAGAATCAAGTCTTGGGGAAGATACAGACTCCAGCAGTGCATCCAAATGGCTTTGGCAGTTCATAGATCAATCAACAAATATTTGATAATTGCTGACCACATGTAAGGCATAATGTTAGGGACTGTGGAGAGTATCAAAAACGTGAATGAAATCTTGTCTGTTCACTCTCAAAAAACTCAATAGTTTTTGACCAGGTGTGGTGGCTTACAGCTGTAATTCCAGCACTATGAGAGGTCAAGACATGAGGATCACTTGAGGCCAGGAGTTCAAGATCAGCCTGGACAACAGAGCAGGACGTTGTCTCTACAAATAAAAAAATAAAAAAATGAAATAAATGAAAAAGAAAAAAAATTGAAAAGAAAATCAACCAGGTGTGGTGCATGTGCCTGTGGTCTCATCTACTTGGGAGGCTGAGGTAGGAGTATTCCTTGAGCCTAGGAGTCTGAGGTTGCAGTGAGGTTGCACTGTGCCGTTGCACTCCAGCCTAGGTTATAAAGCGAGGTCCTATCTCTAAACATAAATAAATAATCAATCAATCAATCAATCAATCATACAAAATTTAAAAACTCAATACCTTTTTACAGTTCAGCAAATTCAAGCCAAATTCATTGCCCTGGTGTCTAAGGCATCACGTAGATGACTCCAACCAGTGGACTTTTCTGCGCATGCCTGTGTGCCTCCACCTGTATTACCTCACATTCTTTTTATCTGAGGATAAATGCCCCGTGAGATACATGAACACCCACCCCCAACACTTCTGTTGACTAAATTCTGTTCATTTTTATAGATCACCTTCACACACCACCTCCCCCAGGAAGCATGCCCTGATTGACCCTCAGTTGTGTGTGAACTTTCTTCCTTTCAACCCCAATGATACCTTGTATTTTGTTTTCTAAAGAGAATACTGCTTGACCGAGTAAGAAGATCAAAAAGCATTTGCCGACTGACCAATTTAATAGGGTTGAAGGTCTCTTAGGATCTTATAGGATCATCAATATCAACATGATGGGGAGAAGACTTAGTTCTGGTGAGAATACCAATTCAGAGGTTTAGAACAAGGGAAATCTAACTGAATTGTCAAACAGATAGAACAGTAAGGGTTCAGAGGTGTGTAGGTTCATAGCCACACATAAGAGCGATATTTCTGCAAACAGCCCAGAATGCATTATACTGACATGAGTACTGCTCTTCAAAGTGGTCCCCTTCAGAGACTGACTTCCCTGAGGTTGCCAGAAAGCAAGATACTAGCATCAAGAAGATCCGAACCCTGGGTGCCCTCCCTCCAATCCACATCTCGCCAGTTGCTGCTATTGGAACGTAAGTCAGTCTACACGGTTTCCACTCAGCTGAGTGTCAGGGACACCAATAGTGTCCACAGGACTGTAGAGCATTGAGGAGAAAGTAAAAGGCAAACTGTGTTCATGATGAGTTTACAATTATGCTGGGAGAAGCAGGTGAAAACATCAAATTAAAATGCATACCTGTCCATGATGAGGTGTTGAAATGACTCACCCAGACAAGAAGGGCTATTTGAATTTATGGAGGAAGGGTATACGTGGGAATTGAGCAGGGGGAAAGGTCAGATGTGGAAACTGAGAGGGTCCCTGAAAGACTTCAGGGAATGGAGACGGGGACTTGGTCTTCTGGCTTGGGGACTTGAAATGTTTAAAATTGTAACTCACAATTTCATTGCCCACATTTGAACGTTTTTAGACCTATGTCTTCTCTAATTAACCCTGGCCTGGACTCTTTCTTTTGGTACCTACTGTCAGTGTACTCACAGTCTCTCAGGCAAAAGAACTCAGTTCTCCCTTTTTCTCTCACTAGACACCTGTATCTAATCAGTCACCTACAATTACGTTTCATATAGATTGCCTTTGTCTCTAAGTTCCGCCTGTGTATAGAACTTCAGGTTCTCAATGGCTTTTGCCTTTTCAATATCATTCCAGTTATCTATGGCTGTGTAACAAACTACCCCCAAACTTAGTGGCTTAAAACAACAACTGCTCTATTATACCTTGTAATTTTTCAGGTCAGGAATCCTGGCCGAATAGTTTCTCTGTCTCACATGACATCCATGGAAGCATTCACTGGTGTTCACTGGACAATGCAGATCTGGACAGCATGTGGTGGCTGCATTTTTGTGTCTGTCTCCTTGTTGAGCATGGCTGGAAAGCGAGATCAGCTAGAACCATCGACCAGAGTGCTTATGTGTGGGTTTTTCACCACGATGACCTCAAGGTGGTCAGAGTTTTTAAACAGGAGCTCAGAGCTCCCAGAGTGAAAATTCCAAGAGGCAGTAAGCAGAACCTGATACTCTCTCAAGATTGGGTCTGGAAACAGCCACATCATTTTTGCCCTCTATTACTGGTGATGCAATCCCAGAACCACCCTCTAGGCAAGGGGAAGGGACAAAGACCCCACCTGTGGATGGGAAGAGTGACAAAGCAATTGTGGTCACATGTAATCTATCATGAGCATTATATTATTCATTTTGACAGCAGGAGGCAATGGGAAGATCTTGATGCTAACTTTGGCTCTCTTGTTAGCCCACTGTGTGTACATGAGGGAACCCCTTTAAATCTCCACACCTCAGAACTTCTGCAGTGATGGATGGATTCCATGGTTCTCAAAGTGTGGTCCCCAGACCAGCAGCATCAGCTTCACCTGAAAATTTGTTAGACTAGCCAATTATCAGGCCCCATCTCAGAAACCACTGAATCAGACATCTTGGGTGGGACCCAGCAATTTGTATTTTACCAAGCCCATCAGGTGATTCTGATGTGTGTAAGGGTTAAAGAAGCCCTGGGGTTGGTTCCTTTCAGCAGGCTTTCTGTGAGTCTAACTACAGAAGCACCCTTTCATGCCACATGACCATAATTAATAGCAAATTAATTGAAAAAGAATTAATTAAAATTAAGAAATGCTACTTACATTTGTGAAACTTTTAATGAAAGGAAGTCAATCTTTTGATATAGGGTCAAGGCTTTTCTTTGAGTGTGAGTCTGCTGGTTGGATTTCTATGACAGTTTTTCTGCATAACCCATATATTTAATGCATGATCTGAGGTTTTCAGATTTTTAAAAGCACAGCAAGAACTAAAGACTTTACAAAGGAATCTGAACAGTTCATTTGAGTGACTCATCTTTCTTGACTATTTCTGAATGTCTGACTCGGTTTATATAACAATAACATTTGTAATATTTAATTAAATCATTGCAATGACAAGAATAATTGGAATAAACGAGTTTGGAAACAAAGTCAACTGATGGGAACAGAAGGCTTGGGACACTGGGTGGTTTTCTGCTCATCACAAGCATCACTTGGCCGTGGATGTCAACTGCTTTAAGGACAGCAGGGAGAATACTGGTATATGTGGAGAGTTGGTTGAGTGGACATTGAGTAAGAGAGCTTCTCCTGCACTGCTGGTTTTTCCTGACCAGAATTCTTGTCTTCTTCCCTCTCTTTTATTGCATCCTTGACACATGTTTAATTCAAGCCCTTTTCACCTAACCCTCAACTATTACAAAAGCACCCTATGTGGTCTCACTGTTTCCACACTTGCCTCCTGGTGTCTGCATAAATTCATGCTTACCAAAGCCATGCCAATCCATTCTTAGCAGGGTGGAATGAAAAGAACACTGGATGAAGAAGCTAAGGACCTGATTTGGGTCCTAATATACTATTTCTAGTTGTGTGTCACTGGACAACTCATTTAACTTCTCCAAGCTCTTTCCCTCAAGAAAAGATACAGCAACTCATGCTACACAAACTTCAGAGGGGATCTTGAAGATCAAGAGGATTTAAATAGGTGAAAATGTTTTGAAACCTGAATAGAACTCTACAATTCTAAATTGTTTCTTTCCTCACTGTGTGATAACGTTCAGTCTTTTCAGCCTAGCACCCAACGATCTAGTTTTAGCTTATCTTCTCAGCTTCTTTCTCAAAGATCTTAGAAGTGTCCTTCCCACCCTAGCAAGACTGTTCTACTCAAGATCCCATGCACAGACCTAAGTTGTCTATGTCTATGCCTTTGGTCACTGTTCCCTAAGATGTCTTTTTCCTTTTCTGTAACTGGGTTAGTCTTTCCCCATCTGCGTGGGCATTTCCATGAGACACAGACTCACAAAGAATGGGTAGAATGCAAGCTACCTCCTGGCCTCTGAAGACCAAGTGGAGAAGAAAACAGGTTTCTAACCAAAGAAGAAAGTTCCGAGTTACAATTTCTCAGCACACTAGGCAAGGCGCAGCACACCTTGACAGTTAGAGAAGAGTAGTTCATCCTGAAAACCTGCAGCTTACCAATGAAATTATGCCCTTCCTTGTTTTATTGGGACAAGACTGCACACTTGTCAGTGGAACTCAGAAGATGCAGCAGTAGCAACATAAACTAGGTATGTGCTGAGCCCTTTCAGGTCATCTATTCTGTGGTCATCTGGTGGTTGGGATTATTCTTAGTGAGACAAGCCAGGCATCAAGAGGCTGAACAGCTCAAATACCAAGTAAGACTCAAATCCTTTTACTATGTGTATAATAAAATCTGGTCACACTCTTAGGCTTTAAACATGGCACTGAAGTCTTGGATTCCATTCGGGTGCAAGCAACAGAAAACCTAAGAGAGGCCTTCATAAATAAGAGGTCAACTTATGCAGTGCAACATGAGTTTTGGCAATAGGCGGTCCTCTCGTGCAGCTGCTCAAATAGGCCACTGAAGGCTCAGACTCCTTCTCTCTCTTCCTGCTCCATCATCTTTCATATCTTTAGCTTTTATTTTCCATTGCAGGGTAGCTGCCAGGCCTTCAGGCATCAGATCACGTTCCAGGCAGTAAGAACGGAGAGGGCAAAGTGGCAGAGCACATGACACTGAGCCTGTTCCTTTCCTGGAAGCAGGGCTATATTTACCCGTAGTTCATATCTGGCATCTTTTATAATTGGTGGTTATTTATTTATTCTTAAAATTACCCTTGCTTAAAAGCCCCACCTGCTAACTTCTACTTTATTTATCATCTAGTTCTGGGTTACATAGACACGCTTGCCTGGGATAGAGTTGGAAATTGAGTGTTTTTACCTGGGTACATTGCCATCCTCAAACAGGTTTGAGAGTCTGTCAAAGAGAAGACAACAACAGATATTGAGCAGGCAATTAATCATCTGCCATAATGCTTCAGTTCAAACTTGTGTATTATTTTAAACTGCACCACACCACTTGGCTTTATATTTAAAGGCTACAAGCTTCACCTGTGTCAGGGACAACTGGGTGATCAAAGAAAAAGTCTCATTTTAAGGTGATATTTACTTGGGGAACCTAAGGCTGTATGTCCTTCCAGACCCAGTTCAAATATTCCAACCTTCAAGAAATATCATTCATCCCAGTTCTCCTACTCCAACACTTACTGTTCACCCTGTCCACTTCGTGTTTATCTTGGGTAAATGTCTTTCCCCACCCCAAACATGTTATAAATTCCATGGGGGATAGGGTTGTATTTTCTTTTTCTTTTTTATTCCCCATGGGTCCCCAAATGGTACTGAACACAACACAGGGAAATATTAGATACTTACTGTTTGGTTCATAGGAAATGGAGTCATGGTGGTAGTTGAGCTAGATATGAATGTGGAACAGTAAGAAGGCTGTGTTTCTGGGTCTAAGATTCTGGGTGACAGAGTAATGAAAGATAAATAGTTCATTCATTTAATCCTTTAATGTATTTATTGAATACTTATTCTATGCTAGACAAAAATACAACTGTCCTAGATTCTGTATTCTATTGACCTAGCAGCATAGACAGGATCAAATACCAACAAGATAATTTTGCAAAAAGTTATAGTTCTAGGCTTTCTCTAGATTGAACAATTTCCATCTGCTTGGCACGTGGACAGAAGCACATACTGGTTGAACCTGGTGTGATTCTGGCTGTCAGACTTCATCTTTGCCATCAAACATGTGATCACATTCATTTAATTCTCAGAGAACCGTTTGCTTTCTCATTACATTTGAGGAAACTGAGGCCAAGAGCAGTGGTGGGTTGCTCCAGGACACATGGTCAGTTGGTGGTAGAACTGGATTTCTACCCAGTGCATAGAAGGTCATCCTCACTCCTGCTCTCCAGTCCCTGCCCTTCCAGAGTGAGCCCTAATTGTCCAGGAGAGTGATGATGGTGTCTCCCAAGAAGTACACGGAAGGCAGAGAGCACGTCTTGGAGCCTCATGGACTCTTATGCATATCACGGTTATTGTTTTTCGTTAAGTGAAGCAAGGAGGAGGCGTGGGGAGAAGAGATTGCTTTCAAACCTTCTGATTCTCATGAGTGCTGCTTTGCCTCCACCATGGCTGGCTCAGCCCAGGCACACAGACAGGTGCTTTGCACGGGGGGAGCAGCAGCTGTGTGTGGCAGGGGTCAGAGGCTCCCTTTCCACACACTATCTCTGGCTAATGGTCCAATCCCAGCACTGAAAGCTCAGCTCACACATTCTCTTGTGGAAGGCAGACCTTCAACAAGCTGAACTGTTCTCAGCTACCCAGTGTCTTGACATAGGAGGAACATGCAGTGACGTGAGTGTTATTCGGGTGCCTGCCTCATGCTCAGAACTAGGTACTAGGGAAATAGAGGTGAATACCTTGCACAAAACTCCCTGACCTCAGGGAGGCTGCCACATAATAAGTAGATTAATTCAATCAGCTAGTCAGGCTTTGAAGAAAGGAGGTAGGACAGGGAAGGAAGTTAGAGATTTTGGTGCCCTGGGACAGACGACGGACAGAAAAATGTCAGCCTTCTTGAATGGTGGGGAGGCTGAGAAGGAGTTCGTTGGAGTCTAGGGTCAGTGTAAGGATCAACCCTGGAGCACACAGAAAGTGAAGGTTGGATTAGGTGGTGTGCATCACATGTTGCTCCCAAGGTCACACTTTTACTTGGGACCATGGAAACTGGCGTGAAACAAACCAGTGACTTCTTTACACTCTAAGGAAGATAAAGAAAACCTTTGCTGGGCACAATGGCTTATACCTGTCATCCCAGCACTTTGGGAAGTCAAGGTGGGAGGATTGGTTGAGGCCAGGAGTTTGAGACCAGCCTGGGCAACATAATGAGACCCTGTCTCTACAAAAAATAATAAAAAATATTAGCTGAGCATGGTGATGTACACAGTGTTTAGTCCCAGCTACTTAGGAGGCCAAGGTAGGAGGATCGTTTGAGCTCAGGAATTTGAGACTGCAGTGAGCTATGATCGCACCACTGCACTCCAGCCTGCGTGATAGAGCGAGAACCTGCCTCTTAAAAAAACCTTATTGAATTTCTCTGGAACGTAAGTATGTTGACTCTGGCTTGGATCAGGGCGTCCTTGGTGCCTGGCACTTACTACATGTGCAGCAAATATTTACTGAATGAATTGCTGAATGAACTTGAGAAGGCTGAGGCACTGCACTTTTGCATATACTTCCATTTTCTCCATCACATCTAATTGTGTTTATATGAGGAAAGAGTAGTGCTGTGGTCTGAATGTTTATGTCCCCACCCAAATTCAAATATTGAAGTCCTGTCCCTCAAGATGATGGTACTAAGAGGTGCAGACTCTGGGAGATGATTAGATCATGGAGGCAGAGACCTCATGAATGGGATTAGTGTCCTCATGAAAGGCTTCAGAGAGACCCCTGGCCCTTCCGGCATGTGGGGTCATAGTAAGAAGATGCCATCTATGAGGATATGAGCCCTCACCAGACACCCAATCTGCTGATTCCTTGATCTTGGACTTCCCATCCTCCAGAACTGTAAGAATACAATTTTTGTTGTTTACAAGCCACCCAGTTGAGAGTATTTTGTTATGGCAGCCTGAACAGACTAAGACACATGCTGATTCCTGTTTTTCCATTAGAAACCCGGGACATGGAACTATTAAGGGTGTAAATAGTAGAATTAGGATCTGAAGTCATGGTTGGGTCTCTGCAAGGTTAGGGCTCTTTCTTCCTCTTGCTTCAGCTTTTCCATCTTCTCAACCCTGGCTTCTCACCCAAGGCTGCTAGACTTCGCTATCATAAGACCAGTGGTCCCCAACCTTTTTGGCACCAGTGACTGGTTTTGTGGAAGACAGTTTTTCCATGGATGGGGGGTTGGGGATGGTTTTGGGATGAAACTGTTCCAACTCAGATCAGGCATTAGGTTCTCATAAGAAGCTCACAGCCTACATCATTTGCATGTGCAGTTCATAATAGGGTTCAGCTCCTATGAGAATTTAATGCCACCACTGATCTAACAGGAGGTGGAGCTCAGGCAGTAATGCTCGCTGGCCTGCCGCTCACCTCCTGCTGTGCGGCCTGGTTCCTAACAGGCCACTGACTGGTACTGGTCTGTGGCCTGCAGGTGAGGACCCCTGTATGAGACAATGTCTTGACTCTGGGAACCCTGTGAATCCTGAGCCACCAGTGTGTCCCCTGATTCTCTAGGGAAATGTAGTTTTACATTCTTGTACTTGGTTTTGGGGATGTCCACACACTGTGTGCATAGAAGGGGGTATCTAAGTGTGTGTTGGGATAGGGATGACTTCAGTGGGAAAGTACCTCAGCTGCTTCACAGAAAATAACTCAACCAATGTAAAAAAATAAAAGTTGTTCTGATGTGAGAGGGAGAGGAAATACTGATGCTGTGAATGGAACAGTGTTCCTCCAAAATGCTTATGTTGAAGTCCTAACCCCTAATAGGATGGTATTTGAAGCTGGGGTTTTGGAGATGTAATTAGGTTTCAATGAGGCCCTCAGGGTGAGTTTATGATGGAGGAGTGCCTTTGTAAGAAAAGACACAAGAGCTCTCTCACTCTCTCTCTATCTCTCTCCTTTTCACACAAATAAGAGGTCACATGGACACACAGGGATGATGGCAACCTATAAGCCAAGAGAAGAGGCCTTGGAATGAAACCCACCTTGCTGGCACCTTGATCTTGGACTCCCCAGCCTCCAGAACTATGAGAAATTAATTACTATTGTTTAAACCACACAGTCTCAAGTATTTTACTATAGCAGCCTGTGCAAACTAAGACAACTGCTCATCTGAAAAGATAAAATATCCTGTTTCAAAGGCTAGCATGCCTTAGACTCTGTCAAACCGAATAGGCCAGGAGCAGGATATAAGGGAATATTGTATACTTGGGCAGGGATGAGTGCATCTGCAGCTGACTGTTTTCCTGGCGGTGTCTGTGCTGAGGCCCATCCCTGAGGGGTGGTCTATGGCTTATTCCCCCACTCCTGGGATGGGCTCATTTAACTCAGGTCTCCCTTCACTGTATATCTCCATCTCTATCTCTATTACCTACTGCCATCTGTCCTATTGATCATTCTAATATTTGTCTCCAGCCTGTAACTCTCTCCTAGAACCACCTGCCACTGTGACCAGACTTACAAGCCATCTCCCCAGGGATAACAACCCTGGGACTTCAACACTGGTCCTGCCATGTGTCTGTCTTTCTCCTCTGTCTGGGCTCCGGGAATGGCATTGCCATGTAACTCAGGTCCATGGGAGAAACATGGGCTCCTCCTCCCCTCACACCTCACTTCTGATATATCACTTAGGTGATGTATTCTGACTCCTAAACACCTACTGAGCCCAGACCCGAGTCTCCACCTTCTCTGGATCCACATGAGTCCTTGCCATTGCTGTCTCTTGCCACGACTTCTGCAGCGGCCTCCTCACTGGCCTCCCCACTCTTAACACCCTACTTCAGCTCATTTGCCTAAGTGGTCTTTAAATAATGTAAATCTCATCATTTCACATGCTTGATAAATGCTCTTCAGCACTTACCCATTTGATGGAGGAGAAAGTCCGTACTCCATAGCTAGGTGATGGATCTGGCCTCAGTTCGGTGTTGTGCCTCATTTCTTGCCCTAAACTTTTCTTCGCTGACCAACCCTGTTCTCGGCTAGCCAGAGTAGAAGAGAACAGAACAAAGCCCCAAATGTGCCCAGTCTCTTGCCTCCAGCCCTGGGCCCATGGTGTTCCCAGTGCCGGAACCCCTCCTTCTTTCCTTCCTGTCATCTCCACATTGTCATCCACTCAGTCCTTTGCAAGGTTCACTCCTACTTATTACTTTTTTATGCAGCATTTTTTTATTGTGGTAAAATATACATAACCAAAAATTTACCACCTAAACTTAATTTTTTTTTTTTTTTTTTTTAAAGTCAGGGTCTTATTCTATCACCCAGGCTAAAGGGCAGTGTGTGATCATAGCTCACTGTAGCCTCCGTCTCTGGAGCTCCAGCGATCCACCCACCTCAGCCTCTTAAGTAGCTGGAACTATAGGAGCATGCCATCATGACTGGCTAATCAATTTTTTTTTCCATAGAAATAGGGTCTTCTTATGCTGCCCAGGCTGGTGTTGAGCCTGTGACCTCAAGTCATCCTCCTGCCTTGACCTCTCAAACTGATAGGATTACAGGTGTGAACCACTGCACCTGGCTGCCACTAAACCATTTTTTTTTTTTTTTTTTTGAGATGGACAGTCACTCTTGTTGCTCAAGCTGGAGTGCAATGGTGAGATCTTGGCTTACTGCAATGTCTGCCTCCCAGGTTCAAGTGATTCTCCTGTCTCAATCTCCCAAGTAGCCTGGATTACAGGTGCACACCACCACGCCCGACTAATTTTTGTACTTTTAGTAGAAATGGGGTTTCATCATATTGGTCAGGCTGGTCTCGAACTTCTGACCTCAGGTGAGTCACCTGCCTCAGCCTCCCAAAGTGCTGCTTTTACAGGCATGAGGCACTGCCCCAGGCCCACCTTAACCATTTTTAAATATACAGTGGCATTAAGCACACTCAGATTTTCATGCAACCATCCTCACCATTCATTTCTAGAATCTTTTTCATTATCCCAAACTAAAAATCTACCTATGAAACAGTAACATTTCCCCCTCCACCTCCTCCAGCACCTGGGGGTCACCACTCTACTTCCAGTTTCTATGAATCCGACTCCTCCAGGTACGTCCTATAAACGGGATCATGCAGTATAAATCCTTTCATGTTTGGCTTCTTCCGCCTGGCATGATGTCCTCAAAGTTCATCCACATTGCGCATGTCTAATTATTCCCTGCAACTGACACAGGCTGTCCAGGAAGGCGTCACAGAGGACAGATTTGTTCCAGGACCTGGGGAAGATGGGGGCAAACCACCCTGATGTCTGGGGGAGCATATTCCAGGCAGAGAGAACAGCAGGCACAGAGGCTTCCAGTCACAGAGTGCCTGGCGTGTGTGAGGAATAGGAAGGAGGCTGGTGTACTGGGGACAAAAATAATGGCTGCTGTGAGATATTGGAGAAATGAATTGAGGGGGGTGAGGAGTGATTCCTGCACTGGCCTCAAGTGCAGCCCTCCCATCCGGAGGCCACATGACCCTCTTTCCTGCAGCCCTGGTTTCGATGGTGTCTTCCTAATGAGCATCCCTTGGGGGTAGGCAGCGGCATCATCCACTCCAGGTCTCTTTTGTGCCCTCGTCTCAACGGGCTTCGCTGTCTGCTGCTGTTTTCCTCTTGGCTCTCTGTGCTCCCATTTGGATTGTGAGTTTTATGAGGACAGGGGCTGCAGTGTCTGCATTAGTTCCCGCAGTGGTCCTGGACCCTTTCACAGAGTGGCGCAGTGTAGTAGATGCTGAGTGAAAGAATCAGTGAATGAATGGACAAACAAGTGAGCTGATCTCAGTGAATCCTGTAATTACCCTGTGATGTGCTCAGGTGCCCACTCCTCCATTTCTCTCTTTACCCTGGAGCCCCTCAGCTCTCTCTGCTCCAGGAGGAGGTCTTTCCTTACACTGTGTTAACACTCTTCCACCTGGTGAGAACCTCTGCCTCCCAGGATGGGGATGGGGTGGGGTGGGTGGGGTTATGGTGCTTCCATTACACTGGCAAAAGAAGTTTGTCTACTCTGTTGGTGAAATCGACAGACCAGCAATTCCTTGAAAGCCTAGACAAACACTCATGGTTCCCATCATCTCTGGTGAGAAACACTGGCCTTGAGAGCAGACCTTCCACCTAGAGACCACACATCCCCTTTTACCTCCCTAGACCCAGTCTCAAACATACAGCTCGTGTGCTAGGAAATCAGGTCACCAGACATTCCATCTTCTGGAGGCTCCTAGGAAGCATCACACAACAGCAGGCCTTTTGTGGCCTGTCTGCTGCAGAGCACCACTGTCTGGTTCCGATGTCGTTATGAAGTCTCCTTGTTGTTACCAGTACGACAGCTGCTTTGTCCAGCAAGTCCCTGTTCTATGCGAACTGGCTAGGTGCCATTGCCATGACATTCATAAGAATATGCATTCAGAAGATTAAGAGGTCCTGAGTAGCCACTGTTGTTCTCCAAGGCTTTAGACACCCACCAGAGCTTCTCTGACATTAGGGCAACCATGAGAACAAAGCATGAATCATCAGACCCCCGAGATGTGTTTTCTTGGCCGTGTCCCTCCATCTGCACTTTGAGTGATATGGTACAGCTGTTGTTGGACAACACAGAATTCATCAACAACATGTGTGAAAGAAAAGAAGCCCTGTTACCTGAAAGCTTTCTACATTTTAGTATTTTTTTAATGAGTGAAGTAGGAGAAACTGTTTCCTTCCAGTTTGCTGATTTTAGTGGAGAATTCCTATTCATTGGATACAGCTGAAGGAAGGGCTGGGGCAGTGCTGCAGGTCTGCATAGCCAGCTCCATGCTCCTGTCTCCATATTGGTCCTGTACTTCTCCCTGCAGACCATCCGTGGAAACTGTCAGGGATGGAAGGGAGACCTTCCAATTGGCCCCTCTTCTTTTGCATACACGGAAACAAACTAGTAGAGAGGGCAGAGATGGAACCAGAGCCTACGGCTCAAAATGGAATGACAAAATGTGCATCTCTTTTGGTTCATTTCTTCCTGTTGGCTGAAGACCCAGGACCTATTCTAGGTGTGTAACATCTTCCTCAGCTTTTTCACAGGTACTTTGGCAGGAGGTTTATTTAAAGAAAGCAAACAGATCAAGAAAAGTGAGTCAGGATTTGGCCTGTCTTGTCAGGATGCCTGGGTTCTCAAATTCTGGACTTCCTGTTTGTTAGCTCTGTGAGCCACACCACGTTTTAAAACATCTGCAAGCCTCAGCTAATTTATCTGTGAAATGGGCATAATAACAGCACCTCCACGATAGGGATTTTATCCTGGAAATAGTGCTTGTGAAGCACTTAGCAATTCCTACAACATAGTGCTCAGTAGTGTTAGCTGTGATGAAGAATCCAGCCCTTCTGAGAAAAGAGGCTATTGGGTTAATGCCGCCACCCAGCACTAAAATTCACATAGATGCTTTTGCTTTGGTAATAGTAGCATTCCTGGCAGGGCAGCACTGCCTCCATTTATGCAGCAGATTTTTCTTATATTCTTCCTAACACCTTCAGCCTAATAACTTTTCAGTTTCAATTTGCATCAGCCCAGAGCCTATCCTGACCCATCTTTATTCCATCACCCAGGTTTTAAATGCATAGGATACTAAAACTATTAACAAACCAAGGACTTTACATAATGAGATGCGGACAACACAACAGGCTGGAATACAGAACAGGAAGGGCCTCCTTCCCTTTATATGTGAACAACAAAGTCAGAGTGGCATTTGTTAGCAAGAACTTCATTGCTCCCAGTGTGGGTCTTAAGCTGTTTGAAATGGATTCCAGGGTGGATAGAAAGCCAAAATCAAGCCCATGTGGAGAGAGAGAGAGAGAGAGAGAGAGAGGGAAAGAGAGAGAGAGAGAGAGAGAGAGAGAGAGAGAGAGAGAGAGAATGGACTCTGGGAAGACTTACTTTCTTGCTTTTAAAATCGCCTCTCCCAAGCCTCATGCTAAAAGCAAGTTAGTGAAAGGGTCAGATTGGCTCAAGAGAGCCAAGCCTGAAAGCAATTTTATCTCCTGAGGAAAATCCAGGGAAGCCAGTTCCCCAACCTAGATTTCAGCTTTTTATATGAAAACAAGAGCAGGGAGGAAGAAATAATCTCTGTAGAGAGAAGTTAGGAAGCACAGGGAACTGAGAAGCAGGAGACTTGGGATCCAGTACATCCGAGGAGGATGCTAATTGTCCGTGGGGGTGTGTGGGGGGGTGGGTGGGTGGGAGCAGTGGGCACAGCTGTCCTTGCCAGGTCCTGTCTCTGTGGCTTTTTAAAGCAGAGGAGAGCCCCGGCTGTGGACTCAGGAGGCCCGATTCCTCTGCTGAATGACATGACCTGCTGCTTCACAACTTGTTCTTGCCTAAGGTTTCTTCTGTGTGTAAGGAGAAGGTTGAACGAGATGCTCTTTCGAATTCTTTCCAGCACTGCCATTTTAGGATGTGTATTCCCTGCCTGCCTGAGGACAGGAAGACTCTGCTCTGGGATTATGAAACGGTTTCTCGGTGCGTGTCTTTCCTTCAAGGGTGTCTCTTGTCCCATGGTTGCCCACACCTGATTCTGAGCCAGACCATTGCTTTGGTCAGGGCTATCCCAGCCAGCGTCCTCACTTGGCGAAACACATCACTGCGTGTGCTTCAGAATTGCATCTCCCCTTAGGGTGACTGGCACTGGGAAGAAAGGAGGTTGCTGGCAGCTCTCAGGGTGGCTGGGGAGCCAAAGGTCTGGGATAATCGAGATAGCAAGTTGCTTCTTTCCTGGTCCCTCGTGGGGGTACGTAAGGCAGAGGATGGGGCTGGAGTATGCCCTGCAGTGCTGTGGAAAATCTGGGGGAGCCGGTTGTCTGCTGGGTCCAAAAGTCACCGGCTAGAGTTGGAGGGAAGAAGACCCTTGCAGGTTCATAGAGAAGACTGTGGCGTAGCTTGTGTTAACACCCTGTGCTGGGTGGGCTCCCGCAAAGCACAAGGACACTGCCAGACTTCAGGGCTCTAGGGCCTGCCCTGTCCTTCCTCAGGGTCACAGAGCCCCTGCTATGGCTTGGTTTTCAATAAAGTTGGCCAGGCTGCATTCGTATTAGCTGCAGTAATTAGGATAAAATCTGTTAGCATAGAGAAGAGGCTAATGTATACGGTGGATGCCATTGATGCTGGGTGAGCCTCTGAAACTCCAATTACAAGACAAATTTCCTTATGAACCGACTGCCAGAAAATGCCCTTGTTGATATTCTGACAACAGAAGCTAACTCGTTACTCTTCCTTTTTAGAATAAGAAAGGAGGAAAGAAAGAAAAGGCAATTGTCTCCCCCTGTTAATAACCTGACTTGATTCTTCTTCTAAGACTGAAAATGGCTAATGGGTCAGGTTCTAAGCCCGGCACAGATGAATGACATTAAACCTGACTTAAGTGGTTATTCTTGGCTCCCCACAGAAGGGCTAGAAAGAAAATGACCTGCTATTGCAGCAAGGAATATTGAGATTAAACCAAGGGAAGGACTTTCCCTGCCTAGCAGAAACCTGAGACCTTGAGAAAAATCATTCTCTGTGGAGGATTTAGTCTCTGGGTGCCGAAGTCAAAGAATCTGGGTCCAATGGCAGTTTAGCCTTTTCCTAAACTGTATGAAGTTAGGCAAGTTAATTAGCTTTTCTAAGCCTCAAGTAATTATCTGTAAAATGGAGATAAAAATACTCTCAAGGTCACAGAAATGTTATGAAAATTAAGTGAGATAGTGCATTTAAAGTGCCTAGCACACACAAAGGACTTAGGGGCAGTTTGATGGGACACTGAGCACGTTCTATCAGGTACAAAGGAAGTAAGAGTATGACTTTTATCAAATCAGCTGCTGGTGTGCAATTCAAATTCTAATCCTTCATCCATAGAAGTCCTGAACTCCCAGAATCTAGAGCCTTCTAGTCTTCCAATAAGCTGGTCTCTGGAAATAATCTAGTCTTTGCAATCAGAGTGACCTGGATTTTAATTCTAGTTTATCTGGTAGATAATTAAGAATTATTAAGATAACTAGAATAATTCTAGTTTATTTGGTAGATAACTAGAATAATTCTAGTTTATTTGGTAGATAACTAGAATAATTCTAGTTTATTTGGTCGATAACTAGAATAATTCTAGTTTATTTGGCAGATAAACTAGAATTATTATAAACTAGGATTATTATCTGGTATGGTTTGAATGTGTCCTCCAAAGTTAATATGTCAGAAACTTAATTCCCAGCATGACACTGTTGAGAGGTAAGACTTGTAAGAGATGATTAGGTCACAAGGGCTTGCCCTCATGAATGGAGTAATGCTGTGATGATGGGAGTGGGTTCTTGATAAAAAGAGTGAGGAGTGATTTGATCTTTTGCCTTTTCTGTCTCTCATCCTGTGAGATACCTTCCTCCATGGAAGATGCAGCAAGAAGGTCCTCACAAGATGCCCGCCTCTCAGTCTTGGATTTCCCAGCCTCTAGAACTGTAAGAAGAAAAAAATATCTGTTCTTTATAAACTACCCAGTCCAAAGTATTCTGTTATAGCAGCATAAAACTGACTAAGACATTATCACAGAGAAGTGTCATAATCTCTCAGAGCTCCAGCCCTTCTTCAGCAGCTTGGAGCTACAGCTCTTTTCTGCTTTCTCATTGTGAACAAAACCCAAGATAACTTCACGAAGCATTTGGCACAGAGCCTGACACTCTAGTCACCCTACAAATCTTCATTCCCCTTGCTCTCTGGAGATAGTTAGAAATTTCAGTTAGGTAATTTCCTATCCGTCTTGATTTCCAGGGCTGGAGTACCAATTTACACATATTGTTTATTTTATGTACATACACACATATGTAAATATATATACATGTATTTATAGGACATACAATATTTATATTATATAATATGCAATATATTTATATTATATTTACACATAGTATATATGTATTGATTTGATTTGATTGGTACTCCAATCCTTGGTTTCCAGAGATGTAGTACTAATTTATATATCTATCTATGCATGTTACTTATTAATAGTAAAGCTCTGTACAATTAAAAAGTTTTGTTATTATTTATCAAGAGTGGGGCCAAGTGGCCCATAGGTGGCATTAGATGGTGCAATACTGTTGTGAAAATGGAAGGAAGTTTTTTTGTTTGTTTTTGATATAGGGTCTCCTTCTGTTGTCCAGGTTGGAATATAGTGACATGGTCATGACTCATGTCAGCCTCTAACTCCTGGGCTCAAGCAATCCTCCTGTCTCAGACTCCTGAGTAACTGGGACTATAGGCATGTTTCAACATGACTGGCTAAGTTTTAAAAAAATGATGGTATCTTACCATGTTACCCAAGCTGGTCTCAAACTCCTGGGCTCAAGTGATCCTCCTGCCTTGGCCTTTGAAAGTGTTGGGATTATAGGCATGAGCCACTGTGCCAGGCAGAAAGTAGGGTTTGAGAATAAATTTAGTAGTAGATATTTTTAAGAAGGGGGAATTGTTAAACATTTACAAAGCCTACCATTTGCCAGATCCTGTCTTAGGTATTTTATACTGTTACATGTATATCATGGTGTTGGGATAGATCCAACTAGACTGTGACTCCTAGAATGTTTATCAGGAATTGCCTGAACCTGCAACTTGCAAATCAGATAGTTTCTTTCTAGTAGACTGTAAGCCCCTTAAAGGCAAGCCCATGTTTTATATAAATTCTTTCTCCACAGCTCCTGGCATAGTGCATCAGAAGACCATGAGAAATACTTGGTGAATAGGTGGGTGTGTGATTATATTTATTTATTCCTTAGTTCAACAATTTTTTTATTGACTACTGTGTTCCAGGCACAGATCCAAGCACTTTAGATACAGCAGTTAATAAAAATATACAAAGTCTATTGTTTGTTCGTTTGGTTTTATTTATTTATTTTTGAGATGGAGTCTCACTCTGTCACCCAGGCTGAAGTGCAGTGGTATGATCTCGGCTCACTGCAACCTCTGCCTCTCAGGTTCAAGCAGTTCTCCTGTTGCAGTTACAAGAATAGCTGGGATTACAGGCATGTGCCACCAAGCCTGGCTAATTTTTGTATTTTTAGTAGAGAGGGGTTTTACCATGTTGGCCAGGCTGATCTTGAACTCCTGACCTCAAGTGATTCTTGTGCTTTGGCCCCCCAAAGTGCTGTGATTACAGGAGTGAGCCACTGTGCCTGGCCAAAATATATAACCTCTATTGTGCTCTCACAGAGCTAACATGCTAGCAGGGGGAATATAACACTTAAGGTGTAAACAGATGCAAGTAGAGGGAGGAAATGGAGAGAGTGGTCAGTGGGTCAGGAGATGACCTGTCAAAAGCCACCCATGAACCATCTGGATTGCCCTCATCTATTGTCGATGGAAGCTCGCATCCTGCACTCATTGAGGTCAGTGCTTCCAAAGGGAAACCTGTAGGTACTTTCAAGTATTTCAAGAAATCTATGGTCTTGAGCCCGGGAGCTACCAGACAGCTCTTTCTCTTTCTCCCAGTAGAGAATGCATTTTTTCGAGCAATATTAGGTTTACAAAAAACCATAACCCAAAATACAGAGAGTTCTGATATACCCCTCCATACCCCCGACCAAGTTCCCCTTGTTATTAACGTCTTGCTTTAGTGTGATCCAGTTGGTACAATTGATGAGCCAGTATCACATGTTATTGTTAAATGTATCCACCGTTACTGTATCATAAGAATAGTTTCACTGCCCTAAAAACTCCTGTCCTCCATTAGCTGCCTATTCATCTCTATTTCCTCCACCCTCCTAGCCCCTGACAGCCACTCATCTTTTTACTGTCTCGATAATTTTGCCTTTTCCAAGATGTTATACAGTTGCAATCACATAGGACCCTTCTCTTTTCACAGTTCCTTTCAATTTTGGTTTAATTTGGTGGCTGCATCCGTCCCAGAGTGATAGAACTAAAAAAACTCTGTCCTCCCATGGTCATATAGACTCACTCATGTAATTGAGAGGCCACGATGTACAAGATAAAAGTGTTCTCACTTAGCAAGGAGGATAGATCCACCGTTAGCCCAGAGGGGACAGATTGGATCTTTGCAGTTTCCTTGATTCAGTAAAGCACATTTAATCACTTAAATACTTTTTGATGATGAGCTAGGGTGATCATTATCATGTAAGCCAACCCCCCCCAGTCTGATGTGTCCTGAATAAGAGAACTGACATGACAGGGACATGGGAGTTTTGTTTTGTGTTGCTGTATTTATTTGTTTGAATCATCCACTTTTGCACTTACAATGATCCAAATTCACCTGGAAACTGCAGAGCTCCTACTTGGATGCAGGCACTGTGGTGATGACAGGATGGAGTGGCTGGCTGGGAGTCTGAGGGGTTAGCGTGAGGACAGAGGTAGGCTCTGGCCCAGCTCTTTCCCAAAGGCACAGAGCACAAGGGAGCCCAGTAGAAGATGGCAGGGAAGGGCAAGTGTGTGGGAGATCTTGCCTGTGTTATTTGTCAGATTTACGACCGCTAGTAGCACTTATCAAAAGTGACGTTTATTGGGTGTGAAATGTTCTCATTTGTTAGATAACACAAGCTGTTTAGTATTAAAGCAACTTTCACACAGCACAATCTCCTCTGTCATTAGGGACCTCCTAGGATTAATTACTGAGATCTATGCCCCAGTGTGCAGATGCCTCCCAGAACCATAAACTTATAAATCACGCATGAGCTGATTGCTAAGAAATTTTCCTTAAAGCCTCAATCTTTCTGCGAGGGAGACTATGCAAGTCATGTGAAGAGTCAGTCGCTCACAGATGAGCACTCTCTGGAGGCCTGAGCTCCTGGTCTAAAAGGCAAGACTGTCCCTGCACCTCTCAGGCTTGAGATGGGAATGATAACATATCTCTACACACACATTTAGCCTTTCAAAGTATTTTATTCATAATGGTGCTTTCTTTGTCGTTCATCATTGCAGCACCAGAACTTGGAAAGTGTCTGCACATATTAGGCCCTTAATAATGGTGACGGATGAACAAGAACCCCAGGAACGGCAGGGATCTGCTTGGATCTAAAAGATGGGTGTGCTGCTTACCTCAGATCACAAAGGCTCCCACAGGCTGAGCTGGTTCCAGGAGCCCAGTCTCTTCTCTGAATCCAATTCACCCTTCCTTTTGACTTGTTCTACAAGGCAACAAGAGGAACACTATGACACTATTAGGGATTATGAGAAAAACAATCAGGCATCAGCTACAAGGGAATGTGTTGGGGCATCCAAAATTACTTAGAATGTTACTTATGTAACACGTAGAGGAAATACACCCACTAGTTACCAAAGCACTTCTGATCACTAATCATCCTAGGGCACAAATAAGTGAACATAAAATGCTACAAGATGGATTAAGGTGGACCTTAGGACATTTTTATGGGCGCCTACACACATTAATGTGCAACAGGAAAATTAAGGTTGTTGAATCTTCTGTATTGCACATTCACCGTGCAAGCTGGTAAAAATACGACGTCCAAGGTAGTCCCAAAGCATGTGGATTCACTCTTCGAAAAGATATCCCATCTCTAACAGTATCACCCTAGGTCAAGACGTCATCACCTTTTACCTGTTGCAAAAATCTTCTAACTGGTTTTCACGTTTCTATGCCTGCTCTAAAATATCCCATAGCAACTGCTTAAAACATTCCAATGGCTTCCCTTTGCACTTAGGATAAAATCCAAAATCTTGATCATGACTCAGAAAGCCCTGCAGGATCTGGCCCCTGACTACTCCCAACCTTGATTCTTATCATTCTTTCTCTCACTCACTGTCTACAGCCACACTGGCCATCTTGTGGCTCCACCGATGTGCTGGCTTTTTACTGCCTCAATATATTCTCATGGGCTGTTCCCTCTGCCCACAATGTTTTTCTTCTCGCTATCTAAATGACTGGCTCCTTATCATCCTCCTGATCCCCTTCCAATCTCATCCTAACTGTAATTTCTTCAGAGAAGCCTTCCCTGACCAGACAATCTCAACTAGACTCTTCTCTTATTTTCTCTTAAAGCCCCTGTCCATTCCCTTCAAAGCACCTGTTGTTTGTGTTTTCATTTTTGTGCCTGTTGCTCACCTTACATGGTGTGAGACGTAAGGGCAGGGACCATGTGTATTTGGTCTGCCAATAGCACCTTAGAGTTAAGCATAGTGTTGGATGGCAGAATAGGCATTTAAGCAAAATCTGGTCTATAAGTGGAGAAGGAATGAATTAATGAATACTAAGAAGTATAACACACTTGTAATGTTCCCAAGAAGCTTAAAATCCATTTTGTGTGTATGTGTATGTGTGTGCATTTGTGTAAAATATGTACTTCCTAAAAGCTCAGAAATATTTGTCTATTTTGTTCACTGATGTACCTCCAATATCCAGACAACGCTTGGCACTTAGTAGCTTAAATAAATGCAAATCAATATTTGTTGAGTGAACATTGAGCAGAAATATAAGGAACGATTACAATATTTAGCAGGAAGACTTAACCTAGTCTGCAAGCCATAGCAGACATTTGAGAGTAAGAGGCATTGAAATGGAGAGCCAGCATTATCCACATGAAGGGAAGGGGGAAGAGGTAGGGGAGAGTAGTTCAGACATTGTGAATCACCTAAAGGAAAGGCCCAAGGGAAGAGCAAAAACTGAGCTTGGCGTGGTACAGGTTCACAAGCAATTACGTGTGCAGTAAGGCTGGACGAATATCACTGCAGATATAGTCAGAGGATCATTCATGTAAAACCTTATACTGGGAAGGAGTTCACTGGGTGAAAATTGGGTTTCCCATCATAAATAAACAGGCATTGACTTCACTGTACTAGGCCATTCTTGCATTGCTATAAAGAAATACCCAAGACTGAATATTTTACAAATAAAAGAGGTTTAATAGGCTCACAGTTCTGCAGGCTGTACCGGCATGGTGCTGGCATCTGCTCAGCTTCTGGGGAGGCCTCAGGGAGCTTTTACTCATCGTGGATGGCAAAGCGGGAGCAGGCACTTCACATGGTGAAAGGAGGAGCAAGGGAAAGAGAGTAGGGGAGGAGGTGCCATACACTTTTACAAGACCCAATCTCATGAGAACTCACTACCAGGAGAACGGTACCAAGTCACGAGAGCTCTACACCTATGATCCAAACTCCTCCCTCCAGGCCCCACTGCAAGTATTGGAGATTACAATTCCACATGAGATTTGAGTGGGACAAACTTCTAAACTATATCGTTTCTGTCTAGATTGTTGGCAAGTTTGGTTAGGGAGAGTCAGTCCTTCCAAGTCTGCCCAACCCTGTTCACTGGTTAGAAGTAAATGCCTTTCTCTGTGAAGCCGAGGGCCAGATCCAGAGCCATGATGACCTCACCAAAGATGGCCGCCTTGGCAGGCTCTGCAGGACAGCTGGTCAGCCTCTCATTGCAGCCAGGACAAGGTCCCAGGGCTCAATGTGCCTGTGTTCTGTGCTTAGGTGGCATCCAAAGCCTCATCTGAGTTCTGGCTCTCTTTCTATTAATACATTTGCTCTTACCTTTCTTGGAGGGCAAGGTTGGGATTCCCAACCTTATTGAACACAATGTCTTACCCATCATAAGTCTGTACTCACTGATGAACTGAATGAAACAGGGCAATGCAGAGATGAGAGGGGTCCTGGAAAAGATGGTTGAGCTTGACCACTTGTCTCTGTGTCATTCCTGACTTCCTCTTCTATGTTTCCTGCCCTACATTTACCCAGGAGGCTCTTTCATGCCTTCTCCCGAATCCTCTCTTCTTCCGACTCCAACCATGGGAAGCCCTGAACCTCTATTTCGTAGTAATCTAAGCTTCTTTGTCTTTTGTTCAGTTAATATTAATTGAAGGCGGATTATAAGCTGGGCTATGTGTTAAGTTCTGGGGGATGTAGTGAATAACAAATTGGCGTACTCTTAAAATAAATAAAGGGGTACACTTTATTTTAAATTTATTTTTATTTTTTCATTTTTTAGCTGAGGAACAGTGCAGCCAAGGGCTATGATTTAATAGAGGAGTCAGATATTTATTTATTTAGAAATACAGTTTTGTTCTTGATGCCCAGACTGGAGTGCAATGGTATGGTCTCGGCTCACTGCAACTTCCACCTTCTGGGTTCAAGCGATTCTCCTGCCTCAGCCTCCCAAATAGCTGGGATCACAGGTGCCCGCCATTATGCCTGGCTAATTTTTTTGTATTTTTAGTAGAGATGGGGTTTCACCATGTTGGCCAGGTTGGTCTCAAACTCCTGAGCTCAAGTCATCCACCTGTCTCGACCTCCCAAAGTGCTGAGATTACAGGCATAAGCCACTGTGCCCAGCCAGATATGAAATTTCAATACACAAGTAAATATATAACTCAAATTGTGACATAAGTTATATAGAAAAAGCATGGAGTCAGAACACAGGTTATATGTGGTTGGAAGTCACGGAAGTCACTGAAGAGCCTTTGAAGTGACATTTGAGTTGAGATGAGTATAGAAAGGCAGGTAACCACGCAAAGAGCCGGGGGAGCTTTCTAAGCCAAAGTGAAGGCGTGCACAGAAGGCCCGGGAATGGAATAAAGTTCTGTGTGCCACAGGACAGGAAGCAGGGCTGAAAGAGCAGAATGCATTTGGAACATTAGCCTGGCTAGATGAGGCCTTCTAGACCAGCTTAAGTATTCTAAATTTTATCGTTAGATCTGGGAGAAGCTCCTGAAGAGTTTTAAGCAAAGAACAACACAATTTGATTTGCTTTTTTTTTTTTTGAGATGGTGTCGTGCTTTGTTGCCCAGGCTGGAGTAGACTGGCCCAGTCTCAGCTCACTGCAACCTCTGCCTTCCAGGTTCAAGCGATTCTCCTGCCTCAGCCTCCTGAGTAGCTGGGATTACAGGTGCACGCCACCACACCTGGCTAATTTTGTATTTTTAGTAGAGACGGGGTTACACCATGTTGGTCAGGTTGGCCTTGAACTCCTGACCTCAGGTGATCCACCCCTCTCGGCCTCTCAAAGTCCTGGGAGATCCTCCCAGGGGCTGTGCGGAGGATAGACCTGGAAGATGTGAACGAGGAATGTATTGTAGTAAACCAGGTGGAAACAACAGGGTTCTGTGCCTGGGAACTGGAGAGAGAGGAAAGGAGAAGGAGAAGAGGTAGATTTTTGAGGTAGAAATGGAAGGACAGGTGCTGGCTTGGATTTGGGGAGGAAGAAAAAGATATGGCAAGAATGGCTCAAAAATCTCAGATTTAAATTTAAAAAAGCTCCTTCCCTTGCCTTGACTGTTCTATTTGGTTCTTGCGATGACTTTGGGAGGAACGTAACCAGGGGATATTATCCCTGGTTAACAGAAAATAAGAAATGGAGAGACTAAGGAAGTGTCGGAGTCTCACGGCTGGTGGTAAAAACCGGAGGGAGATCTCTCCTCTTGAGCCCCTGGTCTCACCTCGGAGCCCTGTGGAATGGTGGAGGGAGGGGCGGGAAGCACCGCGTCTTGTGCCTAGGCTTTCTCCTGTCAGGGGAGGGATGGCCCAGGAGGTGCCCACCGGCTCGTTGCCTCTAGGCTGGCCCCCTTCAATGTGGCTCCGTCCGCCTCCACCCTACATCTCACCGCCAGCTCCGGGCTCACTTTTCCTTAATGACTCTCATCTCCCGGAAAGTTCCTCCGCAGAATCCACAATGGGCGACATTACGAACTCCTCATGTCTGGTGATAACTTTTTATGAGGTTTTTATTCTTTTACAATATATTAAAGCCATATTTTTGCCAGGTTTTTACTTCAGTTTATTTCTTGTCCTTGAATCACTCTTCTCCTTCTCTCCCCCACCCCTCCGATTCCTTCCCCCACTCTCTTTACCTGAGCAGGCTTTGCACTGGAGATGTTTAATTCTCCTTTAATCCCAATTCCCGGAGGTACATGAAAGCAGCTTTACGATCCCATAAATCCAAGAAGATAAAGTGCATTTTTATTAGTTGTGTTGGCATCAAAGGGAAAAAAATGGAATCTAATGTGAAATAGTCAATAATGAATTTACTTAATAGCTATCCTCATCACTTAACGGGGTGCACGGAGGGTAGCGGCCCTGGGGGTAGGGCTGGGGACTGGCAGCTTTCTCAAGAGATGAAGCAAGGGGTAAAACCCTCGCAGGTTGGTTGGTTTTTTTTTTTTTTCTTCTTCTTCCTCCAGCAGGAAGAGATTTCTTCCAAATGAAGCTAGAATGGCTGGGAGTGGAAGCCCACTTTTGCCCTGGGGCTGCCGAAGGTCTGTGCTCCTCACTCTCAGCTCTGGTGAATGGTCTGGGCCCTGAGATCAGCTTTGGTGACAGAAAGATGGAAGGCAGAGTCAGGGATGAATGACACATCACTGAGAAGGGGGTGTGCTCCCTCCAGGGAGCAGGTCAGCTCTGCAGCTAGCCAGCATCGCTGTGCAAAGGGACCCTGCGTGCCCCATCCTCCCTACAAAGGTGAAGGGCAGCTCTGAGGGTATCCACACTGGCTTCAGGTCAGAGCTTTGCTGTTCACCCTCTTGGTCCAGGCAGGGCTCAAGTTTTTTATCTAAGATCCTGCAGGTCATTCTGCAGCAATGGGCTACACCCTCCCCTATGACCCCAGCACTGTGCCTCGCATCCTGTGTCTTTGTTGCTATAGGCCCAGGGTTTGCAATGACTCCCTCATCCCTCCTCTCCTCACTGCTTCCGCCTTCCCCCGTCCTCTACTCCTCTTTGCCCTTCTCTCTCTACTTCTGTCTCCCTTTCCTTGCAATCCTCCAATCTGCTCAGAGAAAGCCCTGATGCCTGTGCTGGCACTGGAGTGGGAAGGGTCCTTTCTGCTCTGGATCCTAAGACTGCAGGGCGGCGGCAGTCAAGTGATTCCTGGAGAATGCTGAAGCTTCCTGGCGGTCTTTGCTTGTAGTTTTTAGGACCTTTTGGGGTTGAAAAAGAGCTTTTTTCTCTCCCACTTTTTAAAAAGGGGAATGGGGCATTTGCAAGGCCTGGAGTGGAGACGGGTTTATGCCTTATGGCCACTAGATGGCAATAGCCAAACGTGCAAAAAGCAAGCAGCCCGAAACCCCACCGGCCACCTCTCCCAGCAACTCTCGCCTTGGAAGGCCGGGTGAGGGGGGAGGGTGGTGAAAGAAGAGGCAGGAAACAAACGCATAGGTAGGAAGGGAGGGTAGCATTTGGGAAATGGGGTGGGTCTGAAGCCGCATGTGAGGACAGAGGTGTCCTGAGTGCGGGATGCTGTGCTGCCCCCATCCAGGGCTCAGCCTGCTCCCCAGTAGGGACCAGCCAATGAGGCCCCACCTACTCTGTGAAGTCCTGCCTAGGTGAGGGTGGAGCACTGGTCTGGGCGTTACCACATCTGGTTCCTGCTGTGCTCAGATGTGACCTTTGGGATGCTAGGTATTTATACAGAGAGAATAAATGGTTTCCTATTTCTCAAGGTGGCACTGAGGAGGGGCTGTGGTTTCATTTGATTTCAGGGGTGTCCTGAAGGGGTCAATAGGGAAGGGCGTAGTGCTGAGGTTTGCATGAGGTTGCAGTTTAAACTTCCTGTCATGAAAGCTGTCCCTCTGCACAGAATAGCCTGGAGGCTGGATCAGTCTGTCAGTCAACCCGTCCACAAATACAGGCAGGGGAAGATGGTGGGTGTTCAGTCAATATTTGTTGAATTGTGTTTAATTGAATAGTCTCTGCACTTCAGAACCTTATGAGAGAGAGAGAGTGAGCGAGAGAATTAGAGAATAATTTAGTGCAAGACCATGGCTTACTATCAGTGGAAATGGACTTCAGGAAAAAAAAAAAACCAGATAGCATTGGGCTAATAGAATTTGAGGTAAGCCTTGAGGGTTTAGATAATAATAAGCTACAGAGTGACAGACAAGACAGGAAGGTCCTGGCACAATTAGGACATTTTACCTGCAGAGATTGAGGGTTCCTGTTCTAGTTAGCAAGAGAAGGTGGACCTAGGTTGAGTGTGGGTGCTTAAAAGTCAGGCTGAGGAGTTGATTCTTGATACCAACGTGGTAGGGAGCCATTGCAAGTTGTTGAGCAGGATAAGGACTGGCTGGAAGTGTTAGTTGAGATAACTCTCTGCTATGGCTCGTGACTGGGAGGTGATTGAGGGCAAGGATGGTGGGTGCTTCTTTCCTACGGCTCTCGCAGGGATCAACATCATGCTTGGCCTTGGTAAAGGTTCACTAGATGTTGAATTGAGTGGATGGGTGGTAGGAGTCCCAAGGACATGGAGGCCAACAATGGATGTCCTCAGGGGAGGTCAGCTTTCCTGGTGAGTGAATGGAGCAGTGCCAGGGTTGCCGGCGGGTTGGCAAGCACCACCCACGCCGAGCACCAGCTTTCCAAGGGCTGTTTTGTTCACTGGCTCAGCAGAGCGTGTGAGATGTGATCACAAGCTTGAAATAACACAGACAGTGTCTGCTCTCTGCCATTTCCTATTCTGCTGATCCTCTTATTTGACAATGCCTAAGAAACACCTACACCTTCCTCTCTTCTCAGCCCAGCCCACTTGTGGGAATCTCTGCAGTCTGAGGATGTCAGTGTAGACGGCACCCTGCCAGCAATCCCCCTGCCTGGACGGAGGTGTCCTCTGGGGTGGAGGGAGCATGTAGAGTCAGCTTTAGCCAAACGGTGGTGTAGGTGACACATCCGGGTGCTTTCTGGCTTTCCGCTGTGGTGGCAGGCGGGGCTGCCTGAATCACACACTGTTTTTATGGAACAGCTTTCTCTTTTTAAGGGCTCTTATGTTTGCTTCCATTGCTGGTTTTGGAACAATTCTCAGGTTGGTATAATTTCATCCATTTACAGTTGAACAAACTGAGGAGTGGCGTTGGTCGGTGAGTTGCAAGAGATGACACTATTCCTACACCAGGGAACCCGGGGATGGGATCCTGCCCTCTCACACCAAGCCCTGTGCTTGTCCTGTGAGGCCTTGCAACCTGGGCCCAGGCTTTGTGAACAGGGTGGGGGACGCTAGGCCAGTCCAAGCCACCATGCCAGTGCTCAAATGTGGAGGTCGTGAAGCCGGGTAGGACAAGGAGAAGCATCCCCAGGGTGCAGGAGCACAGCAAAACATGCTTGTCGGAACCCTCATGCTTCCTAAAAACTCAGGGCCAGGCTCAAGACAAGCTTGATCTTGGGTGTCTCTGGAAACCAGGTTGGCAGAGAGATGGGAGCCAATGTTGCATAAGAGCCAGGGGTCAGGAACACTCAGGTATCTGGCAAAAGAATGGGTCAGTTGTCAGTCAGTGAACAGTCACTGAACACCTGCTTAGCACAGGTGATGAAGAAGACATGATTCCTGACCCTGGTGGGAACAGAGACAATGAAACCAGCAGTTACAGTATCATGTGCTGTTTATGGTAATAGGGGTGCATAAAAATGCTATGGGAATCTGAAAGAAAGAGCAGTTCTGTCTTCTCTGGACTGGTGAGACTTCAGGTGTATGTGACAGAGGTCATGTCATGGAGGTGGGTCACAGACAGGGCATGAACAGCACAGAGTCCTTGAACGTGCCACCGTAGCTGCGTTTCCTTGAAGCCTGTGCTTGGAGCTGTGCAGAAATGAAGCTTCATGTTTCAACATTGTGATAGCAGGTAGCACACAATTTGTGAATTTGTTTGCCATGACGTCCTTCTCTTCTACCTCATCCCTTAGAACATCATAAAATGTAGTACAGGAGCCACTAATCTTATCACTGTCTCTCAAGCCCTGTTTCTTGCCATCCCAGGTCTCTTTGTACAAGTCATCAGGACCACTGGAGACCTCTATCATGAAGTTGCTGTAAATCATCTTTGCAGACTTCAGGGACCAGCCTGAGTGTGAGTGTTGTAAGACTGGCTGTATGGGATGCTCAGGAGTGGTTAAGTGTTAATGGACTTGCCTTTCACACATGAGACATTGCATTTTTGTCCCTTGGTAGTAGATAGGTGTGTTTTTCAGAGCTAGCAGAGACCCTTTGACGGTGGTAATATCAGTGTGCCCTGAAAAAAATAATGCACTCAATAATAGTGATAATAAGAGTCCTATTGGCTACCATATTGAATGTCCAAAATGACATAGCAAGTGAATGGAAGCGCAAGTGAGGATTTATCTGTGATTGGGGAGGGCATTGCCTTGGGACTGGTGATGCTGGCGCTGGCAAGTCTCCCTGACTTTGAATCTGATGAACAGAGGGCAGGATGGGAAGAGGGAGGAATAAGGGGAGGAGCCGAGAGTGGACCCAAGGCACGCTGCTGCCTCTATCATAAGAAACAAGTGCGTGAAAGCAGCTTGCAGGCCCAGGCTTTGTTCTCATTGCCAGGAGGCAACTTCTGGATTTATCCAGGTGACTGCAGCTTTCTACACACAGTACTCAGGTCAGTTAACACCTCACAGGCCTTACCTGTGCACTTAATTAATCTCACTTGGTTGGGGGTGCAGAACATTTTATAAAATGACAACATTGAACTTGATTCAGATTCAAAACTAACTAGCATTGATTGAGTACCTACTGTGTTCCAGGCATCGGTACACATGATCACATTTAATCTGTATAACAACCTGGCATGAGGCGTCATCTCATATTTTTGTTGGAAGGCCCAGGGGTGTTACCCAGAGTTCTACACTGGATTAATAAAAGTGGCACATTCTTTCCTTTGTTCTGGCTATTTCTGAGGTCCTTTCAGTTCTGATATTCCATTACTGGGACCATTGAGAGAAACATCAGAATCGATTACAGCTGGGAATAGGATGCTAGGAAGCTTCCAACACGACAACTTCTTTTCTATCACTAACAATTTATCCTCTCAGGTTCTCTTTGCTCGCTTGCTTTCTTCCTTCCTTTCTTTCTTTCTTTCTTTCTTTCTTTCTTTCTTTCTTTCTTTCTTTCTTTCTTTCTTTCTTTCTTTCTTTCTTTCTTTCTTTCTTTCTTCCTTCCTTCCTTCCTTCCTTCCTTCCTTCCTTCCTTCCTTCCTTCCTTCCTTCCTTCCTTCCTTCCTTCCTTCCTTCCTTTATAATAGTCCACGGAATAAAACTCAAGGAAAATGTGAAATTAGAAACAATAGAAAATTTGCATAATTAAAGAGGTGAGCAGGAGAGAAAGGTGAGAATGACTTAAGTAGAAGATATTCATATCTAGGAACAGAGGTCTTGAATGCAACCTCAGCTTGCTAGTTGTAGACTGGGTGGATGGGGCTCAAGAAAGTTAGATGACTTGCTTGGTGTGGCCGACACTGTCTGGATAGTCACCAGTCACATTTCCTCTTTCTTTTGAGTTAACAGCTAGACTGAATTTTCTAGCCCTTCTGAAGTTAGGGGTGGTCAAATGACTGAGTGTTGGCCAATGAGATGTGGGTGAAAGTCATGCATGCTGCTTCTAGGCTCGGCTGGTAAGAACCTCTCACCTGTAGGCAGGAGAATGGTGTGAACCCAGGAGGCGGAGCTGCAGTGAGCCGAGATCAAGATCGTGCCACTGCACTCCAGCCTGGGAGACAGCGAGACTCTGTCACAAAACAAAAACAAAAAACGCCAAAAAAAAACACATTTCAGTTGAGACCTTCTCCATGTTTCTTCCTCTTCCACAGTGACTCTAGTAGCCGCGTGCTCTCAAGATGATGGAGACACAGATGGTAGAAACTTGGGTCCCTGAATTACTCCTGTGAGAAATGTAATTTTATCATGCGAAGTTGCCAAGATTTGAAGATTTATCCATTGTAACAACTAGCATGACCTCAGCTAAGGTACTCAGCTTTTTCATATGGAAAAGCAGAGACTGGTAACCAGAATGATTTCTGGGGTCTTTTCAGAACGTAACTGCTTCTGGTTCTATGAAACCATGCAGGAGAACAGCAAACCCTGGCAGCTTAGCATTGAGCTTGAGTCATGGTACATTTTGATCTTCTTTCTGGTCCCTGTCTTTGGGCAGCTTGCATTCGAGGCCAACTATGGTAAATGTTTTCTTTCCTGGCATAGATGACTCAGGGAAGGACCTTTTCCTTGTCTGTGATTTTCATATGATGACCATGGCCTCTTCTTGCCTTCTGGAGTAGTACTGAAGATGGAATAAAATAATGGTTGGCAAAGATCGCTTTTGAACACACCTAAATGCTACATGAAAGATTATTATTAATTATAATTAGGGTAGACGAAATCAGCAAAAAATTCTGGAAACTCACAAGTGATCATTTTGAGTGTGACATTTACTTTGAATGACCCCAGCCAAGTTACACAATATTAGCCCAGATGGTGGTATAATCCATTTTATGTAAATCTAATAGATGGAGATTGAAACTGTCATAAATATTTGTGATTAGAGAATGGTTGTTTGCAAGTAGGGGATCTTTAGCATCAGTTTTCCTGATCTTATCTTGCTTCATACAGAGGGAGAGAAAGGGAAGAAACTTTAAAATAAGTTATCAATGAGAGATCAATTCAAAATAATGATAAAGTAATGCTGGGTTTAAGGAAGGATGGAGTCAGACTTAATAAAATCCAACTTAGATATGGTTTAAAAATATAGTACACAAAGAGTAGGTTTTTTTTTTTTTTTTTTTGAGATGGAGCCTTGCTCTTTTGCCCAGGCTGGAGTGCAGTGGTCTGATCTTGGCTCAAGGCAACATCCGCCTCCTGGGTTCAAGCAATTCTTCTGCCTCACCCTCCCGAGTAGCTGGGATTACAGGTGCATGCCACTGCACTCGGCTAATTTTTGTATTTTTATTAGATATGGAGTTTCACCATGTTGACCAGGCTGGTCTCAAACTCCTGACCTCAAGTGGTCTGCCCACCTCAGCCTCCCAAAGTGCTGGGATTACAGGTGTGAACATAGGTTCTTAAGATGGGTTTCAGAGGCGGCTTTCTCACCACGGCCTCAGCCCCTCCCGTGTGCTGGGAACACAGCAGTGGGCCACAAACACAAAGTTCCTGCTCTAGTGGGGAAGATGGACAATGCGCATTTCGAGAACACAATGTCAGCTAAACATAGCCAATCACCATTGCATCCCACCATGTTTCTTTCTAAGTGGTTTATAGGTGTTAACTCATATAAGCCATGTTAGGCTAAGTGCTATTATTCTGATTTCCATTTTACAGACGGGGACACTGATGCACAGAGAAGTTAATTGCCACATCCAGGGAGACTGCTCTTAACCACTAATCCATACTGTTTCCTATTAGTGCTATGGACTAGAACTAACGTAGGGCAGGGAATAAAGTATAGTAGAGAGGAGGTGGCTAATTAGGTAGAATGGGGAAGAAGAGATGACATTTGAGTAAAATCTGAGTGAAGTTAGGAGGCCAGTCTGAGGCTATCAAGGGAAAGAAAGATAGTGATCTAGACATAGGGAACCATAGAAGGAAAAAGTCCTGAGATGGGCAAAGGGTCATGGGTTTGAGGAATGTCAAGAAGGCTAATTTGAACAAAGTGGATATGCAAGGGGGAAGGTGACAGAAGATGAGGTGGAAAGATGCCAGAGGCTAGATCTTGTAGAGCCTTGGTGTCCATAAAGGCTTTGACTGTTGTCTGAAGAACTATGGGCAATCCTTGCAGGTATGCTTGAGCGAGGGTGTTAATGAGATTGAATTAGATTGTTTAAAATTCCGAAGCATCCTGGATACTCAGCTTGTGGCAGGAGTGAGGGGTGGCAGGAGTAGCAGTAGGAAGCAGAATGGAGACTACTGCAATATTCCAGGCAAGAGAGATTTTGGGATTAGATCAGAGCAATAATGGTGCAAGTGCCAGAGTTGGGAAAAATCTAACGTGGGGTATGAGAGAAAGAGAGGAATGAAGATGACATCAAGCTGTTTGACCTGAGCATGTGGGTGTGCAATGGTGATGGTGCCATTTGTTGAAATGAAAAAGAGTGAGGATGAGCAGGTTCACATGTGGTGCAGGAGATGAATAACAGTACTGGTTTGGATATGCAAGTGAAGATCTTGAGTAAGAAATAAGATACCCGAACCTGGAGTTCAGGGGAGAAGAAGGGGTTAGACATGTTAATTTTGGAATACAAGCCACAAATGGATGAGATTACTTAGAGGAAATAATGGTAAAGAAGAGGTGTGCATTAGAACTTCCATATTTAGATCTAAAAAAGAGGAGGGGCCAGCAAAGGAAACTGACAGAGGGTCCAGGAAAGTGGGAGAAAAATTAGAGAAGGTGAGTTTCCGGATATCAAGAAATGGAAGTGTTTCAGGTAGGATGGCATCATCAGCAGTATTGAGTGCTGACTATAGGCTCAATAAAGTAGGGGACCAAGAGTTGACCCCTGGATTTGGTAACATGGAAGTGGTTTTGATATACGAAGTTTTTTCAGAGTGATAGGGACAAAAGTCTGTTTGGAAAACCATCATTACTTGGCAAGGCTGCAGTAACAACTTACTCTCAACTCTCAAAGGCTTGCGGAACAGCAATGTTTTGTTGTTGTTGTGTTACCTGTTGGAGGCTGTGGATCAGCTACAGTTTTGTTCCTTGTAACTTCTTTCAAAATCTAGGCTGAAAGAGTAGCTCCAATCTGAGGTTGCCATTATTATGGCCAAAGGGAAGAGCAAGATTGTCGGTAGAAACTTGCCTTGCTTTGTAAAGCTTATACTCAAACGTGGTCCATACCATGTCTGCTCAGCTTCTGTTGAATAGCAGCAGCTGTATGACCAACACTACTGGTGGGTAGGAGGTCTACTGTCCCTGCAGGGAAGCACAGCAGGTCACATCGCTAGCACCGGGGACACATGATCCTTCTACAAAGAAAGGAGAAGCCAATAATTGAAAACAATAACCCTTCCACAAAGGAAGTTCAAAAGAAAATGGAAGGTAACTTAATAAAGATAAGAATTATAGAAAATTTCAGGAATTTTAATATCAAGGGAGCAGGGGAATGGGGCAGTAGCTACAGAGGGAACTGGCATGAAGTGAGAACTTTGTTGTTGTTGAGATGAATGTTATTTCAGCATGTTTGTGTGTGATATACCAATCTAGAGAAAGGAATTGCAGCCGGAGAGTGATATGATAGCAATAAGGATAAAGTTCTGTGGGTGAAAGGCAGCAGGATTCTCTGGACAAGTGGAAGGGTTCATCTTCACTAGGAACGTCACACTTTGCCCTCTGCAACAGAAGAAAGACAGAGCCTGTTGGTGCAGAGGCTAGGAATTGTGTGGTTAGGGGAAGATAAATAATTATCTGATTGCTTCTATGTTCTCAGTGAAATAGACCAGCATTCGAGAGTGAGGAAGTGTAGAGGGCTGGTGGAGATTTGAGTAGTGACAAGTTGTGAGATGCTCACTGCACAGAGTAGGAGAGTGAAATGCACAGGAAGATATAGTAGGAATGCCCACCTCCTTGAGGCTTGTGGTCATGGACTCCAGATGAGACCACTCAAGGTGTTTGCTCCTTTTTCATTATTTCTGTTCGCCTGGGTGCAATATTTAGCCAAAGATTGGAGGCTTTGCCAGGATGGCTTCCAAAATGGAAAAAGAAGGAGACAAAGGATAGTTTATGCAAGGGATTGATTTTAGTAAGGGACTGTGGAATGAAAACAGGAATGAAAAGGTGTGATGGCCAGTGCACACAGGGCCTATGATCTGGAAGTCCTGGAGGGTCAAAAATTATTGGAGTAGAAGCACTAGAGAGTAAACTGGAAATTTGGAGGTGATGGCCAGAGTCGGATGTTGGTTATCAAGATATTAGAGGTGGAACACAATATTAGAGGTGGTAATGACGAGATCCAGGTTATGAACATGGGAGTGGTTGGCTGAGGTAGGGCTGAGATGATTACTGAGCTGATTATTGAAGATGATATCATGACACTGGGAAGTGAGGGTGTTTCATGGATCAAGTATGTGGATGTAGAAGTCATAGGAGGACATGGGAAAGATGGAGGGAAAAGGGATGGAGGGAGAAAGAGTTATAAATAAATGCAACCAAAAGGGGTGGCAAAAGCTTTTGAATGTCATGGTGCAGTCTTAAAGATCTTGCCTTTTCCTGTTGAGCAGTATTGGGGAAGGGTGTGTCCTTGATGGCTAATTGGAGGCGTTTTGATGCAGGCTGCCTGGTAGGCTGGCATATGGAAAATGCAGGAGGGGCTCCAGGGTCTTGCAGGGGAACGTGTCCTCACTCTTGCTTCCATCCTGCCTCCCACTGCTGAAGCACAGAGGCTCTGATGGATGTCTGGCTGGCTGTGAGAACAGATAGTATCTTTCTGCAGTAAGTCATAGGGGCCAACAGAGGCCTCAGACTTGGGGAAATTCAGTCATAGGAGTGGTTAAACTGCACCACAACTGGGGCAGAGAGTGGTCAGTGTGCATGTGTGCTGGGGGAACAGAACACAAGCAAAGGAGGCACATTATCTTGTCACCCCAGGAAATGATGTGTAACAGGGTCCCATCCATCATATGGGGTTTTTCAGAGGACTTTCCTTCCTATCTCCATGATTCCCACCCCATGCCAGCTTGGTAACGTCATTTTGATTCAATGGTGTAGCTACTGGAGGTCTGAGTACTCACACCTCTTGGAGTGGGGCATCTGCCGACAGCCAGATTAGGAACATTGTTTGATGGCATTGCTTTTAGTCCATTTGATCACAAAGATCTGAGATGGGGCTGATATCTCACAACTGGATATTTGGATCAGCAAAATGACAACTGTTTAAATAACAGGTTCTCCAAAATATAGTCTTTTTCTGAGGCTTATTGTAATGTTTATGTTCCTGTACTTTGTTTTTTGAAACCAATATTCTTGGAGCTTTTCTTTTTTTCCTCCTCCTTTGACCATCAGAAGATGGCAGCTGACTTGCCTGCCTCAGCTCGGGTTGTTTTGTATTGTTTCACTGGTTGTTTCGTGTAGCATGATGTTCAGATGGCACCTGAGAGACTGCCGTGCATGGTGCTGGGACTCTAAAGAGTCACGCACATCTGGGTTTGAACCTCCACTGTGCCACATGCCTGCTGTTCCTTAACCGTCTCTGTTCTTCAGATTCTTCATCTGTTCAATGGGAATAATAATAGGCTTTCTCTCATGGAACCGATATGGGCATTATATGAGATAAAGCATGCTGACACAGGGTAAGCATTCAACAAGTCAGTGGTAATAAGATCACTCTAATCAACAATGTCATTCTTGTGATTAGGGCCAAAGGCACTGCAGTGAATCATCTTTCAGTGATCATCTTAACCTTGGGTCTATGATGAGATATTGAAAAGTCTGTACTCCTCTGTAATAGCCACAGACATGAAAAGGGTTGGGCCGGGCACAGTGGCTCATGCCTGCGATCCCAGCACTTCGGGAGGCCGAGGTGGGTGGATTGCTTGAGGTCAGGAGTTCAAGACCAACCTGACCAACATGATGAAACCTTATCTTTACAAAAATACAAAAATTAGCCAGGTGCGGTGGCACGCGCCTGTAATCCCAGCTGCTCCGGAGGCCACGATGGGAGAATCACTTGAACCTGGGAGATGGAGGTTGCAGTGAATCGAGATTGCACCAGTGCACTCCAGCCTGCAACAGGGCCAGACTCTCTCAAAACAAAAACAAAACAGTTACGGTTGTATTCAAATACACTTCCAAGGGATGCTGGGTCTAAGAGACAGCAGATATGAGATCTCTAAAATCTTTTAGGTGGGCTGATACATCATCCAGGGCTCTTTCAGTTTCATGTGACAGAAACCCAATTCGTATTAGCTGAAGGAAAAAGCATAACCAATCTTCAAATAAGCAGAAATAAAGGTAGCATAAGACAGACAAAATTTTCCTTCTCCCACCCTCTTACTCAGACCTCCTGTCTTTCTCCTTTTCTTTCTCAAGTCAGTTTCCATCTCTGTGTTGACTCCCTTCTCTCATGTTTTCCATCTGATTAAAGACCCAGCCATGGGAAATTCTGAAGTAACATCCTTATACCTGGAAACCCAAGGAGAAAGAATGAGCACTTTCTTCATCTCCAGTTTGTGACAGTTTCAGGGAGGAACTCTGATCGGTCCAGCCTGAGTTAGAGTCCAAGCCCTAGGGGATGGGGAGCCCTGATTGGCAGCTCTGTCAAAGTGAAAGGAACCAGGAGAGGGAGGAGCAGTTCTCTAAAAAGCGGCAGTGGGAGCACCATTAACAGAATAAGTCAAGGGATGGATGTCCAGGTGCTCCCAAACAGCTAATGTCCACTGTGATGGGAAGCCCTGGGAACTCCAGCTTTTCGAAAGTGACCAGACTCTTGTGAGGCTCCAGCCTGCCCAATGAAGCGGTTAAGAGTGTAGGTGTGGCCAGCACAGTGGCCCATGTGTGTAATCCCAGAACTTCGGGGGGCCAAAGCCAGGAGGATTGCTTGAGCCTGGGAGTTCGAGACCACCCTAGGCAATGTAGTGAGACCCTGTCTCTACAACAAAATTAAAAAATATAAAATGAAATAAAATGAAAATAGCCAAGTTAAAAAAATTGGCATATACCTGTGTAGTTTCAGCTACTTGGGAGGCTAAGGCAGGAAGAGCGCTTACATCCAGGAGCTTGAAGCTGCAGTGAGCTATGATTGAGCCACTGCACTCCAGCCTCGGTGACGGTCCTGAAAGAAAAAAAAAAGTGTGAAGTTTGACTGCCTAGGATCAGAATCTATATCTAATGCATTTTGGATATGTCATCTTGGACAAATTACTTAATCTCTCTTGTGCTTTAGTTTTCTTTTTTTTTTTTTTTTTGAGACGGAGTCTCGCTCTGTCGCCCAGGCTGGAGTGCAGTGGCCGGATCTCAGCTCACTGCAAGCTCCGCCTCCCGGGTTCACGCCATTCTCCTGCCTCAGCCTCCTGAGCAGCTGGGACTACAGGCGCCCGCCACCTCGCCCGGCTAGTTTTTTTGTATTTTTTAGTAGAGACGGGGTTTCACCGGGTTAGCAAGGATGGTTTCGATCTCCTGACCTCGTGATCTGCCCGTCTTGGCCTCCCAAAGTGCTGGGATTACAGGCTTGAGCCACCGCGCCCGGACTTTAGTTTTCTTATGTATGAAATGGAGATCACAGTAGTACCCATATCACAGAGTGCTTTTTGAGGATTAAATGACATAATTAATGCATAGCATTTAGCAGTGTCTGGTGCATATGAAGTGCATGTAATATGTTATGAACACAGCATCATATCATCATCATTATTTTCATTTGCTGGCCGTACGTCCGGGCACTAACCCCTGCTTATAACCTGAGAGCTCCCTTAACAAGACCAACACACTCTTCATTATCCAAATGGTTTGGCATCTGCTCGAGGCCGAGTAAGTGGCCCTGGACCTGAGAATCTTCCCCCACAGCCCTGAGACTGTCCCAAAGGTTTTCCTCTCACCCCGAGAGGTTGGGGGTGAATCCATCTTGGCTGTGTATTGACTGCTTTGCTTTGGGAAAGAAGGGGGCAGTAAGATATGAAACAAGGCATCTCAAAAAGTACCCTGAGAACAAGCACTTGAGAAAAATCTTGGAAAGGTTAAGTAAGGTCCCCAAGGGTACCCAATGTGCAAGCTGAGGCAGAAGCCAAACCCAGGCCAAATGAATCCAAAGTTGGTGCTCTTGCTACATGTGTCTCTGTTGTGAGTCCCACACTCCCTTGCTTGACTTTCAAAGCTTTGTGTAACTGAGCACCATCTTACTCAGATGGTCTTATTTGTGAATACCTTGTAAGTTCTCATTCATAAGTTTTTGCCTTTTTTTTTTTTTGAGCTTCTCTTTCCTGCATTGCCTTCTCTTTTTTTTGAAACAAAGTCTCACTCAGTCACCCAGGCTGGAGTGCAGTGCTGCAATCTCAGCTCACTGCAACCTTCGCCTCCTGGGTTCAGGTGATTCTCATGCCTCAGCCTCCCACTCCCAAGTAGATGGAATTACAGGTGCATGCTATTATACCTGGCTGATTTTTGTATTTTTACCAAAGACGGGGTTTCATCATGTTAGCCAGACTGGTCTCGAACTCCTGGCCTCAAGTGATCTGCCTGCCTCAGCCTCCCTAACTGCTGGGATTACAGGTGTGAGCCACAGTGCCTGGCCCCATTGCCTTCCTTTCTTCCCTTCACTTACCTAAGTCTTTCCAGATCCAAATTAACTTCTGCTTTTCCACGAATTCCTCTCAGAGGATGCCTGCCCTCAATGACCTGCCTCCGTGGCCACCCATGCCTTGGTCATCGGGACCAACAGACCACATTTCCCTGTGCTTTGATGACCATTGCTTAAGCTCCTCCCCCAGCTGGACAGCTCATCTCTTGGTATCCCTGCTTCCCTACAGGGCCTTACACAGGGTTGGGGACCTGCAAGACTAAATTTCAGGATGGAGGGATCCCAGGATGAGACTTAGGTAGCATGAAGCTGGAGCTGAGGTTGGCTGAAATCTCAGTACTTCAGGTATTAGATTCGCATGCCAGGAAGGGATTGACTGAGTGGAACCCAAGGCTTTCAAGGAGGGTGAGAGGGCAGCACTGTTTCAAATTTCTCATTAAACTCAATCAGTAGTTATAGAAATGTTATCATTGTTGATATCTAATTTGATATTGCAGACCACTCGGGGATCTGCTTCAACCTGGTTTACACAGCATCCTTTCCTGGGTCTTACAAGGGGACAAGAATCACACTATTCACTGTGTTTATCCGTGGGGAATACAGGATTTATGGGTCTCAGAGGATGTGAACAGCAGCACTGTCCACCCTCCCCACAGTGCAGGGACATCAGAGGTTTTCAATCATAATTTCATCTTATCCATGGGAAGGTAAGGGGCCCCCAAACCGCAAGGAGTTACTGGAAAAACCAAGACTGAAATATAAGTCTCCTGAGTTTGGATTGATGCCATTGTCATAAAAGAAAGGAACAGGCTCAGAGGAGAGAAGTGGTTCCCAGTTTCTACCTCCCCGCCAGGCATCTCTCCAGCCTGAGATTAATTCTCTGCTTTTGAGCCCTGAGCAACTTTCTGTCTGGCTGACAGCCTGGTTGAAAGAACCTCCTGGAAAGGCAGAATGACTGGGGCCAGTAACAGGGTGAGGGGCCCTCACTGTCCCTGCAGCTGCCTATCCAGTGTCCCCAGCTACACAGGCTTTAAAGAGCAAAGATACCCCCAGATGTGTGCTTCTTGCAGAATCAGTGAATTATCAGTGTAATTTTGTTACTGCAACTGAGCAGTGGAAACAATTAGGTTTTGCTACATTTTCACCCAGTAAAAGAAAAAGGAGAAGGAAAAGAAAGGAGGTGGGTAGACAGATGGGCGAGTCCTTGCCATCCCAAGACCTCCCTAGACATGCACTTTCTTGTCTCTGCAGGCCTGTGGTCACCTGGCAGCCTAACAAGGCTTCAGCTCCCTCCCTGGACCCTTGTCCTCAAGCCCCTGCACCATGCCCCTCATCCTTCCTTGAAACTTCCTAGTCATACTCCAAGCCTGGCTCTATCTTTCATGTCTTTCCCATGACTTCCCTCCTCAACTCTTCTGAAGTCTGGTCTAGCTTCTTCCAGACAGCCTTCCCACTCTTGAAGCTCTGCCCTCTTCCCTCCCTTCAAAAGCCCACCACCCCCAAGTCTTTGACATGGTTTCTTTGTCCCCCAAGTCCTGGCTGGGCCTCTGTCCTTCCACTCGCTGTTGACCATAATCAACTTCCAACTGAGTCCTCTAGAGGCCTACCCAGCTACTTAGGCTGGTTACACATTTTTCACCCTGATGATCTCTCTTGATCTCTGTACACACACAGCCTTCCCCTTCTCCAGCCGAAGAGAGAGACTGTAATAGCCCTCTGGACTGTCAGACAGGGAGTGGAAGAGAAAAAGTTTTGATGTCAAATCAAGGAGCTCTGGATTCCAGTCCCAATTCTCCCATAAATCAACCATCCCTTTGTTCATTCCTACATTCACTTTTTCATCAGACCTTCGATGTGAGCTCTGTGCCCGGCATCCAGTTAGAGGTTAGGGAACGACAGAAATGATGAAAGGAAAGGTTGGCACAGAAATTGCTTATTATCTCTGACGAGACAGACACACAACACAGGCACTGAGGTAGTGCTGTGATCGAGACAGGAGAGAGATGGAGGGAACACGGAGAAGGGCCCTCTTCCCAGCCTGAGAGGATAAACGGAGCTGTCTTTCTGAGAAGGGACAGTTGACCTGAGTTAGAGAAGCTAAAAGAGGAGGAGAAAAGAAAGAAGCAGGAAATCAGAGATAGAGGAGCTGCTGAAGCGAAGGCAAACAGCTTCGAGCTGTGAGATGTGCATTTTGGGAGGGACTGCGTTTGCCAGAGGCCGGCATCCATGTGAATTTATTGCTGCTACGCTCTGGGCAACGAGTGCTTTGAGATGAGTTTGGGATGGATCCTGGAGCATTTCACAGGCCATGGGAGGGCAGGTTGGGAATTTGTCTTGTAAGCGATGAGGGTCCATTTAAAAATTTTAAACAGAGGAGGTGAGGTGCATGTTCTTATGTGTGTTTCTTCTAGCATCAGTTTGGGGGATGGACTTGAGGAAGGCCAGGAGGTGAATTGGGAGGCTGTAGCGGTAGTCTCTGGGGAGAAGGGAAGGAGAGGAAAGGACACCTTTAAAAAATGTTTAGGAAGTAGCTGTGGGAGAGATTGTTGGTTGGCTCTGGAAAGGCAGGCGAGGGAGGTGACCCAGACTGAGCCAGAGACTCTGGGAGGAGCTGGTGTGTGGGAGTGGGGCGAGGGAGGGCAGCAGTCATTTCGTTTGGGAAGGCTGAGTCAGAGACTTGGGAACTTGGGTGGAGATGTCCAGCAGGCGATTGTGTGTGGATGGGTCTGAGGGAGGAGGGAGGGAAAAGGCTGGCTGGAGGTGGGGACTTGAGGCTCCTCATCTTAGAGTGGTGTCCACACTGAGAGTGCCTAAGCTTTCCCCAGAGACAAGGTGTCCAGGGGGCTGGGGATGTCAGAAGGAGAAGCAACAGCCCATCAGGGAGTCGAAGAAAAAACCAGAATGTCAGGAGAAGAGAACTGAGGCAGTGGGCTCTCCCAGAGCCAAGGACAGGAATGTGGCAAAGGAAACTGAAGGGCAGTGTTATGGACTGAATGTTTGTACTTCCCCCAAATTCACATTTTGAGGCCCTATTCCCTAATGTGATGGTGTTTAGAGGTGGGGCCTTTGGGAGGTAATGAGGTTTAGATGAGGGTGGAGTTCTCATGATGACGTTAGAGTCCCGGTAACAAGAGACTAAAGCTCTCCCCTAATGCCCAACACCACATATCAGCCCTGCGAGGACACAGGGAGAAGGTGGCTGTCTAAGCCAGGACGCAGAAAACAAGACCAAGGCTGGAACTTTCGTCTTGGACTTCCTAGACACCAGAACAGGGAGAAAAAAGTCTGTTGTTGAAGTCACTGGTCTCTGGTATGTTGTTATAGCAGTTCACTAGGATGAGCCCATTTCCTGATTCCTCTGGGACCAGGAATTCATTATGAAGAGCCGTCTTCAGGGGAGAGTTGGGGCAGACGTTTGGCTTAATAAATTAAGGAGTAAATCGGAGACGAGAAAATAGGAGCTTTGAATGAAGACTGTTCTTTTTTTTTTTTTTCTTTTTTGAGACGGAGTCTTGCACCGTTGCCTAGGTTGGAGTGCAGTGGCCCAATCTTGGCTCACTGTAACCTCCGCCTCTTGGGTTGAAGTGATTCTCCTACCTCAGCTTCCTGAGTAGCTGTGATTACAGGCGCCCGCCACCACAGCCAGCTAATTTTCTGTGTTTTTAGTAGAGATGGGGTTTCACCATGTTGGCCAAGCTGGTCTCAAACTCCTGACCTCTTGATTCACTCACCTTGGCCTCCCAAAGTGCTGGGATTAGAGGCGTGAACCACTGCAGCTGGCTGATTGAAGACTATTCTTTAGAAACTTTTGGCTGAGAAAGAGAGGGAAGGAGTTTATCCAATAGGTACAGAGGATCAAAGAATCTAGGAGGTGTCTATGAGATGTTTGTTCTGGAGCAGGGCACTGCATCTCACTTAATATTCAACTGAAAAGTCTTGGTATGAAGGACATTTCCATATCCATCGATGGTCACTGCTGAAGAGACAACTGAATATCTTACTCCATTCCATTTGCCTGTAACTCCACTGATAACTTTTGTTTAGAACTCGATGCCAGGAAACAGTTGTTTCTTCTGAATAAATGTGCTCTCTTTCTTTCATCTGACAGTAATGGCTTGCAACACGTTGTGTTCCTTTTTTTACTTTGTCTGCTAGGAAGCCCAGAGGCCAATTTATGGCTAGCTATAGTGAAGAGTCTGTTTCTGGCTCTTGGCACAAAAATCTCCTCCTTTGCCTAGATGATTTCTGATTCCTTTTACATCTTTATTTTATATTCACATGTATACAAGTACAGTTGTTATGTTTTTTTAAATGTTCAATATAAGTTTATTGAGCAAATAAAACCTGCAAATGGTGATTTTCTTCATAAATTGAAGTACTTCGATTGTCATAACATGTGTTCTGCACGTAGTTTTTGACCAAATGTGGAAATGTTTCTACAGTTAAACTTCAAATGCGAGTCATTATGTAAATATCATTTTATTTTAAGCTGTAGAAAATCCTTTCTGAACATAGGGAGGGTATAAATCACAAAAAACGGGAAGAGGCTTAACCTCTCTGCATCTCAGGTTCTCCATCTGTGAAACAGTGATAACAGTTCCTGTCTGCCTGACTCAAGAGATAATGGATATGAAAACAATTTGATGGGAGCAAAACATTACATGAAGTCAAAGTAACATAAATAATATATTGCTTTTTGTTGTTGTTGTTTGTATTCCGCAAAATGTGTAGCATGAGTCCATGGCTGATGTATGGAAAATGGAGTTTGGAATGTGAGTGGTCTTCATGAGACTTTTTGACTCTAACAGTCCACAAGTCAGTGCCTTATTTTCAGAGGGTGATTGGCGTTTGCTGTAGGGTAAGGCCGACTGCCCATCTACGGGGTTTCCCAGGTGTTTGGGGTGGGATGAGAGTGAGGGGGAATAATGGTTAAGAGGTAACCTGCCTTCCTTGTTATGCTGGATAGCAGGCCTGTCTCCCCGGGATTTCCCCAGCAGTCATTGTGGAAGACTCTTCTGCTGGAAGTTACAAGGAGCATGAGGTAGTGTGTGTGGGAGAAGCAGTGCTGAGGTTGATGAAGAGCCACCAGCCTCCTGCAGGCCTGGAGGGGGCCTTTTCTGCATTGCTGTGAGGTCTGTAGGGTGATCGAGGGAGAAGGGATGACGGATGGGAGCCGGGCTTCCTCCCTGCCGTGGTCTGCTGGTTGGCCCATCAGTCACACTCCCTGATGGACTACCTCCTTCCACAAAAGCAGGGCTATAGGGTGGGTTATAGATGAGCTGCTGTAAAAACTATTTTTTCTAATTACATTTTTGAGCTTGGGATGTGGCTGTCCACGGGAGGTGGGAGGTGCCTGATTCTGGAGGAGGAAGTGGAGAAATAAAGTGAGAGGAGAGTGTGGGAGGTTCTTGGGTTGTGTCGATAACTCTATTTAAACAGTTAAGAAGCATCTCTGGGTTTCAGGAATGGCTGTGGGTGAAACCATGACTGGGCTTTGATGATCTTTCCTGGATTCACTCACTTATTCACTCAACAAACGCCTCCTGAATGACTGCAATGTGCGAGGCACTGTGTACAAGGCGTTCTCTAGATAGAACTTGTCACACTTTTTTTGCATATGAAGCACTCATGGATTTTTTTTTTTTTTTAAAGACACAGTTGCTCTGTCATGCAGGCTGGAGTGCAATGGCGTGATCTCAGCCCACTGCAACCTCTGCCTCCTGGGTTCAAGAGATTCTCCTGTCTCAGCTTCCCAAGTAGCTGGGACTACAGGTGCATGCCACCATGCCCAGCTAGGTTTGTATTTGTTGTTGTATTTTTAGGAGAGATGGGGTTTCACCATGTTGGGCAGGCTGGTCTTGAACTCCTAACCTCAAGCAATCCTTCCACCTTGGCCTTCCAGAGTGCTGGGATTACAGGCGTGAGCCATCACATGCAGCCAATAATTTTGTTAAAACAGAGTGTGCTTCAGTGGTTCTGGGGCAAGGCCTGAGACTCTATATCCCTGAAAAGCCCTGAGGTCCACCAGTGCTCCTGATCCATAGACACACATCCCAGTGTGATCCCTGTGTAATGGTGAGAGCCCGGGAAACACAGTCAGATATGACATGGCCTCCCCACATCCATGTCATTTACATTGTGCCTCGAGGGTGAGCCAGATTTTTATAAGTAAGAAGAGGAGGAGAAGGAGGCTGGGGAGAGTGGGGAAGATGCTTTCCAAGGCTGATAGAAGAAACAGTGTGAACAGAACATGCTCGTGGGCAGGTTAGTTCCGAGAGAGAGGAGGATTTTTGGACCATCCCATTGCCAACGAGTTCGGAGCCTTTTCTATAGCAAGTGAAAAGCTATATTCAGGAGGGAGTGAAAAATCTAACCTGCATTGTGTGCACTTCCTTGTGGGGGCCTTTAGATGGGGCTGGACAGAGGCTGAAGACAGAGTAGGCTGGGAGGTCCTCTCAGGTCCTGGGGAAAGGCGAGGACACACGATAGAAGCTTGCTTAGGGTGTGGAGAGCTGGCAGACAAAGCAGCGCTCCTCAGCCCGGGTGCTAAGCTCATATCACCCTCTGTCTCCTTGTTCACCCCAGAGGCATCGAGCTCTCAATTTTCAGCTTTTTTTTTTTCATGAAGATGCATCCCATTATTCTATCCTGGATACAGGCCTTCTGAAGACAGGGGCCTCTTTTGTACCTCGCAAAGCAGCTTGTGCTTAGCAGGTGCTCATTAAATATTTGTTGCTGACAAGCATTTGAGGAAAGTGATGAAGATGGGCTAATTCGTATGATCCCTTTAATGATTTGATCTGATGGTCTACAGTTTTATCTTTTAGCTTGCTGTACCCCTCTTTCTCTCCCTGTTTGGCGGGAACATCTCAAGGTAGCAAGATTGAAAGGCAGTTGCCACAGAAGACATTAAAACATACTTTAATTTAAGAGATGAATAATGTGTCACTTCTCCCAGAAGCAGTTGCTTTTAAAGAGAAGACAGAAGAAAGCCACTGGTGCTGGCTCCCCGCCCCCTCTGCCCCTAGTCTCTCTCTCCCTCTCTCTTTGTTATTCTGAGACAAGGTTTCACTCTGTCACCCTGGCTGGAGTGCAGTAGCATGATCACGGCTCACTGCAGCCTCCACCTTGCAAGCTCAAGTGATCCTCTCACCTCAGCCTCCTAAGCAGCTGAGACTACAGGCATGCACCACCACATCTGCCTGATTTTTTTCTTTTTTTTTTTTGAGACAGAGTCTCACTCTGTCGCCAGGCTGGAGTCCAGTGGCGCAATCTCGGCTCACTGCAACCTCTGCCTCCCAGGTTCAAATGATTCTCCTGCCTCAGCCTCCCGAGTAGCTGGGACTACAGGTGCCCACCACCACACCTGGCCAATTTTTGTATTTTTAGTAGAGATGGGGTTTCACCATGTTGGCCAGGATGGTCTCGATCTCTTGACCTCGTGATCCACCTGCCTCGGCCTCCCAAAGTGCTGGGATTACAGGCTTGAGCCACCATACCCAGCCTTTTTTCTATTTTTTATAGAAATGGGGTCTCACTATGTTGCCTAGGCTGGTCTTGAACTCCTGGGATCAAGTGATCCTCCTGCCTTGGCCTCCTCAAATGCTGGGGTTATAGAAGTGAGCCACCATGCCTGGTCATCTTTCCCCAGTCTTAGCATGTGGATGCAACAGCTGAAAGATTCCCAGAGACTGGCCCAAGACTTCTGTGTGAAGGAGGAGAGGGAGGAGCCTTAAGGGGTTCCAAAGGTTGCACACCTGGGCAGGAATGGAACATCAGACACATTGTATTTGCAGCAACAGGCTGGCCCTGCTGACATCACAGACATCAGGACAGACCAGGAAGACACCCATCACATTCTGGGCTGGAAGATGCAGAATACTCTGACTTTGCCCAAGACTGGGCCTTCCTCAGAAGCTCCTGAGAAGAAAAGAATTCAGGGGCCTCATGAATGAGGCTCAGAAATTCGGTTCAATAATCACCAATGAGCCTCAGTCCAGGGAAGTGTAACTTATCACCCCAATTTTATAAGGAAGAACACTGAGGCTCAGAGAGGTAAAGTAATCCATGCAACAGTCATAGAGGGGGATCGTCTGGGTCCAAAGCACAGCAGCCGCATGGGGAGCACCTTGTACTCTGTCCTGTGCTACCCATTGGCAATGCAGACAGCAGGGGGGATGCGTGTGTCTGGAAGACGATTAGCATCAGCATTTCACCTGAAGTCTCAGGGTTGAAAGGAAAATGTTTTACAGGCATCACTAGCTCTTTGGGGAAACCAGGGAGGGCAGTGACCAGAGATGTGTCTCTGCTTCTGCATGGCATTATCATGCAAGCTGTGCAGTGTGCCCCAGCTCTTGAGATCAGAGTCACTGCAGACCACCACCTGCAGCCCCAATCGTCTATCCTCTGGAAGGATGGAGAACATACTCAGGTGCAGACCTCAGCCCTCTGCATGCAGTAGAGGTGAAATAAGTCATTGTGGAAGGAATGGGTGAATGGAGGGAATCTGCGCTCAGAATCCCACTGATGGAATTGGAGGAACGTGGACCCTGGAGTCTGAATCATTTGGTATTACGTTCTGGCTCGAACTCATACTCGCTGTATGATTTTAGGTAAATTTCTCAACCTTCTGAATCTCCATTTTCTCATCTGCAAACAGAGGTTGGATAGGAAGATTCACTGTACAGGTTTATGGAGCGTCATTCAGAGAGACTATGGGCAGACCCTGGTCTGGTGCCGGGGCCTGTGTTAAAAGTTGCTTTCTGTTTATAGTCCTGGAGTTAGTCTTATTAACTGGATTCTACAGTTACTCTGTCCCTTGTTGTCTATAGGCCTTTGAGAAAGTCACATATCCTGTTTTTTTTGTTGTTGTTGTTGTTTGTTTTTGAGACAGGGTCTCACTCCCTTGCCCAGGCTGGAGTGGAGTGGTGGGATATCCCAGCTCACTGCAGCCTTGATCTTGACCTCCTGGACTTGAGCAATCCTCCCAACCTCCGCCTCCTGAGTAGCTGGAACTACAGGTGCGTGCCACCATGACCAGCTAATTTTTCTATTTTTTAATAGAGATGGGGTCTTGCTATGTTGCCCTAGCTGGTCTCAAACTCCTGAGCTTAAGTGATCCTCCCACCTTAGCCTCCCAGTGTTGGGATTATAGGAGTGAGCCACTGTGCCCAGCCTCATATGCCCTTTGAACCACAGTTTCCATACCTGTGACTCAAGGAATGATAACGTCTGTCCTGCACGTGTGTCTCTTATAAGGATGGATGATGATAAGCTGATAATGTTAGTGAGAACGACAACAGGAAAACGTAGCTGTGCGGTTGTTGCCCATGGAGCAGTGACTATGGAGCCAGGTGCTTTCAAGAACATACGAAGCTTAAATCAGACACGCCAAATGCTTAGAACATATCCCTGGCATAGGAGTGCCCTGAAACTGTTTGCAATTGTCTTTATTTTTACCCCAGATGACGGTAGTTGGGGAGACTCGTGGAAGCTCAATCAGAGGGAAAATCTCATGGTCAAGTGCGCTGGGCACTCCACTGTCAACTGGGAATTATTTTCTTCTGTGGCCTTCCTTTTAGTCCCTCCAGAGTGTTTCCAAGGAGCAGCCAGGATCTGTGACTTGCCCAGGGACTTAGTGAGTCCAGCCAGCCCAGAGTCCAGGCCCTGCTGCTCAGCCAACTCCTGGCTGCTCAAAAGCGCCAGGCTGTTCTGTAAGTAGAGGGCAACTGCACCTGTCCTGCACTCAGCCTGTCTCCTGGACTCTTGCTAATAGTTTCCCAGCTAGTTTCTCAGTTTCCATTGTTCCTTTAACCTATCCTCTCATCTCCCACAAGTACAGTCTTTCTGAAGAGCAAACCTGATCACATTCCTCCCTGCTTAAAATCCTCCCATGGCTCCCCGCTACCCTGAAGTTAAAGTCTGATCTCCTTAGAGTAGCCCACAAGGTCTGACTGTGCTGGCCTTGGAATACCTCAGTGTTTTGTCTCTTACCGATTGATCCCTCAGGGCACCCAATGCCCCAGACTTGAATGGTTTGAATCATTCAGAAAACCCTGCCTGGTCTCCTGAGTCCGTGCTTTTGCAGATCCTGGTCCCTCTGCTTCAAACACCCCCTCCCATCCATCCATCCATCCATCCATCCATCCATCCATCCATCCAGTAAATAATAATTGTGCTCTCTTTATATGCTAGGCATAGTGTGAGTTGCCAAAGTTATAGCAGTCAACAAGACACAGCGTTTTTGGCCCCTTGGAGCTTGCATTATAGTGGAGGGAGACACCTTAGAAAGAGAGCAAACAACCAAAATATGTATGTATTTTGAATTTATGTCATTAGGTATGCAAGTGTGTGTGTTTATAAGTGGAAAATGCTATGAGAGAAATTAAACAGCATAATGCATTGGTCCCTGGGGTGAGGGGACAGTGGCCTTGGATTACTAATTCATTGGGCTAACACTTATTTATGCTTCAATCAGGGGTCACTTCCTCCAGGAAGCCTTCCTGGATCAGAGCCCAACTGAACGGATGCCCCTGGTCAGTGTCCTCAGAGCACCCAGCCCCCTGGCCATACCATGTCTCAGGGCTTAATGTGCCAAACACGACTTGGGATCGGTGTCTGTCTCCAGAGGCTGTAAGCTCTCTGAGGTCAGTGACTGTGGCCTTCACTGCTCAGCATGATGCCTGGCTCAGAGTAAGTACAAGGTGATGGTTGTGAGCGAATGCCTGGGCTGCATGGTCCAGGGCTAGGACCTGGGGAGGAAGAGGTCAAGGAGGTAAACCCAGGCGGGCTCCACCCCACTCTATTTAGGAGAGTGCAGCTGCAGTTGGAATTGTGGAACTCAGTTGGGCATTTGTTTATAAACGACAAAGGCAGTCGAGAGCTTTTGACGAGCCCCTCATTCATCCTGCCCCCATCACCTTCCTGTCATTTTCCAGTTATTTAGAACCAACCGGCCAGATAGCCCTTAACCAAGTAATATACATGTTAATGTGGAGAGCATGGGCTGAGATTGAAGTAGCAGCGAAAACACATTATTCAAAGGGGAAGGCAAGGAGGAAAAGAGAAATGAATGCAGGGAGAGGCTAGGGACAGCTCTTCCCTTCATTCAAAGTCACAACCAAGCTTGTCTCCCCAGGGCCTGGTACCCTGCTCGGCCGCACACCCACTCCCCCACTCCACAGCCTCCCCGCTAAACCCTCTTCCCCCAATCTAAAAACGCTCTTAGTTTATTTTTAGCCCTTTCCAGAAGGCCTCTGGCAGTCTAACTTTAATTAGAATTGTACCCAAGGAAGCCAGAGCTATTGATGGAATGATTTCTTTTCTCCTTCTCTTCTTGTTGGCATTGTGTAGGGGGTGCCAAAAATGCTTTCAGAGAAGTGGAAAATTTAGCATTTATTTGTTTTTCTTGGCTAACTGGTACCCATCCAGGAAGGTATGTGAGAAGGGACACCGGAGATAGTGGGTGAAGGGGGCTCAGGCTCCTGCCTCCTCCTCTTGAAAGCTGTTGGAATTCCACACCCTGGCCTCTGGAGCGTGCCTTGTTTGCTTCCTCTGCGAAGTGGGTTTACCTTTCCTGTCCAGCCTCCCTTCCTGAGTTATAATGAGAAACAAGTGAGGTAAGGAGTGACTTTCTTATTATAAAACAAGGTGACCTTCTTGTTACAAGATGGTTTGTATAAATTAAGGACCCAGGCATGGAGGGCCACGGGCCCAGGGGCTGGAGAGGGAGGGCAGGCAGGCAGGCAGGCAGGAGAGGGGTCGGATTTCTAGGTTCTTGAGCATTGCTGCATCGAAGTGACCTTTGCCTCCAACTCCCTCTGGCTCTAAGGAAAGATGGGGTTTTCTTTCTTTCTTTCTTTCTTTCTTTCTTTCTTTCTTTCTTTCTTTCTTTCTTTCTTTCTTTCTTTCTTTCTTTCTTTCTTTCTCTCTCTCTCTCTCTCTTTCCTTCTTTCCTTCCTTCTTTTCTTTTCTTTTCTTTTCTTTTCTTTTCTTTTCTTTTCTTTTCTTTTCTTTTCTTTTCTTTTCTTTTCTTTCTACAGAGTCTCGCACTGTCGCCCAGGCTGGAGTGCATTGCCTCCCGGGTTGACGCCATTCTCCTGCCTCAGCCTCCTGAGTAGCTGGGACTACCGGCACCTGCCACCAAGACTGGCTAATTTGTTGTACTTTTTAGTAGAGACAGGGTTTCGCTGTGTTAGCCAGGATGGTCTCAATCTCCTGACCTCGTGATCCGCCCACCTCGGCCTCCCAAAGTGCTGGGATTACAGGTGTGAGCCACCGCACCCGGCTGGATTTCTAGGTTCTTGAGCATTGCTGCATCATAGTGACCTTTGCCTCCAACTCCCTCTGGCTCTAAGGAAAGATGGGGTTTCCTTCCTTCCTTCCCTCCTTCCTTCCTTCTTTCCTTCCTTCCTTCCTTCCTTCCTTCCTTCCTTCCTTCCTTCCTTCCTTCCTTCCTTCCTTCCTTCCTCCCTCCCTCCCTCCCTCCCTCCTTCTTTCCTTCCTTCCTTCCTTCCTTCCTTCCTTCCTTCCTTCCTTCCTTCCTTCCTCCCTCCCTCCCTCCCTCCCTCCCTCTCTCTCTCTCTCTCTCTCTCTCTCTCTCTCTCTTTCTTTCTTTCTTTCTTTCTTTCTTTCTTTCTTTCTTTCTTTCTTTCTTTCTTTCTTTCTTTCTCTTTCTTTCGAGACAGAGTCTCGCTCTGTCACCCAGGCTGGAGCGCAGTGGCGCTATCTTGGCTCACTGCGAGCTCCACCTCCTGGGTTCACGCCATTCTCCTGCCTCAGCCTCATGAGTAGCTGGGACTACCGGCACCCGCCACCAAGCCCGGCTAATTTTTTGTACTTTTTAGTAGAGACGGGGTTTCGCCATGTTAGCCAGGATGGTCTCGATCGCCTGACCTCGTGATCCGCCTGCCTCGGCCTCCCAAAGTGCTGGGATTACAGGTGTGAGCCACCACATCCAGCCGGATTTCTAGGTTCTTGAGCATTGCTGCATCAAAGTGACCTTTGCCTCCAACTCCCTCTGGCTCTAAGGGAAAATGGGGTTTTCAGAAGGACAGAAATGGTCGGGGGGGAGACCTTTGGAAATGAGGACTCTGCAGCATGCCCTAGGACCATCTGGAGGGACAACACCCGCTTTTGGTTCCAGGCCCCAACTCTGCAGGTTGCGATCACATCGGAGGTACCTGGCCAGGTGGGTTCTGGTAGGCTCCCCAGAGTCTGTTCAGGCTCAGCCAAGGTGTCAGAGAGTGGCAGTGAGGACACCACAGCCCTCCTGGGAGCATAGTGGACACTCACCTAGACAGGCATATACCCCTAGCAGTGGACACACGTGGCTATGCCCGTGCAACCCTGCACACACACACACACACACACACACACACACACACACACGGGCATGCACATACGCATGCTAGAAACTCACAGAAATTTCCGAGCAAAACCCTTATTAGTCATAGCAGATTGGGTCATTGTGCCTGCATTCAGTATTAGTCATTGCAGGATTGCAGGTTGGGTTATCCTGCCATAACAAACAAGTTACAACTAGCTCAGGAACTTAATACAAGCAGAGTCTATTTCTTTCTTTCGCAAATTTCCTGTGGATCCAGGTGATTTTCCAGGGCAACTTCCTCACGGGTGTTGGCTCTGCATTCCATGCTGCTCCTGTCTCACGGCACTTCTGTGTTAACAGGTGATCGCTACCGCAGAATTGCAGCTGAACGCCAGCCACAAAACTCTTTGGCAATTGCAGAATGCAGGCCTCATTCCTGTGTAACCAGGTGTTGATAAACATGAGTTACACCTTTTGACTCTCACCCCTTCCACTTCTCAGTTTCCTTCTCTGGCTTCATTTTCTCCTTTAGTGAAGATTAATAAGATGACTTTCTGCCCAGACGTTCTGTAGTAAAACATGCCCAGCAGGCTGGCATGGTGGCTCTCATCTGTAATCCTAGCACTTTGGGAGGCTGAGGCAGGAAGATCACTTGAGGCTAGGAGCTTGAGACCAGCCTTGGCAACATAGTGAGACCCTGTCCCTATTTTTAAAAACAACAAAACTAAATACAACTTGCCCAACAGTCTTGCACTCCTTTATCTTGCTGCCTTGAGGCTCTGGGTCAGGTGCTCTGATCTCCCCAAGGTCACCCTATTTTGTGAGAAATATCTGGGGGCATCCCTGAGGAGCTACCTAGCAGACCTGGCTCATGCCTGCATGCCTCCATTCTTGCTCCCGATGGATGAAGTTCATCCGCCTTAATTTGGTGTCTAAGGTCTTCTAACTTCAGTCCAAATTAGTTTTCCAGGCTCACTGGATACTTCAACTCTAGTCCAAATCGACCAATCACTCTTCCTTACATATGGCCTTGGGCCTCATGTCATCCTCCTTTTCTCCTTGTTCACTCTGCTCTTTCTATACTGATCTTGTTTTTGGTTCCCTGAATATGCTGAGCTTGTTCCTTTCCAAGGGCCTTTGCACTTGCTGTGTGTTTGCTGTGTTCTTCCTCCACCCGCTCCATCTCATCACTGTCTTCTCAGCTAAGACGTCACCACCTCAGAAGGGACTTCTTTCTCACCACCTCTGGAGCGTCGCCATCTTTAGTCCCCTCAGCATATTGACTTCATATCCCTTCTCCCAATCAGTAAGTATCTAGTATTTTTTATTTATTTAGTTTATTGTTTGTCCTTACTATTTAGAATGTAAGACCTTGAGGGCAGGAACTGTGTCTGTCTTCTTTACTCCTGTATCCCCAGCGCTTATTTTTATTTTTGGGACAGGATCTCTCTCTGTCACCCAAGCTAGAGTGCAGTGGTGCAGTTACAGCTCACTGTAGCCTCGAACTCCTGGGCTTAAGCAATCCTCAGCTTCACAAATAGCTGAGACTACAGGTGTCCACTACCATGCCTTATCCCCAGCACTTAGCACAGTGAGTGCTACTACATAGTAGTTGCTCAATAAAATTTGTCGACAAAATTGATGCTGCTTCTGAGTATTCACTCTCCTTCCTTCCTTCACCACTTCCCCCTCACCCCATTCCCATTTTAGCATCTCTACAGCCTATGTGTTCTTTCCATTGACTAAAAGATTGCTTCCTCCATGAGTTTTTCACTTATCTATGTTTCCAGTCCTCCTTCCCCCAGCAAGAAGGTATCATTCTCAAAGGACAACTACATTCTCCTTATGCTTCTGAACCTCACAACAACTGAGGGGTAAAGTCTTCAGAAACAAAGAGGCTTGGAGACATTCTGTCTGGGTTGTAATCCCTTCATGCCTGAAAACTACGTGTCTTGCCTTCAAGTCCAGCACCAGTCTTCCACATCGCAGCAATGTTCATTTCCTCTTACATGCTGGTTATACAAAAAGAAACCAAACTGCAGTCCCTATCTCAGTGGGAACAGCAACTCATTGTACCTAGTTCTCTCCTGATGGTCCAGGTGTCATAGAAGAGGCACGTCCTGGGTGTCAAAGGAACCCCAAGGAGGCTGCACACTAGGGCCGGTGGGAAGGGGGCCTGTGATGACTTCCAGAAGGATGTGCTTTGGGAGTCTGGTCTTGAAAGAGGAGAAGTTGGCCAGGTTGGAGGACAAGATGGACATTTCAGGTCAAGACAGCCTCAGGATAATGTTGGGGAAAGGGTCCAGGCCCCCAGATTTGCTCTCTGGTGGCTATTCAGAGCATGGATACCTCTCCCTTGATTTTGGCACATGGAGAAGACGTGAAGTCAGATGCAACTAGAAGAGACACCCCACTACCCCCAGGGCTGCACAGGTTCCTGGCAGAGGGGGGGTGGTGGTCTCAGGACTGGTGAAGGAAAAACCAGCCTAGAAGGAGGATAGGAAAAAGACCCAGAAAGGGCCAGCAGAGAGGGGGCATTCACAGGGTGAAAGTTTAGCACCATGGACAGCAAAAGCCAGGGGCTCCTGGAAAGCGGGCAGTCGGAAGTCTGCACCAGACGTGTCTTATTCTGCAACACATTGTAATTCCTCAAACTATGAAAAGCTTTTGAGAAGGTCTTGGGTTTGATTCTGTCACTGAGAAGATGTGAAGCCATGGGGAAGTTGTGTAACGTCTTTGAACCTCAGTGTTCTGGTCCAGAAAGTGAAGATTATAATGCCAGCAGACTGAATGAAAAATATGTGAGCGAAGTGGGAAATGTGGACCATACCTTAATAAATATGTTTCATTTTCTCTCTGCTTGTGAGGGGCCAGATGACTGCCCCTGACCAGGGGTCATGGTTGCGTGAAGGCTGGATTTCACACCAAGGCCTCTGTTCACCTTGGAGCCTTCAATGTCTCTGGCTGGGAGGAGAGGAGCTGACTAAGCAGGTGTTCGTCATAGCAAGGTGGGTTATCAGCCCCAGTTCCTCAAGTAATTAATCCCCCCCATGAAGATTTTATGTTCACAGTGAGCGTTAACTGAAACTGCTCCTCCACCATCAGGACAGTGAAACGTACTCTCATTTTTCTGGGGGGTAAAACAGAGGCAGAGAGAGTTGAAATACTTTGCCCAGAAGCTCTGCAAGCAGAGAGTGCTGGAACTAGAATTCCCAGGCCTGGGCTCTCTAGTTTATTGCTTACCTTCTTTGAGTCATGTTCTTCTTCCCCCACAGCTCAATTAAAAACAATATAAGACAAAACAAAAAACAATGTTGCCTAAACAGAAAAGCACAGAGCCAGTTAGGACAAAAGTCGATTCGTTGTGGCTGGATTGGTTTTCTCCCCCCTCAGACGGCTCAAACGCTTTCACAAATAGCTTTAAAATAAATTGGGAGATAAGGTAACAATAGTGTTTCTCAATAACGATGACAATAAAAAGAAAACAAGACTGTGTGGCTTCCCCCACTGTTTGGCTTGCAGCTTCTGGGGAGGAAACTTCACTGGGGAGGGTGGGGTGAGGCAGGGGAGGGCTGCGTCTCTTGGAGGCCGGGTGGGTAAGCCTTGCAGATGATGGAAACCTATTCAGTTGTCTCTTTTGACCATGCTTCTTGGAGAACACAGCAAGGATGGAAATCTGTATTTTATGATTATTATTTTTTGCAACTGGGTCTCACCCTTTCACCCAGGCTGGAGTGAAGTGCTGCAATCTCAGCTCACTGCAACCTCTGCCTCCCAGGTTCAAGTGATTCTCCTACTTCAGCCTCCTGAGTAGCTGGGATTACAGGTGCCTGCCACCACACCCGGCTGATTTTTGTATTTTTTGGTAGAGACAGGGTTTGACTGTGTTGGCCAGGGTGGTCTCAAACTCCTGGTCTCAAGTGATTTGCCCACCTTGGCCTCCCAAAGTGGTGGGATTACGTGCATGAGCCACCACACCTGGCTGATGGAAGCCTTTAGAAGGAAGAGATTTGGGGCTGGCAGAAAGTTAGCTGGCATAGAGCAATGCATAGTGAATATTCCAACAAATATGAATAAACCCACTGGTCACCTCCCTCATTCCCTTGCTCGTTTCCCAGAGGCTGCCTCTCAGATCTTCTCCACCAAGAAACCTGTGTCTCCTCCGTGTGAGAAGCTTCAGCAAGAGAGAGCTGAGTGCCTTCTCAGTGAGGTGGGAGATGAGTGGTCACAGCAGTGGCTGGGGAGGCCTGGGCTCCCACTATGTCTCGGCTGATGAGTTTGGTTTGACGCCACAATCAGGGTGTTTTGTTACTGGAGTAACTGGGCTTTCATGAAAATGTTGGTTTGATGACAGTGATTATCTCCTGGAAAAGTTTAGGACAACCTCTAAGGGCAATTCTAGGGCTAAAAGGGCGTGATTATTGAGATGTGGGTGGCTGGGCTGGGACTAGGATGAGGCAAGAGAGGCACTAAGGCACAAAATCAAAAGGAGCTTTGCTCTCAGGGATGTACAAGCCCAGGGTTGCCCTTACAAAGGAGCACCTCCCTTCATTTTGCCCCCTGGGCATCTCTTGCCTCATCCTAGTCCCAACCCTGGTGGGTAAGCAGATGTATCAATATTTCTCTCTTAGTTCCTGGAGGACTGCATGGTCACCTGAGATCACCTGGATTAGCCAAGAGAAACAAAGAATAGAAAGGAGGTGAGTGGGTGGCATGATAAACTCTTGTCTTAACCAAAGAAAGTCCAGTCCACTGGGGAAGGGAGAATGAAAGTGTGACAGGAGGCCGGAGGCTTTCTTTCCAAAACATCTAGAAGGTGATGGGGGTAGGAGGGGTCTGGTAAGAAATGAGTATGTGAATACCAGAGTCAGAGGAATCTGGCCTTAAATCCTGAAAGTGTGAGCCTAGACAAGTCACTTTGCTTTGAGTACCGGTTTTCATATCCATGAGACTAGACTCTACTACCCTCTCCAGAGAGTTATTGAGAAGGTGAGATAAAGTATGTAGAAAGTCTTGGGAGGGTTGGTTCTGAGGATGTAAAAAGACAGTTATTTAGAAAATGTCAGTTTCTCACTTTTTCCAGATTGTATTGTGGGGAAAAAATGCCAGAAAACCTTAAATCTACCCACTAAACCCATAAATTCTGCCACCATCCTCCAGTGGAGACAGGGACAGTTGTTCATACATCTTGGGATTATCCTTTATTGCTTCATGCCTAACTTGGATACCCTTGGTCAACTGAGAGAGGGGGCAAGAAAGAAGAAGGAGGTAGAGGTGGCATAGTTATCCTATCAGAGGACCCTGAGGCTGAGTCACAGCTGGGAAAAGAGGTGGGGGCATGGGAGGGAAGGGAGGAGAGCAGCATAGGCTCTGTGCTGGGTATGTGAGTGCCAAAGAGATGGTGCTCAAATCAGTCCAACTGACACCAGTATCTGAGGTCTTTCCTCTGCACTTGTTTATTTCTGTGGGTAGGCAGGGCTGTTGGTAACGTCTGTCAGCCGGCTCTAACCTATGCATTATGATGAAGATAGTGATGGAAGCTTGATCAATATCAAATGCTAGTAAGTGGTAGAGCTGTGACTTAAATTTGTTCTCTCTGGTCCCAGATTTGTGATCTAGCTATTCTGCTGATTTGGTTTGGTTGTGTCTCCACCCAAATCTCATCTTGAATTGTAGTTCTCATAATCCCCACATGTCATGGGATGGACCCAGTGGGAGGCAATTGAATCATGGGAGTGGTTCCCCCATGCTATTCTTGTGATAGTGAGTAAGTTCACAAAAGATCTCATTGTTTAATAAGGGGCTTCCTCCTTTGCTGGGTTCTCATACTTCTCCTTCCTGACACCATGTGAAGAAGAACTTGTTTGCTTCCCCTTCTGCCATGACTGTAAGTTTCCTGAGGTCTCCTCAGCCATGCTGAACTGTGAGTCAATTAAACCTTTTTCCTTTATAAATTGCCCAGTCTTGGGTATGTCTTTTCATATCCATGAGACTAGACTCTACTACCCTCTCCAGAGAGTTATTGAGAAGGTGAGATAAAATATGTAGAAAGCCTTGGGAGGGTTGGTTCTGAGGATGCAAGACAGTTATTTAGCATGAGAATGAACTAATACATTTGCCTTACCACATTCAGTGGTTCAAGTTCCCCACATATTTCTCCCAAGTCCTACCCTGAGCCTCCATCTGTGCTTTTACATGAGTTAAGGTGTGTGAGTTAAGGTAACGTTAACAGCTGTCCAAAGCTCAAAATTTCAACTTGTGAGTCCACTCTTGGAACAGACACTGGTCTTCCAGGGTTGCTGTCCTCATCTATCATTGTAGAAGGAGGGAGCATGAAGAATCTTGCCTGGGAGGTGGCACAAGCTGCTTCACTTTTCCTCACATCCTCTTGGCCAGAGCTCAGTAACTTGGCCACACTGCAAAGATGCTGGAGAGCAGCTACTCTGCACTGGCCACGAAGAACTTCTGCATTTGGCTGACAAGGGTGAGGATGAGCTTGTCAAGGAATAAGGAGCCCATGGGAGTCAACTCCCCGGGCCACTTTCCTTCTGGGGTCTATTGCCTGCATCTGGTGCTGGAGTTCTGTTTCCTATGAATCCGCTGGAGATCCCTAGAGTTCCCTACAATCTTTAATAGCCCAAACAGGGAAAAGACCCTGGATTACACAGTTATTTTCCCAGAATAAGGGTATATTGACTTTGAGGGAGTTTGCTTTTCATGTTCTGCAACAATAATTTTTTTTTAGAGAAGGAAAAGCAGCCTTAGAATCCCACAGAAATGTGCCTCTGAGAAAGAAGAAATCGTGGAGTGGCAGGAGAAGCTTGGAGGCAGAAGATCCAAGTGCTGATGCTGACTCTGCCCCTCCCTGGCTGTGTCCAAGTGGCGTAGCCTCTCTGAGCTTCTGTTTCCTCATTTATACCATAAAGCAAATCTTCCCCCAGGGTTCCTACGAGGACCAGACACGGTGGAGGTGTTTGAAAGCATTTGACATGTACTAGGCCTGCACCACATTTTAATATCAGACCTATTGGGAAGGAAGGAAATTATGTCCTCTTCCTTTCCTTAATCATCATCAATGCCTCAGCCCCACTGTGCCTTCTTTTCACAGCATAGCATTCTCCAAAGTTGTGTATCAATTGAATTTTTTTTTTTTTCTAAATTGAATCTCATTTCCCATGCACTGAGGGAGCTGGGGATTGGAAAGAATTCTCTAGTTTGTCTTTTTGTAAAGCTAATAACCACCCCTTGATGTCTGTGGTACACAGCAGCCTTTTCATTTATTGGCTTTGTTGAAAGTAGGGTTCCCTTGTATTTATTAAGAAAACCACGTATACGTGTTTGGAACTGAGACAGAGATTGAACGTGTCAATTGAAGAGATGTGGTCCCTTCCTGCCATGGGGATGCAGCTGAGAACGAGATGGAAAATGTCAGAGAGCAAATACAGCCACAGAAAACTCTTGGGAAGACTATTCCATTGGCACTAGTCGAGTTGTGGCTGGGACCTGTCGTGGAGGGCAAAAAAGGGACATTTTCATCTGAGATCTGCGGATGCTATTCCAAGAGCCCACTGAGGATCCCACTGTGCCCCAGGTGTAATCTTGGTGCTGCATTTTTTGCCCTTTATTGAAATCTATTCCCTCTCCCTCCCACCTTACTTCCCTCCTATCAATTGTTTGCTGGTGGATGGAACACCATGTTCTGTTCCTCACATCCCTGCACCTGTCTCCTGGGGCCCTACGCCTGACTTCAGCACAGACACAAATTCATCTGTCTAGTCTTTAAATCTCATTTGGTTTGTCTGTTTTCCCTAATAAGAAGAATAGAATTAGTTAGCTCGCTACTCAGCAGGGCACCAGTATGGAATTTACGTAAATTATCTCCTTAATAAAGTTACTAAATATAGCATCAACATGGTTAAACGGGGAAAGAAAATAAAGCTCTTAGATTGTGAGTGTCTTTAAAAAACAAAGCTATGTTCTACCACCAGGGGAAATGAAATTTAACTTCTTAACCAGTAGGTACAAAGTGGGGGAAGGGGAATAAGAAAAAGGTTAGGGAGGACAGGAGACACAGACTGAGAGAGAAGATAGGAAACATCTCTAAGCCAGACATATAGATAACCATTTAATTAATTGCTCTCCAGAGATTTTGCTGGGTGCTTGGAATCAGGCCAAGAATATAACCAGTTCTTGCCTTCCTGAAAAAGATATTCTGATTACCTTCTCTTACATCAAAGAAATTCTTCCAGTAAAATAATTAAGGGTAGTAGATGTGACAAGTCAGTGTGTTTGTGTGTATGTGTGCAGGCAAGTGCTGTTGTAACATACAGGCTGATACTGGGGGAGTTGGATAGAAAGAAAAACATTAGAAACTGTGGGCAGAGGGCCAGGTATGGTGGCTCATTCCTGTAATCCCTGCACTTTGGGAGGACAAGGTTGGCAGATCATTTGAGGTCAGGAGATTGAGACCAGACTATTGAACACGGTGAAACCTTGTCTGTACTAAAAATACAAAAATTAGCTGGGCATGGTGGCAGGTGCCTGTAGTCCCAGCTACTCGGGAGGCTGAGGCAGGAGAATCACTTGAACCCAGGAGGTGGAGGTTGCAGTAAGCCGAGATTGCACCACTGCACTGCAGCCTTGGCGACAGAGGGATTTTGTCTGGGGGGAAAAAAAAAAAAAAAAAAAAAAAAGAGAAGAAACTGTGGGCAGAAATTGGAAATTTTTGAGAGGCATGTTTTAGAGTCATCTGTAGGAGAAACACAGAGGAGACACTACAAGGCTTGGATTCCACCTTCTCTCTTACTTCTCCCGTGTAAGATACCCTCTGCGTTCCACCACCTGGCGTCTTTTGTCTTTCAAGCCCCTTGTCACTGCCTTTGTTCAATCCCTCCTCTCTGTCTGTACTCTCCATGATACTCTCTGGCATCCCGTTTCTAACTTCTTATATTTTGTCTTTTTAGGGCTGCCAGAGGCATCTTTAAAAAATGCTTTGATTATGATATTGTGCCTAGAAGAGTCTGTGGACCCTAATATTCTCACTCCATACTCATCAGCCTGATGTTCAAGGCCTCTGTCTCTTTGCCTGACCCATCTCTTCCTGTCCAGCTTCCTGCACGAGATCCCTCTTTGCCTCTCACCCACCAGTGATGCCAGAGTGATGCCCCCACCAGCTCTTCAGGCGTCAGTCTGCAACCAGACATCCAGGCCTGCTTACACCCAGCCTCTCCATCTCTGTCGGCTCCTGGCATAATGGACTGCCCCTCCCTCTGTTGCCCCAGAACTTCTAGCTTGTGGCTCTGTTTGGCACTGGTCCTGCTTTTCAGTACAGTCGAGTGTTGTTGCTGTATCTGAATGCTATGCAGCTCCATGCAGGGATTGAAGATTAGGGCTCTGGCATCAGCCAGGCCTGGTTCCTAGCCCAGATCCACCACCTACCAGCTGTGTGACCTCAGGCAAGTTTCTTCATCTCTGTGCAACTCTGATTTCTCCTCTGTAAAACAGGAATAGCGAGGTCTACGCCATCGAGCTGCTAAGGGGACCAAATTGTGTAATGCCTGCAAAGTCCTTAAGTTACAGTAATCAAGCATCCAGTAATATATTAATGTCTGTTGTCTATCTTTTGCACTTGGCCATGAGGTCCTTCAGAAAAGTAGTGTCTTCTTCAACTTTATATTTCCAGAAACTAGCACAATATCTGTCTCATAAAAGGCTTTATTGACCTTCTTGAATGAATGGGGTCACTGAGCAATAAGTGTCCCTAAGTTCTCCCCATACTACTGGTTATTCTCTTGTTCAGGCTGAGAACTGGGGCTCCAGGAATATGTTAACTAGAAGAGAATGTTACACTTGAGGTGCAGCAGACATGGGTTTGGAAGCTGCGTCCCTTCTCTGTTGACTGCCTCATCCCCTACAATCCCTGTTGCAGGCGTGGAACCTGGGTGACTGGTTTATAGCAGAGAATTTTATCTATTTCTCTCACAGACAGTGGTACCAGGTTCAGCAGTGATTCTTCTCTAAACAGGTGAGCTTGGGCAGTCAGAGTCTCTGTGGGGTGTGAGCCAACAGACTCAGGGTCTGTGGTCAGCCTGTGCTGTGCTCTGGGTGAGCAGGTCTGCCATGGAAAACCAAGGCCAGGAGCAGGTCAGCGTGAGAGGTGCTAGGGCTGCTGTGCAGGCGTGGAGCCTGGGTGACTGGTTTATAGCAGAGAATTTTATCTATTTCTCTCACAGACAGTGGTACCAGGTTCAGCAGTGATTCTTCTCTAAACAGGTGAGCTTGGGCAGTCAGAGTCTCTGTGGGGTGTGAGCCAACAGACTCAGGGTCTGTGGTCAGCCTGTGCTGTGCTCTGGGTGAGCAGGTCTGCCATGGAAAACCAAGGCCAGGAGCAGGTCAGCGTGAGAGGTGCTAGGGCTGCTGTAATTGAAAACCACAAGCCAGATGGCTTAAGCAAAAGACATTTATTGTCTTAGTTCTGAAGACTACAAGTCCAAGATCAAGGTGAAGGGGTCTGCACACCAACAAGGGGAAGGTGCCTTGGGAGAATACCAAGGTCAAGCTGGCAGCAGAGTTGGTTCTCTCTGAGGGCCGTGAGAAAGGGTCTACTTCAGGTCTCTCCCCTAGCTTGTATGCTTTCCTGGCAATCTTTGGTGTTCCTTGTCTTCTAGACCCATCACTCCAATCTCTGTCTTCGTCTTTATATGCTAGTCTCCTTGTGTGTGTGTGTGTGGTGTGTGTGTGTGTGTGTCCAAATTCTCCTGCTCCTTTTTGAGGATATTAGTCATATTGGATTAGGACTCACACTAATGACCTCATCTTGACCTAATTAATTATATCTACAATGATGTTATTTCCAAATAATGTCACATTCTGAGATATTGGACATTAGGAGTTCAATATATGAATTTGGGAGGACATAATTCTAGTCTTAACAAAGGAGGAGCAGAAACTATAACTAATAAAGGAGAGGTGAACAGCAGGGGGGAAATGGAACAGATGTATAGAGAGAGGCAGGCCCGAGAGACCTTGCAGCCTGATAGGTGAGATAATTACATGTCTCACCCCCAAAAGGGTCACTCTTGTCCTCTTTTCAGCTCCCCATCCCCCACTGACCCTCTCTCCTTTCTCTCTCTCTATGCATACATACATACCATACATACATACATACAAACATGGTTTCCTGGCAATCTTTGGTGTGCCTTGTTTAGTAGACCCATACATATGTATAAATTATGTATGTATAGAGATGCTAGAGCTACTGTAACTAAACATCACAAATCAGGTGCTTAAACAAAAGATATTTATTGTCCTAGTTCTGGAGGCTAGAAGTCCAAGATCAAGGTGAAGGTGCCTTGGTAGAACACCAAGGTCAAGGTGTCAGCAGGGCTGGTTCCTTCCAAGGGCCATGAGAAAGTATCTACTCTGGGACCACCCCCCCCCCCCCCAGATTGTGTGGTTTGCAGGCAGAAACCAATACATATATGGTTTCTCAACTCTCCAGTTCAAGCTCATGTCACTAGGCTCAACTCTACCTGGGTTCTGGGAGCTTCCTCTGAAGCCTTCAGGAAACTTCCTTTTGATTTGACCTAAAGTCATGGGCTTTCTGTTTCTAGCATCAAAATGACTTTTCTATGATAGGGACATGAAGAAGATCAGTTTTTACACCATATGTGGAATGCTTTCGTCTTCCACAGCTCTCTCAAAGCGACAGGAGTAGGAAACAGAGCTGCAGAGTTAGGGGAAAATAATAAACAAAGGATACAAACATTCAACTGCATTGGGCAGGTCTTCTCACATACCTTCCTTCCCCCTTTCTACCCACACAGGCTCATTCTTATCCCCTTTTCAGCTCCTATCCTCTGTCAATCCTTTCATTCTGCTTATCCTGCACTTTGCACTGGAGTCCCACTGAAGCACTCTCCTGTTATGTCCACCAAATTCATTTGTTGAAATCCTAACCCCCAAGCAACAGTATTTGGAGACGGCGGACTTTGGAAGGTGAATGAAATCATGAGGGCGGAGCCTTCGTGAATGGGATTTGTGCTTTTATATAAGGGACTCCAGAACACTTTCCATCCTCATTCCTCCATGTGAGGATACTTTGAGAAGTCAGTAGTCTGCAACCCAGAAGAGACCCCTTACCAGAACCTGACCATGCTGGCACCCTGATCTTCCAGCCTTCAGAATTGTGAGAAATAAATTCCAATGGTTTAAAAGCCACCCAGTCTTTGATATTTTGTTATAGCAGCCTGAAATGACTAGGACAGAAATTGGCATTGGGAAGTCTGGTGCTCTTATAACAAATACTTTAAAATGTGGAAGCAGCTTTGGAATTGGGTGATGGATAAAGGCTGGGAGAGTTTTGAGGGGCATGCCAGAAAAAGCCTAGATTGCTGTGAGTGGCATTCCAAAGGTGATTCTGCTGAGAGCTCAGAAAGAAAAGAGAAGAGCTGTAGAGAAAGTTTCCATCTTGTTAGAGAACACCTAAGTCAGCATGAACACGATGCTGGTGGAAACTTGGACAGTAAAGCCTATTCTGATATTCACATGCAGAAATGAGGAACATGTTATCAAGCAATGGAGAAAAGGGGATTCTTGTGATGAAGTAGCAAAGGGAGCCTGTCATACTTCTTGGATAGAGAAGTCTGGACTAGGAGCAGACTATAGAACTATTCAGTTGCAAACATGTGCTACTGTTTTTTTTTGAGAAACAGTCTTGGTCTGTCACCAGGCTGGAGTGCAGTGTCACGATCTTGACTCATTGCAACCTTTGCCTCCCAGGTTCAAGTGATTCTTCTGCCTCAGTCTCCCGAGTAGCTAGGATTACAGGCATGCGCCACCATGCCTGGCTGATTTTTGCATTTTTTAGTAGAGACGGGGTTTCACCATGTTGGCCAGGATGGTCTTGATCTCTTGACCTCGTGATCTGACTGCCTCAGCCTCCCAAAGTGCTGGGATTCCAGGCATGAGCCACCATGCCCGGCTACTCTTTAAGACAAGGGAAGAAGGACCTTGAGGGTGATTCAGAGATCATCATGGCTGCCACTCCCACCACAGACTCAGAGTGCAAGGGCCTGGGGAGCAGAAGTACCTCCACCTTGATTTCAAAGACTAGAACAAATGCCCAGTGGATCTCAGGGGCCAAGGCCATCTAGCAGAGCCTGGGAGCATAACCCCCACCCCAAAAGAGAACTTCAGCATCGGCAGAGCCATGGCAGAAAGCCACAGCATGGGCATCACTTTCAGCTGTAGGGGTGATGTTGTCATTCTAGTGGGCCTGAAAAGTGAGACCACTGCCTCAGTGGATGCAGAAGGCAGAACATCAAGCCAAAGAGGATTGCTCTTGAGTCTTAAAGTCTCATGGAGCTTGCCTTGCTAGGATTTGGACTTGCTTAATGGGAATGTCTATCCTATGCCTGACCCACCATTGTATTTTGAAAGCACAGAACTTGTTTCATTTCACAGGTTCACAGTTAGAAAGGAATTTTACCTCAGGATGAATCATGCTTTGAGTCTCATCCATATGTTAGATGATATTTAGATAAGACTTTGGACTTCAAACTTTAGAGGTGATGTTCAGAAAAGATTTTTGGGGTTGGTGGGATACAGTGAATATATTTTGCATGCAAGAAGGACATAGATATTTGGGGGGCGGGTAAAGGATGTAATGTTATAGACTAAATGTTGTATTCCCCCCACCCCAAATTCATTTGTTGAAATCAATGAATATGATGGGACTGGGAGGGAGGACCTTTGGGAGGTGATTAGGCCGTGAGGGTGGAAGCTCATGAATGCAATTAGTGCCTTTATAAAAGGGACGCCTGGTTGGGCATGGTGGCTCACACCTGTAATCCCAGCACTTTGGGAGGCCGAGACAGGTGGGTCACTTGAAGTCAAGAGTTCGAGACCAGCCTGTCCAACATGGTGAAACCTTGTCTCTACTAAAAATACAAAAAGTAACCCAGTGCAGTGGTATGCGTCTCTAATCCAAGCTACTAGGGAGGCTGAGGCAGGAGAATGCCTTGAATCCAGGTGGTGGAGGTTGCTGTGAGCCAAGATTGAGCCACTGCACTCCATGCACTCCAGCCTGGGCAACAGAGCGAGATGCTGTCTCAAAAAAAAAAAAAAAAAAAAAAAAAAGAAAAAAAGAAAAAACTCCAGAGAGCTCTGTCATTCTCATTGCACCATGTGAGGATACAATGAGAACTTGGCAGTCTGCAACCTGGACGAGACCACCTCACCAGGATCTGAGCATGCAGGCTCCCTGATCTTGGACTTCACAGCCTCCAGAATGGTGGGAAATACATGTCTGTTGTTTGTAGGCCACCAGCATATGGTCTTTTGTAACAGCAACCCAAGCTGACTAAGATCTGTCCTCTCTCCAGCCTTCCAAGACCATCTGTGTAGGGCCTTTTGTCTGGGCCATACAGTTCACATTCAGTTTGTTTGATGAGGAGTTATTTCCCCACGTTTCAAGTGTGTTGAGGTCTCGTTTATCTAGTGAAGCTTCAAATTCCGTAAAGATATGAACACTCCCTTGGCCTCGCTCCATGATGCTCAGCAAACATTAGTGGAATAACTATATGACTGCATCCCATCTTCTTTAAAAACAGGTCATTTACAATGGTGCTAAATTCATGAGGTAGATAAAGACACCTAGTGCGAAGTTCCCCTCCCATCCATGTTTCTAAGCTACCAGATTGTTCTCCCTGGAGGCAACTAATGTTAACAGTTTATGGTGTATGTGTATCCTTCTAGAGATATTTTATGCATCTGCAAGCAAATACATATAACTATTCTTTTTCCTCTTGTTACATATGTAGTAGCCTGCTATACAGACTGTTTTTCTTCTTCTTCTTTTTTTTTTTTGCTTAAGAATCTTGATGTGGTGATTTTATAGATATGTCTGCCAAATCCTTTGACATTTGTCCTCTCAAGAGGTGCTGCTAAACTCCCCTTCCTTTGACTGTGGGCTGGAATTAGTGACTTGCTTCTAGCAGATAGAATACAGAGGACTTGATGGGCTGACACTTCTGAGATTAGGTTACAAACAAACTGCATCTTCCAACTTGGGTATGTTCTTTCTTTCTCTCCATTTATCTCATGAATCACTTATCTGGGAAGCCAGCTGCCATGTCCTCAGGACACTCAGGCAGCCTTGGGAGGGGCCCAGCTAGCAAGGGACTGAGGGACCTACAGCTGAGAGTGTAGAAGCCGATCTTCTGAGACCTGCCAACAGTGACATGAGCAGACTCAGAAGCAGACCCGAGTCCTCCCCCGACAGGCCTTGAGAGGACTGCAGTCCCTGCCCACAGCTTGATGCCAACCTCTTGGGAGATCCTCCACCAGAACCACCCAATTAAGCCACTCCCCAATTCCTGCCCTCTGGAAACTGTGAGGTAATGTTTGTTGTTTTAAGCCAACATATTTGTTATGCAGCAACAGATAATACACATGGAGATCCTTCTTCCTGAGTGCCTAGTGTGCCTATTCCTTTTTACAGCTACTTTGTATTCTGTTCACTAGACATAGCATTATTTATTTTAACCATTCCTGTACTAATGAACATTTAGACTACTTCTAAGCTTGTGCTCTTCAAACAATGCTGCAATGGAAAACTTTATGAAAATTTCTCACTGTGTTGCCCAGGCTGGAGTGCAGTGGCACAGTCTATGTTCACTGCAGCCTGTGCCACCTAACTGGGCTCAAGAAATCTTCCCACCTCAGCCTCCTGAGTAGCTGGGACTACAGGCACATGCCACCACATTTGGCTGATTTTTAATTTTTTTGTAGAGGTGAGGTTGCCTTATATTGCTTAGGCTGGTCTCAAACTTATGGGCTCAAGTTATCCTCCTGTCTCAGCCTCCCAAAGTACTGGGATTATAGGCATGGCAAACTTTATAAATATGTCATTTCACCTGTCTGTGAGTATACCTGTAGAATAAATTCTTAGAAATAGAAAAGTCATGTCACAGCGTTCATTTCTTAAAAAATAAAGTCTTCCCAAATTCTCCCTTTCTCTGTGTTTTTTTTTTTTTTTTTTTTTTTTTTTTTTTTTTTTTGACAGAGTCTCGCTTTGTCACCCAGGTTAGAGTGCAGTGGCTCACTGCAAACTCTGCCTCCTGGGTTCAAGCAATTCTCCTGCCTCAGCCTCCTGAGTAGGTGGGATTACAATTACCTAGATAATTTTTGTATTTTTAGTAGAGATGGGATTTTGCCATGTTGGCCAGGCTGGTCTCAAATTCTTGACCTCAAGCGATCTGCCCACCTCACACTCCCAAAGTGCGGGGATTACAGGCATGAGCCACTGTGCCCGGTCCAAACTCTCTTGTATGGAGGTTGTACCAATTTATATTTCCATCAGCAACAGAGGAGAGGCTGGTTTGTCTCCACCCTCACCATCTTCCTTAACCCCTCGGGAATAGGTTACAGTATAGAGATTCCGTATGTTTAAGGATTAAGTTATATCTCCTGCATCTCCACAGCAAATGATTCAAAATGTCCTTGATTTATTTAGGATCCCAGAGAGGTTTTCTGACCTTACCCAGCAGATACACAGGCTCTGTTGTGGGTATAACAACCATCAAAGCAGCGATGGGTGGTAGCAGCAGCACTCGTATGTTGAAAAATCAAAATAAAATCAGGCCAAACCTGGTCTTTTCCATTCCTGCTCCCAGTAAGAAGGGAAAGCCCCAAGGGCCTTTGCATCTCTGCTGCGGAGATGCAAAGGGAGATCCGTAGTTTGCAGGTGTCTGGTGACCTTCTAGGCCTGCAGGGAACATGGGGCAGGACGCTGCTAGAGGCTTCTGAACCAGGCCAGGTGGCTGGGCCTTCAAAGGCTTCCCCCGCAGCATCTCTCTCTGTGCCTAGCAGAGCCCAGGGCTCACACAGTGGGAGGTGCTGCATCGTGGATGCAGGAGAGTACCTGTGAAGCCAGCTTGGAGCTGATAGAAGCAGCGAGGTGTCGGCATCCACTGTCACCTTCAGGCTTCTGGTGCTTCTGGCTTTTGGCCATTTGGTGGGGCGTCTTCTTCCAGGAGTGCACAGACCTGCCTCTTCTTGGTTCAGGAGGGTGGAAGAGGGGAAGAAAAAAAGAGAAAAAGCAGCGAGGGTCCTAGTAATGGGATTTGCTTTCCAAAATTTGGAGAAGAACACTTCAGGGATGCAGGATTTCCCGGAAAGCAGGAATTCTGTGCCCTCTTTCTGGTTCCCCACATAAAACTTCAATGGCTTTTGTAAGTTTTCCCCATATACAACTTCAATAAGAGGCTCCTTTATGCACACACGCACATACTCACTCACCAACTCACTCATCACTCACTGACTCCGTATTTACTGAGCACCTTCTGTGAGCGATACGTGTTTTAGGTGTGAATTTCCAGCTTCTTCAGAATCTGTTTCTACCCAGATCTTGGGATGCTTGCCCATTGCTAGATGCCAAGTTTAAGCCCCCATGCACTTTCCTTTGTCAAAAAACCCCGTCTCACTCCACCCCGATCTCCACTGCTTACAGAACAAGTCCCAGCTCCTGCGTCTGGCTACAGGATCCTGAATGTTGTAGCCTACATTTCCCACCTCAGCTTCCTGTCTTGCCAGTTCCTGCCTCAAACTCTGCAATCTAGCCTCAGCGAACCTATTTCCACTTGTTCATTCACATGTGCAGTCATTTATTTCTTCATTTTTATCATGTGCAATATGCTAAGCCCTGTGTTAAGTGCTCTGGGCATATCTGTGAAAAAAGGTGGCGGGACTCTGCCCGCAGAGACTTAACTTCCAGAGACAATAGTGAGCAAATAATTAACCATTGCAAGTTGTGATGCGTCTTGAAGGAAACAAACTGGGTGATGTGATAGAGAAGAGTGGATTAAGCCTGATCAGGAAACATCTTTCCAAAAGAGGTGACAGGGAAGGAGGTAGCTATGCTAAGATCTTGGGGACCTGCCTCCTGAGCAAAGGGACAACTATGGCAAAGGCCAAGGCCTTGCTCTGTCAACCTCAGACCTTTGTTCATTGCTGCTATTTTTCTTTGGAACCTTCCCAAGCCCAGTCTTCCTGATTCTGGTCCCTTCCTCCAGGAAGCCTTCCTGGATCACCGTACACTGAGGTAGTTCCTTTGCTCTTGCTCCACTTGCCTGCCACGGTTCCCCATTCACCTTCTGTGCTGTAGGGTGTACCCAATGCACCCAGGCATTGACTTGGGAAACTCAGCCCTAGCCATATCCATGTCTGCTTTGTTTGCTGTTGGAGCCTGTTGTAGGTCGAATTGCATCCCCCAAAACAATATGTTGAGGCTATAACCCCTGTTACCTGTGAATGTGGCCTTATTTGGAAATGAGTTCTTTACCGGTGTAATCAAGTTAAGATGGGGTCATACTGGATTAGGGTGGGCCGTAAGTCCAGTGACTGGTGTCCTGATAAGGAAAGAGAGATTTGGAGACAGAGACAGCCACTGGAAAGAAGGCCATGGGAACATGGAGGCAGAGACTGGGGTGATGTAGCTGCAGGCCAAGAGAACCGAGGACTGCTGGGGGTATTAGAGGGTAGGAGAGGCGAGGACGGATTCTTTCTCTAGAGGACTGATTCTAAGAAGGGTTCTAAGAAGAAGCATGGCCCTACCAACACCTACCAACACCTTGGTTTCAGACTTCTAGGCTCCAGACCTGGGAGAGAATAAGATTCTGCTGTTGTAAGGCACCCAGCATGTGGCACATTATTTCCGCAGCCAGAGGAAACTCACACAGAGCCCCAGGCCCTGGGGCACGAGGGCATCCTTGTCCAGCATACCATTGGGCTGAATGAATGAATCCTATGAATTGCCGCCTCCTCTTTTTTTTTTTTTTTTTTTTTTTTTGAGACAGGGTCTCACTCTGTCACCCAGGCTGGAGTGCAGAGGCATGATCTCGGCTTACTGCAGACTCGATCTCCCAGGTTCGAGCTGTTCTCCTGCCTCAGCCTCCTGAGTAGCTGTGATTACAGGTGTCCACCACTAGGCCCAGCTAATTTTTGTATTTTTAGTAGAGACAGGTTTCACCATGTTGACCAGGCTCGTCTTGAAGTGACCAGCCCACCTCAGCCTCCCAAAGTGCTGAAATTACAGGTGTGAGCCACCATGCCTGGCCCTTCCTCTTGTGCCCAGTGTGTGGCCTTGAAGTCCCCTGTGTCCAGCCAGGGATGTCTCCTTGCAGAGCACAGGCTGCCAGGTAGGAAGGGGAGCCACCCTCCTCCCTTGTGTTTGTGTGTGGAAAATTCTTCTTGGCATTTCTTGGGAGAAATTTCTATTTTTTGAATCTTGAATCCTGAGAAAAATCAGTCGAGAAATCAGGAAAATGGGAAAAAGTATTATAAGTCTCTCGTGGGAATTAAAGCTTGTAATCAACATGCAGACCTTATAGCTTTGAAGGAAGGCACTGACGCTGAGTTGAAAGCAGAGTGAAGGGTTAAGATGGACATTTCTGAGAACCGGGTCAGAAGAAGGTGGAGAGGTGGCTATGATCTAATCCATCAGTCTCTCATAATCTCATGGTTGAGTTAACGTGCATGTCTGTGGTTAACTGTCTGCTGCATGCAGTGCGTCCTTCATGCGATTAAAATACGTATCACTAAATTTATGTGCAAAGTGTGCTTGATACGGAACTGTTGAGTGGTGTTCTAAGAAATAACAGGGTTTGGAAGCAAAATAAGTCCTTAATGTGGCCATTTGACACATGATTCTGTGAGATGTTGTTCCTCCTTGTTAGGAGATCTGACTTTCAACTGCCACCCAATAATGTTCTCTGGTGTTTCCTGGTGTTTGAATATTTTCTATAGGTTATGGTCCTTTGTAAGTAGAACTAAGCTGAATATTTCTTGTTTATTAAACATCTTCCATAATAAATATAATAATAATAATAAAGATGATGGAGAATGTTGGAAGTATTTAAAAACTAACAGGATTTTGGACATTTCCATTTCTTGTTTCCGCATCTGGAAGATTAATGTCTGTCAGGAATTTGGAAACACCGTAGTTCCACCTTATAAATAGTTGCTGTACCTCATATAAGCGTTAGCTCAGTCTCAAACCCTCCAAAAGCTTTCTTTCAGCTGAAAGTGGGATACAGAGGGATTGATTTCATCTAATGGAAATCCAGTTCTGATCTCAGCAGCCGTGTGACCTTGGACAAGTCGAATCACCTCTGGGAGCTGTTTCCTTACCCCTACTCCTGTGCACCGAATGCCTGGGTTGGGTGATCTCATGGGGGTCTTCTAGCCCCGGCAATCTATGATCTAATAGCACTGCTCCAGGCTGCATCTCTGAGTGAAGATGCTCTCTAACCTAATTCTAATCCTGTTGGGTGTTGGGGAGGTTTTCTTGTGTCCAGGGGGTGGCAGTGAGGACTGACTTGTCACTCATTGCTATGCACATTCCTCCATTATGTGATTTTGTTTAATCCTCATCATGACTCAAAGGAAAACTTTATTATTGTATATTACAGATGAGAAAGCTGAGGTTCAGAGAGGCGTGTGTTGTGCCCCAAGGTTACAGATCAAAGGGAGGGAGGACCTATGAAATTACCTCTGGGTTTGAGTGGACACTGGCACACCCGCAGCCTCTGCTTTCTTTCTGCTTGTTTGTATTTCTGGCCAGCTGCACACAGAGGCAGGTTCCTGGGGAGGGCTTTATGGATTCAGGTGGAAAGTGACAGCATGTGGGCAACTGCCAAACCTTGGTTTCGTGTGGAGGGGAGAAGAAAAATTTGGTGTAGATTAAAGTATGGCTTGGAGGTTGGGTGTGACAACCCACATCTGTAATCCCTGCACTTTGGGAGGCTGAGATGGGTGGATCACTTGAGCCCAGGGGTTTGAGACCAGCCCGGGCAACATAGCAAGACCCCATCATTAAAAAATAAATAAATAAAAATAAATGAGCTGAGCATGGTGGTGCATGCCTGTAGTCCTGGCTACTCAGGAGGCTGAGGCAGGAGGATCTCTGGAGCCTGCGAGTTGGAGGCTTCAGTGAGCTGTGATTGTGCCACTGCTCTCCAGCGTGGGTGACAGAGTGAGACCTTGTCTCTAAAGTAATTAAATAAGGGTGGATGTGGTGGCTCATGCCTGTAATCCTAAAACTTTGGGAGGCTGAGGTGGGCAGATTGCCTGAGCTCAGGAATTAGAGATTAGCCTGGGTAACATGGCGAAACCCCATTTCTACCAAAATACAAAAATTAGCCAGGTGTGATGGTGTGCACCTGTAATCCCAGATATTCTGGAAGCTGAGGCGGGAGAATTGCTTGAACCTGGGAGACGGAGGTTGCAGTAAGCCAAGATTACGTCAAATGCACTCCAGCCTGGGTAACAGAGTGAGACTCCATCTCAAAATAAATAAATAATAAATAAACAGGTAGGTAAGTAAAAGTATGAGTTGTAGGGGTAGATGGCGGTGTTGGCTGTGGTGTCTTTTTCTCAATCCATACAGGTAGGACCTCCTGTGTTTTGGGTGCTTTTTTCAGATTGGATTAAAGAGGGGGCTAAATTGTAATCCCCCCAACCTGCCATGGGCCCAGTGGTGTGAGCAGGAGGGACAGGTGAACATGTGATCCCCTGGCAATGCTGGGTGTGGTTGGAAGGCACTGGTAGGATGGAAAGAATCACCTCTTCCCCCCTTTGTACCTCAGTGTCCCCTTCCTGTAAATTGGGCAGGGGGTGGTTCTGGACTGTGGGGAATGACAATTCTTTTCTACTTCATATTTCCTGGTTATGTGATCAAAATAAAACTGTGTTCATGCTCCTGCTTTAAAAAAGTCCTTACTGCCACCATTTTTAAGCTGTAGAACAGATGGCCATTATATTTTACATTACAAATGGATCCTTCATTTGGCCAGAGAATCAATGTAGGTGTATTTGGGGGAGGAAATTCTTTCTGTTAGGGACAGAATTGTATCCCCCACCCCAATTTCATATGCGGAGCCCTAACCCCCAATGTGACTGTATTTGGAGATAGGATTTTTAGGAGGTAATTAAAGTTAAAGGAGTCCTGGAGGGTGGTGTCCTAATCCAATAGGATTGGTGGTCTTTATAAAAAAAGTAAGAGAGATCTCTCTCTCTCACCATGTCCCCTGCACACACTGAGGAAAGGCCACGTGAGGACAAAGTGAGAAGGCAGCTGTCTGCAACCCGAGGGGAGTGCCCTCAGCAGAGCCCGATTCTGCTGGCACCTTGATCTCAGGCTTCTGGGCTCCAGAACTGTGAGGGAATACATGTCTGCTGTTCAAGTCACCTCGTCTGTGGTATTTTGTTATAGCAGCCCAAGCTGACTAAGACAGCCTCCTTGTCCCAACAACATGCCCATGTCCTTTGACTTAACAATTGTTAAAGGGAGGGAAAGGTGTGTGTGTGCAAAGGTGGCATATGTGTGTGATTCCTCCAAAGGACGCCTGAAGACACAGCACGTTTTCCTCACTGGAGTAGACCCACCCTTGTTGGTTGTGACTACTGTCCCTCCCCTCCTTCTTACTCTCATACTAACTTGAGAATATTTTCCTAAAACTGGGAACTTGTTTCCTCCTTGTGAGGTACTTGGCTTTCTGTGTGTATGTGTGTGTGGAGGGTTGTATGTGTGTATGTGTGTAGGAGGTTGTATGTGTGTATAAAAAGACATAGTCTCTTTATAAGACCATGTGCATGTATTTGTGTGGGCATGTGTGTGCATGTGTATGTATGTGTATGCAAGTTGTGTGTGTGCATATGTGTGTAGGCATGTATGTATATGCATGTGTGTATGTGTGTAGGCATGTGTATGTGTACAGGAGTGTATGTGTGTGTAGGGTTGTATGTGTGTATGTATAGGGTATGTGTGTGTATTTGTGGGTAACGGTGTGTATGTGTAGGGTTGTATATGTGTGTGTAGGGGCATGTGTGTACTTATGTGTGTGTACGGTTGTGTGGGTGTTTGTGTGTGTGGGGCACATGTGCATACATTTGTGTGTATGTATGTGTAGGGATGTGTGCGTATGTGTACATTCTGTTTTAGACGAACACTTGAAAAAAAGGCATCAGAGAAGGACTAAGAGATGCTCTCCCTGACCCCCTCCTCTGTGGGTAAGAGCCTTGCCATAGAGAAGCCCCCATCTGAAACCTTGGGTGTTTTGGTTTTTGGCCCTTCCACCTCTGTTCCCCCTACTTCTAAATGGACAGGCAATGGGGCAGTTCAGCTTTATCTTCTGTCTCCTAGCAACCGTGCTTGGAAGGTGGAAGGCACATGGCAAGGTCTAGAGATTGGGGTAGGGCAGGTGGCAGGCAGGGAGGCAGGAGTCCTGGGGTGCTCCTCCTGGAAGCCCACGTCCTTGGGGCTAGGAGATGCTTTCTCTTCTGTGTAGCAGTGGGGGTGGGGGCAGCTCTCATTATTTAATGGTATAACTTGTGTTGATAGAATGGACAGGAATGTTTCATCAAGCGATTACACAAAGGAGTATGACTCGTTCCTAAACACAAAGGCGACAGGCAGCATAAATAAATGTGCGTATGTGCTAGTGCACTAAGTGTTTGCTACCACACTTGCTGAAAGGGGGAGAAAGAGACATTGCCTTCTCCTTCTGAGGTGAGAATTGCTTGTGGTGGGAAAGAAAAGGCAGAAAGAGTTATTTCCTGGCAAAATGAGCACAATTCAAGCAGCAAGCATCCTCTCCCTCTGCCATTCATCCCAATAAGAATCCTTTGGGGTCCTGGCCTTGTCTCTCACACAATTGGGACACTCTTACGTCAGCCATCCCCAGTGAGAGCTGGGTTTGGACAAGACATGCTCTGGCTCTCCTCTGCCTTTGATGTTCATCTTAACTGGATGTCACCTGGATGAAGATCAAAGGTAGCCTTGGAGGAAAAACAATGTCACAAAACGCTTTTCTCCTCCCTGAGAGTGAGAGGAGCAGGTGGAGCTTGGAGAGAGGCTGTCTCGCCTTCTTTGTCAAAGTGATAAGAAGAGCCCTTTCTCCGTGTGTGTTCTTTTTTCTCTTTGCTCTGTGTTTCTCTCCTTCTCGTCTCTTCCCTTTGCTAACTTCCTCTTCCCTTTTTAAAAGAAGGGTCTAGTGGGGGAGGTTTAGTCACACATGTAGGGTCACAAGCCTCAGCAGCTACAAATAGAAGACACAGTGTTACAGGGTGAAAGGAACACTGTTGAGACTCAGTAGCCACGGTTTCCATTCTGGCCTTGCCTCTAGATAGCCCCATGATCCTGGGTGTCTGGGCCTCAGTTTACTTACTTGTAAGGCACAGGGGTTGTACTAGATGCTCTTGTGAACTCCCTGCAGCTCCAACAGTCCAGGACTTCCTAGCTATTCTACTCAGGTCTCAAGATGTGGTGCCCCTTGGCTTCCTGAAGTCACAGCCTGGCATCATCATCACAGCAGCGTGAATGGGGACAAGAAGGGACGGAGCTGACTACACCCTTCAGCCCTGCTGACTCTTGGAAAGCACTGAGCAGCACAGTACCAAACTACAGGACTTCTTCTTCTTTTGGTTCACCATCCCTATATATTTCTCCCAAATGAAATTAAAAAAATTATTGAATTATTAAAGTACACATACATGTTATAAAAAGAAATTCACTTAGAGACATTCCAAGTGAAATTCCCCTGATAACCAATTTCCACATGGTGTACGTATTCCCAGGCTTTTAATAAACACACTTATGATGTAAATATATGTTTGGATTTGTGGGATTTTGATTTGTTTGATGTTCTGATTCATGGACTGCTGACCTGTTGACCACCGGAGTTGTCACAGCAAAAGAAGAGAAGGAACCAGCTTCTTTTGAGGGCAGTGAGATGTGTTTGTCCCCAGCTGTGAGCTAGGTCCCGTCTTTCGGGCATCAGGAGCCCTATGCTCTCTCTTTGGGCAAGTTGTATGTAAATTACATCCTGGAGGAACTTGAGACCTCTAGATTTATTTCCACAAAACAATGACAGGAACCTAAGAACCTTCACAAAGCGTGCCTAATACCAGTTTGTTGTTGGAACAATGGATGCACTTGCTAGGGATTGCTGTTTCTCTCTTTCTTTTTAAGAAACTTAAACATTACAAGGTATATGCCCTTTATTGTGAAGAAATTAGAAAACAAATGAATCTGTAGAAAAGAAATCACTGTGTTCGTTTATTTAGAAATATATTTGGTGTTCTTATCAAAGAACACCTAAAGTTTTCCTGCACACATCTTTGAAAAGCCTTTTCAGTTGACTTGATGCTTGCAGTTTAGAGATGGCTTGAGGTGACGTGTTATCTGTCCCACCTCCCAGGACCTGGACCTTCAAGGAATATTTATTCAGCCAGACTCTTGGGACACAGAGATGAATATAACTGGGTTTTTGCTCTATGAGTTCTTCTAGCATATTAGGAGAATGATCCCAGAAACAAACAAACAAGTAAAAAACTGTAGTCTAGCATGGAGCACGGTAAAATTTGGAAATCTACTAAGTATCATGGAAACAGAGAGGAAGAAGTCATTAACTGAATAGATGTGAATCTGGTAAATTTCAAGGCCATTGAGGTAATTTAGAACATCTTCCTGCTTGGACTTTAATCCCAGAAACAAGTAGTTTATTTCCACTGTGAGAGATCTCCAAGGTGCTTTCTGGTGGATTTGTGGTGAGGGGCCTCCAACTTCTACTTTCAGCATCACAAGGCGGAGATGTAGGAGGTAATGCTTTATTTCCTCTCTGCAGAAGCCTTGTTTTGCTTGCCCCCATATCTTAAGTCTACAGCCTTCCATATGCTTGGGTGGGAGCACGTGAGTCTCGCAACTCTAGGGCAGCAACACTGGCTTCATTTTTAGTGCATGCCAGTCTAAAATCTTTGTAATTCCACCAAGCTGAGATAACTGTGGTGATATATAGATTTATTTGATGTAAGTCCTTAGAAATCTTTGCGTGGGACCAGCCCTGTGTCAACTCTCACTCATTCTGGAGGAGGGGTGTGGGGTGCTTGGGGACATCATCATACAGTTACAGAAAAGTGCGTTTGATGTAAACTTTGAACCAGTGAAGTGATATGTGCTGACTTGGATTGAATTAACTGGAAATAGACCCTGAGAGAGAATTGCATTCAGAAGGCTTCTTGTGGACTGCTCTCAGGAAATACACCTGTAGGAAAGTGAGGAAAACTGGATTGGGCAGTGGGAGAAACCAGTTGATAATGCTGTTGTAATTGAGATCTCAGCTGATCCTGTAAAGAGTTTTGGAACTGGCGTGAACTATCAGAGTTGTCCCAAACTGAGGCAAGGGCATGATGGCTTGAGCTCGTAGTCACTGGCTATGAGCAGCCTTCTGGGAGGTTGAGTAACCTTGGACAAACTAGTTTCCTGAAACCAAGGGCAATTCCCAGTGAGGAATGCAGCTATGAGCTGTCAGCAGCAAGATCCCCATCATCAGGGTGATGAATGACAGGAGGAAAGGGAATCAGAGCAGACAACAACAGTATGCACTACAGTCTGTTTTTTATGTCTCTCTGACCTGCTGACATCTTAAGTTTTCCTCACTTGGGGACAAGTCCTTTAGGATTAAAGTTGGTCTCACTTTCTAGGGAATTTACAGGCAAATAATTAATGGGACAAACCATAGCTCTTTCTGTACGGTTGATTTTGAAACCATAACTGGCACTTACCATCCCCCAACTCCATCACCCATTCTAGATACCCCTCACCTTCAGCTGACCATTTCACTAGTCTAGGCAGTTTGCTTCGTGGGGTGGACTGGATCCTCATCCCTGAGGCATCTTAGCCTCTGTTAGCATGCTGTTTTCAGGACATGGCTGCTGTATCTGCCAATGAACTATTAAAACAGGGCATGTGAAGTTATAAAACAAAATGAGTTCATGTCCTTTGCAGGGACATGGATGAAGCTGGAAGCCATCATCCTCAGCAAATTAACACAGGAACAGAAAACCAAACACCACATGTTCTCACTCATAAGTGAGAGGTGAACAATGAGAACACATGGACACAGGAGGGGAACATCACACACTGGGGCCTGTCGGGGGTCAGGGGAAAGGGGAGGGAGAGCATTAGGACAAATACCTAATGCATGCGGGGCTTAAACCTAGATGATAGGTTGATGGGTGCAGCAAACGACCATGGCTCATGTATACCTATGTAACAAACCTGCACATTCTGCACATATGTCCTAGAACTTAAAGTAAAATTAAAAATTTAAAAACAATAAGTAAAAGTATGAAAAAAAAAAAAAAACCAGGGCACATGAACACCAATAGATGCCTCAGTGGGTCAATTCAGTGCTGAGCATATTCTTCCCCATTGCCATTATCTAACAGCAGTCCGATATCCTGTCATTTGATTGCTGCTTTTCCATGCCTTTTGGTCTTTTGGTATTAGGAACTCAAAGGGCCTGGTTAGCAGCTGCAGCTTAAAGTTTAATGGACTTTTATGGAGCTGCATGTACAAGTGCTCCCCTCTCTGAGAACCAGGATCTGTAGAGCCACAGAGCCTAAGATTACAGGATTGGGAGTATAAATTCTCCAAATGGGTTATGGGTTGTTGGTAAGTGGGGCCACTCCCACATTCACCCTTTAGTTTCCTGACTCATGTATTCTATTCACAGGGGACACAGTGCTATATAATAGGCATTAATTTAGAACTGCACTCAGAAGATGTTGTCATTTTCAAGTTGACATCTCCATTGTTTCTTTAAGAGGCCATTCCACTTCTCTGTCAGGCTGGTGACTCCTAAAGGTGCAGTAGATGACAGAACCCGTGGGTCCCATGGTCAAATACCCATTGCCATTGCTGTAATTTTTTTTTGCCATTAGGTGGGTTACTTGGCCTAAGGAAAAGTTGGTTAGGATTTTATGTCAGCTGATGAAATCCTCTCCAAGTCCTCAAATAGTTGTGTTGGTCAAAGCCCTAGGAGTAGAAAAGTCAAGACCATATAGAATATACGTGTTTATATTAATAAGATGGAATCATTGCTCCTTCTAGGGTGAAAGGAGTTTAGAGTAGTCAACTTGCCACCATGTGCCTGGTTCGCCTCTTCGAGGGATGGTGTCAAAGATGGGCGTGGTCTTAGTTTCTGTTGCTGGCAAGTTGAATATTCAGCAGCAGCAGTAGCCAGATCAGCCTCAGTGAGTGGAAACACCTTCTATTGGGCCCATGAATAGTTTCCAACACTTCTACCATGGGCTACTCCACTCACATGTCCATTGTATCAGCACTAGGTTGGCCCATAACAAATATTGGCTGATGTCAAATGACTGCGTTATTGTGCCCACTTGCTTGGTTTAGTGTCATTTACATTGTGGATACATAGTGTCTCTTACACTAAATCTAATGGCCATTTCGTGGCCATTACCTGCCATACTAAGATCTTCCATCTTTATATCCATTCTCATAGGTCCATCTAAATGAGTCTTTCTAAGACCTTCTCCCTAATCTTCTAATCTTTCTTCTTTCAGGACCCTGGTCCAGCTGGAAAGTCCATTTAAAAATGCCCTAAGTCTATGAATATATTTACTTTGGGCTACTTCTCTTTTCACAAAGTGGAGGGCCTGATGCATCACACAGAACCCTGCCAATCTGGATAATTTCTCCTCATTGCTTTTATCAGGGCCACTTTTGAATAGAGCTATAAAACAATGAGTCTATTTGTACTCACACTGACGTGCCAAGGTGATCCATCCATGTACCAAACTTACACTTTTCCTCTTCCATTAGCTGGGTATAAGGGAGCGACAGGTGTGAGTTGTGGAAGAAGGTGTGAATGCAACATAGAAGGTGATGGGGGAGGGGTTGAGACCACCTATTCAGGCAGCTCAGTTGTGATCTCTGGCCCTACTCCTGCTCAGTCCCAGATGCAACACTTGCAGCTTACACAGATTGATGCTGGATCAGCCTGACTGTCTGTCTCAGTGGGTATGACAGAACCCAGCTTATGATGGGCAGCTCTGGCTGCATGGCCACTTGAAGCCATGGTCAGATGGCCCATGTTTACTAAGCCCCAGTGGCAAACAAGGTTCTGCCTCTCAGATGGAACACAGTCCTGTGGCATATGGCATGGCCTTGCTCCCAAACCCTAAGAATTTACACTGTGGTTTCTTACTGGGGCTTTTGCCATCAACTCTACTTGATGTCTTTTCCCAATGCAGAAACGTCTCATACGATAAGGTCTGCCAAGTTGTATGACCAAATGACAAGTTCGCTTCTGCATAGCCCTTTTTATGCCCACTTACAGCTGGCAGACTTTCATGTCACCTGGTAACTGGGTAAGAGCAGTTTTTCCAAATGTGGAGTATACTACCTCCAGAACCCAAAGTGGCCTACCAAGAATTGTGTTCCTTTCTTAGTGGTGGGAGTTATGAAATGCAATAATTTGTCATTTACTTGGGGGAATGCTTTGCTATGCCCAGATCACTGGACCCTAAAAAACGTCTCTGATAGGGCAGGTCCCTGAATCTTCATAGAGTTAATCTACACCTCTGGAGTACATGTGCCTTACCAAGGCCTCCAAAACATGTACTGCTTCTTATCTGGTCTAATTAGCATGATGTCACCAATATGGTAAAGCAATGTGATAATCTGCGGAATGTGCAGATGGTGCAGGCCTCTTTGTTTTATATTATGACAGAGAGAAGGTGAATTAAACAAGCCCTGGGGCATAAATGTATATTGTTACTTGTCCCAAGTGAATGCATACTGCTTTTGATCTTCCTTGAGAAGGGATGGAAAAGAATGCACTTGCTACATTAATGTCTGCATGTCATGTGTTGGCGTGTTAATCTGCTCTAAAAAAGGTACCATTATCTAGCAAGACAGGCACAATTAGGGGTTGCTGTTTGGTTAAATTGGCAGTAGTCCACTCTCATCCACCATGATCTATCTGGTTTTTGGATGCTAGCATTCCCACTGCTATTAGGGAGAACAATATTGTAACAGCATCACCTACTGCCAGCTCTAGCTGAAAGAAGACAGACACCACTGAGCATATTAATGATGCTGGTGTTCCTCTCACCAACACCTTCTTTATCACTTTGGGAAATAAACTGTCCTCTTAGTCTTCATAGAACATAGTCAAAAAGTGAGTTTTCTGCCTGTATCCACTCTATCCCACCCATTTTTCTGAGCTCTTTGAGCCCTTCTTCCACCATTTGCCAGGGAAGTGCTGGTACATTCATTTAGTTTGGGCCATTGCTGGTTCCAAATTTCCAAGATTCAACCTGGCAGTTTTGTAGCATCTTCTTCCAGGATCCTTGCCAGGGTGTTCAATTCCATATCATGGGGAAATTTTAATGCATTTTCATATTAATCTAACCCCCTTTATCCAACTGTGTTCCATCCACTTGATCCATTGCCCTCAGAATCCAGCCTAATGCACACACTCCCATCTCTTCTTGGTACATATCAGCCAGAACCCGTACCCCTTTGGTGTATAGTCCCTCTCTTCCATATAGTCCCTCTCTTCTCTGGCCTTGCTGGTCTTGTTGATTTGACTTTTCCTATTGGTCTGACTGACAGAAAGATTGGCATAGGAATCCCCAGGGGGCCAGTTCGGTCTTGTAAGGCAGCTAACTCATTTGCCATTATTGTATGAGACTCAGGCAAGGAAGTGGGGGCACTATCCTCTATCAAGAGGAATAGGTACTTCTGCAGGCCAGCAGGTTTGGGGGAAGATGGGAGTTTAAAATTCTCAACTATGTCATTACTCAGGTAATTACATCCCAAGTGTCAGAGTCCTACTCCTTTTCTGTTATGGCCTTGACCTTGGCATAGAAGACCTCTTAGCTGAGAATTCAATCTTTCCTGAAGTTCTGTTGCTATTACATGATTAATTACTGAATCAGATTCTTTATGTGGATGACCCTCTGTTTTAGTTTTTTTTTTTTTAATGCTGCAAAGGAAATCCCCTGCCTTTCACATTTTGCCTTGAATTGTCAGCTGATGATCGTGAGTTTGATACTATCACTCTTCAGCGAGTGAATCAGTAGTACTCAACAACAGCCACCAATTCCATAGTCTTTCTAGTTACTATTTCCCTCATGCCTCTAAGGTGCCAGAGATATTACTCCAGCCAGCACGTCACCTTTTACTGGTGTTGTAATACCTTTAAGTTTGGTAGACATTTTGCAATTGCACTGCTAAAGCACACCAGAGACTATCCATACTATACTGACCGCCAGGATGGAGTCATCATTGCCACTGGCCAGGGAACAATTCACCTCCAAAATCACATTTGATAGCCTGCTTTCCAGGTCCAATCCTGGTATTAATGGGCTCAGATTGGGTTCCCTGGAAACAGACTATGAAATGGAGAATTTCACTCAGGGTTTATTAGGGAGTGCTCTTGGGAAAAACAACTGCTCAAAAAAAATGAGGAAGGGAGAGTTGGGGAATAAGGAGGAGGAAGAGAAGAAGGAGGAGGAAAGAAGAAAGCAGCAGCAGCAGCAGCAGAAATTACTGACCTAAAAAATAGTTTCCACTGAGGTTTCAGCCAGTTCTATGGGGAGCTTTAAGCTAGGACGACCTTTCCGACCTTTCAGAGTTATTCCCAGTTGAGGCAAAGTTGAAACTTTTTGGATTCCCGTATCAGTCCATCACCGGCCACAGGCTGTCTTTTTGGAGGGGTGTAACCTTGGGCAAGGGAATTCTTTGTGGCTTCGGGCATCGCATAGTCTGTCACAGCTGTGAATCTTCAGCAGTCGGTATTCTGAGCAGCTGGGAATTGACAAATCAGCCCTGATGAGGGGATCTGAGGAGAGCACTGGAGTGCCTGCTGCAGGTACCCTGTGCTCATGGTTCCCACTGAGCAACAAGAATTGGATTTAGAAAAAGTGGAGAACAGCCTGAGCAACATAGACCTCATCTCCACTAAAATTAAAAAAAAAATTAGCCAGGCAGGGTGTCTTGCACCCGTAGTCCTAGCGACTTGGGAGGCTGAGGGAAGAGGATTGCCTGAGCCTGGGAGATCGAGGATGCAGTGAGCTGTGGTGATGCCACTGCACTCCAGCCTGGGCGACGGAGTGAGATCCTGTTTCCAAAAAAAAAAAAAAGTAGAGGAGCAAAAATAGTACATTGGTAATGGCAACACCAATTTCACACTGGCCTAGGATTATCAAATATTATTCTGTTTGATCTTGGACAAGCTCTTCAGTAATTTTTGTGCCCAAGTTTCTTTAACTGTAGAACAAAATTACTAAGTAGATATGAACCTTGAAATGGTGCATAGCATATTGTAAATAAAAAAATCATTGTTGTTGTTATTGATATTGGTATTTTTCAGCAACATAAAGTTATTTTCTAGCTCCATTTCCCTTCTCATGATCCTCTAACCTGGCCTTTGCCTGCCTTTCTCCTAAAATGAAACTTCTGCTTCCATCTTACTGGTTTCCTCACTTGTTCCCAAAAGATGCCATGCACGATGCTTGCACCGTTTCCCTTCCTAGACTCTGTCCTCATTGGTCTCCCCTAAGGCTATCTAAATCTATATGGTCTACAAGGGAGTGGAAGGAGCAAGTGCTTTGGATTTAAAAGTCTAGGTTTAAGTCTTAGATCTTCACCTTACTTAAGTTGCGCAACCTTGGTTAAGCCATTGGACATGTCTCAGGATCAATTTCCTCACCATTAAATAGGGGACAATAGCAACCACTATACTAGCTTGTCATGAGGAGTAAATTTGATAACCAGGTTAAACTCCCAGCACAGACCCAGACATCCTTTAGTTTGCTCAACAAGCATTGGTGATTGGATTCCTTCACAGCCTTAATGTGATCTAACCAGAGAGCCATTCAATGCACAATTATTGAAAGCCTGTGATGCACAGATACCTGCAAGGGATAGGAAGATGCAGAAGTTACAGCTCCCCCAAGGATGATCACAGTTGCCTTGCAGCTTTCCCAGCCTCCTCAGTGTGCAGGGCCCTCCCCACCTCTCCCTCCTGGTATCTCTACTGCACAGACCCCTGCTCCATCTGAACCCCAATCTCTTAGGCATTGCTATTTACATCTTCCTACATATCAGTTATGCCTCTCCACGTGCTGCTTGAGGGGAGAGACTTCCACATTCTTTCCTATCCCCATACAACACATAACACAGGCACATGCCCTATGCCCTCTAAGTAATTGCTAAATAATTACATTTTAAAGGAGTGTTTGTGATCCTTGATAACACAGAGCAGTTTTCATTTTGCAGACTGACACCTGTTGTAGTCATAACATCAATGTTGTGGGCTGTGACATCAAAATGCCCCTAGTACGCATGAGCCTTGTTTGCTGAAACTTTTGTTTTTGTTTTAAATGCCTGTCATGGGCTGGGTTGTGGTTTAAAAATATATTTCTTACTTTTGATCATGGTTTGAAAAAAGAAAAAAACAGCGACAGGATGCATATGACAAGGCTCCTAGCTTGGATGCTGAGCCCCTTGTGGGTAGAACCAAAGACAATGAGCAGCAAGACCTCCCAGCTGGAGAGGAGACAACCGGTTTCAGGAAAGCTCTTCTGGGGTTGGGGCGGATTAGGGCAGTGAAGAGAAGAAATGCTCAGGGGCCTGAGCACAGTCGCTCAAACTGCTTATTGTCTGGGCAACAAATAGGCACTGCAGGCACACCTAAAATCCTCAAGTGTCTTTCCTTCAGAAAGACACAAAGCACTTAATACCCTGCAATTGCTCAAGATTTTCCTCTAGGGATCCTTGTTTTCTCTAGAGCTTTAGATTGTAAGAGAAACACCATCGCCTTCATTCTCTCCTCACTTATTAAGCTGAAAAAGTAACCTGGAATCTTTAGCTTTTGGAGATTTGGCGATAATTTCTTGATGCAAAATTTGTATAGACAGCTTGACAATGATTGAGAAGACCACATGACAACATCCTTGAAATTGAAATTGAAATCCTTGACGCTGGAAATTCTAGGACTGGAAATTCTTTCCACCTATAGATGCTTTGAGGTTGAAATCAAAGTGTCATTGACCCAGTCACTGTTGGGAGTAGGAAGCCTTTTGTCTTAGGGAATTTGAGCTTCATCCTCTGTCTGCACTTTGCAGCACTGGCTGTGATGGGGCTTGTCTTAGCTGTGATGGGGCTTGTCTTCTGGTTCCATGTTCTGGACAAATGCTTCCACCTTTCTTTCTGGAACCCATGCCTAATATCTGGCTCTCTGCTCTTTGTACTCTGAAAAGTACTTTAACTGGGAAGGTAAAATACAGTCTCAAATGCCCTTTTTGTGCCTTGTGAAAGGCCTCTAAAGCTTAGCTTAACTCAAAGAGCTTAAATCAATAGCACCAGCCCATTTTCTAATCACAGGGAATTTAATAATGATCGGGAAAGCCATTGTCAGTCTGATCTGTGGGACTGTGAGGACTTTAACTCTTGGAAAACAGCTTCCTGTCAAACTTACATACTGTTATCATATAAAATGTCACTCAGAAGGGTATTAAAATCCCTCTTTGGAGAGAAAGCATTGTAGGGGTTCTGTCAAAACTACTCTGTATGCTGATGAGCTGGGTGCTGGGAGAGAGAGCGAGCTAAAGACAAGCTTGGAGGTGGAAAGGAGGGAATTGTTCTCTTTTTGCCACAACACACCCAAATGGAGAAGGGGAGGCTTCTTGGTGTCTGCGTATCTGATTCAGGAAGTCCCTTGAGACACCTCAGCCCAGGGGCTGGAAAGTTCACATCTATTCCCTGAGGCCTGGGAAACCTGTTGCGGCCCCTAAAGGGAAGGATGAGAGGAGAGCAGCTCTGTTGCTCCACAGCTCCTGGCAGAAGTGTGAGGCTCCTGGACGCTGGTGACTTAGCCCCGTTTAGCATCACAGAGACATGCAATACAGGTGTTTCCCCACTTAGATCCCAGCCATGTGAGTTTTGGAAGTGCTGCTGAGGTGAATTTCAACCCTGGTTACCACAGTGCATTTGGGCCTTTTGTGAGTTGAATGTGATGTTGTTGTTTTTAGGGATTAAATATTCGGAGAAAACCACTGACTTGGGGTTAGATGGTTGGCCTTTAACAAAACCCTAAAGGAAAGGGGTGTGAACAGTTAGATAACAAAAGATAAGAGGAACTACTTGAAAAACTGAGTTAGCCAGCATGGTGGCTCATGCCTGTAATCAGCACTTTGGGAGTCTAAGGTAGAAAGAGCGCTTGAGCCCAGGGGTTCGAGACAAGCCTAGGCAACATAGTGAGACCCCTCATCTCTATAAAAAATTTTTAAAAAATAGCTGGGTGTGGTGACACATGCCTGTGTTCCCAGCTACTCACAAGGCTGAGGTGGGAGGATTGCTTCAGCCCAACAGGTTGAGGGTTGGTTGACTCTCTGTACCTGGGTTCTTCCAGCAGCCAAAGACTTGTAGAGAAGAGAAATGAGTGCATGTGGGCTCCAGGGAGCACATTCCTCCTGTTGTGTGCTCACATCAGGCACCCTCCCTGATCCCAGCCAGCTCCTGCGGCTGTGACCTCCTGGAGCTCACAGTCTTTCCTGAGCCACTGCCGTGAAACCAAAGTCCCCAGAGTGAGGCTGCCTGCACTGCATCCTATGTCACCAGCCCTGGTTGCCCCACTTGATACCAATGGAGACCCCATCTCCATCTGACTTGTTTAAGGTCTTAAGTCTTCAGAGACACATTTTGCAGGTCTTAATCACTGTGGCTCTTTCAGCAGGTCTTAACCTCCTTAAGAAACTTACAACATGTGGAGAGCGAAGGCCCAACACTGATTTTACATATTAGAAACTCAAACTCCGAGGTGGTCCGTGAGACCCTGTGGCTGGTGAGTGGCAGCAGGTGCCCAGGACCCTGGCCTGGGGCTTCCTCCCGGCCTGTGTGCCTTCTGTGTACCACCTGCCTGGGATGTCTCCATACTGTACAAAGAGAAGACTCTGGAGGGGACCTTAGGACAAGCTTTGTTGCCCCAAAACTGAGTGACTGAGGGAAATACTGCAATTCCTCTGGTCTTCCTTTCTTCTTCTGTAAAATGAGGATAATAATGTCTAATTTGAAGCTTAAATGTATTTAGTGTTCCTAGCACTAGAACTGGCATGTAAAGTACTTAATTGAACTGTCATTGACATGCTTCCTAAAAAATTACAAGGAAAAATGGATCCTGAAGGAAAATTGGGAGTTATGGACTACTTGATTGTGTTTCCCCAAATTCATATGCTGAACTCTGAACCCCCAGTATGATGGTGTTAGGAGGTGGGGCCTTTGGAAAGTGATTAGGTCATGAGGATGAAACTCTCATAATGGAATTAGTGCCCTTGTAAGAAGAAACAGGAGAGAGCTTGTTTCTGTGTTAGGCTGTTCTTGCGTTGCTACAGATAAATACCTGAAACTGAGTAATTAATAAAGAAAAGATGTTTAACTGGCTCACGGTTCTGCAGGTGTGGCACTGGCATCTGCTCAGCTTCTGGGGAGGCCTTGGAGCTCTTACTCATGGTGGAAGGCAAATAGGGAGTTAGGCACGTCACACGGGAGGGCAGGAGCAAGAGGGAATGGGGGTGGGTAGTGCCACATTCTTAAATAATCAGATCTCAAGAGAATGCACTCACTATTGCCAGGACAGCACCAAACCATGAGGGATCCGCCCCCGTGGCCCAGACACCTCCACCCAGGCCCCACCTCCAAGACTGGGAATTACAGTTCAACATGAGGTTTGGCGGGGACATATATTCAAACTCTATCAGTTTGCTTTCTCTCTCTTTCTCTTTCTCTCTCTTTCTCTTTCTCTCTTTTTCTCTTCTCTGAGAAGACAGACATCTGCAAACTAGCAAGCAGGTCCTCACCAGACATCAACTTGCTGGCACCTTGATCCTGGATTTCCCAGCCTGTACAGCCATGAGAAATATGTTTGTGTTAAGCCATCCAGTCTGGAGTAATTTGTTATGGCAGCCCAGACTAAGGCAGGGAGCATGAAGAAATCAGGAAATATGGCCCCAGTATGATGCTGGGCTCTGTGGGAGACAGCTGCTTGAGGGCAGCAGAGGTGTCATCTCTAGAGGCTTACCACCTCTTAAGATTATCTTGGGGTTTCCAAGCAGTGACTCATGACAATAATATCCAGGTGGGCAGAGCCAGTCATTGAGTTCCATTACATTTTTATCTATACAAAAAGTGGGTCAGTCAAAGCTCTCCTTGGCTTCAAGGGCAGGACACAGCCTTGAGATATCAAATCATTAATGGGAGCCAAAAGTTCTTATTCTACCATCATTATTAATATTGATAAAAGGAAGCAGAGTTATTGCTGATTCAAAACAATATGACCAAAATATCTTGTCTACTGTCCATCTCCTCCCCTAAACATAAGTTTGATAGAGATCTTGTCTGTCCTAGTCTCTGCTGTAGCCCCAGAGCCAGAGTGTCTGTCACAAAACAGGTGCCTAGTGAACATTTGTTCAATGGACAAATGATAAATGGATTAAAAAAATAGACCATGGCTGAAATTGCTATTTTAGCCAACATATGCAGTATCAAATTATCAAAATTGCTATTCTAGCCAACATATGCATTATCAAATAATCAAATAGACTTGATTATTTCGATAGTGCATATGTTGGCTAAAATAGCAATTTCAGGGTCTTAAAGATATGTGCATGCATAGTCAGTTCTTGATTAATTCTTCTTCAGTTTGTACATGCTTTTAGATCATCACTTAGTGTCTCTTGCTGCCCATTTTTGGCCCGCTTTGCGATTTGTTTGCAACCTATAATCATGTCTAAGCAGAGAAGATCACTGAAAGCCAGGCAAGTTGATAACATCTTCACTCTAGAAAAAAGCTTACATCTTGAGAGTGGTGGGGTGAGTAGTTGAAGGGGTTTGAGGTGGTCTGCGTCCTGCCATCTGTCTGCTTTCCCTGGTCCTCATAGCCATGTACAATTGCAGAAGTCAGAGGCAACCTTGCTTCCTCAGAATCTTCCATGAATTGAGAGCACTTGCAATCTGTCTGGGGCCACAGTAATTGAAATTAATTGAATTTTAGAGATAATAACGTTTATACTAATGTGTGTATTGAGAGGAGACAATAGTCCAGGAGATAAGTACCCAGGAGAGGTGGGGTGGGAGAACGTGCATCCCAGCAGGAGAGATTAGCAGTCCTGGAGCGGGAGTTTGGTGGGGGAGGGATAAGGCAAGTGGAGTTGTGAAGACGCTGAGGTTTTAGAGACACAAGAGACAGAAGCAAGCTGGGAAGGAAGACGCGGGAGAACCTTTGTATGATAATGATTGTAATATCAATAGTGCCAGATGCCCTTTATTAAGTGTTTCTATGTGCCAGGCACTATGTATTTTAAATTTGTGGTGTTATGTTATCTTCACAAGAAGCTCACGAGGTGAGTTGTCCTCCATATTTTATTTTTTTTGAGACAGAGTCTTGCTCTGTCGCCCAGGCTGGAGTGCAGTGGTGTGATCTTGGTTCACAACCTCCACTTCCTGGGTTCAAGTGATTCTCCTGCCTCAGCCTCCTGGGTAGCTGGGATTACAGGCATGTGCCACCATGCCCAGCTAATTTTTGTATTTTTAGTAGAGATGGGGTTTCACCGTGTTGGCCAGGCTGGTCTTGAACTTCTGACCTCAAGTGATTTGCCTGCCTCAGCTTCCCAAAGTGCTGGGTTTACAGGTGTGAGCCACTGAGCCTGGCCTTATTTTATTTTAAAGAAGAGAAGCCTGAGACTTAAAGGGATTTAAATAATTTGCCTCAGGTTGCTTAGCATATACAAATGCCAAATAAGCACAGTTGACCCTTGAACAACATAAATTTGAATTGCATGTCTCCACTTATATGCAGATTTTTTTCAATTAAAGTTACATGAGCATTGCTGTCTCTCCAGCCTCCCCTTCCACCTCCTTCACCTCTTCCACCCCTGAGACAGCAAGATCAGCCCCTCCTCTTCCTCCTCAGCCTACTCAACATGAAGATGATAAGAATGGAGGCCTTTGTGATAACCCACTTCCACTTAATAAATAGTAATACATTTTCTCTTCCTTATGGTTTTCTTAATAGTATTTTCTTTTCTCTAGCTTACTTTATTGTAAGAATAAAGTATATAATATGTGTTCATCAACTATTTGTGTTATCGATAAGGCTTCTGGTCAACAGTAGGCTATTCGTAGTTACGTTTTTAGAGAGTCAAAAGTTACATTCGGATTTTTGACTAGACGGGGTTCTCCCGCATTGTTCAAGGACCAACTATACTCTTAACTGTTTATCTACAGCATCTCTCATTTATCCAAAGCAAGAAACCAAGAGCAGAGAAGACCAGGAGAGAAGACATTCTAGAGAAAAAGCCAAGGAGACTGATGATTGTGAAGCAGCTCCAAAGAGGGGTGTTTTAACAAGGACCTAGTTCCTGAGAAAATAAAGGAGGTCTGATTCCAGCTAGCAAGCATTTCCCAAGAAAGGACTCTGGCTTTGGGTTTGTCCCTAGCTCTTGTGTGGTAGTCTGCCTAGGGCACCCTGCAAGAATGCTTAAAGTGAGGGAGTAAATGCACAAATGGGGTACTGCGTGAGTGTGAGACCAGTTCACCCTACTGATGAAGTGACAGGGAAAACTGCCATCCCTTCCCCATCTTTACCCTTGGTATTATTATTATTTTTTAACCTGAATGTACCCCCAGGTTCTCATACTGTGAGAAAATGTAAACTTTCATCTGTATTGAACTGTAAGGGGCATCATGGAAAGGACTGAGAGAGAGAGGTTTAGGAAAGAAGACGGTTTTAGAAGAGAAACCCTAGATCACACGAGTGATAACAGCAGAAACTTACCCAAGTGAGAAGGCAACCTTGCGGTGAAGTTTTACCTGGGTTATGAGCTGTTCTGTCAAGAGTCCTTGAAGGTTAGGTAGATGGAGTTATTAGCCACCTTGGAGAGAGGCCTCTGGGCAGGTGGGTGCTTCTTTGTATATAGCAGTGCCAGAAGCGTTTGAACCAGAGTGACTCAATCTTGAATAAGGGCTGGGTAAAATGAGGCTGAGACCTGCTGGGCTGCATTGTCAGGAGGTTAGACATTCTTAAACAGGATGAGATAGGAGGTTGGCACAAGATACAGGTCACAAAGACACCAGTGATAAAACAGGATGCGATAAAGAAGCTGGCCAAAACCCACCAAAATCAAGATGGCTAGGAAAGTAACTGCTGGTCTTCCTCACTGCTCATTATATGCTAATTATAATTCATTAGCATTCTAAAAGATACTCCCGCCAGTGCCATGGCAATTTATAAATGCCATGGCAACATCTGGAAGTTACTCTCCCTAAAAGGGAGAGGTACCCTCAGTTCCAGAAATTCCCTGCCCCTTTCCTGGAAAACTCATGAATAATCTACCCCTTGTTTTGGCATATAATCAAGAAACAACTACAGGCAGACCCAGTCAAGCAGGCCTTGCTGCTGCTCTGTCTGTGGAGTAGCCATTCTTTAATTCCTTGACTTTCTTAATAAACTTGCTTTCATGGTACTCTTTGGACTTGCCCCAAATGCTTTCTTACATGAGATCCAGGAACCCTCTCTTGGGATCTGGATTGGGGCACCTTTCTGGTAACAGCAATGTGATGCAGTTTGGAGACAGACAGAGCTGGACTTAAATCTAGGCTCAAACATCCACTAGTTGAATGACCTTAGGTTAGTCCCTTTGCCTCTTGAAACTGGGACTTTCCACTGTCAAGCAGGGCTGCTAATATCTGCCCCCAGGGTTCTCTTGGAATTTCCAAATAATGACAAAAACCCTGGCTCATCACAGACATTCCATAAACAGTGGAGGTTTTATGGATGTGCTTACCTTTGATCAGGCAGAGAAGCAGAGGACAGAAGTTAGAATTCCTCTCCTTCCCCCACACCCCCCGATTTGTAGTGATCTTTGCTGTATTACGTCTTTTGAAATCTGAATGTTGACCTCCTAACCTATTTTCGTTGGTATTTAAGTCAACATTGAACTTCGTGTTTCCCAAATGGGAGGCTGTGTCATTATTAATCTATTTGGTCATTTCTTTCCTTTCATTTTGAAGCCCTTTTTAGTTACTTATGCTTGAAAAGGTCTAACATGTACCTTTAATCTCCTTGTCATATAGCAAACTGCCATTTGCAGCTTTCTTTTTATAATATATGGATACTTTATTCAGTATAATTTTGTGCTATGGCAATATGCAAGTATCATTATGGTGTTTTTGCATACTTACTATCTAGGTCAGATCATGGAACTATTCTTATACATTTGAGAGAGATGACAAAATTAAAATGACAGTGAAGTTAGGTACTATTATCTCAGCCTAATAGAGCTGGTCTCAAATTGAATGATGCTTAAACTGATTCCAAGGTCATGATATGTGTAAATTTCATAAGTTTTCTTGGCTTGCATTGCCTGGCATTCCTAGTCATTAGAAAAGCCATTCACCTCCCCACTAATCAGTCTCTGAATCCTGCAAATCCCAGCACAACTCTCAGCCATTCCCTCCGTCTCAGAAACATGGCATTGCTCCATTCTCTTATTTCTCGTAGTCATTGTCTCTGGGCAACCTTACACAGCCCTCATACACCTCATCTGCCCTTCCAAAGGCATAAACACAGCACCATTACAATAGTCAATTAAATAAAAAGGCTGTCTGTCCTGACACTGTGGTGCCCTGAAAATGCTGAAGACTGCCAGCCACTTAGATGCAATGAAAAACATCAAACTGGATAGAAATTGCAGTGCTGCTCTTAAGTTCAATTTTCCTTGCAGCTCAATTTCCTGGCTTTGCACTTTCCTAGGTAAATCACGTTAATAGAGGAGAAGGGCGGGGGGTACAGAGAGGTTGATAGTGGATAGCCAGATGGTCCTCTGGAGAGAGAGCATCTCATCCTGAACCATCAGGGAATAGGTAACAGGTACTCCTGACAAGCAGGTATTCAGTGGTATGAGAAGTCATTTAAATGGGAAGTGGGAGCAGAGGTCTTCTGCTGGAAGGGAGTATCTTCATTATTGCTGTCATAGTGCCTGTTAACTATCCCCATCCATCATGTGTTCAATACCTCAGTGAAATTAGCCAACTTCATATTACAGCAGAGCTCTGATGTGCCAATCTCCCCTGAAAGCATTAAGCTGTCTCTGTCACACATTCTCCACACCCCACGCCCCCTTTTACTGCCCATTAATGGTCTTTCATTTGCATCACGGAACAATGAAGTCCTTTGGCCAATTATGTGAAATTACAGGTGCTCTGTAGATGCCCTCTGTCACCCGTTTACCATCTTTGCTGAATCGGTGGGCTGGAGTGGATTTATATTTCAAACATTACTTGACTTCTGCCCATTTCTGGATGGAAGTGGTACAATTTTAGCTGGCACAATGAGCCCCTGCCTTTGGCTTAATAAACTGGCTCATGCCCAGCCTGGATGAAACTATAAAGTCAGTCTTGACAGATCCCTTTAAGGGATCCTTTCAGCTCATAAACCAGGAAGGGAATAGGACATCTCAGAACATAACACACTTGCCCCTTCTATCCCAGGAGACTTTTGGCATGCCTCCTCTAGGATGCTTCTCTTACCATAAAACCATTATTCCAATTTCTTTGATTTAGAAAAAAAAAAGTTAGCTTGTACTTTTGAGCACAAGTAAATGTATCATAATTTTCTAGGAACTGGAATACAAAAGTAGGGGAAATGAACACTACGGAACATCTATTACCAGCCAGGTGTGGTGATATGTACGTGTATGTTAATTTTCAACCCATCCCTGAAAAACAGATATTAAAACTCACTTTACTAATGTGAGAATGGAAGCAATGATAACTTAAGAAAATCATCTGGCTGGGTGCGGTAGCTCACGCCTGTAATCCCAGCACTTCGGGAGGCCGAGGCAGGCGGATCACCTGAGGTTGGGAGTTCAAGACCAGACGGACCAATACGGAGAAACCCCCTCTCTAGTTAAAATACAAACTTAGCCGAGCGGGGTGGCGTACACCTGGAATCCCAGTTTCTCAGGAGGCTGAGGCAGGAGAAATGACTGAACTTGGGAAGCGAAGGTTGCGGTGAGCCGAGATCGTGCCATTGCACTCCAGCCTGGGCAACAAGAGCGAAACTCCATCTCAAAAAAAAAAAAAAAAAAAAAAAAAAAAAAAAGAAAAAAAGAAAAGAAAAAATCGTCTAGGATTGATGAAAACCACAAAGACCATTACCTTTCTTTTGCACAAGGAGGCAGTGTTGAGCAGACCCAGAGAAAGGCACTGGGATCTGAGCTGCACCACTTGTTAGCCATCATTGGCAAGTCATTTATCCTCTGTGTGCCCCAAATTTATCATCTGTATAATAAGGAGAGAAACACTCTTCAGCTCTAGGATTGTCATGAGATTATGTTAGACATCATAACAGCCTTGAGCACAAGGAAAGTACTCAAGGACTGTTACAACATTTCTTTCCTTTCCACATATGCTACTCAGGAAGTAAGCTGAAAAAACTCAAAAGAGAAGACAAGATGTACTCATGTAAAAAAATAAAAGGAGCATAAAAGCCCTAAATTTCACAGCACTATTTATTGATATTACGTAAGTTTAAATAGGATGGTATAGCACTTAGTAGAAAAGCTTATCATTAAAGCAATGCCTGGGTAGTGCAAAAGTTAAAAGCAAAGAGTTAGGTGAGGGAGGGATCAATACTGAAGTCATACGGAATGGCAGTCACCTTTCTCCCAAAGATGACTTTGATTGAAAAACAATTTTATTTATTTTTGTTTTGTTTTTTTTGTTGTTGTTGTTTTGTTTTGAGATGGAGTCTTTCTCTGTCACCCAGGCTGGAGTGCAGCGCTGTGATCTTGGCTCACTGCAACCTCCACCTCCTGGGTTCAAGTGATTCTCTTGCCTCAGCCTCCTTAGTAGGTGGGATTACAGGCACCCGCCACCATGCCCAGCTAATTTTTGTATTTTTAGCAGAGACGGGGTTTCACCAGGTTGGCCAGGCTGGTCTCAAACTCCTGATCTCGAGTGATCCACTCACCTCAGCCTCCCAAAGTGCTGAGATTACACACATGAGCCACCATACTGGCCAAAACAAAAAATAATTTTAAGTAGCAAATACAGTCACATGACTCAAATATAAAAAATCTTACAGGTTTGCAGTGGAAGTTTTTTTCCATACGTTCCCAAATTCTAGTCCCCCCACTTCTCTTCCCCAGAGACAATTATCAGTTCCTTATTCTTGCAGACTTTTTTTCTTTTTCTTTTTTGTTTTAAAGAGACAGGGTCTTGCTTTGTTGAGGAGGCTGGAATCCAGTGGCGTGATCATAGATCACCGCAGCCTTTAACTCCTGGGTTTAAGTGATCCTTCTGCTTCAGCCTCCTGAGTAGCTAAGACTACAGGTGCATGCCAAGCTAATTTAGTTTTACTTTTTTGTAGAGACGGGGTCTTGCTGTGTTGCCCAGGCTGGTCTTGAACTCCTGGACTCAAGCAATCATCCTGCCTCAGCCTCTCAAAGTGTTGGGATTAGAGGCACGAGCCACTGTACCTGGTCAAATTTCTTATAATAAATGTTTGTTAGCAAATATATATATAATATATATACAATTTTTTTGCCCCCTCATATATTTTTTCTGGACTATTATTTACATTGTAATTTCGCCTAAAATGTATTTTAGAGATTATTGGCATCTCATTATATCAAGAGCTTCCTTTTATTTTTATGTCAGCATAACACTCTATTTTGTGTATTATAATTTATTAAATCCCCATTGATAGATATTTATTTTAGTCCCAATCTTTTTCCACCAGTAAAAAGTGCTTCAGTGAATAATTGTACACATATATCATTTCACATGTGTGTGAGACTAGAACTGGATTTCTGGGTCAAAGATTTTGTGCATTTGTAAAGTTGATAGATATCGCTAAATCGCCCTCTGTAGAGGTTGTGATTTTCTCTCTTTCTAGCATCGTCTAAGAGTAGTTGTTTCCCTATAGCTTTTCTATCCCAATTTTTTATGAAACTTCTGGATTTTTACCAATCTTATAGGTGAAAATGGTTTCCCAGTGTAACTTAAACAAATAATTATCATATGATGAAGGAGGTTGAGCCATCATTCTCATGTTTAAGAGCGATTACATTTTCTTTGCTGGGAAATGTCTCCTGTGAACCGTATTCTCTTTTCTGTTGTATTGTTTATGTATCTTTTAAAATTATGTAAAGTACTTCGATTTTCCAGCTTGTCATTTGCCTTTTAACTTTGTATATTGTGCTTTTCCCCATGCAGATATTTTTGTTTTTTATGTAGTTAAATTTTAAATCTGCCTAACGTGATTTTTAATTCCCTAAATTTATGTAGAATTTTTATTCCAGTGCAGTTTGGGCCCTTGGCTCCTTTCCACATCCCTCTTAACTGTGTATGGAATAAAAGCAAGCAGTGAAATGATTTTTCTACTCTTCCATGACTCTTGTTACAGAGCCAGAGGTCAGCCCCATCCACTTCTTTCCATACATTTTGCTTAATACTAGGTGGTTAATAAATATTAAATGCATGAATGCGAGAGTGGATAAAAGCATGAAGGAAATGCTGAGTTGCTGAATACAGACCCTGACAATGATGATATGTGAGTCCACAAAGCACAGAGACTAGGTATTTTTGGATTCAGTATGTTTACTCATTGGTCAGTGAGTTAACAATGCAGTATACAACATCATTCACTTTGTGAATGGCCATTAAATGTTAATAGTTACTGTGCAACAGGTAGGATAAAGGAGGGGAAAAAAGGGGTAAATATTCAAGACAAAACCAACAAAAATTCACAACCTTGGACAGGACCAGGCCAGAGCAATTCTGGTACACACATAAGAAGTCCTAATGCCCTCTAGAGTCCGAATCCTCTAGTTTGGGGGGCACGAGGACTTTCCCTTTCACCATTTCTCATCTGTCCCCATGTCTAGGGGCATAGTGCCATTTTTCTCTGTAGAACTGGGCACTAGATTTTCAGCCACTACCCCATCACCAGCACTACTCCCACCTACTCGGCAGTTGTTAATGCTGGCCTGTTCTTTGCAGGTAGCTCTTCTCTTGCTCCAGACCAATTTTTAGAACTGACCATTTTATAATAGAACATGCTTTGTCCTATCCTGGAAAGATGGATCCTACTTTCGGCCACTCAACACTGTGGGGCATGGCCAGATAAAGAAATCATGCTAAAATGGGAATGACTGCTATCAATTTACATATGTTACTCTTTAAACCCAAAGCATAATTCTCATGTAGGAAGGTTTTATATAACGAGAAAGCTGAATATAGATACATTTTAAGCCTTAGGAATTTGGTTCGTAAGTTCCCGCAGTATTTGGTTCTAGTAATTAGCATTATTTTAAAAACACTTTTTAGAGACAGGGTCTGGCTATGTTGCCAAGGCTGGACTTGAATTCCTGGGCTCAATCCATCCTCCTGCCCAGCTTCCCAAGTAGCTTGGACTACAGGTGCAGGCTGTAAGCTGCATTGTTAGGTTTGGTAGTTGTCGTAGATAAATAAATTGTGCCTGTGTCAGAGGCTTTTGAACCAGAGCAACTCCATCTTGAATAGGGTCTGGGTAAAATAAGGCTGATACCTACTGAGTTGCATTCCCAGGAGGTTGGGCATTCTAAGTCACAGGATGAGACACATCCTTGCTGATAAAACATGTTGCGGTAAAGAAGCCGGCCAAAAGCCACCAAAACCAAGATGTTGACAAAAGTGAACTCTAGTCATTCTCACTGCTCATTATACACTAATTATAATACATTAGGATGCTAAGAGACACTCCCACCAGTGCCATGACAGTTTATAAATGCCATGCCAACAACAGGAAGTTACCCTATATGGTCTAAAAAGGGGAGGAACCCTCAGTTCCGGGAATTGCTTACCCTTTCCTGGAAAACTCATGAATAATCCACCCCTTGTTTAGCATATAAACAATAACCTTTAAAATAGGCTACCAGCAGCCCTCGGCACTGCTTTGCCTGTGGAGTAGCCATTCTTTTGTTCATTTACTTTCTTAATAAACCCGCTTTCACTTTATGGATTTGCCCCGAACTTTTTCTTGTGTGAAACCCAAGAACCCTTTCTTGGAGTCTGGATCAAGACCCCTTTCCAGCACCACATATGCTTTAAACTGAAGATAAAGTGAAAAAAAGAAGTCCCCTTATAATAATGTCCTTTAATAATCTTAGTGTTAGGAGGAGTTTGGGATTGGGGAGCATGCCAGGAGTCAGGGCTATCAAACTTTCGAAAAGATCTCTCTGATACTCTGATAGCATCCGGGAGCCTGTGATACCTTAATTCTTCTGCAGGACACACAGTAAATAGCTCACAAAGCTTCCTGGTGCTGTTTTATCTAATCTAATTCCTTTTCGGCCCCCTTGACCACATATGCACTTACTTTTCTCCATTCCTGCCCTTCTGGATCAGAAGTAAGGTTTGACTCTGCCTTGCTGACATTCTTCACAGCAAATCATCCTCAATAGCCAGGATAGACTTGTGTATTTAAGCTGATAAATATGCATTGTCGTGGAAGCTGTTGCCTTGATTTTGCATGACAGTATGCTGTTTACTCCTGTTCGAAGCCTGACACTGGTGGGTGGATGTCTGAGGTCTTTACTAGAAAGTGAAGAGACTTCTGGAAGGAGCTTCTGATCCGGATGCTGACAAATGAGTAGATACATATCTATATCGTGTTTTTAGGTAGCTCTGAGAGGGTGTGGAAGTGGGAGAGTGTCAGGGTGCCACACACAGGCTGTCAGAAATGCTAAGGCAAAGTTTTTCATAATGCCTGAATACTTCAAATGATTTAACCATTGGAAGAAAGATAGATGATTATAGAATCTTACAATAAAGCCAGAGAAGTAGGGAGCTGGAGAGGGCCCTGAGGGTGGGTGGGAGAAATGATCGATTATTGCATGCCTGTCATAGGCACCCTATGCGAGTTGCCTGACATAGATGCTTCTTGGTATCCACGGGGGATTGGTTCTAGGAGCCTCGAATATGCCCAAATCTGAGCATACTCAAGCCCTGCAGTTGCCCTGAGGAATCTGAAGGTACAAAAAGTCAGCCCTCCCTATGCATGCGTTTCACATCCCAGGAATACTGTATTTTTTATTTCTGTTTGGTCGAAAAAAATCTGCTTGTAAGTGGATCCATGCAGTTCAAACCCCTGTTGTTCAAAAGCCAACTCTATATATGTGTGTGTGCGTGTGTACATATATATGTGTGTGTATATATATATCATATCATATATGTGTGTGTATATATATACACACACACACAAATAATTCCCACAATCTTATGACTTTAGCATTTTTAACATAATCATGGTTTAGGAAACTGAGGTTCGAAAAGATGGAATAATTTTCTCAAAGTCTTGGTACTAATAAGAGTAGAGTAAGTTGGCCAGGCGCGGTGACTCATGCCTGTAATCCCAGCACTTTGGGAGGCCGAGGCGGGTAGATCACGAGGTCAGGAGATCGAGACCATCCTGGCTAACACAGTGAAACCCCGTCTCTACTAAAAATACAAAAAATTAGCCAGGCGTGGTGGTGGGCGCCTGTAGTCCCAGCTACTCAGGAGGCTGAGGCAGGAGAATGGTGTGAACCCGGGAGGCAGAGCTTGTAGTGAGCCAAGATCATGCCACTGCACTCCAGCACAAAGTGAGACTCCACCTCAAAAAAAAAAAAAAAAAAAAAAAAAAAAAAAAAAAAAAAAGAATAGAATAGAATAAGTCAGTCTGTCTCCAGGACTCATCTCACTAAGCTGTCTCCACCTTTCCCACCCATTACATTCTCCTGCTTTAAAGGTGAGCAAACTTAGACGTAGGAAGATAAAATGCCTTAACCCATTTCTCAGTCCAGAGCAGCAGGAAGCGAAAGAAGAGGAGAGGAGAATCCTTTCATCTTCATCCTCTCATCCTTCATGTCTTTAATGATGTGTTTTGATCACCACAGAGATTTTATTGTTAACATAGTTTGAATCCCCTTCATGGCAGGTTCATTTAAGTGATGTGCATTTAATGAGTTGATAGAGTTGTTGCAGTTTGGAGCTCAGATGCTCACATGAGGGAGGGAGGGCAGACTCCCTCCAGTAACTCGTTACTCAACATGCCAGCCAATACGCAGGAGCCTTGACTGGGACCCACGTGTGCCTACCTCTGCGTGTGTGTTTGTGTGTGTGGATGCACATGCATGTGTGTATGTTCAGAGATTAAGTAGGAATGATTTTTTTTGTCTCTTAGTTGATTCCTGGCAGCTAGACCACTCTGCACATCCTAGGGAGCTTAAGGAAGTTAGTGGTCTATAAATCATCCACTAAGCCCCCGAATGAGACTCTCTATTGGAAATGGCAACAGTAACCCCATTAAGAGTAGACTAGGGTTGTGGCCTCATCATTATTGTCATAACATCTTCTGAGTCAAGTCACGCTCTTTGCACTTGCTGTCTGAAGCTGGCATTTGGAGATAAGCTTTTGCGATGTGTCATCAAGCCAGGGACTTCTTAGGCAGGAAAGGAGTTGTGTTTTCTGGCATGTCTAGCATGATAGAAGCAAGGAAAACAGAACCAAACGGCTTTGGTGGAGTCCAGATCCCTTTCATGTGGTCCAGAGGATAAAGTCTGTGTGGTCCAGATTGGACAGAAGTTGCCCAGAGGCAATGAAAGGCTCCACAGATACGGGTAAGTTTTAGTAAAATCAGCAGTGATGATTGTGTACCAGAAATGGTTCGTAAGTGGGAAGCCACTTTATAATCCTGGCTGTGGCTGAGCCAGTAATTTTAATCAAGTGACCTTATGTTAATCATTTTACTTGTCTGGACCTCCACTTTCTCATCTGTGAAATGGAAATAATAGTATCTGATCTACCTATTTCATAAGATTGCATCAAGGGTCAAAAGAGCTCACATGTGTAAAACTGCTTTAAGGTATTTATGGCCCTATATGACTACAAGGTATTCTAATTGTCAGGGGCAGTGTCGCATATCCCCCATTCAACCAGCAAAGTCCTGTTGATTCTTCATTCCTTATAATTCTCCCATTGTAGGAGGTGGACTTATGAGGTGGCCTCTAAGATTCTTACCCCTTGGTGCACAAGGTCTGTGTGATCTTCTCCTCTTTACTGTGGGTGGGAACTGTGACTATGATGAGTGATGTGGTTTGGCTATGTTCCCACCCAAATCTCTTCTTGAGTTGTAGCTCCCATAATCCCCACATGTCATGGGAGACACCCAGTGGGAGGTAATTGAATCATGGGGGTGGGTCTTTCCCATGCTGTTCTCGTGATAGTGAATAAGTTTTGTGATATCTGATGGTTTCATAAAGGGGAGTTCCCCCACACAAGTTTGTCCTGCCTGCTGCCGTGTAAGACGTCCCTTTGCTCTTTCTTCATCTTCCGCCATGATCGTGAGGCCTCCCCAGCTATGTGGACCTGTGAGTCCATTAAAGCTCTTTCCTTTATAAATTACCGACTTTCAAGCGTATCTTTATTAGCAGTGTGAAAGTGGACTAATACCATGAGATAGTCATTACTGTTTTTATGTTAGCTTATTTACCACTCCACTGTAACAGCCTGGAATGGGATTTCTCCTATTGGCCACCATGAGTTCTACTGCAAGGAAATGAATTCTGCCAACAACCAAGTGAGCACAGAAGAATTTGTGCCTCAGATGAGACCCGAAGCCTAGCTGACACCTTGATTTCAGCCTTGTGATATGCTGAGCAGAGAACCCAGCTAAGTTCTGTCCAGACTTCTGACTTACAGACCTGTGGGATATTAAATAGATGTTGTATGAAGCTGCTAATATTGTAGTCATTTATTATGCAGCAATAGAAAAGTAATACACCCATTTCTTCCTTTTATTTCATTTTTGCTACTATCAATCACATTCCAAAAAGTACCTTGTTTTACCTAGACTATTGCCATAGTCTTCTTGGAGCCAGTCTTTTCTTCTCTCCCCTCCTCTCTGGTAATCTATTTCATACTGAGACATGTGACTTCTCTATATTATATATCCTTGATTCTATTGGTGAATTTTTAAAATAATTTTCATATTTCTAAAATAGGGCTGTGTCTCATGATGGATGTGCACTTTTAGTATAGCGCTTGTTTTCTTCCCCTAAAAGCTCTTATTAAATTGATGATGCATTTTACTAATTGATAGTGTCTAAAAATTGAGGAAATCTGGTAGCGTAGTCTTAAACACATCTATTGTAGCACTAAATAAAATCTAGTGAGAGCCTTCCTTCAGATGTCTTACCAGAGGAGAAAAGAGGGTCCCTGTCCCAAGACCTTCTTGAACAGCATCAACGGTAAAAGACACTGATGATCAGGAGTTTCCCTAGGAAGAAGCTGATGCAGGCAACATTAGTCAACAATACACTGGGACTCAACATCTTTGCAGTTATTTTCTTCTTTCTTATTGCTCCAGGTTGTTGGCATCACAGATTCTTCTGTCACCCCTCTTCGCACCAATGGCCAGCATTCCTGATACAGACTATTTCCTGATTCCCAAACAATCCCACAGATGGTGACACATTTCTTGTGATTTTCCTATTTATTATGGCTCTGCTCTATCAGAGAGACCATCTGGGATCTCCTCCCAGGGATCCCAGGAGATTCCATTCATTGCTTGACTTAAGCCTTGATTGGATTTATTTTAGGCAGGTGAGAGAGCTCTGGCAGAGGAACAGAAGGCTCAGATATCACTCATCAGCTGTATGACCTTGGTGGTGTCACTCCTTCCTCCCCCAGCCTCAGTTTTCTCATCTGTACAATGAGATGTTCTGTAAGGTTATTGTTATATTCTCTGACTAGCCCCAGAGCATCTTTTGCCTCATTTCAAATCTCCCCCAAAGTCATAGCAGAGAGTGGGTACTACAGTGAAGTCAGTCCATGCTACCAAGGTCTCCTGGGCTCCCTTGGGCATCCCAACGAGACAGTCGGGAGAGGACCAGGTCCTCTGTTCATCCCATTCTCCTTAGCAGGTAATAGAGCCATCACCCAGACTTCCTACAGCATGTTTTCCTGCACAACCAGACTAACTGACATCCTTCTGTCTCCAAGTTCATTCCTGCAGATGTTTCCAATCCTCATCACTTTATCATAATAGTTATGATAAGCATTTCTGCCAAAATGGTAGTAAAAACTCAATTTTCCTGAGCAAAATTAGCAACAGAAAGTGTTCACGGCTCGTGCAACCTGGTTATTAAGCTGTAGCAGGAATTGGCTGCAGCTGTGAAGTAAGATATAATTAAAATCTGAGGCCCTTCACCACGTATCTGGTTTGTGCATTTGCAATGTTGTAGATACATGAATTACTGGGGCTGACCAGCTCAGGCTGTCCACTGGGAACCTGTCCAGTGGAATTATATCTATTTGAATGTTGGGGGTGGGGGGGAGAGAGAGAGAGAGAGAGAGAGAGAGAGAGAGAGAGAGAGAGAGAGAGAGAGAGAGAGAGATGCAAGTATACACACCCAGGACAGTGTAGCAGTAAGTTGGGTAGATACATAAGGCATGGAGGTAGAGGGGAAATACCCCACCCTGACAATCATGGGCTCTAGTTTAGATCTGTCATCAACTGTGTGACCTTGGACCAGTCACTTACCTTTCAGATTCTTAGCATCCTCTTTGGTGATATATGAGGGAGTAAATATTCATAAGACGCTTGGCTCTAAAATTCCTGGCTGCTATTCTATTTGTAAAAGATAGAAAGAATGGCCAGGTGCGGTGGCTCATGCCTGTAATCCTAGCACTTTGGATGGCCGAGGCAGGTGGATTTCTTGAGGCCAGGAGTTCGAGACCAGCCTGATCAACATGGTGAAACGCCCATCTCTACTAAAAATACAAAAGCAGGCCGTGGTGGTGCATGTCTGTAATCTTAGCTACTCGGGAGGCTGAGGCAGGAGAATTGCTTGAACCTGGGAGGTGGAGGCTGCAGTAAGCTGAGATTGCGTCATTGCACTACAGCATGGGAGATAAGGGCAAAACTCCGTCTGAAAAAAAAAAAAAAAAAAAGTAGAACAGGTCCAACATGAATAACTCAGAACCATAAGGGTAGAGGACATCACAGATTCACGAGGGAAAGACAAGACTGATGGAAATGAAGCCAGGAAACGCTGAGCAGTAGACTTAGTTACTCTGATCAGTCTTTCATTTTTCAGTTTATGTGGATACTAGTATCTCATTAACCCTTTTTTTCCCTAAGCAATCATGTTTTTATTAAACTCATATGCAGTACTCTTATCTGTTGAAGCCCTTGGCCGGGCTATTAATGATAACGCTTTTCTTGTTATAAAAGTCAAAGGATGTTTTGTGACTGGTCTCTGGCCCCTCTACCATACTGCCACCCCTAGACGTAGTTGTATCTTCCAGTCTTTCACGTTCATTTCAATTGAAGGGCGTGTGTGTACAGTGAATATTATGGGTCTCAGAGCCTCCATAGACATCTGATGCTTTAATTTCACTTACATACCTTAGGGCTACTGGAGGAAGCTGATGTTTCTGGAATGTTTCTTATGCCTTACTCATTTATTTGGGCTTCAAAAGATGCTGGTGGTCCTGACTTGGATCCCTCAGAGGCCCTGATTGGTAGCTTGCAGATGAGGTTTTACTTTGCAGCTGTGGCAGAGGACAGGAACGCTGTGGTTGGCAGGGCATCTAGAATGCAAATATCTATCTGCTGTCTTGGTTAACCTGCTGGGGGAAGCTGTCCTTCAAAATGGAGGATTGGGTTAAGGAAATATAGACTCATTTCATCTCACCAAGGCTACTGTCTGCCACTACTCTCTGGACACTTTCAGCAGTTTGGCCACGTGTTCAGTAATCTGTCTCCTAAAATCTCCTAAATTCCATCCTCTAACTGCCCCTTGTCTCCTGTGTCCTCTCCACAGGAACCATGTTAAGAATACCCCCGGCAGGGTGTGGTAATCCAGGCAATACAGGCTCACGCCTGTAATCCCAGCACTTTGGGAGGCTGAGGCAGAGGATCACATAAGGCCAGAAGATTGAGACCAGCCTGGTCAATATGGTGAAACCCCATATCTGCTAAAAATACAAAAATTAGCTAGGCATGGTGGTATGCATTTGTAATCCCAGTTACTTGGGAGGCTGAGGCACAAGAATTGCTTGAACTAGGAGACGGAGGTGGCAGTTAGCTGAGATTGCACCAGTACACTCCAGCCTGGGTGACAGAATGAGATGCTGTCACAAAAGAATAAAATTAAAATAAGATGAAATAAAATAGAATAAAAGAACACCCCTGTGTTGCTGTGGTTTTCTCTTTACTGCTGCACAAACTGTGGTGGTAGGTCAGCTTCTTGTTCTCTAAGGGTCTTGGTTTTTCTCATGACTGTGAGAACTGGGCTAGAGAGAATCTCTAGTTTTCTTGTAGGAAAAGTTATGGCCTGTCATGCTTCCTAGACCGATGTAGACAGCCGGGGTTGGACTCTAGCAGAATTGGCGTAAGGAATTTTAGACCATGTTTTCTCTTGCAGTCATTTGACCCAGGTATTCATGGATTGAAGTTAACGCCTGCCTCAGGCCCTCAAGATGAAAGCAGGCGACTCTGAAATGGGACAACAAAGAAAAAGAGTGAAGGGTCCCTGAAAAATGTCAAATATCAGGGGTCTGCCCCTGTGCTAGGCATTGTCACCAACATTGCCTCATTTGGTAGCACACAGTGCTTAGGAGCAAAAGCTCTGGGTTCTGATTGCCTGGGTTCAAATCCCATCTGTAATACTAAGTATCCACATGGTTTTGGGAACGTTATGTAAGAATTTCACACCTCAGTCTCCGATCAATCTGTAAAATGGGGTAAGAACACCCTGTCACAGAGTTATTGTCAGAAATTAAGTATGTACATGCAAAAAACACAGAAAAGAAATGAACGTGTAACAAGTGCTAAATACGTGTTAGCTATTATTACTACTATTCAGTGTTAATCAAACACACACCCTTTTACAAATATGGAAACAGGCTCAGAGAGGTTACAAAGCCTACCTGAAGTCACTTAGCCAGTTAGTGGCAGAGTTGAGATTCAAACCCAAGTTTATCTGGCATCAAGCTCATATTGATTTTTTCCCACTCTACCTTTAGAGTCAATGAGGGTCTAGAAGAATTATTTTCCCCTTCCATTTTGGCTTTCATAACATTACCATGAAAACATATTAGAGAAATCTGGGACTCATGGTTCATTCCCCAAATGTAGACTCTCATTCAGGAAGGTGGCTGTCATGCTGAAATTTCAGTGCCTCCAATGTGGAATTAGGTGGAGCCCAGTCAGAGTCCTGGCTGGGCAGAAATTGAGCTACTCACTTCGATCGGCCCTTTCCACCAGTCAGCATGGGAGAGGCACAGAGGGTGCTTCTGTTACAGTCAGATGTTGATCACAGAAATAGATAACTTAGCTTCCTTGAGGCTTGATTTCTGCATGTGGGAACTAGAGCCCGATCCACTTGCAGGGTTGCAGTCAGCATGGCCTGATGGCTCCCCGTTCGAACTTCTTGGCACGCTGTGAGGGACACCTCAGCCAGTGTTCATTTCCTTTGCACCCCTTTCTGTCTCTTATGCTAGTTGGTCTGATAAATTTTCCCAACAATCTGAAACTGTGTATCTACAATCCTCCAATCATTTCTGTGTTTTCATATATAAAAGTAAAAGCTTATTGAGGATTGTAATTGCTTGGGGACTTCCCTTCTCGAAGTCTCTTTGGGTAACCAAGGTCTCTCTGGCTTCTCGCACTGTTTCTGATGTTAACATTTTAATAACACACTCAGAGTGTTTTTGTTTTATGAATTCTAATATAGATGGAAGTTCTCCCCCAGAGAGGTTTTTAAAGCAGGTGTTTTTAAGTGAATAACTCAATATCTACATGCATATTTCTGTGACTAAAAGCCATTTTTTCTTCCAGACGTCAAATTGCTCTAGTTTTCAGGCAGCTCTGGGGTGGTCACCTGCCTTGTTTAAAGATTCTTTTACCTTTCTCTGAGGAGCTTACTGCACTCTGAAAGCCTTGTATGTGTGTGTGTGTGTTTGTGTATGTGTGTTGTATAATCAGAAAAGTTTGTCCACAGTTTAAGGCTGACTTCCACTCCCACATTAATTGGAAAAAAAATAGCTGTAACATCTATGGATATATCTTTAAAAAGAAGGCCCGAGTAGGTAACAATTCATGTACCTCTTCTGTTGGACTTATTTGCTCCCTTCTTATAGAGAATTGCAGGATCTGCCTGATCCGGAGGAACCTTCTGGTCTCATTCCACACATCCTGGACATGAGTTTTTGATCTCAAAGCTTATAGGACAGTGCACAATTGCTGTACCCAGAGAGTTTACTGCGGAGGGGAGAGGAAAGAGAGATGATCACTGGTGTGGAAGTGTGGTCCTAACAGAGCTTCCCAAACCCTTGTATCTAGGGGACTCTCCTGGGAGATCTTAGTAGGGATTTCTCCAAAGTTACGGTCACAAAAGCTTGGGCCATACCACTGCTCCAGCATTCTCAGGGTGTCAGGATACCTATTTATAGATTAGGGAGTTCAAAATCTTGCAATTAGAAGTCCAAGACACAGAGAGGGGAACAACATATACTGGGGCCTGTCATGGGAGCAGGGGGAGGGAGGGCATAATAATAAATAGCGAATGCATGCGGGACTTTATACCTTGGTGATGGGTTAATAAGTGCAGCAAACCTCCATGGCACACGTTTACCTATGTAACAAACCTGCATTTCCTGTATATGTGTCCTGGAACCTAATAAAATAAAATAAAGTAAAATAAAAAGTCCAGTTATTGCCTTTTTATAACGAGCATTTCCTAAAGTTATTTCAACAAGGAACACATTTCTTGTTGCACATGTGGTAACATGCCGGGGAACGCCGTTCTGCAGGACATCAGTTGTGAAGTGCTGATAAGGAATAGACAGATCCCTAGAAGCAGCATGGATATTCGGTTCATCCATTTTGGAGCTGATGAGAGGGGCCACGTCACCTCTGGTCTTTGAGATCATAGAGCCTGAGAGAATAGAACAAGCTGGAAAGGCCTCGAGGCTCAGTCAGCTCAACCTTCCCACCTTGACCTTGCTCAGGGAGGGCAAGAAGCTTTGCTCAAGCTCACAGAGTAAGCGGCAGCGCGTGACGGTGACTGGAACCTGGGTATCATTACCCATGCGCATGGGGCTGCAAGCCACCTCCCTAATGGCAGAGACCAAGAAACGTGGAGCAGAGAAAAGAAGAGAGAGGAAACATGCAGAAGGAAAGATACGGAAGAGACAAAGGAAGAATTTTGGATGCGGATTCTTAGACTGGATTACCGGGGGTAGTGGAGGACTGGTAAAGCCTAGAAGTGCACAAAGCATATTGAACAAGCTTCTGGCGAGAGTTAAAGTATCAGCGTAGAAGGAATTGTGTGTGCCTAGGAAAAGGGTGTGGCAAGAGGAGGAGCAGCACCTGCGGAGAGCCCGGAACACTCCGCCGAGAATGATTTCTGGAGCCATTTGGCAGAGATTAGGGAAAAGAATAAGTGGACACGCTCCAGTGATGAAGAGAAGACATATGGGGATTTAGATTATGAAAAGGCGGAAGAGGAAGAATGAGGAATCATTCTTTGGAGATAAAGACTCTCCGGAACAGAAGCGATGCTGAAATGCGTAAGTCGACGGTAGCGATGGATCCCTTTACTTTTATGGCACTTTACAGTTTATAAAGCACATCCACCTGTGTGGTCTCACATTCCTCTGGCAGCGCATCCAGGTTCTTACATAATGAGAGCTGGGAGAGGAACTGGTGATAAAGCTCCCTGTGAAAAGGAGGCAGGATAGGAGGGAGGAAAGAATGATCATTTGGATTCATTCATTTATGAAAATAAATGGAGAGGCAGTGTGCGCAGTACAGCAGTTAGGCGTGCGGAATCTACAGGCAACTCTCTGGGTTCAAATCCCTGCTCTATCACCTAATAGCTGTGTGACCTTGGGCACATTGCTTAACCTCTCTGTACCCTGGTTTCCTTAGATGCAAAGTGGGGATAATCACAGTACCAATTTCTAGGGGTTTTATAATGATTTGTCTTTCTTCTGCTTATAGGTGTCCGACAGTCAGAGCTAGGAAACCACTTGGGGAAAAAGTGGGAACACCCTTATTAGGAAGTAAATTTCTCTATTGTATTATAGATACTACGTATTTTTAAAATAACATTTGTAGAGGCAATAGATTTGGTGTTTAATCCATTTGGGGGCGGTGCTTTGGAGTTGGTAATGGAAATGAATACGTGTGCAGAGTCCAATACAGGAGGCAATTTAACCATAGGTGTGTCAACTGGAGGACTGAAAGTATCTTCGTGGTATTTCGAGACCTGGACAATGTTCTGATTTTTTGGTCTCTGGGTAAAATAGGGACATGTGTGGGCCCTGCTGCCGGGACCTACTGAGGGGCTTCATAAGCTTGCCCACACTGCACAATGCCAACTGTCTCCAGAATATTAGTAATGTCTGCATGGGTAGACCTCTCTCACCTGCACCCCTGCAGACACAGCCTCCAGGTCGAACTTTAGTCTGGTGGCTAGAGTTCACTACCAAATGACAGCTTCTTCTCCTTTTCCCTGTCTTCCTCCAATCCAAACACCGTGGCTCAGGCCTCCCAAAGCCCAAAGATGGAGTCAGAGCATCCCCTGAGCAAGTGTCACCCACTCTTCTTCACTGCAAAATTCCCGTATGAGATTCTGCATAGTGTGTGGTCTGAGCATAACTCGTGCTTGGCACACGGAAAGTCCTCAGTTCATGGCTTTTTTTTTTTTTTGATGATTTGGGATTGTGGTGTCTTCTGCCCCAAAGGGCTAGCTTAGAAACTCTGTGAACCAAGGAGGGTGGTGAGTGTGCCCAGGGGTACCCCCTAGAGTTCACCCTGAGACCTGGAGTGCCCAGCAACATCTGGACAGGGATCACTCTCCTCCACTCTCAGAGGCGCAGTTTCGGGAGAGGTAGGCAAATAGGATATCTGGTGACAGTACGTCCTCAGAGCTCCTTGAGAAGGTCTAAGTACAGTAATTTGTTGTAATGACTCAAATTTAAAACAATAACCCAGAGGCATAATAGCCTGGGCCAAGAATACCTCCTGCATGTGATGGGCCGTTAATGGGAAATGAATGGTTTGATTTGGTGGCAGAGAATTTTCAAATGGCTTTCACTCTGGATGTGTAACGTGCGGCGTGGAGAGCGAAGTTTCCTATCAGGGTTAATTTGGACCACTTCCTCTCCGCCTGCCGAGAGCCATTCTTCTGATGGAGGTCCCTTTACTGCGCCACTCTCCCGGCAACTTGAAGCAAATCTCTCAGGCCTCACTCCTGTGCTCCTTCTCTCTCATTTTTTCCCTCCCTCTTCCCTCTCCACTGCCCTCTCAGTGAAGCTGCTCCTTCAGAGCCACTCTTCTTAGTGACAGCCAGGGAGTAAATCTGTTGTAGCTGTAGGGCATGTGTCAGCCAGGTGGAGAGGTGACAAGACAGTGTGGAAATCTGCCCAGACCAGGGGAGACCTGGCCGGCCATCCCCGAAGCTCCCGTGTGATACAAAAGAGGCAGGTCCAGCAGGCAGTGACTGCAGTAAGGTCTCCCTGCTGAACAGCTGAAGGGCTGGGACTGGAACCCAGCTCCACTCTCCTTCCCCTCTCTCTAGAGGACTTCCCACCTCTGACAGCGTTGACTCAAGAGCCTGGCAACCATCTCTTAGGAAGGCCTGAGTTTAGAGGGTCTCATGTTTCAAAAAAATCATAGAATCTTAAAAGTCACTGAGCCCAGCTGCTCACCCAGGGAAATGGTTCTCTTTCTTTCCTTTTTAGGCCTCACTCCTCCTTCCTGGTACTGCCTTCCAGGCACCCACTGCGGACCCACTCAGACAGCATCACCAGGACCCCATGTGCCAGCATCAGCTGTGCTTCCCTATCAACACGGCCATCCTCACAGTGCCCTTCACTCTGCAAATGCTCTTAGGGGACTTCCCAAGAAATTAATTTCTAAGGGTTGAATTCCACATTATCATTATGACAGGCCAAAAGGAACACACACACAGACACACAGAGTGACACACACACATGCACACATATATATAAAGACATACATAGATACACACACTGAGAAAGACACACAGATGCACACACCTACATATGCAGAGACATACACACACACACCCCAACACCTGCACACAGATACAGACACACACAGACACACACACACCAACACCTGCACACAGATACAGACACACACAGACACACACACACCAACACCTGCACACAGATACACACACAGACACACACAGAGACATACACAGACACATACCAACACCTACACAGAGATACAGACATACACAGACACACACACCAACGCCCACACACAGATACAGAGATACACAGACACATATAGGGACATACACAGACACACACACCAACGCCTACACACAGATACAGACATACACAGACACACATAGGGACATACACAGACACACACACCAACACCAACACCTACACACGGATATAGACATACACAGACACACATAGGGACATACACAGGCACACACACCAACACCTACACACAGACATACACGAACATAGAGGCACACACATACACACCACTTATACAGACATACACAGACACACACAGACATACCCAGTTACCCACAGACACATACACGGACACAGACAGTTTTTTGTGGAAGGCTTTTACAACTCAGCGCTAAGAACACTGGTCTCATGATTCCTTGCAAGAAAATAATTTCTTTGTTGAGAGTCAACATATTCAGTTCAATACAGCAAATAGCCCCTGTAGTAGGTTGAACCATGTATTCCAAAAAGCCATATTCAAGTCCTAACCACAGTACCAGTGCATGTTACCTTATTTGAAAATAGGGTCTTTGCACATATAATAAGGTGAAGATGAGGTCAAACTGGATTAGCGGGTGATATGGTTTGGCTGTGTCCCCACCTGTATCTCATCTCGAATTGTAATCTGCATAATCCACAAGTGTTGAGGGAGGCACCTGGTAAGAGGTGAATGGATGGATCATGGGGGCAGTTTCCCCCATGCTGTTCTCGTGATAGTGAGGGAGTGCTCGCGAGAGCTGATGGTTTTATAAATGGCAGTTTCGCCTGGGCTTTTCTCTCTCACCTGCTGCCTTGTGAAGAAGGTGCCTGTTTCCTCTTCTGCCATGATTGTAAGTTTCCTGAGGCCTCCCCAGTCATGTGGAACTGTGAGTTAATTAAACCTCTTTCCTTTATAAATTACCTAGTCTCAGGTGTGTCTTTATAGCATGTGGACCCATCCTTTTAAGAAGGGGAGAAGAGGGACACATGCACACACACACACGGAAGTATGCTGCATGATGAAGGCTGAGATGGCAGTGTTGTCAAGGGACGCCAAGGAAGCCACCAGAGGCAGGAAGAGGCAAGCAAAGTTCTCCCCCAGAGCCTTTAGCACAAGATGGCCCTGATAACATCTTGATTCCAGACTGTGTCTTCCAGAACGGTGAGAAAATAGATTTGTGTTGTTTTCAGTCACTAGGTTTGTGACCATTTGTTAAAGCAGGCACAGGAAATGAATGTGGTCCCTAAGTACTCACTGGGTGCCAGGCAGGTGCTCTTCCAGAGGCAGGAGACCTAGCAGGGGCTGAAGTGGGCACAGCCCTGGCCTCAGGGAGCTCCCCAGGCTCTCTTCAGAGGGTTCTGGAGTGCTCAGCCCTGATTGAGGTTTGCCCTCATTCCATACCAGCAGCACCCACATCAGCTCCACTTCCCTTTCATGCAGCTGTACTGTGGACTGGGCATCCTCCACCCATCCAGCATGGGGCTGAGAGCTGGTGGAAGGTGGTCCTGTCCCCTCCAGACAATGACTTCTTTAGGAGCATGGGAAAGTATTTGGCTTTGGTGTTGAATAGGCCCTAGTTTTAAATCCTCACTCCATCACTTAGCAGGTAAAACTTCCATTTCCTCATGTGTACAAAGGGAATACTTGGATGTTGACAGGTAATTGAGAGGCAGATTCCAGAGGCAGACAGATGGACCTAGGTGCTCTCATCTCACTTTCTACTGACCACTTGCGAACAGTGTGATCTTGAGCAAATTGCTTACCTTCCTATGTCTCAATTTCCTCATCTATAAAATAGGAATTTGGATGGCATTGGTCCCATATCAGGGCTGTGAGTATGGACTGTTATACCTGTAAGATGCTTACATGAATTCCTGGAAAATAGAAGGTGCTTGATAAAGAGTCGCTGTTATTATCATTTTACTAGTAAGGAAACCAAGTCCCAGAGAGGTGTTAGAGGCTGCACTGGTCTTGATATCATTCTCAGGCTGATGGATTCTCTGAATAGTACTAGATTGCTCATTTGAAAAGTATTCATCAAGAGGCTGTACTTCGTGTCATTAAGAGTCCCGACCTGAAATCAGACAGCCCTAAATGCTGTCTCAAAACTTATTAATTACAAGCTATGTGACCTTGAGCTTGTTACTTAACCTTTGTGGGCCTCAGTGTTTTCACCTATGCAATAGAGATGTCAATCTCATTGGGTTGTCAAAGGGGTAACTTTAGAATAAATGTTAATACTTAACCACACATTGGAAGCATTCATAAATGTTTGTGGCTATTTGTATTTGTTAGGATTAACTTCAGTTGTATCTAACTAAATAATAGTGACTTTAAAAGCCCCCAGATTCATTTCTCTCTGTCAAAGGATTACGGAGACAGACAGTCCAAGAATAATAAGACTGGGCCACAAAGTCACCAGGGACCCAGGCTCTCCCTGTGTTTCTGCTCTGACATCTTCGGTATGTGGCTTCTATGCTCAAGATCATAGCATGACCCAGTGTGACTGCTAGAGATGGAGCTATCCTGTCCATTATCTGAACAGCCCAAGGGAGGAGGTGTGTGTGGGGATGCGGGAAACACCTCTTAGTTGAGCTGGCTCCCTTTCTCTTTCTGCAGCTTTATTGAGGTACAGGTGACACCCGTCAGCTCCTTTTAAGGGTCCATCTCTCAAGTCAGCTCTTTGCTTCAATCTCACTGGCTGGGACCTCATCACGTGGTCACATCTCTGCAAAGGAGGCTGGGAAATAGAGTCTTATGGCTGCTGGCAGTCAAATTGAGGCTCCATGACTACATATAAAGGATAAATGGACATCAGGAAGGCAAATACCAGCCTCTGCCAGATGGTTGTTATAGTTTTTATAGTTGTTCTCATATGCCAGGAACGTATCCTTTAGGAATTTTCTGTTTTTAATGCAATGTTATAAATATTGTGAGAGAGGTGCATAGTAAGGGATGTGGAGCACTTGGTGGGGAAGGGTTAACTTGATCTGAGGCGTCAGGGAAAGTTTCAGAGAAGTGATGTTCAAGGTGAGCATGATGTTTAAGTGACTTGCTAGGATTACACAAAGGGAATGGAATTCCTAGCAAAAGGCACGCCATACATAAAGTCTCATTGTTTCATGAGCCTGGTGCTCAGTTGCTTGGAATTGGGCTCGTTGGAAATTGTGCTACTGAGGGATGGGACAAACTTCCAGGGGTTATCCTGGCACATTTCTGATGCACATAGTCTCCAGGGCAGGTGGTGAGGGGTGCTGAGCCCTGCTATCCATGAAGGTTTCCTGATTCTCAATTCCGATTTCACCAGACAGCAATCTATTTGTTAAATTAAAACCAGCTGGTTATTGAAAGAAACATATTTATTGAGAATTAACTGCCGTGTGCAAAATGGGTATTTACTACCTACTTGTCAAACATCAGTGAATTTGTGTTTAATAGTCATTTTTTTCAATTAACTCACAAAAATGCATCCCATTAATTCTAAATTAAATGCATATTTGCAGAACTCTAATTCACAACATCATCAAATCACGTCTTCCCAGCCAGTTTCTGATGGTTTTGTGTTGATGAAAGAATCTCAATTGTTGTCCTTAGAGACAAACATTTTTTGTATGTATAAGCAGTTGTAACTTGGGTTAGCAGACAAGAGCCTCTCTTTTCTATTCACCTCTTTCCTGTTTTCTTCCCTTCATTCCTAAATTCTTCATGTACTACAAGCACCTGAAGGGTACCTCTAGCTGGAATGATTTTGGATGATCTAAGTTGATGGTTTAAACTTGACCTCTGTCTTTAACTTTCCAGTGATAGAAGATCTTGGAAAACTTACCAAGCAGTAGATCTCCTTTCTCTAAGGTGCAGAACAAGATCACATGGCTGGGAGTCAAAGAATCTGGGGGTTTTTGACTCCTCTTCCTGCCTCTGCATCTGTGTCTCCTTTCCCTTCCTTTTTGTTGAGGCCAAGTCTCACTACAGGCACGCACCACCATGCCCAGCTTATTTTTTTTTTTAGAGACTGGATCTCGGCTATGTTGCCCAGGCTAGTCTCGAACTCCTGGCCTCAAGCAATCTTTCCTACCTCGGCTTTCCCAAGTGGCTGGGATAATAGGTGTGGACCACTATGCCAGGCTAATTCTGAATTTCATTATGTGACCTTGGACAAGTTCTTTTCTTCCTTAGAGCATTTGTATCAGAATGAAGCTAAGCAGGTTTCTTCACTGCAGCATTTTTTTTTTTTAAAGAGAAATTGCTACGTTAATGTGTGCAGAGAACCTCCAGTTGGGAAATGGGTATAGTTTTTCTAAAGTTTCTTTGACCACAGAACATTTTTTGCTACTGGATCATCTGGTGGATGGGTGATATGAGAAATACATTTTGGTAAAGGGTAGGCAGGATGATTTCTAGGGTCATCTGGCTCTAGTATTTTAGAATTTTGTTTCTTAGTCCAGAAACTGGATCTAGCTTCCAAAGGAGGACTTGGCAATACAGGCCTCTCTGCCCGCCAGACTCTCCTACTTCTGCCCCCCACTTCTGGCCAGATTAGAGGAGATGTGAAACATTGCCTGGCCTCCTCAGAAGCCCTGCCCTTTGGAAATCTGCCAGACAAGGGTAGGAATGGAGTGATCTCTGGAGCCTGCTCTCTCCTTGCTGCATCCAGCTGCACTTAGCATTCGTCCCCTTGCCTTCCCCAGCACAGCAATTACATGCTCAGCATCCACCTCGGAAATGTGTAAGTGGTAACAAATGCCCTGAGGGTTCATTATCATCCAGCAGTGCAGACAGTACTTGCATGGGGGCATGGGGCACCTTACGTAAGGCAATGATTTCTCTCCTCGCTGGCTGAGCCATGTGGCTGCACATATGCTGAAACTGCAGTGAGAGGGGCTGCACAGCCCACTCTCCTTGGCACACCATTGCTGTGGCTGCTAGTATGGCTGCCTTTGCACAGAGCTGACTACTGCACACCCTCCATACAACTCAGCAGCAATGTGGACTCCCCACCACTGCCATAGCTGGTAGAGAAGTCTCTTCCTAGCCAAAGAGGAGACTTCACTGACAATCCATAATCAAACAGGGCAAAGCCCCTAGAAGCCCCAGAAAATGCAAGCCCCCAGGAGTCCTCACAGAGGTTTGCTGATACCCTGACTGTCCCTTTCCAGTGCAGGATCTTTTAGGTCATTAAGATAGTGGGTCTAATGTCTCAGGATGCTTTTACATTCTTAGAAATTATTGAGAATCCAAAAGACTCTGCTATATGCTGATTATTATTATTATCATTATTTTATTTTTTGAGACAGGGTCTTGCTCTGTTGCCCAGGCTGAACTGCACTGATACAATCATGGTTCACTGTAGCCTCCATTCCCTGGGCTCAAGCAGTCATCCAACCTCAGCCTCCTGAGTAGCTGGGACCCCAGGCATGTGACACCATGCCCTACTAATTTTTTATTTTTTGTGGAGATGGGGTCTCACTATGTTGTCCAGGCTGGTCTCAAGCTCCTGGGCTCAAAGTGATCCTCCCATCTTGGCATTCAAAAGTGTTGGGATTATAGGCATGAACTAACCATGCCTGGTCGATATGCTGATCATGTTCATTGGCATTTATTAAAGTAGAAATTATAACTGAGAAACGAAAAAAATTTATTAATTCATTTCAAAATAAGACAAATAAATGCCTTGTGAGTTAATATGAATACACCACTTTTTTTCTTCCATAAAAGAACTATATTTTCCAAAGCAAACAGCACGTGTGTCAAGAAGAGTGGCTTTGTTTTACACTTTTGCAAATCTTTGTAATGTCTGGCTTAGTAGAAGACAGCTAGTTTTTGTTATTTATTTCCTAGGTCATCTGTCACGATATGTTGTTTTGGTTGAAGTATATGAAGACAATCTGGTATCATACAGATATATATTTGAGAAAGGGAAGACCTCTCAGGCCCTCCTGAACAGGTCTTGGGGATGCCCAAGGGTCCCCAGGCCACACTTTGAGAACCCTGATCTAGTGTATACCTTGTGGGGAGATGATGTGGTGGGGTGGTATTGCATTTAGGTGGTCTACACAGCAGATAAGCAGTCACTTCTCAGATAACATATGCTTCTTTTGCCTGGGCTATTGCTCTAGCTTCCTAGATTGTCTTCTGAACTCTATTTTTCTTCCTTACAATTTTTTTCCTTTTGCAGTCAGGGTCTTACTTTGTTACTTAGGCTGGAGTGCAGTGGCACAATCATAGCTCATTACAGCCTGAACCTCTTTGGCTCAAGCAATCCTCCTGCCTCAGCCTCCTGAGTAGCTGGGACTACAGGTGTGCACCTTTGTGCTTGGCTAATTTTTAAAAATTGTTTTAGAGACAGGATCTCACTCTGTTGCCCAGGTTGGTCTTGAACTCCCGGCCTCAAGGGATACTCCCATCTCAGTCTCCCAAAGTATTGGGATTATAGGCATGAGCCGATGTGCCCAAGTCCTATTTGTATCCCTTTATAAGCATCCTCCACACAAAATCCAGAGTGAGCTTTTCAGAGATAAGTTGAATTGTATCACTTCATTGCCCACAAGCTTTGGATGGTTCCCATCACACTTAGACTGAGGTGCCATCTTATTGGCCTGTGTGCTCTGGTCCTTGCCTGAGCCTCCTACCTTCTTCCTCAGTTATCTCTCCCTTGCTGGCTTTGCTTTAGCCATTCTGGCCCTTTCTGTCTCTGTGAACATATGGATCAGTTCCCATTTGGGGCTCTTGCCCAGTCTGTCCCCCTGTCTGGTTACTCTTCCCCTGGACATTGGCATGGCTGGCTTATTCTTGCATTCAGATTTCAGTTTAAATGTCACCAACATGGATTCACACTTCTTACCCTCTTGTTTTCTTTATAGCCTTTGTCACTACTGCAATTGTCTTCATTATTTTGTTTACTTTTTTATGATATCTTTCCATGTGAGGAAGTAAGTTCTATTGGAGCAAGAACTTTATCTTATTTAATACTGTATTTTCAATGCCTTGTACAGCATCTGGCATGTAGTCGATGAGCAGTGAATATTTTTGAATGCATGAATGAAAAAATAACTAAGAAAAAATATTTTACTTTAAATCAGACTCAGTTTTAGATTATGACTTTGTCATTTACTAACTCTGTAAACTTGGTGAAGTTTCTTTTTATGATTTTCTTATAAGTGAAACACTGATAACAATGATCTATTGTACAGGGTTGTTGTGAGCTTAGATAACAAATGTAAAGCACTTGTCACACAAAAATCATTCTGTAATTGGCTCTGTCTTTCCTTCCTCTTCCTAACCTAGCTTGCCAGTAACATTTCTAGCTCCAGAAATGATCACATCCCTCTTTTTTTCCTGAGCTCCGACCCTTCCTAGACCCTTCTTCTAGTGGCATAGTTGAGTGGAAGCTAGGTCTCTTGACACCTAGACAAGTGCTCTCACTGCTGCCTGTTTCTGGACACAGTAAAACTCATAGCCCTGCTGGAAGCACTTGGTTGTGGGTCTTCAAACTGTGGCTCCTTGAACACCTGATGAGAATTGACTGGGATATTTGCAAAAGTGCTGGCTGCTGGCTTCTGGCCTCCCTGGAAACCTATTGAATTAAATGATTCAGAGGACAGGATCCAGAAAATGAATTTTCCAGGAGATCCTGGTGCATGCTAAAATGGGGAGAAAACGGGTATGAGAAATGAGCAGAGTACGCAAAAAGATTTTCTTTTATTCTTCCCTATCTGTTCACAGCTTTTTAAAGCCTTTTCAAATATTTATTCAGTGGCCTGACTTGTTCTCTCAGTTGGGCCCCTGAAGACACTGGCTGTCTGACCAGCTCTACCCCAGGGAGGAAGCTACTGCAGGGGCCCAGGACAGGGTGGAAGCATCCACAAGTGCTGCTCACACCCTATCTTGGGCTTGCTTTACCAAGACAAGGGGGTGCAGCAGGGTGCCTAAACAATCCATAGCAGCGGACACAGTGTGGAATCTCGGGACGGTGCATGAAAAAGCTATTTGAAAAACAATCGCAGCCACTCTTGCCAAATTCTCAGGATCCACTAGAAAAAAGGAATAGTCCTTTCCCATAATTCCATAACTCATTCCACTGAAAGCCATCAAAAATGCATCCTGAAAAGACATTTTCATTAGCAGCTCAGCTAGAAGACATACATCCTGCCCCACTCAGTTTTTCTCTCCTGATAACCAAAAACAAAGTTCTAGGAACAGAGGGATAAGCTTTCTTGGAGCAAGCTGTCATTCTCCATTTTCAGCATTTTGCCCTGGATTCTAAATGCAACTGCTTTCCCCAGGGGTAGATGGTTTGATCTGAGAGGCAAACATTCTGTTGGAACGTACCTTTTATTGACAGCAGTTAGTGTTGCCCCAGCCCTGTGAAGGTGGAAAGAGTTGTTGGAGAGTCAGATGGAACTAGAGTTGATTCCAGGCCTCTACTCATTAGCTTTGAGATCTTGGACAAATCACTTAATATCTCTGAGCTTCAGTTGCTTGAAACAAATGATAAAAAAAAAATAGACTCACAGCATAGTCAGTCACAGCACATTTGAAGTTCTCGCACATGCCCAATACCTGGCAATAGTAGTTGCTCAAGTAATACTATTTTCATATTGTGGCCAATAATGGAGTCTATCATGTTGCTTAAAGAGTAGCAGGAAGTAGAGAAATGATGTGTGTTCCTCTCCCTGGTGTAGGAGGCAGTAGAACTGGTTTTTGACTTAGCCTTGTCTTAGAACCACCAAGGTGTGACCTCGGTGATGCCACTCTCCCTCTCTGAGTCTGTCTCTTCTCCCAGAAAGTGAAGGAGCTGCAGTAGCTAATCTTGAAAGTTCTTCTTTCTAACTTCAGACTTTAGGGTTTCAACACTGATAGCCCAGACCTAGTTGATAGCCCCGACCTGGTTCTCCTCCTGGAAGTCTCTGGTTCTGCTGGCTCTGTGAATATCTTCCAGGGAGATCAGTGGGCTCCTCTGTGAAACAGAGACATCAACATCCTTGCTGCTTTGCTTGGGGTTGTGGTGAAGCTTTAAAGGTACAGCAGCTTTAGGGAAGACTCTAAAAAATGAAGAAGCACTATGTAAGTGACACAGGATGGTTGCTTTTGTCTCTTGTGCCTGGGCTTTTTCTTCCCAGAGCCGAGTACTGGGTGGGGTACTGGAGGCTAGAAGGCGAGCCTGCTGTGAGGGCTGCACACAGACCCTGTCACCTGGGTGTTCAGGCTGCGAATGGCTCTGCTCTGCTCTTCTCTTGGGGCTACTACAAAGAAGTAGTGACAGGCAGGAGGAACAAGGAGAAGAGGGACAAGAAACAAGAAGAAGTTTCAAGACGGGATTAGAACAAAGGCGGTAAGAGGAGAAGTGGGGAGGAGGAGACTAACAGGAGCTAAGGAAGAGGAGACGAAAAATGATTCTCCTTACTCTCTCTTAATTTTGCCCAGGCATCAGCAAGACCATCACCAGCAGATCGGAACACCTCACTATGACCTCTTAGCTTGATTTAAAAAATACTTCCTAGCCAAACTGTGGTGCCTAAATCTATCGCAAATGTCAGCAGCCAGGCCTGAAGCCAGAGCTGTGATCTCCCTCGTGTCAATAAATCCTTGAAGTTCCTTCTCCCTTGGAAGCTGGGGTTTCTTCTGATGCCACTGCTTTCTACCCCAGGCTGCCCTTTCATGAGTAATTTCTTTTAACCCGAGGATCACAGCTGTGAGCCATAATGAAAAGATTTCTTCTGGACTGACACTGTGGAGAAGCCGCTGTGCCAGCAGAAGAAAGCTAGGAAAAAATACAGAGAAATCCAATGGCCGACCCATGGCCAGGTAGAGGCAGAGCCGCGGACTGGGGAGGCCTGGCTGTCGTGCGCGCCACTGCTCCAAACAGAGGGATCTTGCAGGTGGTCCAGGAGACACATAGTCTTAGGTCAGTGCTGTTTTATGTCTGCTGGGACTGCAGAGATGCCAGGGACAAGAGGAGCTGCCTTGAAACAAGGAGAGGCAGTAGAAAGTACTGTCACCTGTTCCTGCCAGTTCTTGTTTCTCAGAGTCCCTGCCTTCCACCCCTAAATGGAGGAAATAATACTGAAGTTCATCTCGGTTATTGACACTTGAGATTTGTTTTTGTTTTTTTCTGAGATGGAGTCTCACTCTGTCACCCAGGCTGGAATCCGGTGGCAGGATCTCGGCTCTCTGCAACTTCCACCTCCTGGGTTCAAGCAATTCTGCTGCCTCAGCCTCCTGACTAGCTGGGATTACAGGCATCTGCCACCACACCTGGCTAATTTTTTGTATTATCAGTAGAGACAGGGTTTCACCATGCTGGCCAGGCTGGTCTCAAATGCCTGACCTCAGTTTATCCACCTGTCTAGGCTTCCTAAAGTGCTGAGATTACAGGCATGGACCACCGCACCCAGCTGAGATTTCTATTTTTTATAGGAAAAAGTTGTGCATTCAGATGTTTGCAGGAAGCTCTATCCATGGCCTTGGGACCTCAGGAGAAGAGAAGCCATGTAGATTTTCAGCCTTGAGCAGCACAGTTCAGACATGGAGGAGAGGACTCTGTGCTGTCTGCTCGGCCTCTGTCCACACTCACATCAGGGATAGAAAATGGAGGCAGGCTCTGCATGGGAGCTTTGAACATTCCTCATCTCATCTTGCGCCCGAGTGGCATAGCTGTGAGGTCGTGAACCTCTGGCACTATCCCTTGTTTGGACAAAGTGTGTGCTACGTGGAGAGGGAGAGAAGACGGGCGTACAAATTCAGCTTGGAATGAACATTTCACTTTGGGTGGTGGGGCCAAAATGTGTGACAGCACATTGGAAGTTCCTGCACATGGTCAATGCCTGGCATTAGCAGTTGCTCAAGTAATGCTATTTTCATACTGTTGGCCAATAGTGAAGTCTCCCATGTTGCTTAAACAGTAATAGGAAATAGAAAAATTCCTCTTGGCACTTGGGTTTGCATGGTGTAGATGTGTGTGGGCATGTGTGTGCACACACGTGCCTAGAAACCCTCCTTTTTCAACATGGCAGGACTTCATTATACCGCAGCTTCATTAGTCCTTCTCCATTCTGGAGACTCGAGCTGACCTGGTTTCAGCTTCTCAGAGTCCCTGCCTTCCACCCCCAAATGGAGGGAATAATACCAGAGTTCATCTCTTATTTACACTTGATATTTCTATTTTTTATAAGAGCCTGTCAATCCAAGTTGGATTAATATCCTTTGAGTATGTTTTGGGGCACGTCTCACCAACACAGATGAAAATTTACTTTGGTTCTACAGTTGAACGTCCCCCAGGGATGCTGTTTGCACGTTATTTAGGCAGCTCTGTACTTCTTGATGTAATAACATGTTCCTAGAAAGTTGTATAAAACTAGAATTTTGGTAAAATAGGATCATATTTTAATGTAATGGAAGTGTTTGTTGCTCATGGGAATTCTATGATGAATCATTTTACGAAATAGAGAGTTCTTTTTAAAAAACACCAATAGCCATTCTCAATTTAACTTTTTGTTCTTCCGTGTGGTTTTCCGCAAACCATATTTTCTGGAATCGAGCTCTTCCTGTAAATGCTAATGGCCAGCTTCAACTTGTTCCTAAACGGCTAAGGTAGAGTAGTGACAAATTAGTCACTAGCTGACCTCACTCCAGGTGTGTGCTACCTAAGACAGAGCCCTGGACAGAGATTTCGGGCACCTCTTCTAAGTCTCTCCTTGTAACTGCCATGAATTCGCAGTGTGGCCCTGAAAAAAGTCGCTAGCTACTGTTCTGTCTTCTGAATAAAAAACTCGGGGTTAGAATGTGTATCATATAGAAACTATTTTGTATATCATTTTACTAACTCTGAATGCTATGTGTTTCCTTGCTTGTATGGGTTGGGAGAAATAAGAGATGCTCACACATCCAAACTCGGAGGGAATCTCTTCTTTATATTCTCTTCTTTCTGTCACAGAGCATAAGCAGATATTAATAGACTGCGAGTGTCAGGGATGAGGGATGGTCCCCTCTCACTTCGGAGTTCAACCCAGCTTAGGGTGCCATTAGCTTCCTGCTGGCACTTGGCTTTGCACGGCAGGTATGCGTGTACATGTGCATGCACACGTGTGCCTAGAAACCCTTCTTTCCCCGTCACAGTAGCACTTTGTTATACCACAGCTTCCTTAGCAGGATGTTAGGATTCTGGGTCGAAGGTTCTCCTTCAAAATCATCCTCTTAATTTGCAGAAGCAGCAGCAGGGAGACTCTTAAGATGCCGAAAACTAACAGAAGCTGAAGTGATGAAACAGAGGTGACAGGAGCTGGGAGAGTGATGGGGAGGAACACACACTTCATTCTACCCAGAGGTCCAGCCTCATCAGGGGATTCTTGCTGTAAAAGGTTTGAGCACCTGGTATTTATCTGAAGCACTGTGGATTTATTGAGTGTTTCTAGAAAATAAGAAGAAAAGGCTCAGTTGCACTAGTGAAACCAGCGTGGTGGAGAGAAATGAAGCCTTTCTGGCAGAGGGAGTGAAGAAGAGCCATGAGATGGCAGAGGATGGTGGGAAGGCTGGGAGGAGCGGCTTCCCAAGAAAAGGGACCTAAAGGGAAGGAGGTGGGAGGAAGAAGAGGTGAAGAAGGAATTGAAGGAAAGGGGAGGAAGAGGAGCAGGGATTGGACAGGATCACAGTTGAAGGGAAGCAACATTACACAGGCTGGAGGAACTGAGATGGAAGACTCAGGAATGAGTGGAGGAAGAGGCCTCGCCAGCCTTCTGAGTCATCAATGGCTGAAGTGGACACAAGAAAGAGCCCACCAGTCCAAGAGGACAGGTGTTTCCTTCATCTTATCAACAATACCAGTGAGATGAGACATGGTTTTGGGGGGTGTAAACACTTGCCGATCTTCCCCGTGGCTTTCTCCAGGCAGTTACGCTGGGGTGAGGTATGCTCCTGCAACTGTACCTACGCGTCAGCATCTGTAGGTGCGTGCATTTCATAGCAATGGTTTCATTTGCACCAATATCAGCGTGTCCTGGAAGGGCCAAGAATTGGGAGGGAAATGACTCACTGCACCTCATCAACTTCAAGCTCTGGTGCCTTCTACTAACGGTGGAACTTTTGTTTTAGCAGAAGGTGGAAGAAATATGTTTTAAAACTTTTAGGTTCAAGGGTACATGTGAAAGTTCGTTACATAGGCAAACTCATGTCATGCAGGTTTGTTGTACAAATTGCATCATCCAGGTATTAAGCCCAGTACCCAGTAGTTATCTTTTCTGCTCCTCTCCCTCCTCCCACCTTTCACCCTCAAGTAGACACCAGTGTCTGTCATTTCCTTCTTTTTGTTCCTGAGTTCTCATTATTTAGCTCCCACTTATAAACGAGAACATGCGGTGTTTGGTTTTCTGTTCCTACCTTAGTTTGCTAAGGATAATAGCCTCCAGCTCCATCCATGTTCCTGCAAAAGACATGATTTTGTAAGAGAAAATAAGAAGAGATAACATCTTGTCTGCCACAGCTGAGAGTCCCAAGTTCTGTTTCCTTCCCCACTTGTTGGAAATAGCCAAAGGCTCCTAGGAAAAGAAGGGCTAGGGCAAGAAGCAAAAAAAAAAGAAAAAAAAAAAAAAAAAAAGAAAAAAAAAAGGTATCTGTAGGAGAGATTTTGAAGGCTGTTTGGGGACTTCAGGACAAAATGAAACAGGAAGCAAGAAAGAGGTGAACTTTGTCCATTTCCTCCCTTAACTTGGGACTCAGCTGTGACAGCGATGAGGCTTTTAGGTGTTTTATCTGTGAGTGGCCTCTCTCCAAGAGGAGGAAGGATATGGGAGGTGCTCTTTGGAGACTGTGCCTGACACAGAGGTTTGTGAATAAAGATAAATCTGCATCTGGGGCTCCCGGAAATTTTTGAGGATAGGTTTAAAATTTCCATAAAGGGAGAAGAACAGGAACTACAAATTACTGATTTATTGTTACTTTATTTCTATCTGCAAGTCGATGAGACCTTGGTGACATTTAAACTACTCATTCACTAACAAACTATTAGAGATTCATGAGTTGTGACTTTTGATTGCTCTTTTATGCCCACCCCCCACTCCCCCCACCCCAAAGATAGTTTTTTGACTAAGGACTATTTTATGCCTTTGTTATGGGCTGTTAGTCAATGAATGCTGCTCATATTCCAGGCAAGTATTCAGGCATCCACATCTCACACATCACCACAGGAGGCAGCCCTGAAAAATATTTTCATGCCCTGACATCTCTGATTGAGGCCAAAGATCTCAATTAAGGAAAAAGATAATTAGAAGAAAATGTACACCAAGGCATCGCCAATGAATTGGTGAATTCTCCAAAGCTGTGGACATTAGGCAGGTACTGTTGGAAGTTTAACACAAGTAGTCATAGATGTGAATCCATCCCTCCATATATATTTACTAAATATTTACTGTATCCAACACTGTGCTAGGCTCTACTGAAGAGCAAACAAAATATGAAATATTGTCCTTGATCTCAAAATTTGCTAATGTAACTTCATTTTGTAAAGAAGAGTCTAAAAAAATAACCCATTTATGGTACTGTAGATTCTCTGACACCTATTATGTAAGTAATATTTCTTTTTGTTTCATGAGAATGATATGGTATCAACAAACCCTAACTATTGTCTCCAAGTTGATCTCATTAAGATTCATAGAGTCCTTTCTAGAATATATTATATATAATGAAACAAGGAGAAAGAATATGTAAAGTTTGCAAAATTCCTGGGAGAAATCTCTCTCTGTCCACATTATTCTTACTTCCTGCTTAGTGTTTGTATTAGAGAATAAACACAATTTTGTGCCCCAAACAGGGTAAGAGACTTGGTGGTTGGTTGTTGCCACTGGCCTCTGGCTTTTGTCCAGAGAAGATGGGAATGGGGGTCCAGTTACCCAACCCCTTCAGAACAGATGGTCTCTCATGCCCAGGGACCTTGGTTATGGAGTGTGAACAGGATTCTCCTAAATGTTTCAACTTCAGAAGACCTGATTGAAAGTCATCTCAATTAAGCAAGGACTCAGAGCAGTGCAAATATTATTTGAATGTTGGTTAACTTTTCTTCAAATGGAAATGAATGAGCAGTAAAGTCACTTTGATGAATCTTACACAAAGCCTCTGTCCCAGAGTTGTGAAACTTTACCTGATGGTCATAAAGAATCACAGTAAGTCCTCTGCCAGTCTGCGTTGGGTTGGGGTGGGTGGGTGAAGGGTCCTTTCAAATTTTGTAGATTCCAGTACATTGCATCTACAGGATATGTGTTTAAATGTTGGGTAATTGACCCACATAACTCCCCACCCTCCTGATTCATGGTTAGAATGTGTGTGCATTGGGGATTCTGCATACATTTTCATCACGTATCTACTTTTCTGGTTTTTAAGTAGTATCTTCTCTTTTGTTTTATGCCAACAGTGTTCATGAATAGTGAATGTAGGAAAGCATTATCATTGCTATGTTTTATTTTCACACTCTATCTCTGTATCAGGCTATACTTTCAATGTACTAACAATTTTCACGGAGGCACAAAGTTCTAATTAAGCTCACACATGATTATTTTCCAGCAAACAGAGCCTAATTGATGAAATTGCTAATTGTACTTCCAGGTGGAATCAGCAGCCAGTAGTGCATCATTAGTATGCAATATGGCATGGGCTGTTACATGGTGTGATACCAGATTATATATTTACTATGAACATATGTATTGTTCTTTAATGACATCTATTCGTTCATTCAAAAAATATTTATTGAACACGGACTCTGTGCCAGTTATTAGAGTAATAATAGCTGCTGTGGCAAATGAGTTTCCTTATCTAAGAAAAATCAAAGTTAATTATTTTTTTCTCCCCATAAAGGTCTAAAATGTTCTGCCATGTGCCTTCTGTGTCATGATTCAGGGACCCACGCTCCTTCCATCTTGTGGCTCCCCCATCCGCTAGGTTCTCAGACTCTTTCATTTCCAACTGGTGGTTGTTGAAAGAGAGAGTGATGAAGGCATACCCCACTTACATCTTTACCACTTTCACCTAGAAGTGTCACATATCACTATTATTGATGTTTCATTAGCAAGAATTGTCCTGCAACACACCTGGAGGAAGGGGGCTGGGAAATGCTGTCCCTGGCTGTGCACTTACAGTATCATATCTATTTTCTGATACTCTCTGCGGGATAGCTGGCTATCTGTGCCACAGCTGGCCATGTCTGCCACGGTTAGACATCATTTCAGGCTCTAGGGAAATAGCAGTGAAGAGAAACAGACAAAAATATCTGGCCTCATGGAGCATAAATTCTTGAATTAAAATTCTTAAATTATTCATGGGATGAGACAGACAATAGCTAGGCTAAATCAGTATGTTGCAAAGCAGTGAGAGCTGCTAAAACTAAGCAGGAAAAGGGGTAGAAAGCATGAGCTAGAAGGGTGTGAGATGAGATAGTGTGGTCATAGAAAGCCATACTTTCTATAAGCATGAGAGAAAAACTAAAGCAGGAAAAGGGGTGGAAAGCGTGAGAGAAGGGTTTGAGATGAGATAGTGTGGTCATAGGAAGCATCTTGAAAGAAATGATATTTTAAGTAAAGAACCAGAGAGCATAAGGGGTCCAACCAGATGACTATCTAAAGCAAAAACCTTCCAGATAGAGGGAATAGGAGGTAAAAGGACCCCGAAGCTGGTGAAGATAATAGGAGCGAGAATAATAGAAGGTGAGATCAGAGAGGTAATCGTCAGGCCAGACTGTGTTGGGCCATTTAGGTAAAAGTAAAAATCTTGGCTTTTTTTTTTTTGTAACTAATTTTATTGAGCTATGATTTTCATAAAATAAAATATACCCATTTGATAGGTTTTAAAAAATGTGCACATGAAGACATTCATGTAATCTCCACTATAATAAAAATAAAGAACATTTTTATCATCCTCTAAAAGTATCCCTATTTATAGTTCATCCCTGGCCCCAAGCAATCACTGATATGCCTTCTGTCATCACAGATTAGTCCTTTTTCTAGGATTTCATATAAATGGAAAGGAACAGTATGTACTCTTCTGTGTCTGTATTCTGTCACTCAATGTAATGCTTTTGAGATTCATTCATATTGTTGTCAGTATCACTACTTTATTTCTATTTACTGTCATTATGTGAATTCTATTATGTGGCTATACTGTAATTGATTTAATCTTTCACCTTCTGAGAGGCATTTGAGTTGTTGATAGTTTGGGGCTACTATGAATAAATCTGCTATGAACATAATGTGCAATTATTCTTTTTTGTGGACATGTATTTTCATTTTTCTTGCATCTAGGAGTGGAATTGCTGGAAACCATAGGGTAAGTATTCGCTTAACTTTAAAGAAACTCACTGTTTTCTGCAGCAGTCATGGCTTTTCACACGTCCACCAGCAATGTATGTGAGTTTCAGTTGTTCCATATCCTCACCAACTCTTGTTGTTGGCAGTCTTTTAAATTTAAGCCATATGAGGGGGTGTGTAGTAATATACTATTGTAGTCTTAGTTTGCATTAATCTAATGACCGAGAATGTTGAACACCATTTCATGTGCTTTTGATCATTTATACAACTTCTTTTGTTAAGTGTTCAAATCTTTTGCTTGTTAAAATAATTTTTTATCCTATTAAGTTGAAATAATGTTAAAATATTTTCTGGATATAAGTCCTTTGTCAGATATATGCAGTCCATGAATATTTTCTCATAGCTTATGGCTTGCCTTTTCTCTTTCCTAATAGCATCTTTCAAAGAGTATGTGTTCTTAGTTTTGATGAAGTAAAATGTATTTAATTTTTTGCATAGTTAATGCTTTTTGTGTTCTTTGCTTAGATTTTAAAGATTTTCAAATTCTAAAGATTTCCTTTTGTTTTCTTCTAGAATTTAATTTTTAACTTTTTTTTAGTTTTAGATTTAACCTTTAGGTTTATTATCTATTTCAACTTAATTTTGGCATACAGTATGAATTGAAGATTAAAATTTATTTTTTTACAATGCAGTTATATAGTTGTTTTAGCACACTATATCAAAAGAAATATTTTTTCCTTTTTGAATTACTACGGCAGCTTTCTTGGAAATCAATTTACCTTGTGGTAAATATGGTAAATTTGTAACTCTGTTTCTGGACTCACTGTTCTGTTCTACTCATCTATAAAGTAATTTTTCACCTGTACCACATTGTCTTGATTACTCTTGCTTTATTGTAAGTCCTGAAATCAAATAGTTTAAGCTTTTCAATTCTACTCCCTTTTTTGAAAATTGATTTACTATTTGGTTCTTTGGAGGTTGTTAATTTCTTTTTTTTTTTTTCTTTTTCTTTTTTTCTTTTTCTTCTTTTTTTTTTTTTTTAAAGACAGAGTCTCGCTCTGTCGTCCAGGCTGGAGTGCAGTGGCGTGATCTCGGCTCACTGCAGGCTCTGCCTCCCGGGTTCACGCCGTTCTCCTGCCTCAGCCTCCCAAGTAGCTGGGACTACAGGTGACGGCTAATTTTGTGTATTTTTAGTAGAAACGGGGTTTCACCGTATTAGCCAGGATGGTTTCAATCTCCTGACCTCGTGATCCACCCGCCTTAGTCTCCCAAGTGCTGGGATTACAGGCGTGAGCCACCGCGCCCGGCCTGGAGGTAGTTAATTTGTACCAAGAAGTCTTCTCAGCTTTTAACAGAAGTTGCATTGAATACGTAGATCATCTTGGGGAAAAATTAACATTTTAACAATATAGATCTTTCCAACTGTGAGTGGTATACTCTCTATTTATTTAAGCCTTCTAAATTTCTCCCAGCAATGCTTTGTAGTTTTTAGTGTATAAGTCTTGTATACATTTCGTTAAATTTATACCTATGCATGTCATATTTTTTGGAGCTACTATAAATAGTATTTTTTAAAATTTTATTTTCTAATTGTTCATTGCTGTCATATAGAAAAAATCTAATTTTTGAATATTGCTTCTGTATATTGCACTCTTGCTCAATTCACTTCTTAGTGCAATTAGCTTTGTTTGAATTGGGCCTTATACAACATAAGAAGTATTTTGGCTTCTATGCTGATGAATCATATGGGGATATGAGAGCACAAATTTTTGGATCTTAGTTTTTGAACATGTTAAAGGTAAACATGTAAGGCTGCCAGTTACATGCATCTGGAAATCAGAGAGGGGTCATGGATGAATATGTGCATTTGAAATCACTAGCTTAGCAATGGTAGTTAAGTCATAAAACTTATTCAGATAATCAATATTTAGGAGTTAATGATGAGGAATCAGCAAACCAGTTTGAAAAGGAACAGTCAGAGAGGTATGGGGAAAACCAGATGAGTGTGATACCCTGAAAACCAAAAGAAGACAATGTTTTGAGTAGATTGCTTTGGGAGGACGAGGTGGGCAGATCACCTGAGGTAAGGAGTTCGAGACCAGCCTGGCCAACATGGTGAAACCCTGTCTCTACTAAAAATACAAAAAAAAAAAAAAAAAAAAAAAAAAAAAAAAAAAAAAATTAGCCAGGCATGGTGGCGCATGCCTGTAATCCCAGCTCTACTTGGGAGGCTGAGGCGGCAGAAGAGCTTGAACCTGGGAGGCAGAGGTTGCAGCGAGCCAAGATCGCACCACTGCACTCCAGCCTGGGCGACACAGTGAGACTCCATCTCAATAAATAAATAACAATGAAAATAAGTAGATTGGTCTACTGTATCAAATATTGCTTATAGATCAAGGAAGATGAAGGCTGAGCTAGACCCTTGGAGTAGTAGATGTCACCTGTGACCTTGACAAGCAGCTTTGGTGGAGTGCTGGAAGTAAGAGACTGCTTGGAGTAAGTTGAGAAGAGAAATTGGAGACAGTGGGTACAAAGAACTCTCCCACGGATTTTACTCAAAGGAGAGAAATGGAATGAAAAATGGAGGTAAGTGGAGTCAAGAGAGGGTTTGTGTGTGTGTGTGTGTGTGTGTGTGTGTGTGTGTGTTGTTTCGGTTTTTGGTAAGAGAAAAACACAGCAGATCTTTAGGTTAGTTTGGATGATGTTGAATGACCCAGGCTGATAGGGGAGAGTGGGAGGAGAGTTGCTGGACAAAGGTTTTGAATAGGTGGGAGAGGTTGGGATCTAGGTGACAGGAAAGGCACAGATGGCTCATCCACAGGGACTGGAGAGAAGGGAGGGTAGGTATATGCAGATGGATGTATAGATGGGTGGCAGGAACTCGTAAACATTCTCTTCTTATTGCTTTCATTTTCCCATTGAATTGTTAGGTTGGTTCGTTGTTGTAAAACATTTAGAACAGTGCCTGGCCTACAGTCAGTGTGATGTAATTCTTTGTTAATTAGGTGCTTTTTCTGGTTTCCCAGAATCCGATCATAGGATGATGACTGGATACAGATTTTCACCTTTAATGCTTGAGTTTATAGGCTTTGAGCTACAACCAACACCCAGGGTTTGGATTATTGCTTGGTGTTACCTGTGAAGAACTGTGATCTTGTTGGGTAACTGCTGCATGTGGATCTCTGTTCTAGAGTGCAGATAGTGTAAATAGTCTATAAATAGTGTAGACAGGAAATAAATAGTGTAGTAGCCTTCCTTTCTACAAGGCTTCTACACTATTTATTCATGGAATGATAGAAGCACTTCCTCTTCTCCAAATGATGAAGGCCTAGAGGCATGGGCCTGTTGTTTTGTGGTCAAGTGCATGGACAGGCTTATTAGTATTATGAATAGGTAATCTAAGCTAATATATATACACTCAGCATTTACCATGTAAAGCATGTTATGCTAAGTGCTTTCTGTTATTTTCTTTAGCACACTCAACAGGCTTGTGTGCTTGTGTGGTCTTATAAAAATTATTTATTTGTGGAAACTCAACTCAACCTGCACCAAGCCGCTCGATAAAATTAGATACCAGGTTTTTGTTCTCTGATTGTGCCCTTCTGCTCCACCCGCTCACACTGCCTCCATTGTCAGCTATCACTGGGCCGTGGACAGGAACACTGGGCTATCAGGTGACACCGGCTCTTGTGCCAGGACTACCAGCCACAGGCTGATTGAACTTGGGAAGTGACTCACCTCTTGGGGGATTTTTTCATCTGCATTCTCTGAACTCAGATGATCCATACCATTTCTTCCAGCTGTAACATTCTGAGATTTTAATATTTCCATGGCTATCATGTTCACTCCCCACATTTTTTAAGTATCTAGGTCAGGGCCTCCCTAGGTGAAAGGGTAGTTACAGGTTTAATCAGGGCAGATCCTGAGGCAGCTCCGGACAGCGTGAAGCCACACTTACTGCTTTCTCTCTGTGCCTTTCCCGCGGGTTACCAGCAGAATTAAATAGCTGACACTCCCCCAGCCTGGGCTCCAGGAAAAGCCACGAGACAGCCTTCTAGGTCAAGACACAGGCTCCTCTGGCTCCTAGAACACTTGTCCAATGGCCTGACGGGCTAGTTTTAGTGCCTGGTATTTATTATCTTTGTGGAACCTTGGCCAGGAGCCTGGAGCCTGGATGTGCGGGGTTGAGTGATTAGACATGGGACTCTCATACATCTAACTTTAAAAAATCTCAATTACATCAGAAAAAGGGTCCAGGGTAACAGATGGGGTCCAGGGGACGATCGTGTAAATAACAAACAAGTGCACTTGCCATGATGCATGGCTGGTCCCAGGGAGCAGGAGGAGCTGGCGTTGGTGTCTGGGCATGCTCCCCAGCTGGGCATCCAGAGGTGGAACATCCAGCAGGTGGCAGTGCTCACAAACGGCACAGCCCGCAATGCCACCTGCAGGGTCCTGGGGGGTGTGGGCTCTGGGTGAGGGGGTTGGGGGTGGCGGTGGTGGGGTGTTCTGCGATTTCACAGGGGCTGGCCAGAGAAGCGTTTTATGAAGCAGGTAGGTGGAGTCAGGAAATGAGTACACGTCCAGAATCTTGCAGATGCAGAGACAGAGTGGAGAAGGTACAGACCAGGGCAGTTAAGTTTGATTTGGCAGTGACCCCTTGGATGGTACACTGTACCCCTGGAAACATAATTCAATGACAGAGGACACCTTTTCATTGAAAGGGAGATGGAGAGATCTTTAATCCAAACAGCATTTTTGCAGATTAAGAATCGGAGGCCCTTAGGGAAGAGGCTGCCCAGCTTGGTTGGTAGCTGGCCCTGATCTAGACTCCACAAATGCCTGGATCCCTGGGTTCTTCTTCGTTCCTGCTTCACTCAGCTCAGCTTCCTGTAGGGACCAGCTATGTTTGTGAACAAGAATTTGGTCCCTTGCTTCTGTGGGTGTCCCTGGGATCTGACAATATGACAAACAATTTGGGGCTATATGGACCTCCTTGAAGAGTACAAGGCTCCGTAGCCTGTGTTTGTCTGGAACGCCATGGCCAGAGAACCATCCTATCCTTTTCTCATGTGCACACAATGCACACACATGACACACATGCTTTGCTTTCCTCTCCTTGACGGTGTCTTTTCTTTCTGCATGCTCGTCGTCGTCACTCATGGTGAAGAGTGCTTGTTGAATGGTTCTCTGGCCATTAGGCTGCAGGCAAAGACATACAGGCCATCGAGGTCCAGTGGCATGAGGAGCCGTGGGGCCCCATCAAAGGGCACTGCTTCTGCAATGTAATGGCCAAGGCTGGAGTCTCTGCTCTGCCACTTCTGGACTCGGGACCTAGAATCAGTCACTTAACTTATCTGAGCCACCTTCGTAGGATGGAGCTAGAATTTAGAAGCAACCAAGTGGCATATTGAATGTGAAGGGGCTTTACATAACCCATAAAGTGCAATGCAAATGTGAAACATTCTGATTCTAATCTGAAGTCAGGGGAAGTTGTTGTTGGCTGGATTTAGGGATGCAAGGGTATGTGAAATTGGCTTACGGTGGGGCCTCAGAGGATGGGGGCTTGGTGGGAAGAGGAGGTAAAGAGTCAAGAATAAAGACGAGACTCTGTACTCAACACAGCATGTGGAAGGGTTGGGCAGGAACCAGCCTGGGAGCAGGAGGAGTTCCAGGTGGGATAGGAATAAAGGTTTGTCAGTGGGCATGCAGAAGATGGGTATGAGGAGCTTGGGTTTGCTTCATGAAATGGGGAGTCACTTGGATAGTCTTGAATGGAGTGATATGACAAACAGCGCTTTGTGTGATCTACTAGGTGGGTAGCTAAAAGAATAGATTTATTCAAAGTTAAATATTGAGTGCCTAACACTGTGGTAGATGCTAGGTGCATAATGGTCAGTGAAACTGGATAAGGTTCCTAATTCATGACACCTAGAGTCTAGTGATGAACTGAAGACGTGGGGCTGCTGGAGAATAGGGACGGTGGTTTCTAGGGTCTATAGGATCCATGCATGAGGTTCCATTCATACTCAAGACTGATCACCAAGGCCAGGTGCAGTGGCTTACACCTTAATCCTAGCACTTTGGGAGGCTAAGGTGGGAAGATTGCTTGAGGCCAGGAGTTTGAGACCAGCCTCAGCAGCATAGCAAGATTCCATCTCTAAAAAGAAAATAACAATAAGTAAATGAGCTGGACACGGTGGTGTGCACCTGTGGTCCCAGCTACTTGAGAGGCTGAGGCAGAAGAATCACTTGAGCCCAGGAGTTGACTGTTACGGGGAGCTATGATTGTGACACTGCACTCCAGCCTGGGTGACAGAGTGAGACTCTGTCTCTTAAAAAAGAAAAGATTAATCCCCAAGAGAAGGGTGGTGGGCATCTTGTAATGGGGCATTTTCCAAGAAGATGTATATCCCAACCACGATTGTTAAAGGTATCATCGCTGATATCAGAGCAGACCCAATCGAATTGTGAAGCCTGAGATATCCATGAAAAGCCTGCAACAGATTCCAGGGCAAGCCAGATCTCAAAGGAATGGTTTGCAGTTGCTTTTAGTTCTGCATGTGTTACCTCTTGATGTCCCAATATATTAGACATGGACTTTACCTCTAGAAGTCATCCTTTTAGGGAGCATTGGCTTTATCTCTCTATTCCTGCTAATGATTTATTTCAGTTTGTGCCAGTGCACAGTTTTTGAGCATCTCCTTTGTACAGGTTAGAGTCATTTATCTCAGCTCTTGGACACTGGGGGATATGGCAGAATGTGCTATATGAGTGGCAGAAATAAAAGGCCACCATCCAGGAGAGAAAAGCAGACCATGTGTGAGCATTGTGTGTGCATTGTGTGCATATGAGACAAGGATGGGATGGTTCTCTGGCTGTGGAACTGCAGGCAAAGACAGACCATGGGGCCTTATACTCTTTAAGGAGGTTCATAGAGCCCCAAATTGCTTGTCAGGTTGTGAGATCTCAGGGACATCCACAAGGGCAAGGGGTCAAATTCTTGTTCACAAGCATAGCCGGTCACTACAGGTAGCTGAGCTGAGTGTAGCAGGAATGGAGAAGGAGCCAGGGAACCAGGGGTCTGGGGACACTAGATCAGGGTCTGCTACCAAGCAAGCTGGGCAGCCTCTTCCCCAGGGGCCTCTGTTTGTTAATCTGCAAAAATGCTGTTTGAATTAAAGATCTCTCCATCTCCCTTTACCAAATATTCAATTTCCTCTTCTTTCCCAAATAGCAGGATCCTGGTTTTTAGGTGAGCACATTTCCAGGAGGAATAGCTAGGGTGCTCAAAGAATGCTGTTCTAAGCCTTTCTGGCAGCTAGGTGTAGTTACACAGCTAAGTTCTGGTAAAAGAGATGCAAACAGGTGTTGTGTGAGATTCTGGAATAACTTTTTCTTTCTTTCTCCATTCTGATGCTTTTAACATGGCCCCTGGGCAGCCCTCCATAATCAGAGCCAGGGATGCTGGAAAGATCCTAGGTCTCTCATAACCACAGGGCATCCATATAAGACCAAACTTCCTATCTCTCGGGCCCTTTTCCTGGAGAAAGACATAAATTTCTATCTCATTTCTAGTGCCACCATCCAGGCACTGTGAAACCTAATCCTAACGGACACATTGGGATACAAGGTCCTTTTCTTTCTTTGAGTCCAAAATTCACCCTCTGATCCTACGTTGAACATCTCTGAACCGAGTCTTGACAGCTGTCCTAGGTCCACAATTATTCTTTACCTCCTCTGGGCACACAGCCTCTGAAATACCTATGGTATTTCTTAAAGGCTTTTGGTTGGGTTTAGAGATGAAGACACAGGCACAAAGCATATGTGACAATGATTAGCACAGGGTCGGTTGTGTAATGGCTGCTGAAGGAATAAACATTACCAGAGCCTGGTTTGAAGATTTCTGTCCACTTCCAACCCCTCATGGGTGTGTGCTGACACATCTCATCACTTCGATTGTCAATCCCCATCCCTCTTTCTGTTGAATCAATGACTTCAGGAATTTCCACTTTTATTTATTTATTTTTTTTACAGTTCCCTCTCTATAGCTTTATTTCTGGGAAAACGGGTCCCGCAAAGCCCCAGCATCCTAGGCGAGTCCTCCAAGTACACAGCTCCTCTGGTTTCTCAGTACAAAACATGGATTGTGCATAACAGTAGTTCAAAAATTCCTGCAAATACTCTGTCTTCTGCCAGATTGATTCTTGAGCCTATGTGATTTTATGAGAGGGTGTTGCTGCCAAAACTCTGTTATCTCTTTTTCCAGTAGTGTGACATGTAATCCATGATGGTTTATGGATGGGAGTCTGCCTCTTCTTTGCCTCCTGGATGCCTTGTGCATTTTTACAGAGGCCTGATGGTCACAGTGGTTAATGCAATAGGGGGCACCATGGACACAGAGCAGGCTGGCAGAGGAGCCATTTGCAGGGTGTGAACTATTTGGCATCTTCTATATCACACAGCCCAGGGAGAGGCACCCTTAACACAGGACTAGGTCTCCCCCTCATTACAAATAGAAGCAAGAGGGCACTTTCTATGTGGCATTGACTTTCAACAACAGTATCTGGTTTCAGAAACCTATTCAAAAGGTAAGTAAGTACGAGGATTCACTCCATCCAGATGGAATCAGAAGTAAAAAGGTCATTAGTCCTCTACTTTTTAAAAATGTGCATTTTAAAAAACCAATGCTATATGCAAGTACTGGTTTTATAAAAAGAAACATCACATAAATTGATAAAGTGTGGTATGTGCACATAATGAAAGGTAATTCAGCCTTAAAAAAGAAGAAAGTCCTGCCATTTACAACAATCTGGATGAACCTAGAAGACGTTACGGTAATCGAAATAAGCCAGTCACAGAAGGACAGATATTGCATGATTCCACGTATATGAGGTATCTGGAATAGTTAAACTCAGAAGCAGAGAATAGAATGGTGTTTGCCAGGGACTGGGGAGGGCATGGAAAGGGAAATTGTTACTGTATGTGTATAAAGTTTTAGTTTTGCAAGATGAATAAGTTTTAGAGATGTGTGCACAACACAGTGCCTATAGTTAGCCATACCGTATTGTGCACTTTAAAATGTTAACAGGATAGATTGCATGCTAAGCGGTCTTATACACACATGCACACACACGTACATGCACATAAGAACATCAGTAAATTTTTAGAGCTGATGGATGGGTTTAGTACCTTGATTGTGGTGATATCACAGGTGTATACATATGTCCAAACTCATTAAAATGCATACATTAAATATGTACAATTATATATCATTTGTATCTTAATAAGGCAAATACATATAATATGTAATAATGTAAATATATATGTATATGATATGAACCAAAAAAAGACATAAGAAAGAAAACCTTGGACTCTAAGTAGAGTCACTGAAAACATGATTTCCTTAGCACTCACCACACCCCACCCAGAGGAAACTGTGGTTAGAATGTGAGTGTGTAGGCCAGGTGCGGTGGTTCATGCCTGTAATCCCAGCATTTTGGGAGGCCAGGGTGGGCAGATCACCTGAAGTCAGAAGTTCGAGACCAGTCTGGCCAACATGGTGAAACCCCGTCTCTACTAAAAATATGAAAAATTAGCCAGGCATGGTGGCACACGCCTGTAGTCCCAGCTACTCCAGAGGCTGAGACACGAGAATCGCTTGAACCCGGGAGGTGGAGGTTGCAGTAAGCTGAGATGGTGCCACTGCTCTCCAGCCTGGGCGACAGAGTGAGACTGTCTCAAAAACAAACAAACAAAAGAATGTGAGTGTGTATGCTTTGGAGCTTCTTCTGTCACTGATTAGAATAGATTATCTGGTCCTGATCCTGAATTGAGGCAGAAATGTTATTTTTACCAACCCACAGGGCAGCTAACACGTTTATGGCTTGCCTAACACTGGATGGCCTAGTTGGAGGCGAGGTTGAAGCCATCACAGAGTCCAGCAAGAGAGCCAACTCGGTGCCTCTGTCAGACCGGGATGGGGTATAACTGGCCTATAGCTTAGATGTTGCTGCTGTTTCTTTCGTTGCGTTCATTGAGCACCTACTTTGCTATGGGTACTACATTCCCATGGGCATCATTCTATTTAAAATCATAAATTCCTTAAGAGATATGGATCATTCCTACTTTAGAAAATGAGGCATAGAAAAACAGGATGACTGACTGAAGGTTCATGAATTTCCAGTTAAAAATTTGAACAATGACCTTGCTAAAATCAACCCCCTTTCTTCCTTCAACAGCGTCTTTGCCGTGTGTGTGTGTGTGTGTGTGTGTGTGTGTGTGTGTGTGTGTGGCTGCCTTCTGTTCACAGGTCACATCTTTCCCAGCGTCTGCGTTAAGAAAGGATCCTGGAGACCAGGTCTTGGTGCACACACCTTGCTTTGTCACTCTTCACACTTGTCTCCAGGCTACACCAGGAGCTGTGTCATGCCAGGGCTGCCAAGAGCTGCCTTTTCCTTCTCTGGCTTCTCTCTTATTTTTTTTAGAGCCCACTGGGCAGGACTAATATGCAGTAAAACTGATTTGTGCACTTTCCAGCCCTGGGTGAGAACAACAGCCGTATACATTAGTTGGGAGGTATTTAATGGATGATTTATAAGATGTTCAAGATAAAATTGGAGAGATACATGGGGAGCGTTGAGGTGCAACATTCTTGAGGAACAGAGAACATGAAGTGCTTGATTGGCTGGGATGATTTAGAGGGCAGCCCTGGGCAGCCGTCCAGTCATCCCGATGTCGTTCCAGCTGCATTGTGGGCTGCGGCTTCTCTCCCAATGGCTGCAGCCCGTAACGTGGGTCTGGGATAGAGATCAGATCTCAATGGAAACTTGTGCTTCATCTATGACCAAGGCCTGAGGGCTTTCCTTCCCACACCCACTTAGGGGTGCAGCTTGAATTCTGTAGAACGGAGCATAACACTCAGAGGGCGAGATGTGTCCTGGGGAATGGCCTCTAGCAGGTAAACTGATCTTGATCTTTTTTTTTTTTTTTTTAGAGCAGTTTAGTGTAACAGTTCAGGGAAATTCAAAAAGAAACCCTGAATGGGTGCCTGGCATGTTCTAGACAGTTAGGTCTGGGGGAATAGAGATAAGGAAGTCAAGAGGGTCCCCAGATTCAGAAAACTCGTTGCTTTTCCTCTCTTGATATTTTCCAAACAAAGCAACGATACCTGCTCTGAGAGAAAATGTCATATCAGAACTATTTAGAAAAAGCTGTCTCTCTGATCACTGATTCCTAACACAATAAAGACATTGAGACATCATTCATCTGAAAACTATTCTTCCCGTATTTTTTAGTAGGCACACAGCCCCCCTTGCTCACGGTCTTGGTCACTCATGGTGTCGGTGGGACCCACGGTACCTTGTAGCTTACTCTTGACAAAACTATAACATAGCTAAGTGGCTCTGTGCCTCCCCTCTCCAAAGATCCCCTTCCTTTCTTTCTTCTCCCATATCACCCTCCTCCTCCAAACGAACATGATTCACCGACCCTGCACCATCTGTGGCACCATCACAAAGCTCCTGCTGCTGTAGCATTTCCAAAACTGTCATTTGCATCCAGACTTTTAAGGACAAAATAACTCTGAGACCCAAACAAACGATTTCCCTAGTGGTGGAATTTCTCTCAGTGACAGGAGAAGATACTTGAGAGAAGAAACAAGGAGATGATCCTCCCTGGTCTTGTCACATCCTACTCCATGGATGGGTACCTTTTTTTATTTTTAGAAATGGGGTCTTGCTATGTTTCCCAGGCTGCAGTGCAGTGGCTGTTCACAGGTGTGATCCCACTACTGATCAGCACAGAAATTTAACCAGCTGTTTTCTACTGGGGCCAGTTCACCCCTCCTTAGGCAATCCGGTGGTCCCCTGCCACAGCCTTCTCATTCTCTCTAGCTGCCCCTCCCAGACCACTGGGATGGATGACAGAAAGAACCCTGGGTGTTCACTCTTAGGAGGTGCACTCACAACCTTTTTGGGGTGTGATCTGTGGCATATCCAAACCTTTGATTCTAGGGGTCCAATCAGAAAACCTGGCTATTGCAAATAGAAATATGAATTTACCCAAAGGATAGAATGGGAAGAAAGTTGTTTATTATAGAAAAACGAAGACATTGGGTCCATTTGCAAACATTCAGGAGAGAAGGAGGTTAGTTCCTGTGCCAGGTGACAGATTTGCTCATGACCATGAGTGACCATGCACCAGGTGACAGGTTTAGTCATCCACATTCCTGCAGCTTTTTACAGTTGAGAAATTTGAGGACCAGAGAAGTTAAGTGGCTGGGGAAGGCTACCCCACTAGTCAGTGGCAGATTCCAGATTTGTATCCACATTACTTGTTATTAAAGTTTAGGCTTTAATAATAATAATCTCTGGAGTGAGGCCTCTCTGTGGGGAGGAGGGTGCCTGCTGGCCCACCCACCCAGGGCCATGTTTGTGGCTTCCCAAAAGCGCCATCTGTGTGCACAGGGCTGGCCTCCCTGGTCCTTGCCGCTGGTTTCACAAAACTGTAAAAGGTTTCAACTGTAGCGGCACCTTGTCTGCCCCCAACCCTGCAGCTCTGGTTGATGAAGAAAGAATGCAAGCTAATTAGCCACATTCCTGTTTTACGAAGGGTGTAAGAGAGAGCCAACAAGAGCTTCCTCTTTTTGAATAATGGCTGCACTGTGGCTTCTCTGTACTCAGCAGCTCCAAGGTCAGAATACACTTCAGACATCATCAATATCCTCAGCAAATGGTTCCCAATCACGGCCAAGGCACTGTGATAGGCCTGGGGAGAGGGGAATGTCAGATGCTCTTGAGAAGTTAATTTAATTCAATGTAATTGGAGTTTGCTGAGGTCTATGTGTGTGGGATATCATGAAAGGTGATGAAAAGATTAAGATAGAAGCGAGATTGAAGCGTCTTATTGTCTAGTAGGAGAAGTAGGCTATGCTGATGAAAACTCTATTAAAACACAAGATAGCGTATGCTGAGAGTCCATATAAGTAGGGATTGAAACACGAAGAAGTCAAATACTAGATGTGTTCTCAGAAGACCTGGATTCAACTCAGTGCTTCACCTAGCTGCGCGGTCTTAAGCGAGTCACTTAACCTCTCTGAATCTCACTTTTCTGAACCATAAGGAAAATAGTTACAACGTGAGGTTGTCCTGAGGTATACATAAAAGATTACGATTAGTTTAAAATTATTCAACTTTATATCTGACATCTAGATGCAGATAAAATTTTAGACAAATAATTATATATCGGGGGCTGAACACGCTGCTTTTTTTTTAATGGTTTAAAAAAATAACCACTTATTTAGCTCACAGTTTTGTTGGTTGGCAATTTGGGCTGGGCTCAGATGGGCAGCTCTTCTGCTGATCTTGCCTGAACTCTGCTAGATCTCTATGTGTGTCTGTGGTCAGCCAGCGGGCTGGCTTACAGTTGGACAATCTAGAATCTAGAATGGCCATGCTTACATGGCTGGTGGTCAGCAGGCTGTTGAGTGATATTTCTGATATTTCTGTCATCATCCAGCAGGCTAGATCAGGTTTCTTCACATACTTAGTTGAGTTCGAATCTAGCAGATTAAAAACCTAGGAAAACCCAACTAAAGTGGCAACAGATGCTTGGGTACTTTAAAAAGAGGATAAAAATAACTCATCAGCTTCTGTCTTTCACCACTACAGGGATAGGAGAAATCCATGTGGGTCAGTGTAACCAATGGTCAGGGAAGTCTTCCTTGAGGAAGGAGATTTTGAGCTGGGATTGGGAAGATGATCAGAGTCTAGGGCTGGTGTATAATGGTGGGTGCTCCAAGGATCTTGAGAGGCTCTTAAGGGAGGAAACATCCTTACTGATCATTGACAGGGAAGGAAACCAGGTCTAATGTAAAGAAGATTCACCCTTGTCACACTGCAGTCTCCATGCCTGGCCATCAGCAGGTGCTTGCCCCAAAGGGTCTGCCCCATTAAAGGGGAGGATGAGGGGGAAGGAGGAGTCTGGGAGAGTGAATATAAGATTTATTTTGGAAGAATTTTAGATTTACAGAGAAGTTTCAAGATAATACAGAGAATTTCTATATATCCTTCACCAAACATCCCTTAGTGTGAATACCTTATTTAACTATTGTATGCTTGTCAAAACTATGCAATTAACACTGGCACAATATTATTAACTAAACTATTCACTGTATTCAGATTTCACTAGTTTTTCTAGTAATGTCCTTTTTTCTTTTTTTTAAGGATCCAGTTCAGGATATCACATTGTATTTGGTCACCATGTCTCCTCATTTCTCGCCAGATCTGTGACAGTTTCTTGTTCTTTATTTCCTAAAGTATCCAGGTCATGATAGAGTATTGGCACTTGGAAGAATGCATTTCAGTTTGGTTTGTCCAATGTTTTCTCATGATTACACTAGGTTTTTGAACTTCAGAAAAAAAGTCACAGGGTGATATGTCCTTTTCGTCTCTTCCTAGCAGGGGGTACATTATCTGTACAGCTTTCATTGATGATGCTGACCTTGATCATCTACTGAAGGTGGTGTCTGCCAGATTTATTCTCTATAGAGTTACTTTTTCTTTTCTCTACTCCATTCTTTGAAAGAAAACCACTAGGTCTAGCCCACAGCTAAGGGGAAAGGAATTAAGTTGGGGCTGAAAGAGTGTTTTTAACTTTATATTTTGAAATAATTGTGGATGTGCATCCAATTGTGAGAAATAATTCAGAGAGATCCAGTGTGCCCCTCGCTCCTTTTTCCACAGTAGTGATGTCTTGCATTATCATAGCGTGATTTTATAACCAGGAAATTGCCATTGATAGAATCCACCAACCTTATTAATATTTCCCCATTTTATATGCATGAGTGTGTGTGTGTGTGTGTGGTGAGGGAAGGATTTTAGTCCCATGCAGTTTTATCCCTGAGGAGATTTGTGTGATCAGCACTGCAGTCAAGACATGGAACAGTTCCATTGTGTTGGGAATCCCTGGCGTTGCCTTTTTATAGCCACAGCAACCTCCCTCTGCCCGCCCACAATGCCTGACCATCACTCATCTGTTTTCCCTTTCTCTAACGTTGTCATCTCAAGAATGTTATAAACATAGAATCACGTAGTTGGTAACCTTTTGGTATTGGTTTTCTTTTCACTTGCCATCATTCCCTCGAGATCCATCCACATTGTTGCCTGTATCCGTAGCTCATTCCTGGTTATGGCTGAGTCCTATTCCATGGTATGGAGGTGCCACCGTTTGTTTAACCTCTCGCCCAGTGAAGGATATTTGGGTGACTTCCAGTTTTTGGCTATTACAAATAAAGCTGCAATGAACATTCACATGCAGGTTTTGGTGTGAACAACATTTCTCTGGGATAAATGCCTATGGAAGATTGATTTTGAACAGAGTCCAGGGCATTTGTGGTTTTGCTCTCTCTTTCTTGATGCTCAATTTGATCTTGGGCTGGTGTCTCACTACAGCATCTCCACTGCCCCTCCCTGAGGCTACCTAGCGAAACAAGTGAGGCAGTGCAGTTGCCTTTCAAATTGGCACGAGGGGGCTCAGTTCTTTCCTCCTTGGTGGGCTGTGATGGGCTGGACTGACAAGGAAGGCAAGCAGAAGCCCTGGTTCTGTGAGAAGTGAACTCAGGGCTTCTACTGAAGATCCCACCTGGGTTCCCTCTGCCCTTGGTTTGCTTGTGGCAACACCATGAGGAATGTGCCATCTGGAAAAGCTCAGGGAAGCTGCAGGAACCAGAGTCAGGCCATTTGGGGTGAGCTGTGTGAGCTGGGGTAACTTGCATGGTCTAAATGTGCATTAGCTGCTCGTTTACATGTGGCACAGTGAACTGACACACTCGCACTCCTCTTCTTTTGGAGTAGAGATTTAAGTGTCAGGTATACTCTAGCGGGGACCTCACCACTAGAAGGCTAAAATACATCCATTCACAGCTGTTACGGTGACCGTCGCAATGAGAAGTCCACTGCTCCATAGTGCAATAACATTAGGGTTATCGTTTCACAGGGAGCAGGTCAAAAGCCCCATTAGTTGGGACAATATGCATCCCTTTTGTGAGACCGCGCTGTGTTTTCTCCACAAAATAATGCTTTCTTTGATGAAGTGTCTTGACTTTTTAGGAATTGGTGAGAAAATTAGGCACTGCTCTTGCTGGCGGGGAGTCTGAGCAGAACTGGGCCGTCCAACCTTCCCCTCATTCTTGAGACCAGAGTCCTCCTCCTGGAAGCTGGGCCAGCGCAGGGCAAGTCTCCTGGCCTGTGGCACTGGAGTTTGTGAGACGTGGGGAGAGGACAAGCCAGAGCGCCTCATTCTTCCTTGAACTGGAGCGGAGGGTTTGGGACATGGAGTGGCAGCTGCCAGGGGATGACAGAGGGTTGAATAAAGAGTAAGAGAAGCATGGGGCCAATATGTGAGGTAAAGGACTAGTCTTGGAACCTTCTTCGCTTGCATATATTGGAATGGGCCTGCTCACCATCACTGACCTTGGTGGGTTTGTGGTCTGGGCAAGACTGAGGCTCTGGTCTTACGGTATGAGTCTCTGTGAAAGACTATGCTACGGGGCCACTGCCACTCATCTCTTCCCAAGATGCAGAGTCCATTTTCAGGGCGAAACCTCTGCTTACCCGGTACCTGACCCCTTCTCCATGGGTTAGCCGGGGACACTGAGAGACAGGTCACGTGAGGCACTGCCATGTTTAGATTTCACTTAAAATGAGGGGTCGCCAGAATTAAGATTTTATCTGTATACAGGTCTCCAGAATAAGATGGACTCACCGCAGGAGGTGCCCAAAGTCATCCACTGTAGTGCGTAAAAACAATGGAACTTCTCTCCATATTATTATAAGCATTGCTTTAAAGAAATGAGATGTCTGATTTTCTAATTTTTAGGTCAATAAAATTATACAATTTCATAAATAAATAAATGCTCATCTACAAAAAAAAGGGATTATATTAGTGTGGTCCCCAAGCCTGTCTGGTCACCAAGACATTGAGAGATTCTGAAACAAATGTCAAATTCTGGGGCTCACCCTAGAGGCCCTGAAGAATTTCCATGGGGGAGACAGAAATCTGTATGTTTTATTGACTTTCCAAATGATTTTGATGAATAACCAGTTTTGAGGGAGACTGCATAAGATGATCTCTAAGGGAGTAGAGGACATACAAACACAAAGGTGGAAGCGAGTCGTTATTTTTATACTCAGTATCCTTGTATCATGACATTTCAAAGCTTTCTGCATGCTCTTGTTCCCTTAATTTTCCCCTTTCAGGCATGGCAGTAAGAAAAATACTACACAATTTGCAATGCTTTTGAGAGAAGGTGAAGCCCAAGAGGAATATTTCTTCTAAATTTCTTTCTTCTCAGAAACATTTGGAAATTATTCACCTGACAGAAAGGTCAGCTGGAAAGAACAGTTCACCTCAAATTTGGGTTTCCTGGAAAAGCCAAACAATGGAGATTCTCATTGCTTCAGAGCTACATTTTTGAAAGAACCTTCTCTACTCATTCTCTACTAATCTCCCACTAAAATGATACCAGCTGGCAGCTTGATCTGTGGTAGTCTGACTTCCTCTCCCACTGCTGCCCTGAAACAACTCTGACTCACATCCCCAGTGACCTGCTCTTTGTCAGATTCCAAGGCTTTTCCATAGTTCTCATGCTGCGTACCGTGACTCACCCTACACGACTCTCCTGTGTTTTACAGAATGGATCGCTCCCTTTTGCTGTCTCCATGAAGCCATTTTCCCATGGATTTTTTGTAATCTCTGGACATTCCTTGTGGTCTCTCTTTCTCGGTATGTCTTTTTCTGGTCTTTCACAGATTGCTCTCCTCAGTCTCTTTTCCTGGAAAGCCACATGCTCTATACCCCATCCTGTGTGATCTGATTCACCCCCTTCCCCGGGCTTCCAGTATCACTTGTACCTGGTGACTTCTTAATCTGAAGCCCAGATCTCTTTTCCTAAATCTCCACTTTAAATTCTGCACATCCCAAACTACAGGGATCTTCCTCCCCAAACGCACTCTGCCAGCTTTGTTAGTTTTGTGAATGGCATTACACGCAGTTGGCCAAGCTGGAAGTCTAGATGTCGTCGTCTCTGGAAGTCTGTTCCTTCTTTATCCCATGCTTACTCCTCTCTTATCCTCTCATTCCTGGACTATAGCAAAACCTCCTAAATGGTTTTCATCTTACCACTCACCGTGCAATTTACAAAGTGATCTTTATATAGCACATATTTTGCCATGTTTTTGCCCAGTTTAAAACATTTGCCAAATTCCATCGTCTGTTACCATCTATAACACCAGCTCCTTAAGGCTCTTTGCTGTCTTGCTCTGTCTGGCCTCTCCAGTTTCTTCTGCCGTCCTGCTCCAACTACTAGCCCTTGTTGCAGGCCTTCTGTGCTTCAGCCACACTGGACTTCCAGAAATCGCTAAACATGCCCTGGGTTTCCTGGATGAGGCCAGACTCTGTGCTAGGAATGCCCTGTTTTATAATGTTTTCTCCACTTGATAAAACCCTACCCATCTTTCAAGACCTGTTTTATTGACGGAATGTTTTGTTTCCCCAAAATTCATATGTTGAGGTCCTAATACCCCACGTAGTGTTATTTGGAGATGGGACCTTTGGGAGACTATTGGGTTTAGATGAGGTCACCAGGGTGAGCCCTGGTCTGATGGGGTTAGTGCCCTTACAGGTAGAGATACCAGAGAACTTGCTCTCTCTTTCTCTCTCTGTCATGTGAAAGTACAGCAGGAAGGTGGCCATCTTCAAGCCAGGGAGAGAGCCCTACCCAGAATCTGACCTTGCTAGCAACCTCATCTCAGACTTCCAGGCTCCAGAAATGTAAGAAAATACATTGCTATCATTTAAGCACAAAGTCTGTGGTATTTTGTTATAGAGCTCAAGCTGACTAAGACAGTCCAGTTCTCACATTCTTTGTGAAGCATTTTTGGACCCTCTGGACAGAATTGAACTCAGAATCCATGAGGCTTCCACATCATTTTGTTCATGGTGCTAATCGAGCGCTTAGCGTATTTTATTATGATTCCACCATCTGCCTCCTTCAGTCCTGCCAGTGAGAAGCAGGGAGTGTGTTTAGTTCATCTTTCTATTCCTAATAGCACAGTAGTTGGCACATGGAAACTTCTTTAATACATGTTTGTAGAACAAATGATGCCTTAAGCTTCCACGAAGAGATAAGAATAATAGTAATCATGAAAACCGTACGAACTAGCATATATTTATTTATTTATTTATTTTTGAGACAGAGTTTTGCTCTTGTTGCCCAGGCTGGAGTGCAATGGCGCGATCTCAGCTCACTGCAACTTCGCCTCCCAGGTTCAAGTGATTCTCCTGCCTCAGCGTCCCGAGTTGCTGGGATTACAGGCATGAGCCACCATGCTTGGCTAATTTTGTATTTTTAGTAGAGACAGGGTTTCACCATGTTGGCCAGACTGTGATCCACCCATGTCGGCTTCCCAAAGTGCTAGTATTATAGGTGTGAGCCCCTGCGCCCAGCCCAAACTGGCATTTATTGAAGCCTACTATGTTCACGGCACTTAAAATACATATTTAGACCTCATATTGGTTCTGTGGAATGGGAATTGTGAGTAATATTATCCCCATTTGATAGAAGAAAGACTGAGGCACAGAAAGGATCAGGGTCAGTAATTTTCCCTAAGTATGTTTGCAGGAACCACGTGTTAAGTCCCAACAGCCTGACTTCTTTTCCTGCTTCTCTAGTCTAGAGCTGAAGGCTCATTCTTTTCTGAGTAGGGATTGATGAGGAGGGAGAGGGGTTGGGGGCTTCAGGGAAGGAGCAGAAGAGCAGAGAGAGGCTGGGATCTAGAATCAAAGCATCTGCCCTTTGCAATTTAGCTGGGCTGGGTTTGCGTTGCAACTGCAGTTTTCTTATCTCAGGTTGGGGGATTGAAAAAGAGAATAACAGAGACAAAGAGATTTTCCTGACAAGCCAGCACCGGGTTGACACGTCCAGTCTTCACCATCACCTCAGTCAAATCTCCAAGTGAGAGAAGAAGGAGAAAATCACTCTAGGTTTGAGGAGTATTTCCTTTAAAGCATGTAGTCAAATGGCCTCACCACCAGACAAGCGGATCACATACAGATGATTTAGCTGCCCTATCACTGAGCTCATGGAGTGAGGAATTCCCATTCCCATCTCCAAGAGGACTGAAACTAAATAAAGTTGAACTGACACCTGACAGTGCGGTGCTCGGGTATCTATCTCAGTTCCTATTTAAAGGTGCAAAGCCTTATTTTAAATTAGTTTCCCAGGGTTTGGATAAGACACTCCAGGGTATCAAAATATAAATTTTCTTGCACTGTAAAAAGCTTCCTTGACTTAGAAAGTTTCAAAATATTTCTGTACCACATGCTTCACCTCTTCGGAACTGTAAAGCTCAGAATAATAGTAATAATAATTACTATTCTTTCCTTATTTTGTTTTCAAATATAGAGACAGAGTCTCGCTGTGTCTCCCAGTTTGGAGTGTAGTGGCATGATTTTCGTTCACTGCAGCCTTGAGCTCCTGGACTCAAGTAATATCCCACCTCAGCCTCCCACGTGGCTGGGACTACATGCATGCGCCACTATGCCTGGCTAGTTTTTAATTTTTTGCTTGTAGACATGAGGTCTCATTATGTTGTGCAGACTGGTCTTGAACTTCTGGCCTTAAGTGATCCTGCCGCCTTGGCCTCCCAAAGCACTGGGATTACAGGCATGGGCCGTCATGTAGCGTAATGGTTACTATTATTTCTGCCAGGTACTTTCCTGTATTATCTCATTGAAATATCACCCATCCCTTATGGGGCAGGTAGTATTATTATCCTAAATTTGTAAATGAGAAGACTGAAGCTCAGAGAGGTTAGGTCACTTGCTCAAAGTCACACAGCTAGTGAGGGAGATAAATGAGTATGTTTGCATTCTGCCCAGTCTGTAACTGATGGAACTATAAACTTCTACTTCAACGTTGAGTAACGCAGGCTACCCAAGCTGTGAACTCTGGAATTTAGGGCACTTAGCCCTCTGCTCAGGGTTACTTTGCCAGGACCCAGTTTGGGCTAGAAGGCTTAGTTTGTGGGTGATTAGGGTGGGAGATAGCTGCTTAGTGTGTGGCCTTGAAGTAGTTCATATCCACCCTACATCTCAGTTTTCCCATGTATAGTAAGGGTGACAAACCTCACCCACTAAGTTCTGACACATCTAGCAGGACCACATAATAAACGGGTTTAAGAAATTTCAAGCTGGGTGAGGTGGCTCATGTCTGTAATCCTCACACAGTTTGAGAGGCCGAGGCGGGATGAGTGTTTGAGCCCAGGAGTATAAGGCTTCAGTGAACTATAATTGTACCACTGCACTGCAGCCTGGGTGACAAAGTGACACCCTGTCTTTTAAGAAGAAAGAAAGAAATCTCACTGTAAGTGTACAACACACGGTCAGGCCCAGTGAGAGCATCAGCCAGTGCAGGTCTTGGAGGAGTGTTGGTTGGTGCAGCCAGGAACTGTTGTTCCATAGACTGCCTGAGCTCGACTACAGCCTGGCCCATGGGCACCTGGCTTTCTAGAGCCACGCAGCTTCTCTATCTCCATCTCAGTATTCACTCGGTGTGACGGGTGGCAGAGGAAACTCTGATCGTGTGTTTATTCCCTTTATGCTCCTGGCCCAGTCAGGATTCCTTCCCAACCTGGAGTCTTAATCACACAGAGCAATTACACGAAAACAGAACAACAAATCGGGATCGATACAGACTCGACTGTCGACTGGAAGAAACAAAATTTATGACTTGGCTGGATTATGCTTACCAGCCAAGAATAGCGGTAATTCCAAGCAACCTCACCGACCAGGATCAATCATGGCATTTTATTACTTTGCTAAACCCTGCTAGCTCCCACCCCGCAACCCCCATCTAGTTAGAACCCAATCTCCAAGGAAAATATTGCACTTGTTATCAAATTTTAGAAAGAGAATTTATGGCAAAGGCAGATTGATTTAAAGCCTTCTTCTAAAGGGGAGCAGAGGGAGGTGGAAAGGTAAATTTTGCTTCGTCTTTTAGATTGGTTCTTTTGCTTATCTCTCCGTTTTATGACATAATCTGTTGTAGCATTACCCAGGGTCCTCTGGGCTAAAGCTTCTTGCCTGGCATTAGATAAGGGGGAGATATTGTCTGGGTGTAAAGTTTAAAGCCCGTGGCAAGGGCTCATTTTTCTCATTTCAGGCAAGGGAGAAAGGATATAAAATGAAAAGCAAGCAATCAATAAAGAAGAAAGATAGAGATCTTCCCCAAAAAAGGAAAAAAAGAAATCTTCACCTCACTGACGACTCCTCTAACTAAGACTTTAACAGGCGGATAATGAGCTCACAGATCCTCCGGTTGGGGCAGGGCTAGAGAGCAGACCCCCAATGCCATCATAATCCTCTTGCATCCCCCTCTCCTCTTGCATCCTGCAACAATGGGATGCAACTCCCATTGCGAGCCTTTGGAAGTTTTTGTAGACAACTCAGCCTTCCTTATTCCTGTCAGTCAACCTTTAAAGTAAGAGCAGAATGGTTAATTACTTATCTGGCAATCAGGATGGGGAATTGTGGTGGTTTGTTCAAATCAAGTAATAAATGCTGCAATCCTGTCTGCTTAAGTGGAGGTATCTACCCCCTGGTGGCTCATGAGAAAATGAAGGAAAAGGTAAAAGTATGCTTTGGTTAATCCTGGAGTATATGATAGACTAGTCTGGTTTAATGGCTCTACAGTCATTCCGTTGTTAGAAAATCAATATTTTCCTAAGAAAGTGTATGGACTGCCATAAATACACTCCCAGTTATATGAACCTTGGCTACAGAACTTACATACTGCAGAGACCATAATGAGTGGTGAGGAAACAGCCTCCCAAAGCAGCAGGAAAGCAGAGCACCCCATAAAGAAGCCTAAGGACCTGTCTATGGGCTCAGCACCTCGGAGACCCCGGGAAGCCCTCCTGCAACCACTGGGGAGAGAGGGGAATTCTGTGATTGGTTTTCACTGTGGAGTTTCTTTGGGTCACTCATTCTGGAAAAATAGGGGGGATCCTAGATAGGGAACGTATCTTCAGGGCCAGACACAATGCTTTCAAGAGGGATAGAGGGGAAAGAACCCTGAGAGAAAGGCAAACAATGTCATGGGATGAACGCGGGAGTAGCAATTGGAACACTGAGTTTGAATCCTTCACTACCACTTTCCTGGGTGACCGCAAGCCAGTCATACACCCCAGCTTTACAGAGGAGGAAACTGAGGCTCAGGGGTTTATCACAGCTAATACATGGAGCCGTTTTGAATTTAAAATAAGGTACATGTTGGACATTGCTGTTTATTCTGGCTCCCCAGCATCAAATCCCGCCTTCTATGTTCAGGAATTTTACATCCCGTTGAGTCTCGGTGAGAGTTAGAGTCCTCTTTCTGCTACAGAATCTGAAAATGTGTTTCCCAGCCTCCTTCACAGAAAGGGCATTTTGGCATTTTCTAGCCTCTTTCACAGGTAGGACACCACACCCAGTGCAGCTGTGGTCAAACATGCCTGCCCCAGATTGGAATCAGCTGCTTGTGTGGTGAGGCAGCAACAATGGTGGGGAGTCCCCTGGATTCTGGGTGCAGGTGTGGGTGACCACTGTCCAATGGCTGCAGCATGGGCAATGCTAGCTGTGGAGTATGGGGTTCAGCATGGGAGCGTGTTACCTTATAAGGCTATCTGTAGGCCGGGCGCGGTGGCTCACACCTGTAATCCCAGCGCTTTGGGAGGGCGAGGCGGGCGGATCACGAGGTCAGGAGATCGAGACCATCCTGGCTAACACGGTGAAACCCCATCTCTACTAAAAATACAAAAAAAAAAAAAAAAAAATTAGCTGGGCACGGTGGCGGGCACCTGTAGTCCCAGCTACTCCAGAAGCTGAGGGAGGAGAATGGTGTGAACCTGGGAGGCGGAGCTTGTAGTGAGCCGAGATCGTGCCACAGTACTCCAACCTGGGCAACAGAGTGAGACTGTCTCAAAAAAAAAAAAAAAAAAAAAAAAAAACAAAAAACAAAAAACAAAAAACTACTATCTGTAGATAGATTTTAAATGTCATATCTGCGTGTGCAGGCTTAGGGGTTTTGTGCACATTGTCATACTTAATTTTGTCACAAAGTGGACTCCTTCATCGGATGGGATGTTTAGAGGTTTGTTATGAAACATGGGATGCTCTGTAAGGCCTCAGATGATGGAGCTGACAAATGCACTGTGGGTGGGAAAGGCAATGAAACACCCCAAATACATCTCAGATACACCCATCTGGAATCACCATCTTCTCCAGGAAACAGGGATCCAGTGTGAACATCTTATCACTAAGGGACCATGTGGTCTGCTTGAGAGACAGCACCATGTCGGGGGCACAGTATCAATAATTCCTATTGTTGACAGGTCAGATATCCAGAAGAGTGAACGATTAGGCTTGCTAACATGGAACCCATGTTGCTCAGCCCATGCATGCATAGCCTCTACCTCTGCTCTGCGACTGCTCCATGCACAGGCCCGTTGTGCAAGAAATGGCTGAGGATGGGGGCTAAAACATTTCCACGGGATGTGTCCTCATGTTCACCTGCTGGTCAAGAGCATCTTCTCAGGTGAATGATCTCTTCTCCACACTCTGTGCCCACTCCCGTGAGTCCACCCTGCTTTATTCCCAGGCCTCTTTGTTTCTGATTGTTCAAAGTGACTCCTCCAAGGCCCCCAAGCAACCATTCAGTCCATTCACCACTGCCTCAGAGGAGACAGATATCTTTACCTCGGGCTACTTCACTCTCCATTCAGATGTTTACTGCTCAAAGTTCTCCCCGCTGGAGGGTTTTCCACGCGCCACTGTCTTTCAGAACTATTCCTGAGGGGACTGTGTTATGATAGCAGTCCCTTTTACACTCATAGAAAAGTATCAAGCTGACCCTACCATGAACCAAGCCTAGGTGTTGTACACTCTAGTCAGCTGAGGCGGCCAGAAATATGAGCCAAAAAAGAGGTTCAGTGCACAGAGGTAGCTGGCATGGGGGTCCAGACCATCCTTCATTGTAGAATGGATTGCTGCTGTGCCCCTTCAACCTTGTAACTTAATGTGTCTGAAAATATCCAGCTCATCTTTGGCACCTACAGTAACATAGTCACGGATATCGCATAGTCAGGTGACTTAGTAGCATGCCAGGAGCTGCCTTTTAAATTGTGAGTAATGTTCTGCTGTAGATATCTTGCTCCAGAGCCCTAGGATTTTGCACCTCAACTCTGCAATTTAGGCTTTCTAGAAATACCATTGAGCACTCTTATCTGCCACGAATATGTCTAAAAATCATGGAAGCTGATGAATTATATGGGAGAATCATTAGGGCCACTTGTACCACAACATATTGCAAAACGCTGTTCAGCCCTGGTCACCACTCAAAACTGACAATTCTAAGTCATCAGGAGTCACAGTAGTATTCCTAAGAGTGACAAGTGCTGTCATCAAAAATCCAAAGAAACCTACAAGTGTTGAGTCTTTTTCTAGGTGGTAAGAGATCCAAGATATAATAATTTATCCTTTACCTTGGAGAGAATGACTTGACATACTGCACCCCACTGGACCTCTAAAATCTTCAGGGATGCAGTCGGCTCCGTGTTCTTTGCAGGTTTACTTCTCTATAACTGGTGCACATGTGTCTTTACCAGGTATCTAGAGATCTTGCTATTTTTCACTCATCGAGTCCAATTAATGTGGTTTAAGTGCCGCCACTCAGATGTCCCTATTCCAGGCATCCCTTTTCTGACTCTAACATAGGAAAATTACCAGGGCTGTGAAACCAGCCATATTTATAATTCTGTGATGTCTGGAAATCAGATTATGGGCCTGATTTTCAGCAGTCCTCTCTTCATCTGCAGAAGATAAGGCCCTCTTTAAACACTTTCATAAAATGATGGATTTTATACAACCATGATGTGTCTTATTTCACTCTATTTATTATCAGTAATGAAACCCTTGTCACATGGCCAGCAAATGATCTAATTTTAGAATTCCATTCTGAGAGTCTCCTTCTTAATACTACTGGTACCAACTGACTTAATGTAGGTTTTCCAAGAAGACCCTGAGACAAGGATATAAGTACAAAGTACCAATATTTTATTCGAAGGAGACATCAGCAATGCTGGTAAGTAGACAGTGAATGGGAAAAAGTCAATAAAGACTGTGTTTTCAAGCAAGTTTACACTGTAAGCACCTGGAACATAATTTTTCTGGGCAATGTGTTTCCCCGCCCAAATCTCATGTCACATTGTAAATCCCCAGTGTTGGAGGTGGGGCCTGGCAGGAGGTGATTTGATCATAGGGTCATATTTCTCCCTTGGTGCTATTCTTGTGATAGTGACTGAGTCATTTAAAAGTGTGTGGGACCTCCCTTCTCCTCCCCACCGTGTTGCCCCTGCTCTGGCCGTGTAAAACGTGCCTGCTCCCCTTTTGCCTTCCACTATGATTGGAAGTTTGCTGAGGCCTCCCCAGAAAGAGAAGCTGCTGTGCTTCCTGTACAGCTTGCAGAACTGTGAGCCAAATAAACCTCATTTCTTTTTTTTTTTTTTTAAATTTTACTTGAAGTTCTAGAGTACATGTGTACAACATGCAGGTTTGTTACATATGTATACATGTGCCATGTTGGTGTGCTGCACCCATTAATTCATCATTTACATTAGGTATCTCTCCTAATGCTATCTCTCCCCGTGCCCCCCGCCCATGACAGGCCCCAGTGTGTGATGTTCCCCTTCCTGTGTCCAAGTGTTCTCATTGTTCAATTCCCACCTATGAGTGAAAACATACGGTGTTTGATTTTTTTGTCTTTGTGATAGTTTGCTGAGAATGATGGTTTCCAGCTGCATCCATGTCCCTATAAAGGACATGAACTCATCCTTTTTTATGGCTGCATAGTATTCCATGATTTAAACCTCTTTTCTTTATAAATTGCCCAGTTTCAGCTATTTCTTTATAGCAATGTGAGAATGGACTAATAAAGCAATCTAGAAGCCAGTGTCGAATACGCACTTCAAGGTTATCTTGTCTGAGAGGTAAGAGAGAATGGGTATTTATTTATCAACTCCTCTCAGTCATTGTTTGAGGGCACCAATGGCTAGAGTGAGACCCAGTGCATACAGGAAATGGCTGGGTACCCACAGGACTTTCTTCACTTCTGCTCAGCTATCTCTGGGCAGGACCAGGCAATGGAGGCAGCAGTGTAAGGTGTAGGGTGTGGGGCTATGTCACTGTGTGCCTCTGTGCTGTGCCTAACTTTGAGGGGAAATATGCCAAAACGAGCTCTCAGGACAGCCTTGCATATAGTAGATATTCAGTAAATTAATCCTGAATATTTGAGATCTGAGGGATTCAGGGAAGAAGAGAGCTACCAGAAGTATAGCAGACAAGAAGACTGACATCATTAGAGGGCTGGCCTCTGTGGCCCAAGTGCCAGGGCAAGAGAGCCCATGTGCCCTAGATCTGGGGAGATGTCTTTGTACCAGTCCACGATGCCCAGAGAATCATTTAGAAAGGAATGAGTCCATTCTGCCTTTTCTGTTCCGTTGCTTAGGGCAGGTAGTCGGTGCACAGTAGCTCCCTGGGCAGCAAAGTCTAGTTGAATTGTGAGGCCCAGAAGGCCTCGTTATCTCCTCCAGCTGCTTGCCTGGAAGGCTCCTATCCTGGGAAACAAACCTGGGAAATAGGAAGAGAGGAAGTGGCTGGGGAAAGAATGAGCAATTACACATGGCAAGCACCAGCCCCAAACATGCAATTACTTCTCAAACAGGCTATTTACAGCCCGTCAGACAGAGCCTGTGGGGAGTAGGAAGTGTGCAGTCTGAGACTGGACAGGGCTCCAAGAGGCAGGGAAGGGAGCATCAGGGCTGGCTATTGCTGTGTGAGGCAGCGAGACAGACACACAGCAGGCAGCAGACAATTGGGAGAGGACGGAAAGGGCAGTCAAGACCCCCTCTCTGATCTGCCGCCTCACCACTGACACTTCTGCAGGAGTCCAGCTCCTCCCTGTCCTGGTCAGTTCCACCAGGTCCGCCCCCTCTCCAAGACTCTGCCTTCACTGTCCTCCCCACCCACTGCCCTTCCTTGTCTTTCTCCTCGTCCTCAGCCTAGTTTCTACCACCCTGGGCAAAACACCCGTGAGTGCCCCCACCCGCCCCGATGACTTACTTTCTGAACCACTGTAATCTTAATTCTTGTTGCCATTCACTTTCCACAGATTGTTTTGTCAGTGTCATCTGTTCCCAGCTAAAATTCATTGTCTTCTTCTTTTTCATTTGTGTACTCTAGTGACCTTAGTTCAATGAACAAGATCACTGAATCACTTCTGACTTAATCACCACAGGCCTCCATTTCCTTGTTCATGAAATGGGATTCAAAATAGTACTTTATTCTGAGGGTTGCTGTGAGGGTTATAGCAGTGACTTCTAGTTAAATGCTTAGCACAGGGCCTGGTTTAGAGTGCAAATTCAGTCAACATGGAATGGACACATGTCAGTGGCCATTGCTTGCTATGGACATGTTTGGTGTTTCTGGGGTTCAGTTAAAACCACGATGGTCAGGTCACTCTTTTACTTCTTCCACATTTTGATTCATTTAAGTTAGAATAGGAAAAATGTATATAATTATAAGATGTATTTTAGAAGAGCTTCTTGCACATCTTTTTGGTCTGGAACTATTTAAATTAGTTCTTCATAGTCAAGACCTAAAGACCTGTATTCCAATATCTGTGATGGAACTATTTAAATTAGTATGTATAGTCAAGACCTGAAAGTCCTCTTTTGTGCTCGTTAGAGAGGAATTTGAGAACTGTTATATATACCCAATACAGGATTTTGGTCAGCCTCATTTTCAAAAGGAATTGTTCCCCAGAGTCATTTACGATTGTTAGAGTGAGTCAGATCTTCAAAGGCATGTCCGTGTTAGGAGAAGCAACTGGGACCTTATTGCCATGCTGGGTTGACTGTGCTGAAGATGAGAACATTCAATGATGTCATTTAGGGATGGCCTTGACAGATACTGCACCTGCTCCTGTTTCAGGTACGGCTCCTGTTAGTTAGATACCGGACTGGGGCAGCTATCCCCTTTGCCCAAGTATAAAGCAACTCTGAGCCCCTCGAGGAAAAACACTGGAGAGTGAAAATCAGAGCAGTGCTTACATCTTAGCTCAGACTTCATGTTGCATCTCCTCTGTTTGTCTTCCACATCCTTCTCTACCCCTCTCCTTGCTCTCAGTTCGGGACATTGACCTCTGAGGACTGTCTCAGTTTGCCCTTTTGCCCTCTGGTTTCTCCTTGGGTTTAGCCGATGGGAGGCACCAACAGGAAATCGGAGAGAGAGGTTGGAATAATTATTCCTTTGGTTCTTTCCTTCTGTCCTGCAGATTGGCACAGATTGATCTCTCTGTGCAAGATGACGGCTTCCCCCAGGCTGCTGTCACCTATAGCTTTCTAGTGTCTTTCTGGCGGCTATTTCCTCCCTTGCCTTGAGAGCCAAGGGATGGGAACAGCCATTGTTGCCCTGACATATTTCACTATTTCTCTTAACGCTGCTCATAACTTTGTAAAACAGCCCCTGCATTAGACTTTACTCATTCAGTTGTTCTCCCCCTGACATCTTTGAGGCAGAGTGTAGGTTCTGCAGTGAGACTTTCTGGGTTCATATACCACTTAACATTTTAAGTTTCTTTTTAAGAATTTATGTTAAATCTGTAATTGATATATAACAATCATACATATTTAAGGAGTACTGTGTGATGTTTCAATACATATATACATTGTATAATGATCAAATCAGGGTAATTAGCATATCCATCACTTTAAACATTTATCATTTCTTTGCAGTGATAACTTTCACACTCTTCTAGTTCTCCTGAAATACACACTACATTGTTATTTGCTATAATCACCCTACTATGCAATAGAACACAAGAACATATTCTTTCAGTCTAACTGTAACTTTGTAACTATTGACCAACCTTTTGCATTACTCCCCTCTGCCTCCCAGCCTCTGGTAATCACTATTTACTCTCTACTTCTATGAAATCAATGTTTTAAGATTCTGCATATGAGCTAGACATACCGTGTTTGTCTTTCTGTGCCTGGCGTATTTCACTTAACATAATGTCCTCCAGGTTCATTCACCCTGTTGCAAATGACAGAATTTCATTCTGTTTTATGGCTGAATAGTGTTCTATTGTGTGTGTGTGTGTGTGTGTGTGTGTATATATACATATAACATTTTATATATATGTATAACTTTTCTGTATTCATTCATCTGTAGATGGGCATTTAGGTTGATTCCATATCTTGGCTATTGTAAATAGCACTGCAATAAACACAGGAGTGCAGATTTCTCTTCAATATACTGATTTCATTTCTTTTGGATATACACCTAGTAATGGAATTGCTGACTCATATGATAGTTCACATTTTAATTTTTTGAGGTACTTCCATGCTGTAATAAAGGCTATAGTTTTTTACATTTCTAGCAATAGTACCTAATAATTTCCCTTTCTCCACATCCTCACCAGCTCTTGTCACATTTTGTTTTTCTGATAATAGCCATCCCAACTGGGGCAGAGTGGTATCTCATTGTGGTTTTGAATTGCATTTCCCCGATAATTAATGATGTTGAGTTTTTCATGTATCTGTTGGCAATTTCTATGTCTTTTTTTGAGAAATGTGTATTCAGACTTTTCCCCCTTTTTAATCTGACGATTATTGTTATCTGTTATTGAGTTGCTTGAGTTCCTTATATAGTCTGGATATTAACTACTTGTTAGATGTGCAGTTTTTCTCTCATCCTGTAGGTTGTTTCTGCCCTCCGTTGTTTCCTCTGCTGTGCGGAAACCTTTTAGTTTGATGTAATCCTATTTGCCTATTTTTGCTTTTGTTGCCTGTGGTTTTGAGGTCTTATTCGAAAAATCCTTACTCAGTCCAATTTTATGCAGTGTTTGTCCAATGTTTTCTTGTAGTAGTTTTAAAGTTTCAGGTCTTACATTTAAGTCTTCAATCTATTTAGAGTTGATTTTTGTATATGGTGAGAGATAGGGGTCTAGTTTGTTTGTTTGTTTGTTTGTTTATTTATTTGTTTAAGACAGAGTCTTGCTCTGTTACCCAGGTTGGAGTGCAGTGGTATGATCTTGGCTCACAGCAACCTCTGCCTCCAGGGTTCAAGTGATTCTCCTGCCTCTGCCTTCTGAATAGCTGGGACTGCAGGTATGCACCACCATGCCAGCCTATTTTTTTTTTTTTTTTTTGTATTTTTAGTAGAGACAGAGTTTCACCATGTTGGCCAGACTGGTCTCGAACTCCTGACCTTATGTGATCCACCCACCTTGGTCTCTCAAAGTGCTGGGATTACAGGTGTGAGCCACTGCACCCAGCCAGGGGTCTAGTTTTATTATTTTGCAGGTGTATATCCACTTTTTAAATCGCCATTTATTGAAGGAATGTCCTTCTCCAATGTGTGGAAGATATGTACAGAGTTGAGTGACGATATTGAACTGTGTAATGGTTAATACTGAGTGTCAAGTTGATTGGATTGAAGGATACAAAGTGTTGATCCTGGGTGTGTCTGTGAGGGTGTTGCCAAAAGAGATTAACATTTGAGTCAGTGGACTGGGGAGGGCAGATCCACCCTTAATCTGGTGAGCACAATCTCATCAGCTGCCAGCGAATATAAAGCAGGCAGAAAAACATGAAAAAGGTCAAGAGACTGGCCTAGCCTCCCAGCCTACATCTTTCTCCCACGCTGGATGCTTCCTGCCCTCGAACATTGGACTCTACGTTTTCCAGTTTTGGGACTCGGAGTGGCTCTTCTTACTCCTCAGCTTGCAGATAGCCTATTGTGGGACATTGTGATCATGTAAGTTAATACTTAATAAACTATTCTTTATATATATATACACACACATATATACACACATATACATATATGTGTGTGTGTGTGTATCCTATTCTGTCCCTCTAGAGAACCTGACTAATACAAACTGGTATTGAGTAGACCAATCTAAAGAAAAATTTCCGGGGAATGAGGTTGGGCAGATAACAGGTAAGAATACTGAAGTATGCTGGGGAGTAGGAAGGGTATAGAAGTATTCTTTTTTTTTTTTTTGAGACAAAGTTTCACTCTGTCATCCAGGTTGGAGGGCAGTGATGTGATCATGACTCACTGCAGCCTCAACCTCCTGGGTTCAGGTGATCCTCCCAGCTAAGCCTCCTGAGTAGCTGGAACCACAGGTGTGCACAACCATGCCCGGCCGATTTTTTTTTTTTTTCGTATTTTTTGTAGAGATGGAGTTTTGTCATGTTGCCTGGGCTGGTTTTGAACTCCTGGACTCAAGCAACCCTCCCACCTCAGCCACCCAAAGTGTTGGGATTACAGGCATGAGACACTGCCCGGCCAGAAGTATTTATTTTTGAGTGTGATTATTTGAAGAAGTATAGGCAGGACTTTTGGTCAGTGTAATATTCCTCCAAAGTGCTGGAAGGTTGCAATTCCATTAAACTCTCCAATATTCCAGACATAGGTGAAGTCTATTCTAGACTGGAAGTTCTCGTCCCATATTGCCAATTCAATTTTTCCTCAATTTAATTCTTCTTGGAGCTGTTGATGAGCTTCTGTTTCTCTTATAATATGTCTTCTGTGGGACATCTTGGATTCTCCCTCTTAGACCTTTCTGACTCACTTACCTGTGGCTTTGGCTATTGCTGCAACAACAGGGTGCATGTACAGGTAACCTGATCAGAGTGGCCAGAGCCTTGTGGCTTATCTCTTACTTTCTGCTCTTGGGCTTCTCTGTCTCTGCCTTGGAGGATGCTATGGGATATTGCTTAGTTGTGCTGGTTCAAATACCCATCTGGAAGAGCTAGGGAGTTAAGCAATGTCTGGGAAAAGTCTTTACCGGTGAATAAGGAGCCATTGCGTGAATATTTCTCTCTCCTTACTGTGGACAATTCTGAAGCACAGGGTACACAACTCTTCAAGGGCCTGGTGGGACTGAGTCTCAGTTGTTTACAACCATTGAATCAACTCAGTCATACACCCTGGGATTGACTTTTTCTCCTTTCCCTTTTTACTCTTCCCGTTCCCTCCATCCCATTACATAGGATTGCCATCCCAAATAAACTACCTACTGGCAAGCCCTTGTCACAAGTTCTGTGTTGTTTTATGCATGATGAATACATTCTAAGCTAAGACATCATTTTATTTGGTTTTCAGTTATTATATGCATTTTGTGGTTGCATTTTATGCTGCTTTAATGAACATAGTTTATACTCTCTTAATAATCCACAAATAGCTGGAAGTGAGCCCTTCATAAATAAGGCCAGAATTTCAACAGTGAGTCTTAATGGCCATCTTCTTTAGTGAGTTACAAATTCCAGCAAGCTTGGCATCTGTTGAAGCAGGATGGTCCAGTGGAAAGTGCGATCAAGTGGGAGTCAGGAGCATCAGCTCCTTGATCCAGCCCTATCATTCTCTAATTATGTGATTAAAAATACTTGTTTTAACAGCTGTATTGAGATATAACTTATATACCATAATAATCACCCAATTAAGATGTATAATTCAATGGATTTTAGTGTTTATAGAGTTATACAACCATCTCTATAATCTAATTTTAAAACATCTTTGCTACCCCCCAAATAAATACCGTACCTATTATCAGTCACTCCTCACTCCCCTAATTGTCCCTTCTCACTCCCCAGCTCTTTCCCCCACCTTCCAGATTAAAGCAGCAACTGATTTACTTTCTATTTCTATAGATTTGCCAATTCTGGACATTTTATATAAATTGGATCAGGCAATTTTGGTCTTTTGTGACTGGATCCTTTCACTGTGCAGAAGTGTTTGATGTTGATCTATATTGTAGTGTTGGCTGGGTGATTCTGAGTAACCACTAACCTCTGTGTCTTGTTTCCTCTTCTGCTCCCTGGAAGAGGTCTCTGAGATCCCTTCCAGCCCTAGAAGTCCCAGGCAAGCAATGTTAAGTAGCACAGAAACCTAGAGGAACTATGGGTACAGTGTTTAATTTTTCGGCTATGAGCTAAAAGAAGAGGAACAACGTTTATTGCTGAGCTCCTATTCGACAGTTGATACCCGTGTGCGCGCAGAAACCAATTACCTATGAGGAGTAATTGAAATCATTAATAGCCACCAACAAATGTGTCTATTCTGCAAGTAATTTGCAGTAACATTTAGTAATTGATAGTAATTTTTAGTAATTAAACACTAAGTAATTCATTTGCCAAGCTACGTAGCCATTTTAATGGGGTTCCTTGTTGTTCCCACAGCAAATCTTAATTACTTAACCCAAGCACCAGGAATATTTCTGTCATTTCTGAAAAAATATATAGCGTGTGCTATTCTGGGTAAGCTGCAGTAGAGAGGAAGCCAAGGAGAGGAATTATTTTCCTGGGCAGTAGTAATTAAAAGACTGAAGCTATCGTTTGGGCCAATAGCAAGGTTGTGGAGTGAATCCCTGTCTATATCTGTATCTCTATCTATCTATCTGTCTCTATCTATCTATCTATCTATCTATCTATCTATCTATCAATCAATCATCTATATTTTGTCTATGCTTCACAGAAAGTCAAAGTGAAATCTGGGTTATGACAACTTATTTATCTCTCCTCCTCTCCTAAATGTTTTGGCCTAGGCTTTACGAGGTTTGTTCAGGCTATTACAAATCCATGCATGAGTTGCTTGTGGCAGGGAGCAATCATAGAAATCCACTTTTTTCTTCAGGATACCATCTGCAGTTCTGATTTTGATATTCCCGGTTATTCCACAACCTAACTTCAATATGCCATTTGTAGTGATTTATTAGTTATAGAGGACAGATAGTTGCTTGCTCAGCATCTTGTCCTCCTTCCTTTTTCTTATCAGTACCCCAACTTTATTCAGGAATTCATCGCTTCTCCCTGCAGCCTATGTGATTGGGGGAAGCTCTTGCTGAGGTGGATCTTGATTAGTCTAAGCTGGTCATGGTGATTCCACTACAGGCTCTTGCTGGAGACCAGTTCAGGAAGTCAGGCTGCTATTGGTCCAGGAGTGATCATGTGACTCTAGCTAGCTCAGTAAGAGAGAAGAAAAGGGCCTTCCTTTCGGGGGTAGGAGAGAGACTGTCTTCCCTCTCCCTGCCTTTCTGGGTGTGAGGAAGGGAGCGCATTGGCTACAGGGGCTGCAGGCAGCCATCTTGACACCGTGTGGGAAACAAGGTCTCAGAACAAGGTCTACTCAAAGATGGATGGAGTCAAGAGAACTGCAGAGAAACTGAACCTAAGTTCTTCTGTGCCTAGAGTTCTGTTTTCTCAACTTCTAGTCAAGTGAGATAATACATTTTTCTCAGGTTTTTATCAAGTTTAAACATGGATTTCTGCCATTTGCAGCCCCAAGTATCTTGATTCATTTGACACCAGTCATCATCTTTCACCCCAATCCAATTGCTGCCTTCCTGAAATAAGTCTCCATACTTGGCTCATGTATTATTATCACAGCTCGTGCCACTTCTCTCTTTCTGAGGGAGATTCTGCACAAGCAAAACTGTCAACTTTCAAGCTCGGCTCCAGGCCCACTTCCTCTGTGAAGCCTTCACTGAGTACCTCAGTCCTCTATGAAATTCTGTAAGTGTGAGCTCCGTATTTGACATGCCTCATTTACAGACAGCGTGTACACATCTTCTCAACTACATTCTGCACAGCAGTGATGGTGTCACCTGACCTGACAATCCAGAGGGGAAGATGAACTAGACACCCATAGAAACTAACACCAAGAGGCCTTGTCGAGGTAGAAAAGAGACAGAAGTTTGGCAATCACTGCAGACATTGAGAGCAGGAGGAGGTCATTTTGGACAAGTTTAGCTGGGAAGATGGGGAACTTTCTTGAAGAGATAGAACCAAAATGGGAGCTTTAAAATGCACAGAATAAAGGTTGTATGTGAATGTATTCTTTTATTCATTCTGTTATTGTTTATTGAACATCTACTCTATACCAAGCATCGTGCCAATTTTTTTCCTCTCATATATCTCATGTTATTTAAATTTCAAAAAAAATCCATGGAATATATATGGTTTCCATTTTACAAATGGAGATACTTGTCATCAGAGAGGTATATAATTTTTTCTCAAAGTTGGGGATAGGCATCAAAACTAGATCTGTTCACCCAAAGTTCAAAGCAGTTTCTGTACCTCACAGCTACAGTCCAACTCTCATCAAATGGGGTCAGCAAATAGCATCAGCAAACATTTTTTCTAAAGGCCAGATAGTAAATATTTTAGGCTTTATGGGCCAGTCTCTGTTGCAGCTATGCCAGTCTGCTACTGTAGTACAAAAGCAGCTATAGACAATGTGTAAATAATACATGTTCCAATAAAACTTTACTTAGAGCATTAAAATATATATTTAACATAATTTTCACATGTCGTAAAACATTATTTTTTTTTTTTGACTTCCAACCACAAAAAAATGTAAAAACAGTCAGTAGGCCAGAGTTGTGGGCCATAGTTTGATGTGACCCCCTTGTTTTTTCCTGCCAGGATATTTTTAATTTCGTGTAGCAAGAACATTTAACATAAAATCTACCCTTTTATCAAATTGTGAAGTGTACAGCACAGTATTACTAACTCGAGGCATGATGTTGTACAGGAGATCTCCAGAACTTACTCATCTTGCATTATTGAAGCTTTATAATATTGAATAACCATGCCCCATTCCCTCTCCCTGCAGCCTCTGGCAGCCCTCATTCTACTCTCTGTTCCTATGAGTTTGACTATTTTAGGGACCTCACATAAGTGAAACCCTACAGTATTTGTCCTTCTGTGACTGGCTTATTTTACCTAGCCTAGTGCCCTCCAGGTTCACCTATGTTCCCAGGACCTTAAAGCATGTGACTATGGAGAATTAGGCAGGGAGGTTGAGGTACAGTTACTTCTCCCACGTCTCCCTCTCTCCCATGCCCAATCCTCACCACTTCACAGAGCTCATGGATGACAGTAGAAACCTCCCCCAGCAGCGTGGGCCTTTATATCCCGGTGTGCTCCATTGGCTGGCTCCAACCTGTTTATCAGCTCCAGACTCTGTTAATTTAGCAATCTGCAGAGGTCCCAGATGAAAAGCTTTCACCTGCTCCCTTTCTAGAGCCTGACATAATTAACTACATTTCAGCCCCACCTTCTCTTCTCTCCTTTAACGAGCAGTGCCAATCTGAATCACTTTAAAGGAGCGAGCTGGCCCTTGGTATCAATTAAAAGGGAAATGCTTTGCGATACATGAACTGTAACAATTGTGAACAGGTACAAAGAAAAATCTAGAGGTTCTGGCACTGCTAACAGAGCATAGCACTTTGCAGAGATTGTCTTACAGTCTTTTGGAGGAAAAACAAAAACAGGTCCAGCATGCTAGGTCATATGTTACTCCTGAGGGAAAAGGCTGTACTTGAAAATCTACAAGCCAGAGAGTTGGGAGCAGTCCAGTGAGAAGGCTGTTCGTGTGTGCTGAAATATTTCAGCTGGGTCTTCTTGTCCTCTCAGATGAAGAAACCATGTACAGCCCCAGTGAGTCACGTCCGGGGGAAATGATTTACGATGAGTGTTTTAGCTTGGTGTGATGTTACATCTCTCTCATTTTCCTCCCCTGAAGTGAACAATCGTGCAAGCCTTTTCCTAGGCAGGGGGGACGGGGAGGTAGTGGGAGGCTTCATTAATCTCTGGGTTCTCCAGGAAAGCCAATTTGATCATTGTGCAATATCAAACACTCTGAGTGTATTGTTGCTTGTTAGCTTGGATGTGTGCCCTCCAGAAACTCCATGCTGGGTAGACTAGTCCATGTGCCAGGGCTGGATGTGAGAGGAGGGGCTGGGAGAGGAGGGATGTGGTTGCCAATCTATTCAAATTATACCTGCAGCCGAGCCTTGTGTGGATCAGGTAGATACCTGTTAACAGAATCACCCAGGTGAAACTGGGATGCTGGCAGGATTATTTTTTGAGTCCTCCAGCTGATTCTTTGAAGCCTTGTCATCTCTTTGAGTCATCCTGTCCTTAATTTTCTGGGATTGGGAAGCAGTCATTTACACATGAGTGTCAGTGCCTTTTGGCACCAGGACATCTGTTTCTCTCTTACTTCTGGTATTAAAGAAAAATTTTTCAACAATACTGTACTTGTTAAAGCATGGTAAGTTATATGGTTTGGCTGTGTCCCTACCCAAAATATCATCTTTAATTATAATTCCCTTAATCCCCCCGTGGCAAAGGAGAGACCAGCTGAAGGTAATAGAATCATGAACGGTGATTTTCCCCATTCTGTTCTCATGAGAGTGAGTGAGTTCTCACGAGATCTGATGGTTTTATAAGTGTGTGGTAGTTCCTCCTGTGTTCATTGTCTTCCTGCCGTCTTGCGGGGAGGGTGCCTTGCTTCCCTTCACCTTCCACCTTGTGTGTGAGCTTCTTGAGGCCTCCCTGGCCATGCAGAACTGTGAGTAAGTTAAACCTATTTCCTTTATAAAGTACACAGTCTCAGGCAGTTCAGTTTAGCAGTGTGAGAATGGACTAATAGAGTAAGGAAGACTTTATTCAGGGCAATCACAATAACTATAGAACCACTGCAGTGGGGTCTTACAGTGGGAGAGAGAGACTGGGCTTGACTCTGAATACAGCATGGACAAGTGGAAATGTACAGCCAAGGAGCAGTGCGGGTGTTAGTGGATGGAAAATTATTAAGAGGAAGCATCAGAGGCACTGTAGTTTTATTGTCCCCTCCAAAATTTCTGTTGAAGTTTAATTGCTATTGTGATAATATTAAGAGATGAGACCTTTAAGAGGTGATTAGGTAATCAGGGCTCCACCTTCATGAGTGGATTAATGTCATTACCATGAGGGTGAGCACCTGACAAAAGGATTAGTTCGTACTTGATTTTCTCTATGTCACACTTGTTCTACCTTCTGCCATGAGATGACCCTCGCCACATGCTGCACCATGTTCTTCACTTCTCAGCTTCCAGAAAGCTGAGCTAAATACATTCCTATTTCTTAAAATTTACCCAGTCTGTTGTATTATAGCAGCAGAAAACAAACTAAGACAAGGGGTAAAGACAATTCTGGATTAACCAATCTCACATGATTCTTGCTAAAGATAGCCCAGGTGATCAGACTTCACCTAAGGAATGGTAGAGGATGAAAACCTGATCAGATAATGAGCATAGCTAGATTTTGACTATGGAGAGTTCTTGCTGAATGGACATGGCAGGGTTCTCTGCTAAAATGGAATTTGACAAGGAAGTTCACAGAAGGGCCTAGGAGAAGGTTCAGAATCTTGACTTAAGTTTAGCCAAGTAAAGAATTTTTCAGCCCACCCTTCTTCAAAGAAAGAAAAGACATTCTTTTTTCCTTTGAATAATATGCCAGTTTTCTTGTTTATTTGCCTCTTGTTCATTAAGGAGCAGCTGAATTGTCTGTTGGGACTTGGTAGTGGAGGATCTCCTGGATAATGTGAGCCATCAGGTCTTTAATGAGGGGAGTTTAATTTCTGTGAAAATAAAAGAATAAAACAAAGATTCATTGTTGGAACAAATGATAGTTTCTGAGTCCAGGAGGCAGCCAATCAAGAAGATTTTTAGATGGTGAGCTTGAAGCATCTTCAATTGGAGTGAGGACAGGCATTGGCAGTCTAACAGACTTTCTAGCAAACCATTCCAAATGATTTGCAATTTGAATGTCACAAAAATTATTCACACACAAACTGTTGTGGTGATTTCTCTGAAGTTTATATCAAATTGTCCAGCTTCAGCTTACAGGGCTTCAGGAAAACAACAGTTTTAATTTTAGTGATTACAAGTCATAAATGTGGAAGAATATTGGAAATACTGTCAAGAGTCATAGATATTGGAGGAAATCGTAAGAATTCAGTATCAAGTCCAGATTGCAGGAAAATAATAAAACCTCAAAGCAAACAAGGCTAGAATCTAATATTGGGTTTGCTATAGTTTTCTTCTGAAACACAGTTTTTCTCTACACTGTCACCTCAAGTTCTACCAAAAATAAAGTAAGACTGATGTGTTTGCAAAATGAGTTTAGTCTCATTATATATGACTAGATTATTTACATAGTGCAACAAAAATAGTGATAGGCCATACAGGTTAAAGTTTGCTTTGCTGTACTCGAACTTTTGGCAAGAAATCTCAGATTGGACTTGTAAAGGCCTCTCAAGGCTAGGAAACCAAACCAAGGACATACCATCAGGCTGCATATGTGACACCTATAGATGTAGGTAAGATTCTTTCTTCTTGCAGTCTCTTAAATATCATGAGGTTTCTGGGCCTGCTAGAAAATGGCATTACTTACTCACCTATAAGGCTGGAAGCCCTAAGGCTGATTTTGTCAAAGTGTTGCTTTGTTGGCTTTGTAAAGTCAAGCTTAGTTCCTTAAAGTTGTCTAGTCCTATCTGAAAACATGGTATTCCAGTCAAAGCCTTGATAATATAACCACCGTTTGCAATTGTGTATTGTTGCAAGGAGAACAGATTCTTATCGCACTTATGCAAATAACTATTGCCATAAAAATACTTATGAATAGTTTCTGAATTCTGGAGGGATCAGGTAGGGAAAAAAGAATTGTTTCAATTTTGGTTTACAAAGGCATACTTTACCAATTGATGTAAGCTATAGATAGCTTTAAGGGAAAAGGCTTCTTAAATCAGCAAAACAAAACGTTTGAAAAACCAGCAATGTTTCAAACAAAATGTAATTAATATTCAGGAGTCCATTTAGTTCCATATAATTTTTCTGCTTGATACTGAATTAGCAGTTTCATGAAGCCATCAATTTCTCCATTAGAGTTCTGGAATTTATTAGTTTAATGGTATGATCTTAATGTTATCAGAAACCTGTGTTCAAAAGTATGTGTCAGGTTATTTTTACGTGAATCTCCTTGAAGGAGAAGCAGTTTTGGACTGTAGCGAATTCAGATGTTTTTATAGAAAAATCAGAACAATAACTGTATATGACAAAGACTTAGAATGGCCATGGTTAAAAATGAGTTCATTATAAACAAATTTACAAGAGAATTTGGCTATTTCTGTGGCATACAGCATATAAACATAATAAAATTATGATGTATATATTTGATTTCTAGACATCTCATACAATTTTTGGAAAACTCCTATCAATAACATACCCATAAGTATAACTTAATGTTCAGCATCATTTATTTGACAATGCTTCTTATATTAACATATAAAACAAGTGTAATTAGTTCAGTATATATCTTTTTAAAGGAGAAAGACAGCCTGTGCACTTTCCAGGGGCCCAACTGGAAAATCTCAAGGTTAATTTAAGGTCACAAAGAATTAATTTGAATTTAATTTTGAGAAGTTTGTCAAAAATGTCAACAGGTTTAAAACAATTAAACATGGTATTGGTTATCTATGTAGTGGAACTGACAGTAAAATATTTTTTTAAAGGGAAATACAGAAGATGACATACTTATGATAAAACACTTAGGAATTTTAACAATGAGAAGACTTTTTTTTTAAAGTAATAAGACATAAAAGACAACATCAAGCATAAAAAAATTACCTGCACAAAAGAGAAGATTTGTTTTCTAGGCCAATTACTAAAAAGAAACCTTCACATTCTCAAATGTCATTTTATTAGAGAAGACCAAATTCTAGTTTTGCATCAGAGTACTACTACAACTAATTTTTAATCGAACCTTATAAATAAAATCATCTAATCTTAGTCAATTTGACCACACAAAATAAGTTTTATTTTCCATGATTGGGTCTAGATTTTTAATGTGTATGTACTATTCAATTTAATTCAGCAGAACTTTAAGGTTTCAAGTTATATTGAAAAAGTTTTTAAATCATTTTTAAGTAGACATAATTTAAAGAATATTTTTGAAAAATTTACTTATAAGCTTTTATTTCACTTAGTTACCTAATTCATTCATTCTCAACAATTAAGTTTGAATTGCTCATGAAAAATTTGTGAGACACTAAGCAAAGTTACCTCTATTTTTAAGTTTTTCTTGTTATTGTTGACAAATCAGGCAAATATCAAAAACATCACAAAAGCAAATAAACTAAAAAGTTGAAAGTTGTTCTCTTTTTCTCCCTCTTCCATGACTGACATGCATTAAACAGTTAAGGGATTCACTTTCTCTGTGTACTTTTGCCCTTAGGTTGAATTTATAGTTTTATGTCCTTAAACATCTAGCAGAGACAACACGAACATATCTGGCCGGAAAACCTAGGCAAAAATAAATGTCTGTATGATGTTTAGTGCTGATAGATTTGAAGACATTCCTGTTATTTTACCAACAATTTTACAACTAACTAATTTACCCAACGTTTAGCCAACTTACATGAACTAGAAGACAATTGGGTTAGTTTCTGTTTTTCTGAGAAAATACTTTAACCGTTTTCCTGATTAGAGAAAAAAGTACAACTCTCTGCCAGCACTCATTAATATTATATAAACATGCTCTTTGAGGCAGAAGCATATCTGACTGATTTTCAATGTGAAAATGTAAAGATGGTTTTTGGAATTATTTTTTAACAGAACAGACATCAGAATCGTGAATCATCAGAATCATCTATTTCAAAAAATTGAATTCATCAAATGAATCTTCAGTCAACAAGTGTTTGAAAACCATGTTAACATTACATGTAGAAATGCTTCATTTTCTAGGATTTGACATTTCAGTGGTTGAGAATTACTAAATTTTCTGTATGGAAATACATTACCAAAAACAATACTATAAATAGGATGATGTCTTTTGTTTCCACAGTTGATATACTAGAGCGGTGCAAAAATAATAATAAAAGCAAGATATTTTGGGGCAACGTTATCTTGGGGTAAGTGCTGCAGCAGCACTTACTGCAAGATTCTCAGTGAGTATTCTCAGGACAAAGGGGAAAAGGGTTAAATAAGCACTTATTTTTTAAGCCAATTAAACAGAGCTCTTCTATATATTTTGGCAACACTATCCAGAGGTAGAAAAACAGATACAGATAACATAACTTACGTATGTACATACAGGTGCAAGCAGATCTTCTGGCTCATTTTTTAAATTTTAGTTCAGTCAGTAAAACAGAACAATGCAAACCTGTAGGTGTATCTCTACTTTATATATTTAAGTAAATTGTGTTTTCAATAAAAATGGGACAAGATGAGGTTACCTATTCAACAAGGGCTGTAGCTTTTTACCAATATTTTTGAAGAAGATCTTATAGGGTTTTCATTTGCCCAATGTGCAAATAATTTATTATATTTTTCTCTTTTTAGTCTCAGGTACTTGGTTTTGAGTGACTGCTGAGTCCCTTGAAAACACCCCAGTAGAGGGCAGGGAGCCTAAAGCTCAAGTGAGTGAGGGGCTGGGGTTGGAAAGGACAGGATCTGGCAGGGGTAGACAGAGTTGGGAGAGTGTAGAGTCAGCGAGAGCTTGAGAAGAGGGGTTTCCAGTGACAGAGAAGTTCCTGTGGGAGAAGCAGGGTCCAATAGAGAAGACAAAGAAGATAGACCACACAGAGAGCCAGAAAGAAAGAATTCCTGCCAAGAAAGTCAGGGAAGAGTCCCCACTCAGAACAAGGAGCCAGGGAGAAGACCTTTCAGCTGAGGAGGTGCCTTTGAAAAAGAAGCCTGAGACTCTAACCCAGCTTCGGAGTCTACTCCTACGTTCAGAATTAAAATCTGTCTTTCCCAGATTGACAGATACTTGTCCAGAGCAAGAGTTGAGGAGTCTGACTCACCAACGAATCCTGGCTTGGTTAGAAGTGAAGATAAAAACTTGAAATGTACCCACCTAGGATCCTAGGTGACAGGCCTAGGAGTCCAATAACAAATCTGATCTTATCTCAGTCATGGCATCATAATGGTTAAAGAGAAAAATATTCAATGATGCTTGTTAAAGCCCAGCAAGAAAGGCTTTTTACAGGACCATCGTGATAGATATAGAGACCACTGCAACAAAGTCTTGCAGTAGGGGAGAGGAATTAGGCTCAACTCCAAACACAACATAGGCAAGTGGGAGTTTATAGCCAAGGGCCAGTCTGGTGGCCAGGGGCTGGAAAATTACTAAGAGGAAACATCAGGGTAAGGGGGATTCTGACTAAACTTACCTAACAGGATTCGTGCTCAAGACAGGCCAGGGTGACTAAAAATCACCTGGGAGACGGAGGATGAAGAACTGAGCGGATATTGAGGATAATCAGATACTGAGGGTAGAGGGTCCTTGCCAAAGTGACTTAGCAAATTTCCATGCTAACCTGGATCTTATGTATAAGCACAGAAGGGCTTAGGAAATGGTTCAGAAACCTGACTAAAGTTTATGTAAGTGAAGAACGTTTGTAACTGGAAATAAGTTCTCTTTCAAAAAGTACCTAATGAAGGCATTTTAAAGGTCTAAAATGGTTCTTCATGTCCTCTAAAGCCATTCAAAGTACACAACAGCCTACTGCTTCCAGGGATCAGGCTGGTTCTAATACCCCAATATGGTGGGTTCACAGTTGCTCTCCCAGAATGGGTTGTGCAAGGATGCAGGAGCAGCTATTATTTCCCATGGGAGGTACCTGGTGGAGCAAGAGATGCCACCCTGGAGTTGGGCCCCCGAGATTTACCTTCTTCTCTCGATATAAGGAAGCACGTTGATCTGAAGTTGATAGAGTGCTTTTCAGTTGGCAAAACACATTATTTTTCATTGATCCCCTACCCACTAGCAACCTTGAGACATCAATAGAACTGGAAAGTAATAGCTTCCATTAACTGTGTGTATTAGTATTATCTATATTCTATGGGAAGGTAAAATCTTTACCTTCCCATAGAAATAGGCTGATAATGTGGTAAATAATAATGGTTGCCATGTGCCTGGCCCTGTTTGGATGCCATGTTTTTGTTTTTGTTGTTTTTGTTTGTTGTGTTGCAGTGTTTTGTTTTTGAGATGGAGTCTTGCTTTGTCACCCTTTGGCATGATCTCAGCTCACTGCAGCCTCCACCTCCTGGGTTCAAGCTATTATTCTGCCTCATCCTACCTGGTAACTGGGACTACAGGCATGCACCACTGCCTTGGGCTACTTTTTGTATTTTTAGTAGAGACAGGGTTTCACCATGTTGGCCAGGCTGGTCTCGAACTCCTGACTTGAGGTGATCCGCTTGCCTTGGCCTCCCAGTGCTGGGATTACAGGCATAAGCTCCCGTGCCCAACCTAGGATGCTGCGTTTTAGATGCCCTCATCAATCCTCTCTAGTATTGCATAAGGAAATAGAGATTCAGAGGGATTAAATAGCCTCCAATATCCCTTGGTAAGAGGAGGTAGCAGAATGGAGATTGGAATCTGCATCTAACTTACTCTTGAGAGAGGGGGTGAAGCAGAGCAGGTGACACTCAGGTTGTCCCCACGTGTCACACACACAGACAGGGAATCATAGTGATCATTTACGGCAGGTACTCACACCCCAATGGTATAGAAGCTAACTGTCCTGAACCACAGCTCAGAATTCTTCCTCTTGGGGCAAATTCTTGATAGAACTTGTAACTGGTTTCTCCAGGAAACCTAACACGGCCAGGATTTTTGTATGGACTCATGGCGGTGGCAGCCAAGAAAGAGCTATGTATTGATCTTGTCGTTCGTAATTAATGACAACCACAAATTAATAACCACATGCACACAAATTGATTTTCAGAGGTGCAATAATTAGATTTAATGCCTGCCACAGCATGTATTTATGTATTTAATTATCACCTTCATTATGAATTTTAATGAACCTTCAAGATATTCACATACAATTAGATATGTGACTTCTTTCTCGTTTATAGATGGATTTTATTCACTCAGATTGTGGAGTTGACTTTGCTTGGTAAAGAACACTAAATTTTCTAGATTCTATTCCTATTTCTCTTTTTCCCACATAGAGAAGTTGCTTTGGCAAAGAGATGAGTATCTTTCCTCAAGATCTTTTGTCAGAGAGAAGGAAGTAGAGGAGGAAGTCTCAGACTCATTGCTACAGTAACTCACTGTGTGACCTCAGGGAAGTCACTTCATCTCTCTGGGCCCAAGCTTTCTTTTTTTTTTTTTTTTTTCTTTTTTTAGACGGAGTCTCGATCTGTTGCCTAGGCTGGAGTGCAATGGTGCAATCTCAGCTCATTGCAACATTACATTCTCCGCCTCCGGGGTTCAAGTGATTCTCCTGCCTCAGCCTCCTGAGGAGCTGGGATTACAGGGACATGCCACCACACCCAGCTAAATTTTGTGGCTTTAATAGAGATGGGGTTTCACCATGTTAGCAAGGCTGATCTGGAATTCCTTGCCTCAGGTGGTCTGCCAGCCTCAGCTTCCCAAAATCCCTGGGATTCCAGGGATGAGCCACCGTGCCCGGCCAGGTTTCTTATCTGTAAAGTGACAAGAAGAGAGGGAATGGAGGTAGAGACTTTGTAATACCTGAAATGGGAATTAGATGGTAGAGAGTTTGTAATATCTCCAGCTCAGATTACTGGAGACCTCAAATACCAAGGACTGTTTCTACAAGCAAGAGAGTGAGGCTAGGGAGGTAGGCATCATTTCCTTGGCCTTCCCCTGCTTGAAACATGGACTCTGTCTTGGCAGGGCATGCGTCTGCATGTTCTGTTGTGGGTCTGGCTGTTCTTACAGAGACAGCACTTGGGCTCCAGCCGGGATTACTACCACAGCATTCAATTGCAATTTGAAGCCTGGGCCACCGGGAAATTGCAGACAATTTGGATGAAAATGGTTGGAAAATTGCAGTGTTTAGGCCTCTCCTACCAGCCCCTTCATTTTTTTTTCTTACTTTCTTTTTATTTCTTTTTCTTTGCCTTCTCTCCCTCTCCCCACTCCTGAAATTACTTTAAAAGCAGAGGAACAACAGGTAGACTGGCTAGATTTTTTCCCCAGTCTGCAGTGTATTTTGTAAACAAACATGTAAATTGATATAGAATTTAACCACCCTCAGACAAAGTGGCTAAAAGATGTGGAGAGGGGAAAAAGGCTCTATGTGAGATCCTAGATTAACTGGAATGCGGGGGTAATGCTGGTCTTGATTAATGGAATTTCTGATTAGCTATGTGTTAGCCAGGAAACATTTATCTTGTTGTAAATTGCTCTAAAATGAGCCCACTTACCTCTCTTAGTATTTAAATATTTAAAGTTTTTCATACCCTGTCTCATTTTAAAAGACTTTAAGGAACCTTCCTTATTAATAGTCAACTAATGATTTTTAATTGATAATTGGGATTCATGGTTATGGTGCTAAAGGCCTTCATCACAGTCCAGCCCAATATATGGAAATGTATAAAGTATGGGAGATAAATTGCACAGATTGTCAGGGTTGCAACAGACATCAAAGGTTCTCATCAACTTGCCCACCTAGTATATGCTTCTCTTTTATAGTGTCTAGTTGATTTCTAGCTTTTACTTAAGTACCACCTCCTGAGGCAGCACATTCTATTTTTGGACAGATTTAGCTATCATAAGTTTTCCCCATTATGTTGAGCTAAAATTTGTTTTCCTACATTCAGTCAGTCATTGGTTCGAATTCTATCCCCTGGGTCAACACAGAGCAAACAGCTTTCTATATCCTCATGCCAGCACTTCATGTATTTGAAGAAATTTTGTTTTTTCTCTTGCAGTGGGATGTTCCTCAATTCCTACAGAGACAGGGTAGGGAGGTTGGTAGAATTCCAACCCAGGAGACAGCCTGGTGTGCAGCTCTCTGCTTAGTGTGTGTATGAAAAAGACAGGCAGAGACCGACCAACCTTGGGGAAACTTCCTCAGTCCCTTTGGCTCCACTCCCCAGTCCAAGAGATAAAGATGATAACAGTAGAAACTCCTGGCCGGGCGCGGTGGCTCACACCTGTAATCTCAGCACTTTGGGAGGCTGAGGCAGGTGGATCGTGAGGTCAGGAGATCGAGACTGTCCTGGCTAACACAGTCTCTACCCTGTCTCTACTAAAAATACCAAAAAAAAAAAAAAAAAAAAAAAGAAAAAAACCCCCAAAAATTAGCCGGGCATGGTAGCAGGCACCTGTAGTCCCACCTACTTGGGAGGCTGAGGCAGGAGAATGGCATGAACCCAGGAGGTGGAGCTTACAGTGAGCTGAGATCACGCTACTGCACTCCAGCCCAGGTGACAGAGCGAGACTCGGTCTCAGAACAAACAAAAAAACAGTATAATAGCATTGCTCTGAGGACTAATCAAGTAATATAAAGTGTTTAGAACAGTACCTGGCATGTAAGTATGGTTGAAACATTTCCTATTATCATGGCATTGTTCTCTTGGGTTTTTCCTTTTTAAAATATTTAATTGTGGCAGAAATACACATAAAATGGACCATTCTTAGCCATTTTTAAGTATACATTACAGTAGTGTTAATTGCATTTACATTGTGTACAACCAATCTCCAGAACACTTTTCATTTTACAAAACTGAGACTTTGTATCCATCAAACAAGAAGTCTTCGTGTCTTCCCCCACCCGCCAGGCAACCACCTTTCTACTTTCTGGCTCTATGGAGTTGTCTATTCTAAGTATCTCATTTAGATAAAATCATAAAAGGTTTCTTTTTGATACTGCCATGTTTCACTTGGCATAATGTCCTAAAAGTTCATGTATGTCCTAGGATGTGTCAGAATTTGATTCCTTTATAAGGCTGAATAATACACCATGTACGAACCTGGGGAGATTTTTAAACCACCAATGAATGCTCAGGCCCAATCCAGACTAAGTCAGAATCTTGGCTTTGGGGGTGGGGGGTGGGGACCCAGGTGTCAGTGTGTTTAAAATGGTCCCTAGAGAATTCTGATCTGTAGCTGGATTGAGAACCACTGATGGCTCATGAACACTTGAAGCTCATTAACTCATTACTTTTCCCCCACTCATGCATTGCTCCTGGATTCCCTTCTAACAGAAGGGAATAACCCAGTGTCTTCCAAACTTTGCTGTGCATTCCAATCACCAGGGTTTTTTTGTTTTTAAAATCCTGCCTCCTGGGTCACATTGCATACCAACGAAGTCTCAATATCTGCTGGTGAGATCCTGGCATCAGTACTTCTAAAGATTCTACGTAATTCCAATGGGCAGCAAAATTTGAGATCCACTGCATAACCATGGACCACTTCTTTCAGGCTAGAAACTTGAGGGTTGCCTTTGATTCCTCCTTTTCTCACCCTTCAAATCTAAATTCTCATCAAGCCCACTTGATCTTATCTCCTGACACTGTGATTCTCCAAGTGTGGTCTCTGGACTGCAAAAAGTAACCAGTGCATCCAGGTTTACCCAGGACTTTTCTGGTTTTCATTTTGCAAATCCCCAGGTCCTGGAATCTCTTGCAGTCCCAGGCAAACCTATGTGGTTGGTCACCCTACCAGACCAGCAGCATCAACATTACCTGGAAATGTAAATGATCAGGGCCCAGCCAGGGACCTACTGATTCACAAACTCTGGGATGGGACTCAGCACGCTGTGCTGTCACATGCCCTCTAGACAAGTCTGATGAACACTCAAGTTTGAGAAAGATTGAAGTTGATGCTGCTACTAAAGATGAGAGCTAACACTTAAGGAGAACCTACTCTGCAGTGGGTGTATCCTCGTCTGCATGGACGCTGTGACCTTGAGACAGCCAGGTGGGAAGGGGTCTTCAAAAACTGTCAGGTTCAAGGTCCGGTTCCAGCCCATGCTGAGGTCTAAAGGGAGTGGGTGGATGAGCAGATAGTTGAAAGAACAGTCGGGGGACCCTAGGCAGGTGAAATATGGCTTTATTCAGCAGCTCTCTTATGAGCAGCTTACTTACACTAGCTCTTTTACACTGTTCTCTCATCCCCAGCTTTCTCACACTGTCAGCCCTGTCTCGACCGCATGAGCCAGCCCTGTGGCTCCTCTCAGCAGCTAGCTCCCACACACAGCTGCTCAGCTGGTTCTCCCTTGGCTTCAGGGTCAGTAGCTTCACTCTTTCTCCAGCGAGCCAAGCTGTGTCCTGCACCTACCCCTCCCACCCCAGTCTGTCTGCAAAGACAGAGAGCTCTGACTGTCTTTCTCTGGGCACAAGCTCATATAGAATGTCAGCAGGGTGACACCTTTTACAGACAATAGTGGTGTAGGGCCAAGAGATGGCCTTCCCATGTTAGGGCTACATGGCTGTGATAACAAATATAGTTATACACCTGTACTCTAAACTCAGACATGCAGGATGTAAACATACTACCTTAGCCTATCCTTGACCAAAGCACAGCCATGTTCCTTACTGGAACCAGCCTGCACACTGGGAGGAGTGCACGCTGGGCGAGAGCCACAGGATTTTTTTTTTTTTTAATTTAAAAAAAATTTTTTTTATTATTATTATACTTTGAGTTCTAGGGTACATGTGCATAACGTGCAGGTTTGTTACATATGTATACTTGTGCCATGTTGGTGTGCTGCACCCATCAACTCGTCAGCACCCATCAACTCATCATTTACATCAGGTATACCTCCCAGTGCAGTCCCTCCCCCCCTCCCCCCCTCCCCATGATAGGCCCCGGTGTGTGATGTTCCCCTTTCCGAGTCCAAGTGATCTCATTGTTCAGTTCCCACCTATGAGTGAGAACATGCGGTGTTTGGTTGTCTGTTCTTGTGACAGTTTGCTAAGAATGATGGTTTCCAGCTGCATCCATATCCCTACAAAGGACACAAACTCATCCTTTTTTATGGCTGCATAGTATTCCATGGTGTATATGTGCCACATTTTCTTAATCCAGTCTGTCACTGATGGACATTTGGGTTGATTCCAAGTCTTTGCTATTGTGAATAGTGCTGCAATAAACATACGTGTGCATGTGTCTTTATAGCAGCATGATTTATAGTCCTTTGGGTATATACCCAGTAATGGGATGGCTGGGTCATATGGTACATCTAGTTCTAGATCCTTGAGGAATCGCCATACTGTTTTCCATAATGGTTGAACTAGTTTACAATCCCACCAACAGTGTAAAAGTGTTCCTATTTCTCCACATCCTCTCCAGGACCTGTTGTTTCCTGACTTTTGAATGATTGCCATTCTAACTGGTGTGAGATGGTATCTCATTGTGGTTTTGATTTGCATTTCTCTGATGGCCAGTGATGATGAGCATTTTTTCATGTGTCTGTTGGCTGTATGAATGTCTTCTTTTGAGAAATGTCTGCTCATATCCTTTGCCCACTTTTTGATGGGGTTGTTTTTTTCTTGTAAATTTGTTTGAGTTCTTTGTAGGTTCTGGATATTAGCCCTTTGTCAGATGAGTAGATTGCAAAAATTTTCTCCCATTCTGTAGGTTGCCTGTTGACTCTGATGGTAGTTTCTTTTGCTGTGCAGAAGCTCTTTAGTTTAATGAGATCCCATTTGTCAATTTTGGCTTTTGCTGCTGTTGCTTTTGGTGTTTTAGACATGAAGTCTTTGCCCATGCCTATGTCCTGAATGGTACAACCTAGGTTTTCCTCTAGGATTTTTATGGTATTAGGTCTAACATTTAAGTCTCTAATCCATCTTGAATTAATTTTCGTATAAGGAGTAAGGAAAGGATCCAGTTTCAGCTTTCTACTTATGGCTAGCCAATTTTCCCAGCACCATTTATTAAATAGGGAATCTTTTCCCCATTTCTTGTTTCTCTCAGGTTTGTCAAAGATCAGATGGCTGTAGATGTGTGGTATTATTTCTGAGGGCTCTGTTCTGTTCCATTGGTCTATATCTCTGTTTTGGTACCAGTACCATGCTGTTTTGGTTACTGTAGCCTTGTAGTATAGTTTGAAGTCAGGTAGCGTGATGCCTCCAGCTTTGTTCTTTTGACTTAGGATTGTCTTGGAGATGCGGGCTCTTTTTTGGTTCCATATGAACTTTAAAGCAGTTTTTTACAATTCTGTGAAGAAACTCATTGGTAGCTTGATGGGGATGGCATTGAATCTATAAATAACCTTGGGCAGTATGGCCATTTTCACGATATTGATTCTTCCTATCCATGAGCATGGTATGTTCTTCCATTTGTTTGTGTCCTCTTTTATTTCACTGAGCAGTGGTTTGTAGTTCTCCTTGAAGAGGTCCTTTACATCCCTTGTAAGTTGGATTCCTAGGTATTTTATTCTCTTTGAAGCAATTGTGAATGGAAGTTCATTCATGATTTGGCTCTCTGTTTGTCTGTTACTGGTGTATAAGAATGTTTGTGATTTTTGCACATTAATTTTGTATCCTGAGACTTTGCTGAAGTTGCTTATCAGCTTAAGGAGATTTTGGGCTGAGACAATGGGGTTTTCTAAATATACAATCATGTCATCTGCAAACAGGGACAATTTGACTTCTTCTTTTCCTAACTGAATCCCCTTGATTTCTTTCTCTTGGCTGATTGCCCTAGCCAGAACTTCCAACACTATGTTGAATAGGAGTGGTGAGAGAGGGCATCCCTGTCTTGTGCCAGTTTTCAAAGGGAATTTTTCCAGTTTTTGCCCATTCAGTATGATATTGGCTGTGGGTTTGTCATAAATAGCTCTTATTATTTTGAGATACGTTCCATCAATACCGAATTTATTGAGCGTTTTTAGCATGAAGGGCTGTTGAATTTTATCAAAAGCCTTTTCTGCATCTATTGAGATAATGATGTGGTTCTTGTCTTTGGTTCTGTTTATATGCTGGATTATGTTTATTGATTTGCGAATGTTGAACCAGCCTTGCATCCCAGGGATGAAGCCCACTTGATCATGGTGGATAAGCTTTTTGATATGTTGCTGAATCCGGTTTGCCAGTATTTTATTGAGGATTTTTGCATCGATGTTCATCAGGGATATTGGTCTAAAAATCTTTTTTTGTTGTGTCTCTGCCAGGCTTTGGTATCAGGATGATGTTGGCCTCATAAAATGAGTTAGGGAGGATTCCCTCTTTTTCTATTGTTTGGAATAATTTCAGAAGGAATGGTACCAGCTTCTCCTTGTACCTCTGTTAGAATTCAGCTGTGAATCCATCTGGTCCTGGACTTTTTTTGGTTGGTAGGCTATTAATTATTGCCTCAATTTCAGAGCCTGCTATTGGTCTATTCAGGGATTCAACTTCTTTCTGGTTTAGTCTTGGAAGAGTATAAGTGTCCAGGAAATTATCCATTTCTTCTAGATTTTCCAGTTTATTTGCATAGAGGTGTTTATAGTATTCTCTGATGGTAGTTTGTATTTCTGTGGGGTCGGTGGTGATATCCCCTTTATCATTTTTTATTGCGTCAATTTGATTCTTCTCTTTTCTTCTTTATTAGTCTTCTAGCGGTCTGTCAATTTTGTTGATCTTTTCAAAAAACCAACTCCTGGATTCATTGATTTTTTGGAGGGTTTTTTGTGTTTCTATCTCCTTCAGTTCTGTTCTGATCTTAGTTATTTCTTGCCTTCTGCTAGCTTTTGAATGTGTTTGCTCTTGCTTCTCTAGTTCTTTTAACTGCGATGTTAGGGTGTCAATTTTAGATCTTTCCTGCTTTCTCTTGTGGGCATTGAGTACTATAAATTTCCCTCTACACACTGCTTTAAATGTGTCCCAGAGATTCTGGTATGTTGTATCTTTGTTCTCATTGGTTTCAAAGAACATCTTTATTTCTGCCTTCATTTCGTTATGTACCCAGTAGTCATTCAGGAGCAGGTTGTTCAGTTTCCATGTAGTTGAGCGGTTTTGATTGAGTTTCTTAGTCCTGAGTTCTAGTTTGATTGCACTGTGGTCTGAGAGACAGTTTGTTATAATTTCTGTTCTTGTACATTTGCTGAGGAGTGCTTTACTTCCAATTATGTGGTCAATTTTGGAGTAAGTGTGATGTGGTGCTGAGAAGAATGTATATTCTGTTGATCTGGGGTGGAGAGTTCTATAGATGTCTATTAGGTCTGCTTGCTGCAGAGATGAGTTCAATTCCTGGATATCCTTGTTAACTTTCTGTCTCATTGATCTGTCTAATGTTGACAGTGGAGTGTTGAAGTCTCCCATTATTATTGTATGGGAGTCTAAGTCTCTTTGTAAGTCTCTAAGGACTTGCTTTATGAATCTGGGTGCTCCTGTATTGGGTGCATATATATTTAGGATAGTTAGCTCTTCCTGTTGATTTGATCCCTTTACCATTATGTAATGGCCTTCTTTGTCTCTTTTGATCTTTGATGGTTTAAAGTCTGTTTTATCAGAGACTAGTATTGCAACCCCTGCTTTTTTTTGTTCTCCATTTGCTTGGTAAATCTTCCTCCATCCCTTTATTTTGAGCCTATGTATGTCTCTGCATGTGAGATGGGTCTCCTGAATACAGCAGACTGATGGGTCTTGACTCTTTATCCAGTTTGCCAGTCTGTGTCTTTTAATTGGAGCATTTAGTCCATTTACATTTAAGGTTAAGATTGTTATGTGTGAACTTGATCCTGCCATTATGATATTAACTGGTTATTTTGCTCGTTAGTTGATGCAGTTTCTTCCTAGCCTTGATAGTCTTTACATTTTGGCATGTTTTTGCAATGGCTGGTACCGGTTGTTCCTTTCCATGTTTAGTGCTTCCTTCAGGGTCTCTTGTAAGGCAGGCCTAGTGGTGACAAAATCTCTAAGCATTTGCTTATCTGTAAAGGATTTTATTTCTCCTTCACTTATGAAACTTAGTTTGGCGGGATATGAAATTCTGGGTTAAAAATTCTTTTCTTTAAGAATTTTGAATATTGGCCCCCACTCTCTTCTGGCTTGTAGAATTTCTGCTGAGAGATCTGCTGTTAGTATGATGGGCTTCCCTTTGTGGGTAACCCGACCTTTCTCTCTGGCTGCCCTTAAGATTTTTTCCTTCATTTCAACTTTGGTGAATCTGGCAATTATGTGTCTTGGAGTTGCTCTTCTCAAGGAGTATCTTTGTGGCATTCTCTGTATTTCCTGGATTTGAATGTTGGCCTGCCCTACTAGGTTGGGGAAGTTCTCCTGGATGATATCCTGAAGAGTGTTTTCCAACTTGGTTCCATTTTCCCCCTCACTTTCAGGCACCCCAATCAGATGTAGATTTGGTCTTTTTACATAATCCCATACTTCTTGCAGGTTTTGTTCATTTCTTTTTCTTCTTTTTTCTTTTGGTTTCTCTTCTCGCTTCATTTCATTCATTTGATCCTCCATCGCTGATACTCTTTCTTCCAGTTGATCGAGTCGGTTACTGAAGCTTGTGCATTTGTCACGTATTTCTCGTGTCATGGTTTTCATCTCTTTCATTTCGTTTATGACCTTCTCTGCATTAATTACTCTAGCCTTTTTTTCAAGATTTTTAGTTTCTTTGCGCTGGGTACGTAATTCCTCCTTTAGCTCTGAGAAGTTTGATGGACTGAAGCCTTCTTCTCTCATCTCGTCAAAGTCATTCTCCGTCCAGCTTTGATCCGTTGCTGGCGAAGAGCTGCGCTCCTTTGCCGGGGGAGATGTGCTCTTATTTTTTGAATTTGCAGCTTTTCTGCCCTGCCTTTTCCCCATCTTTGTGGTTTTATCTGCCTCTGGTCTTTGATGATGGTGACGTACTGATGGGATTTTGGTGTAGGTGTCCTTCCTGTTTGATAGTTTTCCTTCTAACAGTCAGGACCCTCAGCTGTAGGTCTGTTGGAGATTGCTTGAGGTCCACTCCAGACCCTGTTTGCCTGGGTATCAGCAGCAGAGGCTGCAGAACATAGAATATTGCTGAACAGCGAGTGTACCTGTCTGATTCTTGCTTTGGAAGCTTCCTCTCAGGGGAGATGTCTCCCAGTTAGGCTACTCAGGGGTCAGGGACCCACTTGAGCAGGCAGTCTGTCCCTTCTCAGATCTCAACCTCCATGTTGGGAGATCCACTGCTCTCTTCAAAGCTGTCAGACAGAGTCGTTGTTTCTGCAGAGGTTTCTGCTGCGTTTGTTTACTGTGCCCTGTCCCCAGAGGTGGAGTCTACAGAGGCAGGCAGGTTTCCTTGAGCTGCTGTGAGCTCCACCCAGTTCGAGCTTCCCAGTGGCTTTGTTTACCTACTTAAGCCTCAGCAATGGCGGGCGCCCCTCCCCCAGCCTCACTGCTGCCTTGCCGTAGATCACAGACCGCTGTGCTAGCAATAAGGGACCCTCTGTGGGCGTGGGACCCTCCCGGCCAGGTGTGGGATATAATCTCCTGGTGTGCCCGTTTCCTTAAAGCACAGTATTGGGGTGGGAGTTACCCAATTTTCCAGGTGTTGTGTGTCTCAGTTCCCCTGGCTAGGAAAAGGGATTCCCTTCCCCCTTGTGCTTCCCAGGTGAGGCGATGCCTTGCCCTGCTTCAGCTCTTGCTGGTCAGGCTGCAGCAGCTGACCAGCACTGATTGTCCGGCACTCCCTAGTGAGATGAACCCAGTACCTCAGTTGAAAATGCAGAAATCACTGGTCTTTTGTGTCTCTAGCGCTGGGAGTTGGAGACTGGAGCTGTTCCTATTCGGCCATCTTGCTCTGCCCCCCCCAGCCACAGGATTTTGTACCATTTGCGGCAGGGAGGAGCCTGGCCCCTCCTTCTCTGGGTAGAACCTGGAATTCAATCTGTAAGTGGGAAATACATACTAGGAGGACTCTGTCTGAGTCCCTGTTCCCCCCTCCCTTTTTTTCCTTTTTGCTCAATAAACCCCTTTGTTCTCACACTTCAAATTGTCTGTGAGACTAATCTTTTGTGGCCATGTGACATGGACCCTGTCTGTAGCTGAAACTAAGAAAAAGCTCCTCCTGCAGCAGTCTGATGTTTCCTCAGTCAGACACTGCAAGCTGTGATGTTGGGGTGAGTACAGGACATTTGGCAATATTTGCAGACAGTGTTGGCTGTCACAGTAAGAGGGGGATGCTGTATGCAGACATACTTGACAGCAATAACTTAACCATACCCCGAGACTGACTGCATGGTGACGCACCTAACAGCAATAACTTAATCACACCCTGAGAATCACCTGAGGTCTAAAAAGTATGTGTGTTGGGAGTTCTAAGCCAAGGAATCCATGAGGAGCCAACCTGGAGATTCATTCCTTATCTCTGAGGACCATCCAAACCCCTGGCCCATCTTATGGAGCACAGGACATACAGAGGATCAAGGCTCTTTGTTTTGTGTTAAATGAAGGTTGCCAGGTGGAGGTTGCTGAGGGAGGGTGCTAAGTGAAAATGCTATATGAACTGCATGTTTTTTACAAGTGGTGGTGGTTTTCCTGTCTAGCCTTACATACAGCCGCTGGTCTGCCCTGTATATCAGTACTCTTGATAAACCCTAGTTCATGGCATTGTTTAAGGCCTTGTTTAAGTGCCTTGTGAAGACTCTAGTTTATTTCTGTTATTTTCAAAGTGTAATATTCAGCAACTTTTTATTGAGCATTTACTATGTAATAGATCCTGGGATATACAAGTAAAGTAGGTGCTGCCATCATGGAGAGATATGTCTCCTAGGAGAGACACATACAAAAATACTTTAATAAACCTATTACATGTGCTACAAAATGAAATTAGGGGATGCCATAAGAGTGAAATTCAAGGGCACTCAATTGAGAGTGGAAACGTGAGATATTTGGCACTGGAAGAATAGGTAGAAATGAACCAGCTGGCCCAGAGACTGTCTTACTGTGCTTGTAATCCCAGCACTTTAGGAGGCCACAGTGGGTGGATCACTTGAGCCCAAGAGTTTGAGGTCAGCCTGGGCAACATAGATCCCATCTATACAAACTAGCCAGGCATAGGCGTGCACACCTGTAGTCCCAGCTACTCAGGAAGCTGCGAAGATTGCTTGAGCTTGGGAGGCAGAGGTTGAAGTGAGCAGAGATTATGGCATCACACTCGAGCCTTGGCAACAGAGCCAGACCCTGTCTCAAAAAAAAAAAAAAAAAAAAAAAAAAAAAAAAAAAAAAGTGAAAAGAAAAGAATCAGTTGAAGCAAGAATAGAGAGGACTGAGGCGAAGAGAAGGCCCTGGGGTCAGAAGTTGGAATATGTGAGGAAATAAAGCGATGTTTCTGGAAAGTAATGACTCGATTAAGTTGTGTGATGAGACTGGAGCTGTAGACAAGAGGTCTCAGGTCATGTGGGACTTTACAGACCATAGTAACAAGTTTGTTTTTGAGCAGCTCATATTTTGAGAAAATATGAGCAATGATTAAATTTATATTAGAAATAGTTGCCCTGGGACAGTAGATACAGAAGACAAGTAGGGGGCTATTAACTATGGGAGTCCAGGCAAGAAATCATGGTGAGATATGCCAGAAGTGTGGCAGTGGAGATAGAGAAAAGTCAGTTTTGAGAGAAGCCTAGCTAGAAGGAATAAGTGGACTGTTCACGGATTAGATGTGAAGCAGGAAGGCACATCTGCAAGAGGTCTCCTGAGTTTACGTCATGATCAACTGGGAGGATGGGAAAGGGATGTTGTTTTGAGATGGGCCTTGCTGGAGCAGATGTCATGATTGAGGCTCCTGTGCTGTGCAGTGCTCTGGTGGGAGTTGCCAAGGCAGCCTTTGACATATGGTTCTCAGGCCCTAGAGCCTGGAGATACAAGATTGGCAGATAGATGGAAACTGTAGTCATAGTGAAACAGGGGAGTTGCCTGATCCCCCTTGCGGGATGTGTGGTGGGTGTGGCTCACCTGTTCGGTCACCACCGCTGCTGAAACCCCTGAGGGGAGGGGGAGCATGCAGATGGACAGGTGCAGGAGCCCACGTGGGCATGTGTTATAGTGGGTCCTTTTAGCCTTGCTGTCCCTGGTTGGCTTGAGTGTAAACCAGCTCAATGGACCCTGTGCCTTTTCACAAGGGCAGAGGGCCAGTGTGAGAACTTTCTGTATCCCAAATTCTTGCCTAGCATCCACTGAAGAATTGGGTCATACATGAGATTGAAGGAGGAATTCGGGGTTTTATTGAGTGATGGAGGTGGCTCTCAGCAGGATGGATGGGGAGCTGGAAGGGGAGATGGAGTGAGAAGATGATCTTCCTCTGGAGCCTGGCTGTGTAGCAGCTGAACCTCTCCAACCACCCCCAGCCAAACTCCTCTTGGTGTTCAGACGTTCCTCCTCTCTTTCTCTGCTGTGTTGTTCTTCCATCTGTCTGCTTGTCTCCTCATCTTGTCTGTCTCTGCAGCCTGGGGTTTGGGATTTATATTGGTACAGGATGGAAGGCATGGTGGGCCAAAGGCAACTTTTTGGGTGTGAAAAGAGGAATGCCTGTCCTCATTTAGGGCTGCAGGTCTCCAGGCTTGAGGGTGGGGCCTTTGCTGGGGAACTACGCTCTTTTACCCTGTGTTTCCCTGTCTCCTGTCTAACAATAGGGGATGTGGAATCAGCTAGGGAGAGAGAACAGGGAAATGGGCACGGGGAGAGCCCTGGAAGGCCAGCAGGTAAGGGCTGGGTAGAAAATTATGAGACTGGAATGGGGTTGAGAAGTTGACCGGCAAGGAAGAAAACTAGGAGAATTGTTTGTAGTGATTGAGAAACCCAGACAAGAGTGTTTCAAGAAGAAGGGAGAAAGTGGTTAACAGGGTTGTTGAAAGCCACTAAGAGGTCAAGTGACAGGAATGCTGAAAAGTGTCCAGTGGATTTAGTGATATGGGGATCATTGGTGACATTGAGAGTTGTTTTGGTGGTGAAGTGGAGGCAAAAGTCATATTGGACAGCATTGAGGCATGAATGGAAAGTGAGGAATTGGAGAAGCCAAGTATAAACAATTTTGGGGGTGGGGGAAATGTCTGGCTGTGAGAAGAAAGCTAGAAGGGGATTAGATGTGGAGATTACAAATATTCTTAATTTCATTAATGGAAAGATTAGATCATGCTCAAACGGCGATAGGATGGGTTTAAGAGGGTGGGGAGGTTAACGGTGCAGGAGAGAGGTAGTAACTGATGACATTATTTACGACTGCTGAGAAGGACAAGACATGGGGTCCAGGACACTCCCTGATGATGGGAGGGTACAGGACTCAATGGAGATGCAGTTGATTTCCAGGGAGAAGATGAGGATGGATGGCTTGCATAGTCCCAACAAAGTAGGTTTTAGGTTAGGCATGAGGATCATGGTAAGGAGGGTGGGGGAGTGGGACGAACAGTAAGGTGTCCCAACCTTTGCCAGATGCTGCAAAAGTATTCTTGTTTCTTGAGCTGTGATTGGCTCTGGAGGTGGCATGTTGTTGAGCTCACTGTCCTGCCTACCATCAGCGTATCCTCAGAGCTGCTAAGTCCTTATCCTGAACTTACATAATTGGAATTTCTGATTAAAATAAATGCATGTAAATGTGTATGTGTGTCTTTTTTTTTTTTTTTTGGGAGCCATATCTTCTCCTAAAAGCAAAGATTGACTTTTAGGAGGAATATATATTCCTCCCAAAAGCCTGCAGTGGGTATGTGTGTAATGTGTATGTGTGCAATGTGTGTGTGCAATGTGTGTGTGCAGTGTGTGTGTGTAGTGTGTGTGTGTAGTGTGTGTGTGTAGTGTGTGTGTGTATGTGTGTTGTATGCTGTGTGTGTTGTATGTGTGTTGTATGTGTTTGTAGTGTATATAGTGTGTATGTGTGTGTGGTGGGTGTGGGGAGGGTGTGTGGGGTGTGTGTGTATATAAGATATCCCATAGCATAAATATGTATGTATCACACATAAATACGTATGATATTTCCTTTATATAGGAATATAGGACCATAGACTGGGACAGATTCCAGTGAAAGTATTAACAGTGCCCCTTTTACCTCTGAAAGCATCCTGCTTGTAAGGTATACTGTCGTTCAGCATTTTAGGAATGGAGTCAGAAAGCAGAAATCATTTCTCTTTACTGAGTGTTCAGGTGAATTGGGTCTCAAGAAATCCAACTTTGGTGATATCCCAAAGCCTTTTCCTCCTCCTCCCTCTTCCCATGAAGTATGAGCCCTGGGTTTAGACTGGATAAACAGACAAGTCTCTCCTGTTCTTCCACGCTAACTGTGACTACCTGCCTTACCAAAACACACAGGTGTGGCATACCCTTAAAGTACTGAAAACTGAAAACATTTGTATTTAGCACACGGTGATGAATCACAGATACTCATGAAGGAGATAGGCCATTCTTGCTCCCAGGATTTTGCTCCTGGCCCTACAGTGGTCCCCGAGACTAATTGGATAGTGTATCTTGGTAATTCATGTGCTCTTGGTCCTCATGCCTTATTGATCTCTCTTGCTTTTGGACACCACACATCTGAGAGCACTTTGCTACCGTGAAGCAGCCACAAGCACAGTCCATCGATCTATAAAAGCCTATTGAAACAGAGAGTCTTGTCTGACTGGGTTTGAGAAACCTCAGCAGAGTTATTTCCTCCCGGCTCAGACACAGCCAGGGATGCTTCCAAAGGAGAAGGGGCAGATGTACACCCTCCCAGCCCATTCATTCCAGGACTTGTTTCAGAAACCCTGGCTTCCTGGCGGTGTTCCAGGCAGGGTCCAGGGAGTGGTGGGAGGGTCCCAGAGGCTTGTGTTGGAGGCAGGAGTCGTAGTTGGTGGCCTAGATTTTTTAAAGGCAAAATGAATAAAAACCAAGGCACGAATGAGTTAAATCAGGAAAGAAGCAGTCAGTGCCTGAGCCCCAGCACCCTGACCCTGGGTTGCCAGTGAAAGAAAGGCGGGGAGGCGAGGTTCAGGGACCCCAGGGGGAGCACAGCAGTTATTCAGCTATGGGGCTCCAGCAAAACAAAGCTCTAGGTGGATTTCAGTTGAACAAATAATTCTTGTATGTGAGTAATAAAGCCTTGGAAATAGCCCCAGGCCATATGTTAGCTCAAAGCAGCAGTCAGGGGCTGGGAGCCTCTTCCAAGAACAACATTTTCTCTCTCGGTGGAAGGGAGAGGAATCTTCTCAGATTGTCTTTGAAAGCACAGGAGGCTTCCTCAGTGTCTCTGCGCTTCAGAAGACTAGACCCTCAGTAGTGTGCCATCAACGTTCCTGCTCCGGGGGTACTCGGCACCCTCGAGTGCTCTGCAGCCACAAATAGTCAAGTGCAGAAAAGAACCAGATGCTGGCCTGGCAGAATCAAGGTTTGATGAGGCTGGGAAGGCCGCCTTTAGCTAACAGGTCTTCTGCACCCTAGCCAGCTCCAAAAGCCACATTTTGAGAAAAGCAGATATGGGGAGGATGTCAAGGTGGCAGAAAAGTCATCAAAGTCCGTTACAAGCTGCATTCTGAGACCAATTCAGGGGAACCTCCATGAGCTGAGGATAGCTGTGAGATGCCTTGCTCCTGAAGGCATTTTCCGGGTCAGCTGTGGGGTGGTGGGCATGGCGGTGTCTGGTCCAGCTCCAGAACTTATTTGCTGGACACACAAAGAGGAATCACCCAGTCTCTCTGATCTTCCAATTTGTATCTACAAACTGGGAATTATCATCCCTGCCTTTCTTACCTGACATACATGTTAAAACCAAGCTAAGAAGGCTGGACAGGTGGCAATGCTAATAATAAGATAGGAACGGTTCTGTTTCTAGAGTGTCAGTGCTGATGTGACCTCATCAAACCTTGGTCTTTTCCCAAGTTACTGGAGGCAGACCTGGGATTCCAACAAGGTTTTCTTTCACGTGGCTAAAGCTTATCTTAGTGCGGTTATAAAATGTGTTCTGAGCAAAGCTGTGATCACAGGCATTTTGTTTTTCATTGTTGTAATTCTCAGCTCCAATCTTGCAGAGCACACCAGCCTCAGTGCCCTGCACATAGTAGGGCCTTGAGAAAACTTTGTGGCATAGCTGAGCATCGGGGCTCAGGAGGCCAGTTGAGGGTGTGCGTGTGACAGTTTATCACTTTGGGAGTCAGAGGGTTAATCCCAGCTTGGCTCCCCTTTGGCTTTGCCCTAGAGACCTTCATCCCCAAATCCCTCTGAAACAAAGGCTTGGACCCAGGTCCCGGGCAGGACAAAAGGAACATAGGGAAACTGCAGTTACAGCTGTTTTTTTTGTTTTTGTTTGTTTTTGAGATGGAGTCTCGCTTTGTCACCCAGGCTGGAGTGCAGTGGCACAATCTTGGCTCACTGCAAGCTCCAACTCCTGGGTTCGTGCCATTCTCCTGCCTCAGCCTCCTGAATAGCTGGGACTACAGACACCTGTCACCATGCCTGGCTAATTTTTCTATTTTTAGTAGAGATGGGGTTTCACCATGTTGGCTAGGATGGTCTTGATCTCCTAACTTCGTGATCTGCCCACCTCGGCCTCCCAAAGTGCTGGGATTACAGGCGTGAGCCACTGTGCCCAGCCTACAGCTGGTTTGTTTATGACCAGTACTATTCCACTGCCTGTCTATATCCAGGGATGTTTGGGTGGGGATGCTGAGACAATTGGCTTGGGGAAGTTAAGGGGCAGGTAAGTGGACTTAGCATGTAATGGCGTGGGGATGTGGTCGCTCATGCTCTGTTTCCTTCTGCAAACAAAGTGTTGATAGTATGAATGAGCAAAAGAGAAGACAGCTGAAGGGACTCACAGGGGCGTGATCCAGAGCCTCTGAGTGGGAGAGAGTGACTTCATTTAATGTCAGCTGTCAACTGACATTCTGTCACAGCCAATGGATTCCCACTCAGAATGGGGGCTGCAAACTCCCAAGTTTGATACCTTGCTGCAAATGCACTGGCCCAGGAGGGTGGCCTCTTGGAGAGGGTAATCCTCCCAGCTCCAGGGCCTTCCCCAGTTCCTGGGAGCTCCAGGCTACCATCGGGGCTCCTGCGGTTTCTGCAGGGATAAAGGTCTTCTGTGCTTTCCTTGTCTCTGGTTGTGAATGTGGCTAAAAGCAGCGACATCTGTGTTCCTTCTGTGAGATGCACACTAGATGGATATATTAATAAAGCCTGGGTTGGAAAGGCCAGAGTGGGTGGGGTAGGCTCCAAAAGGGTGGTCAGCTGTGGGGCTGAGCCAGGTTCCTGTGGTCAGAATAGTAGAGTGGGAGGAAGGTTGGCATAAGAATGTGAGTGAAAAGTGTGTGTGTAGTGGTCCAAGACAGGTAAGACAAATGACCTCGAAAATAGCAGGGTGCTGAGTGGGTGGGGAGCAGGTGTAACAATACCAGAAGAGCGTAAGGCTTCCCAGGAGCTGGAACAAATGGGCGTTTCCAGGTGAGAACAGCGGGACCCTGACACAGCTGTCTAGGGAATCATGGTTGTCTTAGACCTTATTAGTATCCCAGAATAAAAACCCGAAGAACCAATCGCTCTGTTCAGTGGACAGCTCTGCCCTGAGCTGCCCTCGTTCTCCTCCAGGCCAGGCTCTGCCGCCTTTTCAGAGTGTTACTTCCCAGCAGAGGCAGGTGGGTTTGTCTGTCTGGATTAGATGAAGTGTGAGGTCAGCCTCTCCCAAGGCTTCTCCCCAATTGACGTGTTTCTCTGAGCTCCCGTGTTCTCAGCCTCTTCGACAGTGAGTGAGGCTGGGAAAAGCTGTTGAGTTTGACTCTTACCTCAGCTGTTTTAGCCAGCCTTCCTTGAACTATGGCACCTACATGTGTAAAACAGGATGATGCTACCAGTATAGCTATTGTGGAGATGAAATCAGAGATAATGCTTCATAATTTTTAAATTCTTTTTAAATTTTTATTTTAGAGACAGGGTCTTGCTCTTTCACACAGGCTGGAGTGCAGTGGTGTGATTATAGCTCACTGTAGCCCTGAAGTCCTGGGTTCAAGTGATCTTCCCCACGTGGCCTCCAGAGTAGCTGGGACTACAGGTGTGCACCACCACACCCTGTTGTTAAAATTTTTTGTAGAGATGGTGGTGCAGTTTGGCTCTGTGTTCCCACCTAAATCTCATGTGGAATTGTAATCCCCATGTGTTAAGGGAGTGGCCTGGTGGGAGGTGATTGAATCATGGGGGCGGACTTCCCTTTTGCTGCTCTCCTGACAGTTCTCCCAAGATCTGGTTGTTTGAAAGTGTGTATCACCTCCTACTTTGTGCTGTGTGTCCTGCTCTGGCCACGTAAAGACTGTGTCTGCTTTTCCTTCACCTTCTGCCATGATTGTAAGTTTCCTGAGGTCTTCCCAGCCATGCCTCCTGGATAACCTGTAGAACTGTGAGTCGATTAAACCTCTTTTCTTTGTAAGTGATCCAGTCTCAGGTAGTTCTTTATAGTTGTATGAGAACAGACTAATAAGGATGGAGTCTTACTGTGTTACCTAGGCTGATATCAACTCCTGGGCTCCCGTGATCTTCCTACCTTGGCCTCCTAAAGCTCTGAGACTACAGGCATGTGCCGCCATGCCCAGCTAATTTTTTTTTGAGATGGAGTCTCGCACTGTTGCCCAGGGTGGAGTGCGGTGGTGGGATATCTGCTCACTGCAACCTCCGCCTCCCAGGTTCAAGCGATTCTTCTGCCTCAGCACCCCAAGTACTTGGGATTACAGGTTCCCGCCACCAAGCCTGGCTTTTTTTTTTTTTTTTCTTTTTTCTGTATTTTTAGTAGAGACGGGAGTTTCACTATGTTGGCCAGGCTGGTCTTGAACTCCTGACCTCTCGATCTGCCTGCCTTGGCCTCCCAAAGTGCTGGGATTATAGGTGTGAATCATTGAGCCTGGCTGCCCAGCTAATTTAAAAAAATTTTTGTAGTGGTGGAGTCTTGCTGTGTTACCAGGCTGGAGTGCCGTGGTTCAATCATAACTCATTGCAGCCTCAAACTTTTGGGCTCGAGTGATCCTCCCACCTTGGCCTCCTGAGTAGCTGGAACTACAGGCATGTGCAATTGTGTGCAGCTCCATAATTTTAAAAAATTAGGCCTTTGTAAGGGTTAATTGAGGCTAATGCACAAGGGCACTTCCAAAATAGTAAAGGTGAAGGAAATGCTTAATCTCAATTGAGAGGGTTGGACTCCATAACCTCTAGGACAACTTCCAGGTCTTGAACTCTAAGGGTCTCCCTGGCCTCTGTTTCTATACCTTCTGCTTGGTACCTTTTTTTTTTTCCCCCTGGATGTCCTCATCTCCCACCTGTAGGACTTTCCCACCTGCCACTCAGGTTCAATCCAAGCTGAGCTGCCACATGAAAGAACTTTGAAGGGAAAATCAACAGTTTATCAAATTAGCTGAATTCTCAAAGCCTGGCTACTACACAAGGAATCAGTTGCTAATTAATGAACAGCCAACACAGCTCCATTGCTGATTTGCATAAATATGTATTGTCAAACTGTTAGGTAAACAAAAACTGGATAACTGCCACGGAGCCAGAGTGGTTGTGCTGGGCCCTCCTAGTGAGGCTTTGCAGTAGGGATTATGGCCTCCATGATTTTTTTTAAAGTCATCCTTTTATTTTTCTTTTTCCATGCCCTCCCTCCTCACTCTGGTTAAGGTTCAGCTCTCTTTGCATTATCAGCTACCAAACACAACAGGATGTAAACCAAGGCAGGGCTGGCCCTCCAATGAGCAAGATGACTTTCCTCTGCCACTTCACATTGCCTGGGTCTCTTGTATCTGGTTTAAAGATGGAGGGAGAGACTACTATGAAGTTGTCCCTGTCCCCACCCACATCTCAAATGAAGATACAAGAAGCATGGGGGTCTAGCCATAAAACTTGTCTGATGGATAGTTTTAATCCTTGCTAATTACAGCTAATTGGAGCTGTCAATCATTTAAAACCTTGAAACTGACTCAGGGAAGTCAGGCGATTCAAACTTTCCCAAATGTACAGATATTAGGTGCATTGAAGTTAGTAAGTATGAAGAAAGGGGGAAACTCTCACTTCCCTGTGCATAAGGAATCTCGGAAGATGCAGCTGTGCTGAAGTCAGACTTGACCTAGCGAAGTAAGATCTGGCAGTCTCAACCCTCCTCGGTTTCTAATAGCAGTAGCAGCGCAGATGGTACCTGTCAGTTCATTTCAGAAAATATTTATCGAGTGTCTGTGTGGTGCTGGGTGCTGTAGGAGTCAGGGTTCTGGCCTTGGAGGAGATCCCTGTTTTGCTGGGGAGACAAATACAACCAAATATCTAACCGAGGTTGGGTGAGCACCTAACTAGTCTGTGGTAGGGCTCACTTTAGCAGCCCCTAGAGTATGTCTCAGTTTATTGATGAAAGGGTCCTATTGATGAAGTGAAGCTATCTTTGGGGAGGAATTTTCTATTTGGGGTGGATGTTTTCTGGTCTATCTGTCTTCCTGCCACAGCATGAAGTCAGGCAGGTCTGTGTTCATGTGCTCACCTGGGATGGCACTTCTGGCTCCTGAAAAATGAAGACGCTGATTCCCTCCTCACTAAGTCCCAGTGGAGGAAGCCAGGAAAGCAGCTGAGCAGGGCTTCTGGGGGAGAAAGTCCGAGGCCTTGCAAAGGAGAGCAGTTTCCTCTGGGCCAGTTTGCAGAGTCGAGGTTGCCTGTGTGCTGGGTCTTGAGCTCCCATATAGAGGCCCTCATGCCTCCAAATATCTATCAGCACCCCCAATATCTACCAGACTCATCTCATTAGTCTGAGATGCTGAAATTTCCACTCAGTTGGGAAAGGAATGGGAGTTTACCTATGGCAAATGTCTATTCTACTGGGCCATTTGTATCTGTTGTTACCTTTATTTCTTAAAAAATCATGTAATTCCGTTACTAATGTACCCACTTTATAGCTAAAGAACTGGAATTCAGAGGGTATAAATGACTTGTCCAAGGCATCACTGCAGATGTCCGAGTCAGGATGTACACTGAGCTTTGTCTGAATCCAGAACTCGGCTCTTGTGCCCCACTCCTCGCTGTTGTCTTTGTTTACTGTAGAACCCTACCCTGTCAATAATAATAGTAATGGTAACTCTGACCCCAACTTTCATTGATGAATTAGGTAGCAGTTAATCCACTGGGCAGAGATGGCTCCCGGTGGAAATGGTGTAATTCTGAAGCCCACTTCCACAAGGCCGGGAAGCAGTGGCCTCATGGTTCAACCAGCCAGCTGGGAAATCTGCAGACCTGAGGGCACAGGCCACAGAACTTTGCCCACCCGCATGTGGACCCATCTGGCCGGCGGTAGAAAGCCCACTGTGTGAGGTACCATGGGGGAGTTCAGGGTGGCAGAGGGTTTGCTTTGGAGACCTAAAAGTAGATGGTACCCTAAGAAAATGGGGTGGACTATGGGTATTTCTGTGGCGTCCAGAAGCCACAATGCACAGCTTATGTGCAGGGGCTAGAGGAAGTTCCAGCGCATTCCCTTCCCCAGGAGGTCCTCTGCTCCAGAAGTGAAATGGCTCTATGGAGGAATTCGAGTTCCCCTTTACAACCCCCGCTGACAGGATCCATAAGCCCCGACCAACATGTATACAGGAAGGAAAAATCAATGTAGTAAAAGAGAAAGGAGAGAACTTCAAGGAATTTGCCAGTCTTCATATGGCCCATGTCAATGCCCGGCCCATTAGTCATCGGTGTGAAAAGACCCAGGAAGCCACAGGAAAGGATATGGAAAAGAAGTCATTAAAAAACGTTTAAAACTTGTGGCTAGGAATGGTGGCTCATGCCTGTAACTCCAGCACTTTAGGGGACTGAGGTAGGTGGATCACTTGAGGCCAGGAGTTCGAAACCAGCCTGGCCAACATGGTGAAACCCTGTCTCTACTAATAATACAAAAGTTAGCTGGGCATGGTGGTGCGTGCTTTAATCCCAGCTACTCAGGGGGCTGAGGCAGGAGAATCGCTTGAACCCTGGAGGAGGCGGAGGTTGCAGTGAGCTGAGATTGCATCACTGCACTCCAGCCTGGGCTACAGAGTGAGATTCCATCTCAAAAAAAAAAAAAAAAAAAAAAAAAAAAAAGGTTTAGAACTTTTAATAAAACAGAATAAAACAGAGTAAAGTTTCTAACACTTACATGTGCAAATACACATAACACACACACAAGCACAAAGCCAAAGCCAGTATCTCCATTTGGACATTGAAGAAAGGAAGTCTTAGAGAAGAGGGAAACTGCAGCACAACCTTGCTGAGGACTGACGGCATGGATGGGGAAGGCATATTTAAAATATCTGAGATTAGGAAAAATACGGAGAAAAAACCCTCAGTGTCCATAGGCCCTCAAAAATGCAGGACTAACAGGGAATGTCATACTGAAAAAGGGTTTTTGAGTGAAAGAGTCTCTTCACTCAGAGTTTAGTCTTTTTGCAGGTAGCAAAACAGAAAAAGAACAAAATTCATCAGGTGTCAGCTGGAAAACCTCCTGGCCAGGGTGGCCACGTGGGTTCTATGAGTCTGGGTTTCTCTCCTTATTGAATCTGTGACTTTAGAGTCGCCTGGCCTCTCAGAACCTTCGTCATGTCTTCTGACGGCATGTGTGGAGTGTCTGCCTGGTTCATTCACATCTGTTCCCTTTTGGAAACTGACTGTGAGCACCTCCAGCCAGGATGGGCTGAGATACCCCTGTATGAGAAGAACCCCAAAGTAGAAGACCCTAAGTTAGCAGAGACTAGAGCTTAGGCTCAGAGGTGTACTCCTGGCCATGTCCAGCCACTGCTTGCTGTGTTGAAAGAATGTTATTCTATGCAGACTCTGATGGGACCTAACAAGTCTCAGGGAACCAGGGACAGAGGTCATGCTTCAAGGGAGGGTACTTTTGGGCTGACATCTGGGTTTCCCTGCTACCCCCATAGACTAGAGCCAAATGGCCTCTAGCCCAGCCCAGAGCCCTCTTGGCAGCTTGGCCAACTACCAGCAGCAGCAGTACTCTCCCAGCAACTGGTCCCCAAGAACTGAGCTCTTTCTCTTCGGGGCAAAGGTGACACAACCTCCAGACACAACCTGCTTCACTCAGAACACAACCTGCTTCACTCAGAAGCAGATATGAGAGATCAAAGATGAGGCCCGAGGAGAGGCTCCAGGGCTTGTTAGATTCAGCCTCCTAAAAGTTCAATGAAGTCAAGGGCAGCATGGAGGACCAAAGTCTTTATAAGCTTGTGCTTTGCCAGGAGCGCTGGGCCAAAGCATGCCTCCTGTGTGGTTTCTGTGTACCTTGACAGAGTCGGGGATGGTCCGGTCAAGGGTATAGGGCTGGCTAGATACTATTTGAAGTAGGTACACATAAAGCAACATCCTGAGACAAAACAACAGTGTGTGCAAGCATGTTTAGAATGTTAATTCCCTGAGTTCCCCCAGAGTTGCAAATCCATCATCTGGCTTCAGTGGAAAAGAAGTCTGATATATTGGCAATTTTTCCCCAACAGCTTATACCAGTGCCTCTTTTCTCTTCCTTCATGCCGTGTTTATAGTCAGAGGCTCACAGTCCAGTTCTTGGTCACTTTCCATCTTGTATTCTTTGCACTTTATTTTTCATGCCAGCAAGGTTTTTCTTTCCCAAATAGACACTTAGTTCCCTGAAAGTATATTCCATGACTGGCAGTAATGTAGTGCTTGGCACTAGAGCATTCCACATTTTTCAAAGCCTTTTCCTGCCTTCCATGAATTCAGCCATGGCAGGATAAGCATGGCCATGCCCACATGACAGACATGGACACTGATGCATGGGAGGAGGAGTCGCTTGATGGGGCACATGCTACTCTTTGGAACCAGAAATGAGACTTCATGTTATTGGCTGAATGTCTGCTACCCAGTGGCCCCTATCAGGACTTCATGTTCATTTCTTAGCACTGTCCCCCATAAACAGAAAAGGCTCAATCAAGAATCACTTGATTACTTAGCTTTTAAAGTATTTCTCTATGTTTAATTGTTTGAAACCTCAGTGTGGCCAATTAATAATGACTGCAAATGTGTGACTCCTTCTTCCATCAAGAAATGGGGTGTGATTCCTATCCTCTTGAATCTGGGCTAGATTCAGTGGTTTGCCATAACCAATAGAACATGGTGGAATTGACACTGCAGATCATCTGAGACAAAGTCAGAAAAGATCATAGAGTTTCCACTTTGCTAGTTGGAACACTTGCTCTTGGAATATTGAGCCATCATGTAAGAAGAGTGATTACTTTGAGGTTGCCATGCCAGAGAGGCCAAGATCAGTGTTTGACTCAGGGCAGCAGTCTTAGCTAAGCCCAGTTTCTGAGCCATCCCTGCCAAGGTGCTAGGTATGTGAGTGAAGGCACATTGGGACCCCCGGATCAGACCATCCACCAGTAAGTGGCCATCATTTATGGTACATGAGACAGAAAACTCACCCAGATGAACTCAACATGAATTCCTGTTTTGGGGTAGTTTGCTTCGTAACAGTAGATGACGCAGAAAATTCTTCTGTCTTCCCCTGAGCCCACTGAGAACAGCGTATCAATGGCTGAATAGAAACTGGGTTTACAAAGGCTCACTGCTTAATTCCATATGTTAGATTCCTGCAGTATTATTTTAGCTTTCCTCACCTTTTGCTGGAGGAAATTGTGTGGACATACTGAATTCTCCCAGATAATTAGGTTCTGTTTAGAAACATGCTTACAATTATGAGTTGTGCAATTGGCTCTGAGAGTGTCCACATAAAATTATGCAGTTTTGAGCGCGTCCATGTTTTCAACTCTTGGTTTAGTCATACGTATCATTCAAGTTCCAACTTGGGTGCTTTCTCTGCCATGAAATCTTTTATTTTTTGCTCCTACTCTGAAGAGAGCACTCTCTTCTATGCTCTCAGGCCAATATGTCTACATATCTACATTTTTATGACTCTGATTATATTTTGCCTTTTCCTTGACTCTTTTTTTTTTTTTTTTTTTTTTCTGAGATGGAGTCTCACTCTGTTACCCAGGCTGGAGTGTGTAGTGGTGCAATCTAGGCTCACTGCAACCTCTGCTTCCTGGGTTCAAGTGATTCTCCCACCTCAGCCTCCCGAATAACTGGGATTACAGGTGCTCACCACTATGCCCAACTGATTTTTTGTATTTTTAGTAGGGAAGGGATTTCACCATGTTGGCCCCAGGCTGGTCTTGAACTCCTGATCTAGTGATTCACCTGCCTTGGCCTCCCAAAGTGCTGGGATTACAGGTGTGAGCCATTGCTCCCAGCCCCGTGACTCTTTTTAAACCAAAGTATCTCTTCTGATGCTCAAAGTTCTTAACTCAGTTGACCTTTGCTTTTTGATCTTATTTTCTTACGACCCTTACTTATCTCTTATTGTGTAAGAGATACTGCTATGTGTTCATATGCCTCTTTCCTCCTAGCACATGGAAAGACCTGATGCTCTGCCCTTAGAACTGTGAGATTGATGCCTTGTCAAAGGGATATAAGGAGAAGTGATGCATGTCTCTTTCAGGTCAGCACTTGGAAGCCCTCCACTATTCCTCGGCCTGCCCCTGCAGCTTTGGAAGCTAATGTGTCCCAGATAGCATAAGCTACATGACAGAGGAGGGTCGTCTCATTCACATTAAGCTTGGTATAAGTGAGGAATAAGCCTTTATTTTGTTAATGCACTGAGAGTTTGGGGATTTATTTGTAACTACAGAATGGCTTATTGTGTTCTGACTAATAAAATGATACAACCACAATCATAATAGCTATAGCTCACATTTGCTGAGTGTCTCTTATGATTCAAGTGTTCTGTTAAGTGTTTTATATATTTAATATCTTAAAATACTTTCAACAACTGTGTATACCAAGCAGTATTAGTCAAATTCTCATTTCATAGTTGGAGAAACTTATACTTAGGATGATTACAATAATTATTAGTAATTGGCTGAGCTAGGACTTGAACCCAAGTTTTTCTGATGACACAGTGATTTTTCTATTCTGCTCTATAGACTCTATTCCTATGTCTGCATTTCAGGTGGTTTTGAACTGGGCCTTTTTCAGAGCAGGAGCTCTAGATGAATGTTTTTGATGTTTGTTTGATTCAAATTAAAATAAGCGTAAGATCTATTTTTAAGGAACTTACTATAAAGTTGTTTCATTTAAATCTTCCATTTCTATCATTTCTGGGTTATCTTCTGGATACTGAAATCAGTTTCTTTAGATGTGAAGAGGGCTCAAAACCACAAAGTTCACCTTTCCGTCCTCCTCAGCCCTACTCTGATGCAGCCATGAGATAGTGGAGGAGTTTCTCCCTTGAATTCTGAGCCCCAGAACCACAGATTAAGCAAAACACAACTGTGGGGTACTGTGGTCTGAATGTCTATGCCCTTCTAGATTTATATGTTGAATTGCTATTACCTAAGATGATGCTATTAGGAGATGGGGCCTTTAGAGGTGATTAGGGTGTGGGGGCAGAGCCCTCATGAATAGGATTAGTGCCCTTATAAAATAGGCCCCATAGAAACCCCTCACCCTGTCCACCACATGAGCACACAGCAAGAGGGAACCATCTAAGAGGAAGCAGGTCTTCACCGGAAACTGAATCTATGGCACTTTGATCTTGGACTTCCAGCCTCCAGAACTGTAAGAAATAAATGTCTGTTGTTTATGAGCCACCTTGTGGCATCTGTTATATCACCTGAACACTAAAATTGTGGTGATTAGGGTTTTCATCCATACTTAAACCTAGTCTTTTTTTCCTGCTTGTGCCACAGATTGCCTGGCAGCCTCCCTGTTCAGGAATGGTTTTGGATTCCAAGGCAATAGCATGGCAGTTGTTTTCCAGATGATATAAGTTGCATTCAGATTTCTGCCCCACCAGGGGGCATTTGTCTTGAGACAGCCCCACTGATGGAACTTTGGGAAGGGTTTGCCTGAATTCCACTGGCAGCCAGAGCCAAGTGTGTTGTGGCAAGGTCTGTGGTGTATAGTTTATGGTAGCAATTACGGAGCCAGATTCTTAAGTAGTCATGATACCTTCAGTTATGGGCAGAGTTGGGGAGGTCAACATAATGAGTGTTTGCATTTTCAGTGCCCTGGGAATCCATAAAGATCACTGGAGTATATTATTTCACTCCTACTCTGCCTTCTTGGCCTTCTTCTCTGATTTAAAACATTCTCAGGGTATAAAATTAAACACACAGCATCAGCGAAACTAGCACAACAGAATAAAAGGGGGGGGAAAACCCTTGAAGATATAATGTAATTGTGAAAGGCAGGGCCTGCCACTTTTGCTCTTGAACAAAAGTTGCAGTTCTAATTGTAGATTTCTGAAAATATGTAAATGTTGAAATACCATCAAGCATACAGAAAATTTGCAAATACAATAAAAATAACTTATTTTCATAGAACCTTTTAAGACAAGTTACTGACTGAATGCCCCATCACCCCAAATTCTTTAGTTGTATTTCCTATATACAAGGATGTTATTCTAAACCACAAAACAACTATCAAAACAGGAAGGGGACACGGGTACCTGATTACCATTTAATCCTCAAACCCCATTCACATTTCTGCAGTTGCCCAGTTATGTCTTTCAGCAAGGAGGATCCAATCCAGAATCATGCATTGCATTAATACATGTCTCCTTCTCTCTAGAAGGGTTCCTCTATCTTTCTTGGACATTGATGACCTTCACTCTTTTGAAGACAGTTCAGGTATCTTGCTGATGTCCTCCATTTTATCTTTTTAATTTCAATAGCTTTTCTGGGGCCTACAAGTGATTTTTGGTTACATAGGTAAGTTCTTCAGTGGTGGTTTCTGAGATTTTGGTGCATCCATCGCCTTAGCAGTGTACATTGTACCCAATATGTAGTCTTTTATCCCTCACCCCCCATGCACCCTTCCCTCAAATCTCTAAAGTCCATTATGTCATACCCAATTTTTGGCATCCTCATGGCTTAGCTCTCACTTATAAGTGAGAACACATGATATTTGATTTTCCAATCCTGAGTTACTTCACTTAGAGTAATAGCCTTCCGGCTCCTTTCAAATTGCTGTAAAGGCCATTATTTTGTGTTTTATGGCGAGTAGTATTCCGTGGTGTATATATACCACATTTTCTATATACACTCATTGGTTGATGGGCATTTAGGTTGGTTCCGTATTTTTGCTATTGTGAATTGTGCTGCTATAAGCATGCATGTGCAAGTGTCTCTTTCATATAATGACTTTTTTCTTTTGTGTAGATATCCAGAAGTGGGATTGCTGGATCGAATAGTAGTTCTACTTTTAGCTCCTTACAGAATCTCCATGCTATTTTCCATAGCAGTTGTACTAGTTTAGATTCCCACTACCAGTGTAAAAGTGTTGCCTTTTCACCACATCCACACCAACATCTATTACTTTTTGACTTTTTAATTATGGAGAATGACCTTTATTTTGGGTTTGTGTAATGTTTTCTCAAGATGAGATTCAGAAGTGTGCTGGAAATGAAACTACCATCTTCTTATTGCATCTTTTTAAAATTTAAATTTTATGTTTTATTATACTTTAAGTTCTGGGATACGTGTGCAGTGCATGTAGGTTTATTACATAGGTATACACGTGGCACAGTGGTTTGCTGCACCCATCAATCCATCTTCTACATGAGGTATTTCTCCTAGTGTTATCCCTCCCCTAGCCCGTGGGGTTGGGATCCACTGAGCTACACCACTTGGCTCCCTGGCTTCAGGCCCCTTTCCAAGGGAGTGAACGGTTCTGTGTTGCTGGCGTTCCAGGTGCCAGTGGGATATGAAAAAATACTCCTGCAGCTAGGTGGGTGTCTGCCCAAATGGCCGCCCAGTTTTGTGCTTGAAACCCAGGGCCCTGGTGGCATAAGCACCCGAGGTAATCTGCTGGTCTGTGGGTTTTGACCATGGGAAATGCCTACTATCTGGGCTGGATAGCACCGTCCCTCACGGCACAATCCCTCATGGCTTCCCTTGGCTAGGGGAGGGAGTTCCCCAAGCCCTTGCACATCCTGGTTGAGGCAGTGCCCCCATCCTGCTTCAGCTGATCCTCTGTGGGCTGTACTCACTGTCTAACCCGTCCCAATGAGATAAGCTGGGTACCTCTGTTGGGAATGCAGAAATCACCCACCTTCTGCGTTGATCTCACTGGGAGCTGCAGACCGGAGCTCTTCCTATTCAGTCATCTTGCCAGCCACCTCCTTATTGCATCTTATCATATGACACATGGTTGTGATAGTTCTCATCTTTGATAATCATTTTATTAAGATGATGCCTTCTAGGCATCTTCACTTTAAAGTTACCCTTTTCCCATTTGTAATTAATAAATATCTAATGAGTTACTTAAATAATCTGTAAATATCCTATTTCTTATTGAGCATTTTATGTATTTATTTTGATGCTCCCACTGGCCAAAACTAGGACCAGTTGAGCATCAAAATAAATGATGAAAGTCACAAGTTATAAGTCATTAAGTAAAACAGAAAAGGCAATCCCATGTTGATAGAAGGTGGCTTGTGTGTTCTTGTGCTGTGCCACCGTCCTTTTAGTAGCTCCTTGGTTTATTCCTTGGTTGATGATACAACCAGATATTCCAGATTTGTCTTGTATTTTTTTTTCACCTTAGTCCTGTAGTGAGCCATTTCTCCATGGAACCATGATGGCGTTATTTTATTTTATTTTATTTTTTGTGCAAAATAGTATACAAAAGTCAAGGAAGGGCCACTAGACATGTTCACTGCTTTGGGGTTGACACTGACTCCCAGACCTCCCAGTGAATGAAGCTAGGGACACACATACACACACACACACACACACACACACACACACTGCCCCACTACATCTATATTAAGGTCTGTATCTACAAATACTAAAAATGGAGAGTTCACAGCGATTTCTCTAATTTCAAATCAATACTACAGGGTTGATTTTATTTTTTTCTCCTTTCCATGTTATAACTCTCTTCTTTTTCCAGTGAGGAACTTGGTTTCTATTATTCTTGATATATTTGCTTACATGTTCATTCATCCTGTGTATAATCAATCTCCCATCAATGCTGCTGTCTCCTCCCCTAACCCAGTAAATGCCCATTTTTCACTGTTTAGGCTCCAATATCTCGTCCTGGTTCACACCCTTCGCTGATGCCTCTTCAGTCTACTCAGATTTAACACCTTACATTTGATTGTCCCAACACAGACCATGCAGGCCAGCCCTGCGCATAGACTTCCTCTTCATTCTTCTTGGGCTCTGAGACCCACACTGGCTCACCTCCATGTTGGACTTTCATTTTTCTTCAACAGTTTATACCCAGAAACCTCATACTGGGTTCATCCCTTCACCTTGCTTGGTACTACTTTAGGACTGTAGTGTTTGAGAAGGTGAAGGAAAATAGACCTGCAATCCCAAGACTGAGATAATACAAGTTTACCTGGGTCTGTTGACTTTTTCTGCTCTCCCTCTCTGGAGCAGGTGGTGATGAGGAAGTTGAGGACTGCACCTAATCATCACAGGAATGCTCTGGGGCACAAGTGTTGCCGGGCCCAGGCAGAGTGCGCATGAGGCCCCCTTCAGATGGCCCTGGACCTCTTTCCTCATTTGGTCTTCTCCATTAGAGGGAAGAGGATCCCAATGACATTTTTGGGGGCTACTATGTTGTCTAAATCAGTGTGCACCTCCACTGAATGAGTTGGTATTATCCTTATAGTTTTTCAGATAAAAAGTTAGAAAACTTACACGGCTATTCATGTCCACCAAGGGGCAGAAGCAGGATTTGGTGTTGGGGCTGTCTGCCTCCAACTCTGTTTACCTCCTTTTCTCTTGTAATGGAGGCATACCAGAGTTGCTTAATCAATGTTAATATTAATGTCTGTGTGAAGAAAACATAAAATAAGAACTCTGGGGCTCTGGTGAGTTGAGACTTAAGCCCTGTGGCCAGAGAATATTCTCTTTTTCTTTCTGAGATGTTATGGTAGGCATTTGGTTCAAGAAAAGCTGAGAAGTATTTTCTTGGACATCTTCATGAGATTATGATCTTATAAAGAATAAGAAAATAATATGTATTGGGCATTTACGAGGTGTATGACTCCATTCTAAAACTTTATACCTATGAATTTATTTAATGGTCACTATGAGGTGAAGTGTACTATTTTCTTCTATTTGTAAATAAGAACTTAAGGCACAGAGAGTTTAGGTAGCACCCAAGGTTATTATATTAGTCCATTCTCATGCTGCTAAAAAAGACATACACAAGATGGGGTAATTTACAAAGGAAAGAGGTTTAAAGGACTCATGGTTCCACATGGCTGGGGAGGCCTCACAATCATGGCAGTAAATGAAGGAAGAGGAAAAAGACATCTTAGATGACAGCAGGCAAGCAAGCTTGTGCAAGGGAGCTCCCATTGATAAAACCATCAGATCTCATGAGACTTACTCACTACCACAAGAACAGTATGAGAGAAACTGCCCCCAGGATTCAATTATTTCCATCTGGCCCCGCCCTTGACATGCCAGGATTATTACAATTCAAGGTGAGAGTTGGGTGGGGACACAGCCAAACCATATCAGTTACAGAACTGGAGAGAAGAAGAACCAGCATTTGAGTGCAGGCTGATTGGTACTTGGGTTCAGTTCTTGACTGAGCAATAGGTTCTACTCATTCAGACTTCTCAACTACTGGGTTCTAGAATTTAGCCGAATGTGCTTTTCATGAAAAGACACATCACAATTAAGCCAAGGGATATAAAAGCACTTTGCAAGATGGAAAAATTATCCAATGTTATGTTCATGTTATTACTTACTGAGTTTTTGTTAAATGTTTCCTTTTAGCTGTTTTTGAGACAGGCATTAAAGTATTAATTCAGAAATTGTTAAGTCAGAATGAGTGGGTCTGGGTATTTACTGAATGCCACGTGCCAGGCATAATAATCTCATAGTAATCTAGCCACCCAGTGAACCACCCAAGTGAACCAATATTACAATACCCTGTAGTAATTACTATGGCAGATGTAAGCAGAGGATGCGGCAGGAGTAAAAAGGAAGGGTACAGAAAAGATTCTCAAAAGGGAGAATCTGGGGTCAGAGTCTTGGCAGGATGTCAGTTTCACGCTTCATGGTTCAAGTAAGTGAACTTCCTTAAAGGACTTTTTACAGGGACATGGTCGAGATTAAAGAAGCCACAAAGAGATGTTGAGGCACCCAGAGTCTAGCAATCATGGAACACTCTTAACACTTTGAGGCTGAAAGGTCAAGGAAAGGAAATGGTTTTACCAGAGCCCAGTAAGAACTCCAGTTACAAAGGAGTGGGTGGCAGCTAGGAGCATGGCCTCAGGGAGATGCAGCTTTCACCAGATACAAGGCGGCAGGCAAAAAATACTCCAACCACTTTTTAATTCCATCTTCTCAACTCCTGTAGCTGTTTCCCAGAAATAAAACCCAAATGAAAGTCAGCTGTTAAAAGGATCTAAGTAGGGCGTACTCTAGGGCTCAGCCATCCTGGCACAGAGCCAGAAAGGTCAGAAAGTGGACCTGGGGTGAGGGCAAATGGAGAATAACTTGCATATCATAGAAGGCTTCCTGAAAAGGGTGGTTCCTTAATTAATGCTGAAGTATAAAGAAGAGTTTTCTAGGTAAACATGGAAGGGGAAGAAGAAGACATGCCAGGCAGAGAGTCTGTCCTGTTTAAAGGCATGATCCTGTCAGGAAACTACGATGTCTTCATGATGAATGGCGTGGGAAGGGTAAGAAAGATGCAGTGGTAGAATTACATTTTGCCCCAACCATATCTTCTTATCACCACTCTTCTTTCTTTGTGTTTAAAACATAAAAAATCATATTTGTTGGAGAGGAAAAAAAATCACATCTTTTTTTTTTCTTTAGCCTATTATTTTTCTTTTTTTAAAAAAATTATACTTTTAAGTTCTGAGGTACATGTGCAGAATGTGCATATTTGTTACATAGGTGTACACATGCCATGGTGGTTTGCTGCACCCATCAACCTGCCACCTACATTAGGAATTTCTCTTAATGCTATCCCTCCCCTAGCTCCCAATCCACTGACAGGCCCCAGTGTGTGATGTTCCCCTCTCTGTGTTCATGTGTTCTCCTTTTTCAGCTCCCACTTATGAGTGAGAACATGCGGTGTTTGGTTTTCTGTTCTTGTGATAGTTTGCTGAGAATGATGGTTTCCAGCTTCATGCTTCTGCAAGGACATGAACTCATCCTTTTCTTATGGATGCATAGTATTCCATGGTGTATATATGCCATATTTTCTTTATCCGGTCTATCATTGATGGACTTTTGGGTTGGTTCCAAGTCTCTGCTATTGTGAATAGTACTGTGATAAACATATGTGTGCCTGTGTCTTTATAGTAGAATGATTTATATAATCCTTTGGGTATATACCCAGTAATGGGTTTGCTGGGTCAAATGGTGTTTCTAGTTCTAGATCCTTGAGGAATCGCCACACTGTCTTCTACAATGATTGAACTAATTTACACTCCCACCAACAGCATAAAAGCGTTCCTATTTCTCCACATCCTCTCCAGCATCTGTTGTTTTCTGACTTTTAAATGATCTCCATTCTAACTGGCCTGAGATGGTATCTCATTGTAGTTTTGATTTGCATTTCTCTAATGACCAGTGATGATGAGCTTTTTTTTTTTTATATGTTTGTTGGCTGAATAAATGTCTTTTTTTTTTTGAAAAAAAGAGTCTTTTATTTCACAGTTCCCAATAGGAGGTGGCATGCTATGCCATGCGGGGCCACTTAGGGACGCACTGGAGTTGGTCAGGAGGAAGAAGGAGAGGGGAAAACATGAGCCAGAGCCTTTGTTGTATTTTTCATAGGGAAGCGATGGGTAACGTACGGTGGAAAGCTGAGCAAGTTTAGGATTGGGTAGTTTGAATAATCTCAGCAGGCTCCAGGCTCTCAAGATGGTCCCTAGTTATCAGGTGCCTGGCCCTGGGGTGATTGAAAGCAAGGTCATAGTGTCCTGGGCTCGTTTTCTTTTTTTTTTTTTTTTTTTTTTTAATTATGCTGCTATAAGGACACATGCACACGTATGTTTATTGCAGCACTATTCACAATAGCAAAGTCTTGGAATCAACCCAAATGTCCATCAGTGACAGATTGGATTAAGAAAATGTGGCACATATACACCATGGAATACTATGCAGCCATAAAAAAGGATGAGTTTGTGTCCTTTGTAGGGACATGGATGCAGCTGGAAACCATCATTCTTAGCAAACTATCACAAGAACAGAAAACCAAACACCGCATGTTCTCACTCGTAGGTGGGAACTGAACAATGAGATCACTTGGACTCGGGAAGGGGAACATCACACACCGGGGCCTATCATGGGGAGGGGGGAGGGGGGAGGGATTGCATTGGGAGTTATACCTGATGTAAATGACGAGTTGATGGGTGCAGCACACCAACATGGCACAAGTATACATATGTAGCAAACCTGCACGTTGTGCACATGTACCCTACAACTTGAAGTTTAATAATAATAAATTAAAAAAAAAATAAATAAATGTCTTTTTTTGAGAAGTACCTGTTTTGAGAAGTATGCTTTGCCCACTTTTTGATGGGGTTTGTTTTTTCTTGTAAGTTTAAGTTATTTGCCGATTCTGGATATTAGCCCTTTGTGAGATGGATAGATTGCAAAAATGTTCTCCAATTCTGTAGGGTGCCTGTTCACTCTGATGAAAATTTCTTTTGCTGTGCAGAAACTGTTTAGTTTAATCAGATCCCATTTGTCAGTTTTGGCTTTTGTTGCCATTGCTTTTGGTGTTTTAGACATGAAGTCCTTGCCGATGCCTGTGTCCTGAATGGTATTACCTAGGTTTTCTTCTAGGGTTTTTATGGTTTTAGGTCTGGCATTTAAGTCTTTAATCCATCTTGAGTTGATTTTTGTATAAAGTGTAAGGAAGGGATCCAGTTCCAGTTTTTTGCATATGGCTAGCCAGGTTTCCCAGCACCATTTTTAAATTAGGGAATCTTTTCCGCATTGCTTGTTTTTGTCAGGTTTGTCAAAGAGCAGATGGTTGTAGATGTGTGGCATTATTTCTGAGGGCTCTGTTCTGTTCCATTGGTCTATATCTCTGTTTTGGTACCAGTACCATGCTGTTTTGGTTAGTGTAGCCTTGTGGTATAGTTTGAAGTCAGATAGCATGATGTCTCTAGCTTTGTTCTTTTTGCTTAGGATTGGCTTGGCTGTGAAGGCTCTTTTTTGGTTCCATATGAAGTTTAAAGTAGTTTCTTCTAATTCTGTGAAGAAAGTCAATGGTAACTTGATGGGGATAGCATTGAATCTATAAATTACTTTGGGCAGTATGGCCATTTTCACAATATTGATTCTTCCTATCCATGAGCTTGGAATGTTTTTTCCATTTGTTTGTATCCTCTCTTATTTCCTTGAGCAGTGGGTTTGTAGTTCTCTTTAAAGAGGTCCTTCACATCCCTTTTAAGTTGAATTCCTAGGTATTTTATTCTATTTGTAGCAATTGTGAATGGGAGTTTACTCATGATTTAGCTCTCTGTGTGTCTACTGTTGGTGTATAGGAATGCTTGTGATTTTTGCACATTGACTTTTTTATCCTGAGACTTTGCTAAAGTTGGCTTATCAGCTTAGGGAGATTTTGGGCTGAGAGGACGGGGTTTTCTAAATATACAATCATGTCATCTGCAAGCAGAGACAATTTGACTTCCTCTTTTCCTATTTGAATACCCTTTATTTCTTTCTCTTGCCTGACTGCCCTGGCCAGAACTTCCAATACCATGTTGAATAGGAGTGGTGAAAGAGGGCATCCTTGTCTTGTGCTGGTTTCCAAAGGGAATGCTTCCAGTTTTTGCCCATTCAGTAGATAATGGCTGTGGGTTTGTCACAAATGGCTCTTATTATTTTGAGATAATTTCCATTGATACCTAGTTTATTGAGAGTTTTTAGCATGAAGGGCTGTTAAATTTTGTTGAAGGCTTTTTCTGCATCTCTTGAGATAATCATGTGGCTTTTGTCATTGGTTCTGTTTATGTGATGGATTACATTTATTGATTTGCATATGTTGAACCAGCCTTGCATCCCAGGTGTGAAGCTGGCTTGATTGTGGTGGATAAGTTTTTTGATGTGCTGCTGGATTTGGTTTGCTAGTATTTTATTGAATATTTTTGCATCGATGTTTATCAGGGATATTGGCCTAACATTTTCCTTTTTTGTTATGTCTCTGCCAGGCTTTGGTATCAGGATGATGCTGGCCTCATAAAATGAGTTAGGGAGAATTCCCTCTTTTTCAGTAGTTTGGAATAGTTTCAGAAGGAATGGTACCAGCTCCTCTTTGTACCTCTGGTAGAATTCGGCTGTGAATCTGTCTGGTCCTGGACTTCCTTTTGGTCGGTAGGCTATTAATTACTGCTCCAATTTTAGAACTTGTTATTGGTCTATTCAGGAATTCAACTTCTTCCTGGTTTAAACTTGGGTGAGTGTATGTGTCCAGGAATTTATCCACTTCTAGGTTTTCTAGTTTATTTGCGTAGATGTGTTTATAGTATTCTCTGATGGCAGTATGTATTTCTATGGGATTGGTGGTGATATCCCCTTCATCATTTTTTATTGTATCTATTTGAGTGTTCTCTCTTGTCTTTTTTATTAGTCTGGTTAGCAGTCAATAAATTTTGTTGATCTTTTCAAAAACCAGGTCCTGGATTCATTGATTTTTTTTTTTTTCCAAGGGTTTTTCATGTCTTTATCTCCTTCAGTTCTCCTCTGATCTATTTCTTGTCCCGGTGTTCTACATGTTCAGAGAACTTCCCTGGTGATGAACTATAGAAATGATCCCTGAAAGTATAGCCTTACATCATTACTATGATAGACGGGATCTCAAAAGGATCAGCCCCTGGATCAGTCTGACAACTTTCTGAGCCATGCAGCATAGATGGCATCTGGGTTCCACCTAGAGTTAAACATCCTGCTGAGTTCTTTGTTTTACATCGAAATTTATATTCATCTTTCATAACTCACTGTCTTAGTCCCCTTGGGCTGCTGTAACGAAGTACCATAGACTTAGAACCAACAGAAATTCAATTCTAGCTGGTGGCTAGAAGTCTGAGATGAAGGCACCCATAGACTCCGTGTCTGGTGAGGGCTTGCTCTTGACTTGGTAGACGGCACCTTTTTGCTGTGTCCTCACAGGGTGGAAGGGACAAGGCAGCTCTCTAGGTCCTCCTTTATAAGGGCACTAATCCCATTCATGACGGATTTGCCTTCATGACCTTATCATCTCCCAAAGGCCCTACCTCCTAACACCATCTCCTTTGGGGATTAGGATTTCAACCTATGGAGTTTAGAAAGACACATTTAAACGACTGCACCCATCATCTTCTTCTACCAAGACTTTTAATTTTTTTTTTTAAGAGACAGGGTTTTACTCTGTTGCCTAGGCTGGACTGTAGTGGTGTGATCATAGCTCACTGCAGCTTTGAACTCCTGTGCTCAAGTGACCCTCTTGCCTCAGCCTCCTGAGTAGCCAGAAGTACAGGCATGAACCACCATGCACAGCTAAATTTTGTAGTTTTTACAGAGATAGGGTATCATTATGTTACCCAGGGTTGCATCAAAGTGATCCTCCCAGCTTGGCCTCCCAAAGCCTGGAATTCTAGGCATAAGCCACAGCACTCAGCCTCCTACCCAGACTCTTAACCTTATGGTAGTTTTAATACAGTGTTGTGGAAGGCCAAGGTCTAGACTGTTCTGAAGGGTTATTTTCAGCTTCAAGTTCTTTGGCTTTCGCACCACGTCTGTCTTAATGCCTTAGAATTCCTTCCCCTTGCTAATACCAAGCCTAGCCCTCTCATTCTGCTTTTCTGTCAAGAACCAGTGTAGGCCATAACTAGGGCAGTCTGCACAGGGCCTGGAAAAGTAACAACAGCATCCTGGCCATTTCCTTTCTTTCCACTCTACACATTCCTTATTCATGTGAAACTTACAGTACTGATTATCTTCCTTGAGTGTTTTCTTCTATTTGCCTTCTTAGAATTCCTAGTGACTTGACGTATCAATCATTTACCCATCACCCTAATACTTTATGAAAAGATACCTTCAGTGTTCTCCTTATACAGATAAGAAAAGTGAGACATAGACACCTGATGTCACACCCTTAGAAGGTGTAGAGTGAATGTTAAGGTCAGTCTGACACAGAACACACACTCTTCACACTCTTTTCTTTTTCTTTATTTCTTTCTTTTTTTTTTTTTTTTTTTTTGAGATGGAGTCTCACTCTCTCACTCAGGCTGGAGTGCAATGGCACAATCTCGGCTCACTGCAACCTCCGCCTCCCGGGTTCGAGCAATTCTCCTGCCTCAGCCTCCCCAGTAGCTGGGATTACAGGCACATGCCACCATGCCTGGCTAATTTTGTATTTTTAGTAGAGATGGTGTTTGACCATGTTGGCCAGGCTGGTGTCAATCTCCTGACCTTAAGTGGTCTGCCTGCCTCAGCCTCCCAAAGTGCTGGTGAGCCACTGTACCCCGGCCACTCTTCGTGCTATTCACTCTATGCTGGACTTCATCTTTAACAGACTTCACAAACAGACTTGCTTTTCTGACTTCTGTGATTTCCCTCCGACGTAGGACTGTGCTTTTGCTTCAGTATTCTTTCTAAATCACTGAGTACTCCTTGTTTGAGATATCTTTATTTTCTTTTTAAAAATCTTAAATGTTTTATTTTATGTTAGAGACAGGGTCTTGCTATGTTGCCCAGGGTGGAGTGCCATGGTGATTCACAGATGGGATCATTGCCTACTACAGTCTTTAACTTCTGACCTTAAGTGATCTTCTGTCTCAGCCCCCCATCGCTGGGACTGTGCCACCACACTTGGCTGTTTTCTTTAATATTACGTCTTGCTGTTTCTGCTTCCTCAATCTCAGATTCAATCTGAAGTCTCCTCTTACTGTTTCCACCTCTGACCCTGTTATAAGCCTTTTCACAGCCCTGAGTCCAGCTGTCACCAGGCACATGATTTTCTTGTTAATGGTGTGCCGTAGTGAGCACGTTCAGTGGAATCAGCTGTTAAGGCCTCCCAAACCGGAAGTCCTACCCCTAATTCCAGCTGCAGCACCAGAAGTAAGGTGGTCTGAGACCTTGGTACCAAGTCCATGTTACCGTGCCTCTTCTTTACATTCTACTTCAACTGATTTGGATCTCTTGCCCCTGTATATCCCAATGGATTGGATGGCCAACGTCCTGGTTTGCCTGGGACAGTTAGGGTTTATGCTCACCGTTCTGGTATAATAATTAGTGGTTCCCTCTTAGACTCTCAAAAGTGTCCTAGTTTGAAGGTTAGATCATGTGATCCTTGTACCTCTTGGCCCCTCTGAATGAAAAAACGTATTCGCTGTGATGAACGGGACAGGGCCTGACGTTTCATAGAGTTACAAATTGAATGTGAGATAATACATGTGGGCAACACATGATGGGCCTGACTTTCTTAAAATAGAAAGGAAGCAACAGCTTGCACCTCTCTTTTTCAAAGCAGCTCCAGGTAATGTGATCAAATACTCAGCCAGCTGTTAATGACATAGCCTGGAACTTGGTTGTGGGTAGATCTTTTTAGAGTAGTAGACCAACCAGACCCATCTGGTAATGAAAAAGCCTTCCCTTGATCACCTGTCAGAGGCAGAGTGATACACATAGATGTGCCTCTGTGAAGCCACTCCCTTTTCACTCTGAGCGTGTGCAAAGCTTACCTGGGATGCCAGTGGTGCTGCTGTGCTGGACCTGGACTGTGAAGGGCTCCAGGATGTGGCTGGGAAGAAATGACTCCATTATGTCAGCAGAGCAGAGAGCTTGTGTTCCGTTTGGCCTGGCAGCTGCTGTTTGGTTGTAGGGTGGCAATCCTAGGCCTCCCTCTCCTGCTGAAGGGCTTACCCTATGGCTTGCCCATCTGTCTAGGACAAAGCCGCAGGGAACAGGGCCAGGAAACAGAACAAGGAAGGTCCTACTGGGTGCAATGCCATAGAAATGCATTTCAGAGAGGATCCTCCTGCACTGGGTTACTGACTTTTCTGCCAGTGGCTACTAAAAAATGAATTCTTCAAAGTGCTTTTCACTGGCTCCTAGAGGTGAATTGACTGGAAGGAACAATGAAAAAAAACTGTGAGCTGCACATCATTAAGTCTCTGAGGGAGAAGAAAAATACAGCAGCCCTCTAAGTTGATTTTTTTTTTGAGACAGAGTTTCGCTCTTCTTGCCCAAGCTGGAGTGCAATGGGGCCATCGTGGCTCACTGCAATCTCCGCCTCTCAGGTTCAAGCGATTCTCCTTTCTCAACCTCCCAAGTAGCTGGGATTACAGGCATGTGCCACCACGCCTGGCTAAGTTTGTATTTTTAGTAGAGACGGGGTTTCTCTATGTTAGTCAGGCTGGTCTCGAACTCCTGGCCTCAGGTGATCTGCCTGCCTCAGCCTCCCAAAGTGCTAGGATTAGAGGTGTGAGCCACCATGCCCAGCCTCTCTAAAGTGATTTTAAAGATCAGATATCCTGAAAGTGTGACCTTGTCCCTGATGATTAGAATTATAAAAAGTTTTCCTAAGGAATGAAAGACGAAAAAAAAGAGGCTTTTTTTTTTTTTTCAGACCTTGCAAATCAGATGAAAAGAATTTTGTTTGAGGGCTAGGGGGGAATGGAAGAGAAGGTGGAAAAGTTATAGTACGGTAATTGAAAGGAGAAAGAACTAGAAGCAGATAATTTGTACAAGTAGAGGAGCAGGTAGGTGAGGTGGGAGAAAGGAGGAATAAGAGTGCATACAGACCATGTGTGGCCTAGAACTGACCTCGCACAGGGATCAGCAGGGTTGCCAGACCAGGAAGGGATGTAAGGGGCTCTTCAGGACCCAAGTCAATCTCCACAATTCTCTGCCATGCCCCAAATTCCTAGCTTGCTTGCTATATTTTATTAAAGCATCAAAAGTCTCTGCTAAAATAGAAATTCCACTGCTACCTATGAATAGTTTCATGTAAAATATATGTTGAATGGCTTTAGACCCTGTTTTTGGACCCTCTGAAATATTTTGGAAAGGGAAGACCAGGGTGTCAGTTGAGTGGACGGTCATCTGAGTGTAGCTGAAGGCTCTGAGAACCCTGGGGGAGAATGGAGCCTTGGACCTATGTACAGGAATTCTGAGAATAACTTTTAATGACTTTATCATTTTATGAATATCTACAGTGAGGTTAAAACAGGCCACTATTCATCTGTAGACTTACTTCATTTATTCATTATATACCTGCTATGGACCATATGGGAGGCTTGCTTGTGCTTTGGTGGTTAAGGCAGGCAGAGAATAGTCAGAAACACTTCCGAGAAGGGCAGAGAACCAGTTGGAACAAATGCATTTGTTTTTCTAGAGGGCAAGCAAGGAAGAAAGTGAGGCAGTTTCCTGTCCGGAACACTGGCCTCCTAGGGCAGTGAGGGGTCCGTTGGCACCATCAACACTGACTAAGAGCAGCACAGCCAAGATCAGGTATAGTGGGTTGAACAGTGTCCCCCCAAAATTCATATCCACCTGGAACCTCAAAATATGACCTTAACTGGAAACAGAGTCTTTGCAGATGTGGTAAATTAAGACGAGGTCATACTGTATTAGTGTGGATCATAAATTGAATGGCTGGTGTCTTTATGGAGAAAATAGAGGGAGATTTAGACACAGAGACACAAAGGAGACATAGGGACGAAGGCCACATGACAGCTGAGGCAGAAGTTGCAGTGTTGCTGCCACAAGCCAAGGAAGGCCAAGGACTGCCAGCAAGCACCGGAAGCTAAAAGAAGAGGAGCATGGGATGCTTGCCTGGGGGAGAGCTTCCAGAACCATTCCTGTGGAGTCCTTCATTTTGGACTTCGGGCCTTCAGAACTGTGAGAGAATAAATTTTTGTTTTAAGCCACCCAGGTTGTGGCACATTGTTATGGCAGCCCTGGGGAATCCACGTATCAGGCTGTGAGGCTAGTCTTCCTATCCCAGGGTTGGTTCGGGAAGAGTAAGGAGACACCAACATGGTATTGGGTTAGTGTGAGAGCTCAAGACCAACAGAGCATCTGAGACCAGGGAGGGCTCCCAGCAAGTGAAGGTGTGGCACAGATGCAATTTCTCCCACAGCATTCTTTAGAAATGAAGCAGTCATTTGTGAAGCCCTTGCCTGCCCTTGGGTGCTACAGCCCGTTTTATGGGCATCATGCCCTCAGGCCAATTGCACATGTGTGTCAACTGATTTTTCACATGGATCCTCCTGCTGTAAAAAATCTTGGCCGGGTGTGGTGGCTCATGCCTGTAATCTCAGCGTTTTGGAAGGCTAAGGCAGGAGGATCATTTGAGCTCAGGAGTTCCAGAACAGCCTGGGCAACATCACAAAACCCTGCCTCTCTTTTAAAACATTTTAAAAAGTTTCTCTTTCCAGAAATCCTTGCAGTCAGACACCTTCAGAGGATCTGAGTCTTAGAGGGGAACATGGCTAAAAGCAAGTTGATAGCCTAGAACTTTCCTCAGGTTGCGATTACTTGGAGGCCTCTTAGGAGGGCAAATGGGGATAGTGGCAAGTTGCGCTTTGTTCCGCTGCAAAGAAAAACCATGGGGATGTGCATCTGTAGCTTGCCTGAAGTGAAGTAAGTCACTCTTAAAAAGTTACTCAGGAGTTCTAGGTTTATGATAATATGGAGGCAGAGAGGGCTGCAACGGGGGTAAGTTCGGTCACCGTGTTGATGGTAGATGGTTGAATGCTCCCTGGAGGCTTTGTTTAATTTTCCTTGGAAAAATCACTCTAAAGAAGATATGAGCTTTTTCACTTTTGACTCCTCGCCATCCAACGCTGGAGCAGTGAGCTCCCAGAAAGGCCTGGACATAGCAGACATAAAACATTTAAGCGGCCGGGCGCGGTGGCTCAAGCCTGTAATCCCAGCACTTTGGGAGGCCGAGACAGGCGGATCACGAGGTCAGGAGATCGAGACCATCTGGCTAACACAGTGAAACCCTGTCTCTAGTAAAAAGATACAAAAAACTAGCCAGGCGAGGTGGCAGGCACCTGTAGTCCCAGCTACTTGGGAGGCTGAGGCAGGAGAATGGCATAAATCCAGGAGGCAGAGCTTGCAGTGAGCTGAGATCCGGCCACTGCACTCCAGCCTGGGCGACAGAGCGAGACTCTGTCTCAAAAAAAAAAAAAAAAAATTTAAGCACTGAAAGGGCACTGGGAAAGCCTATTCAAACTTAAGTGACTTTGGATTTGATACCCTGATTATCTACTAGACAGAATTATAAGAAGTAAATGGTAAGGCCTATAGGAGTTTGGAACAGAGAATTGTTGGAAAGCCCCATTAAGCCTGAGAGGGCTTATTAGGGATGCTACCCAATACTTGGATTCAAAGCTACATTTCACTAGGCTTCTTCCACCCTTCTTTCTGAATCTTTACTTGAGCCCTAGAGGTGGGGAGTATTTCATTGCAGGATAAAGTTGTATTTGCTAATTCTTGAGGATTAGCAGGAAGAGTATTAATGAAATCTTGATCAGGGCCTGCTGTGGTTATGGGGGTGAGATTTGGCTTTTTTTTTTTTTTTCTGACTTTTTACAATATTTCTTAACACTCAGGATTCTATCCAATTTGAAATAGATACATTCAGTACTCTGGGGCCAGCAACAGGCTTAGCATGTTACACGCAAGACACAGTCTGGAGAGGCAAAAGTTGAGTGTAGAAAGCCTTGTTCAGACAGCACTGCCCTTAGACCTTGGGCCTTGCCTCAGGCCTATACTTCAGGGGACCCCATGCTTTGGAGTTTCTTGTTGACATTTTCTAAAACTCCCTCTGATGCCTTGGACAAAGTGGGTCTGTCAGTGCACACCAGGAAGAGAACTCAGAGTTCAGACAAGGGCTCCCCACCACCCTGGTTCCCATTTCTACCTTCTCCATCACTCTCTGACCCTCGCATCCCTCGCTCAACACACACACACACATACACACCACACCACACCACACAACACACATACCCATACCCCCTGGTACCACACCACACACACACCCCACACACACCACCCACCTCCCCAAACACACCACACACGTACCACATACATACCACACACACCACGCACAAACCACACACAAAACACACTCCCCACACACACACTCCCATACACACCACACACACCCACACACCCATGCCACACCTATGCCACATCCACACCACACCCCTCCCCAAACACACCACACATGATCCACATACCCCCCCACACACAACACACACTCTCCCCACACATACCACACACACTATACACAACACACTACACACACATAGACCACACATACACGACACACAACACACACCACACAATACAAAACACACAACACTCATTCTCACTTTGGCAGAACATTTACTAAAACACACAACACACACACCACACAAATACAACATACATCACACACACACACACCACACAAAGACACCACACGCATACCACACACACACACCTGCCTTAGGGATATATATGTATAGCTTGACCAGATGTACCAAGGAACATTTGCAATGGTCCCCAGGCCTTGTGGCTGGGACCCAGTTCCAAGAGGAGCCTGGTGTGTAGACTTCTGCCAGCTGGTGTTGTATTTTTCTTGCAGGACCACAGAAGATGGGTTCTGACTTGCTGACTTTGGATGACCCTCATTTATGTCAGAGACAGGCTGAGTTCAGTGCTCTGTCCTTCAGTGGTCCACCTCCAACCCTTTAAGCCACACACGTGTGTCCCTGTGTTGACGCTCACCCATTTCATGTTCTTTCCGTGGTGACACCTCCTGTCTACAGGACACAGGGCAGTGGGACACAGTAGCAACGGAGATTGCCAGCCTTTCCCTTCAGCCTGAGCCAGTGAGATAGAAGACATAACTGGAGAGACTCCTTTTACATTTTATTGTCCTATGACAATGTGTCTAGACCCAGAGATGAGTGAGAGGATGGGAGATGGAAGCTGGGCTGGAGCTCTAAGTAAGAATGACCCCTGTAGGGGAATGTTTGATCTAATCGGGGATACATAGAAGCATAAGGTAAGAAGACACAGCTTTGAACCACACAGCCAAATTAGCCTTTGGGAGTCCTGAGAGCAAGGTCTAGGGCCACTAGCTGCAGTGCTCAGTTTCGAGCAAAGAGTTGTTGTCTTTGAGAATATGAGGAAAAGTAGCACTCTCAGTCTGGGAGAGCTTGAATTATTGGCAGACCATCACAAGCAGGAATGAAAACCATGAGAAAACATGGGGGTGAGTGATATTAAGAATAGGGTAACTGGTGCATTTTCTAGGCTTAAGCCTGTGGCAAAGTCTTGGCTGGATTAGACATGATGATAGCATGTGTTAAATTGCAGTCCTGGCATCTAAAATCTCTCCTGAAGTAGGAAGACTATGGATGCAGTTAGAGGCAATATCAGTTACTGGAGTGGAGAATGGTAATTGGGAAGAGCAAGGTCGGTAGTTCTTTTTCTGCGTAAGCTGTGGCCAAGGAGGGGAGGCTTTAAACCCAGAGGTGATCCTGCCACTGGTGATGCGGCCTCCGGTCAAGTCCATTTCACCACAAGTTGTGCCTTGCTGGAGTACATCCAGGGAAAGAACATAAGCTTTGGGGCCAGTAAGATCAAGGAGCCTTAAGATCTTAGACAATCTCTCTCCAAGCCTCAGTTTACTAATCTAATAAGGTGGAGAAAGCAAAACACCTTCCATGTTTCATTAAGGAATGAACAAGTGGGTAACGAAGTACTTTGTTATCTGTAAGTCTTCCTCTGATACCTTGAACCTTAAACAATCTCTCTACATGCAGGTGGTTATCCTTAGTTTTCCCCTTAATCTCTTTCTCCTTTTGAGGGCACATTTCAGCTCCGGAGTCTATGGAGCCTCTCCCCAGAGATCTCTTTCTTCAGCAAAAGTGTGTTCCTTCCCCTCTTCAGTTGCACAGATCAGTAGAGAACTTGGCCCTGAGGAGTAGCTCAGATGTGACCCCTTTGATTTCCTCTTTCCTTTAATGTTTTCAAAGATCAGGGAGATTGCCACTTCGTTTTGAATGCAGCTCTGGTGCTAGCAGAAAACACAGAAGCAAGTAAAAGCCAGGGCCGATTCCAATCCAGGCTGACCTGAAGACCAAATTCTACGTGGAGATCTGGGGAGTCTCCTACAGGCTGGAGATCTACAAGCTGGCAAAAGAGAGGGCTGCTCAGGAAACTTCTTGGTAATGTGGATTGAAGTGAAATGGTCTCTTGGGAGAAGTCAGGAGCTGTCATCAGCATCTGGTGAGCCCAGATGACCATGACAAGGTCCCCTGTTTTGTTTCAGCCCTTGGGCGGCGTTTATTGACAAACTCCTCTGCCGCCTCTGAGTGCTGGAAGTGGCACTGCACGTTAGAGCTTGCTGAGCACTTTCAGCTGGCTGCAGAGTCAGCTTTGGCATCTTAGAGTAAGACATAGAGAAAAAAGGGCTTCTGCTCCTGTGGGAGTCTGCACATCATTCCCTTCCACACGTGATAGACACAGGAGAATTCTACATGACCAAGGGTCAGCACTGGGATTAGGTTTTCCACTCTTTTCAAAGCAGGTTTTCTAAAGATCTGGGGTCTCTATGGGCTTCCCTCAGCCTTTAGGGTCTGGTGCAACTCTGCTGCATAGATTCAGACCTTGATTTTGAGGTGACAGCTTTTTTGACTTATGCATTCCAGATAAAATACATTATTCTGCAGTCCCACCTTCCTTATCCTTTGAAAGTACCAGTGCTCCCCATCAACCTGTGACTAAAAATGTCACATAATACAGACAAAGAAACAAGTATACATGCTATGAGTAAGCTGTATCAATGTGTTATGTCTACATAAAATACAGTAGAGGGACTAAATTAGCAATGTTTCTATCTGTGGTAGTATTTGGATAAAAATACTTCTCTATTAATGCATGCACCAAGAAGTAGAAGCATCCCCGAGTCCTCCTCTTCCTCTTCTACCAACATGTGTGGAAAATTGGGGTCAGTCACAGTGGCTCACGCCTGTAATCCCAGCACTTTGGGGGGCTAAGGTGGGCAGACTGCCTGAGGCCAGGAGTTCGAGACCAGCCTGGCCAATATGGTAAAACCACATCTCTACTAAAAATACGAGAATTAGCTGGGCGTGGTGGTGTGTGCATATAATCCCAGTGACTTGGGAAGCTGAGGCAGGAGAATCACTTGAACCCAGGAGGTGGAGGTTGCAGTAAGCCATGATTATGCCACTGCACTCCTGCTTAGGGGGTACAGTGACATTTCGGAAAAAAAAAAAAAAAAAGAAAATTGGGCTGAGCCCCAACTAAAGGCACATGGGCTGTGTATGCCCCATGTGTGGGTGGGTTGGGCTGGTTTTCCGGGGCCTCATTTCCCAGGACTCAGTGCTGTTAATGAGCAGCAGGAAAGCGTGGGGAGCAGAGGTCAGGGAAGTTGAGAAGGGTGCAGGGCCGCAGGGAAGCTGAATGAGCAGCACAGATGGTGGTAGCGAGGGGAGCCCAGAGAAGGCTTTACTGATGGTTCCCCCTATTTCCTGCAGAGCGTTCCTAACATAAAATAGGCGTCTGCTCCTTATTGGACATCACATATGATTGGAAATGCAGGGTTTCTCCACACCGTCCCCTCCACATGGCATTCTGTCTGACGAATTATGGGTGTTTATTCCCACTGATGTTTTATCTAAGTGCCTCTTCAATCCATTTGCTTTGTGACTGAAAAGAAAAAAATCTTTAGAAAAGTTGGATAACTTCATAAATTTTCATCTATAGAGAAAGCAATATATGAAAAGCCTTTCAAATTGTGCTTGTAACATATTCTCTGTGCTTTGTTGCTTATCCATTCCACTTTGGGGTCCCAGAAATGTGTCATCAGCAATTGTTTCCTGGGTTTGGGCATTTTCCACTCTCTCTAGTAGAAAAGGTCTTGTGCATGTTTTTCATTATATATGTAAATTTCTTTGTCCTATGTTGGATATAAGTAATTGTTTGACAGTAAAGAGTGTCATTCTAATACAGTGTAGGTGGCAGTGAAAAGTGGCACAAAGCCTCTTGTAAATCAGTGTAACTGACTGTATCAAGAGGCTTTAATGTTCATCAGTACCCTTTCAAAATTTTACTTCTTAGTATCTGTGCTAAAGAAACAATCTAAACATCAAAAACATACATAACAATGATGTTCCCTACATTGTTTTAGATACATGTATAGACATACACATATACATATTTAAAAACTGGAAACAACTTAAATGTTCAACAAGTACAGGGCGTTTCTGTAAATTCATAAATCCATTTGACAGAATATTCTAATAGCAATCAAAATGGTATTCAAAATGGAAGACTACAACATAAAAACATGAAAACACATGTCTCATAATTTAAATGACAACCCCCAGATATGCACTTACATATCTGGCATGCATATGACAACTTATAAATATGCATATTACAAAAAAGTAGGAAGGGACCAAGCCACCTTGTTATCATGATTGGGTTTAGATACTTGTAGAAAGAATAATTTCGATACTTTTTCTTCTTCCTATTTTTATGGTTTCTTTTCCCTAAAGAGTTTAAATGAGTATGACTACTTTCAATTGAAAATCTACCCATAAACAAAAAGGAAAAACAGTCTTCATGTGTTTCTTGGTGAGCGTGGTGAGAAATCTTTGTGGGCTCGTAGTAAGCAGAGACTTTTGGTAGTGTATATTTAGATAAACAATTGCATTTATATAAGAAAACAGAGTGGCATTATGGAAAGACCACTGACTTGGGATTAGGGAGATGGGTCCCAGTCCTGATTTTACGATGGATGGTATAACACTGGCCAAGTCGTTTTTCTCCTCTGGTCTGCTGTGTTCTGTCTATAAAATAAGGGGGTCATACTCGAAACCTCTATGGTTCCCAGGAGCTCTCTAACTTTTTGTGATGTAGAAACTAAACATGTAGAGATTTGAGACTGATAACTCCAGTAGAATGTTACCGGACAGACCTTCTGCAAACCCAGTACTTCGGGTCCTACTTAGTGTTAGCGTGCCATGCTTTACATCCTGAACTTCCATTGTCATCTGGTGACAAGATTCTCATGGCAATTAAAACCTCACTTTTGTATATAGCAGTAATTAAAAATGAGAAAGATGGAAAGGAGAAGGAAAAGAATGGAAAGTTGTGGTAATTTCAGTGTGAGCTATGCTGCCAAATTGAATTTGGCCCCCAGACTGGAATACATAGTAGATATCAGTATTTTACAGATGGGGAAATATATCTGAGAGGCCTACTGGATACACAGACGTCCACATTCATGGACACAGTCACAGGGCTAGGGAGGAACCAAGATGGGTCTCAAACCTGGAGACTCCCACTTAAGTGTATGCATTGCTGGAGTTAAAGTTGTTTACAGCAAAATCAGATTACATTCAATTCATAACTATTGAATACCTGAATAATTAGAAATAACAATGTTACTTTACAGAGACAGAGAGCTTTAAGATTTCCGAGATGCCCAGAACCATACTAATTATCATAGCTATACAATTGGGGTTTATGCAACGAAACTCATTACAGATACTCGGTTCCACAAAAGCGATTGAAAGTTCCCCAATTCTATTATTTAAACTATATTCCTCCTAGTGCCTCTCAAATCTACAAATAGAATTAAAATCTTTTGCTATTCATTCATGCATTCAACAAATATTTCTTGGGCACACTCCTCAGGGCTGGGAATACCGGATGGGCTTGGTTCGTTTATTCATGGAGCTTTTGTTCCCTAGTTCTCCCTCTCTGCCAGTGGAGGGCATTCCTGGACTTGACCTCAAGAGGTCAAAGTTACATGCATGAAGCAACAAGAGGGGGGGGAAAAAAAATGAGATCGACCATCCATGCTGAGTGGTGTTTGTAACTCCAGATGCTCCTGATTCCAGTGAAGGCCAAACCCACAGGCTGAAACATGTGAAATCTAGGTTGAGCTCAGGAGGAAGAAAGCAGAGGCCATACAAACAAGAGCTGGACTTTCCATGGCAGCAGCGGAAAGGAAAAGAGATGTTAATATTTATTAAACCCCGACTGTACTCATGCAGCTTACTTTGCACGTGTGTTCTAGAATTTTTTGTTATTATCCCTGTTTTATAAATGAGGGAGCCAGAACTCAGCAGGGATATGGGTGTTGGATAAACCAAACCTGCACATACCCTTTTCTTATTCAATAGGCCAGTTCAGGTTTAGCCATTAGACCTTTAGGCAAATGTTGTACTTCCATGGTCAGTAGGGCAGTACGAACCAAGGCATGGAGGAAGGGTTGAGCAAGACAACAGAAAAGGACCTGTCTTCCAGTACAGACTTCATTCATCTCTCAATCCTACGAGTGTCAGACTTGCAGTTACCCACCCTGCCTCAAAAATATGTTTTATGTTGTCTTTAATAGAGGACTCATGTCTTATTGATCCCAGCCTGCATGCTGGCCCTACAGCGTGCAGCCTCAGATGAGAGAGAGAAGAAATCAATTTGGATCCTAGAGTGCAGAACTGTTTCCAGGTTTACTGGATTATCTTTTTTTCTCATTCCTTTAAGCTGTGAAAGACTACCCCGTGTCCTAACTCTGAACATGGGCCATGTGGCCATAGCAGCACTTCCTGGGGTATGCAGCTACTATATTCAACAAGTCAGGTCTGACTCCTTTCCCGGATCAGATAGCTTAGGGAGCTCACAGTCGACCAGATGGAATGCAGTCACGTCACAGGGCAGGAGTGGGTAGGTCATACTGATGAGCTGCCTTTTGTGTCCACGATCATCTGGTTTGAATGGTTTTTTTTCCCCCAAATGCCAAAGCCTCCATACCCAGGACTTCTTGCCATCATCAGTTCAGAAAGAATTTCTTGAGCTCCCACTTAGTGTCATCACTGCACTCTGTGCAATATATAGAATTACAAGACAAGGGCCAAGCTTGCAAGGAGTCACCATGAAATAATTTAGAACTTCCAGGCCAAAGGGATAGATCAGTGAGGGATGGAATAGAGGGCAGAGCAGGTGGGCTTGCATTTAACAGATGGATAATATTTGAGGAGACTGGGAAGAGGAGTGTGTCTGTGCATAGATTTCTTCTCTACTCAATTTAGGAATTCCACTGATAAATTACTCAAATCCAGTTTCAATGGACACTACTTATTATATATACAGTAAAGCTCTATTCAGTCATTTATTGAGCACCAGCTGTTGCCAAGTCACTGTGTGTGACACCACAGACGCAAAAATGAATAAGTCACACCCCCCGATCTAAGGAGATGCTGTACCACTATCTAAAGGGGAAATCATTCATTGTGCTGTAGTTGTTGGTGACTGTGTCTAAATTCTATAATTGGTGAATATATAAAGTACAGTGGGAACATGAGTGACTATTTCTGGGGACAAAGACAAGTCAGCAGAAGCTATAGAGAGAAGTTGACATTTGAATCTGGACTTGAAAGATGTATAAGCATTCATGGGTGGAATAAAGCATTCCTAGCAGAGGAAACTGACCGAGCAAAAGAGCAGGGGTGTGGAAGCACTTGGTAGGATTAGGGAACAGGAAGGGTCTTGTGTAGACAGGGTTCAGGGGAGGTTGGAATGTACTGGCTAGACATAAGGCTGCAAATCATACATGAAACACACAGAAATCTATCTAGGAGTGAAAGAGGCAGGGGCTTACTTAGGTGAGAGATGATGAAAGGCAGTGAGAGTCTGGGCCAGGTGAAGGACATTGGAGATGGAGTGAAGGGGGATATATTAAACTCATATTTAGGAGATTAATCAGCAGTCCTTAAAAACTAATTGGATAAGAAAGGCATTGTATTTGCTGTTGGGGCCTTGTGCAGATCCTCCACGGGGCAGGTGCATCTATCCCCAGCTGCTGTAAGTGTTGATTGCCAAGTCCTCACAGTGACCCCTTTTCTGGTACACCTGCGAGATGTGCGACCCTCCCTCACTGGAGCCTGTAGCCAATGGCTGACTGACATAGGAGTACAAAAATCTGGCATCCTGGCCTTAAGGTGACACTGGTCTCCAGCTGAGGCCACCTCCTTGTTCAGCTCCTCCCCTGCTCCACCCTTCTTCCCTCACTCCTTTTCTCCTGAGATCACTTTCTTAATCAGCCATCTACAGAAGAACCCCCATCTCAGGTTCCACTTTTAGGGAACTCATCTTCAGACAGAATTGGGTAAGAAAGGGGAAAAAGGCAATATGAATCCCAGGTTTCCTTTTGGGTAAGTGGGTGGCTGGAGATGCTGAAGACTGAATAGAGGAGGCTTAGAAGAGGATGAGGTTTGTGAGAGCAGAGAAGCTGTTTTGTTTACTGGAGAAGCAGATGTCATATCCAGGAAGCAGGTGGATACCTGCGGGTCTGCAGCCGGGAGAGAGCTCTAAATGTCACCAAACGTGACTAAATGACAGCTGAAACCATGAGGTTGGTGAGGAAGAAATCATGGAGAAAAAGAGTGGTCTCAGGATGAACTTGGAGGAATGTGAGCATTATACACTGAGCGGAAAACTGGCAGGCAGCAGCGGAGCCATGCTCTTTTCTGTTTATTATCTCCAGTGAACTTGTGTTTGTGTGTGCTGTTACTACTGCTGGTAATCGACTTTCAGATTGTGACCCAGTACACGTGGGTGTGTGCCTGTGTGTGTGTGTGTTTCTAGAGGCACGCAATAAAGTTCCATGCAGTCAAACTTACCCTTACTATTACATATGATGCACTAGAATATTTGCTGTTCTATTCTAATTAAAATGCTGATGTGGAATCTGCTAAATTAATTTTTTCAGCCACTGATTGGTCACATACCGCAGTTAAAAAACATTTCAAATGGTTATTTATAAGCTAAAAGAAACCAACCTATTTAGTTTTCTCTCACTAGTTGTGAGTGTGAAAAGCGTAACTGTGTCTTTTGACTCCTGCTTTAGAAATTAACACCTTTTACTTTTTCTATTTTCTATTTCCCTATTTTTAAATTTTTTTACTTTTTATTTATTTTTTATTTTTAAATTATGCTTTAAGTTCTAGGGTACATGTGCACAACGTGCGGGTTTGTTACATGTGTATACATGTGAGATCACTTGGACACAGGAAGGGGAACATCACATACCAGGGCCTATTGTGGGGAGAGGGGAGGGGAGAGGAATAGCATTAGGAGATATACCTAATGTAGATGACGACTCTATTTCCCTATTTTCAATTGCACTCTGATATTTTATTCCTGTATTGTTAAATCTGTATTTCTGCATTTTATAAATGCTGTTAAAATTATCTTTGATAGTTTCAATCAATGTAATAGTTATATTAACAGACCCAATTTTGTGAAACATGTATGTGTACATTTACATATTCACATATATATGTTTATGTATATGTATGCAAAAGACCAGAAAGCAGTATGTTAGATATTAATTATCCCAAGCTATGTGTTTTGCAGGAGGTTTTTGCTTTGTGCATCCTTATAATTTATTTTCTAAACAAAGAACCAGCAATTATTTTAACCAGTAATAAACTCATAAAATAAAAGAACTTAAAGAAAATTTACTGATAATACCGTTGCATAATTTTATTTTTTATAATTATGTAATTTACTTAATTTTTTAGTCACAACTATATTTTACTTGGTAATATATTCCATATCTTTAAGTTTGGAAAGTTATTTCCCATCTGGAAGTCAGATAATATCCCAGTTTTTCTGGGTTTTAATAATTTAATTTTTAATAGTTTTTATATTTTATTTTTTATTCTTTTAAACTGTATTGTTGTCTATGTTGTACACATCCAGTCTCCAACAGCAGGATCAGGGGCTCCAAGGATGGCCTATGAGAAACAGTGTCTGAAGTAGTGTTTCTGGAAGAGTCACCCCTCTGGCTATGCGCAAATCCATGGCTCTGACTCCAGACTGTGGAATCAAAGTTTCTGGGTATGGAGCCAAGGAATCTGCATCTTTTTCAAGTCTTTATCCCTACTGTCTTCCAATCCAGCAATTACTATTTATCCTAAATGTTGAGACCTGCCCTGCTAAAGGAAAATAAAGAGAAGTCCCAGTTTGGCCAATGACTACCGCTATACACATGGGGCAAACTGCATCACTATTTAGAGGATCATTTTCTCAACTCTGAAATGATAGATTTAGATTAACTGTGTTAGAGTCTTTCAATGCTAAAAGATTGTCTTGCAGTTCATTTTTTTTTTCTAAAATGGGAATAATACCTTTGTTCTGCCTATGTAATAATCGTAGGATGCATGAAGGTCAAATGAGTTAATGTTCACTAAAGCTTTATTATGTTATTATTTGAAAATTTTGTTGCTTTTCATCCCTTAGAATGAATGAAACAAACCAATTTTTATTGGCTTCTGGCTTATTCAGTCCTCCAGCAATCTAGATGCTCTTTTCAAAGTTTAAGATAAGTTTTCCTTCTGCTTCATCATGGCAGAGACTAGGCACATGTTCATGAAACCCATTTATTCTCCAAATCTCCCAGTCTGTCTTGCCATTAGGAGTGGCTGTGTGATTGAATTCCAGCTACTGGGACGTGATAAATGCTCGGCCTCCAAAATACCTTTCATTAAATTTTCATTGCTTTCTCTTCCCTTTCCTTAGAGATGAATGACAGTGCCACAAATGACCATAGACCACACCACCCCTGGTGGTTGCTGGCTTTGGATTGGACTCTTAGTGAGCAAGAAATAAATTTTTATTGCCTCAAGTCACGGAAATCTTGGGATTTGTCTATTACACTAGTCAATTTTACCTTAACAAACATACTTGCCATCCCCATTAGACATAGAGAATATTTGTGCTCATTTGCATGATGAGACGATTTCTTTCCTTGCATAAATGGTGACCAGATGACAACATTTCTCAGAACTATGGATAATACACATCTGCCTTCAGTTACTAATGGTTGTCATTAGGATGAAACTATCTGTCTCAGTTCAAATGTTACCTCCTTACAAAGGCTCTCCTGGCCTCTCTCTTCAAAGTATTCTATAACTCCCACACCAGGTAATTTTGTCCCATTAATAATTTCAGTGGATATATTAGTCCATTTTCATGCTGCTGATAAAGACATATCCAAAAATGGGAAGAAGAAGAGGTTTAATGGGCTTACAGTTCCAAGTGACTGGGAAAGGCTCGCAATCATGGTGGAAGGCAAGGAGAGGGGCAAGTCACATATTACATGGATGGCAGCAAACAGCTTGTGCAGGGAGACTCCTATGTTTTAAAACCATTAGATCTCCTGAGACTGATTCACTATTACAAGAACAGCATGGAAAAGACCCCCCTCCATGATGCAGTTATCTCCTACCAGGTCCCTCCCACAACATGTGGAAATTCAATATGAGATTTGGATGGGGACACAGCCAAACTCTCTCAGTGGATAATATTTTAAATATCCAGGGTTCAGCTGATTCTCCTGCCTCAGCCTCCTGAGTAGCTGGCATTAGAGGCATGTGCCACCACACCCTGCTAATTGGGGTATTTTTAGTAGAAATAGGGTTTCACCATATTGGCCAGGCTGGTCTCAAACTCCTGACCTCAAGTGACCCACCCACCTCGGCCTTCCAAAGTGCTATGATTACAGCACTTTGGAGCCACTGCACTTGGTCCCAGGTAATATTTTTAATGGAATCTATCAATTCCCGGAATGTATCACACATTTTCCTGACTTGTTTGTTACTTGTCTCTTTCATGAGAATGAAAACTCCGTGATGGCAGGATTCTTCTCTTAGTCACTGATACATTCTTAGAGCCTAGAATTAGGCCCGACACACAGTCAGCATTCAGCTGTTTGAGTAAGTATTTACAGTATTAGTTCACTATATGTCTGCTGTATTAAGCACCACAGGTGACCTCTTGCTTATCCCACATCACTTACGTTGCCTTGAGGTTGTTCTCAAAGTTCGTGTGCTATACGCTGACTTCATGATTTTGCGTGTACAATGCAGATACCCTTTGAGCTAGCAAACTAAACTGGACCAAAGAGGGGTGGGAGAGAGAGCACAAAGAGAATAGGGAGGATCGCTGGAAAAGACTTGTGAGTGTGTGACTTCATGCCTGTGTGAGTTTATGTGTTTGTGTATGTACATGTGTGTACATATGTGTCAGAGGAAGATAATATGTAGAATTCTCCAACTGGGAATTTTCTCAATAAATTATTATGAAAACATTTAAAATGCCTTTTTGTCCTTGAATAAATGATTTTAATCATATATTCATACTCTCTATATTCTTAAAACAGAATGCTATCATCTCCTGAGGCTCTGCCTGTGTTTGGCTGCTAATTTCTTTCCCAGACCGATTCTGAATCCTCTGCGATTTTACGAAGTGACGAAGCAAACCCTATAGACCTTTTGAATTCCTGTTTTCTATGAACTCTGCAGATGTTGGTATATGCGTCTCCCTATTAATTTTGCAGAGATTTCTCATCAGAAAGGTGTCATACAGACTTGAGTTTAAAGGGCCAGATTTTCTACCCTCCCGGAGGAGCTGTCAGTGGTGCTGAAAGAGTTGACAGGCTAATTCTCAGTCTTTGGATGTTTTCAGTACCTATGTGCACTTGGGAAGGTGGCCTGCTGGGGTAGGTTGTTCTAATGCCAGTTACACAGTTGTGACTCTACCCTCCTATGTGCGCTGTGGAAAACCCATTGCGTTTCCTGCTATTCAGGTGATAGATGAGCTAATTTTATAGGGGAGCGTTAAGACTCAGGCTTGTTGAGCATTTAAAAGGCTTCATGGTTCTGTTGCTGGGTACCTGGGTACTTAAGTCACTAAATCTAAGCTCTTAAATCTAATAGAATGATGTAAAAGACAACTGACAACATTTTCAAGAAAGATGTAAATTCCTTCAAACCATGCTTGTACAACGGTTTACTTCCAATCCCTTCTGGCTGAGCTACTAAGAATTGTAACCCCGAAACCAAGCTCTATTTATGTACTAAGATCAAGCTCTACCTCTTCATCAGTGAGAGTGTCAGGAATGTTGTAACCTTACACAGAGAGCACAGAAGAAAGTCTGGGGTCCCATCAATGGACTTTTTCTTGTTGGCCTGACACTGACTTATGGAAATAAAGAAGATAACATAAGGAAAGAGAGTGGTGTAGAGTAGGGGTCAGGATATGGTTCAGGGAACCTTTATAGCCTTTTCTTAACCAAAAACTGTATTAGTAATATAAGCTATGTTTAGACACCCTTTATCACCCGTCTGGTTATTTTGCTGGCCACGGCCTCTGAACGTGTGTGTTGGTGTGTGTTCAAGATTTACATGCTTGGAAGTATGAGAGAAAAGGCCTGATGAATGATATAAACTGGAAAATGGTACTTACAGTACTTACAATAAACTTAACCCAGTCTTAATCATAATCGAAGTGTGCATTTCAGATATGCTAATGTTAGTGTTGAGAGGAAGTAGCTGAATTGGCCCTCTGTTGATAGGAATAATCTGGGGCATGAGAGTGGTGGTTCAGAAGCATAGGCTGAATGAAATAGGGATGAAGAGAACAGGAAGCATTTTGAATAACTGAACATGACAGTGGGATGGTTTCCTGTGGCCTGGATCTGTTAGGAATATATTCACTGGCCAAGAGTATCAAGAGGAAGAGAACTGAAAGAATTGAAGCATCTTTCAGGTACTGTGTGGAGTGGAGGAGGTATTAATCATATGTTACTTTATTCCTCATTTTTTTTCCATAAAGCACAACAACAGAGATTGGGGAGTGCTTCATTAGCCAGGGTAGGGCTAGAGTAGGAGGTATCATTATCAGGTGTAGTCTCTTGAATTCTCATACATTTTACAGTTTACCTACAGCCATGCTATCTCATGGTCCACACAGCAATTTTGAGAGACTGTCCATCCTTTTCAGATAAGAAAACTGGCTTCTAAGGATAAAATGACCTCCTCAGAGTCATGCGGCTAGTAAATATGACTCTGTGGCTGCAATACAGAACTTTTGACTTCAAAATCAGTGCTCTGTTTATTCTGTTTTACTTACCACTATTAACAACAATAAAAGTTTACTTATCTAAATTTGCCTTTACATTTATTTTAATGGTAAGGACAAACACTTCACAAATGTGTGAATTATCACCTCAACATTGACCCGGAAAAAGAAATTTCAGAAGTTTTAAAATTGTCTTATTCTTCTCATATCATTCCCAACCATGGACCCAATAATAATATTTTAACTTCATTGAGCATCTACCATGTGCCAGGCACTGTGGCCAACACATCATAAGCATCATTTTATTTAATTCTTAAAACAATTCCATGTAGTAGATACTACTATTATCTCCATTTTACAGTGAGGAAATTGACTTAGACAAGGTTAGTGACTTATCGAAGGTCATCACTAGTAATGACGTTTACTGAGTACTTGCAACACAGCAGAGATCCATCAGAGTACATTGTGGGTATTAGGTGGCTTAATGCATTCAGCCCCATTAATAGGGCATTTGAGTTTGCCCAAGAGAGTCATGGTTTACTCTTGGTGTTCCAGCATAATTATCAATAGTGCCCCTTTCTACTCTTAAAAGTGTCCGTGTTTGAAGGATAAAGTTACTTAAGCATCTGTGAGGCAAGTAATCTTTGCATTGCCTTTTTTTTTTTTTTTTTTTTTTTTTTTTTGAGGCAGAGTCTCACTCTGTCACCAGGCTGGAGTGCAGTGGTGCGATCTCTGCTCACTGCAAGCTCCACCTCCCAGGTCATGCCATTCTCCTGCCTCAGCCTCCCGAGTAGCTGGGACTACAGGCGCTTGCCACTGCGCCCAGCTAATTTTTTGTATTTTTAGTAGAGACGGGGTTTCACGGTGTAAGGCAGGATGGTCTTGATCTCCTAACCTCATGATCCACCTGCCTTGACCTCCCAACGTGCTGGGATTACAGGTGTTAGCCACCGCGCCCGGCCTGTATTGCCCTTTTATGAATGAATAAATGAGATCAGTTTTCTAGGGCTAAGTAATTTGCCCTAGGCCACCTGACTAAGAAGCAGCCACACCAATATAAAAACCCAAGTGATCAAATCAGTTTTCCTTGTAATCCTCATCTTATGCATTGTCTTCTCTATTTGCCTTTCATTCACCACCACTTTTGTACAATAACCAATCCCTGTCTTGACTCAGTGCTCTCCTTAGAGTCTTCCCACAGAGCGTGGTCCCCATCCTGGCGTGTGGCTCTCCTTCTCTTCCAAGGAAACATACACCCTAAATCTTATTTCTACAGAGCCTTCCTGAAGAGCAAGAGATAACCTAGAAATAAGAGGTACTGGGGCCGTTGGCTCACGCCTGTAATCCCAGCACTTTGGGAGGCCGAGGCAGGCGGATAATCTGAGGCCAGGAGTTGGAGGACAGCTTGGCTGACATGGTGAAACCCTGCTCTACTAAAAATTAAAAAATCAGCCAGGCATGGTGGCCTGTACCCATAGTCCCAGCTACTCAAGGGACTGAGGCAGGAGAATCGCCTTGAACCTGGGAGGCCGAGGTTGTATTGAGTGGAGAATCACACCACTGCACTCCAGCCAGGGAGACAGAGTATGTCTCAAAAGGTACTATGTAAAAAATATATATTTTTTCTGGGTATATTACATCTATTATTTTACTTAATTTTATCCTTAAAACGTTTCTTTGGGTTGCATATGTATATTTCTATTACTCAAATGAGAAAACAGAGGCTTAGAGGGGTTAAGGAGTTAGCCCAAGATCACGTAGGTAGGAAATGAGGTTGTTAGAACTTGGTTCAGTTCTGCCCCATTCCAAGGTTCATATAATTTCAGTGTGGACACTGCACTCAAACACAAAGTGTTCTCCAAGGTCCTGACACAGCTCTTGGACTGTAACTCTTTAATCTTAATAATGAAGTTCTATTCAGTTTGGAGCTCATGCCATCCTTCTGAGGTTTAGAGGATAACACCTGCTTTGAAGCTGGGGACCCCGGTGTCTTTACCCTGTGATAATTTCAGGCATCATGACAATCTCAACAGGGTGAAAGGCCCTTCTCACTGTGGTAAATTGCACTCCCTGAGATAAGGCAAGGAGATCCAAGAAAAGCTTTACATATAGTTGGTGAGCCAGAGAGGGTCTCTCTCTCCCTCCCTCCATTATTTCCTGAAGTCCCAATTCAGACCATTGAGCTGAGTTGCTGCACACTGGCCTGAGATGCAGTCCCTGGACTCTGCATATGATATTCCCCAGGCCACGTGCTATGCTGATTAACAGGGGATGGTGTGTCTCCCATTTCATACTCCATTAAGGAAGGATGAAACAGGCCAAGCTTGCAAATGATGACAGTAATGAGGTTCCGGTTATCCACTTTCTCTCTCCCTTGCTCCCCACGTGCTGTCTCTCTGAGGACCTCACCAGTGAATCCAAACAGATTCTGACACATGGGACATGCTGGAGCCACTATGAGAAGGCTTCTCTATAGATGGCTGGGGCAAAGCCATCTCCTTGCAAACCCAGGGGACAGGCTGGGCGACTGCTCTGATTCTTTTGGGAGGTGAGGTTTTGAGTCCCTCTCTCTGAATTCCTTAATGAGGCAGCCGCGCTGCGGTAGTGATCTCTGTGTGGATTGTTGAAGCATAAAAGATACCAAGTGGGTGGTTTGAGCGGAAAATGAAAGGGTTTTTTGTGCTCTGGCAGCTAATGAAATCAGAGAGAGAAATGGAACTTACCCAATGTTGAGAGACTAGGAAAAAAATACCCAGATTATTTTTTCTTTAAAAAAATGAGAGCAGCTCATAGAAATGTCAAAATATCTTTTCATTCAGGTTCAACAAAGGAAAGGGATAATGTGGTTTCAGTTGCATTTGTTGGCCAAAATTTTGAAGCTGTGTTCATCCTGTCTATAATTTTTATAGTAATTTTGCCATTCAGAAGACTAGGAAAACGCACATCTGTGTGAGAGATTAACATGGGTTAGGACTGAAGATAATATGCCCTTGGAGTCAGTACAAGCTTGGGATGTACTGAGCTATGCCCATGCGGACACACATAATACATCCGTAAAGATGGAACATGCCAGTGACGCCACACACGTTACTTCTATGGCAAGGGCAAGCACTTAGCAAATGCATGAATTATTCCTTCGGCTCAACTCAACACAGACTGAGAAAGAATAATTTCAAAAAGTAGGTCACAAGTTTCACATCTGGATCACTCATGAGCTTTCAACCATGAAATAATTTTTAAATTTTAAAAAATATTTTTATAGATTTATGGGACACAAGTCCAATTTTATGACGTGGCTCTATCGCACAGTGGTAAAGTCGGGAATTTTGGTGTAACTATCACCCATATAATGTACATTGTACACATTAGGTAATTTCTCATTCCTCAAGCCCCTCCCACCCTCCCACCTTTTGAAGTCTCTAGTGTTTCCTGTTCCACTCTCTATGTCTGAATAATATTTCATGGTGTGTGTGTGTGTGTGTGTGTATCTCAAAATTAATGGGTACAATATACATTATTTGGGTAATGGTTACATGAAAGCTCTAAAAGACTGAGTTGAACATCAAATTGGAATTTTAGAAAATGTATCCTAATTAGTCTACAGGTTGGCAACATTATACATATATATATGTATTATATTTTATATATATAATGTTTACTTTATCCGATCCATTGATGGATGCTAAGTAGATGCCATATCTTTGCTATTGTGAATAGAGCTGTGATAAACATGGGAGTTCAGGTATCTTTTTGATATAACAATTTCTTTTTCTTTGCGTAGATACCCCTTAGTGAAATTACTGGATCAAATGGTAGTTCTGTTTTTAGTTCTATGAGAAATCTCTGTACTGAGCAATAAAACAATTTATGACCGATTTCCATCTGAAAGTGTGTCTTGAAGCTGTTCCTATTTACTCCCTCCCTGTGGCCTTTCTTGGCGTTGATCAAGCTAAAACTTGCTCACTCATTTGCTGTCCTGTGCTTTTTCCCCCTTGGCTCACTTTTTCTTGAACTTCTGACCTTTATCCAAATGCTTCCTGCTGTGCCTTGGGAAGTGTGGTCCATCATTTAAAAAATTTAAAATCTTTTCATCATATCCTTAAATAAAATTGGGCATTCTCACTGATGATACCATTGTCCTTGCACTTTCTCAGGTGGAACTTGTGCATCCTCTTAAGATCTCAGTTACAAAGTAGGAGGTATCCTTGACCTGTCAATAATTTATTTCTGCCACCAAGCTTTATTCCTGCACCCATGTGTGAAACCTTTATCCAGAGATGAATGCTTTTAACACTGTCTGCCCCACTTTTTCCCACCACTCCTTTCCAGCAACTTTTGGGGCTAGTCCTTCACATTCTTCAAGGGGAATGATTTCTGCCTGGAAGTACTCCTCTCCACAACCTCTGCTTTCATTCTGAAGGGCTGCAATGCCTATACTAATTCCTTGACTACCACAATTAGTGATTGACATTCCAACTCCCCACTCAAACTCGCTGTCATGGCCACATGCTGATAGACTCTGCCTCTGCAATCTAAAACTCTAATGCCCCATTCTTAATCCACAGTTTTTTTTCCTCCACCTCACTCAAACCTTCAATTTGTTTAGTTTCATCACATGTTTCTGTACAGTGGACACCTTAGCTCTAAGGAAAGTCTGGCAGAGATCCCCTTGACCTCCTCCCTAATTGTCAGATCCTCCTCTTTCTTCTTCCTCTTTGATCTCTCATTTAAACCAGTAGATCATACCTTCTATCATAAAATTGTCTTCTCCTTTGCAGTTTATATTGTAGCCTACACATTTTTTTATCCTCTTCCTTTCTGTTGCATGTCTTGGATATCTCCTCTTCCCACTGTATAAAGGAATGCTTTCTGAGTCACATTTTGGCCATTCTTGCCTCTTTATATATTCCGTATGAAATCTCACTTATTCTCATGACTGTAGCTTTCTTTTGAAACCCCTTTCTCTGGACTCTAGTCCAACATATCCAACTGTCTGTCACATGAACCTGAAATGTCTACATTAGAAACATGCTAAATTTTTTGAACTTCAGAATGACTTCCAGCATGTTTTCCTGATCAAAGTTCTCAATATCAGTTCAGTCATTCAAGTTTAGAAACAGCGTTTTTCTTGTTTTCTCACCTCATCCCTTTCAACCAAAGAATTAGTCATTAAGTTGTGACAATTTTAGTTCTTACAGTGTTCTCAAATTCTTCCTCTCCCCTTCCTCTGCACAGCTGCCACTGTAGCTTCAGCACTCACCATCTTTTTTTCCCAAATATTGCAACACACTTCTAACTGGATTTGCGTCTCTGTTCCCTACTGGCACAGAGTCAATTTCCTGAAGCATAGATTCATTTATGAATTTTCACTAACTGAAGCCCGGTGGTGCCCCTCCACCCATCACTACGAAGTCAAACTTCAGAACATATATGTAAAGATACTTTGTGATCTTTTATGATGCGGTCTCTGCCCACTTAACTAACTTCATTCTTCTCCACTGCACTAAACATGGTAGTGATACCAAATCATCTGTTGTTACCAAAACATGGCACAGGGCTTTACATCCACACGCACCATTGCATATGCAGCTCTTTTTTGTTCTAAAATATTCTTCCTCCTCTGTCCTACCATCAAAACCCTATTTGTCTTTCAAGACTCACTTCAATGATAGCCTCTCTAGTCAGGTTACCTCTTGAGTACCATCTAGCACTGTTGTCCCTCTTTTAATCTCTGACTCCACGAGTGGTGAAATTTCTATATTTCCCCAAATGTGTCATGTTCTCTTTCGTGCCTTTCACTGTTCCCTTTGCTCTCACTATCCTTTCTCACCTAGTTAAACTCCTACTCAAGCATTAATCTCAGAGTAGATTCTATTTCCTTTGAAAGCTCTTTCTTCCTCCTGCTTCCAGTGTAAATTGAATCCTCTTATGTTATGGTTCCAGTATGGCCTATATCTCCCTTTTTGTAATAAAACACTTACAGTCCTCCCACCCACCCCCCCCGCTTTAATATTTGAGTTTCACGAAAATTGTTATATCCTTAGGAAAGGAGACTTGTCTTTGTATTATTGTTTTATCTTGGGAATTCAGCACATTGCTTGGCACATATTAGATGCTCAATAAATATTTGCTGAATGTTGATGGAATTAAGTTTACCGATGATGCCTGCATAGAAATGACCATGCTGTCTTTTGAACCACCCTCCCCGACTGTACTTTCATACACGCCATGTCTGAATTCCTTTTAATAACTGTAGATCATGGCACTCCTATGTTACAGATCATGGAGCTAGAAAACTCTGAAAGACTAAGTTGGACTTCAAATTGGAATTTAAGAAATCTGTCTCAGTCATCAGTTTGCAGGGTGGCAGCAATCAGAGGCAGGAGAACTGACCAAGCAACATGGCCAGGCAGGGTGCGGCACTTTCTCCAGGCCTGGGGCAGAGCCACTGGTGCCCTCACAGGGTGCTTCTAGGAGTTCTTAAAGGGCTAAGCAGGCTCAGACACTGCAGTTTTGCTTTTGAGGTGGCGGTAGTGGTGAATATTGTTGATCTGTCCTTACCTGTTGACCTCCTCTTCTTGAATTTCAACCCCTGTGAACAAGGGGCTTTATTTTAACCAGTTTTGCATCTTAAGGCCTCACTACATTGTGCCCTTTGTGGAAGAAATATATGTGTAGTTACTCTCCTCATCTAAAAGCTGATTGTTTGCAGCTTTATTTACAAATAAAAGCTTATTCTTCATGCCTTGATTAAAAAGATTTGTGTAAGAATGTGCTGAACTTGACATACTGTTTTAAAATGCAAGTTTTATGAAATTCAATCTGTGAAATCCAAATACAACCACAGCCTATTAGTGGCTTGTAATCAAAGAATAACCTGCTAGTTAAATGAACCATTAGCTTTGAAAATTGAAGCATAAACAGATGAATTTGCTGTGTGTGTGTTCCCGCTCTGACTATTAGCCCAGGAGTTAGCCAGAATAGTATACGCTAGGCTGAATGAATGGATAGAACTCCAAGCAGAAGAAACTCCAAATGGAAATAACTGCTATGACCATTGGTGCATTGTCATAGCTGAAGGGTACACGGTGTAACTAACTGCTATGACTGGTGGAAGTAGGATACTGATACAAATTCACTTCTCTTCTGTGTCATGTAATGGATTTCCCTTGAGAGGCATACCAAGGAAGTGAGAGGCAATGGTAGTGGTCTTCAACTTGGTAGAGGCAATAATGATGTGTGTCGTCGACAGATGATTTAAAAACAATAATATTGACTAAAAATTGGTTAACTTTTTGTCATGACCATGCGTTGGCAGTTCTAACCAATGTCAGTGATAAAACACCCTTCCTTTCAATAATTCTTTTGTTGTTCTGTATTCTAAATAATTATAGCAGTTACTGTTGAATTTTAATCATATATGTGAGCTTCAAATTAGCACATTTTTATAACATACCTTGTAACAAACATTGTAGTCCATATAGAAGTTAATTTGTGGAACTTCCAGTACACTGTCGGCCTCTGACACATGAGGACCGAGTACACCTGTTTATTTCCAGAGTGAATATTTAACAGTTACAAACTGTCAAATGTGCTCTGGTACACAGTCAGTGGGAGAACATAATTTTGTGTTTGAACAGTGGATAAGAAATAACAATAGCACAGTGATTGTAAAGATAAACATAACTTGAGCCACGTCAGTTCTGTCTTTCTATCTGATCCTTTGGAATTTTTTGTGGTTATAATTTAAAATAGTAAAACAGAGTGACAATTGGGGGATTCAATAATTCTTTTTTGGTAAGTCCAAATTTTTGTTAATACATGACATATATTTATTTTATCTTATTATAATTGCCAAAATAACTTTGTTGTACAAAGGAGAAAGAGAAGGATGTTAAAACATAATCTGCTTCAGGTCTCAGGTAGGTCAAATATACTAGGTTTTCCACTGTTTCCTCACTCTTACCTTTCTCCTCTCTTCCTGGCATTGTGAGAGGTCCTAAATACACATGATTATATCTTCCCTTGGGCCTTTCATCCTTCAAGGAGGAGCAGAGTCTGGCTCAACAACTCTGCCACTAGGTATCCCAGGCTGTTTGCATTCTGACTTCCTATTTTCACACTAAGGTTACTGGGTCCCTTTCTCAACTTGACACCTCTGCTCCATATATTTGGGTTGATCCCTTCTGTATTTTTCAGATGTGCCACATTAGTGCTTCCCTATCTTCTTGGTCATACTCTCTGCAATGTCCCCTCACCTCCTCATCCTCCTACTCAAATCATTCACAGATCCACCATGACGCCCTTTCTGAATACTTCGTTACCTCAATCACTCTCCCTGCCGGAACCTCCCATAGCGTTTGGTGTCTGCACTGCTCTTGCTTTTATTGACCACTAGTTTTCCTTTATAATTTAATTGTGGTGAAATAGACACCACAAAATTTATTCTCACCCATTTTTAAGTGTACAGTTCAGTGGCTTAATGCCACTTCATCCACATTGTTTTGCAACCATCATTCTCATTCTCCAGAGCTCTTTTGATCTTGCAAAACTGAAACTTTGTACCCATTAAACAAAAATTACCCATTTCCTCCTGCTGCCAGCCCCTGGCAACTACGATGCTATTTTCTGTCTCCATGAATTTGGCTACTCTATATGAGATCCTCATATAAGTGGAATGATTCAGTATTTGTCTTTTTGTGACTTGCTTGTTTCACTTAGTACAATGTCCTCAAGTTATATCCATGTTGTAGCGTATGAAAGGATTTATTTCCTTTTTAAGGCTGAATAATAGTCTGTTCTATATACCACCTTTTGTTTATTCATTCATCCATTCATGGACATTTGAGTTAATTCTACTTCTTGGCTATTGTGATTAGTAGTGCTGTAAACATGGGTGTGAAAATACCTCTTGAAGACCCTATTTTTTATTTTGGGTGATATATACCCAGTAGCAGATTTGTGGATCATATGGCAATTCTATTTCTAATCTTTTGAGGAGCTGACATGCTGCTTTCTATAATGTTTGTACCATTTTACTTTCCCGTCAACAGTGCACAAGGGTTCCAACTTTCCCCTCTTTTTATCATAATTTATTTTTTTGTTCACTTATTTGTTGGTTTTTAATAGCAGCCATCCTAATGGGTGTGAGGTGGTATCTCATTGTAGTTTTGATGCATTTCTGAAATGATAGTGACATCGAGCTTCTTTTTGTGTGCTTCCAGGCCATTTGTACATGTCTTTGAAGAAATGTTTATTCAAGTCCTTTGATCATTTTTAAATGGAGTTACTTGGATTTTCTTGCTGATGTTGAGTTGTAGAAGTTCTTTATGTATTGTGAGTGTTAACCTCTTATTAGATATATGATTTGCAAATATTTTCTATCATTCCATGGGTTAGCTTTTAACTCTGTTGGTAATATGCTTCAATGCACAGAGGTTTTAATTATTGTGTAGCGCAATTTATTTTTTCTCTTGTTTTCTGTGTTTTTGATGTCATATTCAAGAAATTTTTGCCAAATCCAATGTCATGAAGTTCTTCCCTTGTGTTTTCTTCTAAGAGTTGTTATAAGTTTAGCTGTTTTGTCCATTGTGAGTTAGTTTTTGTTTATGGTGTTTGAGAATGGTTCAACCTCCTTCTTTTGCATGTGGATATCCACTTTTCCAAACACAACTTGTTGGAAAAAAAAAAAAAAACAAAAAAACTGCCCCTTCCTCATTCAATGGTCCTGGCACCCTTGTCAAAAATCATTTGGCCATATATGAAAGGGTTTATTTCTGGGCTCTCTATTCTATTCTATTACAAATGGGGAACAAATGGGGAAACCAACATTTATGGAGGTCAGCTATGTTGCCCAAGTGTACATAATTAGTAAATGACCAAACTGAGATTAAAACTCCATTTTATCTCACTTAAAAGCCCGCATTATTTTTGTTCTACCAAGTTGATCCTTGGCAGGAGGAACCAGGTCTCTCTGAACTTACATTTTATTTTCCTTTCTACACTGTCAAGCATAGTTGGGCCCACTCAAATGTTCAATAGCTTGTTGATGTGCCCATTGTCCACATATAAATCCATTTCTAAATGCCCTAAGAGCTTTTCTCCTCCCTGTTGAAAAGCGAAGCTGGACTTTTGAGGCAGGTAATACACTGTCACCTTGCCAAACATAATGCTTGATGTGGGCTACAGGCCCTCTCTTTGGGCCCCTAAGCGTGGCTTTCTAAATTATTCATCCTCCAGCTTCCATGCTCCACGCTCTGTGTCCAGCAATTACAGCCACTTATGTTTGGGTTCCTACTACCTGATTCATAGCAGCAGCAGTGCCTTTGCTGCTTTCTTCTCCTTGTTTGTGTCTTGGGTCACCCTAATAGCAGAGGCACATTGCCCTAGAGAAACAAGGGAACCTACTGAAAACCCATTTCGCTCCAAGGACTACTTTTCTTCTTGGCCAGAGTGGAAAAAAAGCAATCTGTGGGAGCCAAATTGATTATTTTGTCAAAAGAAAAGGGTAAAAATAACTGCTCAGGCTAGATCCCCATTCCCAGAACAAAAATCTTAAAAGTACCAATAGCCTTGGTCCATAGGCGGACTAGGAAAAGATACAATCCTGCCCTTGGCATACCCCCTATCTTGGGTTCTGAACTTTGCAGCAGGGCAGAAATAAGGTTACAGAGAAATAAACTCTCTCTCATTAGGATAACTCCACATGCCCCTATTTTCTGAGACATTTTAATTGCAAACAATTAAGTCTGTGCGTTATAAGACTAAATGATTACTGTGTGTTGGACCATTTGTTTGATTTTTGTTTCAGAAAAGATGGTCACCATAATAGGAAAAATAAATCAAGGAGTCAAAAGTACTTTCACGCTATAACTCTTACTACAGTCCTCTGTGGGGATGTATGTGTATGTGCCTGCAAAGTAATTATGTATTTGTGTGTTTGTGTACCGTAACATCTCCAGATGCTGATTACAATTTAAACCCATGGGAAGCAATAACTTCTGGTGTCCGTTATCTTTCCCTACATGTGCACATACACTTTGGGTTGGCTATTTTTGGCCAGCTCACCTAGAGGATCAAGAATGAGTATATGACCTATATACAGGGCTTCTCATGAGACTCCCTGCCTGGATGTGAAATGGAGACAGGCGGGAAGATGGACATATTTCATTCTTCATCTGGGAAAAACCAGATTCCTTCTGAGGTCCCAGAGAGCTGGTTTCAGCTGGGGGGTGTTGACATTTGCCCTTCAACATCTGAACTTCCTGCTCTGACTCATTGCCTTTTCTTCTCTGTCTGTGGAGGGAGCTGGGCTCTGAGGGAACCTGAGGTTGGAAAGTATGAGACCATGGCAATGAGGAGACAGAAGGAAGGTGTTAGCCTGTGTAGGGGTAGAGGAAAGAGCCTGGAGTTTGGAGTCAGGCAATTCTGCCTTAGCCACTTCATATTTGTGTGGCCGTGGCAAGTTGCTTAACTTTCTGATACTCAGAATCTTCCTTTGCAAAATGAATATGGTTCTTCTCAGGGTCCTCGTGACAATCAGGAAGAACCTACATAAAGTGGTTGGTGCATTGTAAGAGCTCAAGAAATGGAAGTTATTACTATTACTAGGATTGGTCTTGTCAACAGTCTTGTATAGATGAGAATATCGGAGCCCAGAGAGGTGACATAAGTTGTCCAATGTCATGCAGTCAGTTGATAAGAGAGTCAGGACTGGAGCCTAGTGATTCTCTGTCTGAATCACTTTGCCTCCTAAGATTTGCAGCAGTGGGAGATATTAGAACTAAAACATAGTCTTTGTCGTTCTTGAGGACTCTATAATCGAATGAAAGACAGATACATGAAAAAAATCCACAAGGGTACTTAAATAAAAAATGGAGAAATGAATACGTGCATGTATGTTTGCCCAAATACAGAGTGGGAGAAAGTCTCTGCAGTTAGACCACTGAAGAACAGCACAGCATGTATCTGGCTCCCGATTGTAGGTAAGAGAAGTGGAGTAATTTTCTGTCCTAATTTTCTTGGAATTTATAAAGCCTGTAATTGTAGAAGTCATTTTGACTCACCTGTATTTGTACATGTTCACTTTTTTTTTTTTTTTTTTAAATAAACTGATGTATTCTCCCAGTGGCTTCTCAAGACAGGCTCTGTAGAATGTAACCTGGCTTCTCTGGACACACACCATTTGTCTTTACTACAAGGAGAAACTGACCCTCCTTGTCCTCTAAGTGACTTGGAGTTCCCCACAGAGGGTAAGGAAGTGGACAGACACGGCAAACATCTCTTCTGCTTCCCATCCTGGCCCACATAGCACAATGCCTGGCACACTGTAGGTGCTTCATCAACATCAGCTCATGAGATTACACATGGGTCAGGCTCCCCTGTCCTCCTGCTCAAAGGGGCTCTCCTCCTTGCAGCATGGAGACCAGTCTAGGAAATGTTTCCTCGACATGTGGTTTAGGTAAGACATGAAAAGCTTTTGCCAGGGGATGGCCATATTGAAAATTCCTTCTTTCCAGCCTGATTGGTCTTACCAGGTCTGCTGGAACCTCCCTTGAATTTTTCCAACTTCTAACCCTCCTCCCAGCCTCATCAACAAATGTGATTCTATAGGTTGTGGAAGATGTCCAGCCTTCCTCATGGATCTCCTCAGGCCATCCAGGCACTATCACGTCTTCTTTTCCTGAAAACTTTGTACCTCTGGCATACAACTATGTGACACCTTTTGTAGCGAACTTATCATCCATGTGTGTGTTTTCTCATGACTAACCCTATTGATACCTTGAGAAGAGGGACTTCCACCCTCTGGATCCCTCACAGACCCTCATGTGGGTGCAGGTGGCCTATAATAGGTGCTTAACAATCTTTTGTTTAAGGATCCCTCTGGACCAGGGTGGTGGCTCACACCTGAAATCCCAGCACTTGGGGAGTCTGAGTTGGGAGGATCACTTGAGCTCAGAAGTTCAAGACCAAGCTGGGTAACATAGTGAAACCCCATCTCTACAAAAGACCAAAACTTAGACAGGGGTGGTGGCTCACACCTGTGGTACCAGCTCTTTGGGAGGCTGAGGTGGGAGGATTGCTTGAATCTGGGTTGAGGCTTCAGTTAGCCATGATTATGTCACAGCACTCCATCTCGAATGACAGAGTGAGATGCTTTATGTCTCTCTCTCTTTTTTTTTTTTTTTTTGAGAAAGAGTCTAGCTCTGTTGCCCAGGCTGGAGTACAGTGGTGCAGTCTTGCTCACTGCAACATATGTCTCCCAGGTTCAAGCAATTCTCCTGCCTCAGCCTCCCCAGTAGCTGGGATTATAGGCACGCATCACCACACCTGGCTAATTTCTGTATTTTTAGCAGAGATGGATTTTCACCAGTTTGGCCAGGCTGGCCTCAAACTCCTGACCTCAAGTGATCCACCTGCCTTGGCCTCCCAAAGTGCTGGGATGAACAGGCATGAACCACCACTCCTGGCAGTGACACTGTTTCTCAAAAAGTAAAAATAAATCAAGAGCCCTCCAGTTCTTGGACGGTATGGCTACTAACATCTTAAACTAATCATGTTGTGAGTGACCTTATTTCTATTTATGCTTTTCCTTCAAGGAAGCTTAAAGCCAGATGTAGGGTTAATTTCTAGCAACTGCATGTGACTGTACCGTCTTCACTATACGCAGCAGCACCTCCGCTTCTTTGCACTCCTCAATACTTTTTTTTTGAGACAGAGTCTCACTCTGTCACGCAGGTTGGAGTGCAGTGGTGCGATCTCAGCTCAATGCAACCTCCACCTACTGACTTCAAGTGATTCTCCTGCCTCAGCCTCCTGAGTAGCTGGGATTACAGGTGCCCACCACTAGGCCCAGCTAATTTTTGTATTTTTAGTAGAGACAGGTTTCACCATATTGGCCAGGCTGGTCTTGAACTCCTGACCTCAAGTGATCTACCTGTTTTGGCCTCCCAAAGTGCTGAGATTGCAGGCATGAGCCACCATGCCTGGCCTATACTTATTTAAAAAAATAAAATCCTTTTTTTCTCTGTGTGTCTCTTTCATGTGTAGACTTACGTCAAGAGGTTATGAATGAATGCATATGAAATATAAAGTAATCTACTTGAAGGTACCGATGGTTAAAAATGACCTACCTGTATTAAGCTGGTAATTTTGTACTGAAATAAAAAATGAGGCCATAATCCAAAGGACTATATCTCTAACAGTGGCAATTCAAGCAACAGGATCGTTGAATTGGGCCTCTTGGTGTCTTCCTGGTTTTTTGCAAGTGTAAATGCCTTTTGCACCTGGGGCTAGGGTTGCTGATGCTTAGAGTACAAAAGAAGTCACAACTGAGGTTAGGCTTTTCTTTCTTTGCCTTCATCCTATGCAACAGCCTTTCAGCCCTTAGGGAGCTGTCTCTGGCTGACGGTTCAGGACCATGCACAAAGCTGCACACATCTGTTTTACTTGACACCACACAGTGGAGAAAGAAGAACTTTATAGTGATGGGCATGAATCACAAAATTTGGTTTTTCTAATTCTCTACCAGTCCCAGGAACCCAGGCACAAGCCTCAAGGAGATATTTGAACAAGGAGAAAATAAATACAAGAGGGGCAGTGGTTTCATGACAATAGAATCCCAAAATGTCAGAGAAGACATCCTCATTTTACAGATGAGTAAAACGGAGGCTTGGAGAGGGGAGATGACTAACCCTATATCACATGGTGAATGGTTACCAGAACCAAGGCTGATAATCACCTGTCATGAAGACTGAGGAGCCTCCTCTGGGTCTACAGCATCTCCTGCCATAGGATTCAAAATTCTGAACAGAATCTTCTGGTTCTGTCCCTTGACTGCCTCTAGGCTATGCCCTTGCTGTTTATTTAAGGCTCAAACCCAATTCTCTACCACTCTATTGAGTACTGGAAATTTGCATTTTAACAAGCACTCTAGGTGATGGCTGGAAACATTTAAGCCTCAGAACCTCAGGTGCAAGTGGACATGCCACTGGAAGCCAGCCACAGGCTCTCCATCTCCCTCCAGGTAGGCCCGGGACACTGAGTAACAACAGGCTGACTGACCATGCACCAGCAGGCCTGACATGATGCACTACCTGGGGAAGGACTGTCAGGACAGGGGCAACTCCAGAAGCATTTGCAAATAAAACCTACTATGTGACCCTATGTGTTGAGAAAAACTAGCTTCTTTTCTTAGTGCTTGATCAAAAAGCCCAGTTTTGCTGTGTTGCTAACACGAAGCCCAAAATGCTGTTGCTCTGTCCACCACCTCCACTCTCTCCTCCTCTCTCCCCCAAACCCGAGACTCCCGCCCAACCTCAGGATTTCCTTTTATACACTTCTTACCTTATTTGTCTTTGAGCCCTTGTTTAGCCTCCTCTTAACTCCCACTCAGACAACTGGGGGATTTAATATTTTCTCCCAAGGGCAATACAAAAATAGTGATGACAGTGATTACAGGGTGGCCGTGCTCCGACCCTGGCTTTGACAAAGCCTTGCAGGTAAATGTCAGCATTTACCAGGACACACCTGCTTTACTTGCCCAGTTGGCTTTAGATTATGAAAGCAATTTCTTTTCTTTACTTAAAATTAGTTGCACCTCTCCCTGAGGCGGATGGCCATTTCTAAGGTTGGGCCTGATGCTGGCGCATGTATAGCTGGTTCACACTTCCATCAGGCCACTCACATGTATGGAGCTCACACTGGCCTACGTATGCTTAGTCTGTCAGAGGCAGCTTACAAAGGAAAGAAGGCCTGGCCTGAGAGTCATGGAGAGAGAAGCGAAGAGTAGAAGAAAGGAGAAGCCTCCATTTCTCTGCTGAGGCTGATTAAATGATTTGGGAGAGATGGCTGCACGGTGAACTTGAGAGCGAGAGACCCCCAGTTTCCCTAGGCTATATTGCCCAGTGAAGGATGGAGGGATTCGTTAAGTTGTGATTCAGTGAGAAGGAGACCAGCTAAGTGCTGGCAGCAGGGGAGGGATTACCAAGTAATGGCACTGGAGCTGTTTTGTTCTCAGTCACAGATGTAATTATCTCTCTAATAGGGACCTTGATAAGCCGATCAAGATAAGTAAATATCATGTGAGGTCTGTTTATCAGCTGGGCTGAAGGACTTCACTGCATACAAAGGGAGAAATATACAGGAAGATATTAATGTATGTGTACATGTGCACGCGTCTATATATGTAAACCTCATTCACATTCACTGGCACAAGAACACATACAGTTACACTCAGTCACACAAAGATATATATATATATGTAAAGACATACACATACAACTATATGCATATGTGCATGTGCCAACATGCCATCTTACACACATGGGTGCATGCTAATGTGTACATTCCAATTAGTCCTACACACAGGTGTAAATAGGTACATTAGCTCACACATGCAAATCAGAATAAAATGGAATAAAATCAGAATGTGTCCATGGCATGGTGGCCACTTGACTTATTGGAGACCACACTGAGCCAAAGATGAGGTTTTTTGTTTGTTTGTTTTTAATTATACTTTAAGTTCTAGGGTACATGTGCACAACGTGCAGGTTTGTTACATATGTATACATGTGCCATGTTGGTGTGCTGCACCCATCAATTTGTCAGCACCCATCGTCCCATCATTTACATCAGTTATAACTCTGAATGCCATCCCTCCCCCGCCCCATAATAGGCCCCAGTGTGTGATGTTCCCTTTCCCATGTCCAAGTGATCTCATTGTTCAATTCCCACCTATAAGTGAGAACTGTGGTGTTTGGTTTTCTGTTCTTGTGACAGTTTGCTGAGAATGATGGTTTCCAGCTGCACCCATATCCCTACAAAGGACACGAACTCATCCTTTTTTTACGGCTGCATAGTATTCCATGGTGTATATGTGCCACATTTTCTTAATCCAGTCTGTCATTGATGGACATTTGGGTTGATTCCAAGTCCTTGCTATTGTGAATAGTGCCACAATAAACATACATGTGCATGTGTCTTTATAGCAGCATGATTTATAATCCTTTGGGTATATACCCAGTTATGTGATGGCTGGGTCAAATGATATTTCTAGTTCTAGATCCTTGAGGAATCGCCATACTGTTTTCCACAATGGTTGAACTAGTTTACAATCCCACCAACAGTGTAAAAGTGTTCCTATTTCTCCACATCCTCTCCCGGACCTGTTGTTTTTAATGATTGCCATTCTAACTGGTGTGAGATGGTATCTCATTGTGGTTTTGATTTGCATTTCTCTGATGGCCAGTGATGATGAGCATTTTTTCATGTGTCTGTTGGCTGTATGAATGTCTTCTTTTGAGAAGTGTCTGTTCATATACTTTGCTCACTTTTTGATGGGGTTGTTTGTTTTTTTCCTGTAAATTTGTTTGAGCTCTTTGTAGGTTCTGGATATTAGCCCTTTGTCAGATGAGTAGATTGCAAAAATTTTCTCCCATTCTGTAGGTTGCCTGTTCACTCTGATGGTAGTTTCTTTTGCTGTGCAGAAGCTCTTTAGTTTAATGAGATCCCATTTGTCAATTTTGGATTTTGTTGCCATTGCTTTTGGTGTTTTAGACATGAAGTCCTTACCCGTGCCTATGTCCTGAATGGTATTACCTAGGTTTTCTTCTAGGGTTTTTATGGTATTAGGTCTAACATTTAAGTCTCTAATCCATGTTGAATTAATTTTTGTATAAGGAGTAAGGAAAGTATCTAGTTTCAGCTTTTTGCTTATGGCTAGCCAATTTTCCCAGCACCATTTATTAAATAGGGAATCCTTTCCCCATTTCTTGTTTTTCTCAGGTTTGTCAAAGATCAGATGACTGTAGATGTGTGGTATTATTTCTGAGGGCTCTGTTCTGCTCCATTGGTCTATATCTCTGTTTTGGTACCAGTACCATGCTGTTTTGGTTACTGTAGCCTTGTAGTATAGTTTGAAGTCAGGTAGCATGATGCCTCCAGCTTTGTTCTTTTGACTTAGGATTGTCTTGGCAATGCGGGCTCTTTTTTGGTTCCATATGAACTTTAAAGCAGTTTTTCCAATTCTCTGAAGAAACTCATTGGTAGCTTGATGGGGATGGCATTGAATCTATAAATTACCTTGGGCAATATGGCCATTTTCACGAAATTGATTCTTCCTATCCATGAGCATGGTATGTTATTCCATTTGTTTGTGTCTTCTTTTATTTCACTGAGCAGTGGTTTGTAGTTCTCCTTGAAGAGGTCCTTTATATCCCTCGTAAGTTGGCTGCCTAGGTATTTTATTCTCTTTGAAGCAATTGTGAATGGAAGTTCATTCATGATTTGGCTCTCTGTTTGTCTGTTACTGGTGTATAAGAATGCTTGTGATTTTTGCACATTAATTTTGTATCCTGAGACTTTGCTGAAGTTGCTGATCAGCTTAAGGAGATTTTGGGCTGAGACAATGGGGTTTTCTAAATATACAATCATGTCATCTGCAAACAGGGACAATTGGACTTATTCTTTTCCTAACTGAACACTCTTTACTTCTTTCTCTTGCCTGATTGCCCTAGCCAGAACTTCCAACACTATGTTGAATAGGAGTGGTGAGAGACGGCATCCCTGTCTTGTGCCAGTTTTCAAAGGGAATGCTTCCAGTTTTTGCCCATTCAGTATGATATTGGCTGTGGGTCTGTCATAAATAGCTCTTATTATTTTGAGATACGTTCCATCAATACCAAATTTATTGAGAGTTTTTAGCATGAAGGGCTGTTGAAATTTGTCAAAGGTCTTTTCTACATCTATTGAGATAATCATGTGGTTTTTGTCTTTGGTTCTGTTTATATGCTGGATTACGTTTATTGATTTGCATATGTTGAACCAGCCTTGCATCCCAGGGATGAAGCCCACTTGATCATGGTGGATAAGCTTTTTGATATGCTGCTGGGTCCAGTTTGCCAGTATTTTATTGAGGATTTTTGCATTGATGTTCATCAGGGATGTTGGTCTAAAAATCTCTTTTTTTGTTGTGTCTCTGCCAGGCTTTGGTATCAGGATGATGTTGGCCTCATAAAATGAGTTAGGGAGGATTCCCTCTTTTTCTATTGATTGGAATAGTTTCAGAAGAAATGGTACCAGCTCCTCCTTGTACCTCTGGTAGAATTCAGCTGTGAATCCATCTGGTACTGGACTTTCTTTGGTTGGTAGGTTATTAATTATTGCCTCAATTTCAGAGCCTGCTATTAGTCTATTCAGGGATTCAACTTCTTCCTGGTTTAGTCTTGGGAGAGTGTAAGTGTCCAGGAAATTTTCCATTTCTTCTAGGTTTTCTAGTTTATTTGCATAGAGGTGTTTATAGTATTCTCTGATGGTAGTTTGTATTTCCGTGGGGTCGGTGGTGATATCCCCTTTATCATTTTTTATTGCATCTATTTGACTCTTCTCTCTTTTCTTCCTTATTAGGCTTGCTAGCGGTCTATCAATTTTGTTGATCTTTTCAAAAAACCAGCTCCTGGATTCATTGATTTTTTTGGAGGGTTTTTTGTGTATCTATCTCCTTTAGTTCTGCTCTGATCTTAGTTATTTCTTGCCTTCTGCTAGCTTTTGAATGTGTTTGCTCTAGCTTCTCTAGTTCTTTTAATTGTGATGTTAGGGTGTCAATTTTAGATCTTTCCTGCTTTCTCTTGTGGGCATTGAGTGCTATAAATTTCCCTCTACACACTGCTTTAAATGTGTCCCAGAGATTCTGGTATGTTGTATCTTTGTTCTCATTGGTTTCAAAGAACATCTTTATTTCTGCCTTCATTTCGTTGCGTACCCAGTAGTCATTCAGGAGCAGGTTGTTCAGTTTCCATGTAGTTGAGCAATTTTGATTGAGTTTCTTAGTCCTGAGTTCTAGTTTGATTGCACTGTGGTCTGAGAGACAGTTTGTTATAATTTCTGTTCTTTTACATTTACTGAGGAGTGCTTTACTTCCAACTATGTGGTCAATTTTGGAATAAGAGAGATGTGGTGCTGAGAAGAATGTATATTGTGTTGATTTGGGGTGGAGAGTTCTGTAGATGTCTATTACGTCCACTTGGTGCAGAGCTGAGTTCATGTCCTGGATATCCTTATTGACTTTCTGTCTCATTGATCTGTCTAATGTTGACTGTGGGGTGTTGAGGTCTCCCATTATTATTGTATGGGAGTCTAAGTCTCTTTGTAAGTCTCTAAGGACTTGCTTTATGAATCTGGGTGCTCCTGTATTGGGTGCATATATATTTAGGATAGTTAGCTCTTCCTGTTGAATCGATCCCTTTACTATTATGTAATGGCCTTCTTTGTCTCTTTTGATCTTTGATGGTTTAAAGTCTGTTTTATCAGAGACTAGAATTGCAACCTCTGTTTTTTTTTGTTCTCCATTTGCTTGGTAGATCTTCCTCTATCCCTTTATTTTGAGCCTATATGTGTCTCTGCATGTGAGATGGGTCTCCTGAATACAGCAAACTGATGGTCTTGACTCTTTATCCAATTTGCCAGTCTGTGTCTTTTAATTGGTCCATTTAGATTTAAGGTTAATATTGTTATTGTGTCAACTTGATCCTGTCATTGTGATATTAGCTGGTTATTTTGCTCATTAGTTGATGCAGTTTCTTCCTAGCATAGATGGTCTTTACATTTTAGCATGTTTTTGCAGTGGCTGGTACTGGTTGTTCCTTTCCATGTTTAGTGCTTCCTTTAGGGTCTCTTGTAGGGCAGGCCTAGTGGTGACAAAATCTCTAAGCATTTGCTTGTCTGTGAAGATTTTTATTTCCCCTTCACTTATGAAACTTAGTTTGACTGGATATGAAATTATGGGTTGAGAATTCTTTTCTTTAAGAATGTTGAATATTGGCCCCCACTTTCTTCAGGCTTGTAGAGTTTCTGCTGAGAGATCTGCTGTTAGTCTGATGGGCTTCCCTTTGTGGGTAACCCGTCCTTTCTCTCTGGCTGCCCTTAATATTTTTTCCTTCATTTCAACTTTGGTGAATCTGACAATTATGTGTCTTGGAGTTGCTCTTCTCGAGAAGTATCTTTGTGGTGTTCTCTGTCTTTCCTGAATTTGAATGTTGGCCTGCCTTACTAGGTTGGGGACGTTCTCCTGGATGATATCCTGAAGAGTGTTTTCCAGCTTGGTTCCATTTTCCCCCTCAATTTCAGGCACACCAATCAGATGTAATTTGGTCTTTTCACACAATCCCATATTTCTTGGAGGATTTATTCATTTCTTTTTCCTCTTTTTTCTCTAGACTTCTCTTCTCACTTCATTTCATTCATTTGATCTTCAATCATTGACACTCTTTCTTCCAGTTGATCGAATCGGTTACTGAAACTTGTGCATTTGTCACGTATTTTTTGTGTTATGCTTTTTATCTCTCTCAGTTCGTTTATGGCCTTCTCTGCATTGATTATTCTAGTTATCCATTCTTCCATTCTTTTTTCAAGATTTTTAGTTTCTTTGCGCTGGGTATGTAATTCCTCCTTTAGCTCTGAGAAGTTTGATCGATTGAAGCCTTCTCTCAACTCGTCAAAGTCATTTTCTGTCCAGCTTTGATCCGTTGCTGGCAATGAGCTGCGTTCCTTTGGAGGGGGAGATGCGCTCAATTTTTTGAAATTCCAGCTTTTCTGCACTGCTTTTTTCCCATCTTTGTGGTTTTATCTGCCTTTGATCTTTGATGATGGTGACACACTGATGGGGTTTTGGTGTGGTGTCCTTTCTGTTTGTTAGTTTTCCTTCTAACAGTCAGGACCCTCAGCTGTAGGTCTGTTGGAGATTGCTTGAGGTCCACTCCAGACCCTGTTTGTCTGGGTATCAGCAGCGGAGGCTGCAGAAAATAGAATATTGCTGAACAGTGAGTGTAGTTGTCTGATTCTTGCTCTGGAAGCTTTGTCTCAGGGGTGTACGCCGCCATATGAGGTGTGAGGTGTCAGTCTGCACCTAGTGGGGGATGTCTCCCAGTCAGGGGTCAGGGACCCACTTGAGCAGGCAGTCTGTCCCTTCTCAGATCTCAACCTCTGTGCTGGGAGATCCACTGCTCTCTTCAAACTGTCAGACAGGGTCATTTATCTCTGCCACAGTTTCTGCTGCTTTTTGTTTAGCTATGCCCTGTCCCCAGAGATGGAGTCTACAGAGACAGGCAGGCCCCCTTGAGATGCGGTGGGTTCCACCCAGTTCGAGCTTCCTGGTGGCTTTGTTTACCTACTTAAGCCTCAGCAATGGTGGGTGCCACTCCCCCAGCCTCACTGCACCCTTGCAGTTAGATCTCAGACTACTGTGCTAGCAATGAGGGAGGCTCTGTGGGCATGGTACCCTCCCAGCCAGGTGTGGGATATAATCTGGTGTGCCGTTTGCTAAGACCCTTGGTAAAGCGCAGTATTAGGGTGGGAGTTACCCAGTTTTCCAGGTGTTGTGTGTCTCAGTTTCTGTTGGCTAAGAAAAGGGATTCCCTTCTCCCTTGTACTTCCCAGGTGAGGCGATGGCTCTCCCTGCTTCAGCTCTTGCTGGTTGGGCTGCACCGGCTGACCAGCACTGATTGTCTGGCACTCCCCAGTGAGATGAACCCGGTACCTCAGTTGAAAATGCAGAAATCACCCGTCCTCTGTGTTGCTCACGCTGGGAGCTGAAGGCTGGAACTGCTCCTATTCGGCCATCTTGCTCCTGGATTGTAGGATGAGGTTTCAAGTGTCATGAGGGCAGTGGCCAAGTATCCTGGCCCTCACAGAACCCAAGAGCTGGGTGCATAGTGGCTGCACAATACAGTCTTCTGGGCTGATGGACTCCATGGCTTATCTGTCATGGTTTGATTATGACAGCCATGGCAAAATTGTCTTCTCTCCCATCCTTTATTGTGAACAGCTAGAGTTTCTTGGAGCTCCTCCTTGGCTGAGATTACAGTGTGCTTCTGCAGCCTCTGCCTTATTCTCTGAATCGCTACTCCCAGAATCCTACCTTATAGTCCAGTATAAAATTTTATTTTCATTCCTGCTTCAAAAGAAAATGAAAGATCCATGCTAGTCAGTGTGCTCTGGGCTTCTTTGGAAAAGGAGTTTGCATCCTTGGCATAGAGAGAGACCAAATGCCCCATCTGTGGGATTCAGGGCCTTGGGGGTGATGCCCATGCCCATGGCTCTCTACAGCCCATCTGGCATCTCCATCAGGCCTCTCCAAAGAAGGTCCCAGTCCCCATCACAGCAATAAGGAAACCTGAGGTGGTGTCCCTGTGGGCCGGGCAATAACTGTTGATACGGCAGTGGTTCACTAACAAGTACACATCATTATTAAATATTATCATTCAAAAGAGTGCACATTCTGTGTTTGTTTGCTTGGTCCATGTGAAACAAAGTAAAACCACACTCACACTCTCTCTGTTGCTGGAGGAAGGGAATGCTTGCTCCCTGTGCCACAGGAGTTAGCATTTCTACTGAAGCAGCAAAGTTCAGGGACCCATGTGAAGGAGCCTCAAAAGAGTTCCCTTTCTCTGTGCAGTTCTAGAGTGTGATGAACTCCTGTCTTCATTTCCCATGCACTTGTTATTGATTCTGGCATAGACTACTCAGTGCTCTAGGAGGAAGAAAAATGAATTGGGATGGTAATTTTGAACTTTTAATTTCATCTTTTCCTTCTCCTCCTCCACAAACTTTCTCTGTTCCTCTCTCTTTTTTGTCTGTAGTCCCCTTCCTTCCCCTCCCCTTCCCTCCCCTCTCCTCTCTCTTCTCATACACTCTGAAAACCAACAGGGTAGCTACCGAGCTGTAGCCTTCGTAGCCACACTCTTAAGATGTGGAATCCCTAGGACTATGGCTTCACTCTCCTCTGATCCCCATCTTTAACATGAGCCTCTTGTTAGCCTGTCTCTTGAAGAGTGGGAGTGCAGCAGTGGCATCAGGAACTCTGAGGGCTTGTTCCAGGAGTGACTGTACTGATGTTCTCACTAAACTGGTTTTCACTTCCTCAACTTCCACCCATTGTCTGCTGGTCTCTTGCAGGTTCTCCCTGCTGTCCCTCCTCACACCCATTTCATAAAAGCTCTTTTCTGATTCTACAAAACCAAGGCACTCATCGTTCCTGAATTTTCCTCTGGCACACTGTTCTAGGGTGTAAATGCCTCCAGAAAGCCAAACTTCCTGTATTCATCAAAGCACCAGAAACACAGGGGATGCCTCTCCTTGCTGATTTCACTCGTTTTCTTTAAGAAATGGTGTTAGACATGGAGTATGTTGGCCCTTTTGGGGAGGGCATAGACAATGGCAGTCTATGACCGTTCTGTTTCATGACCCCACCTCTTCCAAGACCTGACTATTGTCAGAGATGCTCAGCTGTTGTGGGATAATATGGTAGGTGCAAAGCAAAGAGAGTTGGGAAGAAATAATGGATGCTAAAAATAACCTTGTTACACAAATTTAATTACAAGCAGTTATGTTTATGTATTCTCAATACTCATTCCTGGGAAGCACCATTATCCGGAAAGAAAAGCGCCTTAGAACAGCTGAAAGTATACAGGTTAGGGACACAGATTGTATTCAACGTAATGGGTATGTTTTTGAGGATGGGTAAAGGTTAAAATGTATGTGAATAAAGCTTTAGCTGATTTCTTTAAAATTCAGTGTGTGTTATTCAATAAGTTAGTTAACACCTATTTTATAAAATGGTATCATGAACTATTTATGTCAGTCCTCAGCTTATTTCTTCTTATGAAATGCTTAATATTTTCTAGATCTGATAAATGAAGAATAAAATGATACCACAGCTATAACAATGTTTTACCAGTGTGTACCTTTCTCTTTAAATAGAGGAGAAAATCTTGGTCATAAAGTCTCAGAAAATTAATGGCATCATTTCTGAAATTATATTCATAATTCTGATTTAATGATTTTCAAAAGCTGAGAGATTCAATTCATACATGTGCCCACATTTACCAAAGGACTAACAAGAGTTTGATACTTCTTGCTCCATAAATAACACACATTTGCTGAGATTACACTGAATTATTTCAAATTAAGTAGTGAGAAGCAGCATAAGGATTTATTGTTGTTTTTATAAATTATAAGAATAGACTGTATTCACTTTGTATCAGCATAAACTTGATTTGACTGCTTTTAGTATTCTACCTTAAAAAACACAGTTCCACGATATATTGCTGAGTAATTTTTAACAATATTTCTGAAATGTCTATTAGTCCGTTTACTTAAATTCAAAAATGAAGTCAGACATTTTATGACATAAAGTGACTCTGATTGGGCTGATCATGTGATAGTCACGGCTGATGTTACTAAATAGGTTATTCGGCAGACATGGCCCCATTTACAAGTGAGCTAAGTCTATATTTAAAGAATAAGATGAGATAAGAGAAGTTTATTGTAAACATTATATTGTTAAAGACGTACTGAAGTTAATATTTTCAATTTTATCAATTATATCTGGACATTTTGTGCTAAAAAATGTGCATCTCCCTGGAAAACAATGGGCACAAATAATAGTATCTTAGTAAGTTTTGGTAAAGTCGTTTTGGTATTTCTCCCAGGTATGGAGACAGTGAATGATTCTAATAGGTTTTTTCTTTAAGTGAATAAATGAAAACGTACTTACACTTATATGGTTTGGATCTGTGTCCCTGCCGAAATCTCTTGTTAAACCATCATCCCCAGTGCTGGTTGGAGGTGATTGGACCCTAGAGATGGTTTTTTCATGGTTTAACACCAACCTCCTTGGTGATTTCGTGGTGATAGTAAGTTCTTCTGAGATCTGGTTGTTTAAAAGTGTGTGGCACCTCGCCCCCCTCTCTCTTCCTCCTGCTCTGGCCACGTGAAGTATTGGCTCCCCCTTTGCCTTCTGCCGTGATTGAAAGTTTCCTGAGGCCTTCCCAGAAGAAGCCGCTATGCTTCCGTGCTTCCTGTACAGCCTGAAGAATTGCAAGCAAATTGAACCTCTTTTCTTTATAAATTACCCAGTCACAGATACTTCTTTGTAGCAGTGCAAAAATGAACTGGTACACACACACACACACACATGCACACCCCTTTTCAATTCTGGTGGTTTCCAATGCTTTACTGTCAGCACAAGCAGAGAGTTGCCAAATCAAACTGTCCTGTGATAGATCACTAAAAATAATTTTTAATAATAGTTCAAGTGATTTTCAGCTTATAGAAGGAATTTTAGAAACTGATATTGCTATAACAAAACTTCCAATCCCATCTCTTTCAAAAAGACACATCTTCTGAGAGCTAATGCTTACTGAAACGTAAGAAGTAGAGAGGTGTGGAACATGAATAAAAACCTTTCTGGGGCATAGGAGCAGTAACATTTGAACACGGTTGAGCTGGAAGGTCCCTTTCAGCTCTGATAATCTGTGCCTGTCACTCACATCTGTGTCCCTTTTATACTTATCGGGATCCCTTCTCTGCTCTCCAGGAACCCCAGCTGACCCCAGCCTCTCCCAGCCCCACTGCCATGGCTTACATAGTCCTTCCTGTCTCTGTATGAACCATGCTCCATATCTTCCCTGCCCTCCCTACCCTTCTTATCCAAATCACTCTCCTCCCAGCCCTGCCTCTTCACTTGTTTTCTAACCACATTAATGTTAATAAAATATTGATGGTTAACCTCTACCTCTCCAAACCTTCTACCCTCTATCTACAAGGATTGAAAGGGAACCTTAGATACCACTCCTAGCCACTCCATCAAACAGGTTGGGCCACTTTTGACTCTCTTGAGTCCACCCAGGCTGATCTCATGTCCCTGTGTATGAGAATCACCGTGAGAAGCCCCAGACCTTTGCCACTTCTGTCTTCTGTAGCCCATTTTCTGTTCCCATCTCCCACCTTGTCCTCCCCAACCCTTGAACACTTGTGTCTGCTAGAATACGTGGTCCATCAGCAGCAACCTCCCCCCGCCCCATTCTAAACCTCTTGTCTGAATTCTCCCTTCATTTTCTTGCCCTAACTAAAGCCTAGCTTTCCCCCAAGAACAGGGCTTTTCTGGACCTTTCTGGAGTGAGGGCTATTTATTTGCCCTTATCCCTTATACCACAGGATGTGGAGGAAAGCTAAAGATCCTCTCTTCTCTTCATTGTTGCTTCTAATCTGTCCTCTCCTCTCTTTCCTTTAAACATGCAGATCTGAATCTTGTCTTCAGAGTATGCTGCCCACTCCTCTTCTAACTAGTTAACTTCTAATCCCAGAGTTATGCCTCTTAGTTTTCAATGATTTTAGCTGTTGGCTTACTGTTTCTCTGACTCTCTTTCTATCTTAATTCTCAGTGATTTCCATATATACATGCATAATCCCTTTAACTCTTGACCTTCTAGTTCCTTGAATTTCTTTTTTCTCTAATGAATGCATTCTTTCTGTTCTACTCCACCACTTGATCTCATGGCTGGATTCTGCCCTATCCTTACTAACAGCCCACTTTCTGACCTCATCTTTTATTTTTCTAGCTCATTTCTTCTAGTACTCTGACTTCTATCAACCCTTGATACTCGGCTTAAAATACATTATTCTACTCATTATACCCATCCCTTGTATTTGCCCCTTAACTTCTTCGTCCCATTTTAATACTCTTTTGGGAGAACTAAGATCCTAAGCAAACTCTCCACAACCTCTGCACCTACACTTACGCAGCTAATCTGAAACAGAGAAAACACATAATCATGCTGACCGTCTTATGGGCTACTTTAAGTTGTGTTAAAAGAAAAACTTCAGCCAAAATTAAATTTAAAAGAGTTTAATTAAGCAATGAACAATTCGCAAACTGGGCAGTCCCCCAAATCACAGGAGATTCAGAGAGACACCAGCGCAGCCACATGGTGGAAGAAGATTTATAGACAAAAAACAGGAAGTGATATACAGAAATCAGAAATGAGGTGCAGAAACAATGGGATTGGTTACAGCTCAGCGTTTCCCTTATTTGAATACTCGGCAGCATAGGGGTGATTGAAGTATGGCTGCTGGGATTGGCCAAGACTCAGCTATTGTTACAGATGCATATTCCCAAGTTAGGTTTTCAATCTTGTCTACCTGTTAAGTTAGGTTGCAGTTCATCCACAAGGACTCAATTATAGAAGTACAGAGTCCTTCTCGGGCCATATGTAACTCACTTTAACAGTTGAGTCACAGTGTTCCCTGGCATTCATACTACATTCCGTCTATTTGCCTCTATCTTAAAACCTTCACCATATGTTCCTTCACCATCATTCTCAGCTGACAACATTGCGTCAATTTTGTCAGTGAAGTAGGAAGCAATCAGAGGAGAATCTCCAGATGTTTCTACCATCACATCTACCCATCTACCAGCATCTACACCCATAAGCTTCCCAAGCGTCAGTGGAGGTGAACTCTACAGGTACCCCTCTAAGGCCACAACACCACACATTTCACCCACCCCCACCTACTGAAGGTTATTCCAGCATTTCTCTCTCTTCTCCCTATACCATCCATATTTCTATTTCTAGTAAATCATTATCATCATCATGCCCAATGTGCTTATTTCTCCCATCTTAAAAAAGTCCCTTAAACCAACCAACATGTCCTTCAGTCAGTGAACAAATAAATTGTGGTACATCCAAATAATGGAATATTATTCAATGCTAAGAAGAAATGAGTTATTAAACTGAAAATACATGAAGAATCCTTAAATGCAAATTACTAAGTGAAAGAAGCGAATCTGAGAAGGCTATATGCTGTATGATTCTAACTTTATGACATTCTATAAAAGGCAAAGCTATGGAAACAGTAAAAAGATCAGTTGTTTCAAGGAGGTGGGATGAATCATTGTGGCAGAGAGGATTTTTAGGGGAGTGAAACTACTCTTTATGATACTATAATGGTGGGTGCATGCCATTAGACTTTTGTGCAAACCCACAGAATGTACAACAAGAGTGATCCCTAATGAATACTATTGACTTTGGGTTATAATGACGTGTCAGTTTAAGTTTATTGATTGTAACAAATGCACCACTCTGGTGGGGGAATTGATCATGTGGGAAGCTGTGCATGAATGGGAGAAAGGGGTATATGGGATATCTCTCTACCTTCTACTCAATTTTGCAGGTAACTCAAAACTGTTCTAAAAAATAAAGTCTTTAAAAATATGTCTTTTGATCTCACCGCACCTCACATTTCTCTGCTCCACTTTAGAGTAACACTCCTCAAAATAATTGCCTCTACCCACTACCTCCAATTCTTGTCCTCCTATTTTCTGTTAATCCCATGTCAAACAAGATTTTGCCTTCAACACCTCTACCAAAACTACCCACATTTAAGGTCACAACGACTTCAATGCTGCTAAATCCACATCAATTCTTAAAACTGATATTTGACCTCTCAGTAAACATTTCATGGTTATTCATTCCTTACTCCTGAAAACACATTCATCCCATAGCTTCCTAAACACCACACACTTGATTTTACTCCTACTTTTCTGGTCATATTTTAATCTTTTTTTCTGTTTTCTTCTTTTCTACCTTGTCTTTTATTATTGGAGTGCATCAAGGCTCAATTCTTGGATGTTGTTCTTTTCCATTACATTTACTGCCTGGCTGATGTCATCCTATCCTATAGCTTTAAATCCCACCAATGTATTCATGACCTATATGTCCGGTACAGATATGGCCACTTAATTCCTGATTCCAACTGCTTATTCAGTAGTGATTATAAGAGTTAAAGAGGAAAGAAACATGAAATGTGGCTTAACAGTCAAAGACAGGTTTTCTTTAGATAAAACCTGAGAGGAGTTTCTGGCCAATTTTGGTCAGGAGTGTTTTCTTTTAGAGACTAAGAGTATATATTGCTTTTAGGGTGAGGGGCTTACTTCAAGCTTGGAATGTTTCTGTGTGAGGGAGAAGTTTTGTGGTGGGGTTGGAATGTCTCAGGGAGGAGGGGAGGTTATTTTGGGGCCAACATCTTTCGGGCTGGAGGGGAATTACTTGAGGCTAGCATGTCTCTGGTCAGGGAGGAGTTTGGAATGTTTCTGGTTGAAGATGTTGTTTGTGGTTTTTGGTCATGATGACCTTAGCCATTAGACTGATGCCCTTTGGATTTAGGTGGTTTTTCAGTAAGGTGAACTTTAGAATGAGGGGCTTGTCCAAGATGGCGATGCTCAGCTCTGGCAGTGATGTCTAATAGAAATAGCAAACTTAACACGTCCAAGTGATGTTTCCCCACACCCTCTTTGCCATTCTTTTCTCTGTCAGAGCTCATGGCAACTCCATCCCTCCATCAAAATAGGCTGAAATACCTAGGTACCATTCCTGATTCTGTGTCCTACCTTTCATGAAATCATGTTAGTTCTTCCTTTGAAATATATCCAGCATCTGGCCGCTTCTCACCAACTCTTCTGCCACCACTCTCATCTTGCCCGAATTTTTGTAATAGATTCCTAATGGCTTATTTGTTCTAATTCATACCTATCCCTTTATAGTCTATTTTTAATATGATAGCCAGAGTGAGCCATTCCCATGGTCCAAGGCTCAAAACCCTGCCATAGCTCTCCAGGTCATTTCAGCTGGAGTCTAAGTACTTAGTAATACTATGCCCTGCGTGGGGTAACAATCTGACCCATTACCTCTCTGACATTACCTCCGGTGACTCTCCTCTCAATCTTCTGTAGCCCCTTCCTCAAATAGCTCAGGCCATTTGTACTGGCTATTTCCTCTTCTGGAGCATTCTTCCCTTAGGTAACAGCAAGGCTCATTTCCTCTCCATGATCAAATTTTTTGTTCAAAACTGTCTATTTAAGGTCTACTCTGACTATCCAGTTTTAAATTGTGCTCCCCTTACCATGCTGAATTTTTTCAGGGCAATTTTTTCAACTTTTTTGTGTTTCTTTTATATATTGTCTTTCCCCCTAAATGCATGCTTTATTAAAGGATATATATATATATTTATGTCTATATATTTGTGTATATATATATTTATATTTATTAGAGAATTATATATATAGACACACATATAGTCTGTCTTCATTGTTGTATAATAAATGTAAATATATACATATATGTATATAAATATACAAAAATAAATAATATATAAATATATATTATATATAAGTATATAAATGTGTGTGTGTGTGTGTGTGTGTGTGTGTGTGTGTGTGTAGTCTTCATTGATGTAACCTTAAGGCCTGGCTATTGTCTAAAAATATTAAGTGCTCAGTGAATACAATTGATCATCATTATCCATGAATTCTGTCTTTGCAAATTCACCTACTTGATAGAACTTAATTATAACCCCCAAATTCACATATTCTACTTTTGTAGACATTCAGATACACACACAGACTGGTGAAAAAGTTGAGTCACCTGGCACAGAAGTTCCCAGCTCAGGGGAACAAGGCGATGCTCTGCCATCTTGCTTCAGCTCTCATACTACGAGAAGGGGTCTTCTCATGGTCTATTTGGTGTCATCTTTTTCATGTTTTTATGGTTTTAGTGTTTTTGCTGTTGAAACTGCTCTCCAAGCAGAGTGCTAAAGTGCTGTCTACTGTTTCGAACTGCAAGAAGTCTGTGATGCACTTTATGGAAAAAAACAAGTGTTAGATAAGTTTTGTTCATGTGCGAGTTATAGTACTGTTGGTGTGAATCCAATGTGTGTGTGTGTGTGTATATATATATATAGTACAAGTACAATATATATATACATACAAACACACACAGAAAGTTGTCTTTAAAAAGAAGTACATATAGAACAAGGTTGTGTATTGATTGATTGACAATCAGGTTGTGACCACAGGCTTGCAGGAACCTCACCTTGTATTTCCCCTAGGAGCAATGGCTCAATATTTGCTAACTCAGTGTTTGCAGAGACTTTATAGAGCACACCTATCAAAAAACTAAGAATACTAAGAATAAACTTGATTTCTTTAATTGAATGAAATATATTTGCATTTTAAAAGAGGTCTATTGTTAAATGAAACTAATCTCTCTTGCAGTTTCAGGCAATTTAGGATGGTAATCAGACCAGTCTCAAGAATTTAACAATTGACTAGGCATCCATTGTCTTACTTGCTACTTCTAAAGACCCTACTGAATGGACCAGAGAAAGATATTGGTCGTCATTTTATAGATGGAGAGTGAAGTTCTAGAGGACTTTTGAGGCCCTCCTGAACTGAAGCTCACCATACGCGAGGAAGCTGTTACTCCACAGACGGCGGACCTTGCTAGTCTCGCTCTTTACATCAGGCTTTCATGAGTCCCAGGCTTGCTAAAGGGTGACCTCAGTGGTTTTAGTCTGAGTCTCTTATCAGGACAGACTGAGCTCCTCAGCCTCCATGCATCACCTCATCCCACCTCTACTTAGTTCTTTCTTATTTCTTTTTTGGACCACAGTTCTTTGTCCAATTCTGGCCTCCTTATTTCACTCTCTGGTTCTTCAGATTCTGGTGTCTTCTTTTTCTCTTCTCATTCTGCTTTGTTTTTGTTTTTATTCTCTAATTAGATAACTGCTTCCTTGTGAGACATAGATAAACCACAGATTCAGTAACAATCAGATACTGACCATAGCCAACGTTTTCTATAGATTTAAATCCAGCAATAGCATGGACTATAACACAGTTATCCATCACAAAGTCACAGCACCATGCACTCTCTTGCACAAAATAGGCACCAAAATACTTACTAAATTGAGTTGAATGGTCAGGCGAACCGTTAAACATGAGTGTCTAGTGAATATCTGGAATGAAGAGATGAGGTTGTGTTTACTGAGGGGATAAATCATTTGGGTCTCTTTCTTCCCAGATCCCCAAAACAAGTCCTATAAATGTCCTCAGAGTCTCATTCTCTGGCTGTACAAGTTGGGAGATGCCCAAGACCCTGATTTAGAACCATTCCCAAAGGGTGCCTCCTATTCCTCTAAATTCTAGATTTTTCCCATCATAGCTCCTTCCAACATGGTTCTGGATTCAAATGGGATTGCCAAGTGGAAGTATCTGGAGATCTGTCAACACTTGTTGATCAGCCCTGATATGAACAGCTCTAAATAACACACTATAAACTGTTTACTTTTCTGGCTGTAATTGCTTAAAGAAACAAACTTACAAACTTGATAACATTTAACAGTAAAAACTCTGTTTACTGGAAATTCACACCTGTACCCTTTATTCTACCACTTCTCAGAAAGGAATGGAATAGTAATTTTTTGAAATTGAAGCTGTTGGAATAGGTGATACACTTGGAGAGTTTGTAAGCACACACAGTGTGGATGTGTGTGTGTGTGAGGACACCAGCTCACACATTCCTGAGCCACCATCTGTACTGTTTGTATTCATTGATCAATCACAGAACTTTATGGGATGAGTCCTAACATATTCCACCTTTTTGAAATTTATTGCAATGTGAATTCCCTGACAGGGGACTTTCTGTTATGTTCCCAGAAAAAAATATGAAAGTGCCTGTTAGTTGAGCACATTTAGAGTGGCTCCAGCCATGAGAATAGATCTCAGATTAAGAGGAGCCCTTGTGTTCAAGGCCATGTCCCTAGAAGACCACAAAGGTTTAGGGACAAGAGAATGGGGTTGAGGCCTAACTCTGTCTCTTTCTCCAACCCTATCTCCTTATATGCCCACTGCCACATCTATCTCCACATCCACTGTGTGTCTGCAGGGGCACATTCACAATATTTAATGGCCGTGGTAGCCGGGGCAATCACCCATCAAAATATACACAGGTTGTGGCACTCCAAAAGAGCCCTGAGGTCCCCTCCTATGACAGGAACTACCATTGTGATTATTGAATCTTGGGGAAATTGGAAGGTCCCAGAGGACTGTGGCTCTTTATCAGCTGGTTCAGAGGCATTTCAATATTTTAACAAGTACAGCCACATCACATCATACGGATCATAGAACTGCTTAGCTGTATTTGTGCAATATATTGGCCTCAGCCTTCAAAATTGACTCAGATAGTTATCTTCACAGGAGGGTATGCTGGAGGCTTTCCAGAATCATTCATCCTGTGCAAGAAATGGAGAGAGCTGAGTCTTAATTTCAGTTTGGCTACTAACTTGCCTATGACCTTATTAAGCCAGTCACTTAACCTTGTGAGCCACAGTTCACTCATATGCAAACAAAACAAAACAAAATAACCAACTGGCTGGTTTCTTTACAGATTTATCCAGATCTTCATTCTGGAAAGGAAGAATAATGAGAGGAAGGATGATGAGAGACGAGGCAGAAGGATGGTAAGAGCTAAGATTTGGATCGCAGCCAATGATAACAGTGTCTTTCATCTGTACAGGATTTTACAGTTTCTTGAGCATTTTCATTATACTAAAACAAACTGTTTCCAGAGCACTAGTGTGTGTGTGTATTCTCCACAACAGAAAGCTCAGAGCTCATAGCATAGCCTAAGAGAAGAGACTGACACACATATGAAATAAGAGTAGAAAAAGATTGATGAGTGCTTGGGTGGTCAGGGAAGTTTGCATTGAGGAGGTGGGATGGGTGCTGGACCTCATCACATCCAACTGTGATGGCTTTTTATACTTTAGGATTTCTGTCTGTGTATAATATTCCTGGGTCATGATTTTTTTGCCTCAGAACTTGGAAGTATTGCCCCTTTCTTTTCTGACGCTGGATGTTTCTCTGGAGAGAATTGAAGACAGCTTTGGTTTCTCTTCTTGCTTTTTCTGCAAGTATCACTAAATAATTCCTTTCTTAATCCTTGAAGTTCAAGAATGTAACCAGGATATCTCTTGGGTCTAGTCATTCTGTACAAGTGTTTTCTGTGAATGGATGTGCTTTTATAATTTACCCTCTTTTATTCAGTTCTTTCTTCATTTAAGGAAATTTAGCTTTAAAATATCTTTGAATAATTCTTGTCTGTATTTTTTGAGTTCTCTATTTCAGGAACACTTTTTTATCCATATGTTGTATCATTTCTGTCTTCCCTTGATATCTGTTACTTTATCTGTAATCATCCTATCTTCCCCTTTCCTTCCCTTTGCATTCACTCAGGAATTTCATTTCGAGGCTTTAATTAAAATTTCAGCCACGTCTATTCTGTTCTTGGCTGCTCTAATTATTCGTTTCGTAATGATACTGTTGTGGTCCTCAATCAGTTCCCTTAGTCCTACAATGTGCCTTTTCTTCTTATTCTGTTCTCTTGGCATGTTGTCTTAAATCCTTTTATAAAACAGAGAATTCATGTTATTAATATTATCAAGTTATTCCATAGCCTGAAGCACCTGCTAGAACTTTTCTTCTGTTCCTTGGGTTATGTTTTCTGCTGAGTTGTTTCTCTGTCTCCTGTAGCCCATGCTTTCCTTCAGAGGTTTCCTGTGATAGGTTCCACAGCCAACTTATCCTCTTGCTCATGTAGGCATGGGGAACTCTGACTGCCGTGGTACATTGGGGCAAATGCTTCTAAACATGTTTCCCTTCTTATTGAGACAGTTTTGGTTTCCCCTTTAGCCAAATTCTAATGGTATTATGTTCTTACTGCTTTTCAGTTACCCAGTGCTTCAGAGCCGGTTGAAAAGTTGAGTGGGAGCTGTGAGAAAGTTTGTTAGATAATCTGGGCCATAGCCTTCTGAGATTTTTTTAAAAAATACACCATTAGAGACTCCCAAATCTGATCAAGGGTACATCTTTCTTATGGCAGGAAATACCCTGTGCTTTGGAGTATTCCCCTAATTTAGACTAGAATCCTAAAAATGGTAAATCCATGTAGTTTTTCTGCCTCTACTAAAATGGAACGTCAGTTAGGATTAACTTGCCCTTGTTTTCTTATGTACACCACGCAGCTAATAATATCACAGGGATTTTTGAGGCTTACATAGAATATTGCATGTGCTGGGTTATTGTCATGGTCTAGTAGATACTCAAAACATGTTAGGAGTGATGATTTTACAGCCTTAGTAAATGGATATTCTCTTTAAGAGAATGTGTCTTTATCTTTGCCCAGGGCTATGTACTCACACTTTAATTCTATGTGTTTTCAAATGGGGTTGTATTCTTGAGATCTTTATTAACAACATTGTTTGCCTTGTGTGACCTGTTGGGTGTGTGAAGGACGAAAGGTGGAGTTAGGACTTGTGATGAGCGATGCCCAACCCAAATATTCTCTTTATTTTCTTGGCAACCACTACACAAAATTTAGGACATAAGGTTTTATCTTATTTATTTTTGGTTGCTGCTGATGAAAATGTTGTCATCGATGTTAGTTTCAATAGGTAATAGCGCGGGATATTGTTTATCTTCCTCCATTCATCATGTCTATCTATAAGTACAAACAGGGTTCTGGAGGCAGGTGGAAGAGAGGCAGGCAGTGCAGGCAGAGGCCTGAAAGAGGGAAGGAGCAGAGGTAGGGATGGGCAAGAGGAGGTAGTGCAGGCAGGGACTGGTTTGCAATGAAGGGAGTCATGGGTGATGAGCCACAGTGGAAGGAATTTAGACTTTTGTGGCTAGTCATAGGATTTTTTTTTCTTCAGATGGAGTCTCGCTCTGTTGCCAGGCTAGAGTGCAATAACACAATCCCGGCTCACTTCAACCTCCGTCTCCTGGATTCAAGTCCTGTGTTCACCTGATTCTCCTGTGTTCAAGTGATTCTCCTGTGTTCAAGCAATTCTCCTGCCTCAGCTTCCTGAGTAGCTGGGACTACAGGTGCATGCCATCACACTCAGCTAATTTTTGTATATTTTTTAGTAGAGACAGGGTTTCACCATGTTGGCCAGGATGATCTCAATCTCTTGACCTTGTGATACACCTGCCACGGCCTCCCAATGTGTAGTCATAGGATTTTGGAGCCCAGGAATAGGAACTGAGATTGGTGGTAGAGCTAGGACTAATATTTGGATTGTTAGTCTTCACCTACAGTGCTCTCCTGTGAGTTCGTCTGTTGGCGTGCTCTCTCTCCAGCAGTGAAACTGTTGGCTTTCATGACCACATGGCCCTGAGGTTCTGGCTGAGGTGAAGGCACACCTCTTGCTATTTCTTCCTCTTTAGTAAAATAGAGACCACAGGATGAGGATATAGATGCAGAAGATGCCACAGTTCTGCCTGTTTTTTATTTAAGGTTCTTGTTTTGCTAGAGATAGATGTGGCTGGGAGATTACCTGGTTCTATGAGTCCAAGTTTCGTCTTCTGTAATTTGGGGACCAGGCTGCTCCCAGAGCCACTTCTAATGACACACCCATAACTCAGAGTTGTAATGTTGATCTGGGCATCGGAGATGAAGATAATTACTTCATGACTTTTAAGTACTGTGATTTTGCTCATGAAGTCCAGGTAATAGTTCTCCTAAATTGAGAGATCCCAAGGTCATTGACTCCAAAGCCAGGATTGAAGCCTGGTGTATAGTAGGTGCTCAGTAGATGTTTCTTAATTAAGAGAGGAAAAGATAGACCAGTTAGCCCCCAGAAGTTAGAGAATATCCTTTGGGTCCCCTGCTTTCCTCCCACCCTATCGCCCTGTCTAATTTAGAGTCAAATTCTTCCCAAGAAGCTTGAATCTGCCAGAGGAGTGAGGAATCATCCAGCAGGAGGGTTATTTTAAATCTTTAATAGACATATTACCTTACATTATGGCTTCATCATCCGCCCCTCAGCGTGAGCACAAAGAGAACATCCATCACAATTAGTGTAACATCCCAAACACATAAAAAAGATGAAAATGTGCAGCTACATTGGGTATAAAGGAGCCAGCCTTTCTGAGCAGAGTTTCTTTGGACCTCGGGCACACAGCCAGACGAGGATGCTGCCCTCCCATGGGCCCAGTAGGAGATGAGGGTCTGCTCCAAGCCCAGTGGGTTATTTCTGTCTATCCTCCTCCAGAAAAGCAGAGCCTTCCAGAACTGAGCTGAGGCTGTCACTGTCCTCCACAAAGCTCTGCTCTCATTTCTATTACTGGCCACTCGGAGGACATTGGCCAAAACTTGTGGTCCCTGGGTCCAGGGCAATCAGGAAAAAAAAAAAAAGTTTGATGTACTGAGCCAAATTCTGTATGAAGATCTACTTCTATTAGCTCATGGAAGTCCTATGAGCAGTATGTGAAGTATTACTGTTCTTTTTGCAGAGAAGGAAGGGGCTTAAAGATTTTCTGTGTTATACAGAAAGTAATAAGTGACTCATACACCCATCAGTCTGATGACAAAGGTTATTTTCTTAGAATGTGGTTACTGGTCAAGACAAGTGTTCATAGAACTGATGTTGGAAGGAAAGAAGATGCCACTCTCATTTTGGAGGCAAGAGCAGTGCCAGTCATGCGCTGCCAACACCTGGTGTCCTTTTCCCTTTCTCTTTCTTTTGCCCTTCACCTCCATACAATTCTTCATAATGCCCTCCAAACTATTGCTTATATGTTTCAGTGTTTGCATAAATTTATGTATGCATATATGCAATTATTTATCTCCCTTTGGGGCTCATGCACAGTTGAGTTAATCACACACTTCAGTTCTCAGCACTATCAACATCATTCACCACAAGCTTGTCTCCCATTTATTTTCTCCTGTTACAGTCCCTGATTCTCATTCCTACTCGCCTCACCTGCCTGGACACCTGCTCTGATGTGCTGGATATGTGTCCTTCTAGCATTGTGTGTGTTCATGTGCTTTGGTTGACATAAACAATATTTTATAATAGGCTTTATTTTGCTTCTATTTTGTTTCCGTTTAGATTTAGCTACATTTGCTATGCAGGCATCTAGCTCATTGCTTTGAACTCCTGCGTGCTGAGATGCTATGCCTCCACACATTTTATTTGTCCCCCCTCCCTGGAGACAGGCACTCTAGATTGCCTTTGACTCTTGGCCACCTCAGACAATACAATGATTTAACCATTATTAACATCCTTGTCCCCTTGGGATCTGTATTAAACTTTACCTGGCTATTCTCAGTTCTTTGATTTTCTACAATCGTCTTGCTTGTTTATGTTCTCATCTCCCCTTGTCTGGGTCATTACAAAGATCATCCTGCCCAGACTCCCACCTCTCCTGACAGTAAATTCTGCTCTTATTTAAGGCTCAGATAAGCCAGTTGCCCACCTGTGCTTGGTCTCTTCTCAGTTCCTCCATGATATAATTTCTGTACTAGTCATTTGGTGTAGAAACCATAATCTGAGATGATAGATGATTAACTGTAGCAAATGCAGTGGCTTTCTACCTGGTTAGGTTTTGTTGTTCTCAGCTGCAGAGGGAGTAGCCTATTCATCTCATCATGGAGCCCAGTACTCTGTGTAGTACATTTACAGTATGCCTAAAGGACTCTACAGGTACACACACTGGAGTATAAGTTTGTGACTCAATGCTACCCTCTGCCTCTGTGCCAGGGAAAGAGTCCCTACTCATCTGGCTTAGAAGCTGGTAGATGGAAGCTCATCACCAGCAGATGGGTGGGGTCATAGAGAGCGGGTGAGGGTGGGTCAGGAAGCAATAAAGAGACTTTTCAAGCTTTCTGGTGCTGCCAGGCACTAATTTTGACACAAAGTGCTAATAGGCATAAATTATGAATTGGCCTCAATCCTTGGTGGCAGACATGTGCATCCAAGCCTCATTGATCCTACATGCAAATGTGTGCGTGTGTGTGTGTGTGTGCGCGTGCGTGTGTGTGTGTGGTGGGGCAGGGAAGGAAAGGATGGAGGCATGGAGGAGCTGGCGTACACCATAGCTACTTTGGAAAGACAGGGCACAAAGTAGGGCTTGGATGTAGACCCCCTCCCAGCTGCCCTTTCTCCCTATTCCCTCTTCTATATACCCAGGGAAGTATATCTTCCCTGAGATATACTAAACGGCAGGTGCAGCTGGAAGTATCAGGAAGGGGTTCTGCCTTTCAAGCAGCCAAAGCAAAGTTTACTGAGCAGTAAGGCCGGAGGTGTGTGAGGCAGGACAGCCTTTTTCTTGGGATGTTCATTCATTTGAGTTTTAATCATGCCTATAATATCACTTTCATTTTCTGATCATTTTCCTGAATCCCAAGATTTCTTCATTCACTTTATTCTTCTCTAAACATGCCTGAATGCATTCACCCTGTCCCTTTCTAAAGGGGTTACTAATTTGGAGGTTTCTTAGCCAGGTCTCCCTTAGCCAAGTCAGAATGAGTTGTTAACTCCCTGGACTTCAGTATCTTCTTGGTAAATGTGGATTAAGCATCTTTTCTAGAGCAATTTCATAAGGAAGCTATAAGAACCAAACAGAATAGTAGGTGTGAAAGTGCTATGTACATTATAGCTATAAATAAAATATGCATTGCCATCTGTATTCCACTTTTGTTTTATCTTAATTTTTTTCTTCCTTTTCACTTGTATTAATAAGACAGGGATTGGCTTTTCTCTTAGACTAGTGCTCCATTCCCCGGCCCGAAACCTGTACAACTCTGCCACTGTACGAACACACCTCCTTTACTATTCACTAGGGAACAGTAAAGTTTATGCCAGCAGACTCCTACATCTGTCATAATCCATAGAAGGAGACTTGGCCCAAGAAGGGAGATAGAAGGGGTAGTGGGATAGAGATGCTAAATTGACCTACACGATAAGGAATTGATAGAAGGGAAGGAGAGAAAGAGAATGGAAGCTGTTCAGCTGGGGATCTGCGGGGAGTTCCAGGGACTGTGTGCGGAGGACTCTGTAGGATGGGAGAGAATTGGGTAGTAGAAGCAAGGGCTTTAAAAAGAGTTACTATGACTTCTTAATTAGATCCCTTTCACAGTCTTCAAGAGATGTAAATAATGCTTGTGATTCCTTCCTAATTACTATTTGGTAGTAGGACTTGGCTCTTTAAAGATGAGTCCCTGCAGAGACTATGTAATATAACAGATCATTTATCACATCATGATGAATTTAAAGCTATTCAAGTTACCATTTTTTATATTTGTAACTAGGCAGAACATTGTGTGGACCACCTGCGAAGTGACGGTGTGTGGTGGTTGGGGGTGGGCAGTTGGGAGGGCAGTGCCCTTGGTCCTTTTTGCTAGGGTTCCTGTGCAGGCTGGATGGCCATACCCAAGAACCCACCACCTAGCCTCCAGGTCTGGGCCAGCTTGTGGATTTCAGCTGGGAGTCTCTTGACAGCTGTTAGCATTTCCAGGGCCACATATTGAGCCACAATGACTGTGGCCCTGCCAGCTAAAGAGCACCCTGATGTTGTCACCATGACAATCAGAACTACTCAGCAAACATGGGATGCAGGGGGGAGAAGCTCTCTCAGAGTGATGACCCCAAGTCCTAGCCCCTGTTCCACTGCCATGCTGTAGTGAGAGGAATGGGGATGATATCCGCTAACATGGATGAGGGGGAAGCTGGGACTGTGAAAGTCCCGTGGAGGTGAGTGAGTGAATGATGACGACATTAGATGCAGTTGTGTGATGTTGGATCCCTGTCCATTGTCAGGGAAGGAGGCCAGTTCTTGAGCTGATGCTCTGGTCAGTGTCCCATGGGAGGATGTCTTTGAACCTTGCAGACAGCATGGATTCCTCAATTCTGGGAGAACCTGGCTTCTTTAGGATAAGCACCTTCTTTACCATACTGCTTTCCTACAGTCATCCCCAGTCATAAGTTTTGATAAGGATCATAACCAGAAGCTATGTAAAGCAGCCATCAGAAACGATGTAAGTGTGTGTCCGCAGCATTTTTCAGGGATGGGCAGGTGGCTGATCTGAGATGGTCTGGAATTGTTCTGAACAATCCCTCTCATCCTTTTACCTTAAAATCCTCCTCCACACCCACCCACACCAGATATCAGTAACACCTGAATAATGGTCTTCTGAGCTGGTTCTCAGTCTGGTCTGTACTTCATTCAGGTCTCATGCAATGAAGGTATGTTCTAATTTACAGTAGAGCATAATGGTTAGGGACAGAGATTTTGGAGCCCACCTGCTCAAGTTGAGATCCCAACTCTATCAGTTACAATCTGTGTGACATTAAGACACCGCTTGACCTCTCTGGGCCTGTAAGATTGAGTTAATGGCAGTATCAAACTCACTAGTGTTTGTTGTGAAGATTCAATGAGGTAGTACTTGTAGAATTAGATGAGGCCTAGTATACAGGCAGGTTTGAGAAATTATTGTAGGCATAGCTAAGTGTAGAACAATGATTCTGAAAACACGGTCTAGGGCGACCCGTATCAGAGTCTTATTAGGGCCAGGAGAGGGGAAAGGAGCCTAGTAAGAGTGAAGATGTTTGGGCTCTGCCACAGATAGGGGAACCATAATCTCCAGGAATAGTGCCAAGTATTGACACTGACAACCAGCAATCCAGGCGATTCTTAGCTAAAGTTGGAGAACCATTGTGATGGGTAGAATTTTACAGATGCCCTGCCTCACCCCTACCACAAAACACCTGCTACTGGTTATCCGAACATGAATCTAGGTGCTTCTAGGAAGGGATTTTGCAAATGGAATTACAGCCCTTAGTCAGTTCACTTTAAAATATGGAGATTATCTGGGTGGGCCTTCTGTAACCATAGGAGCCCTTTAAAAGGCAAAAGACATCAAACAGATTTGACAGAAGGGGTTATTCTAACCGTTACTGGTTGTGAAATAGAGCAGGGCACATGAGGAGGAATGAAGGCAGCCTTCAGAGACTGAGAGACAAGCTCTTGGTTGACAGCCAGCAAAGACCTGCAACCTCAGTCCTACAACCACAAGGACCTGAATTCTGGCGACCAACCGTTGTTAGTCAGGTTTCTCCAGAGGGACAGGACTAATAGGATATCTGTGTATATGAAAGGGAGTTTATTAAGAAGAATTGACTCACAGGATCACAAGGTAAGTCTCACAATAGGCCATCTGCATGCTGAGGAGCTAGGAAGCCAGTAGTGGCTCAGTCTGAGTCCCAAAGCCTCAAAAATAGGGAAACTGATAGTGCAGCCTTTAGCCTGTGGTCAAAGGCCCAAGAGTCCCCAGTAAACCACTGGTGTAGTACAAGAGTCTGAAGGCCAAAGATCCTGGAGTCTGATTTTCAAGGGCAGGAAGTATCTAGCATGGGAGAAAGATGAAAGCCGGAAGACTCAGCAAGTCAGCTTATCCCACCTTCTTCTGTCTGCTTTTTCTAGTCACATTAGCAGCTGACTGGATGGTGCCCACCCACACTGAGGATGGGTCTTCCTCTCCCAGTCCTCTGACTCAAATGTTACCCTCCTTTAGCAACACCCTCACAGACACACCCAGAAACAACACTTTGCATCCTTCAATCCAATCAAGTTGACACTTAATATTAACGATCTCACCAACTGAATGAGCTTGTGAAAATGCAGCTCTACTGACACCTTGAGACCCCAAGCAGAGGACCAAGTCCAGCCACCCAGGACTTCTTACCTACAGAACTGTGAGATGATAAATAGGTGCTGTCCTCAGTGGCTAAGCTGGTGTCAATTACACAGCATTAGAGAACTAATATCACCACTGGTGTTTGTAAGAGTTACAAACACCACTTTGTTAGACTTGTATTTGTTCTCTTAGTTTGTAAGACTTGTAAGACTAAGAAAGACACTTGGCTTGGGATATCCTACTGGATATTATATCCTCTGGCAAGTTACCGAACCTTTTTTTCTTCCTCCATAAAATAGTGACAATAAACTTAACAGAATTGTTGTGAAAACAAGGTGAAATCAGATACACCAAAAGGCTGTTGCAGGGTAAAATGCTGTTTATACAAAATAGAAATTCCAAAATTTTTCATTGCCAAATATATTCTCTGCTTTGAGGTTTATTCAAAACAGCAGCAAACAAGCTTCTGCGTAAACTGGAGGGGTCCCCTGTAATGTTACGTGGTTCTGAGGCTCAATGGATTACAGACCTAACTTTGATATGTACTCCCTTCACACTGCCAACAGTCACAAGCCTTGGGCCATTTTTGCCTAGCGGCTGTGGGTCTCTGAGAAGCTGTTGCTGCACCTGCTAGAACGGCTCATCTTCTTTTGGAGTTGTTGTCTCCACATTCAGAGTGCAGTGCTGCAGAGATTCCTTCGATCAGCCTGCAGTCCTTAGGCAGACACTCTGTGCCCCTCTGGTGGGTATGAGTGAGCCATATGGAAAACACTTTTTCTCAGATGTTGTCATACTCCCAATACCACCAGATTCACTATTCTCATTTAAGGGACATGTGTGTCTTGTGCAAATACTTTGAATAAGCCATTGGGTGAGGGGAGGATACCTTAAGGACACGAGAGAATCACAGAGGGTTGTTCCTGATCAGTTAGTGAGTCATTTATCAGTGAAGTATGAAGGTATATCCAATGCTGATGAGATGGTATACTACAAATGATTTTAGAAGCTCTTCTCTAAAGGGGAGAGGACATGAAATCATTGCCTTTAGGAGAGAAGCTGCGAGGAAGGAACATAGGCAAGAGCAGAAGGCTGTTCATCTCACATCTCTGAGGGCCACCATCACATAGACTGTGACGTGCAGCCTTCTTAGAAATGTCTGATGGAAAATTTCATGACAGTTCTGCTTTTTTTGTGTGCTGTGTAAAATCTTTTCCTTCTTGCCCCATGAAATCTAAGTGAAATCTGCATGATTTTTTAATGTACTGTTTTGGAGGAGACAGCCAACTACTATCCCCAGACTCAAGCTGGGCATGAGAAAGGAGCCAGGACCCAGCACAGGGAGGCCAGAAATCAGGTGCAATTCTTGAGCACCTCACTGTGTATCAGGGATTGTGCTGAGCTATATAGAAGTATACATACATACTCCACACACAATTTTAACTCTTCATCACCCTCTTGCAATATGTTTGTATTCCTGTTCAACAGGGGAGAGAGCATAGAGATATTGAGTGATGTACCAATCCAACATAGCGGTCGGGCGATGGCAGGGCTGGGACTCAATCCCAGTACACATGCTTCCAACTGCACTGTGTTGTCTGCCTTAAAAATGAAATGAAATACAGGCAAGAGACTTCCCATTTTCTCATTTCATCAATAACTTCCAGAAATCCTGATGCAAGGGCACTTGGAAGGAGTCAAGCCCCAGGGACCTTAGGCCAGCTCTCTCACCAGTGTCATGAATCTTAGAGGAAGACTCAGGACTCAGAGCGAGGTGTACCTGCTGAGTGACATTGTCAAAGTGGTTTGGGGAAAACATTTCGCTTTCTCTTAATACTGTCCAAAGGGGGGAAACAAATATCTTCCCCTTTTCACCCTTTAAAAGAGAAATCTATGCCTAGAATTTTCAAACAGCAGCTCAAGAAACAAATAATCTTTGTCCCTCTAATTTATCATTTTCTAACTTGATAATAGTCACCGTCCAGCGGGCCACTGTATTATAACAAAGCATGTCAGACAGGTCTCGAAGCTTAATGAATACAGATAAATTAAACTCCCAAAACTGCATATTTAAACACAACTGCCCATCCCCATCCTCTTTTTTGGGTATATTTCTGAGCCATTAAAGAACTTAATTTCTCTTCCATTTGCCCAGTAACTGAGGTCAGGCTTGAATGTGTAAGCAGTGCATGGCTTGGCCATCTGACTTTGCATAAGCACAGGCAGAAATTATCTCTTAAAGTGAGGAGGCTTCTCTCTCCAGTTTTTTGTTGAAGATATAAGAGTATTTTATAGAAACATCAGGCAGGGACCTGCCTTTAAAATAATCATATGACTTAGTGCAAAAATAAATAATAATGCCTGGGAAGGAAAGGGAAGAAGCAGTGTTGGGCGCTCTATTGAGCTGTCAGGAGCTGCTGACAGAGCAGTATGGTGACCAGAGGGAGCGGTGGCTGGTGGGAGGCAAGAGGATAGTGAGGACTGAGCAGGGACTTGGTTATATGAGAGGAAAGGAAGCCAGCGTTTTGGAGACCTTGAAGTAACAAGAAGCATCCCCCTTGCACCTGTGGAGAACCATTCCCATGACTGACAGTAACACCTCACCATTGGTGGAGGGACCCAGGGAGACCAGTAGGTGAGGAGGAGCATGTCTGAAGGCAGAAAGGGAGAGCGTGCAGGCCCTGCATGGGGAGGAGTTGAGAGCATAGGCTCACCTTCAGGCAGACCTAGGGTGCCTCTCGCTTACTTGCAGTGAGACCCTGGGTAAGTTCTTACCCATGCTTGTTCCTCTAGCTATAAAGTGGGCATGGTCGCTCACTGCAGTTTTTATGAGGATCACATAAAACCCATCGGTGTAGCCCAATGCCTGATATCCAGCAGGTTATCCACAAATAACAGGTGGATTTATTACTAAGGTTAATTCCAGTTATCAGTGGAAACCTTGGATTCCAGGATCAGGAGATAGGGACTGCATGGCACCTATGGAGACAGAACACGAGTGACACTCATTACATCCAGTTTGCGGAGGCTCCTTGAGGGCAGGGGCCTCCACTCAAATCCTGAGAAGCCAAACTCTTCCCGGGACCATCCCAAAGAAGTCAATCAAGGCAGGCATTGTGCCAAAGGGAGGCATTCTTCCATTCGGCCATAGTCACTAACCCCTTGCCAGGCACAGAAGGTGGAGTGGGGAATAAAAAATAGAGACATTTCTCCTGGCTAATACAGTGAAACCCCATCTCTACTAAAAAATACAAAAAAACTAGCTGGGCCAGGTGGCGGGCGCCTGTAGTCCCAGCTACTCTGGAGGCTGAGGCAGGAGAATGGCGTGAACCCGGGAGGCGGAGCTTGCAGTGAGCCGAGATCCGGCCACTGCACTCCAGTCTGGGCGACAGAGTGAGACTCCGTCTCAAAAAAAAGAGACATTTCACAGTCTCTGACTTGAATTCGCTTACAGTTCCAGCCAGGGAGACAAAATGCCTAGATGGGGAAAAGGGACAACAAAACAAAACTTTCTATAGTATCAGGAAAGCAGTAAGACTGATAAAAATAAAGGAATGCTGAGAATGATGGTTTCCATCTTCATCCATGTCCCTATAAAGGACATGAACTCATCCTTTTTTATGACTGTATAGTGTTCCATGGTGTATATGTGCCACATTTTCTTTTTTTTCTTTTTCTTTCTTTCTTTTTTAATTATACTTTAAGTTCTAGGGTACCAGGAAGGGGCACATCACACACTGGGGCCTGTCGTGGGGTGGGGGGATGGGGGAGGGGTAGCATTAGGAGGTGCACCTAATGTCAATGACGAGTTAATGGGTGCAGCACACCAACGTGGCACATGTATACATATGTAACAAACCACGTTGTGCACATGTACCCTAGAACTTAAAGTATAATTAAAAAAAAAAAATACAGGAATGCCTCAAGGCTGATATGTGTTAAACCCAACAGGTCATTCATTCCTGGTGTGAGCAAAGAGGAAGATGAAATAAATAGGAGGCTTCCAGAGGGCAGGGGTCACTTTGCAGCCTGATTTCAGTTGACCTTTTCTACCCTTGGCCCGGTCCCACAGATCAAGTGAGAACCAGGTCAGGATCTCAGGCCTTTGGTGAGTGCCGGGATATCCATCCCAATCATTGAGATTGACTCTGTGAGCTTTAGGCCTGGCATGAAGATGTTGAGGACAGGCAAGGGAAGAGGCCAGGGAAGGCTGCCAGGAGTCATAAGGGACACTGCTCTGGGAGGCAGAAGTTCTAACACTAGCTCTTCTTCTCCCAATTCACCATGAGAATTTGACAAAGAACTTTGTCCTCTGCAGAGTTCTAGTTCCTCATGCATAAAAACCTGTATAAAGCTGGCCATAGTGGTGGCTCATGCCTGTAATCCCAGCACTGTAGGAGGCTGAGGTAGGAGGATTGCTTCAGCTCAGGAGAGCTGAGAGCTGAGACCAGCCTGGGCAATCTAGTGAGATCTCATCTCCACAGAAGAATTTAAAAATTAGCCAAGCATGGTGGTGTGTGCTTGCAGTCCCAACTACTCCGGTGGCTGAAGTGGAAAGATCACTTGACCCCAGGAGGTGGAGGTTGCAGTGAGCCAAAATTGCACCACAGCGCTCCAGCCTGGGTGACAGAGCAAAATCCTGTCTCAAAAGCAAGCAAACAAACAAAAAACGACAAAGAAAAACTTGGATAAGGCATGCTGAACTATCCATTCTCTTAATTTTTCCCAACTGTGATACTTGAGTATATCAGGTGTGGAAGATTAGGTTCCTAGAAGTCACATTTCATCCCCACGGGGTCTCCTCTGACCCTGGTTTTAAGGATTCCCTCCTAGACTCCATGTCTCTTGCTCTGCCAGCTTCACCTGTCCCTTCAGGGACTCCGGCTGTCCCTGGCATCCACAGCTGGCTGCTGTGGGGCAAGGGAAAGGTCAGATGCCTCTGGTCAATTTTTAATCATAGGTGGCAGATGTTGAAGCCTGGGATTTATGAATACTTTTCATCTTAAGCAACCTGCTGCTGGCTCCCAGCTACTCTCTCTCACCTGCTGCATATGATTTATACATCTGTCGCCCACTGCGGTAAGCCAGAGGGTGAGCTGCAGAATTTCCAGTGGCCTCGCCCCTTCTCAAATGCATTCTAGTTCTTTTGTGCTATAACAATGAGCTCATTTGTTGAAAGGAGTCTGTTCCTCTGGAAAACCACTCCCATACCACACTCCTTTCCCAGCTCACCAGCTTTTCTCCTCTTCATAATCCAGAGTTCTCCCTCTCATCTAGCTCTCTAGAGAATTGCAATTTCCCTGCATGAAGCTTGCACAGATGGATTTAGAAGAGTCAAGGCCAAGTGAATTTCAAGTGTTGCTGGGAGAGACCTGCCTCTGATTTCCCCCTGCTTTTTTTTTTTTTTTTTTTTTTTGCACCCAAGCTGGAGTACAGTGGTACAATCTTGGCTCACTGCAACCTCTGACTCCTGGGTTCAAGCAATCCTCCTGCCTCAGCCTTTCAAGTATCTGGGATTACAACCGGGGACCACCATACCAGACCAATTTTTGTACCTTTAGTAGAGACAGAGTTTCACCATGTTGGCCAGGCTCGTCTCAAACTCCTGACCTCAAGTGATCTGCCCACCGTGGCCTCCCAAAGTGTTGGGATTATAGTCATGAGCCACCACGCCCGGCTCCACCTCTCTCCTTGAACCTCAGGCACCAGGTCCACACTTCCTCCCTTTTATGGCTGAGATGCATCACATTTAAATGGGGTCTCAGAGACAGACCCCAGGTTCCTGGAAAAGATTTCTAAAGTGATGTTAATGAATCATGGTGTTCCTCGGTAGCTGGCACTAACCCTAGTCTGGTGAGAAAGAGGTCTGTGTCTTTTGGCTAAGAAAGTGCTACCCATCCTCCTTTGCCCATTTATGTTCTTGAAATGAGGATAGCTGATGAGGTGCAAGGTTAAGAGAAGGGTCAGCCTCTTGAGGAGATGATCCCACCAGTTGTGTTCCTCTCTGAATCTCATTTGGCCATGGGACCTTCAAGGTAGAGGGAAGAATGGAAAGAGGCTATCTATTAACCCTTAATTGTAGAGCTAGACATTTTACATCCCTAGTGCAAAAGAGTTTCCATAGGGCAGGCAGGTAATATCAAAGAGTGAACTGAATTTCAGTGTAAGTGAGAGAATAAGGAATGGTGAGATCTATAGCAATCTGGAGAAAATAAGTTCTGTACGCAAGAAATGGTTACTACTTAGTTTTAAGGGGTTAATTTCTTACAGAAATAAAGGCATAAGGTTGCCAGATCTTCTGGTATTTCAAGAGCATATAGAAATATAGGTTTTTAAAATGTGCACTGTCTTACTTATAAGCAATTAGCCAATAATTCAAAAAATAGAAAACATTATGCAGGATTCTGCAGGCTAAGCAAAGTACATCTGCTAGCCAGATTGCTCCAAAGAGCTCCTGATTTCAACTTTTCTTTTACATGTTTGATCTGACTACTTTCAACAACGCTAGAAGATGGGTTTTATGATCTCTTCCCATAGTGGAAGAAACTGAAGATCAGAAATGTCAAGGACTTTGCCTGGGGCCATACAGATGGAGGAGACAGGGCTTAGAAATAGGCTTGCCTTGGCCAGGTGTGGTGGCTCACTCCTGTAATCCCAGCACTTTGGGAGGCCCAGGTGGATGGGTGACTTGACAGCAAGAGTTTGAGACCTGCCTGGCCAACATGGTAAAACCCTGTCTCTACTAAAAACACAAAAATTAGCCAGGTGTGGTGGCACGTACCCGTAGTCCTAGCTACTTGGGAGGCTGAGGTGGGAGAATCACTTGAACCTGGGAGGCAGAGGTTGTAGCGAGCCAAGATCAACCCACTGCACTCCATCCTGGGCAACAGAGTGCTACCCTGTCTTGGGGCGGGAAAAAAAAAAAAAGAAAGAGAAATGGGCCTGCTTGGATCTTCTGCAAAAGTCTTCCCCTCCCTCCAGGGAGGAGGCTCTCTGAATGTCTGCTGAGTGCCCTGCCCAGGTTGCACAGAATGAAGCAAGCACAGATATTTCCACTTTCCCTTCATCCCTCACATGCTCCAAGGCTTTCTAGGACTTGTGAATCTTTCCGTATATTTGCCAGATTTGACCCCTAAGTACTTGAGAACTTCAGAAACATCTGCAGAAAAATGTACTTGTTTCTGAGTCATTGTCCTTGCTAGGGCTCATTTAAGTGCGGCTTATTAAGTCCTAAATAATGTTAATTTTTCTTTTACCTACTTATTTTGTACCCACTACCTGACTTTTTTTTTTTTTTTTTTCCCCTCACGTGGTGTCTCTGTCAGCCAGGCAGGAGTGCAGTGGCACTATCTTGGCTTACTGTAACCTCTGCCTCCCAGGTTCAAGCAATTCTCCCACCTCAACCTCCCAAGTAGCTGGGATTACAGGTGTGTGCTACCATGCCCAGCTAAGTTTTATATTTTTAGTAGAGACGGGGTCTCACCATGTTGGCCAGGCTGGTCTTGAACTCCTGACCTCAAGTGATCCGCCTGCCTCGGCCTCCCAAAGTGCTGGGATCACAGACATGAGCCGCTGTGCCCGGCCTTGACTTTTACATAAAGAGAATAAAGACAAATTCCTAGAAGTTCTAAGTCAACCAGTACATACAGAATTCAATCAGATTTTCTTGGTTGCCACATAGATTTGGAGCCTGCAGGGGACTGGGGAGCTGGCATTTCCTGAAATGTGCCTGGCACTGTGCTTTGCTTCTCTATGATTTTATTTAACCTAATTCTCTATGATCCTGTGGATTGGGAATTATTGACCTCAATTTACAAATGAGATAATTAAGCTCATAAGATTTAAGTAACATGCCTAAGGTCACAAAGTGCAGATAGAGGCAGGATTTGGGCCTTGAGCTGCCCAACCTCAAATACTGCAACATGTTACCTAGGAATCTTATAGTAAATCTGTCTGTGCTGATCATGAAACAAGTTGCTGAGAAATTCTGTTTTTAAATTCTGCTGTTCCACTGGGCCAGAAAGAAAGGAAAATAGAATACAGTTCGGATTAACAATATAAATGTGGGCTTTGTATACGTAGAACTAAATGCAAGAGAAAGTCAACCTCACCTTAACCCTTCTTGAAATTTATTATTCATCATTCTCTCAAAAAATTTACCAATAATACATTGTGAGTTAGCACAAAAATTATGAATTGTACTACTTTATGAGAATGGAGGAATCTGTAATTGTATAATTCCATTACCTCTTACACTTTGTGCTGGTGTTGTCTAAATTGCGTTATTATATAAGCTACAAGCCCATGGTTCATTGCTATTGTTTTTGCTTTAAAAAGTTAATAATCATTTATGTTGTATATAGTGTATTTATATGTCAACTTAGAATTTTACCCAGTGTATGTATACTTCATTATTTATATATAAAAACATATTATATATGGAATATATATGTTTATGTATATAAATATAATTGTAATTATACATATAATTATATGATTATTCACATATAAATATCTATTATATATATTAATGTGGTATATAACATATGTATTAAATACTTTAAATGTAATTATATATTTACATAAAAATATTTGTAGTATGTTATATATAACATACTATATATAATATATATATTCAATCTATAGAATTCTAAGTTGACAGTTTTTTTTTCCAGCACTTTATTCACCATAAATATTCCAGTGGATGTAACTGGAGGTCATTATCTTAAGTGAAACAAGCCAGGCACAGAAAGTCAAATATTGCATGTTCTCACTTATAAGTGGGTGTTAAAAACTGTGTACACATGTAAACAGAGTGGAGTGATAGGCAATGGAAACTCAGTGGGGCAATGGGGTGGGACAGGGTAGACGACAAGACCAGTCTGGCCAACGTGGTAAATTAATGGGTACAATGTACATACACTGTTGGCTGGGCACGGTGGCTCACGCCTGTAATCCCAGTGCCTTGAGAGACTAAGGTGGATCACTTGAAGTCAAGAGTTTGAGACTAGCCTGGTCAAATTGGTGAAACCCTGTCTCTACTAAAAATACAAAAATTAACCAGGCATGATGGCGCCTGCCTGTGATCGCAGCTACTCAGGAGGCTGAGGCAGGAGAATCACTTGAACCTGGGAGGTGGAGGTTGCAGTGAGCCAAGATCACACCACTGCACTCCAGCCTGGGTGACAGAGCAAGACTCTGTCTCTAAACAAACAAACACTATTGACTTAGGCCACACTGAATTTATAAAAAAAAATTTCTTCAATAATAAATTAAACTTAGCTTAATAAAAAGTAAATAAAGTCTCATTCCATTGGCTTCTGTTCATCATTATTTACGGTGAAAAGTCAGTCATTATTTTTATCACTGTTCCCCAGTATGTGTCTTTTTTCATTGACTACTCTTAGATCTGCTTTTTACTGCTTACTTTAAGCTGTTTGATTACAGTGTACCTGGGGTGGAGGGGCTCTTTGTAATTATCCTGCTTAGGGTTGATTGACCTTCTTAGATCTACAGGTTGATTCCTTTGAACAGTTTATTAGCCATTGTATCCTCATATGTTTCTCCTGCTTCGCCATCTCCCTTGTCTCTTCTGGGAATAACGTTACTTATAGTTTAAAACATTTGCTGTTGTATGCCAGATCTGGGATGCTCTGTTCTGTTTTTCTTTCACCCATTTTGTCTTTGTGTTTTCATCTGAACACTTTCCATTGATGTGTCTTTAAGTTCATTGATCTTTGCCCTTTCCATGTTCAGTCTTCTGCTAATCCATTTAATAAATTATTTCCAATATTGATTTTATTTCTTGCATTTTGACTTGGCTCTTTTTTATAGCTTCCATGTCTCCACTGAAATTTCCCATCTCTTCCCACATGTCTTCTCCTTTCCACTAGACCCTTCAGGATTTTTATCATAACCCCTTTAGCATCTCTGTCTGGTAACTCCAACATCTAGATCATCTCTGGTACTGTTTTCTATTGTCTGTTCCTGTTTTGACTTTGTATTACCATTTTCTTAACTTTTTGTGCTCTCATTACATACAAAAGAACACTATATTCTGAAGGAAGTAATGTTTGCTTCCAGAAAGGTGCACACCTGTGTTTCTGTGTTGCTGTGAGAGTGGGGGCTAAGTCAGTCTCATCTGAGTTAGACTAGATTGAGATAATTCTGTTGTAGTTTTAAGTTTATTCAGTTCACAACTGGCTTCAAATATCTTGAGGACAGGATAGGCACTTTTCCTGTTTTATCAGAAATGGAGATCTCAGCACAGGTGAGGTTCTGGGGATATGGCTCTGACTCACAGCTGAGCCACCAGCTTTCAAATATGTGGAAGGCCTCTCCTTGCCTTACAACTAGGCTGACAAATCCTTGGTCATTAATGCATTCTCTTTGCCGTCAAGTCCTGCCCACTGCTCTCTGCACCTTGGGAGTTTGCTTTCAATCCTGTTGCCATTCTTCCAGGCATGATGGCACCTGGAAGGTCGTCTTCAGAGGTCTTGGGAAGATCTGGAATGCCTTGGGAGTTCTTTCTTATTTTTAGTTCATTTAGATTTCTTGGTGTTATTAGTTCTATAATGGCTATTAGTACTGTGTTTTCTCTTGGTAATTAGGTGGAAGCGATAATCTCATAACTTTGAAAATCTAAGTCAAAAGTAGGAGCATTGTGCTTGTTGTTGTTATTGATGGTGCCTTGTCCCTGTATAGTTGGATGTCATATAGGAAAGCAAGATTTATATCTAATAAGCTTACTCTGTGTGTTGTCTAGAGCCATGATGCATACTTTTTACCATGGTCCCAAATAATATCCTCCTTACAGATAATGCTGTCTGTCACAACCTTCATGATTCCACAGTTTTGCCCACACTTCTTAGCACTCCTTTATGAGTCTCCCACCTCCTTGGGACTCATTTTCAATTCTGGCAGCTGAATTAGGTGTGGGGTCTTGTCTCTCTCTCCTGCTTATGTGTGTGTGTAAACACACACATCCACACTCACCAGGAAGATACAACAATTTATCCACTCTGGAATCTGGCTTCTGAGTCAGTGTTTTCATGCCATTCCCACTGACATGTAGGATTAGTTCCTGTGTCGTGTCAACAAAGCATCTCACCATAGACCAACTTTCTTAACACATTTAGAAAAGCCAGGAAAAGAAGTAATTTGGAACCTGAAAAACTTGAAAGGGGCACAACTGACTTTTAGCCTTTTCTCTGGAAATATTGTAGGGCCTGGAGGACTTGTCTCAGGTTTGGAATCGACCTATATCCCAAGGATATGACTGGTGAAGGGCAGCCAGGGATGAATGTTGCTAGGCATTTAAAATGGCCCTGAGCTGAGCAGGTCAACACCTATGGGAAAAGGGGAGGCAAAAATGTAGTCAGTTCATGGCAAGAGCCTGGAAACCGGTAAGGGACAGAGAAGAGGTAAAGGGGAATCCGACGTAACTGTGCCAGCTGTGGCTCCCTGGCCCAGAACTGATGGCTCTGATTGTTTCCCACTGGATGCCACTATTTGCCATAAAACACTAGAACCCCGCTATTCAGTCCAAATCATTTCATTTCAATTCAATGCAATTCAGTTTCATTCTATCTGACATATTAAGTATGAATTAAGTAACTACTCTATGTCTAATGCTGTGTTAGTCACTGTGATGATTGCAGAAAAAGCATTGTGCAAAATGGCTCTGTTCTCAAGGAGACTGTGAGTATAATCCTACTGCAGAAATAAGAATGACTCATTATCCAGCTAAAATTAGAGAACAAAGCAAGAGAACTGGACTGAAAGATCAGAGTTTTAATTCCAGATCCACAACTTAGTGATGGGGCCATTTAATCTCTCTGTACCTCACTTTCTTCCTCTATAAAATGAGGGATTGTAATAGATCAGTGGTTCTCAAACTTATTGCACTTAATATCCCTTTTATAACAAATAATTTGTAATGCCTCATTTACCAAACTGAAATGAAATTTGCAGATTTTATACTTAGATATGTAATAAAAATCAGTATAATACCCTAACTATAATATAAAGAAGGAATAAAAGGCAAGCATTTTAAAATAAATAATACGCACTTTAATATGTAAATTTTCAGATATAGCTACACTAGAAGACGTAATGAAGTACTTGGGTAGTTGCACCTACTTACAATGAATAAGTTCGGGTTTAAGAGACATTGAGAAGATCAGAAGCAGTCTGTGCCGGAAGTACATGAAATAAAGGAGCAGAGGTATACATACTCATATTCTAGAACTAAAACCCATGTAAGGGTAACGAGTAACAGACTAGACTTACTTGTACATAAAAAGAGAAAGTGGGAAACAGCTTTAATTGAAGCAAGGACAATGTGCCAACTCTAATTACAAGCTGCATGCAGAAGTAGGGAAAATGGATATTTTTACAGATGAGCTGGGCCTTATTTATAAACCTGGTGTCAAAATAATGCCTGATGTTGTGACAGGAGATGGGACAGTGGCAGGGCATCTCAGAACACACACCTTCCGTGTGAAGTCCCACCATATGTCAAGGTGTGCATTCATGCATTGAGTTTCTGGTTTTCTGGTGGGGAGCTTGAGATTTATCTAGGATATGAGGCAGTTCCTTGTTTTGCAGGACTGTCCCAGCACTGTCAGACTTCTGTTCTCTTTCCAGCACATGCTAATAGTGCTCTGTAATTATTGTGGCAACCAAGAATACCCCCATGTGTTTTCAAAATACCTCTCCCATGAGGAGGTTATCATGTGTGAAGCTCCATCAGTCTACTATTCTGAAAATTCAGAGCCAAATGAGTGGGATGGATAATAAACTCAATGGCAAGTCATGATGGGGATGATCAGTGAGAACAGAACTATCTTGATAGAAGAAGCAGAGCTCAGATTGGTCCAGAAGGATGAGCAGAATTTGGCTAGCAAGAGTGGAAGAAAATGTTGATAATGGACGGGCATGTTGGCTCACACCTATAATCATAGCAGTTGGGAGGACAAGGAAGGAGGATTGTTTAAACCCTGGAGTTTGAGATTAGCCTGGGCTTAAATGATGGCTAGTTTCCACAAAAGAAAAAGGAAAGTAGCCAGGTGTGGTGGTGTGAACCTGTGGTCTCAGACACTTGGGAGGCTGAGGTCAGGGGATTGCTTGTGCCCAGAAGGTTGAGGCTGCAGTCAGCCATGATCACACCACTGCACTCCAGCCTGGGTGACAGAGTGAGACCCTGACTCAAAATAAATAAATATATAGAAAAACTAAAAATGTTGATTGAGATGGCAGGGAAGGGTCCTAAATAACATAAATATTAATATGTTGAAAATCCCTGAACCTTCTCTTCTCATAACTCTAATATCCAGATTCTGCATTATACCTACATGTTCAGTGCAGCTGATCACAAATTGAGAGGGGCTCTAAGTACTTTAAAAGGAATATACTGCATTCATTAACACTCCCCAGTTTTAGACTTTTCATGAGTTCAAATTTACTTTAAAATGGCAATCATTCTGAATTACAGAGATTTCCAGTCAACCAAAGAAAAAATTTCAAAACACGGTCACATTGGGGAAAGTAAAGAAGAGGGGTTCCAAACCCAGGGCTCCTGGGACCCCTCGACTCTTCTTGATTTGCAGAGTATCAGTGAGAGTTTCCATTCTGAAAATACACAGCTCCCCTCTAACTAACTGACACTCCATTGAATGTCTCTACAGATAATGCTGAGATTTAGACTTTTAAGTGCAGCTTGGGAACCTTTTTGTTACAAACAGAGTTTTGATGATAGCTCTTAAGACTCTGAGGAAATATGGCATTATGCTCAAGTGCCTTAATAGCTGGAGGAGCAACAGAATCAAGCACACCTGAGATGACCCTCACTGTTGGCCCTTCAGAGGAGCAGTTGTGGGTGGCGGGTACAGTTAGAAAAACAAGAGAGCTTCGGGAAGAAACTTTGGCTGCCTCGGCAGTGAGGCCGGTCCCTGGGGATGTGAGAGAGTTGTGCACCTCAACATCCCAGGAGAAGGGAAAGAAATCAACCAGACCTCATGGTGTTGTGGACTTCATAACCACATCTCCTACACTTCTCCCTAAGATACTGCAGGAGGGATTCAAAGCTTCAGAACCCTCTCTCCTGGCCATGTGACAAATCAGGATAGTAGCAATGTTGGGGAAATCTGGGTCCTATGTTCATTTTTTCCAGGTGGCTCCTTAAACCCACTCGTCGCTGTGGGGTTTCTGGGAAATGTACAAAGGAAGAAAAAGGGAGGATGCTATAGAAAGGAGGCCTGCAAAGAGAACAGGAACCAGGAGTTATGATGAGACAGAATTGGAATGAGCGTTGTGTGCAGAGTCGGATGCCTGGTTCCTGGCTTGGCTGGTCATCACTGTCTCTGTAATCTCCTCAGTCCTGCAGCATCACATCAGACCCTGCCAATCGCATCTGATGTTGTTCACCCCTTGCTGCCTGTACCGCAGTATCTCCTTTCCTTTTCAGTTCCTCAAACCCCCTTCACTCCTTTGAACCAATTCACTCTACATGCACTGACCTCTCAGGGGGCAGACTCCCCAGACCCCTCGTTGGTCAGTCTATACCTTTTCTCTGACTAACACCTACTCAAGGAGTAGACATTGCTCCTAGAGAGTAATCGAAGAGTGTTTTTGTTTGTTTTTTTCTGAGATGGAGTTGTGCTCATGTTGCCCAGGCTGGAGTGCAATGGCCCAGTCTTGGCTCACTGCAACCTCCACCTCCAGGGTTCACGTGATTCTCCTGCCTTAGCCTCCAGAGAAGCTGGGATTACAGGCATGCGCCACCACGCCTGGCTCATTTTTGTATTTTTAGTAGAGGATGTTTCTCCATGTTGGTTAACCTGGTCTTGAACTCCTGACCTCAGGTGATCCACCCGCCTTGGCCTCCCAGAGTGTTGAGATGACAGGCATGAGCCACCGCGCCCTGTTTGAAGAGAGTTTATTAAAGAAAGTATGGGCAGATTTAGGGGAACCAAAAAGGCATGGTGAGCCACAGGAACCGGCCCAGGAGGAAGTCTTCATTTCCCATAAGCCTATAGGGACAACCAGAGGAGCTGGCAGTGGTTCTCTGGAGCTTTGACTGTGGGAAGATGCTGCACGAGAGGCAGCAGCTGCTGTGAAAGCAACCTCTGGACTCTGGGAGGTTGCGGGACAAACAGCGACTATAGAACCAGAACCTCCTTGAGCAGAGCAGCCATCAGCAACCCTGGAAGAAGTGACTCTGAAGATTTGCAAGGGCAGGTAATGGGCAAATCTCATGCAAGTGTAGATAACTGACAATATCGTTTATACCCAGTCCCCAGTGGCAATGGATTCTGGGAAGTAAAGTTGTATATAAGCTTTCCAACCACTCTAAATAAAAGGAGAACTCAGAGGATGAAATAACCATTCTAAGTATCCCACCTGTACGCCTTTACTAATAAATTCTGTCTGCCTGAACTCCACTTTGCAGATACTGCAAAGTTATCACCCTCACTTCCTCTCAGTCTTTGCTCAAATGCTGCTTTTCCAGGGTGGCTCTCTTTCCTGTCCCTGTGAAGTGGTGCCCACTTCCTATCTATTCTCTCCTCACTTGTTCTGAAATGAAAGCCGCTATTTATTCATTTATTTCTTTCTCCCCCGACCAGAATGTAAGCCCATCTGAGCAGGCGTTTTTGTTGTTGTTGTCGTTTATCTTCACTGTCTGTGTCTCAGTAAATATTTGTTGAAAGAATGTTGAATCAATAAACCTGGAGAAGAGGAGGCTCAGGCCAGACTTTGAAGGGGTATTATAAGATGCACTGGAGAGTTAGATGTATTATTTTCACAGAGGTGATGTTGCAAAGGAATTGAGGCAGAGAAGGAAGGTGATACTGCCTGTAATTATGAAAGTGGTCACTCCGGCAGCAGCTGAGAAGGCAGCCTGGGGAGGGGAGCAGTGGGAGGCAGCTGATCATGAAGGGCATGGGTCAGCCAGTCATTTGAGCAGGATCTGCTGGATGCTGCCAGGCTCTGAGGAGTGTGTAAGTGGCCTGGGGGAGGGTGCTGAGCTCTGACAGCATAAAAGGAACAATCTCTGTCACCTGAGGAGCCAGCAGTTCTATTCAGAGAAATTATAGTCAATTACATGCATAAAATGTGTAGAGCACATTCAGAAGTTCAAATTAACACAGCAGGAGTCCACAGGGTCCCGTGGACACCCTCCAGAAAAGAAGAACTGTCTTTGGACGTGCTTGACCTAGAAGACTTCCTGGGAGCCATGAGGATGCGTGGTGCACCAGCAGAAAATTTTGGATAGCAGGAAATGCAAGAATCTGGCTGGGAACTTGTGGCCAGTTGACGAGACACTGTCTAGACACTGCCTGGCACGTGGGAGGAGCTCATATTCACTCTCTTTCAAACTTGTTGAATCAGCAACTGAAAAATGCAAACCCTATGCAATTTTCTGAGTGCTTTTGTCCCACTCTGTTTAGCCCACAACTCTCTAACTGCGTCTTCCTGTTTGAAAGGCTCTTTCCTTGGCATTAGTTTTCCTCTCTGGCTTCTCTTCCTTCTTGGATAGGGTCGACATCCTTTGTCCTATTTTTTCCCCTTATCTCACTGCTGCTCACAAAGGCATAGTTCCTCTGATAGCTGCTTCTAGGAACAAGACCCCCTCCAGATCAATGACTTCTTTTGTGAACTTGAATCAACCTTGCCAACATCTCTTTAGGATGCTCCACTGTGAGGGATGATCTAAAACCAAATGGTTTTTCTACCCATGATAAATTTACATGCGCATTTCTTTAGGCTATGGTGCCCAGTTGTTAGGCCAAATACCAGTCTAGATGTTTTTATGAAGGCATTTTTTTTTTTTTTTTTAGATGTGATTAACATTTGCAGTAGAGGACTTTGAGTAAAGCAGTTTACCCTGCATAATGGGGGCGGGTCTCATCTTAAACCAGCTATCAGTGTTAAGAAAAAACTGTGAGGCCCACTGAGATGGGAGGAATTCTGCCTCTGATGATCTTTGGACTCAAGACTGCAGCACTTGACCCTTCCTGCTTGTAGATTTCAGACTTGCCATCCTCTATAATCTTGTGAGCCAATTTCTTAAAATAAATCTCTCTCTTAAAATAAATGTATACATCTTCTTAGCTGTGTTTCTCTGGAGAATGGAATGCTAATATACCAGCTCCCATTGCTTCTGCCTGGACTCAATGTCTCTGATGAGGCAGGACCATCTGACCAGTGACTTCACTCACCCTTTCTCCTCCTGCTCACCCCTGACATCCAGTCATTACCAGATCTTGTCAGTTTTACCTTCTAAACTTATTTTAAATCCTATCCTTTTTTTTTTCTATTTTCATCACTATGTCCCTATAAAAGTTATTGTCTTCTCTAGTAAGACCTACTGCTCTACCCCACTGCTGAGTCTCCCTGCAATCTCTTGCCTCCTCCAATCCGCACAGCGGCGGTCTTTCTAAATAATAAACCTGATCTTATGGAACTGTTCAATGGCTCCCCTTGGTCTCTATGATAAAATAGAAATTCATTAATGCTGATTAAAAGGTCCTAGATGACCTAGCTTTGCTACATCTCTTATCTCATCTCCAGCTCTATCCAATCCCCACCACCTTACTCTGCTTCTTGAAGAAGCCATGACTTGCTATGCCTCAGGGCCTTTGCATGTGCTATCCCCTTATCCTGGAATACAACCTGCTCACATTTTCCCTCTGGCTAATTCCTCCTCATTACTCAGATGTCATTTCCTCCAGGAAGTATTTTCTGACCCCTCCAATCTAGGTCAGATTCTGCTTCCATATGGCTCCATCACACTTATCACTTATTATTACCTGTTTGATTTTCTGCCTCCCTGAAGGCTGGGATTGCATCTTGCTCACTACATATTATGTCGCTGGTGTCTAGTGTTTAATAGATGCTCAGTACATTTATATTGAATGGATAATATCTAAATACATTCCAATCAGTTTTTTTTTTACTGTCCCTATCTACAAAAATGTTATTAAAAATGGAGTCTATTCAGTGTCTCCCTAACTTCTTAATAAGTTAGTGTATTAGAGAGTCTAATCTCTCAGCCTTTAGTGACCTCTCACACTGCTGCTGGTTCTGATACTCTTTGTTCACAGCCTTCAATAATTTGCCATATCTGGTGTCATTCTAGGTCTTCTTGCTTGTGCATTTCAGGTGTGCCATGTCTGGTGTCATCCTAGTCATGAGATGACTGTCCATTCCTAGGACCCCATATTGTAGCCCCACAAATCTCCTGGCCATTGGCTATCTTGGCATTCCTCCCCCATGGTAGTTTCCTCATGTTGTCTCTTCTTGGGGGAAAAAAAAAAAACAAAAAAACTTTTCCAGACTCTGAACTCCCTTTATCCTCTTCCTTGGATTGTAGTTAATTATCCTCTTTTCTAAACACCACATGATTTACGTAAGGGAAAGAGTCAGCAGATATAAGACCTTAGATAAGCTAGCTCATTTTTAGAGGGTCAGTATCCTTACCTGTAAAATGGGACTGATAACATCCACAGCATTGTAATAACAGCTTTCACTCATCCAGTTACAGCACGTGCTGAGTAACCTTCTAAGCACGCTGCACGTGTTAACTTACTGAACCATTACAACAAAACCCTCTTTAGTGCTGGAACTGAGGCAGAGAGAACTGAAGCAACTTTCCCAACGTCACAGAACTAGAAGTTGCAGAACAGGGATTCAAGCCTGGCAGCCTACTTCCAGGCTTGAGCTCTCATTGGCATTGCTACACTGCCTATTAGTAAAAGTGAGATAGTGAATAAAGGTGCTTAGTCCAGAATGCTGCTCTAGCAAGCAGAGTGGGTGCCTTGGGGTCAGGTGGATTTGAGTGTGATTCTGCCACATAGCCACAAGGTCACAAGCCGACTGACCTTGAACTGGTTATTTATCTAATAGACACCTCATCTGAAAAACTGGCATATTACTAGTATTTCATAGAATTTGTTCTGCATGTTGGAAAACAACCCATAAACAGTATTCTGAGAATAGTGCCCGGCACATGGTAAAATCTTCATTGATGTCATTTTATAATTATGTCTAATAATAATCTTTATTATCACAGTCTGCGCTGTGCTATAGTTGCTTGTGTGTTTAATTTTAATCCATCTTGTGAGGTCGTAGTCTTTTTGTTCATGGCGTATGTTTTAGGTCCTTGCGCACAGTAGATGCTCAATGTTTGTTAAATGAGTAAATAGATGATCTTTTCATTGTGATTCACTTAAGAGATTGTAGAAAGTTTGGTGAGCTGAAAAAAGGTTTTGGTCCAATTCCGTCTTAGGGGATGAAAAGGGTTCCCTAAGATGGAAGTGGTAATGTCAATGGACAATGCCAATTACAACTTTTTCCCCTGCTCTGTCTACTATTCCCACTGAAAGAGTTCATGGCTAGAGGGCTGGGACTGGATCTCTTTTTATCCTGTTGAGGCAAGGTGGGTAATACCCATCCCACAGCTGGGTCTGAAGGACTCAGATACTTCCCTGAACTGAAGAAATTGCATTGACTTTTTCAGACACAAAAGAGGCTTTTGGTATTGCCGTTGTTATATGTAGCCAGGAATAGTTGGGGGCGGGGTACAGAAACAGGAGGGGATTCTGGAGAGAATCAGGGCTTTAGAGAAACTCAACTGGAGCCCTGACTCACCATCAAGAGCATGACTCTGGGAAAATCATATAAACGCAGGTGGGGCGGGTCCATTTTCCTTATTTGCCATATGTGAGATCCTACATGAATGTACTGGGGAAGCAGCTTAAGGCCCTCCTTGGTTTATCACTGCTGCCCTTGTGCTAAATGTGGGTTGCCTGGGAGTCTAAATCATTGTTGTCTCACTGACTGCCAAGGCAGAGACAAGCCCTGTAGGAAACGGAGCTCATATGAGGAGGTGAAGTGAAAGTATCAGGTGACGTTAATGCTTGAAGGAGTCTTAAGGATCAGCTGGCCCAGCAATTCTCCAATTCCTGCTGCCTCCACAATTTCTGCCATATCTGCATTCCATCTGCAGTTATTGATGCAGTATTTTCCTTTAATACCGGTCGCCTTTTTACTTAAATATGTATAGAAAAAAAACTGTGTACTATTACTGTAAATGTAAAACCAATATCACTTCCTATAAATAGAAGGCAAAAAAAAGGAAATACAATGAAAACTCAGCGATGTCATTAAATTCTAGCGAGGTACTGCTGCTTGTCAAGGTTCTAAGCCTGAGGCCTGCCTTCTCTCCCTTGAAAAGGTAAATTAGCAGACATTAGAGAGGTGTTAACTGAAAACTTGGAACCAAGCTGGGACTTGAAGGATTGAATGATAATTGAAAAGGAGATCAATTTCTCACTGAGGATTAAATGTAACCTAATACTATATTTATGTTCCCTCTAGAATGATCTCCACTGCTCTACATTTTAGAGAAAAGGTGACTTTGGTCCAACCTTGTCATTTTACCAATGATGAAATTGAGATCCAAGTGGATCACGTCTGTTCACACCACCGAGGAGCTTTTCAGCCCAGACTTCTGACCATGATGTCTTGGTCACCTAAGGGTCACATCACAACCGCCACCGCCACCGCCACCGCCACCGCCGCGAGACATGTGGGGATTCCATAAGTCCAAAAGTATTTTCAGCCACCTCAAGGCATTTGGATCTATTATTTCACTCAGGTTTGGAAGTGGCCCCATGAGATGAACAGGACTTGTTTGATTCTGGCCATGGTATAGATGTGGAAGTGAGATTACCTGCTATTTCAAGGTCTCTCGGCTGGCAGGTGGCACACCAAGGCCCCAACACTGCCCCCCTAGTTTACTTCCTTTCTGCTACATCACTCAGCCTCTCAGAGAAGCTGGCATGACCTCCCTTCATCTCCATCTGCTTTGTGATTGAAATTTATATAACCACACTGATTGTATTCTCTGTGAACAAGATACTATAGGCCTTTACAAGGTTTGAGTTCTCAAGTTCACGTTCTCATTATTCTATCCAAGGCATCTGGGAAAGGAAAATAAACTTTTCAAGCAAAACCTCATCTCTTCAATCTAACCTCAAGCATGAAGCAGGAAGATGGCATAACAACAGCCAGGGAGTCAGCAGGTCTTGCTGCAAACAGGCTGAGTGGCTGAGTGGCTGAGTGATTATGCCACCGGACCAGGGCTGGTGAGTGAATGATGTCAGCAGAGCAGCAGGCTCCAACCTGCATGGTTTGAGGGGGTCACATCCACATGTAGCCACATCAGGACTCCCCTTCTCGCCTCCACCCCACCTACTGCACAGTATTCCCATTCCTATCTTTCAGTGACATTCACTTTTTATAAAACGAATTACATACGTGCTGGACTTTTTAGTATGTAGGTTAAGTAACTGCAATCCATCTTCAATGCTTTTCTGAAAACTACCAGATAAAGTCAAAACTAATTAGCCTGGCATCCAAGCCTTTTCATGATGTGGCTAAGTGATTGTTCTGGTCTACATGGGCCAACCTTCCAAGCTCCTCTGTCTGCCTCCTCAGGCCTTACTCAGCCTTCCAGAGCACACTCTTGCTCTACTCCTGTATTAGCCCATTTTCATGCTGCTATAAAGAACTGCCCGAGATTCAGTGATTTATAAAGGAAAGAGGTTTAATTGACTCACGATTCAGCATGGCTGAGGAGGCCTCAGGAAACTTAAAATCATGGCAGAAGGCCAAGGGGAAGCAAGGCACCTTCTTCACAAGGCAGCAGGAAGGAGAAGTTCCAGCAGGGGAAGTGCCAGACGCTTATAAAACCATCAGATCTCATGAGAACGCACTATCATGAGAACAGCATGGGAGAAACCCACCTGCATGACTCTTATGCCTCCACCTGGTGTCTCCCTTGGCACAAGGGGATTATGGTGATTACAATTCGAGGTGAGATTTGGGTGGGGACACAGAGCCAAACCATATTAACTCTCTTGAGCCCCAAGAGCCAGGTGAGCAAGGGATGGTGCTGTCCATCAGCTTATTTCTTACTTTGTGACGAAGTTAGTTGTGTTATGTCTCTTTGCATCTCTTTATTTTGATCTGCTACTTACATAGTTGAGTCCTAAGTGTTTAGTAGTAGGTATTCAGTTACCTGTATTTTGTTTTTTTGGTCACAATGTGTTGTGTTCTGTGCATTCTGCTGCTGACTGCTCTGTATTGCATATGAAGTAGATGTTCCATACACATGTGGACAGGAACTGCATTCCTAGCCAAGGTATAATTACCAAGTGTTAAGAGTTTTAGGAACCACACAAAGCAGTTTCAGTTTGGGAGTTGTATTGATTCCACTCCCAGGTGGTGAAACAGAAAGTTGCAGCACCCATCACACTATGCTATTGCATCTCTTTTGTTTTCTCCTGACCTGAAGGAAACAACTCCTTTCGAACGCAGAGGCCTCAGGATGGGAGAAGGGATATGGTTTAGCAAACCCAGCCCCATCTCCCCAGCCTTTGCAATCCCTCCTCTTGCTTGCTGGAGTCCTTTCTGTTCCACCAGAGAGGAGGAAGCTGAGAGCTTCAATTCTCCCTCTCCTCTTTCATTCTCTCCTACGCTTCATTCTTCCTTCTTTGCTTTCTCCCATCTTCAGGGCTGTGGTTGGCTACCAAGTCTATTCCCTGTGGCCTTGTGGAAACTTGGGGAGTAAGGCAAATACACTGCCGGGGCCAAGAAATCAGGGAGCAAATTCCAAGTGAATATTGGAGTCCCTCATGGGAAGAGGTACTGCTGCCTGGGCTGTAATTGTCATGGAGGCTGTTGTCATGGTGACTCCACTAGCAGGCAGAGAGAAAGGGTGCAAGAGAGAGGGAGGAGGGGAAAGAAAGGGAAAGGAGGTGAAAGGGGAGATGGCAGAAAGCAAAGGGAGGGAGGAAGAGAGGAAGGGAGAGACAGGCGGAGGGGAGGGAGTTTCTGGGAGGATGTGGAAGGTTTGATTGGGGGAGACAGCAGGAGCTAGGTGGGTAATGGTGGTTGTTGCAGGAAGGGATGAAATGTGAAAGGCCAGTGAAGGGAGAGGTGAAGAGGTGGGAAGGAGGAGAGGTGATGAGTAGAGATGGGGAGAGTGGAGGAGCCTGAGGAAAAGATGAAAGAAGGGGCTTTCGAATGAGCAGGGGCTGGCGTGGGGAGGGGAAAGGAGGGGAGCCAGCCAGGCTCTCAGAGTAATTCTTAATTATGGCCCGATGTTTCCCATCTCTATCTGCTCTTTGATCTCGTGTGTTACACATTAAATATGAGCAACCAAATGGCTGCATCTCATGTTGAAAAACTCGATGAGGCAAGACTTCAAAGCGAGCAGTGGAGCAAAACAGGCGTCTTGCCTGGCTTTTTGTAGCGTGGTTTTGCTGGCCCAATTAGGTTAAATGGAGCCCTGAAATCCCGCCTTGATTGGAGCCGGGCTCCTGTTCTTGCTCCCACCACCAGCTGCCAGACTTAATGAGATTAATGACCCAGGCTGGTCAGCCACCAATTGACCCCTCTCTGGTCACTGCAGACCCACAGAGGGGCTGCCCAGAAACTGGTACATGGACCTGGCCCTCACAGGCTCTGCCTCTGCATTCCCGGGGAGGCCTGGGGCTGGATGGGATCCGTCCTCCATGTGGCTGGGAAGCAACTGGCTGTATAGCCACTGTGACAGGTACTTGGAGTAGCAGAAGGAGTCCTTGAGCCCTGATCTTAGCCCCCCTCTCTAGATTTCCATTCTAGGTGCCTGAGGTCCCAGAGGCAGCCATATCCACTCATCCAGGAAGTCAGACTTAGGCTCTCATCTACCAAGAGCAGTGATCTAGCTGCTGTCTCTGCACCTTAGTTTTCTCCTCTTTCAATGCAGGAACCAGACTAGATACTTTCCAGGCACCTTACAGGGTGCCTCCACCAGGTGATTTCTGGAACATCCTTGTGTCCCTGGAAGGAATGCTTTTTCCCATCCTAAACCGGAGGTGTTCAGCCTGCTCGGAGCCCTTTTTCTACTCCAGGGCCGTTTCTCTTCCCTTTCCCCAAAATTCCTCCAGAACTCTCATATTACCTGAACCACGCCCACCCGATGGAAGGGGAGACAACTGATAGCTTATTTACACTGGGTTGGGGGAAATTAAATGAGAGAGTTTGTGTTTTGAGAAAGCACATCTGGAGAGAAGGCAATCATTCACTCAAAGGAAGGTCTCTGAGGACCCAGTTGTTGAATTTTACGTGTAGGAGGAGGTAGAACTGCGGGTGGCCCTCAAATCTTGCCAAATAGGGGAATTCTTACCCTTTCTATGATCTTTTCTTCTATGTGTGTGTTGGCGGCAGGGGGGGATTACTCTGGGCATTATGGACTGAGACTGTGAAGTTTGGCTTATGCTTTTAGGCATACACATCTTCTCTCCCTCATCATCGCCCATTTTCTAGAAATGGGACTTGTGCTCAGCAGTAACTGATCTAGGCTCATTGGGGTGGCAGGAGTAGGGAAGGTGAAGATCTGCGTCACAGGAGCTCACTGGCAGGGTGGACACAGTGCACAGCTGCGGATGAGAACAGTTCCACCTTCTGGAGCATCCTGAGAACAAGGCTGGCCTCGTTTCCTGGTTGGGCTCATCGTTCACACCCTTGAGGCTCTGGCCCCTAAGAGACTTTCCCAGGCATCTTTTCTGGTGCCCTCCCTTCTGGAGCCATGTCTGAGTGGCAGAGTGAGCCACCACGTGCCAGCCCCACTGATGGCTGCCGGCAATGACAGATGTTATTTTACAGAATGTGGCCCCAGAGATGTGACATGTGTAGTTCCTAAGTGCCACCGGGGAAACCTGGGGAAGGAGGGAGCGAGGAACGAGGCTCTACCCTTGGCTGGTTTTCTCCAGCTGATGGGGTGATGGGGTGCAGGGAATACGGAAGTGGAAAGTTGCTTTTCTTTTCTTGGTATCTGGGAGATTTCAGTGCTCAGGCAGCCCTGTGTTGGCCTCTGAGCCCATGAATGGATTGATGAGATCTGACCAGGGGCAGGGGATCTCCAGATACTTGTTTCTCAGTGTGGGGAACTGGGGAAAAGTGATGATGCTTCCATGTCTTCCTGGAGGCCTCTGACAAATCAAGCAAAGCCAGATAGAGGAGGGATGAGTGCATCTTTCCTGGTCCAGGCTCAGAAAACACGGCGTCTGGAAGTTCCACATTGTAAAGCTTCCCAGCATATAGGTTCCTTCACAGCACAACACTTAAGAACGGGCTGCCTGGGTCAAAGTCTGGGTCTTCCTGGCCAAGCATGGGAGCTCACACCTGCAATCCCAGCACTTTGGGAAGCCATGGTGAGTGGATCACCTGAGGTCAGGAGTTTGAGATGAGCCTGGCCAACATGGCGAAACTCTGTTTCTACTAAAAGTACAAAAATTAGCTGGGGGTGGTGGCTCATGCCTGTAATCCCAGCTATTTGGGAGGCTGAGGCAGGAGAATCACTTGAACCCAGGAGGTGGAGGTTGCAGTGAACCAAGGTCGTGCCATTGCACTCCAGCCTGGGTTTCAGAGCAAGACTTCATCTCAAAAACAAACAAAAAAAGCTTAGTCTTCCAGAGTGATCTGGGACTAGTTACATAATGCTCCATGCCTCAGTTTCCACATTTGTGAAAAGCGAGGCTAATGGTTGACCCCTGCCATACCTGTTACGAGGATTAGAGCACTACAACAGTGCCTGGCACTTACTATTCAATGAGAAATATCTTTTATCTTTGCATCTATGATTTCATTTGGTTCTCAATCGCTGACGGTGCTAGGGAACTTTAAGCTCTTTTTATAGAAAGAGGAGAAAGGTAAGACTTTGCTTAGCTCGCATATGGTGGAATTTTGTCCTTTTCCTTTTCGTATGATGCCAGGTACACGAGGGAAGTGGAATCTTCAGTCTTGGTACATGTGGTAGCTGTTAGTTTTAGACACCAATTATTTCTAGTTCTAGCTCCTTCTGGACACATGGTAGGATTGCAATAAAAGTTACGGCCATGTGACTTGCTTTGACCAATAACATGTGAGCAGACATTGCATATGTCACATCTGAGTGGAAGTTCTAGGATCTGGAGTACACCTTGCCTGGTCCCCTTCCACTGCTGCAGTGATTATGTGAGCCCCTGCTGAGACCTGAGAAACCCAAATGAGAAGAATGCCCCAGCAGCCCTCATTGGACACAGGTGAAGGAGAATACACCTTGGTTGCTTAATCACTGAGATATGGGAGTCACTTGTTAGTGCCACACAGTCAAGATTGTCTTGCCTTATTTGCCCAAATTAAATGCATCTAGAACCCGGAGTCTTCCTCTTGACAGAACCTGCTTCACAGCTTTCAGAAGAATCTGATCAGATGGAAAGGTGTGAAGTAATAAACCATGGTTCTCTGCCTTCCTCTTTCAATCTTGATCTGCTTTATTCCCTCGTAGACACCATTCAGCTCAGGAGGTGAAGGGTTCTGAACAAAAGAGGGATTTTGTTTGAGTTTGTTTTGTTTTTCATTGTATTCCCCTGATAAAGACATTGGGATCCCTATCCACTCAGTTGCTCCCATCAACCTCCTGATACCTCAGAGGAAGTGGAGAGATGCAGGGATTATACAAGCACCTCTGGTAGAAGGAGTGGGGTTTGAGATAGGCTTTGCTTGCCCTGGTCTTCGGCTGCCCCTTCTCAAGAACTTGATCTCCAAGTAAAAGAGACTCAGCTTGGAGCTGACATTGAGAGACTCCTTCCCAGCATCTCAGGGCCAGAAGGAGACTTAAGTAAATGCCACCCCATATTCTAGAGGAGGGGAGTTGGACTCTGAAAGGTAATGGATGGCCCTGAAGCCAGGCTCTCTGCAATCCTTGAAAAGCAGGACCAGTTGCATGATTTGTAGGGCCTAGTACAAAAGAAAAATGCTGGGCCCCTTGTCCAAAAGTGTTAAACATTTCAAGATGGTGGCTGCCGAACATTAAACCAAGTGAGGGCCCCTGCTAAGCATGAGGCCCAGGGCTTGGGTTTCTCATCTATGTAATGAGCTGATTACCTCACAAGGAGGGAAAAGGAAATCCACTTTAGGCCTCAGTCCATATCCATCCTTTTGAAATTCTTGACCAAATTTCAAGAGGAGCTCAATTAAACATCATTTGGGCTATGAAATGACTCCAAACTCACATCTATGGTCTGGTCTTTCCAGGTGATGGCTCTGCCACGTGGCCAAGACCAGCTTCTTAACTCTCTCCTACACAGGGAAGGCAGACTTCCCCTGATCTGTAAAAACCAGTTTAACGATAAACTCTAGGAAATCCTAGCCAGTTTGGCGGTGAACCCTAGAAAGACAGATACCACTTCTCCTTGTGTTGTTTTAACTGTTCTTGGGGTCTGGGGAGAAAATCCAATCTGCAGAGAGGAAGACACAAGTTTGGGGGCTTATCAAGACTTGTCACTGTCCTGTTTATTTCCTTATTTTCTGACTTCCCTTGCAAGTGTGAGTGTGGTCAGGACACATCTGCACCTCGCTTGTTCTCTCTCCCCTATGTACAGAACAAGGTGGAGCAGGGATTGTCAGTCAACACCTATGGCCTGAATGCATGATGAGGGACACAGAGCCGAGTGGAACAAGCAGGCAGCAGGTGGAGCTGGTGATTTCTGTGGGTGCCCACAGTGCAGAGTCGCGTGCATTGCACTTCCCTCCCACACCCCAGCCTGCACCTAAGTCAGGATATCTAGGTGTAAATAAGTGCTGCAGCACATCAGGCGATGTCTTCTGGAGAATTTACGGGGATTAAAGTGCCCAGCTTGATCCAATCAATCATCAGTAGCCAAATACTTTCTAAACATCTAGCATTTATTCATTCAAGTAAAATAAACATTTACCTTAAACCAGTAAGATTTACAAAGACTTAGAGACAGAGAACTCTAATTGTGTGATTTCAGGCTCCACCCTACCTTCTTAGGGTACAGGGGTGGGGGTGGGGTCAAGATTTGATGCCTTTACCATTTTCTGGAATCACAGAGAACTGTGAAATAATGCCTGGGAGTCTTTTTGCCTATGGGCAAGGTAGGAGCCCTAAAAGGGATGCAAGAAGGAACAGGGCAGATCTGAAGATGTCGCTCCTGCATCTCTGAAAACCCAGTTTGTCTCCACCTCCTCCCTAGGGTGGACTCCTACTGGAGTCAACCATGCTCCCAAGTTAACAAACACAGCCAGCCTCTTCCCCCCTCAATTCTCTCTCTCCTCTTTTGCTGGAATGGTAATTTTAAGTCTCTAATAGCTCCTCAGGGCACCGAGGTGAGGCAAGAGGGGGATGTATTTATGTTCACATTTGCCAGCCCGTCTTGCCGGGTGACAGCAGGACTGATGGCACCGCTGATGAAAGCCGCCGCTCCATTCCACCCGGCGAAGAGCAGAGCAGAGTTTGTCGCATCTCCCCGGTGACCAGTCTGCCTGCTGCTCTCAGCCTGGGCCAGCCCAGTATGTCCTCTCACCCATTCCTGGCTTGAAGTCAGTCCCAGCAGTCCATGCATATTAATGTTGGGGCAGCAGCACCCTCCTTAGAAGGGTTGGCATACTGGCCATTTATTAATCACTGTCTCTAGCTCTCTGCATGGCCACCAGACAGGAGGCCCCTGCATAGGCTGGCTGCCACGTCACTGCCAACAATGGGGTTAGCAGAGTGGAAAAGAACAATAGCACATCATTAATGAGGGGGGCCCTGTTCTGGTGGTGGGTACATTGGCGGGTAGTTAGCATCCTGAGTTCCACCCAGAAGTGCATTATAAGACGAATGCCATTGTGATTGCTGTCACTTGGTCTAACAACAGCACCTGCATTGCACACTTACTGGGCAGTGGGTCTCTGCTGAGCACTCACTCATGCACTTCCAGGGATGCTCTCCCATTGAATGCTTCCAGCTTTGGGAGACGGGTATTCATTGGTATTTTGAGTCTACAGATGAAAAGCTGGTATTTGAAGAAATGAAGTGGTTGATCCAAGCTCATGCAGCTATGAAATAAGAGATACATCCAAGCCTTCTGACTCCTGGTCTGTCTTGTTACTGCTATCACAAGCTGCCTCTGCAGGTGGGGTTATCACTGGAGGCATTTCCAGTAAGTCTAGTCAGCCTCCCTCTTATCTATTTTGCACAGGCATAAATTTGCCAAAGCTGTGCTTCTGGAAGGACTTACAGAGATTCCAAGTTAAGCATCTGAGAAAGAGCTGAGAAAGACATGAGAGGTCCCCTAGTCCAAATTCTTGTTTTAATAAATTGGGAAACTAAAGTAATAGCCAGACATCAAACCCAGTTCTTCCAGCATCTTGCTCTGATGCTAGGACTTTTACCCTCCCTCTAGGTCCTGGCTGTTTCACCAAGTCCAGCCCATGGGCCTGGCTCTTTAGCCCTATAGTCATCTGTACCACCCAGCTAAGCCTGTTTTCTGTCCCTTGGTGCCCAACTTGTCAACTCCATTCAGATTCCCAGGTGGGTTCCCTCATTGCCTGGAAGATGAGCTGTGCTCAGCCTTAACTTTGCATCTTTGTGTAGGCTGTTTCCTCATCTTCTTCTAAAATGTCATTTTTTCCTAGCCTCTGTCTGAAAATTTAAAGTGTCATATCCTTTGTGGATCTGTGTCCAGCTCACCCCTGTCTTTTCTTCTCAGAAATTCTACTGCATAAAATGTTGGACTTCATTCATCTCCACTTCTAAGTCATTGGTTAGATCAAGAAGGGCAGGAGTGCTGTGCTTAGCTCATGGGTTTCCTTCATCATTTGAGAAGAACAAGAAGGCACATAGAAGTTCCTTAAGACATTCTTAGGAATCAACAGATGCATAATAATGTTGTCCACTTATAACCCTGTGTCTCTGATATCACTACCCCTGCCTGCTCCCAGCATAGTACACAGCAACCTTGCATTCACAAATGCTAGAAATGTTTAAGGAAGAGATGCTACTTGTTGGGCACCATAGCAGTGTGGAGGGGGCATGATGGGTAAGTATACCTGCCCACTAGGAGCTTATAATCTAGTGGAGGAGAAAGAAGTAACAGGCTGGAGAGTATCAAGGAAAGAAGAGAACCTGTCTGTCTGAAAGAGAAGCCATCTGGGCTGTGATAGAACTGAGTAGGTCCTGAGACATGACCCTTAAGCACCTCCGATCCTCCCCTGCCCACCACAGCAACATCTTCTCGCCTGTCATTTGCTAGTGACCCTGAATTTCCAATCATGCCCTACTTCAGCTTGAGACCCTCTAGCCTGTTGTGATTAGTTCTGTCCTTTTTTTTTTTTTTTCTGTTAAATATTCCCAGCTAGATGTCCTTCTACTAAAGCCCTGTACATTCCATTTGGAATTACGAATGATGGGTAACCAATGTATATGCTGCCCCTGGAGACAGTGACACATGAAGGACTCTAATGGAGGAACTCTAGATGTTGGAGACAAGTTACTGGGAGAGTTATTTGGGGACAGAGTTGGGGCTTCCCACATGCCCCTGAAAAAATAACATGGAGCTGGAAGCAACCTCTGCTTTCAGTTTCTTTTATCTCCTCTACAAACAATTAAGTTTCCATAGTGAGCTAATGAATGATTTAGGATTAACACCCAGCTCTATACTGGAACCCTAAAACGTGCTGAGAAAGAAGAGTTAAAACATATACTGGGGGCTGGGCACAGTGGCTCATGCCTGTAATCCCAGCACTTTGCAAGGCCAAGGCAGGTGGATTACGAGATCAAGCGGTTGAGACCATCCTGGCCAACATGGTGAAACCCCATCTCTACTAAAAACTGAAAAATTAGCCAGGTGTGGTGGCAGGTGCCTGTAGTCCCAGCTACTCAGGAGGCTGAGGCAGGAGAATTGTTTGAACCTGGGAGGCGGAGGTTGCAGTGAGCTGAGATTGTGCCACTGCACTCCAGGTGACAGAGCGAAACTGCATCTACAAAAAAAAAAAAAGTGGAAATATTTTCACCTACAGAAATATTCCAAAAATCAGGAAAAAGTGAAAATAAAAGGATGGCAAAGGGGCTTGCTATCACGTAAGCATTTTGCATATATGAGCTGAACTGTAAGATCCGTGATGGTAGAACCATGTCTCATTCCCTGCTATAGTCCTAGATAAGTGGGTGGCACAGTGTCTGGCACTGGCTCGATAAATATTTTTAGATCGATTGCTTCTTTTTTCCTTTTTCTTGATATTAGTAGTAAAAGACAAAGTTAACATTGCATTGTTCATTAGAGTGCCATTTGCACATCTGCCTGAGAACTCTGTCATATTGTAGCATAAATTGTGCAAAGGACATAGGTTCCCTGGAGGAATGGTAAGAGGAAGTTGGTGTTCCTAATCGGGCCGCCAAACCCAGGAGTGAGTTAGTCACAAAAGCATGATGACACATGTACTACAGTGAGGTTGCCCTCAGGGAAGCATTTGTTCATTCATTCCTATCCAACGTATATTGTTAAGCGTGCGTGTATACTAGGCACTCTGTTAGACCCAGCAATTTAAACAAAGTATCTACCCTCATAGGATAAATAAGCAAGTAAACCAATAAATGAGTTTTAAAAGGAGTACTGCTATGGAGAGAACAAGCTGGTTTCCCACAGGGAGACGGATTAGGGTTGATGGCACTTATGTAGGCAAAGCTACCCAGAAGGGATGCTCTGAAGAGGTGACCTGTAAGCTGAGACCTGAAAAAAGGCAGCCCGTGGAGGGCCAGGAAAGCCATTTAGAGACGAAAGTGTAGGTATAAAGGGCTTAAGAAAGGGTGGGTGTGTTAGAGAGATGGAAAGAAGGCAACATGGGCAGAGCCCATGAGCGAGAGGAAGGAGGGACAGAGTGAGGGCAAAAGTTGGTCGCCAGGTTAGGTTTTTCCAGAAATACAATAGAAATATGATTGGTATTTATAAAAGCGTCTTCTAAGGTAAGGGATGGATTTCACAGAACCCATAGAGAATGTTGGAAGACCAGTTGGACAGAGATTGCAATAGTCTTAGCAAATGGTAAGAGTGATGTAGAGATAGATTGAGTCTAGGAAATGAGGACAGAGGCAATCCAGAGTGACACTCAGGCTTCTGGCCTGGGCAGCTTAATAGGAAATTGTCCCATTTACTGAGATGGAGGGGGCCTGGCAGAGGAGCTAGCTGAGGGGGACTTCAAGAGTTTAGTTTTGGACATGTTAAGCCTAACAAGCCCTATATCCAACTAGAAAGGTCGAGTCGAAAATTAAATATACAAGACTGAGGTGTAGTTTGCCTTGCAGATACAAACCTGGAAGTTGTTGGCTTCCAGAAGGCACTTAAAGCCAGGCGAGTGGTTGAGAACACAGGGAGATGGAGGTGAGAAGTGGCCACAGGCAGTTCTCTTCAGGGCACTTGAGTTAGAACTTGGGGAGCATGGCAGCAAAAGAGCCTGAGATTGAGCAGCATAATGTAAAAGAAAAATCTAAGGGTGTGTGATACGGCTTCCGTAGAAGCCAAGAGAAGGGAGTTTAAAGGAGGAAGAGTGATTGATGATGCTAAATACTACAAAAATGTTAAGCCAAGTGAGAAAAGTGTCCAGCAGATTTGGCAACTTGGGGGCCATTGGTGATCTGGATCCAAAGAGATGAAGTGAGGGTGATTGCAGAAAATCAACTGGGAAGGGCTGATGTGTAGAATGGAAAATGATCAATTGGAGGCAACCTGTGAATCTATCCTTTTTTGAAAAAATTTGAAGTTCCAGGATACATGTGCAGGATGTGCAGCTTTGTTACATAGGTAAACGTGTTCCATGGTGGTTTGCTACCCCTATCAACCCATCACCAATGTATTAAGCCCTATATGCATTAGCTATTTATCCTGATGCTCTCCCTCCCCCTGCCCGCAACAGGCACCAATGTGTATTGTTCCCCTCCCTGTGTCCATGTGTTCTCATTGTCCAGCTCCCACTTACAAGTGAGAACATGTGGTGTTTGTTTTCTGTTCCTGTGTTAGTCTGCTGAGGATGATGGCTTCCAACTCCATCCTTGCCCCTGCAAAGGACATGATCTCATTCCTTTTTACGGTTGCATAGTATTCCATGGTCAATTATTAAATAGTGAATCTATACTTTACAAAAGTTTCTGTTAAAGTATTCTATTAAATACTATGAAAATATTCTATTAAATATTCCCAGCTAGATGCCCCTCTACTAAAGCCCTGTACATTCCATCTGGAATTACGAATGATGGGTAACCAATGTTTATGCTGCCCCTGGAGACAAAGACACGTGAAGGATTCTAATGGCGGAACTCTAGATGTTGGAGACAAGTTATTGGGAAAGTTGTTTGGGGATAGAATTGGGGCTTCCCACATGCTCCTTAAAAAATAACATGGAGTTGGAAGCAACCACTGCTTTCAGTTTCTTTTATCTCCTCTACAAACAATTAAGTTTCCATAGTGAGCTAATGAACGATTTAGGATTAACACCCAGCTCTATACTGGAACCCCAAAAACATGCTGAGAAAGAGGAGTTAAAAGACATAAAGGAAATTTACCATGTGTAAATGGCTCAATCCTTGCCTTGGAGAAGGCAGGGAGGAGAGTCAAGGTCAAGGTCAGCAAGGGTCACACTGACAACTTCCCCAGCAGAGCTCCTGAAGATTTGCTATGTGTTGCACACGAGTGTGAGCTGCAGAAGTAACAGAACCAAGAAATCTGTGGGTGCAGTAGGGCAGTAATTTATGAGGAAATACTGTCTGGGCCCAAGTTGGAGCTACAACACTGAAGTCCTCATCGGGCTGGACAGAAGGGATTAGAGTGAAACGTGTACTGAGGCAAGGAAGTAGATCAGATGAGGAAAGCAATAGTAGAGGGCCCCAGCATTTTTATGTTTTCCAGTGGACAGGAACAAGGAAGAGGCAGTTATAGTAGCATTGATATCAGCTGGGGGTGGCAGTGGCGGCTGGTCTGAAACTATAATCCTTCACTAATTCACAAATGGGTTTCCGTGACAAGAAGAGGTCAGGAGACCAAGTTTGACCTTGTGTTTTTGTGGTTATGCTGCTGCTGTTTTCTCATTTTCAGTATGGGGACATCCACCCTTCAGGGGGACTTTGGAATACTTGCAACACAAGCCAAGCAAGCATTCTGAGTGGGGTCCGGAGCTTACTTGATGTTCACCATGACTGAACCGTACAACTTCTCAAAAGGCTAAGGGTGTATCAGAAAACCAGAGCTATGAAAACAAGCCCAGATGCTTGCACTGTGGCTGCAAGAAGCCACTAGGCAGGGAGAGGAGTTCTCTCAGTGTCAGAAGTTTTGTCAGCCTCCGTCCTTCTGTCACTTTGTCTGGGGGTAGGCACCCATGGTGAGGGGAGCTCAAGGCAGCACCAACCCAGGTTACAAAAATCCCCATCACACCTGGCCTGGAGTTCTGTGAAGGGGATCAGATAGGATGCATTTATTTCCCAACGCGTCCCCATCTCCATCTGCCTTCCCCACAATGCTGCTTCCAAAGCCTCAGTGCTACCCAGTCTGAAATCTGAATCCAAGAGACCAGTGGCAGCAGAAGCTCTTTTCTTTGGTGTCTACTGTGTGCCGGACACCATTCTAAGAGCTTTTCATTTTGCTAGTCATTTATTTCTCACAAAACCTATTTCAGTGAGGTGCTCTTAGTAATTCCATTTTAGAAATGGGGAAACTGAGGCACGGAAAAGGTTGTGAGTGGAACTATGGTGACAGGAATGGGAAGAGGCAGAGGTGGGGCATGGACCCAGGCAGGCTGCCTGAGCACCACGGCAAGTGGGGAAGCCTGCTTCATCATCGATGTCTCACCAGTTCCTTCTGAGGGTCTCAGACTGACTCACTCTAGAGAGTTAAAAGGACATGCCCTGTGTCTGAACACCTAATTGTTAACCAGGCATCCCCTAAAAGGTTGGACTTCGAGGCTTACAGTGGTTTCTCCAGGGGACGGGCACAGTGGCTCATGCCTGTAATCCCAACACTTTGGGAGGCCAAGATTGGCAGATCACCTGAGGTCAGGAGTTTGAGAACAGCATGATCAATATGGCAAAACCCTGTCTCTACAAAAAATACAAAAATTAGGTATGGTGGCACATGCCTGTAATCCTAGCTACTTGGGTGACTGAGGCAGGAGAATTGCTTCAACCCGGGAGGCAGAGGTTTCAGTGAGCAGAGATTGCACAACTGCACTCCAGCCTGGGTGACAGAGGAGATTCTGACACACACACACACACACACACACACACACACACACACACACACACACACAGAATAGTTTCTCCAGCCTCCTGGAGGCAGAGGGGGGCTCCCCAAGGCTATTCTAGGCCATCTCCACTCCCTCGACCCCTCTGTTTGAAGGGTTGCCAGTCATGGTGACAAAGCCCTGCTGGCTTGGTTCTCAGTAGTCATTTCATTGGAAATGTAGATGTGTATTGACCTTAGTTCAACTCATTCCAGATAGGTCTACAAAATGTACCCAAATATCAGCTGGGCTCTTCAGACCCTTTGCCTAGACAGGATATGACCTCATGATTTCAGTGAGTTTTTTTTGTTTTGTTTTGTTTTTTAAGATGGAGTCTTGCTCTGTTGCCAGGCTGGAGTGCAGTGGCGTGATCTCTGCTCACAGCACACTATGCCTCCCGGGTGCAACTGATTCTCCTGCCTCAGCTTCCCGAGTAGCTGGGACTACAAGCACAAGCCACCAGGCCTAGCTAATTTTTGTGTTTTTGGTAGAGACGGGATTTCACCATGTTGGCCAGGATGGTCTCAGTCTCTTGACCTTGTGATCCACCCGCCTTATCCTCCCAAGGTGCTGGGATTACAGGCGCGAGCCACCCTCTCTGGCTGCTTTCTGTGACTTTTATGCACTGACTTCCATTTCCATCACCCACGCCTGCTGGGAGCCAGCATGACTCACCCTTGCCAGTTGAGTCTGTAGTCTGGTTCTCCTCTCCCTAGGCATAAAGGATCCCTATCTGGAGCTTGGGGCAGGTGTAGGGAGGCCTCTCTTCCAAGTGGCCCATACCCTAGAAGGGGATTGAGGTAGCAGGTAGCACTGCATACAGGTAAGCTGGAGTTATTCTGCAGAGCTGAGGCTGAGGATCTGTAAAAAGGAATGAGGCAAGAGAAAAAAAAACAGTTGAGCAGATAAATGCTCTTCCAGAATAAATGCTTAGACTGATGACTTGTATTCTTCAGGTCACCCAGACCCAGTGTCCCTGTCACTACTCCTAACAGAGCCTGTCATCACTACATGGTACGTATTTACTTTATTTGGAGTCAGGTTAATTGAGGTTAAACTTACATGCAGTAAAATTCGCACTTTTTTGTGAGTTTGGAAAAACATATGCTGTCATGTAACTACCACCGCAATCAAGATCTAGAACATTTCTGCTACCCTTTGCTTACCAACTCCTCCTCTAAACCTAGCCCCCAGCAAACACTGTGAGTTTTTGTTTTGTCTCTACAATTTTGCCTTTTCCAGAATGCCATTGAATGGACTCACATAGTGTTCAGGCTACTGAGTCTAGCTTCTTTCATTTAGCAAAATGTATTTCCATTTCATCCATGTCATTTATTGTATCAGTAATTTGTTTTTATTGCTGAGTGCTGTTCAGTTGTGTGGATGTTTCAGTTTATCCATCCCCTGGCTGATGGACATAGAGTTGCTTCTTGTTTGAGATATACGTAAGTAAAACTGCTGTAATTATTCCTGTACAAATAGATTTCCATTTTTCTTGGAGAGGTGGGTAATGTATTGGCTGGGTCACATGGTAAGCATATGTTTAACTTTGTGAGAAACTTCCAAACTATTGTCCAGAGTGGCTGTACCCATTTGCAATCCCACCATAAAGATAGGAGAGCTTCAGCTCTCTGCATCTTCCACAACACTTGGTATTGTTAACCTTTTGCACCTGTTTTGTTTTTAATTTTAGCTTTTCTGATAGGTGTGTAGCAATATCTCATTGACATTTCAATTTGCGTTTTCCTAATGTTAGGACACAGAATGCTTTTTCAAGGGCTTCCTTGTCATCTGTATAGAGTATTTGGTGATGTGTCTGTTCAAATCTTTTGCTTATTTTAAACATTGGGCTCTTTGTATTTGTATTATTGAATTTGGAGAATTCTTTATATATTCTGGATACAAATCTGTCAGATATGCAGTTTATAAATGCTTTCTCAACAGATACTTACTTTAATACAATTTGTCCTCCTCTTTGGATTTCAAATACCATTCCCACTTCTCACCATTAGGCCGGCAGAGTTAGAGGAACAGGAAGAACACTTTAGTTTTGATTTTCTAGAAGAGAGAAACTGAGACACACATATACTTTTTAAAACCTGCTGCTTCTAGTATCACAGAGAATCGGAGCCAGGCATGAGACTTGATCACCGAGAAGGGAGTCTTAGAATGTGTTTGAAACTGTCCCTCCCCTTATAGGGCTGTCATTTAAGTGAGGTCCAGCAAACCAGTGTCATCAGCTTACTTCCAGGAAAGAGCAACAGGTATTTGTCAAATATCTATTGTGGGCCAGAAATGAATTCAGATCAGGGACCAGCAAGCTGGGCCTGAGGGCCAAATATAACTTTTACCTGATTTTGTACAGCCTGTGAACATTAAGATGAACATTTGCAACTGACATCGTGACAGGAAAAACTCACTTTGAAACCCCACTTAAAGGACATGCAATCACCCCCGGCAAAGAAGTCAATTTTTTTATTATAGACATTTTTAAAAATGATACACAATTACTATTATTTTAATATATATTATTTGATATTATATTTTGAATTTCGTGAACAACAGTCTTGTTTTCTCTCTTGTTGTGTCAATAATGCTTACATAGTACACTCCATTTTACCACTTGGTCTGCAGAACCTCCAATTTACTCTTTGGACCTTTGCAAGAAAAGTTATGTCTTTAACCGTTAAAACTGTAACAACCTATTTTACAGAGAAAAGTGAAGATCTTTGCAAAAGATAAGTAAGCTGTGTAAGGTTACCCGGTTAATGTCAGTGGAACAGGAATTTTTGGGGGATGTTTCTGACTTCAAAACCTGGTCCCTTTCCAAAAGCAAATTCACAGCAGCAATTTAGCAGAAAACAGAAAAGAAGAAAAAGCAACTTTGGTGGGTGGGGTGGGGTTCTTCGCTCAGGGCATACCTTCCCAGGGTTCCTCAGTCTGTTTTTGGCCAATTCACAGGCCTGTTCATGGAGACCAGGAATTCATCAGAGGGACCTCACGATCCTATGGGATTCTTAAACCATGTCAGCGACATTCTGTTCTCTTCATCCTACTTCACTAGCTGAAGTGCATATAGAAAATTTTAAAGGTTTCCAATAACAATTTTTTTTTTTTTTTTTTTACTACATAAAGCATGTTAGCTTTTGAAGCCCAGCGAATCATTTTAAGCACATGGGCCATGGACCCAGGACACTGGGTTCAACTCCCAGCTCCACTCTTAGGAGCCTTGTGACCTCCAGTTAAGCTAAACAGAGGTAGCTGGATTTACCTTTTTAAAAATAGGATATAATAGGACCTATTCATAGGCCTTCTATGAGGCTTAAGTGGGTTAATATTTGCAATGTGATTAGAATAGCACCTGACGTAGCACAGGCACTTTATCAGCATATATTAAATAATAAAATAAATGCTTGATTAATCAGAATATTAAATTGCCAGAAAACACATCTCTTCTCTTTCTAGCTCATCAAAATGTTTCTGTATTAAATGGGTCCTGAAAGAGCAAAAGGAAGAGAAATTTGAAAGCGACAGCATTGTCTCAACTTCCTCAGTGTGATCATTCTCTTGTGGGGGACAGAGAAGCAGGAGGGGAATGCGTTTTGCTACTTTCAGCCCAGGTACACGCTCCCCAACTCTGCAATCCAGAAGAATGACCTGGGTTTCACCAAATTACAATTATTATTATTTGAGCAATACGTAAAGTTTTGATTCTGAAATGATGATCCTTGTAGTTGAAAGCAGCAATTCTACATCAAATTACAATTATTTACAACATCATCTGACTAGGAAAATGCAGCACTTTGGCGACACCTTGCCCTTCCATGTCAGGAGATCATGTTTGTGTCTATACCTCCCCTCTCAGTCTTCAGAAAGCCACACCCAGGTGTATCCCCTGCTGGTACCCTAATTAAGGTTCTTCACCTCCCACTCCATTTCCCTGCCACATACAAATGGCACTCAGTGCTGGTGAGGGTGTGAGACAGATAAACACTTTCATACACTGACGGTTAGGATAAGCAATTGAGATATTTCCATCAAGAGCCTTAAACATATTCTTAATCCAAGATTCCAATTCTGAAAAGACATTGAGACAAAAAGGGTGTGTGTGGCGGGGTTGTGGGTGGGAGTTGTAGAATTTAAACAAGAAGAGCTGAATCTGACACATAATGGGAGTTGCCTGGCGAGTGTGTGGGCATCAGAAGCCAGAGGGCAGTAGGTGGTGCGTTCCAGGGTCCTTCTGTGAGCACACCTGCTGCACTGTAGCTGCTGGTGCCCAGAGATGGGCAGCGCTGCAGACCCATATGCTGTAGGACACTGCAGTGCCCAAACAAGGGCATTGCAGTCCATCCACCCACCACAAGCATTGTCCATTGGAGTCAGAATGGATCTGGGAGACAGACTTGACTCTGCCCTGGCTCAGACACTCTAGGATGGATCCTGCAGCCTGTTGGGGGCACTGCTTGGGTGGAGTCAGTTCTTCAGCTTGGCTGCCTAAACCTTTCCCTCCTCACTGTGGGTCTGAGGACTTAACATATGAACACGTGTCTTAAAAATAAAGTTTCTATACAAGTATTAGGAATTATTATCTAGATCCATATGATTTCAGTCTTTTAATCTTAGGTTAGAGTCTCAGATGCCCTAGGGTATCTTTAGTTTTTTTGTCATAAGTCAAGAGAATTCATCTTTAATTGCTTTAATTTAAGCAAATAACCAAAATACTACAATTTTAAGGATAATCAAAGCACTACAATTTTAAGGAGAAGTATGGAAATCAAGTAGAGGACCCCAGGTTAATAATGTTAATAGAGGTGCAGGGAAAGGATTAGAAGGTTCATTTATTTAGCATACAGGAGACTGGCACTGATGAAGATGACCTCATTGAATCCTTGGGAGGCAAGATCTTACTCCCATTTTCTACCCCCAGGGAATGGAGGCTAAGGGCCTTATCTAAAGTTAGGGAAGGTGGAAATGTCAGAGACGGGATTTGAACCTGGGCATCTGACCACGGGCCCATGTGCTTCCTCAGCATTGCAGCTGGCCACTTGGCAAGGCTGGCATTTAGGTGCACTGTTAGTCCTCAGCTGTGCAAATGTTCCAAATCACAGAGAAAGACATTTAATCTGTTCAGTGATCTATGGAACCGCTTAGGAACTATAAGAGGAATTACGGGGATGAGTCATTCTCTGTCAGCAGGTGAACTGTAATGGAGTTTTTATTACTATTTTCTTATTTATGTGTTTGTCCAAAAAAATGGAAATAATGCACCAGAGCCCCCTGATGGCTGTTTCCCCACTGGGCTCTGCCTGTGGGTGTGTGTGAGACGTGTGTGCACATTGGTCTTGCAGTCTCATGTGGGTCTCATGCTTTATGAGATTTGGAGTTGAGGATAGTTTGTGCAGAATTATATTGGGGAATCTAGTGGCTGCCTTTGTGTGTGAAGGAGGATATGCGGGTATGAGAGAGAGTAAAGATATTATGTGAATTCTTGAGAAAGTGCCTACTGAAATGTTCTGTAACTTTAGATACCCTGAACTCTGTGATCCTTTATTTTAACTAGAAAAGGAAATGTACAGTGACCTAGAGCTCTTCTTAGTCTTTGGATTCCGTTAGCCACAGGTGCCTAGTTTTGATGTTGTCCTTTAGTGAGGTGGACTCTGTTCTTACCAGGGACCTCCCTGCAGCCATTAATTCTGCCCTCTGAAGCCCCTCTCCTTTTCTTCTCTCAAGGCAGAGGAGGATGTTAGATCCTCCCCAGCCCAGTTTGGTTGTTGATAAAGCTCATGAGTATCTCTTGGGGAATCGCTCCAAGGTGCAGGCCGTGCATGGTCTGAGAGAATTCGAAGGCTCTCAAACCCAAGTAGCTCAAGTCCTTTCTGAAATGGTGGACCCTAACTGCTAAAACCTAGACTTTGACCTCAGTCTTGATCCCATCTGAGAGAACATGAGGATTCTGAACTTGGGTTGACCTCCACGTCATCTTCTCTGGAGATAGCAGGACTGGTTCTGGGCTTCTGTGGGTTGACTCCCTGGAAATGAACCTGGTCAAAATGAGAGAGGCCATCTTCCAAAGAGTTTTTCATGGGGGATTTTTTTATTTTAGAGATGGCATTTCATTTTGTCACCCGGGCTGGAGTGCAACAGGTGTGATCATAGCTCACCACAGCCTCAAACTCCTGGGCTCAAGTGATCCTCCCCCCTCATCCTCCCCAGTAGCTGGGTCTACAGGCACTTCATGAGGGATTTTGAGTCATTTGGGTTCCTTAGCCAGCTCTGTCTCTATTTGGGGGCTGGAGTTAGTAGAAGGGAGTCTGTCCATTTTTATCAAGGGTATATTATATATTACATACAGATCAGAGGCTCAAGGTGGTGACATAATGGGGTGTAAGATGTCGTCTGTAGCCTGTGGGGTAAAAAAAAAAAAAAAAAAAAAAAAATACCTGGAAAGATAGCAAGTAAGTAAAGCCTAATAACAATAAAAACATAAAAAGTCCTTTTTATGAGATTATCCTGGGCTAACACTCAACGCTCTGGTATATAAGGGCATCTTAGGATCTATGGTTTTGTGGTTTAAGCTGCATCAGTTACCGCTATACCTGGAACATGGTAGATCTTAAACAAATGTTTATGTAAAGAAAGAATGAATGAACCTAGATGCCCACACCTTAGACATACAGAGCCCATTAAAATTCAGCTAACATATGTTGAGAACTTACTACAAGCTAAGTTTTTTTCCTTCACTTTCATGATTGCCTATCTTTCCAGCAACAATTTGAGGCAAGAATTTTATGGAGGAAGCAACTAAAACTCAGTGAGTGACCAAAGGCGCACACAGCCTCCAGGGTGGAAGTGAAATTTGAACCCAGGCTCCTTCTAGCATGTTGCTTTGCTTTCCCTTCTATTTCACCAATGGGGTTTTGCCTTTTTCTCTTTTGTGTTGCTTTCTCCCCTCCATGTTTCCTTTCCTTAGGAGACAGCCCTCTCCTAAACCTGTGTGTTCCACTCTCGGTTTCTGGACCATCTGGAAGGTCACTGCCCCTTAGCTCCAGATTCTAAACAGGCAATGCTGCGTCCAATGCCGCTTGATGATAAGGGCCAAACAAATATGAGCAGAACCCAGTTCCATTGCTTTTCCTTTGCCGAAATACATTAATAAAGTTAATTAGCATTGACCTGAAAAAATCAGAACAGTAACCTCCTGGCATTAGGATCAAATGCAACGAAGCGCAAGCAATAAAAACTCAATTACTGCTCCCCTCTGAGAAGCTGTCACTGATTCTCGAGGACTAGAGGGAGTGGGGGCTGACACCTCCCCAGAACCCTCCCTGCCCACTCCATGCCTCACTGCTGGACCCTGAAGGTGAGCTGGGGCTGGGCCCCAGGTAGGATTATGTATAGTTAAATGCACGAGTCCTAGTGATCTTGGCTTGACTTGGGCTGTCATCAGTGTCCTTAAGGACCAAAACAGAGCCTGCAGGAGGTAGCTGGCCATCGGAATGCGAAGCTAGTCCTCTGCCAGATGAGCCTGGTGATTTGCTTTGGTGACTCAGATGATGATAGACAGGGTCAAGTCTATTTTTGTAATTTAGAAAAAGATTTATGGTCTCAGCAAGAATGCTAGGGTTTAGAGCAAGGCCTCCTGGCCCACCAGGGACCCAAATAGCCAGACAGCGAACAAAATAGGCTGCCACTCATGGGGACTAGGTGAGCCCAGAATAGAAAGACAGCAAGAAACTCAGGGGGTTTGAACAACCCGGTACCCAGGACTCTCCCCAGATAGATTAGAAACCTGGCTTAGGTCGATAGGAATATTCTAGATCTTACCCCTGGCAGTCCCAGGTGACTAATTTATTGCTGCTTCTAGTCAGAATTGGCTTAGACCCTGGGCGAGGACATGAAAGTTGTAAATGACCCTGCAAGGCACTGGGGATGTACGTTGCTGACATTTTCCCACCCCACCCCTACTTTCCAATGATCTCATTTTATTGTTGAATTCCTGTCCTGTGCAAGGAATTGAGGAACTAGTATGTGGAGACAGAAATATGCACAAGCCCCAGCATTTGCCCTTGAGTGGTCCTCACTCTGGTGGGGTGGGATGAGCAACCCACTGGATTTCTGCCCCTCCTTAATACTTCCCTCAGCCTTTCTTTTCCATGATACTGTGAGATATTTGAAGAGTGTGCTGTGCTGAAATGCAGGCTTTCTTATCTCAGTCTCCACTTGAGTCTCTCCAGCTCATTATCTTGCTCATGAGAGCAGCACTGGAAAGGGGATGGGGGACACTGCTGTCACAAATCTTATTGGTTCTCCTGCTGTTACATACAGCCCATGGGCTGCCCCAAGCCCCTCCCCTGGCTCCTGAGGCCCTGCAGAGTCCCATGAACTCAAAAAGGATGGCAGGAGCGGATGAGCCCATCTTTTGGTAATAACAGTGGCAGATGCTCTTTGTAGAGTTGCCTCCAACTCCAGGGAAAGGTTAGTTGAGATGGACGAAGGTATACCGAGAGGGGCTAAGGAACACACACAAGTATATTTTCTAGGTGGCTCTTGAAAAATACATACTTTGGCCCAAAGTTATTTCAGGGAGATGCTTGCAAAGAATGGGAAAGATCCAGAGTGAGGAAAAGGGAACACCCAATACAAACCAGGCTGCATGAGTGGAGGGAATAGGAACTCCCTGAGAATACAAGGAAGCCCTTTTAAAATGTTTGCAATGGAGACAGCTCCCTCACACATTAGCACTCAGTTCCATACAGTCCTGAGGTCAAGCTGCCTGGGCTCCCTGCAGGTTCTGCTCCTTATGGCTGTGTGACTCTCCCACAAGACCCTTCTCTGTAAAATATGGGTAATGACATTACTCACCTTTAAAGATTAAATGAGCCCGTATGTGCTAACTTATATAATCATTGCTTGTCAAATGTTGGATATTATCATAATGTTAGTATTTGTAGATTCCAAGAACCCATAGCTCAGAAGCAGAGAGAGACGTGCAAAGAACTCCAAGACACGTAGAAATTTCCTCTCCTTCCAGGCTATCCAGAGAGCAAAGCCATGCTGCTGTGGTAGTCAACAGAACAAAAGCAGAAAGCAGGCCGGAGGTAGATTTCACAGGACCTTGAATTCCAAGGAGCATTCAAGATTTCCTTAAATAGGTACCACATCTGTATACTTTAAATACAGTATTTAAATATGAATGCATTTTGGGGAAAATGTTTCAGACAGTGTGTGAGAGAGAGCTGCAGGCTCACAAAAAATGTCCTGCTTTGCTCTTCCTCCCACATTTCCATCCTTGCATTCATCAAGTGGCCCATGTCTGACCTCCGTCATTTGCACACAGACACTTCACCACTCTCTTATTCATGCATTCATCTCCCACCTTGCCAGAATTGTTTTCTCTAAGCACAGATATGCTACCTGTTTAAGAAGACCTTAAATGCTCCCTGGAATTCAAGGTCCTGTGAAATGTACCTTCATCCTGCTTTCTGCTTTTGCTCTGCTGACATTAGACTTGCTGTTCCTTGAAAATTTCCTACTGCTGCCCCTCATCAGAATTAACTACTTTAGCAGCGTCGCTTTGCTCTTTGGTTAGCCTGGAAGATGGAGAGGAAATTCTTATGTGCCTTGGAGTTCTTTGCATACCCATCTCTGTTTCTGAGCAGTGGGCTCTTAGAATCAACAGATACAAATGTTATGATAATATCCTACATTTTACCAAACAATGGTTATATAACTTTGCTCACAGAATCTTTTTCATCGTTTCAGGTAAGTAATGTTACTGCTCTTATTTTACAGAGAAGGATCCCGTGGGAGGGTCATAGCCACAAGGAGAAGAGCCAGCCAGGAGCCCAGGCAGCTTGACTTCATGGCTGTGCTCTTGAACACTATGTTAGGCTGTTTTTGCATTGCCATAGAAAATAATGGAGGCTGGGTAATTTAGGGAGAAGAGGTTTAATTGGTTCACAATTCTACAGTATACATGAAGCATGGCACCAGCATTAGCTTGGCTTCTGGGGAGGCCTCAGGGAGCTTTTACTGATGGCAGAAGGTAAAGTGGTAGCAGGGGCATCACATGACAAGAACAGGAGTGAGAGACAGAGAGACCGAAAGCGGAAAGTGGGAGATGCCACACACTTTCTAGCAACCAGATCTCACAAGTACTCACTCACTCTCATGAGGATAGCACCAAGTCATGAGGGATCCACCCCCATGATCCAAACACCTCCCACCGGGCCCCTCTTCCAACACTGGGGATTACAATTTAACATGAGATATGAGGGGGACAAATAGTCAAGCCATATCAATCCCTAAGTTATTGCTGGGTCTCTGGAACTTTCAATGCACACAGACAGTCTCCAGTTGCATAATAGGGCCTGGTCAATTTTGCAGACTGAAACAAAAGACAAATGAGAGAATAAGGGGATGGAAGGAGCACATCACCCTGGGAAGGTGAGCCTATGGGAGTGGGCTGAGAATGAAGCCGTAGGATGGGCCCAATGCACAGGTATGCTTGCTCTGTCTCCCTCTTGACCAGTTCACTGACCTTGGAGGAGGCAGCCTCTAGCAGGGCTGCCCCAGAAGTCCTGGGGAGGTCCTCCTGCCTGCCAAAAAATACCGCTTTCAGCTGCTTGATGGTGCCTGAAATTGTACCATTACAGCCTAATTCCTATAGCTTAGGCTGCTATTCCCCTGTTAAAATGCAAATCCTCCTGGGAGAGGCAAGTTATTAAACTTTATTAGTCTTTTATATCTCATGGTGAATTTATTGATGAGAGCCTTCTCCTTAGAAATGGCTGGGATAAGGGAGAAATACGGAGATGGCATATATGTCCTGGGCTCCAGGGAATGCAGTCACCTGAAGGGCCAGAAGTGAAGGAGCAGGGATTGAAGGAGGAATGATGAGAGCTTGGGAACCTACAAAGCTGACATTTCATGTGTTCTGTTGCATAGGGCCACAGGTGACTGGTAGCATGTGGTTTTGAGTGGACTGTCTGAGGAAAGGGTCACAGGCACGTCCCCAGCATTGGAAGGACCAAGTTCCTGGGTCAAGATGGAGCTCTAAGTCACTAGAACAGCCTTCCTGGTCTTTGCCTTATGCAAGAGAGCAGCATTGCAGGGAGCACCAGGGCCACTGTCAGCAGAGTTTTTGCAATGTGCCCATGCACACAGTACCCTCTTCCAGCACAGTGGTCCTGGATATCCCTGTCACTCACTCCAACCCAATGGGAGACCCTCAGAGTGTCTTCTGTGTGCGCTGCTGTTTATTCCCTTATTTCTTGCACTTCTTTCACCCCTTGGGCCTGAAGACGACAGCTCAGTTTCATTCTCTACCCCATCGCAGACATTTTTCTGAAACCGTCCCTTGCCATCCACTCACTGCCTGGACTGTGGTGAGCAATGGATACTGAGAGGGATCCTTTTTTTTTAAGGACATGTCAGGGTTTCTTCAAGAACAATATTATTTTATGTGTTTTCAAGATACTTTGTAGTGGCTTCAGATTTATGAGATGGCCTTTATTACTTCAGTAAAATATTTAAAACAAAAATAAGAATAGAAGCCTGAGGTTCTTGGCCTCCATTTCTCTGGAGCTTGCTGGCACAGAAATACTCCCTAATCTTCACACACATCCTCCCTCCAGAGACCCTGGTGGCCTTGGTTGCTGGTGATACTGATGTTCAAAAACTGGGCAGGGCTGCACCTGGGATCGTATCTTTACTTAACAAATGGTGTTTGTCTACCTGATGACAAATAAATGGAGATTCCAGCACATGGAGTGTGCTTAATGATGCATTGCGTGTGTATGTGCCTTACTTTTGAAATTGTGATAGAACACAATAGCACCTTGGATGGAAAATAATGTGTTTGCTATATGTAGTAGTTGCAATGAGACAGTTTGCAAAGAGGGTCAGATAGTATATTAGTAAAAGGACAACTTAACTGAGGGAAAAGAGAACTGGGTTACGAGCCAGCTTTGTCTCTAATGAGCTGCAGAGTCTCAGAGGAATTACTCTCCCCTCTGGACCAGGAGCTTCTTGCATTTTTTCAGTCATTCATTCAACGATTATTTCTTTTTTTTTTTTTTTTTTTTTTTTTTTTTTTTTTTGAGACGGAGTCTTGCTCTGTCGCCCGGGCTGGAGTGCAGTGACCGGATCTCGGCTCACTGCAAGCTCCGCCTCCCGGGTTCACGCCATTCTCCTGCCTCAGCCTCCCGAGTAGCTGGGACTACAGGCGCCGGCCACCTAGCCCGGCTAGTTTTTTGTATTTTTTAGTAGAGACGGGGTTTCACCGTGTTAGCCAGGATGGTCTCGATCTCCTGACCTCGTGATCCACCCGTCTCGGCCTCCCAAAGTGCTGGGATTACAGGCTTGAGCCACCGCGCCCGGCCTCAACGATTATTTCTTGAGTGTGTACTATGTACTGGATACTATGTTCATCTGAAAAGGCAGGCAGGTGTATTAAATGGCTTCTTCCTAATCTAACATTCTTTGGAATAGTTGATTTTAGGAGGCTTTGAGAACGTTGAATGTTCACTAAGACAAAGAACAGTGGACAAGGATTCTCCCCTTATTTTTTTTTTTATTATTATACTTTTAAGTTCTAGGGTACATGTGAACAACATGCAGGTTTGTTACATATGTATATCTGTGCCATGTTGGTGTGCTGCACCCATTAACTTGTCATTTATATTAGGTGTATCTCATAATGCTCTCCCTCCCCCCACCTCATGACAGGCCCCAGTGTGTGATGTTCCCCACCCTGTGTCCATGTGTTCTCATTGTTCAATTCCAACCTAAGAATGAGAAGATGTGGTGTTTGGTTTTCTATCCTTGCGACAGTTTGCTGAGCATGATGGTTTCCACCTTCATCCACGTCCCTACAAAGGACATGAACTCATCATTTTTTATGGCTGCATAGTACTCCATGTTGTATATGTGCCACATTTTCTTAATCTAGTCTGTCACTGATGGACATTTGGGTTGGTTCCAAGTCTTTGCTATTGTGAATGGTGCCACAATAAACATACGTGTGCATGTGTCTTTACAGCAGCATGATTTGTAATCCTTTGGGTATATACCCAGTAATAGGATGGCTAGGTCAAATGGTATTTCTAGTTCTAGATCCCTGAAGAATCACCACACTGTCTTCCACAATGGTGAAACTAGTTTACAGTCCCACCAGTGGTGTAAAAGTGTCCCTATTTCTCCACATCCTCTCCAGCACCTGTTGTGTTTCCTGACTTTTTAATGATCACTGTTCTAACTGGTGTGAGATGGTTTTGATTTGCATTTCTCTGATGGCCAGTGCTGATGAGCATTTTTTCATGTGTCTGTTGACTGCATATATGTCTTATTTTGAGAAATGTCTGTTCATATCCTTCACCCGCTTTTTGATGGGGTTGTTTTATCTTTTCTTGTAAATTTACTTAAGTTCTTTGTAGATTTTGGATATTAGCCCTTTGTCAGATGGGTAGATTGCAAAAATTTTCTCCCATTCTGTAGGTTGCCTGTTCACTCTGATGGTAGTTTCTTTTGCTGTGCAGAAGCACTTTAGTTTAATTAGATCTCATTTGTCAATTTTGGCTTTTGTTGCCATTGCTTTTGGTGTTTTAGACATGAAGTCCTTGCCCATGCCTATGTCCTGAATGGTATTGCCTAGGTTTTCTTCTAGGGTTTTTATGGTTTTTGGTCTAACATTTAAGTCTCTAATCCATCTTGAATTAATTTTTGTATAAGGTGTAAGGAAGGGATCCAGTTTCACCTTTCTACTTATGGCTAGCCAGTTTTCCAAGAACCATTTATTAAATAGGGAAACCTTTCCCCATTTCTTATTTTTGTCAGGTGTGTCAAAGATCAGATGGTTGTAGATGTGTGGTATTATTTCTGAGGGCTCTGTTCTGTTCCATTCGTCTATATCTCTGTTTTGGTACCAGTACCATGCTGTTTTGGTTATTGTAGCCTTGTAGTATAGTTTAAACTCAGGTAGCGTGATGCCTCCAGCTTTGTTCTTTTTGCTTAGGATTGTCTTGGCAATGCAGGCCCTTTTTTTGGTTCCATATGAATTTTAAAGTAGTTTTTTCCAATTCTGTGAAGAAAGTAATCGATAGCTTGATTGGGATGGCATTGAATCTATAAATTACCTTGGGCAGTGTGGCCATTTTCCCGAAATTGATTCTTCCTATCCATGAGCATGAAATGTTCTTCCATTTGTTTGTGTCCTCTTTTATTTCACTGAGCAGTGGTTTGTAGTTCTCCTTGAAGAGGTCCTTCACATCCCTTGTAAGTTGGATTCCTAGGTGTTTTATTGTCTTTGAAGCAATTGTGAAGGGGAGGTCACTCATGATTTGGCTCTCTGTTTGTCTGTTATTGGTGTATAAGAATGCTTGTGATTTTTGCACATTGATTTTGTATCCTGAGATTTTGCTGAAGTTGCTTATCAGCTTAGGGAAATTTTGGGCTGAGACAATGGAATTTTCTAAATATACAATCATGTCATTTGCAAACAGGGACAATTTAACTTCCTCTTTTCCTAACTGAATACCCTTTATTTCTTTCTGCTGTCTGATTGCCCTGACCAGAACTTCCAAGACTATCTTGAACAGGAGTGGTGAGAGAGCGCATCCCTGTCTTGTGCCAGTTTTCAAAGGGAATGCTTCCAGTTTTTGCCCATTCAGTATGATATTGGCTGTGGGTTTGTCATAAATAGCTCTTGTTATTTTGAGCTATGTCCCATCAATACCGAATTTATTGAGAGTTTTTAGCATGAAGGGCTGTTGAATTTTGTCGAAGGCCTTTTCTGCATCTATTGTGACAATCATGTGGTTTTTGTGTTTGGTTCTGTTTATATGCTGTATTACATTTATTGATTTGCATATGTTGAATCAGCCTTGCATCCCAGGGATGAAGCCCAGTTGATCATGGTGGATAAGCTTTTTGATGTGCTGCTGGATTTTGTTTGCCAGCATTTTACTGAGGACTTTTGCATCGATGTTCATCAGGGATATTGGTCTAAAATTCTCTTTGTTTGTTGTGTCTGTGCCAGGCTTTGGTATCAGGATGATGCTGGCCTCATAAAATGAGTTAGGGAGGATTCCCTCTTTTTCTATTGATTGGAATAGTTTCAGAAGGAATGGTACCAGATCCTCCTTGTACTTCTGGTAGAATTCGGCTGTGAATCCATCTGGGCCTGGACTGTTGTTGGTTGGTAGGCTATTAATTATTGCCTCAATTTCAGAGCCTGTTATTGTTCTATTCAGGGATTCAACTTCTTTCTGGTTTAGTCTTGGGAGGGTGTATGTGTCCAGGAATTTATCCATTTCTTCTAGATTTCCTAGTTTATTTGCATAGAGATTTTTATAGTATTCTCTGATGGTAGTTTGTATTTCTGTGGGATTGGTGGTGATATCCCCTTTATCATTTTTTATTGTGTCTGTTTGATTCTACGCTCTTTTCTTCTTTGTCTTGCTAGCGGTCTATCAATTTTGTTGATCTTTTCAAAAAACCAGCTCCTGGATGCATTGATTTTTTGAAGGGTTTTTTGTGTCTCTATCTCCTTCAGTTCTGCTCTGATCTTAGTTATTTCTTGCCTTCTGCTAGCTTTTGAATGTGTTTGCTTTTGCTTCTCTAGTTCTTTTAATTGTGATGTTAGGGTGTCAATTTTAGATCTTCCCTGGTTTCTCTTGTGGGCATTTAGTGCTATAAATTTCCCTCTACACACTGCTTTAAATGTGTCCCAGAGATTGTAGTATGTTGTGTCTTTGTTCTCATTGGTTTCAAAGAACATCTTTATTTCTGCCTTCATTTCGTTGTGTACCCAGTAGTCATTCAGGAGCAGGTTGTTCAGTTTCCATGTAGTTGAGTGGTTTTGAGTGAGTTTCTTAATCCTGAGTTCTAGTTTGATTGTACTGTGGTCTGAGAGACTCTTTGTTATACTTTCTGTTCCTTTACATTTACTGAGGAGTGCTTTACTTCCAACTATGTGGTCAATTTTGGAATAAGTGAGGTGTGGTGCTGAGAAGAATGTATATTGTGTTGATTTGGGGTGGAGAGTTCTATAGATGTCTATTAGGTCTGCTTGGTGCAGAGTTGAGTTCAATTCCTGGATATCCTTGTTAACTTTCTGTCTCATGGATCTGTCTAATGTTGACAGTGGGGTGTTAAAGTCTCCCCACTGTATTATCTAACACAATAATAAGGTGTTATTATTGTGTGGGAATCTAAGTCTCTTTGTAGGTTGCTAAGGACTTGCTTTATGAATCTGGGTGCTCCTGTATTGGATGCATATATATTTAGGATAGTTAGCTCTTCTTGTTGAATCGATCCCTTTACTATTATGTAATGGCCTTCTTTGTCTCTTCTGATCTTTGTTGGTTTAAAATCTGTTTTGTCAGAGACTAGGATTACAACCCCTGTTTTTTTTTGTTTGTTGTTCATTTTGTTTTGTTTTGTTTTGTTTTCCATTTGCTTGGTAGATCTTCCTCCATCCCTTTATTTTGAGCCCATGTGTGTCTCTGCACATGAGATGGGTCTCCTGAATACAGCACCCTGATGGGTCTTGACTCTTTATCCAGTTTGCCAGCCTGTGTCTTTTAATTGGAGCACTTAGCCCATTTACATTTAAGGTTAATATTGTTATGTGTAAATTTGATCCTGTCATTATGTTGTTAGCTGGTTATTTTGTTCGTTAGTTGATGCAGTTTCTTCCTAGCATAGATGGCCTTTACATTTTGGCATGTTTTTGCAATGGCTGGTACCGGTTGTTCCTTTCCTGTTTAGTGCTTCCTTCAAGGTCTCTTTTAAGGCAGGCCTGGTGGTGACAAAATCTCTCAGCATTTGCTTGTCTGTAAAGGATTTTTTTTCTCCTTCACTTAGGAAGCTTAGTTTGGCTGGATATGAAATTATGAGTTGAAAATTCTTTTCTTTAAGAATGTTGAACATTGGCCCCCACTTTCTTCAGGCTTGTAGAGTTTCTGCCAAGAGATCCGCTGTTAGTCTGATGGGCTTCCCTTTGTGGGTAACCCGAGCTTTCTCTCTGGCTGCCCTTAACATTTTTTCCTTCATTTCAACTTTGGTGAATCTGACAATTATGTGTTTTGGAGTTGCTCTTCTCGAGGAGTATCTTTGTTCTCTGTATATCCTGAATTTGAATGTTGGCCTGCCTTCCTAGGTTGGGGAAGTTCTCCTGGATAATATCCTGCAGAGGGTTTTCCAACTTGGTTCCATTCTCCCTGTCACTTTCAGGTACACCAATCAGACGTAGATTTGGTCTTTTCACATAGTCCCATATTTTCTGGAGGCTTTGTTCATTTCTTTTTAACCTTTTTTCTCTAAACTTCTCTTCCCACTTCATTTCATTCATTTGATCTTCAATCACTGATAACTTTCTTCCAGTTGATTGAATCAGCTACTGAAGCTTGTGCATGCGTCACGTAGTTCTCATGCCATGGTTTTCGGCTCCATCAGGTCATTTAAGGTCTTTTCTACACTGTTGATTCTAGTTAGCCATTCATCTAATCTTTTTTTCAAGGTTTTTATCTTCTTTGTGATGGGTTCAAACATCCTCCTTTAGCTCAGAGAAGTTTGTTATTATTGATCATCTGAAGCCTTCTTCTCAACTTGTCAAAGTCATTCTCCATCCAGCTTTGTTCTGTTGCTGGTGAGGAGCTGCGTTCCTTTGGAGGGGAAGAAGTCCTCTGATTTTTAGAGTTTTCAGCTTTTCTGCTCTGGTTTCTCTCCATCTTTGTGGTTTTATCTACCTTTGGTCTTTGATTATGGTGATGTACAGATGGGGTTTTGGTGTGGATGTCCTTTCTGTTTGTAAGTTTTCCTTCTAACAGTCAGGACCCTCAGCTGCAGGTCTGTTGGAGTTTGCTGGAGGTCCACTCCAGATCCTGTTTGCCTGGGTATCAGCAGCAGAGGCTGCAGAGTTTGAGATCTCTGTTCTCAGATCTCAAACTCCAAGCTGGGAGAACCACTACTCTCTTTAAAGCTGTCAGATAGGGATGTTTAAGTCTGCAGAAGTTTCTGCTGCCTTTTGTTCAGCTGTGCCCTGCCCCTAAAGATGGAGTCTACAGAGGCAGGCAGCCTCCTGGAGCTGTAGTGGGCTCCACCCAGTTCGACCTTCCTGGCCGCTTTGTTTACCTACTCAAGCCTCAGCAATGGCGGGTGCCCCTCTTACAGCCTCGCTGCAGCCCTGCAGTTCGATCTCAGACTGCTGTGCTAGCAATGAGCAAGCCTCCGTGGGTGTGGGACCCTCTGAGCCAGGTGTGGGATATAATCTCCTGGTGTGTCCTTTGTGAAGACCACTGGAAAAGCGCAGTATTGGGTTGGGAGTGACCTGATTTTCCAGGTGCCATCTGTCAGGCTTCCCTTGGCTAGGAAAGGGAATTCCCCAACCCCTTGAGCTTCCCGAGTGAGGTGATGCCTGGCCCTACTTGGACTCACCCTCCATGGGCTGCACTCACTGTCCTGCACCCACCGTCCGACAAGCCCCAGTGAGATGAACCCAGTACCTCAGTTGGAAATGTAGAAATCACCTGCCTTCTGCATCGCTCACTCTGAAATCTGTAGACTGAAGTTGTTCCTGTTCGGCCATCTTGGAACTTCTCTCTCCTTACTTTTTAGAGATCTTATGAGTTTTCCAAATGTGAAGGTCATAAAAATCTAAAGCAGAAGGCAGGTAGTAAATCTCACCCTCCTCATTTCCCAGCATGGGTGTGCCAGAGATTCTGGGTCCTTTATAATTCACTTGATAGAATCAAATAAATTTTACTTCCTTCCCAGTGGATTTTCTTGCTCTTAAGGCAAATTGCTCTGTCGTGGGAATTGGTCTTAGGAAGACTGAGAAAAACCCAGGTGGCACCAGCCCAAATCCACTCTTACAGACCTTTTTCTCTCCTGTTCACTGCTTCTTCCTTGAAAGGTTTGGAGTCTGTTCCTTTGCAGGCACTCTGCTAGGTGATAGCTACATGCTCTCTGTCTTTGAGGAGCTCACAGCCTAAGGGAAGAAGGAGGTGCCAGAGAATCATAGTGATGTCTGGATGGTGCATTGAGAAGGAGCACCTCAAACCTTCACTGGATCCAAGAATGTTTCTCACTGGCAGCAGAACTTAAGTTTAATCCTGAAAAAATCAGTGAGTTATGCAGGCAAGCAAGGTGTGGATTGGCGCTCTAGACAGATGGAGTAGCATGGACAAAGGCCCTGGGGTAGGAGGAGGTGGTGTGTTTGAAGAAGCAGTTTAGAATGAGGCAGGTGCATGGGACAGGGCATCACAACATTCAGCTTGTAGCCCTGGCTAGGGTAAGCTCCAGAAAACTTGGAGTTGCCATTGACAAACATTAAGCAAAGCTGTAGTGTGATCTCCCTTCTCCCCAAATTGTGTGCTCTCACCAAGCAGCTTCCTACTTACCAAATCCATCACTCATCTGCTCCCTGTCAAGTCTTCAGCATCCTCTGCCTCATTCCCTCATGTAAGTCCCATCCTCTTGCTTCCTTGGTTATCTTTCAAGAGGAGAACCCATTAATTCAACCTTATAATAGTTTAATGAGAATGACAAAACATCTGTCTTTTTAACTGATGTAAAGATGTCAGGCTGGGCACAGTGGCTCACGCCTGTAATCCCAACACTTTGGGAAGTTGAGGCAGGTAGATCACCTGAGGTCAGGAGTTCAGTACCAGCCTGGCCAACATGGTGAAACCTCATCTCTACTACAGATAAAAAAATTAGCTGGGCATGGTGGTGGATGCCTGTAGTCCCAGCTACTCAGGAGGCTGAGGCAGGAGAATCTCTTGAACCCAGGCAGTGGAGGTTGCAGTGAACCAAGATTGTGCCACTGGACTCCAGTCTGAGCAACAGAGCAAGACTCCGTCTCAAAATAAATAAATAAATAAAATGTCAAAGAGGTGGTATATAGAAAATAAAATCCAAGGTCTGACACCTCTTCTAAACATGTGGGGTTCTATCTCTATCGTCCCAGCCCACCTACTAGAATGGGCACAAGTCTGGGTGGGTTTGCAGAAAGCCTGTATTCTGAGTTGTGGAGATCCATCTACCAAGTTAGCCACTGCCAGAGCCCACAGACCTTTCTGGGACCTGGTTCTGTTTGTCTCTCTGTGTTTATCCCCTCCACAGCCACCAGGACCCCTCTACTGCTGATGCTGTGAAGACCTCATTCTCTGCCCTGTTCCTCATGATCGTCAATGGTAGAATCAATATCTATGTGACCAAATACAGCTACAGCTCTGGCCCACACTCCCCTTTTTAGAGGCTAAGCCTTCAGATGTAGAATCCCCATATTCCCAGGCTTTCGTATACTCGCGTTTCTGCAAAACACTGACAGTATCTGTTTTCATCATTACCCTTGCATGAAATGAAGCTAACTTACTGAAAAGTTACTTGCCAAGTACAAGTACATCATGTCTGTTATTCATCACCAAAACCCTTAGAGGGAAGGGTCATTAACCCCAGTTTTGTGAATGAAAAATGGCTACTCGGAAAGATTAAGTGACTCTCTGAAGTTCATGTTGAAAGAAGCAGAAGCAGAAGGCTCGCTCTCTGATCTGCAAATGTTACAACCATTATTGGGTTAATGATGTGTCTGATTTGTAGTTCCGGAAGTATATTCACAGCCAATCCTTGTAAGAGGCATATTGTAAACAAGCACATAGATAAACAAATGGATAACTATTTTATGGTCACTGTACATGTATAATCCCTTACCTATTCATCATTCTATCTGGTCACGTCCAACTGTAGCCAACCTCAGAAATGTGTAACAGAGAATGCACCATTAATAAGGTAGAAACTGTCCCCCAGACACTGAGCTGTGCTCAGTGTTTTTGGGTAGGAGTAGGTGTGAGGTGAGATTCTGCCATTTAACATTGCACCAAACTGCAATTTCCTTGAAAGCAGCTGTTCCAGAAGCTCCTTCAGGCTCCTGACTGCCCTTTGGCTTTGTCTTGGGCTGCCCACTTAAGAAATCACTTTATCATGCCACTTTGTGATTATATTTGCCCAAGGATTGAGCTCAAAGGTCCTTTTAATTGGAAGGGTTTTTTTTTTAAAAAAATACCTGTCTGAGCAACCTAACACTGGGGAGTAGAGGCGGGGACCCCTAAAGGCATCTGAGTTGCAGGTTACTAGTTCTCTGTAGCTGGAGATGTGGGTCATGGCCAGTGCTTGGGATGGGCCCAGATAATTCTGTAGAGAACGTCAGGAACTAGTATTACTCTAGACTCCAGACGCATTATATACACAGCATGGGTAAAGGACTTCTCTGAGATAGGATGCTAGGGACATTAACCCTTGGGTTTCTCTAGGATTTATCTCATTTTGAACCTCAACTATGCCACAGCACCCTGAGATTAATCTCTAGACTCAGGAGATACCCTCTTTTTCTTTTTCTTTACTTTTTTTTTTTTTTTTTTTTTTGAGACAGAGTCTCAGTTGCCCAGGCTGGAGTAAAGTGGTACAATTTCGGCTCACTGCAACCTCTGCCTCCCGGATTCAAGCGATTCTCCTGCCTCAGCCTCCCAAGTTGCTGGGATTACAGGCACCTGCCACCATACCCAGCTCATTTTCATATTTTTAGTAGAGACGGATTTTCACCATGTTGGCCAGGCTTGTCTCGAACTGCCAACCTCAGGTGATCTGCCCATCTCTGCCTCCCAAAGTGCTGGGATTACAGGCGTGAATGACCACACCTGGCCAGGAGATAGTCTTTCAATGAATCATCCTCAAAAAGATGACAAGTGCTGATATTCTGCCACAATTTCTGTGAATGGAGAATTCCTGATGAAACAGAATGGCAGAATATTAAAAATAGCTGGGAAGTCACAAGAGAAATTTCGACTGATTGGGTTGTTTGTCCCAATTCTTCATGCTTCCCAGGAGCTACATCCTTGGTGTGGCCTTGTCATGAACAGAGTGTACTTCCATACCATTTGCCTGAAGGCCTCAGTCATGGGAGTTTCTTTGGTCAAAGAGATGTTAGTAGATGTGATCCCAATGGGATCTTGAAGTGTACTTGAGCAGTGGGGCCTGCATTCTGTCACCTCCATTTGAAAACCATGCCCTAGCTAGCTCACTACCTGCCGAAAAGTAAGAAATATGAAGTAGAGGTACCACCAAACAAGAGCTGCCCAGCGATCCTGAAAGCTCTTGAATGAGAGATCCACTGTTACTATATTCACTATTGATATTTTTCATTGGTTGTTATATAGCATAATTGTGGCAGTGATTAATACAAAGACCTATTTGTGTGGCTATGAAATCCTCCCTCTACAGGCTTCTCCCTCATGCACAAAGCATTTATAGGTACTTACTACCCGGCAGCACAATGCTAGGCCCTGTGAAGACACAGGAGAAGTGAAAGGTACAACCTCCACCCTAGAGATATCCCTGTCTAGGTAGAAGTATCTATCTAGAAAGATATGTACCTATCTAGACCACTACAACTCAGGATGGCATCTCATGATAGCTGAACCATGATAAAGACACACTGGAGGGATCAAGCAAGCTCCCCATGGATCTTGTTGGGGATTCAGACCTCATCCCCTACCTTGTCTCTTTGCATGTGTAGGAATATATATATGGACATGCTGACATTCAAAAGTTGTATTAGGAGTTTGAGACCATCCTGGCCAACATGATGAAACCCTGTTTCTACTAAAAATACAAAAATTACCTAGGTGTGGTGGCACATGCCTTTAATCCCAGCTACTTGGGAGACTGAGGCAGGAGAATCGCTTCAACCCGGGAGGTGGAGGTTGCAGTGAGCCGAGATTGTGCCACTGCACTGCAGCCTGGGTGACAAGAGTGAAACACCACCTCAGAAAAAAAAAAGTTATATTAATCATATCAATAGATATTTGTCTTAGACTTTCACCTCCCACTCATGCACATATATGTGTACCACACAAAGTGACTGATGAAGGAATTGTATTATTGTTTATTGCCAGTCATGACTTTTTACTGAAGGTCTTACAAACATTTTAGAGATGAGCTATCTGAAATAAAAAGGGATGTCTCACATTCCTGAAGAGGGTATTGCAGGGAAGGAAGGAGCTGGAGTTGGTATGGATCCAGACCGCACTTTTTCTTGGCCATTCACTGGCCATCCTTCCTCTACCCAGAGACAGCATTGCATGGCCACAGTGACTGAGCTTGAGAGAAAGCCAGACCTGGTGCTCTTTCTATCTCTGTTGTTTACTTACTGAAAAACTTCGGGCATGCTGTCTAATTTTTCTTATTTTTAATTGATTAATTTATTATTTATTCATTTATTTCTTAGACACAGAAATAAATGAATCAGTCTTGATCTGTTGCCTAGGCCAGAGTGCAGGGGCGTGATCATAGCTCACTGTAGCTTTGAACTCCTGGGGTCAAGCGATCTTTCCACCTTAGCCTCTCAAGTAGCTAGGACTACAGGTATAAGCCACCATGTCCAGTCTCTCCTGTTTCCCACTTTCCCTTTCTTTAAAATGAAAACAATAGTTTATACCCATGAGAGGTATCATAAGGATTAGAAATAATATGTCTATTATGGGATAAATTGTGTTCCCCTCCAAAAAATGTGTATGTTGATATGCTAACCCCCCAAATATGTGTATGCTCACATTCTAAGCCCTTCTCGGGTTGTGATCATTATTTGGACATATGTCTTTACAAGGTGATTAAATTAGAATAAGGTCATTAGAGTGGGCCCTGAATCAAAAGAACTGGTGTCCTTAGTAGAAGAGGAAACACACAGAAGATGACCATGGGAATAAGAGAGAAGATGCTGCCTGAAAGCCACAAAGAGAGGCCTCAGTAGAAACAAACCCTGCTGACACCTTAGTCTCCGAATTCCAGCCCCCAGAATTGTGAAAGAATAAATTTCTCTTAAGCCACCCAGTCTGCTGTACTTGGTGCAGTCCTAGCAAACAAATGCAGTGTCTAAAACTCCTGGCGTAAGATAAAGCATGATCCCTGCAAATACACAGGCTCCACCTCCCTTCCCTCCCACTTCCTCTCTACCTACTTCTCACTGGAGTCCTTTTCCTCTTCCTTCCTCCCTCCCACTTCTGCTGCCTTCTCTGCCAACCTCCTCTCTCTCCCCTCTCCTCTTTCTTCTATTTCTCGTCCTCCTTATTCCTTTACTTTTTAAGAAAATTTTTTTATTTTCATAGGTTTTTGGGGGAAGAGGTGGTGTTTGGTCATGTGAATAAGTTATTTGGTGGTAATTTCTGAGATTTTGGTGCACCCATCACCCGAGCAGTATACACTGAACCCAATTTGTAGTCTTATCCCTCACCCCCCTTCCATCCTTTCCCCCGAGTCCCCAAAGCCCATTGTATCATTCTTATGCTTTTGTATCCTCGTAGCTTAGCTCCCACTTATGAGTGTGAATGTACAAGTTTCGCTTCACCCAAAATACATAGATCTGTAGCCTCTCAGTGTGAGGTGGGAGGGCTGGCCACAAGCAATCTAAGGAGTATTTATGCTCCTATAAAAGGTACAGAAAGACTTTGGCATTGCCCCTGGGCAGGCCAGAGTAACAGGAGAATAAGAATCCGGGAGGACACTGAGCTGCTCATGAGAGGAAAGACCTCTCTCAGGATTATGGAGTTTAGCTGAATTGAATCTTGTGAGAATAGGGGCTTTGGAGTTTCTAATAGCTCTTAAGTATCTTTTGCTTAACTAGAAAAACAAGGAACTACTATGGAGGGAGATGCCATTTCTACCTCATCTTTTGGTTTTGGGGCTGAGATCCTGGCTTTGGAAGAGTCTTTTGTCCTATAGTCCCCATTATCTGAATCCATACCTGCAAAGGTGGCACAGAGCCAGCAGGAGGAGACCCAGGATGTCAATGGGAACAGTGCCTGGTCCGCCCTGCAGCTCTTCCAGGGGCAGTGAGAACAGCCTTTGGCAATTGACTTAGCTTCCAGAAAAGACACTCTCTTCCGCCAGAAAAAATGAGTGTAATCAGACTGGCTGGCAACAGTGTTTTGAGATTTCCTGGATGAGAGGTTCTGTGTAAACGCAGGGTACTGTTGTTTTCATACCTGCTTGCTGGGCCAGGAGAGAAGGGAAATGGGAATGCAAAGCAAGAATGCCTCCCTGGCAGCTGGTCCCCAAGCCTCTCAATCACACTTGACGTTTGCAAAAACACTCACAAACTGAGCAGTCATGGAAACAGGTGGGAGAGTGAGGACTAGGCAGGCTAAGGAAGACGGCGAATGGCAGGTCAGATGGCAAAACATCCGGCAGAGTGGCCCTTTCCTACTCCGAGCTCATTTCTTTGCCTTTGAGATGTGAGATTGGGCTCTTCTGTCATTTCTGGACCTCAGAGTATAGAATTTCCAGAATTCCTCATTAGCAAGTGTGGAGAGAGTCCTGGTCAGAGACCAGGAGAAGAGATATTAAGGAGAGAAAGTGAGAGTCAAATGTAGTGCAGATAAGGGAGGAGATGAGAACAGGAAAGGAAGAGGAATGGGAAACAGAGAAACACAAGGAAAGGAATTCTGTTTTCCCGGAATCAGTTCCCAGTCTGGGATTGGCAAAGAGCAGTTTTCCTGATGGAGGCTGTTACCTTTCATTTATGCTGGTGCTGTCATGTCCAACAGCAGGATGAGAATTGCTTTGAAAAGCATACCTGAGCTTCCTAGGTAATATGCAGTTCAGGGTCTTATTAAGAGAATAAGCAAAGATAGCAGCTGAGCCTCTGGTTGTCCCACTGTCTGGGGATGGCAGGAAGTCTAGGTCCTGATCCTTTCTTTTATGTCCCTCCCAACCCCCTGACAAAAGAGCAGCTTTGAGATGGGAGGACTCCTGCTGAGGTCTAAGGTGCTCCCTGGCATGACATGAAAGACCCTTTCTGTCTCTTATTCCTCAAGATGGAATGTTAAATAATGCTGCAGGCTTGTACAGACCGGTATCTGGAGCAGGCTGCCTGTGTCAGCCGCTTAATATGCAGAATGAAGAAGTCATAAAGTCAAGTGCCTGTAACGTTTACTGTGAGTGATAAAGGAGGAAAAACACTGTGAGCAGAAGGCAGGTCCGTGTGCCTCATTATCTCTGCATGGCAGGGGCTGCACCTGGTATCACAGCCAGGAGCACCCGCCATTTTGGCGCAGGTGCATGCGTGTTAGAGAGGCATGTGCTTGGGCATTCATGTGCCCACATACACATGCACACATACACCATCACAGGTGATGACTGACAGCAGGGGGACTGCACTACCTATGACTGGTGATTCCCAGGGCTTCCTCAACTCAAGAACTTCTCTCCCCTGGGACAGCCACCTTCTCAGGACCAAAGAGAATGATGGAAAAGAATAATAGAATTACCAGTTCACTTCACTGCTACAGAGTACATGGAAAACCACGGAAGGGTCAAAGTTATAGAATTGCTAATCAGCAATCCCAAACCACCAAATCCCATCTTTCCTCTGACAGTGACCATTCCAATGATCCTGAGACATTGATCCTGAGCTGCAGCAGCTTCTGGCTGTTGTGTTCTGGCCCTGGTGTGGGTTAGAGCATACCTGGTCTGTGTCACAGCCATCCTTAATGCCCTCACTTGGGGAAGAAAGGCAGCGTTCTCCTGACTGCTAGTTGTCTTCTCGTTATAGAGATTCATCTCTATTTCTGAAAGGTCTCTCTTCCCTTGAGAAATGTGGAACATGTTGTCTTGGGCAGGGTGGTAGGATATCTCACTGTGGATTGCAGGGCTCTCCAGACTGTGGCCTAGGAACCGCACAGGTGTGTTGGCCTCAGGTGAGTTCCCTGCTCATCTGGACTATGCTCTGTGAAAGGTTCAAACTTGGTTACCCAGGCTGCATCTATCAACTGCAGGACCTTCTTCTCTACTCTTACAAGGTCACAGTCCATGTCCTGACATGCCAGTGTCTCTTCAGTAGGCAGGAGAGCTCAGATTCTCTTCGCCTCCTTTTTCTGAGGTTTTCTAGAAGGAAAGACCACTATTTTGTATCTTATTACTGAAAATATACCTCATGACCTCTAAGGCAAACAACGAGAGAAAAATCTCTTTGTGGAGAGGACAACTAGATATTCAACTTTGCCTCTTACTGCAGAATCTGACCACCTTGGAGTGTTTCATTGATTATGACCTCACCATTCTGACCTCTGCTGGGAGTTGGCGGGGTTGGGAGGAGGTAGCAGTACCTCTCCCTAGCTACCCAGCCATTGTTTGACTCAACCCATAATACATCCAGGCTGAAACATTCATAAAAGACTTTGCCAAAGGGTATGGGAAAACGAAAGGGAAATGAACACAAAAAGCAATATGGGTCCAGGCAATTCAGTTTACAAGGGATGGCCCAATGCTGGGAAGTAATACTATCTCATTAAGCATGAAACTTAAACCAGTGCCCCAGGGAATTTTTACCTTTAAATCTACTGGTTTTTTGGTTCTCCTACTACTCTCTCAGATGAGGACACCCAGAAGATAGAAACCTCTTAGTTTTTAGGAATATCCTCATACCCTGCCTGCATGTAATGTGTTAGAGTGGAAGGATGTTCAGGGATCATCAAGCAGCGTGGTTTGCCCACCTGGAAGCTCATCAGAATTAAGAAGCTTGGCATAAATAGAGATTCCTGGGTATAGCCCCAGATATTTTGATACCATGTTTTAGGAGGGCGCTGGTAATATTTTTAACGTGTCTCTGAGGGGATGTACCCTTTAGACCTCCCAAAGATAAGGAAACTAGCCCCAGATGGGAATTATTCAAGGTTACATAAAAGTTTAGCGAGAAAGTTTTTTTTTTTTTGAGATGGAGTCTTGCTCTGTCATCCAGACTGGAGGGCAGTGGCATGATCTTGGCTCACTGCAACCTCCGGCTCCTGCATTCAAGCAATTTTCTTGCCTCAGTCTCACGAGTAGCTGGGCTTACAGGCATGTACCACCACACCTGGCTAATTTTTGTATTTTTAGTAGAGACGGGGTTTCGTCATGTTGGCCTGGCTGGTCTCGAACTCCTGACCTCAAGTGATCCACCCACCTCAGTCTCCCAGAGTGCTGGGATTACATGCATGAGCTACCACACCTGGCTGAAAGTTTTTTGTTAATGTTTCTCCCCCTCCACCTATCTTGTGCCTCAATATCAGACCTTGGTAGAATCCAAGGGAGAAAAAGGCAACCTCAGTTTCCATGGAAAAATTTCCCTGTTTGACTCCATAAAAATAACTCATCTCCAGGGTCAGGGAAGAGGTCCTCAGACACAAGAGGTAAGCAGCTAGAGCACCCATCTAGAAGGCATGTGCCCATGTTCCCTTAATGCTTATTATTCAGACCTGCTGAAATCCAAACTTTAAGTATTTCAGTGTCTCTACCTACTTCCAAGGGTCTTGGAACTCAAACTGTGGACAGAACACAGGTTTGGTATTCAAGAACCTAAGTTGTGAATCCAGCTCTCCCACTCCTCGAAATAGCTGAGTGACTTGGGCAAATCACTTCCCCTTTTTAAGCACAGCCCTTCATTGACTATTAACGGGGCTGTGATTTGATACAAAGAAACATGCATCAATGGTTTTTTCAGACACCATCTGGTCATAAGGATGGAGCAAGGAAGGGGCCGTGCCTAGAACCCCCGCCGATATTGGTAAAAGCCATCTCAGCTTTCTTCTCTGTTGTACACACCTCTTCTCTCCCAGTAATACCGTCCTTGAGAATCAGTCTCCATACTTAGGTGGTGCAGGTGCAAAGAATGGGCATAGGAGGATAGGCACCACAGGTCATGCTATGAAATCCATGGGCTGACTTTCTGATTCAAAAATGCACTGAGCATGGTACTATCTTAGAGCCATAGGATGTGAAGTCTGGTGGGAGCGTTTGAGGTCATCTAGTGATTCTACCTTCCCTTCCCTTTTCTGAAGCCCAGAAAAGTGAGTCCTACTAAAATGCCACATCACTAAAATTTGTTCTCTCTTCTCCCAACGTCAATCCCAATTCTCTTCCTCTCTTCCTTGCCTACCCTGTCTCTTTCCTCTGTGAACTCTTGCAACACTCTTGTAATGCACACAGCACCAGGATGTTCCTTACATGCAGCTTTTTCATTCCTGTACATCCTGTCTCTCTGACGAGGCTGTCAACAAGGCAGGGACTATGCCTTTTGTGTGTCTGCTGTATGAAAGGCTTCACACACAGTGGATGCTGAATAAAGACATACTAGCTTGAAAAACGCAGCGATGAATATTGCTTTCAGCAAAGAAAGAAAAATGCTGTAGCAAGCATGTGAAGCATTAGGAGAGGTGAGAATACATATTAAACTCTTCAAGTGACCTTAGCATGCTTCTCCCCTACCATGCTTACCCCCTGCCAGTCCCCTTGGAATGTCATCCTCCACCCTACCTACTACCTTTCAGCTCATTAACCACTTTTCCATCCCCTGTCTCAATCCATCTTGGTCCCATGTCTTGCTTTTCACCACTCTCACAGGGCTTCCCTTCTCCAGAACATGATTTGTACAGTTGTTTATGCTTTGTTGGCTGAGTCTCCTGCATAGTCTGGTCTTACTCTCACCTTTGCAAACCATTCCAGTCATAGCCATCTCTCCCTTGTCCTTCTCATCCCCATCTATAGTCTCTCCAACACAATGAAGCACTGAGGTTGAATGAAGGGTTCTAGGCACAAGTGAAGTCTGGACATAACTAAGAATGGGGTGGTGGAAGAAGTCATTGCCAAACAGATCCAGAAGGGGATGTCTGGGAAATCCATGGAACAAAGGCTTCTCCAAACTCTGAGCACCGTCTCTATCTCCCTGGTGTCTCTATGCACAGAGATTCTAGTTCTTTACTTTGCCTTGGCTTTCATCAAAATGTCCTGTGTTGATTCTCCCTTTCCTCTCTTTTCACCTCCCTTCATACACACCCCTCATCCTCAAACACACACACTCCCCAACACTTTTTCTTTTAATACAAATCACAGGTACGGTTGAAAAATCACAGAGCAGAAGAACAGAAATTATTTTCTCCTGAAAACTCTATTTCCTTTGACTCATTTATATATTGGTATGAAGCCAGTTCTGGAGCTGTGGTCAACAGGAAATTTTATTCAGTTTATCACTCTGTAGTGTCATCTTTATTAGTGTGAAATCTTACCTGTAGCACAGCGTAAAAAATTGGGTCTCTTTTCCTTTAAAGCAAGCTCCCCCTCCCACCGCCACCCAGGCAGTTCAAAAGGAGACTGTGGAAGTTGGTTCTGGCCCAGTGCCCCTCTGAACAGAGATGCTCACTGCATGGTTTATGTGCATAAGCAGTCGGAGCCAAAGGCCAGTTGTCACCAGGAGATGTATCCAGGCAACCTTGGTGCTAAGCAACAGATTGAAACTCAGAGTGTCCTGGTCCATGCCAGTTAGAGCAGGCTGTTGAGAACTTGGCCTTGACTGGAAGAAAGGCTTGATTTGGGTGGGGTGGAGGATAAAGGAGGAGAGGAGAAAACAAGAGGAGAGGAGACAGGGATATGAGATGGGAAAATAGAAGTAAAGAGGGGAGGGAGAGGGTAGAGAATGAGAACAAATAGAAGATGGTTGATCTCAAACAACATTTCTCATGTCATGAAGGCCAATAGTTAAAGAATAATTTGAGGTTTTAAAAAAGCAACAATTAAGCTTTTTGAAGTGTTTTTGTACGTGTCATTTTTTAGGTGAATGTGTTTCCCAGGCATCAAAACATTCTGTCTCCAGGACCTACATGACCTCGATCATCCATGGTCCTGAAATTAGTCTCACCTCACTTTCTGGCCTGCTTCTGCAGATCAGAAGCCCAGGACTGGCCTGGGGGATTTATTCCTGAGGACAGGGCCCTGGCATGGAAATGTGTGTGGAGCAACGTGCCACAGAATGGAGAGAGAGAGAGGAGAGGTGGAAGAGGAGGCTGGATGAACGAGTCCAGCCTAGTGATGGAGCAGAATTGGGGTCAGCCCTTATGGTCAGTATGAACCCCCTCCCCACTTTCTGCTCTCCTGCAAAGTTCCTAGGAAACAGGTCAGACGCTGTCCACAAATTCCCTCTCTGTGGATGAGGCAGCTCAGTGCTCAGATGATCCGGTCAAGTCTATCACACAGATGAGGGAAAACAGCTTGATAGCCACATTATCCTTAGGCTGGAAATGTTTTGGTCATAGAATAGAAAGACTTGAGGTATTAGAAAGAAAGGCAGCACCTGTCACATGAGCCTCCACCCCAGGGCGCATTGGACTCCTGACCCACAGCACCCACTTCTCCGCAGCATGCTTTTCTCATGCACCTCTCATGCAGAGCCTGCTCTAAACAAGCTTCTGCCTCTATCACCACCTCCTCCATCACCACCTCCTCCCATTAGCTGCAAGCAGTTGCCACATGGCAGATATCACATGTGCCACTCATCACAGTCTCTTCTCACACACTAGCAGGATGATTAGATGTCATTTCAACAAGGCCCTGGAACAGGGTCATTAAGAGCTGTCATTCCCTTTTTCTAAGCCAATTTGTCTGTATCAGTTGTTGTCGACCATTAGAGCCTCGCAGACTCACAGAGAGGTGTCTGAGTCGGAAATCATTTGGCATATGGCGAGCACGTGTGCACTTACGAGCTGTGCCTCATCCCTGATTGAGATCTGTCATCCCCAGCCAAGGCCCTGGACTCAGCAATTTGCAAATCCCAGACTTTCACATTTTGTCTCCTCCCCAGGATGATTCCTAAAACCAGCTTTGCCTGGAAAGTACCAGGTGCATTTGGTCTGGAGTTGATGAGATGTTTCTTTTTGTTTGGCTTTTAAAAGCCTGACAAGAAGAACGCTAGGAACATCAAGTCCATGGTAGTGCCAGATAAAGATAGTCCGAAAAAACTAGGGATGTGTGTGTGTGATAGAAACTAGAAACTATTCAAACGTAAGTTTCCAGGGATTTTATAACACATACACACACATGCTGGCCAAGAACCAGACTTTTGGAAAAAAAATTTATCTGAAACACAAGCCACAAGATGAAATGTTTATTTTCTTTAGTAGAACCCTATGTTTCCATTTCATGGGCATTTGTTTGTGACCACACACTAACTGAACCCCCTTCATCTACTGGAGGAGTTCTGTAATGAGCTGAGAATTCTGATACCTGCTGTCCTTCCATTGTCAGTCTAAATTTAAGCAGCACCCAAAGCGAAGTGATGGACACTTAAGCAAAGCGTTATTACGGGCTGGGACCTCACTAGATGACTGAGGAAACTCACCTAATTAGGAGAAGACGACCGTAGAGACTTTGTGTATCTAACGGGAGAGAGTTTTCCAGAAGATGGGCAAATCCCTTCTCTTTAAAGTCACGTATGCCTCCAGCATGGCCAAATTATTCTAGTTTTTAAGGAATCCAGGCTGGGCGCAGTGGCTCCTCCCTGTAATCCCAGCACTTTGGGAGACAAAGGTGGGAGGATTGCTTGAGTCCAGGTGTTCAAGACCAGCCTGGGCAGCATAGCAAGATCCTGTCTCTACAAAAAAATTTTTAAAAATAGCCAGGCATGGTGTTGTGTACCTGTGGTCCTAGCTGCTTGGGTTGCTGAGGTTGGAGGGTCACTTGAACTCAGGAGGTCAAGGCTGCAGGGAGTCGTGATCATGCCACCACACTCCAGCCTGAGTGACAGAGCTAGAACCTGACTCCAAAAATAAAAAGGAAATCAAGCATAGAATTCTGGGCACTCCAACTTCTATTAGCAATTTGAACCAGTAGGAAGAGGAAGGTCTTCCTATTATAGATAGTGATCTGTGACATAAGGTAGACGTTCTAAACAAAAGAAACGAGACTAGTTAAGATCATTCCCCATTTCCTGATTGAACCTGTTGCTTCGTGTTTGTTATCCCTAGTGTCTGCCTTCAACTCCTCCTGACTAAGACCATTGGACCTCCCCGCTGCTAGGTCCAAATCCTACTCCTTGAAGGACCTCGAAGCTCCACCTGTGCTGATCAAATTCTCACAATAGGAATAGCACAAAGGCCAAATCGCTGAAAAGAGAAATGCTGAATGAAAAATGAAGCAAGAAGTTAATCTGTTTGGCACCTTGTTACCTCTCTTCTGAGTGTAATCTGGGAGGCCGTTAATTGCTTGATTTACTGTATAGTCATTGCCAACAACAATAAATACAGTTAATTATTATCAGGTAACTCACCGCCAGTAATTACCAGGAAATTGAAGAGAAAGTCTCTCCATGATATTGTCAGCTACAACTCATTATCCTCCTCCTTTAGTATCTATTTTTTAAAAAATTTGCTTGCCTTAAGCTTTCTGTAGAAATACCTTGGGTTCTACCAGTGGTTTTCTTTTCTTCCATTAACGGCTGCACGTTTGTCAAGAAGGAGTAACTAGAACAGAATCTGTCTTCACCTATTCCTACCACCCTGGGAAGCTGAAATGATTTTAGAGCATGTGACCAGCCTGATGGGGTTTCTGAGAATACCCAGTCTTTGTCGTAAGAACGGATCCACCAAGAGAAATAGGGGGAGAATATCTTGCTCTAACCACACAACACGTTTTTGCTTAATTTTCCTAAATCAAGGCTTTCTTAGACAGGACTTAGAAGTAGTGTGCTGTAATAGAAACAGAATGATCTTTAGTGTTAGAGACTTAGGTTTATACATAGTAGGTGAGAAAATGTTTAAAGTATTTCTTAAACACCTTAGACATTCAGTTTCCTCATCTTCAGAATAGAAGCCAACGCCGTTTCCATAGAATTTACGTTGTGATTAAGTGGAAGAGTTGCTGAATAAAAACTTTCTGTTCCTCCAGCCTATTCTTATATCTTTCCTTAAAAATTATACCATTTTTTCTTTTTTTCCTTCCTGGCTTGGATGCTGAATAGTTTAGTGCCAAATTTGTTTATGCCGTTACTAAATATACAGTGTGTATCATGTGTGCTAACCACTTACAATATCTTATTTTGCTATTTTGACATTTCCTTTTCCCCACTGTCCTCATTTGAGTGTTTTAACTTTTCATCTTTTTTTATGTATATATTTATAGAGTCACCTTAAATCCATATAATTAGCATTAAAAAATTCTCATATTTTCTGTGTTCCTACTCCTGGCAAACTGTCATCTTTCTCTAAACCCAAACCTTTAGTTTGACAACAACTGAAGAGGGAAAATTTCTCATTAGTGCACGTATACTTTCAAAAAATAGTCTGCCATGGTCTCAGAGCCCTAATCAGACTTGGCCTTTGACGGGCAATGGAAAAGTGGCATTCCCCAAGTGCTTCACTTCACAGCGAGGGGAACAGGAAGGTGCTAATGGGAGACAGTCCGAAATGCATTGTGCCGAAGGTTGAAGAGTTCTTGGCCCTGAGTTGAAATTTCAAGTAACATAGTGGGTCTTTATTGAATGTCTATTATGTGATTTGTCAGGTTCATACAGGTGTAGAGACAAGATGTCCCACGTGTTCTTCAAAAATGTTCATTGTCCCCACACTACAGCTGAAGTTTTAGCAAATGATTCATGTATCACAGATTGCCTTACCAAAAGTAGCATCAGTTTTGGTTGTATGCGAAAAAATGGATTTCTATTCTTTTGGAGTGGATGGGGTAAGAAAATATGGGTTATAGTAGTTACCACACAGAGGGAACAAAAAAGTTCCCACTCGTTGGAAAGAGTCTCAACTCTGAAAGCCATATATCTTATGTTCTATGGGTAGGCTTATCTTAATTTAGGGATTACACCATGTAATTATTGTAAATAAAGGAAATAACCAAGCTATGCAATTTAGTTTGGTCATATCAGCAGAGGATTTAGAATTCTGGCTAGGACAGAAGATGGCAATGAGTGAACAAAACTGTGTTATATATGATTAAGAGAACAGTGAAGAAATACCAAATATATCACACACACTTATGTATGTTTAAATCTTGCATACATGTACCCATGATGTTTTGAAACATGCATGCGTCTTAATGGCTAAATCAAGCTAATTTTCATATGCATTACCTTACATACTTATCATTTATTTTTGGTGAGAACACTTAAAATCTACTCTGTTAGCAAGTTTTAAGTATGTAATACGTTGTTATTAGCAATGGCTATCATGCTGTACAGCAGATCTCTTGAATGTATTCCTCCCAATTGAAATGTCATATCCTTTGAGCAACATTACCCCAATCCCTTCTTTCCAGTCCCTGGCAACCACTATTCTACTCTCTACTGCTATGAGTTCAACTTTTTAATATTCGACATATAAGTAAGATCATGTGGTGTTTGTCTTTCTGTGCCTGGCTTAGTTTGCTTAATATAATGCTCTCCAGGTTTATTGATGTTTTTGCAAAAGATAGGATCTCCTTCCTTTTTAAGGCCTAATAGTATTTCGTTGTGTATATATACTATATTTCTTTATCCATTTATCCATTAGGGAACACTTAGGTTGACTCCATATCTTGACTATTGTGAAAAATCCTGCACCGAACATGGGAGGGCAGCTATATCTTCAACATACTGAGCTTATTTCTTTCGGCTAAATACCCATAAGTAGTATGACTGCATCATATTGTAATTCTATTTTTAATTTTATGAGAGACTGTCATACTGTTTTCTGTAATGACTGTATTAATTTACTTTCCCGTCCGCGCTGTACAATGGTTCCCTTTTCTTCATGTCCTCGCCACTTGTCATTTTTCATCCTTTTAATACTAGCCAACAAGCCTCATTCTTGACTGCCTTGCCTTTGACTGTCATCCTTGCTCTGCCTTTTCGTGGGCAGCAATTGGTTATCTAGAGCTTGCATCCTTATCTTTGGACAGTTTTATTCTGACTTATTTCTCCCTTGAAATTTCCATCCTCCCACATGTACCCAGTTCCTCTGGTGTCCTGCAGCCCATACCCAAATCTTTCACAGGACCTTTGGGTCTGTGGAACTCTGCAACACTCTTCTTTTTAAAAAAGGGTGGTGTAGAGTTCTTTCCCTTCTTTCTTTTGTCTTTCTTTTCTTTTGCCCGGTGTATCCTGACCAAATCACCTCCGTGCAACAGTCATCTTGTCATCCTGCCAAGTCCCCACCTGCTAAGGTATTTTACTTTTGAGGGGAAGGGATTCTGTTCCTAAACATCTTGTATGAACACTTCCACCTGATAATTTGCATCTTGTAAAGTGTAGGGTGACTTTTGAGCTAACTCAAGGCATGGCATTAATTTTGTGGGCTGCCCTGTCCTTGACTAGTCATTTGTTCTTGGATCCTTTGCTCTCCTTGCCAAATATATATCTAGTCACTTTCATGCACCACAAAGAGGGGAAGCTACTGGCTACCTGACTCTCAAGAATGTGGAGATCACCTTTATCTTGGTGAGGCATACTTTGCCTCCCAAATTAATGAAGCAAAATCCTTCAGTTTTCATCTTGGTCCAATGCTGGGAACTGCCTTGGCACTGTGGATGCCAGCCCTAGCTCTTCTGTGCCTACTCGGTTCCAAAGTCCAAGTGATGTGACTCACTGGCTGTCAGAGGTCTAACATCAGGAATCTCTTCAAGGATATCTCACAAAAGAGAATACTCTCGAAAAGAGACAGATAAAATGCTGAGCAGGTGTTTCTGGCTTGAAACCCCTGTAGTCTACACAGAATACCCCCGTTGTGTCCTAGCTGCCTTTAACAACAGCTCTGAGGACATAGAGTGATAGAGACTTCTCTACATTGACGGTGTGAAGCGCTACAACCACTTTTGTTGGTTGCTGCAACAGTTTCAAGTTGTTACTGCTACAATCATTTTTAAAAAACTGTTTAGCATTATACACTAAATTTGAAAATAAGCAGCCATACTTGGACAGTTCTACTTTTAGGTATTATTTCCTATGTCTGCTGTCAAAAGTTACGTCTAACTTGATGGTTTTAAAATAACGGAAATTTATTTTCTCACAGTTCAAGAGGCCAGAAGTCAGAAATTAGTACTACAGGGCTAAACTCAAAGAGACAGAGGGTCATGCTCCCTCCAGAGACTCTAGGGGAAAATCAGTTACTCGACTTTTCCAGTTCCTGCTGGCTGCTACATTCCTTGACTGAAGGCCACATCACTCCAATCTCTGCTTTTGTAGTCATAGCACCTCTTCTCCCTTTCTTTCTTATAAGGATACTTGTGATTGATTGAATTTCAGGCCTATCTAGCTAATCCAGAATAATCTCATTTTAAAATCCTTAATCACATCTGCAAAAACCTTTTTCTCAAGTAGGATAACATTTTCACTATTTAGTCTTTTGCAGGTATGTATTCAAAAATATGCACACATATGCACATCAGAAGACATGCTGAAGAAGGTGTACAGCACATATTCATAATAAACCCAAACTTGATATATATATTGGATGTACTCCAAATATCCATCAGGAGTATTAGATAAACCAAGTATATCCATGTAATAGAATATCATGAAGCAATGAAAATAAACATATATCAACTACATGTGGTATCATGGCTGAATATCACACACACAAGTTTGAGTGAAAGAAGCCAGATAAAAATATATATTGTAGGATTCCTTTTTATAAAGTTCAAAAACAGGGAAAATGAAGCTAGAATATTTAGGAATGACTATACATTGAAGTTTGAAGAGTATGTACTGATTTGAATAGTATCTTCCCAAAATTCATGTTTACCTGGAACCTGTAAATGTCAGCGTTTTTTTTGTTTGATTTTTATTTTTTTTGAAATAGTCTTTGCAGATGCGATTATGTTACAATGTAGTTATCTTACATTAAGATGGGTGCTAAATCTAACAACTAATGTCCTTATAAGAAGGCCCTGTGGCCGGGCACAGTGGCTCATGCCTGTAATCCCAGCGCTTTGGGAGGCCAAGGCGAGTGGATCACCTGAGGCCAGGAGTTCGAGACCAGACTGGCCAACATGGTGAAATGCAGTTAGGTTCTACAAAAAATACAAAAATTAGCCAGACGTGGAGGTGCGTGCCTGTAATCCCAGCTACTTGGGAGGTTGAGGCAGGAGAATCATTTGAACCCGGGTGGTGGAGGTTGCAGTGAGCCAAGATCGTGCCATTACACTCCAGCTTAGGCAACAAGAGCAAAACTCCATCTCAAGAAAAAACAAAACAAAAACAAACAAACAAAAAAAAAACAAGGCTCTGTGGACACACACAGGGAGAATGCCATGTGAAGACAAAGGCAGAGACTGCAGTCATGTGTCCACAGCTTGGGGATGCCAAGTTTGTTGGGAGCCACTAAAAGCTTGGAAGAGGCAAGAAAGGACTCCTCTGGAGCCTTCGAGAGAGTATGACGCTGCAAACACTTTGATTTCACTTCTAGCCTCCAGAACGATGAGAAAACAAATTTCTGTTGTTATAAACCACTTGGTTTGTGGTCATTTTTTTTATGGTGGCCCTGAGAAAATAATACAGAATATAAAACAAATAAGTGATCATCAAAAAAGTTGGAATAATGGCTACCTTTACTGGGAATGGTGTGAGTTGTAACTAGGAAAACGTAAAGAGAATTCTGGGGCTGACAATTTTATTTTTCTTGACATGGCTAAGGCTAGCAGGTATCAATAATGATGCTAAACTTCCTGCTTATCCTTACATTCTTTATTCCTTCTTTTTCCATTTTTTAGTATAAAGTTTTAAGTTATTTTCCTAGGGGTTCTGAGACTTCTTGTGGAGTGACCTGCCCATCGAGGTTTGGAGCTTGCAGAGCAAGTCAGCTGCAGAGTGGGTTTGTGGTGTCAATAAGCAGAAGAGGAGGGATCTGGCTGCATGTATCAAGGAGATTCAGATACGCAAGAGCCTATCAGAAATCTATTTCTTTTTTTTCTTTTTTTTTTTGAGACAGAGTCTCGCTCTGTCGCCCAGGCTGGAGTGCAGTGGCCGGATCTCGGCTCACTGCAAGCTCCGCCTCCCGGGTTTACGCCATTCTCCTGCCTCAGCCTCCCGAGTAGCTGGGACTACAGGCGCCCGCCACCTCGCCCGGCTAGTTTTTTTGTATTTTTTAGTAGAGACGGGGTTTCACCAAGTTAGCCAGGATGGTCTTGATTTCCTGACCTCGTGATCCGCCCGTCTCGGCCTCCCAAAGTGCTGGAATTACAGGCTTGAGCTACCGCGCCCGGCCCAGAAATCTATTTCTTCTCCTGGGAGAAAACTCATCCTTACAGAAAAAGGCCATACCTGCAAACTTGGTCCAGGAAGGAAAATTCTAATTAAGTCCTTGAATTTGTCAGTCAGCTCTGTCCCTTTTTTTTTTTTTTTTTTTTTCTTTTTAATTTTTGGAGACAAGGTCGGATTCCGTCACCAGGCTGAAGTGTAGTGGTAATATCTTGGCTCACTGTAACCTCTGTCCCTCAAGCCAGCCTCCCACTTCAGCCTCCCAAGTAGCTAGGACCACAGGTGTGCACCACCACGCCTATTATTATTTTTTTTGTATTTTTATTAGAAACAAGATTTCACTAGGTCACCAGGTTGCCCAGGCTGGTCTTGAAATCCTCAGCTCAAGCTCAGCCCACCCACCTCAGCCTCCCAAAGTGCTGGGATTATAGGCGTGAGCCACTGTGCCCGGCCAGCTCTGTCCTGTTTCTAATATCCACCTTCTATATATTTCTGAAGCTCTGGACATGGGTATTGAGAGAATGGAAAGGAGAAAATGTATTATCTTACTTAAATATCTTGTAAGGGTTTTTTTTGCAAGAAGGATTTTTGAGGTATGTATATATATACACACACATACACATTTTATATATACACATATACATATATTTATACATATATATACACACTTGTATAATTTTTTTTTTTTTTTGAGACAGAGTCTCCCACTGTCAACTGGGCTGGTATGCAATGGCACTATCTCGGCTCACTGCAACCCCCTCCTCCCAGATTCAAACAATTCTTCTGCCTCAGCCTCCCAAGTAGCTAGGATTACAGGTGCCTGCCACCACGTCCAGCTAATTTTTTGCATTTTTAGTAGAGACAGAATTTGACTATGTTGGCCAGGCTGGTCTCGAACTCCTGACCTCATGATCCACCTACCTCGGTCTCCCATAGTGCTGGGATTACAGGCATGAGCCACCACGCCTGGCCAAAATATTTTTAATAGGATTTTTTTTTTAAGCAGAAAGCATTCTAATTTTGAAAAACACTGAATGGCTTTAGAGACCTGAGAGCTCTGTATGTGGGGAGAGGCAACGGCACTTCACAGATAGCAGACATGGTAATTGACCTAAGTTGCTTATGAGTTTATAGGAGCGCCTGAGAGAAAGGTAGGAGGCAGTGGACTGACTAAGCAGTAGCGAGAAGCTTTGTATCATTGGCTGCAGGCAAGAGGCAGAAGCCAAGGGATATGCCAGAAATTGCTCCTGTCAGTGGAGGCTTTCGGGATCCCAGGTCTTTATTCTCACTAGAAATTGCCAGGAATCAATCCTCAGCTTGCTCATTAGAGTTGAAGGCAACAGGAAGTTGAGGGAAAAGATAGGATGAGAAACCATGGTTCTTAGTTTCATTGGGAGTATCAAAGAGGGTTTAACGTTTCTTACCTTTTGGAGCATGTTCTCCATCGTCCTCTATAAAGTAAGCAGTGTAACACCTAGAGCACTGAAGACTGGAATGATCAGCAGAAAGGAAATGGACATGCACCAAGTTCCCGGTCTGTACCAAACACTTTATATTATCTCATTTAATTCTCACCAGACTAGGAAATAGGTTACATTGTTTTTGTTTTACAGTTGAGAATATCAGCCAACTTCATTTTATCAAGAAGAAACATCACCAGATTCATAAAACTGGAAATTGGTGGAGCTGGGACCTGCAGCCAGAGCTCTGTGGCTCTAGAGATCTCAGTTTTCCCACTACTAGCCCTGCTGAGATAATGTTTGCAAAACAGCCCAGTTAGAACCATGAGATGTCCTAGAAACTGAGACTGCATTCTCACTTGTGTAATTCAACAAAGTCAATATTAAACTGTAAAATAAGTGTAAGTAAGTACAGCAAAAGTCTAATGAGTATTTTAATAACTTTTCTTAGATGCCAGATGTCCAGTTCTTCACCAAAAAATTATTTTGGGGACCCTTCCTTTACTGTTGCTCTGGATGTATTCTCGATCTGCTCAGACAGTTCAGTATTGGATATAACAGCAAGGGGAAGACACAACATCACAAAAGCGAGGCATAATTATTCATTTTATAACAATTATACAATAAATAATTACTTATTACAACATTATTTGTAGTCGGAAAACTTAGTTGATAAGACCAAATAACATACAGGTGGGATTGAGAGGTAAGAACAGGTACATGAGTCATGGAGATCCCAGACTGGTATTCCATTGTACTACCTAGAATCCAGGGGATTCTGAGATACTTTTGGTCACACTATTCTTCACTTCCTTGTAGAAGCTTCCCTTTCCCACTCCACTGCTGCCCAGCAACCAACACTCTATCAATATCCAGTTGACAGTTTGCTTCCAGAACATATTCTCAGATCATTTTGAAAATGCTAACATTACAAAACTGAAAACTAGAATTCAAACAAGACTATTTCCATAATATAAAAGGTAGTACAATACAAGGAAAAGAGCATATATAGGCTAAATATATTTCTTTTCTGTTTTTGATATGATTTGGCTGTGTCCCCAACCAAATCTCATCTTGAATTGTAGCTCCCATAATCCCCATGTTTTGTGGGAGAGACCTGGTGGGAGGTAATTGAATCATGGGGCAGATCTTTCCTGTGCTGTTCTCTTGATAGTGAATAAGTCTCACAAGAGCTGATTGTTTTATAAAGGGGAGTTCCCCTCCACAAGCTCTCTTGCCTGCCGCCATGTAAGATGTGTCTGTGCTCCTCCTCCACCTTCCACCATGATTGTGTGGCCTCCCCAGCCATGTGGAACTGTGAGTGCATTTAGCCTACTTTTCTTTATAAATTATCCAGTCTCAGGTATTTCTTCATAGCAGTATGAAAGTGGACTTACAGTTTTTAAATTCAGCAGTTAAAAAGAAAACTTTATACATTATTTCTTCCTAATTTTCATATGAAAATGTCACTCCCCCAATTTCTTTAGTTGAGCATTCAATGAATTTATTTTCATCATTTCAAAACTACAAAAATAATTATTTAAAGCTAAGAATTTAAAATGTTAATACAATTTGGGCCATATCACATGAATTTGATATCAAAGATTTGCTTTGTTATTCACTCTAATTCACATTTTGTTTTTTCTTTGATCTGAGAGATATTTAGGAGTTCTTAGTTTTTAATTATGAGTGATTTGGGATTTTAAAATATGAACTTTAAAAATTAATTTATAGAATGGTATCGTTACTGGAGAATATCACCTGTAGTAGTAGTGTGTTGAATTTTTTTCCCATTATATGGTAAAATTTTATAATGTTACATAAGCACTGCAAAAGATGTTTTACATTAATAGGAAGAATTTGGTATTGATATATAGGAATTCCATTTTTTTTGCCTTGACATTTTCTCAGTCTAATATTAAAGCTATGACTCTTACTGCTTAAAATTTTTTCTTGAATATGTTCTTTTCCTTTAATTTTTCTTGTTTCATTTAGTCTTGTTTAGTTTTGTCTTAGTGATGTCTTTATAATATTCCATGTAACTTTACTGCTCAGGTGAATCCATATGTCTCTCACTGAATTGAAGAGATTAGTATATTTTACCTTTATTTTATTTTATTTTTTATTTTATTTATCTTATTTATTTTTTGAGATGGAGTCTCACTCTGGCACCCAGGCTGGAGTGCAGTGATGCAATCTCTGCTCACTGCAACCTCACCTCCTGGGTTCAAGCAATTCTCCTGCCTCAGCCTCCCGAGTAGCTGGGACTACAGGCGCCTGCCACCACGCCTGGCTAATTTTTTGTAATTTTAGTAGAGACGGAGTTTCACCATGTTAGCCAGGAGGGTCTTGATCTCCTGACCTTGAGATCCACCTGCCTCAGCCTCCCAAAGTGCTGGGATTACAGGCATGAGCCACCCCACCCAACCCGTTTTACCTTTACAGCCGTAGTTAAAATTTCAGTCTCACTTATAATCCTATCATATGAAGTTTATCTGCTGTCTCTTCTCTTTCCATATTGTCTTTTGTTAAATGAACTATATTTAGCCTATTCATTTTCATGCCCACTATTTCTGAAGATAAATAAGTCGTTACTATGATGATTTCTTTGAAGTTTCTCAAAGACATTTTCCAAATCTATGTTTGGAAATGAATAGGACTTACGTTGATGTACCCTCCAGGCAAGAGTTTGGCAACATTTTAACTTACTTTACTTTTCCCCTTTCCCCTTTGTGGTTTTTGCTAATATAATTTTGTTACTATAATGTGATGTAATCTATTAATAAAACTACAGATCTTTTAACAGTTTCAAATCAATAAATTCTATAATACATATTCACTGTTTCAAGAAACACTTTAATGCCTGTGTTCCTTTTGAACCAGACTTGTAATTTTAAGACAATTCTGTTTTACTTATTGTAGGACTATCCTTCCTTCTACAGTATAGTTTTCCCATTCTTGAGCGCTAATTTGTTCAGCATAATAAAGTTGTCTTCAAGTAATTATTCTGTCAGATGTATATTGGGGTGTTATATTTTCTTTTTCTTTTTTAATTTTTAATTTTTATGGATATATAATAGTTGTACATTGTTATGGAGTACATGCAATATTTGGATACAATTATACAATGTGTGATAATTCAATCTGAGTAATGGAGATAGTCATCACCTGAAAGATTTATCATTTGTGTTGGGAACATTCCAAATCTACTCCTCTAGTTAGTTTGAAATATTCAATAAATTACTGTTAACTGTGTTGCTTCGTGGTGCTACTGGACACTAAATCTTATTCCTTTTATCACACTACATGGTTGTGCCCATTAACTAAACCCATCTTTTCTGGGCACTTGCATATCTGCCAAGAAAATTTTAATGACTATAAAATTGTTGCATAGTACATGTTTTCCATTACTGTAAAGTTGCTCTGTTATCTTGTGGGTTTCAGTGTTACAGAGGAGACTCCTGAGGCTAGTGCAATTGGACCTTCTGGAAGTGTACAAATTAAAGTTATTTTGATTGTAAGAGAAAGACGATGACTGTGACTAACTTAAGAAAACAAGGCATTTGTTGAAAAGATCACTTTATAAATTGAAGGAATAGCTAAAATTCAAACATTGGGAAGGTTAGAAAGGTCAAAATAATTACTATAAATGTATGGATCTTTCTAGGGTGATGCTATTATAGTAATTTAGCTTGAATACTTCCAACAACTCAGTATTTCTATCCAGGTTTCTCAATCCTGAAAAAGAGAATCAGCCTTAGGGGGTACTGAAGACCCCCTAAGCCAGTTTGACTGATGCCCCATTATAAGTAACCTGATTTTTTTCTGGATGGAATTTTATAGGATTTTTATTCCTGTTACTTTTTTAAATGCCAAAATGGGTTTAGAAGCCCAGGTTTTTCCTTAGTTCAGAAAGAATTTCTTCTAGCACAATAGCTTTATTGTTTCTATTTATTTTGTTCTGATCTCTTCTTCCAAAATCCCAGTTATCCAGACATTACGTACTTGTCCTTTGCCTTCCATACTGGTGACCATTTTTATGTCTTTTTCTTTGGTGTTCGGAGAGAGACTCTCAGTTGTTTTCTACGCTTATTGATGTTCTGCAGTATCTTTTCTGGTTTCCATGGGCTGCCTGCACTCCTTGTCCTGAGGCTGCTTTTTCAGAGCACATCACTCCAACCTCTGCTTCCAGCGGTTGTCTTATCTCCTTCTTCTGTTGACCTTCTCGCCCTCCTCTTAAAAGGACCTTTTATGATTTTACAGGACCCATCCAGATAATCCAGTTTAACTCTTTATCTCAAACTCCTTAATTTAGCCACATCTGCAAAGTTATTTTTGCCAAGACAGGTTACAGATTCCAGGAATTCGGAGGTAGGTATCTTGGAGCTAGGAGGACTTCATTCTTCCTGCCACAGTATATGACATTATAATCAACCAAACTCCAGTTATTCAAATTTCATGTTTCCTACATATTTCTTTATTTTTTCTGTTCCAGGATCCCGTCCAGGATTCCACAATGCATTTCCACCATATATCTCCTTAATTTTCCTCTTTTCTGTGACAGTTTTGCAATCCCAAAGAAAAATTTTAATTTTGCTTGCTTATTTTTAACTTTTCCTGTAATTCTTCTCTGTGTTACCCATTTCTGTTTTCAGTTCAACCCACTATACATTGTCCCATTTTGGTTCTTCTGCCTGTATTTCTTTTACTTCTTCTATTATTTGTCCTGGCTTTTTTGGAAACCAGTTTTCCTGCATTCTATCGAAAATGTCAAATGGTGTTTTCATCCCACAGTAGATGTTTATGGAGTACTGCTCTTCCTCTGAGTCATCGAGACACGTTGCTTTGACTTTGTTCTCAGTGTAACTTCCAAATGTGCTGCACACCATCTATATTTGGAGTTTGCCAACACCCAGGATATGTGGATCACATTCCTCCCCGGTGCGCAACCACGCTGCTGACGGAAGAATCACTTTCCCAATCAAGAGTTAGAAGACACAAGTCTTTGAGATATGAGAAAGATGACAAGGATATAAGAAAATGTTTTCCTATCCAATCCCAGGTGTTTTTATGAAATAAAGTCTGGGCAGGTTTCTCTTGTTATAAACTCATCTGCTTTATTGTTAGAGAAGAATTCCCCATGGTTCTGTCAATACTTTTTTTTAGCCTGTTTTTGTTATTGTTAGGAGTAGTCGTTTTTTCGTCATAGGGTATCCAACCCAGGAACTCAGGGATAAAGGTACAAATTTCAAACTTATCACACATGAAGATGAGGCAAGCTACAAGACTGGCTGATACTACTCAGAGATAAAATATAGCTAGAGGGTTGACAAAAGCTCACATTGAGCTCCACGTTCCTCCATATGTTCACAGCTACATTAGCTCTGTTTGGGAGAGTTCAGACCTGAAAGCAGTGCATCTGAGAAAGTCCTCATTTGTCTGGCCAAGTGTTGAGCTAATATGGGCCTCATAAATGCTGAGGCAACATTCTACAGTGGAAATAAATAGTTTAGAGAAGAATTTCATAGTCAGATAGAATTGAGTTCAAATATGGGCCCAGCCACATGTAGGTGTAAAACCTGGGAGATGGTACTTACTTACCTGGGGCCCTGATTCGGCATCTGTAAGATGGCTTTACTGAAAGAACCTATTCATAATTCACCAATGTATAATTGAAAATCAATAACCTGCACTTTTTTAAAGTGTTCATTTGATACATTTTAAAGTACACAGGCACCCATGAAATTATCACCATAATTAAGATAATGAGTATATCAATTATCCCCTCCTTTGTCATCCCTTCCTCACACCCCTCCCCACCTCCACCTTTTCCCCAGGCAACTCATAATCTGTTTTCTGTAGATTCATTTGCATTTTCTACAGTTTTATATAAGTGGAGTTATGTAATATGTGCTCTTTTTTTCTGGCTTTTTCACTCAACAAAATTATTTTGAGATTTATCCATATTGTTGCATATATCAATAGTTCTTTCCTTTTAACCACTGAAGTCCAATTTATTTTTTTTTCTTTTATGGATAATGCTTTTGTTGTCATATCTAAAAAAATGTTTGACTAATCCAGGATTATAAATATTTTCTCTTATATTTTCTTCTGGAAGTTTTATGGTTTTATATTTTACATTTGGGTCTTGTCTTAGTCCATTTGTGTTGCTATAACAAAATATCTTAGACTGGGCAATTTACAAAGAATAAAATTTACTTCTTGCCATTGTGGGGATTGGCAAGTCCAAGATCAAGGCAACAGAATTGGTGACTGGTGATAACTGCTCTCTGTTTCCATCATGGTTCCTTGTTGCTGTATCCTTACATGGTGGAAGGTGGAGGGGTAGGAGAGATGCTACCTTCAGCCTTGAGCCCTTTTACAGGGTGTTAATCCCATTCATGAGTGGTCCACATTAGTCACCTCTCAAAAGCTACACCTCTAATACTGTTGCATTGAAATAAAATTTCAACATGAATTTTGAAGGAACATCATCATTCAAACCATGGCAGGTCTCATCCCACAAATTACATACTGTGCTTTTGTTTTCATTCAATTAAATAAATTTCTAAATTGCCTTTTTATTTCTTCTTTTATCCAACGATATTTGGAAGTGTGTAAGTTAGTAAACAAGTCTTTTACTGAATTTTTTTCCAGATATTTTTCTATAAATGACTTTTAATTTTATTGTGATCAGAAATCCTACTTTGTATGACTTAAATCTTCTCAGGTATGTTGAGACTTCTTTTATGGCCCAGAATATGGTCAATTTTGGTAAATGTTCCATGTGTACTTGAGAATTTGTGCATTGGTGTTGAATGTTGTTGGCTGGAATGTTCTGTGAATGGAAATTAGATCAAGTTGTTTAATGGTATTATTTATTGTTCAAGCCATTTGTATCCTTAGTGATTTTCTTTCTCCTTGTTTGGTCAATTATTAAGAGAAGTGTATTGAAATCTCCAGCTATAATTTGCATTTATGTCTCAGTTTTTGCTTCATGTATCTTGAAGTTTTGTTATTAGATGTGCAAACATTTAGAATTATTGTGTCCTCTTGATGAATTGGCGCAGGTTAAAATAATCTTGCTTTGAAATCTATGTTGTCTGATAGTAATATAGTCAATTCAGTTTCTTTCTTTTCTTTTTCCAATTAGTATTAGATTGCTGTATTTTTCCATCCTTACACTTGTAATAAATTTGTGTATTTATGTATCAAATTGCCTTCTTGTAGGCGACATATAGTTGTGTTTTGCTTTTTCTAAATCAAACGTCTGCCTCTTAATTGGGGTGTATAGAAGATTTAGATTTAATGTGGTTATTGATATGATTGAGTTCTAATCTGTCAAAACACTAATTGCTTTCTATTTGTTCTTTGTTTCCAGTTTCCTTTTGTCCTGTGTTCCCTTGGACTATTTTTTATAATTTCATTGGATCTCTTCCACTGGCTTGTAAGTTATCACTCTTTTTAATGTTATTTGATTGCTCTAGGGTCTGTAATGTAAATCATTAACTATCACAATCTTCAAGTAGTATTATACCACTTCATATATAGTATAAGAACCATACAGCAGTATCCTACCATTTCCCCCTTTTAGTCTTTGTAGCATTGCTGTCATACGTTTTACTTTTGCATGTTATAAACCCTACAATACATTGTTATTTTTGAACAATTGATTATCTCGTAAAGAGATTTAAATTAGAAAAAAAATACTAGCCATTTCCCATGCTGTTAATTCCTTTGTATTGATATATTTTTCTGTTTGAAATTGTTTCCTTCTGCTGGAAGGACTTTCTTTAACATTTCTTGTAATGCAGGTCTGTTGTTAATGAATTCTTTCAGCTTCTGTATGTTTGAAAAATACTTTATTTTGCCTTCACCATATGAAAGATATTTTTGTTGGCTACAGATTTTTAGGTTGCTAGTTTTTGTTTTGTGCCCCCCGCCGCCTACTCCCTTGCCACCAATTCCCCTACCTCACCCACCTCTGAACTCTAAAGATTTTGCTTCATTGTCTTCTGGTTTGCATTGTTTCCACCGAGAAATCTGCTGTCACCATTCTATTTGTGCTTTTGTATGTCCCAAGTTGTTTTACTTTGGCTCATTTAAGAATTTTTCTTTATCAGTGGTTCTAAGCAATTTGATTCTGATACACCGCAGTGTAACTTTCTTCATGTTTAATATGCTTGGATTTTGTTGAGCTTCTTTTCATCAAATTCAGGAAAATTTTGGCCATTATTTTTTCAAATATGTTTTTCTCTCCCTGTTTTCCTTTCTGGAACCTCTTGGCTACTTGAAGTTTCCTCATGCACCACTGATGCTCTGTTCATTCTTTATTTCATCTCTTTTCCCCTATGTGTGTTAAATTTGGCATAGTTTTATTGCTATGCATTAAAGTTCATTAGTCTCTTCTTCTACAATGTTTAGTCTGCCATAAATCCCATCCACTATTTCTTGTTTCCTTGGTTTTGCTTTTTGTGTGTTTTATTTTTGGAGGCATTGTAGTTTTTAATCTCAGGAATTTCTGTTTAGGCCTTTCTTGTGTCTTTCATGTCTCTACTTAATATGTTCAATTTTTTTTCTAGATTCCTGAACATATTAATACAGTTATAATACCTGTTTTGATGCAGTTGCCTACTAATTATATCATTTAGATCATTCATGTCTTTTCTGGTTTTGTTTCAATCGCTTGCTTTTTATCCCTATTATGGGTTGTAATTTTTTCCTTTTTACATACTTCATATAATTGTGTGTGTCTATATATATGTGTGTCCTTTTTTGTTTGTTTGTTTTTTAGCCAAGGTCTCATTCTGTCACCAAGGCTGCAGTGCAGTGGTGTGATTTCAGCTCACTGCAGCTTTGCAACCTCTGCCTCCTGGGTTCAAGCAATTCCCATGCCTCAGCCTCCTGAGTAACTGGGACTAGTGGTGTGTGCCACCACGCCCAGCTAATTTTTGTAATTTTAGTAGAGACAAGGTTTCACCATGTTGGACAGGCTGGTCTTGAACTCCTGGCCTGAAGTGATCCATCTGCCTGGGTCTCCCAAAGTGCTAGGATTACAGGCGTAAGCTACCTTGCCTGGGCGGTCTGAATATATTCTTTATTCCTAAAAATATTCCCAAGTTTTGTTCTGAGACACAGTTAAGTTACACAGAAACCACTTGATCTTTTCAAAACAAGAATACATTTAGTCTAGGGCTAATTTTTTCCTACTACTGAGGTAATCCCTTCTTAGTACTCTACTCAGTACTTGGTGAATTATGAATTTTTCTACTCTCAGACACTTTCTGGCCCTGTGTGATGGCTGAGAATTGTTCCTTCTAATTTTTTCAGGTGGTTATTTTCCCAGCCTAGAGTATCTTCTTTGAATGCCTGCGCAAATGAGACTTTAGTTGAAGGCTCAACAGGAGCCTTCTACAGGTCTCAAGTTCTAAGTATGGCTCTCTCTTCTCGTGATCTCTACCCTGTAAACTTTAGCCACCTGATCCTTGCCTGATTCCCAGTTCTGCTTCCTCAACTCAGTTAGACCATTAGGCTTTGCCTGGGCTCCGCCTCCCCATGCCTTGCCTCGAGAACTCTCTAGGCCGTAAGTCAGAACAATCATATGGCTCTGTTTGTTTGCTTCCTGCCTCTAAGGGAACACTGCCTTTTATTGCTTGGTGTCCTATATTTACTCCTATTGTCTTTTCATATAGTCCAGCTTTTTAGTTATTTTAGGTGGGATAATAAATCTGGTTTGTGTTACTCTATCTTAGCCAAAAGAGAATGTCTTCAAAATAATTTTTGTAAGAACTGAATGTTATAGGACAAGAGAAGACCTTAGTATAATATCTGACACAAAGTAAGAAATCTGCAAATGTTAATTTTTAGCCAACTTAATCAGAATTTGTATGCAAGTATGGCTTTCAGATCAAGGCCAAAAATAGTTTTCCTCTACTTTGTTCTGGCCAGATCCCTCCAGGAATACTAGATTCACTCCCTGTTACCATAATTTTAAATAGGTCCTGATAAATTGGAGAATACCCAAAGGAAAACTACAATAACAGTGAGATTTCTACAAAGAATGGCCTAAGTGAACAGTTAAAAAATAATGGCAGATATCCAGCTGAAAGAAGATAGATCAGCCGTCCTCTGGTAGCCAAAGGGCCCTTGCGTGAAAGATGATGTAGATCATGTCTTTAATGGGAAGGATCAGGATCAGTTGGTGGAAACTACAGACAGTTTGATTTGGGCTCAATATTAACGCAGCCAGTTTCCTGAATAGTCAAAATAAAGTACAAATACTGAACAATACTTTTTCTCTTTTTTTCTGATGAATGCCTTCAGTCATCGTTTAACAAATCAATTTCTTTTCCAAATCTCAATGACATTTGCTGTTGATTTCATTCGGTAAAATTCACATGAAATGTAAACCTCGTTATGTTTCAGGTTTGGCTCAAGTGACCTTCAGAGGCCAGGGGATGGTTTGTTCTTTTATTCTTCTCTCTCCCTCTCCAGGTTGTTTTTTTGTTGTTGAAGCCTGGCAGAAGGGGATAGGATATATTGGAAGGGGTGGTCTTAACTACATGCCCCTCCCTAGCTTGTCTGGTTCTTCTGCTGCTTGTGGCATGCGTGATGTGGTGGTCTCTGTGTAGACCATGTACCTAGATTTCTCCGGTTTTACTTTGCCCTCCTCAGTAACTGTGGATCCCTCAGACAGGAGCAGTCAAGTTTCCTGGGAGCATCAGATCATGCCCCAAATCTCCCTCTTGTTAAAGTACATCTGCTTCCTTTTCTACCTGAGTGCTTTTTCATATGGAGGCTCTGAAACTGCTCAGTTGCTCTTGGGGTAGCAGTTGCCTTAGCTTTTTGTTTAGAGACTCCACTGGTGGTCTCTACTCAGCCTCCTGTGTTAGATTACTTCAGTAAGCTATTTGCCTTCGAAAATGCCCAGGAAATAATCTGACACCATCTTTATATTCATATTCACATACATCTGAAACTTAAAGTACTTATGCCCAGTTTTCACAAAAGCTTAAGTTTCTCTTAAACTTGACATCAAAAGCACAGACAAAAAAAGCAAATATAAACAAATGAGACTATATCAAACTAAAAAGGTTCTGAAGAGCAAAGGTAATTATCGACAGATTGAAAAGGCAATCTACAGAATGAGAGGAAATATTTGCAAACCATCTCATAAGGGATTAATATCCAAAATATATAAGGAATTACTACAGGTGAATAGCAAAAAAAAAAAAAAAAAAAAGTCCCAAATAATCAGATTTTAGAAATGGGCAAAGGACTTGAACAGATATTTCTCCAAAGAAGATATAGATAGACAACAGGTATATAAAAGGATGCTCAACAACACTAATTGTTAGAGAAATGTAAAACAAAACCATGAGATAGCACTTTGGACCAGCTAGGATGGCTATTATTGATAGCATTAGGATATATACCTAATGTAAATGACGAGTTAATGGGTGCAGCACACCAACATGGCACATGTATACATATGTAACAAACCTGCACGTTGTGCACATGTACCCTAGAACTTAAAGTATAATTAAAAAAACAAAACAAAACAAAAAAACCTGGGCTGGGTGGGGTGGCTCACACTTGTAATCCCAGCACTTTGGGAGGTCGAGGCAGGCAGATCACAAGGTCAGGAGTTCAAGACCACCCTGGCCAACATGGTGAAACCCCGTCTCCGTTAAAAACACAAAAATATTCTGGGCGTGGTGGCACACGTCTGTAATCTCAGCTACTTGGGAGGCTGAGGCAGGAGAATCACTTGAACCCAGGAGGCAGAGGTTGCAGTGAGCTGAGATCGTGTCACTGCACTCTAGCCTGGGCAACAAAGCAAGACTCCATCTCAAAAAACAAACAAACCAACAACAACAATAAAACAGAAAAATAACTAAAGTGTTGGCGAGAATGTGAATAAATTGGAATCCTTGTGCACTGTTGGTGGCGGTGGAAAATGGTGCAGCTACTATGGAAACAGTATGGAATTTTCTCAAAAAATTCAAAATAGTGCTACCATATGATGCAGCAATGCTTCTCATGGGTATTTAGCAAAAATAGTTAAAATTAGGATCTTGAAGAGATATTTACACTCCTATGTTTATTGCGGCATTATTCACAATGGCCAAGAGGTAGACACAGTGTAAAAGTCCACTGGTAGATGCGTGGAAAAAACAAACGTGACATGCACACAATGAAATATTATTCAGTCTTAAAAAATAAAATTTTGTCCTATGCTACAACATGGAGTAATCTTGAGGACATTATGCAAAGCGAAATAAGCCAGTCACAGAAAGACAAATACCAAATTATTCCATTTATATGAGGTATTATCTAAAGTAGTGAAACTCAGGGAAACAGAAAGTAGACCGGTGACTGTGGGTAGGGACTGAAGCAGGAGAAAATGGGGAGTTGCTTTTCAATGAATATAGAGTTTGAGTCATGAAAAGAATAAAAAGTTACAGAGATATGCTGCACATCAATGTGCATATTGTTGACAATACTATGGACGTAAAAGGTCGATTTTTATGTTGTATGTTTTAATCACAAGAGTAAAAACGTTTTAAAATGGATGCTGAGGGAGGGGGAATGGGGATTGAGTATATAATAGGAACACAGTTTCAGTTGGGGAAAAGTGGAAAGTTTCTGGATCTGGATGGTGATGCTAGTTGCACAACAATGTGAATGTACTTAATGCCACAGACATGTACGCTTACATATAGTTAAAATGGCAAATATTATATGTGTATAAGAATTACAGTAAGAAAAATTTTAAAAAGGCCGGCTCACATCTGTAATCCCAGCACTTTGGGAGACCAGGGCAGGCAGATCATCTGAGGTCAGGTGTTTAAGACCAACCTGGCCAATATGGTGAAACCCCATTTCTACTAAAAATACAAAAATTAGCCAGATGTGGTGATGCACCCCTGTAATCCCAGCTACTCAGGAGGCTGAGGTATGAGAATGGCTTGAAGCTGGAAGTCGGAGGTTGCAGTGAGCCGAGAATGAGCCATTGCACTCCAGCCAGAGTGACAGGGTGAGACTCTTTCTTAAAAAAAACAAAACAAGACAAAAAACAAACAAAAAAAAAAAACAAAAAAAAAAACTTACATCACCCTTGACACACTTTCAGTTTGGGAATGAGAGCTTGATGCCCATTATTCCAGGCCTCCTAATGGCTACACTAAATCTCTTGGAAACTCCTTACTTTGGTAGGTAGCTGAAAATGAGTACAAGAGCACACAATTTTGATGTTATCTTCAACTTCCTTCCCTGGCCTCTGCTTCTGTAGATTGAGAAGGGGTTGTGGGGAGGAATGTGGAATTTGTGACCAGGGAGGGCAGGTGTGAAGCTGCTTCTGCTACCACTTTATAACTAGCTCAGAGGGTAGTCGCTGGCCCCACAGTTTGTTATAGGTTTCTTCCAGTACATTCAAAGCAGACTCCTCTTTTCTGTCTTTAGTTTTGGGCTCTGGTCAGCAATTCTCAGGTGACATCCTATTACGTAGGAATAGCATGTACATAGGAAGATGTTTCTAATAGTTAGGGAGTCTCTAGATAGACAGAGCTGCTCTGAAAAGTGATGAGCATCCGATTATTGATTTCAGGGTATTGTGAAGGATATTCCTGCTTGTGAAGAATACAAAAGGTAGCACCTTCAGAATCTTTTCCCTAGTCTATGAATTCTGGAGGCAAATTGATTTTTGTTTTACTTTTGTTTGAGGGTGAAGTTAGGAAAAAACCAATCATTTAATTCTGAGTCCTCTCCTATATTTAGTGACCTGCTAAGTACTTATTGGTCATCTACTCTATACCAGGCAGTATGTTAAAACAGTGAAATACTGTAATGGAACACAAAGGTGAAATTCTGGTTCAATGAAAAGATAGAGATGTGCTTCCAAATCAACTGGACAGACATCTGCCTGTATTCTTATTTTGCCTAAATATTTATTAAGTAAAATGTGATATATGCAGCTATGTAGTATTTAAAGATTTACATACTGAAGCACAGTTCCTGGTCTCAAAGATTTATGAAAACATTGGAGAAAAGACTAACCAATGAAAAGTTATATTTCATAGTAAAAACTAAATAAGACTACACCATTATGTGCAAAGCCTCAAAGCAGTTCATGGTTGTCAACTGTATTCTGCAGAAAATTAATTTTATGAAGCTAAGTATCAATGGAATTAGAGTGGTCAGAGAAAGCTCAGTGGAGAAGATAAGACTTGAGCTTATGGAAAATCTCAGAATCCCTTCCCTAGACAAGAGCCATAATTTTGAGAGTTCTTGAGTCTTCAGTGGAAACATCCTATTCTCTAGATAATGAGCTGTTGGACAGGGGTGGCATTTTCCTTCGTGTTTGGGTAGGATGTGCCAAAGAGTTTAAAATAGGAATCTCCAAGATGGTCTGTGGGTGATGTGAACAGCAACTCAACCAGCTCTGTTATTATTAGATGCAGATCGTTTTAGGTAAGTGGAAATGGCTGTTCTATAAAAATGTAAACTCTGAGTCATTCTCTGAGCATGGTGAGCCCTGAGTGCTGAGCCTTCAAGTGGATGCCCCTCCCCAATATTGAAAGTGTAGCCGTTCTCTTATGCTGAGGACTCTTCCCCCTTCTCACATCTGTCTTGTGAGCAAAAGGGGAAAGTGATCTTTCGTTTCTGAACAGGGAAAGTGTGTGTGTAGGTTATTTCCAGGATTAGTGAAGGCAAATAAGAATCAAAGCTATATGACTGGTGACATTAAATGGACCCCCCTCCACAAATGCACAATTATACACATTCTCCCCCTAGTGTTATCTGAGTGGCTGAGAGAAACACCTGTATTCCAAAATAAGAACCTGCTGTACCAATCAGATTCCACCATGTCTGAATTCTAACATTATTGAGTCATTCCTTCGGTTTTCTCTCTCCCTGGGTAATCTCTGATATACAAGCAAATAATTTATCTGAACTCATAGTGAGAAGTCAGACCCACTTGTACTGGTTGCCTTGGGAAGGAAAGTATAGAAAGTACAGTGAAAGCAACATGGTACAGCCTGATAAAAACATTGATTCACTTAGAATACATCTATTTGTGAAACTTCATACCAACTTTGCCAAAGAATGGGAAAATTCAATGACCAATGCAGCTCAAGATTCCAAGAGCTACTGGGACCTCCAAAGGGCACACATTGTTCTTCTTTAGAACAACAGAGAAGAGTGTATGCTGGTCTTCTTCCAGGAATCCTTCTCTTCCCTGGGTCTTCTGAACACAGAATGGTTTCTTCTTCTAGGTTCTTGGGTTCTTTACCTGTGCCTTCACTTAGCATTTACTTATCTTTAACATGCAGTCTAGTGGAGCACGTTCATGTCCATGTCTCTACTTGACCATTGTATCAGTGACTATAAACCCCAAGGACTTGGACAATGTCTTTGCCATCTTACATGTTCCCACTGACCAACAGTCACCGGGGCAGACAGTCATTCAGTCTAATACACTCATCCATTGTTTGCTAAGTGCTATGAACACAATTTGGCTCTGCCCTCACAGAGATTATGGAAGAGAAAGATACATAAAAAATACAGACAGTACCTTTCTGGAGGTTGGTAAAGCAAAATAGCAGATTCTTTTTTAATCGAAGGGGATCAGGCAAGTCTTCATAGAAATGTCCTAAAAGTCTTTGACTATGAAATAGGGAACTACTCTAGGGCTCCCTGTCATGCATAAGGGCTAGGGCCAAACATCACAATCAGGAGAAAGTGGGACTGTAGACCTGGATGTGCCCATCTGTAAATGGTGATCCTAAGGGTCAGCTGAGTTGGGAAGTAAGTGATAAAGGCAGTTGTAAGACAGGCAGAAAGTGGCTTCCAGTTAGCTAAGAAAGTATAGCTTCAAGTGGCTAGGCATCTGTTTATACCTGGAAGACTGGAAGACTGACAAGCAGTCAGCCCCCAAGAAATGTTTACTCAAGGGCAATAGACTGATAAGTGGGAGGCAAGGGTTATACTGACTTCCATTCCTCGAAGGATAACCTAGACTACCAAGCAAAGTGACTAAGCAGGATGGAGTGACCCACAGAATAGGTTCTCATACATACTGAATGAATCAATGAGTAAGGGTGAAGATCAAAGCGAAAGACTTGCCCCCTTGACTCGGATAACACAGTATATGAAGATGGAGAATAAAAAGAAAGTTGTGTACTTAGACAATCTTGTTCTCAAGGGTTGATATTGAAGACATAAATCTGGCTGTCACGCAAAAGAAGTTAAGGAGCAAGGCAGAAGTTTCATCCTAAATCTCACTAGTGGGTGCAGGCAAGGTTCCCATTGTACTGCAGCATTAGCCAGAAGTAGGCTAGGACTGAACCCAGCCAGACTTGGGGAGTTGAGCCTCGGTGAGATATTAGGTGTAGGATCCAGAATGAAGAGCAGACATAAAGGGTTAATTGACAGCGTACCGTGCCCCAAGCAAGTGATTGAAGAGTGAAAATCAAATCAGTTGGCTGTCCAAAAATTGACAGGTTGCTGCTGAGGCGTCTTACTCCACTGAATTGACCAGCTGTCCTGAGATTTTACCAACACAAGTCCCCAGGAGAAAAATACAAAAATGTCTTGTTGGAGGCATTGACGATTTGAGTGGATTGAGCACTGTATAAGAGGCCATTGGGATTTCACTGCTAGAGGTCCAATTTGTTAACTTAGTTTCCAGTGTCTGAGCTTTAGAAGAAACGGCAGAGGAATAACTGATCCATTCACTGAGGTACATGAGAGGCTAGAGACCTTGAATCAGTTGCCCTGCATTGGGTGATGTTTATGAAAACCCATTTGGCTTTCCATTGTGTATGTAGTGAGTTAACACAGTCAACTAGTATGCAGAGTGCCTTCTGCAGGCGTCTCCTGATCCATTCTCCACTTTTTACCTTCTTTGTACCCAGGGACAGAGACCTTCATTAGTGGTTTCCTTATTTTCAGGGTGATTTCAAGCTAAAGAAGGTGAGAAGAGAGAAAGAGGAAGGTGTGTTTCCTACTCCAGTTCCCTTCCTGTGCGTTGGCTGTGGGTGACTCCATCCCTCTCATGTCCTGCCAGACACAGCATTTTCCAGGTTCCAGGAATGGCATCCTTCCCTGGCTGCTTCAGGCCTGGTGGGGCTGTGAGAACTCTCCCTTTGAGGGGCTGGCTATCTGTAGTGATTTTCCTAAATCGTGCCCACACCTTTGTAAATAGTCTTTATATTAAAAACTCCTTGAGTTATTTTAATGGGACATTGATTTCCTTCTCAGGTCCTGTCTGGTGAGCCTATGCCATAGGCTCAGCCACCCTCTGGGCTGGTTCATCCGACTCACTGGGTGGACACCAGCTCCACACTGTCCACACAAGATCACAAGAACCTGTCCCATCTGGTGAGCCTGGTCTTTCACAAGAAGTGAGTATAGAAGGGAAAGAGCGTAGTGAAAGTCCATTCCCACTACTCAGAAATGACCTTCACACTCACCTTTCTGAGATTCCATGGCATAATCTTCATGGCTTAGCAACAAAAGCTATCATTGCTCAGTGTTTTGCACTCTAAGACTTTCTGCATCTGAATTTCCTCAACTATAAAATCTGGGTAATACCATGTATCTCACAAGCACAATTTTGATGCAACACCAGGGAGAGAGCAGGTGCTGTATTAGATAGATCCTCGTGAGGAGTATGGAAGAAATAGAAAGGATTGCAGAAATTCATGCTTTTCTGGAATTAAAAGTGTTTGTTTCTTCCACTAGGTGGTATGGACTGCCAGATACTCACAAAAAATCTTTATGAAATTTCTATGCTGCCAGTAAAGAATAATAACAAAGAGAGTAAAAAAATGAACAATAGTAATCTTCACCATTATATTGACTACTGATCATGTGAGGACTCTTTTTTACGTACTAATTCTAAAGATAATCCAGTGAGGTACACATTGTCATCACCATTATGTTGATGTAGACATGGAGGCCATACCAGCCTCAGGTCATTCAACTCCTAAACAGTCAAAAATTCAACCCAGTCTTTCCAGTTCCAAAACTGGGGCCTGGGGCCTGGGACCTTCCCCACTTTGTTGTAACACACAGGACTTAGTCCAGGAAACATATTTCCTTTTTTCTTTAATAGGAAGTTGAGTACTCAAATAATTTTTTTAAATTTTATTTATTTATTTAGTTTTTGGAGATGGAGTCTTGCTGTGTTGCCCAGGCTGGAGTGCAGTGGCACAATCTCGGCTCACTGTAACCTCTGCCTCCTGTGTTCAAGTGATTCTCCCGAGCAGCTGAGATTACAGGCAAGCGCCACTGTACCCAGCTAACTTTCATATTTTTAGTAGAGACGAGATTTCGCCATGTTGGCGAGGCTGGTCTCAAACTCCTGTCCTTTGGTGATCTGCCCACCTTGGCCTCCCAAAGTGCTGGGATTACAGACTTGGGCCACTGCGCCCAGCCCAAAGGATCTTGAAGCAATGGTAGAATGACCACTTCCATGTTCAAGCCCAAACCCATGGTGAGATTTCCATTGAAACCGAGCCAGCTTTTTATGGCAGTAGACTCAGAGGCTTTGGGTGAGTTTGGAAGGAGGGACACCTGGTGCCTTCATGTTGTCCCGTCTTCAGCAAATTCTTGGGTCTCCCACACTGGGGAAGTCCTGGCTAACTGCTTGTGCTTCAGTTTCCCTACACTCCTGGCCTTTCCTGCTGGTGAATAATTGAAAAGAGATGAATAGCAAATGTCCTCCCAGTGATAATTACTAACTTCCTATGTGGGGAGGGGGATCCCACCCAGGAGTTTTACAAATACTGAAAGGAGCTTCCCTCTTTGTTGCAGGATGTGACTTGAGTCCTCTGCAGCTTCTGGTCACATCTTAGGAAGCCACTCCTGGTCCCTTCTAGCCTGTTGACTTTGTAGCCCCTGGCAGCCTGAGTCATACTCTCCAATCAGCAAAGAGGAGTAGGAGAGCAGCCACCCAGCCCAGGTGGCCCTCCTTTGCGGTGGGTGGCACATTAGGCCACCCTCAGAGCCCCTTTCTCTACCAGTCTCCTCTTTCCCTCAGAGGTACAGAGGTCGACAAGGAAGGGTTGAGCACTTGAGCGCACTCTATGTTTTTATTCTTTTGAGTCTTCTTTTACTGGCTAGGGTCACGCACTCCCATTCAACGTGGTGTTTGGACTTGGAACCTGAGGTAAATTACTCAGAGCAGCTGACTCCTCAGTGTAAATAATTTAGCTTAATAAATAAGTCAAAGTCACCCGTCTCTCCAGTATCTCTGGCAGCTGATTCATCTCCTGTCTCCTCCGCTCCTCAAGTTGTACCGCTGCCTGCTGGACTTCTCTGGCCTGATGGCCTTTTCCTGTCCTGTCACTATCAACAGCATTTGGCAAAAGAGAGATGGTTCAAGTGCTTGCTTGGTGTCTTTGCAATCACTCAGTGGAATCATTGAAACCAGATTTGCGTGTGCCCTGGAGTGCAGCGGGTAGGTGGGGAGGGCTGGGCCGGCTCTGGCTTCCTCCCCTGAGACTGGGGCAAGTTCCTAGGAGAGGATCAGGTGGGAGTGGGGGAGGGAAGGAAAGACCTGTGGAAAACAGACCTGGGGAGAATGTAGGAGATGGTGAGAGACAGGGCTCTGCCTCTGCAACCTGACCTGGGAAAGTAGGAGAGAAAGGAAAGTCATGAAGCTGCCTGGAGACCAGTGTCAAAACTGCACAACATGTGACGTTGCATCTGGAGTCACCAATCCAAGTGCAGTGCTGATACTGGGATGAGTCTTCTCTGAAACACTTTCCTGTTCTCTGCAATGAGAGGTAAGGAAGCAATCTCTTTAGTGAGGACTACTGTGTGCAGGTATCAGGGGAGCTGCTGGCACACCTTACTCATAGGATTGCCTGCACACCAGGGCCTGGTGGAATGGGCGCACAGACTCTTCTCTGAGATTCTCTGGGCTTTAGCATGCTGCGATCCAACTCCTCTAAGCTTGGGAGGGATTAGGAGACCCAAGAGTACACACATATCCATTGCAAAATAAAATAAATATTCCTATTTGAAGAACTTACTGCAGCAGCACTATCCACCCCCTAATAAAATGGCCACGTGCTCACATCCTAGGGAGGAAAGAATTGCAGTTTTCCACATCGCGCTGTGAGAACTATGGAAAGAAGGAGCAGGCACAGGCCACTTCTGGCTGGAAAATTCACCCCTTTACCCAAGAGGACTGTTTTCATCAGTGCAAATCCCAGCCCCGCACCACAATCCAATTAAAGTAATTGTCGCCTAAACAGCCCTTGCAGAAGGGAGCAGCAGCTAAGAGGGGCAGAGGGTTCGGTTCAGTGTCTTTCAAGGAAACTGGATGGCTCAAAAATGCAAGAAACAATTTCTCTAGATGGAAAATAAATGCAATGAATCTAAATACGGCAGGAAATCTTATGAGAAAATAAGACTTTGGGAGGATTTATTGAAAGACATAATTGTAACAAGTATATTGATTTTACATAGATAAGAAAACAAATTTTGTCAGGGATTGAATTTGGTTTATTACATTTATTTCCCCACAGAGTTAATGCATTTAAAGACATAGTTTATTTTTCAGATGGAGGAACATTGTTTTCAGAGACCTTTATTAGGTTCCTAACATTTCCCTTGACTTTTCTTTCCCAGAAAATTGGTTTATATGTAAAGGTAGGGGAGGAAAGATGTTGGGAGTCTCCTCTTTCTGGAAGGTTCTAGAACCAAAGGCTGTTGGTGCCTTTTAGGCAGGGAAGTCATTTCTGCTCTCTGTCCTGCCTCTTGCCGTGGGAAGAACCACTGATGCTGGAATGTACAGCAAAAAGTCAGAACTGTTAACAGCTTTTCACTCTCCCCTTCTATACCCCCGGGTCTAGGTTCAGACCCAAGGGACTGTAGGCTCATGGCCACTTCATCAGTCAGAAACCTTCTGGGAAGCAGAAACCAGGGGCGCTGGTCTTTGGCTTCCATTTTGAAATCCTTGAACAAATCCTAAAGTTTTGTTGATGAGTTGAGGGTTACAGCGATTGCTACAGTTTGTGAGAGCTTGCAGCTTGTTAGGTACTGGGTTTATCCTTCTACAGCACTATAAGATACCTCTCCTCCCTGTTTTCCAGATGCAGATACTGGGCCTACGAGATTAAGAAATTTAACAAATAGATCTGCCCAACTCACAAGCCTGTGAGTTTCATTTCCCTTCTGTTCAAGGGACTTGAGTTTTGTGCCAGTTCTGTGACAAGATACTCTATGCCTAATTCCCAATTCCATGCAATGAAAGAATCCAAAGCTAGCCCCTCAAGCCCGTGTCCATGTGCACAGCTGGGCCTGGGCAGGGAGGGGGAGAAAAGGACACAGACAGGAAAAGTGGTGACCAACCTTGGCTAGGACTCTGACCCTGGTACCTAATGACTCCTTAATGAGACACGTTGTCTTAGGCTTGCTCTCCTGAGGGCCACACTAGTGCCATCCTCTTTCCACCCAAATGGTGCTTAGCTGATCCACCTCTGGACCAAGGTCATCCCTGTTCTGTAGCTAACATTTGATCACAATTTAAGTTAAAACTCAAAAGCATCTTAGAGTTTATAAGGAGCTTTTACATGATCGTAATTAAAAGATAATTTGTTCTAAAATTTCTAGGGCAGAAATTTTACAGAGGGAGATACTGAGACTCAAAGAAGTTGGGTGCCTTCCCTACACTTAGCCAGTAACTACAAGATCTAAGACCATATCCCAGGTTGCCTGATGAAGTCCAAGCCTTGAAGCAAGGCAGCTGCCTCTTGTCATTTCTGTTCCTGCTGATTCCTAGCTGAGCTCGCGGTAGCAGCCCTGCCCTGCTCTGGACTTGCCGAGGCACCTGTAAAACCTTTCTATCCCTTGTCTGATAGCCTTGGCCATGTAAATTATTCAGAATTAATCCTGCCTGCTCCTAAATCTCCCTGCAGCTTTTCACAAGTAACTAATACTTGTCTTAATCACATCCGAGGCACAGCTTTATATGCCACTTGCAACAACATATTCAATTATGATTGATTGGAATTTAAGTTCTGATTTCTCTTAGAACATAATCAGTACTGAATGGGAAATTTTTACAGTGACAATTAAAATAATGAAAGTGAACTTTAAATGACATTCAAACAGTGTCACCTGGGAGTAACTCCACAATGCTGGCCTCCCCGCTGCATTCTGGGAGCTTGGCCGATTCCACAGGCCTCTGTCTGGCATGGCTGTTAATGCATTTGGTGTCGTGCAAGGATGGGGGATTAACCCCTCACTGGTGGCCCTTTTAAAACCCACTGCACGTTGCTGCTACTTAATTATGTGTTTCCCTGAGCTGATTTCTATTTACACCTAAATGGCATGTTAATTGTGCAAATGTGTAAACAGTCACCAAATAACTCTGCCCATGGAACCTCCCTGCTATGGAAATCCTCTTCTAGGAAACAGGTGGAGATGAGTAGGGTCTTTCTAAATGATAGACCCAGGCCCTTTGAAGGTCACAGATTTGAAAAATCACCTTAATATTGAGGTATCCCTTCAAGGAATGGCTCCCCAAACTGGGTCTGGTGAAAATAACACACCCATGTGGGAGCCTCATCTCTAGATCTTCTCTGCTTCCATGGGAACATATGAGCCGTGACCTCCTATTATTTTTATCTGAATTCACCAAACACACACAATGAAACAAAATTCCACTTAAGAAGGGAGAAGATTATGTTAACATCTTATACTCTTAGAATGGCTTGTTTTTCCTGTTTGACCAAGGACAACAGGACACCTATGCCTCTCAAACTGTCCTGGCATTGGAGGCTCCTGAAATTCAGTCCCATGATACTCTATCTTGAACAAATCACATTAGCCTCTCCGTTGACTCTTTGCCTTCCACAAGGCTTTCTTTCATGTCTTGCTTTAATTCATAGTCTTGCCTTAAACCTGGAATGTCCTCATCTCTTTGGCTTCTCTGTATTCCACACTACCCAACCTTAAAGTCAGTGTGTTTTGCCTGTCTTCTCATTGACACCATCCGTGACAATGTCAAGTCAACTCTGCATGCTACTCTCCTTGTCTAGCCCTGAACATTGTGTTTAATCTAGCACTTTATTAATAAGTCAGCAGTCTTACTGTGTTGGAGCCAGAAACTACCTTGAAATTTTTTTATATGCTTAATAAAATACCAGTGAGACAGCAATAAAGATGATTAATGAGATAAACATTTTGGAAGACAATATTTTCTTGCTTTGTGGAATCCTGAAGCATTTTTGAGTTCAATCCCCTTGTTTCACAGCTGAAGAGAACTGAGGCTTGGATGTTGTTCCATTGATTTCTAATGACTTTATTACACATTATTTCCTCCCACTGAGTTGTCAATAGGAACCATATTTTAGACCTTTCTTATATCTGTCACAGTATCAAGCACAGGTCTTAGGAGGCTGCACCAGTGTTAATCAGATCTCATTCAAAAATGAGTAGCATTTTTCGCAAATTTGAGGTGAATTTAATAAAGGGAGATGTACAAAGGCATGCAGGTGATTTGAGGAAGCAAATGGGAAAGTGAAGCATCCGAAGTCTAGCAGCTCAGAGGAGCCATTGCCACTTCTGGGCCTGAAGGAACAGGTGGTGGCTGGCAGAACGTTGGAAAGATAGCTATTTGGAGAAGGCCACTCAACAAAAACCATGGCTTTGGTAAAAGGTAAGGGCCAACGAACAGTGATTCAGTAGGGAGGGAGTCCAGGGATAAAAAACAACAACAACAAAAAACCAATTTTAATCTGCTCCCAACCTCTAATCTGCTGCTGGTAGCTTCTAATGGCCAAACCCAACAAGGAGGGAGCAGGCAAGGAATAAGGTGACCGATAGTCCCAGTATGTCGGAAACTCAGAAATTTCTTGAGATGCAGAAATTTCAGTGCTCCAATTAGTCAACCTGGTACAGTTGGACACCTTAGCTAGACAATAGCTCATCAAGGCTGGTCTCCTAGGCATGCCAGACAAGGTGGAAAGTGAACTTAGAGGTACAGCCAAAATACATATACTTCAGGACCCCAATAAGTATTTGTAATTTTTTAGTCAAAACTATATTGATTAGTGATATTTGTGAGTATCTATTAGGCTGGTACAAAAGTAATCATGGTTTTTGCTATTGAAAGTAATGGCAAACACTGCAATTACTTTTGCACCAACGCAATATTTCTTCCCAACCTCAAAGTCAACTTAGAGAATATGATAGATAAATAAGACTTCCTGGTATCTTAATTTTTACCAGGCCCATGAATAATTTCTATTCCACTGACTGGTGGTCTGCAAAATCACGAGTGAAATAAAAGGCTGTTATTTTACGTCTCTTAAGTTTTCAGATGCTTCGGATGCAATAAAAACTAACAGATTCACTTTATAACTTTAAAATAGTCTTCATTCCGTTATTCTAAAGTGATAACCTGGACTCCCTCACCTAGACCAGATGCTATTAGTGAAATTCCCCAGAACCTCACTTTTAAAGGCCATTATTTTCATTACATTAACAGTATTTGTAGATAGACACATGCATTCCCTTCTCCTCTATCTAGTGGTGAACCTCCATTTGGACTGACAACCAGGCTTTCTGAGCATCAAGATACACATCATGGGTTTGACAGGAGCCAAGAACGTTCACACATTAGACAATACAGAAGTAAAATATAATAGATTTAGAATTGATCCTGGAAGATAATTGATCTTGGAAGATAATTTCTAATAGATTTCCTTATTGAGATAGAATCTCCATCTATCTCAAATTGTCTAATATTTAGAAATATAACCTCCGTTAGAAATATAACCTCAGTTTATTAAAATGTATGTTTTTAAACTTTAAATGTATTTGTCTCTTCAAAATTAACCCAGCTAAATATGAACTTCTAAAATGTTCCATCAATGATGAAATGTTACATCTAAAATGTTTCAGCAGTTATTCTGTTACATAACAAAATTTTCTAGCCATGGAAAGAAGCAGCAATGGAGAAAAGGAACTGAAAATCAAGGTATTAAATGTTCAATAGAAGCAGATCTCCAAATAATCCAGGTATTTGTGTTAGTAGCTAAGTTTTTCAAAATAGCGTACTTCTAATAGAGCCACAAAGGAAATCAGGAAATATTTTGAACTCACAAGAGAAAAGGAGTATTGCATGAAATAGAGTATAGGTGGAATAATGGCCTGACAAAGAGGTCTGTGTTCTAATTCTTAAAACCCAGAATACATTGTCTTATGTGATAAAAGTAACTTTATGGATTCAGTGTATTCAGTTTATTGTGCTAGGGAGATTATCCTATATCATCTAGCTGGGCCCAATGTAACAACAAAGGACCTTTAAAAGGGAGGCAGAAGGATTAGAGTCAGAAAGAGAAGATGTAAGAACAGAAGCAAATATCAGAAGAGAAGACAAGATGGTAGACTGTTGGCTTCAAAAATGGAGGAAGGGGCTACAGACCAAGGAATGCAGGCATGTTGTCAAAGCTGGAAAAGGCAAGGGAATGAATTATTTCCTAGAGTCTCTAGAATGAGTGCTGGCCTGCCAACACTTTGATTTTAGACCAATGACACTGATTTCAGATTCTGACCTCCAGAACTGTAAGAAAATAAATATGTTGGCCGGGCGCGGTGGCTCACGCCTGTAATCCCAGCACTTTGGGAGGCCGAGGCGGGCGGATCACAAGGTCAGGAGATCGAGACCATGGTGAAACCCCGTCTCTACAAAAAATAGAAAAAATTAGCCAGGCGCGGTGGCAGGCGCCTGTAGTCCCAGCTACTTGGGAGGCTGAGGCAGGAGAATGGCGTGAACCCGGGAGGCGGAGCTTGCAGTGAGCTGAGATTGCGCCACTGCACTCCAGCCTGGGCGACAGAGCGAGACTCCGTCTCAAAAAAAAAAAAAAAAAAAAAAAAAGAAAATAAATATGTATTGTCTTAAGTCGCTAAATTTGTGACAGTTACAGCAGCAATAGAAAACTACCATACATGAAAAAGTAAAAAATATTTGAACTGAACAGTAATAAAAGGTAACATATTAAAATATGTGAAATCCAGCTAATGTGCTGCTAAGAGGCAAATTTGTATTTTAAATTATTTCTATTAGAAAATAACAGAAGTCTAAAATCACTTATACAAGTTTTCACCTTAATAAAATGGAATAAAATAGCAAATTGAACCAAAGTATGCAAAAGGAAGAAAATTATAAAGATCAAAAATTATAAAGAGTGGAAATCAGTGAAATAGAAGAGAGACAAAACATAGGGAAAAAAACCTTAAGAAATTCAACTCAGTTATTTGAATTAGATTAAAAAGTTAAATATCCCTAAGAAGACAGATTGAGGGAAGAAAAAGAAATAACAAAATCAGAAATTTAAAAAAGGCGTATCACCAAAAAACTTACACATGTTGACAGAATATGGGGAAATTATGTACAACTGTGTGCTAAAAGAAAAAACTTGACAACAAATATGAAATGAAAAACCTTTTTGCAAATTCAATTAAATATTTTACAAAGAAATACGTGTCTTACACAAACTGTTTCACAAAAGCTAGAGGAGGAGTAATTTTCCAATTCATTTTATGAGGACACTGTAATAACAAAACCTGATAAGGACCTTACAAGAAAATAAAATTAAACACTAATATCTCTTGTGTACATATAGATGAAATAAAAATTCTTAATTGTTAGCAAATCAACTTGTAGCATTATATAAGAAGTCTAATATATCAAAGTGAAGGTTATTATAAGAATGTCAGGTTAGTTTAATAGTTGAAAACCAATGAATGTAATTGATCATAACAGCAACAAAAAAGGAAGCACATAAGATCATTTCAATAGGTGCATAAAGGTACACAAAAAGTTCAACACTCATTTATAATAGATAAAAGAATAAAAGAAAATTTCCTCAATTTGATAAAGGATATTTATGAAAAACCTGCAACTATCATCATTTTAAGATTAGAAACAAGGCATGATGTTTACTCTTGCCAGTTCTATTCAACATATTACTAGAGATCCTATCCAATGACATGAGACAAGAAAAAGTAAAAAGGTACAACCATTGTTAAGAAGTAAAATATGCCCTTTGCAGATGACATAATTGTATATATACAAAATCCAAAAGAATTTCCCAATAAAACAAAATGAAAATAACTACTAGATCTAACAAGTAAATTCAGCAACATCTAAGAATACAAGATCAATATACAAAAACCAATTATGTTTTATATACTAGCAACCAGCAATAGAAAAAACTAAAAATTAACACTATAATAGCATCCAAACCATAAAATTCTTAAAAACAAATTTAAGAAAAGATGTAAAAGACCTCTATAAAGCAACAAAATGTTACTGACATAAATTAAATACTACTTAAAAAATAGATATATCATGCTCATGAGTTGAATGACATAGCATTATGAAAATGTCAGTCCTCTGCAAATTGATCTGTAGATTCCAAACAGTGCCAAGCAAAATCCTAGAAAATATTTTTATAAAATAAATATTCTGATACTAAAGTTTATATAGAATTCCAAAATAATAAGATATTCACAAAAATGAAACAGCTGGAGAATAAATACTACATGATTTTAAGAATGACTAATAAGCTGTAATAACCTTGACAATGAGATAATCACATTTGTGTAGGCAAATTGATCAGTAAAACTGAAATAGATCCATGCATAAGAGGTCAAATTATTTTTAACAAAAGTGATGATTCAATTCAGTGGGGAAAAATGTCTTTTTAATGAACAGTTCTAGGTCAACTTGATATCTATATAAGAAAAAAATGAGTTTGACCTAGACCTCACATTATACAAAAAAATTAACTGGAGATGGTTTATAGACAGATTATGTAAAGACAAAAACTATCTCCAGACAAAAACACAGGATAATTTTGTAACTTAGGGATAGCCAAAGATTCCTTAGAATAATAAAAGCTCATAAAAGAAAAATGAAACAATTAACTAAATTTTGTCAAAATTAACTTTTTCTTAACAAAAATGACAATTAAAAAATGAAACACAAAACAAAAAACAGGAAAAATAAAAAGAGAAGCCATAGACCAGGAGGAAAAAAAAATAGTAATATAGACCTTTTATTTAGAATATATAAAGCAGTCCTACAAACCAATAATAAAAAAGATAATAAAAACAGGGAAAACATACAAAGAAACTTGTATACACAAATAGAATATAGAAAAATCTTGTTTATACTATTAGTATATGCAAATGTATTTACTATTAGTTAGCACATAAAAAGATGCTCAGCATTTTTAATCACCAGCAAAATGAGAATTAAAAATCAAAATGAGATTCTACTATACACTTGCTAACATGAGAGACTTTAATACCCAACTGACAATATTAGATAGATCATTGAGACAGAAAATTAACAAAAATGTTCAAGACCTGAACTCAGTACTAGATCAAATGGACTTGATAGACATCCACAGAACTTTCCACCCCCAAACAACAGAATATACATTCTTTTCATTGCCACAGGGCACATACTGTAAAATTGATTACATCATGGGAAGTAAAATGCCCCTTAGCAAATACAAAAACTGGAATAATAATAAACACCCTTTCAGTCCACAGAGCAATCAAATTGGAAATCAAGACTAAGAAATGTACTCAAAACCATACAATTACGTGGAAATTGAATAACCTGCTCCTGAATAACTTTTAGGTAAATAATGAAATTTAGGTAGAAATCAAGAAGTTATTTGAAACTAATGAGAGCAAAGATACAACATACCAGAATCTTTGGGACACAACTAAGACAGTGTTAAGGGGGAATTTTATAGAACTAAATGCCCACATCAAAAAGTTAGAAAGATCTCAAGTGAATAATCTAACATCACAACTAAAAGAACTGGAGAACTAAGAGCAAACAAATCCCAATGCTAGCAGAACACAAAATAACCAAAATCAGAGCTGAACTGAAGGAGATTGAGACATGAAAAGACATTCAAAAGGTCAACAAATCCAGAAGCTTGGTTTTGTTTTCCGTTTTTTGTTTTTGATAAAATTAATAGTTTGGAATGTTGAAGAAGATGTTGGACAACTGGAAGTTTCATATATAATTTGTAGAGGTATAAAATAGTACAGTCACTGGAAAACTATTTGGGAATTTATTATGATTCAGGAATTCTACCCCTAGATGTTTACCAAAACAAGTAACACCATATATCCACAAAAGGACTTGTGTAAGAGCATTTATTACAGTGTTACTCATAATAGTAAAATACTGGAAATCACCCAAATGTCCACAACAGGTGAGTGGATAATTAAATTGTAACATAGTGATATAATAGGATATATCTTAGCAACTAAGAATGGACTAATAATACACAACACAACATATATAAGTCTCAAAAACATCATAAATTTTAAAGCCAGATGCAAAAATTGTACTTACGTGTGATAATGTTTACATGAAGCTCAACCACAAGCAAAACTCATCTACGAAAATAGAAATTAGAATAATAATAGCCTTTTGGATATAGAGAGGAGTGGTAGGGAGTAGAAGGGAAAGGATGGGAAATTTTGAATGATGGCAATACTCTATATCCTGATTGAGGTCTTGGTTACATGACATATTGAAGTATTAGTTACATAGACAGACCAAAATTCATTGAACTGTACACTTGAGATCTGTACATTTTCCTGTAAGTAATTATAGCTCTGTAACCAACATGCTTAAAAAAATGACATAAAAAAGCAAAAGTCCAGTCTCACCCCTGAGCTTTCTCCCATGGTAAAACAAAGTCTCCTCAACCAAATCTGTATCTTCCTTTTAGCTTTCCAGGAATATAAGAAAATGAAACTTCCCTAAATCTAATTCCAATATGATAATACATTGATAAAGCCAGGTCTTTGGCTACACTGGGATAGGAAGCCAGGAAAAGCTACAGGATTGTGTGGAGCTGGAGTAGAAATAGTGGATTGTCCAGAAATCGGTTATTCTAGGCTTGCAACCAGGGACTAGAATCTAATGTCAGTCCAAGGATCAACTCAGGAAGGCTGTGAATGTTGTTTACAGAAGATCCACATAGAAAAATCCCATTTCGATTATCTCTCTAAGCAGAGATGAATTAGCCCAAGTTTAAGAGTGGGGACATGGGCACTAGGAATGTCTAAAAGCAAGGATCATGACCCACACTTGGGGATACTGAATAAAGGGTCCAAGTTAGGCCCCTGGGCCATAATGGAACTGGAATATGAGCCTGGAAGAAAGTCAAGCTTTGATGTGGTAGAAGAAAATCTCCAAGTCACTGGGAGATGAATGTGTTCAACTATCATAAGTCTAACTAGATTCTGGTTTGGTCAAGGATCTATCATTGCATTAGTTTATACTCTATGTAGACCAGGCTAAGTCTGCAGATTGAAAATAATCAGCCACTGCTCTCAGGGTTAGTAGGAAGGCAGGGTCAGCCCTGCCATCACCAGTGGCCTGCTGGTTCTCCAGACAACTGGAAACAATAAAATGTGTGTGTAAGAGACAGAGAGACACTTATGATGGATGAAAAGTCTAAGATCTGCAGCCAGCAAACTGAACACACAGGATTGCTGCTGGTATAAATTTGAGTCTAAGTTCAAAGACCTGAGAACCAGGAAAGCTGGTGGTGTAAGTTCCAGTCCTAGTCCTAGTCCAAAGGCAGGAGAAGACTGATGTCCCAGCTCAAAGACAGGCAGAGAGAGAGAATTCCTTCTCACTCAGCCTTTGATTCTCTTCAGGTTTTCGAAAGATTGGCGAAAGTCCACCCATATTGGAGAAGGAACTCTGCTTTGCTCAGTCTAACAATTCAAGTGTGAATCTCATCCAGAGATCCTCACAGGCACACTCAGAAATCATATTTAACCAAATATCTGGGCAACCTATAGCCCAATCATGTTGACACTTAAAATTTACTATCCCGTTCTGTGTACAAGAGATAATAAGGGAGACATGTAAGGAAGGCAGGACTAATTATGGGGCACATGGAAGCACTAGATGCTTTTCTGTGAGCCATGAGGTTGAGGCACTAAGAGGAGAGGAGAGAGGAAGCTGGAAGGGAAGATGAGATGCTCAAGTTAAAATGTTTTCTATTTCCCACTGCAGTAAAGGTTTAAGGAAGGAGATTCATGGAGATAAATTCATTGTTCTTAGCAAAGGGCTATGATTTGAAATCTGGTTGGTCATGCTGTATGTGAGCCAACATTGCAAAATAGGCTCTAATTCCCACCTCAGACTGAGCCTGTGCAGATGGTGAGGGGAACGCCATGCTTGGTGCTGTGTGTTTCTGCCTCTGCTTCTTCTTTCCCAGCCCCAGGTATTTAGAAAGTGGCCACTCAAATCAAGAAGGCCCAGCTCCTACTCACCGCTTCTACCTACCGTTTGCTTTCATCCTGCCAGCTCCTTAGCTGTCCTTCCTGCTCCTTTACCTCAGGGTCCTGGTCTTGATTAGTAATTCACACCAAGGTGATAATGGGTGATAAAAAGCTAATGGCAATCCAAAGCGTTAATGGTTATTCAAATCAACTAACCACCTGCAATATACTAGCTAATTCACTTGCAATCCATCACCCTATAGCCCAAAGGAATACAGTGAGGAGCGTTCCAGGCTGGCTGGGTAGATATTATGTACCAATAGCTCAGTTCCATTGGCCAAGCACCAGCTATGCACCTGCCTCCTTTGTTACCACTGCCCACAGTGTGTGCAAGGAGAATACTTCACACTCGTCAATACACTCTCGCTGAAAACCTGCCTCCTGGCTTTCATTTTTTTGGATTTCAGTGACAATGGTGTTGACCTAAAGAAAGAAACAGGTGAAATTAATATGGGTGGAGAGTTTATCTGGGCGAAGATTGAGGCATGCAGCCTGGGAACACTTCCAGGCTGTGTTGGAAACCACTCTAGAGAACAAAGGAGTGGCTCAGGTTTTTAAAGAAAAAAAGGAAGAATCAGAAGAGAAGTTGATTACAAAAGTTGTTTGTCAGGAATCCTCATTGCTTTACAGTAATAACATTGATTAGTGATTGGCGATACATTGTTGAACTCTAGGATATGAGTTATGGTGTCCAGCACATGGCATTTTAATTTATAGCTATTGGTGGAGACATTTAGTCTAGAAAGAGGACTGCTGTCTCATTTTAATGCCTCTCTGGGCCTAGTAATTTAGAGCAGGCTCACTCACCTCAGATAAAGTTTATTTTCTTCCTCAACAGCAAACATACATTTAATGAGCCCCTACCAGTGACAAACACTGTTAAGTGCTGGGGATCCTGAGGTGAATAAGAAATTTGCCCCCCCTTCTATTAGGTTGGTGCAAAAGTAATTGCACCAACCTAATATCAGCTCATAGCTTAGTGGTGTTCATAACCATCTGATTTCTGTTGTCCCTGCTGTGTGCATCCTCAGTTAAATAGAAGTGTACTCAACCAACGGTACTTAAACACCTTGTGCATGTTTAGGAAACAGGATCAGAGTAACTGCCAGTATCTCTGTCCATAGGCCTTCTTGTTACACAAAAGTGAACATACAGACATGACCCCATCCTTGCATCCATGCAGATTACATACTAGCTAGAGGAGAAGGAAGACTTTCCTATCACATCCAAATATACAAATACAAACCCTAACAAGATCCACGGAGGAGAAGTACAAATGCCTATGTGAGAGCCTGATTCTGTCTGGGAATTTGAAAAGACTTCCCTGAGGTGGTGACATTTGGTGTGAGATGAGAAGGGAGAGATAAGAATCTACCAGGGGAAGGGGCAGGGGATGAGAACTATGGAGAAGGAATGGGAAGAACCAAATTCCTGAGGTAGGAGGATGATGCACATACGAGGAATCAAAAGAAAGCCATTGTGTCCAGGTTAGAGAGCAAGAAGGTGAATAGGAAGGGGTGAGGCTGGAGGGGAAGGCAGGGGCCAACCCTGTTGGGTGATCATGGGTTATATGTTCCTTATCCCAAGAGTGATGGAGAACATTGAAGGGTTTTCAGCAAGGAAGCAATAACTGCACAATTGAGCACATCATGTCCTTTCTGAACCTTGGTCTTCAATAAATTAAGACAGATTTATTGAATGATCTCTTAGCTGCTTTTATCTCTAATATTCTGTGATTCTGTAGCCCAGAAATACACCCTCTTTTGATAGTTATCAGTACTAGTCACAGACACAACTGATTCTTCCTATGGGTGTGTTATAGGACCGCACCTGCCTGGCTTTTTGGAGTTAGGTACAGTCAATGACGTGTGAGCTAAGTGACCTGTGAAAATTCTAGGTGGAAACCTTAACAGCCAACATGTAATTTTCCAAGCTCTCTCTGACACCACAGTGGCCAGCAACATTTCAAATAGTGCAATATCTGGGTCCTAAAATGAGAATAATGGGGTGCACAACTCTCAGACAACCTGCAATGGGCAAATAAAGCCACAAAATAAGTAAACAAATAAATAAACCTTTGCTATTTGAAGCTATTGAGATCTAGGGTTGTTTGTCAGCACACCACACTGCTCAGTACAGCTCCTGTACTCTAATGCCAACGTGCATCATAAAGGACATTTGGGACCATTGTTTGGACCGTGGTGTGTAGTTGGTACTCAAAAAATGTTTTAAAATAGTGCAACCTTCGAGCCAGTGTTTTCCAAGTCATTCAGTCTGTGCCTTTGTTTATCCCATCCCTGAAATGGAACTGACCTCACTCCTGGAATTGCCAGAGCTCGAGGCTAATCAGAAGATAATGAAGCCCTTGACGTTCCTGAAAAGCTCTCCAGATGATAAATAATAGAGTAAGCTGGCACGGGCTCTTGGCTCTGGCAAGAGCACACAGGGATGCCATTGCCAATGTCTCCCTCTGGTCTTTCTCTATCATTCAGTGAACAATTCAGGCTCCGGAGGAAACTGTTAGGTCTTTCAGGCTGCGGTGATGAGAGCAACTGTAATTAAGTCCTTACAGATTCCACCTTGTTTTTTCAGCCTCTCAGGACATTTCGGTCCTGACATTTCTGCAGTCTTTTTGAGTTAGGATAGAAGGAGAAACATCAGTAATTTTTCTCTTTATCTGTTGCCCTACTTCTCATCCATCCTTGACACTGGGCCTTGAGCCAACTCCCACCATCATCCCAGTTGCTACACACACACCCATGCACACAGCGACACAAAACATTGTCATCATAGGGCAAAAAAAAAGTCCACTGATCACACACTTTTGTTTGGAAAGAAGCAGAGTCAGATGAGGGGGAAGATGACTGGGCTTCCTGATGTGGCTGGGGGAAGGCTCTGTACTGCTGCAAGCTGGTTCCTTAAACACAAACTCATACTCACACCCAGCACCCAGTCAACACAACCACCTCCCTCTACACCATGGGATGGAATGGACCTGGGACTGAGGTGTGCAAGTCCTGAGTCTGAGACTTGCTCCTACCAGAACTGTCTGTGCGATCTTGGACAAGTTCCTTTATAGTTTAAAGCCTCAGTTTTGTCGTGCGTGAAATGGATCTGAGGACTGAATAAGATTAGCTTTTAAAAGACCCATTCGCAAGCTCAGGAAGCTCCAGCCAATTGCCTTTCCCCTTATGGATATCACCATTACCACTAAAACAAAACATCATCTGTCCTTGGTCTCTTCCTGTCCTCCCACTCCCCTTTCTTCTTCACTTCCTGTCCCTTTGTGTTTACTATTCGTTTTAGCCTAATTCTCCCCAAGAAAAAAATGATTCTGAGCTGTGTGTGAAGCCTCCCTTTCCCCACCATGGTTGAGGGAGAGCCACTGTTGACCTAGATTAAGGCCAGATGTCCATCAGTGAGACCAGAGAGGAAGAAGGGGTCCTGGCTTTGAATAGCATTCAGTAGCCTTGGGGTGGAAGGCCTGATGTCTCTAGAGAGAGGCTGGATGATGGACAATGGGTGTGTAGGGAGGAAAGCAGTGAGGTGTCTCCTTGGAAACAGGCCTGTCACCTCCTCCTCCCCCTAGTTATTCTCCATTGTTCCCCACTGAATACCTCATCTTCTTGGTTGAGGGGTCCTCTGTGGTCCCAGCCCCTCCCTGTCCTCCAGAGGCACCTGTGTGTCCTCTCTCCTCACTTCCCTCTAGGCAGCAGCAATCAGCTCACACTCTCAGGACAACTTCAAGAAAGAAATATCATTAGCAGACCTCAAAAAAAGAGAAGGAAAGAGGGTCAGTATTCCCCATGCATATTTGAATTACTAAACACTCACCAGGCTCATACAGAACCACTTTCCATAGGCCCCTTCCACGCGTGGTGTGCTTGGTGACACAGGGGGTCGTGGGAGTGGGGCAAAGGCCTGGTGTTTTGGACTCCTCCGCCTACAAACCCTGTCTTTCAATGCTAGAGTGGATGTCCTCATTACTCCTGCCAAGAGCAAAAGCATTCTGCTTTTGAGCAAATTTCTTAAGTAGTGTGGGCTTCACCCACAAGATGAGGCAGGTGGGCTAGGTGATGGTCTCTCATGCAGACCATCATTACCTGGTGGCTCTCTGCTGAGCCATGAGCCCTTGGAAATACAGTGAAATATTTTGTGTGTCTGTTTAGGCATTTAAAGACAGGGAAGGGAGGGACCTATGACCTCATCAAGTCAATTTCCTGGGAAGTCTCAGTATTGGAAGAAGACCCATAACAAAGAAATGGAATGGGGTGTGGGAGGCAGGTTAGAAATTAAGGCAACTGGAGTGCTAATGTAAGTCTGACCTGGAAGCTCAGCAAAGTCAGACTAAGTGAGTCTGCTTCAGGGACAACTGGCAAGAGCTAAGCCGGAAGTGAAGGCCCAACTGCCTGCTGGGACAGCAGCATATCCACTAGGCAGCAGAGGTCCTGAGCATCTGCAAAGCTGATGCCTAGGATCTCTTTGGCAGAGACAGTGCCATAGGTGGTATGTTATTTTCTCTTCCTGGGCACACAGGAAGACTATGTTTCCAGCCTTCCTTGAGGTTAGATTGGGTCTACTTTCTGGCCAATGAGATGTGGACAAATGGATGTAAGGCACTCCCAGGCCTGTCTCTTATACATGTCTTCTTGCTCTTTCTCAGGGATTATCAGGCATGGCCACCTGACCTGCATCAACATGTGATATAAGTGGAAATAAACCTTTGTTGTATCAAGCCACTGAGATTTGAATGTTTATTGCCATGAGCTAGGCCTAGATTATCCTGATTAATGCAGTGCTTCAGCCATCAAGTATAAGACAGTACAACTCTCTTTCTAAATATAGAAAATATAAACTGGTAAATTAAAGCTGCAAATATAAAGTAGTAAATATTCACTAGTAAATATGAAGTGCTTAATATCCAGCCAGGCCAAGACCTTGACAGTCTCTTGACTGGACTGTGTGATCACAGCAAGGACTAATAAGTTACCCCCAACTCCTGTCTGACTGCCTCAGAATGAGAAATCTTCTAAGAAGTGGTTGTATCCTTGCTTAAACAATCTTTTAGAAATGAGGGAATCATTCATGTATTTCTACAGCAGAGGAGGAAGCTGGCATCTCTAAGGGATTGCTGTAGCACACTGATTCAGGGGGCAGGTTCTGGAACTAAGTAGCCTGAGTTTGGGCCCTGGTTCCAACACTTACTAACTGGGTGATTTGTGTAAGTTGCTTAAACTTCTTTTGCTCAATTTCATAAACTGAGTGTATCACTTGTGATTGCTGTATAACAAACTGTCTCAAAGCTTCATAGCTTGAAACATACATCTTTATTATTTCTTATAACTCTCCAGGTCAGCTGGGTCAATCTTCTGGTGTCATTTATGCGTCAGTGGTCAGGAAGGTGGCTCTGCTGATCTTGTCTGAGCCCATCTCACATGCTTGCAGGTTAACTGGCTATAGGCTTGTCTAGTGATGTCAACTAGAATAACTGGGCTCAAGACTTGTTCCGGATGGTCTCAGCCTGTTTACACAGCAGTTGCAGGATTTCAAAAGACAGAATGCATGGATGGTTTGGAATTGACATATCAACTCTACCACTTTATTCTGGTGAAAACAAGTCAAAAGTTTAGGTCAGGTTCAAAGGGTAGAGAAATTGACTCCATCTTTTTTAGGACAGAAAGCCATGTTACAAAATATAATGATGGAGGGAGTCTATTAATGAGGTTCATCAGTGCAATCAACCTCTAGTTGTTATTGTAAGGATTAAGTGTGTAACACATGTAAAATAGTTGAATAATGTTGTCTTGCAAATTTCAAAACGTCATATTTTCCTGCTGCCTTAATAGCTCCATAAACTGGCTGTGAGCACCCTGCCTGGGAGGCCAGCTGCACCAGGGTGCTGACTTCTGCCACAAGTCCCTCCTGCACACCCCTGACTGTGACCTAGTGACATTCACATGCACCAGTGAAATTCCCTTGCATCTTTTGCTGTGTTCTCCAACCTGACCCTCAATAAAGGCACTTTCCTGCAGCTCCTCCCTCCTTCCTGAATCCCCACATGCTCTATTAACACACTTCCTTGGCGCTGTTTCCGTGTGGCCCCCTTGTGGAGTGTAGTGACCCTGTCTCTGTACGATCTGTGAGTACGTAGTAAATGCTCAATACACACGCACATCTGTCATCTCCATGACCTTCTTCTCTGTACAGTCTTCACTGATAGAAATACTTAAACACTATGTGTACTGTGTTAAGCATTTGTATAATTATCTAATGTAAGGTTCACTACCACCCTAAGACAAGTTTTTAAGAATTGTTTATTTTTATAAATGCCAAAAGTAAGGCTTAGAGAGGGTAAGTAACTTACTCAGGTCACTAGGTACCACGATCAAACTGAATCCATGTTCTGAATCACTGACTGGCTTCCACTGGCTTAGAAAGTACTTCACTTCTCACTTCTGTATGGCAAAGGCTGTGCCAAATTTCAGAGCCACCTCAGTTCCGCTGTAACTGTCCGCTATCCCCACAGCGAGGCATGCCAACACCTAGGCTGAGCCCTCCAATCTCCTATTGCCAGAGAGTTGGTTCTGTGGTTGACCTGGGAATAGGCTTAAACCTCTGGGCATGGTTATGTCTCCATGGTACCAACATCAGCTCATGATACATCTTCTCCACCTTGTCTACCCTAGATACTCATCGTCAGGTTGGCTGATACCTCCAGCTGACAGATGAGCCTTCTCTAGGACAGGTGCAAGTATACATCAGGGATGTTAGCCCAGCCCTCTGGAAAGTATTTGAAGGCAGGTCTTGCTATCTAAGCACATCAGTATGGATTAGGTGAGTCAGCCCTGTTTGTCTAAGTTGCCTCCTTCATATTACTTCTTTCTAGCATATTGTCCTCAAACCTATCCTGGTCTTCTTTCTAGTTCCCTAGAAGAATGGGAGCTCTGCCCTAGAGTTTCCAGCCTTGCCTAAGCTCATAGTCAAGCTATACTCTTGCAATCAGGCTCTGCTTCTGCTACTCCCAAACATTCAGGACAAAGGTAACAGATGTGATTCTGTTTACGTCTGTTGTGATTCTGGATCAAGGGCCAGATCCAGGTAGGTGGGAACAATATTGAGGCCATATCTAGACCCAGCAGAAAATGGTGCTGTGATCAACTAGCAAGGTCTGCTGTAAGACAGAGAGTTAGAATGACAACAGTAGTTACTGTTATTGGCATTCCAGGCCTAGACCAAGGATGCCATCACCTGCTGGGGTTCTGAAGTTGCATTGCCAAATTGCATGCTTGGTTTTGGTGACCTTTTGACACCAGGCATTGAATGATTCAGCTGCCCCAGATACCACAGGGCAGCTCAGCCCCACATATTAGGTTAATTTCTCTAACTGCCTGATCACTCATTCACAGCTTGTTTTTCTTCCTTAATTGCGTAAATTACTCCCAGACATAGGACAGCTCCAGTGGAAGCCTTTTGAGTTTTGACCAAACCCAAGGTCTTTGATAACTTATAGTGTTTGATGGCCTTAGGGATTGTCCTTGTTCTAATTCTAACTCTTCTCATTGATGATGATAAGGATTCAACCCAAAGATAAGATAAAAAGAGAAGCAGCAAAAAGCGGCAGGAAGAATTATTTAGGATCCTTACTCCCAGGTTCGCCTCTTCCTAGGATAATCATGACTGCCTGGATATAGTCAGTACAAGACAGCATACCAGTGTGAGGTGCTTCCTCAGTCAGCCTGAGTTGAAATTTTGCCATTTCCAAGTACCAGCTGTGTGACCTTAGGTAAGCTACCTACCTACCTTGCTACCTAACTACTCCATGCTTCTTCAGGTTTCTTGTCTGTAAAAATGAGGATAGTAACAGTTCCTACCATAAGAGATTGTTAGGATTAAATGAAATAATTTATGTAAAATACTCAGAGTATTGCTTGGAATATCTTTAAAATTCCATAATTAGCTTAGTAGATCTAGTTACTGTGCTGAGTTCCTGCATTATCTCCTATTATATGACTTTTTGAGATCAGGTTTGATAACCCCATTTTGCTAATGAGAAAGGAGAGGCATGGAGAGGTTAAGTCTATTGTCCAAGGTGACACAGCTGCTAAGTGTCAGAGCTAGGATTTGAGCCAAGGCCTGTTTGACTCCTAAACAAATGCTTTTTTTCAGAAGGAGCATTTGGACCTAACAGCTCTAACCATCCAAATCAGAAGCGGCCTGGTGAAAGTAAAATGAAACTTTTTTTTTTTTTTTTTAAGGCAGGCCTGAGATATAATCCCATTTGCTGTTTAACTGTGGGCAAATCACTTTACCTCTCTGGGCCTTAGAGTCCTTGGATGAGCCTTTTAAAGGCCAGTCTCATTCAGTCCTCAGATCCATTTCATGCATGAGGAAACCGAGGCTTTAAAATATCAAGCAGCTTGTCCAAGATCACACAGACAGTTCTGGTAGAAGCAAGTCTCAGATTCAGGACTTGCACGTCTCAGTCCCAGGTCCACCCCATCCCATGGTGTAGAGGGAGGTGGTTGTGTTGACTGAGTGCTGGCCTCCCATCTTCTGAGCCTCTACCGTCAGTATCTCTCCTCCAGGCTGCAGCCATGATTTCATAAATGGCATGTGTACTTCTTAAATTTCTCCTGCCCAGGACCCATAGAAAGCGTTTCCTCCTAGAGCGAGAAAGTAGTAGCAGCTGGGAGCCACCGTCTCTCAGCCCATCCTTTACTGATCCCTCATTTTCATTTCTGCTTTTCAGTGTCACGTCCCATATTAACCCCATAGTCTGAAATGTTTAGCAAGTGAGGAGGGACCTCACAATGTTTAGAGGATTTAGTTGGAATAAATAATATATGGAAAGGCAATGGTAAGGTACAAAATGCCTGTTAATTAGCAGAAACTTGAGTCAAGTAGGGGGTTTCTTCTGGCAAAAGTTCTTTCAAACAACAGATCAGAGTCCCAGGGTCAGCCTGAGCCCAGCCCCTCCTCCCCTATCCTCTGGTGGAAATCTGTCGGCTGCCTTGTGTCTGCAGCCAGCTTTCAGAAACCTGGGATCTCTATCTTCCCAGCAGGAAAGGAATTTACTAAAACGTCCACTGCATCCCAAATTGAGAAATCAGCTGCCCGGAATCCGTGATCAATATGTTGTCTCTCAGTGATAAAGTGTTTCCTTGGAATATGTTCCTCATGTTCCCTTCACGGTTCAGAGCTCCCAGAGGTTTGGGGTGGGTTCAGCTATCACGTGCTCTCTTCTCTATGAGATTCTTCATCCTCTCTCAGCCTCCCAGCTCTCCAGGATCCACAGAGCCTGGCATGAGGTTCCTACCCACCTGTGACTCAGGCTGTTAGCAGGGGAAGATGAAACAAAAGAAAGGTTTCACCAGGGAGCATGGCTATAGACATGGAGGTGGTGGGATGTTGCAGTGTTTATGGAGTTCATTTCAAGCCCATATCTAACAGACATGTGAGCTGTAGGTTCTCTGTGACATTAAAATGCATCCGCCAGACTTCCCACTCAGCCCACAACCAGGAGTGCCTGCGCCACTAAGATGTCACACTGCTTTGTTCATTTGTCTCCTTACTATCTTCAACAGCATGGGGCTGTCTTCTGGTTGGCTCCCTCTCCTCTCCTACACTCTGGGCCTCCTCCCCACAATGCAGTGTCAATCTCTGTGGCATGTCCCTGTTGATGTTTGCCCTGACCCCTCAGGACCCACTTATCTAGAAACCTCTGGGGATACTAAGAAGCACTTGGCATTTTCTAGTAGCCGCCCAACTTCAGTGACCAAATCATTGGCTGTTGACATGTAGGCGACAGGAGATCTTTGGTCACATTACGGTTTTAGACACCTGCCGTTCTCCTCACCTTCTTTCTATGGCTGAGAGTAGAGTTCTTTCCGGTCCTGGACCTGCCGTCAATGAAAGGTGCAAGAGAGATGCTAAGAGGGTTGGAAGTAGAGAGAGAAAGCTAGGAAGCCAAGTACAGAGTGGTTTCTGGTATGTCATAGGAGCTCCTCCAATTCTAGATAGAATAGGAGCTGCAAACTCAAGGTTTCTCCTGGTTGTGCTTTGCGTGCATGTGTGTATACGTGGGTGTGAACAAATGGGTGCATGTACGTGTGTGTATTTGTGCATGTGTTGGGAGAGGGTAGATTTCCAGGCTGCTGGATTCTAAACAATAAGTCAGGTGTTTAAAAAAGAATCTAAGGTTTATCAGCCAGGCGCGACAGCGCACGCTTGTAATCCTAGCACTTTAGGAGGCTGAGGCAGGTGGATTGCCTGAGCTCAGGAGTTCGAGACCAGCCTGGGGAATATGGTAAAACCCTGTCTCTATTAAAAATACAAAAATTAGCCAGGCATGGTGGCGGGCACCTGTAATCCCAGCTACTTGGGAGGTTGAGGCAGGAGAATCCCTTGAACCCGGGAGGTGGAGGTTGCCGTGAGCCAAGATCGTTGTACTCCAGCCTGGGCGAGAGAGCGAGACTCCATCTCAAACAAAAATAAAAACAAACCAAAAAAAAGAATCTAAGGTTTGTTGTATTGGTTGGTAATTAATGCATTCCAAACCAGTCATAAAACTCGGTGGCTTAAAAGAGTAATGGCTTATTTTTGTTTGCCCATCTGCAGTTTGGCCAGTGGTTGGCTGATCTGGCTGGGTTCTGCTGGAAAAGCTGTGCTCTACCTGTCTGTGAGTCTGCTTGAGCTAGTTTGCTAGGTGGGGCACGTTCTCATGGTGATAGCTGAGGCACAAGAGATATGTACCAGTAGAAATATGCAAGACTCCAGATGAGACCGTGGGAAAGGTGTGGATGCACGGAAAGGTGAAGAACTGGGAAGAGTAATTCAATTCAGCTCATCCATGTGCATTACACTGGCTCATTATAAGCAACACACTCAGGGAGAAGTCTGTACCCTCTCAGCGTGGATGCTCAGGGCTTGTGTCTCACAGGACTGGGCGGTGTTTACCAACAAAGCTGGCCGGGCACCTGGTGAACTGTGTTTGGGGCATGGTGGTGGGTGTTAGATTCTAGTCTCTGCTTGTTCCTAATTGGCAATGTCACTGTAGGCAAGTGATTTTAGTTAATTTAAGTCCTCTTAGAATCTGTGAGGGGAGGATAAGAAAATCTTAATTTGCTCAGTTGTCTCAGCCTGAGGGCCCAGAATTTAGTATTTTATTTTGTGTCCATATTTTCTTGTCTTCACCATCGATACCTGTGACGTTACTTCATGACTGATCTGGATGCATTTCTTGTAATAGCCATCTCTGTAGCCACTTCCATTATGGGTTTTTTGGGGCAGTAAATATTTGCCCATTTTTGGCAGCCTAGCAACTGAATATCTTTCCAATGTTTGGTGTACCTCCTATCATATGTACTGCCATAGAAGGCAGAATCCACTTCTATTACAGAAGCTGAAAAGACCAGGCACATTTCCAGTCTCCCTTGAAATAGACTGCAGGGATTTGTCCCATGCTTGGCCAATCACATGCATCCATCTGACTTGTGAGCTGCTGCTACAAACAAGCGAGGACAAGAGGGAGGCTGCCTTGGAAGTGGTGATGGCGATAGCATGAGGTCTCTCTAGGGACTGGGATGATGCTGGAGCCTGTGGTACACCCAGTGTCCAGTGTGGCAGAGAGGCCTGCAGCCTCGCTGGGTGGCCGTGGCAGTGGAGGTCTGATTTGGGCTATGGTGTGGTCTGATTTGGGCTATGGCTTCCCAGTTTCTTTTTGTTCTGTACTATTTTCTGAACCTGGTCTTCATTGCATTTTGACGAATCGCTGAAGTACCCAATATGTTGCAGACAAATTCCTTTCTTGGCAAGTTTGAGTTTCAGTTGCTCGAAACCAAGGACCCTGAGTACTTTGTCTTCTGTTCTCCTGTCTCATCCATCACCTGTAGAGGAGCAGGTTTGAGCCCATACCCCACCCATCTGGAAAGGCCGCTGGGGCAGAGGAGGTGTGGTCCTGCTGCCTCCCTCCAGACTGATAGCTTTAATATGCATACTTGAAATGTCGGTTAGGAGTCGCTCTCTCTGCCTTCCCCCTAGAAAGTAAAACTTCTCCAGATGGATATATATTTTTTTTTCCCAAATGACTGGGGGCTCCCTGAGGAGGAGTCAACGCACAGCTACTGTGTGCCCCCTTTGGTCAAGTGAGCCATTAAAACATCCATGACTGGTCTGAAGGGGACCCTTGGGCTACATCTAGCAACTGCAGTGGCCCACCCCGTTACCCTGACAGGAGACTGCCCTCCCTGTGGGAGCCTTGCTCAGGCCATGAACAGAGTTAGGTGAGAAGGAGCATGAGCTTACTGAGTCTCTTTTCCCAACTCTGTCCTTAGCTGGAGAGACCACGCACCAGTGGAGATGGGTCCTACCAATCTTCAGACCTACACCTGGCATTACTCAGGACCAGGGCCCGGGAATAGAGGAGGGCAGGGTCAGGGGAGACTAGAGAAGGCTGTGAGGCAGGTTTGGGTACATGAAGGATAAGCAGCCACTTCTCAGGAGGCTGTTTGTTCCCCAAAATGAGTACCACCCCTCTCTATCTCAGGACTCTGCTGTAGTTGGTGTTTTCCCTGCAGCATCTCTAAACAAGTGCTCTCAGCAGTTTGGGTGAGGCAATTCATTGTGCAGCACTATCCTCTGCAATGCAAAACATTGAACGTCCTTGCTCTTAGCCCATTAAATGATAGTGACTCACCCAGTCATTGTGACAATCCAGAACTCCTGAACCATTTCTGTATGAAGTGTAGGGGTGGTACCACCCTTAAGTGAGAGCCAGGCAGTTAAGGAGTTTGAAGGAGCTTTTGTTCAAATGCAAAGAAAGCATTGAGTATTCTGAGGTTTTGTTAACTATTAATGCTAAATCTTCGTTTAAACTGCTAGACTCTCTGTAACAGAAAGCAGGATACTTTGCCCTATAGGGCATTGAGGAGGTCAGTCTCGGTAGAAAAGCTTGAAGACAGAATCCTCAGCATCAGGACCTATTCCGTGGATGGGGTTCACTGGGAGAAAGGGTGAGAGGACATAGATGAAAGTCTTGGGTACCCAGGGAGTATGCAGCATCAAGAAGCTGGAAAGCCTCGTGGGGGTTCAGGAAGGAGGCAGAGAGCCTAGATAGGGAGATGGAAGTGGAGGAAGAACACCTCACACAGGACAGCCCCTTTCCCCCATTTCAACCACCTGCTTGCCAAGACTCCCCTGGTGACCGATGCCCAAAGACTGCAGAGCTATGAAAGGTTGTTGGCCATCAAAATCCCTTCTAGCGTTACATCCAGGAGTGGCTGTGCTGGCCATAACAGTACCGTCGAAACTTCAATGAGGAAAATCCCAGGCTGGTCAAGCCTGCTGTGTGATTGAATATCCAATTTTCCAAATACCTACAGCAAAGCAGAAAGTTCCATCCTGAGTAACTTCCATATGCTGAGGCCGTGCTGGACACAGATGGAGAAGAAAAAGTCGACAGGCTCACGTATTTTCCCTCTGTATGGGGTAGTGGGCATGTCAGCAGACATCATGCTACAGTGTGCTGCATGAGACAGGACCCTATGAAAGGGAGAGAGGTAGAAGAAAGAAGAACAGCATGAGGACAGCTTTCAGAGAAGAGTTTTGAATGAGAGATATCTTTTATTAATACTTATTTAATTTATTGATTGATTTTATTGGTATAAACTTAAGGGGTACAAGTGCAGGTTTTTTCCTGGATATATTGCTTAGTGGTGAAGTCTGGGCTTTTACTATGACCATCACTCAAATGGTGTACATTGTACCCATTAAACAATTTCTCATCCCTCACCCTCTTCCCACCCGCTCACCATTCTGAGCCTCCGGTGTCTATTATTCCACACTCTATGTCCACATATGCACATTATTTACCTTCCACTTGTGAGAACATGCAGTATTTAACTTTCTGTTTCTAAGTTATTTCACTTAAGATAATCTCCTCCAATTCCATCCATGTTGCAGCAAAAGACATGATTTCATAAGAGCTACTTTGATAGTGAGGCAGAGGTAGAAAAAATGGCATGAACAAAAGTATAACGTATTTAAAAAACGTGTTGAGTGGAGGGTCAGTCGAGGGAAATGAAGTATTTGGAAACCATAGCTGCTTTTTGGTTGGTTGGTTGGTTGGTTTATCATTAATATGCTTTTGTTTACCATTTCACCTGGGTTGTTTTGGCCTGCCTCACTAGGCATCTGCCGATGTTTACTGCCTATAGGAAACCTTTGGAAGGCTGTGGGGCAGGCTTTTCCTATCCTTTCTCTTTGGCCTGATGACAGGTTTTCTAATTCCCCCTCTAACACACAGTGGTCATGGCAGATGAAACACCCTATGTTGTCAGTTTCACTAGGGGTGCTGCTTTTGCAGCCTAGTTGAGTGAGCGCAGGTAGATAGGAGACTGCCCCTTCCATGCATGCCCTTCCATGTCCCTGTGTGATCCAGTTGAAAGATGGTTTCTAGAAATCTTGAGAATAATGAGTTACTTCAGTCTTGGCAGTTGTGCCATCAGGCAGCCAACTGGATGTGTTGAATTCTGTTTATCTGTACCTAAAACTCAAATGCACTCAACCTTGAATTAAAATCTTCTATACACTGAACATCTGTGTCCTCTCAAAATTCATGTCTAATTATCAGTATTAGGAAGTGAGGCCTATGGGAGGTAATTAGGTCATGAGGGTAGAGTCCTCACAAATGGGATTAGCAACCTTATAAATAAAGATCTCAGAGAGACGTCTTGTCCCTTCCACCTTATGCGGAACCAGCGAGAAGTAGCCTTCCGTGAAGCAGAAAGTGGTCCCTAATCAGACACCAAATCTGCCAAACATCTTGACCTTGCACTTCTAGTAGGCTCCATAACTGTGAGAAAAAAAGTTCTGGTGTTTATAATCCATCCAGTCTACACACTCTGCTCCAGCAGCCCTAATGGATAAAGACATACTAGAAAGATGAATTTTGAGTTGAGAGGCCCTGAAGTGCACAGGACAAGAAGTTTTGAGGCCAAACCCAGACCCCAGTGAGCAACCCCACCTCTGCCTACCCTGTGTCCTCGGACAAATTACTGGACGCCCTTCCTCCCAGTCAAAGGCCCCTTCTGCCTCCTAGATAATAAAATGGGAAAACTGAAACCTACCTCATAGCTCAGTTTACCATCAAAGAAGATGCGCCACGGGAAAGTCCTTTGGCAAGTGCAAAGGTACGTCCCAGGTGGGTCGAGGAGAGCCAGAAGAAGGGGAGGCTGCCCTGGAGGTGCCTGGCGTGGGGAATGAAGACAATCCCAGTTAGTGCAGCCTTGTTTGTGCCACGGGAGAGGCCCCACAAGCCCTTCATTCCTAATTACCCTTAGATAATAAATGAATACAATGGTAAATGTTATTAGAATAATTTACTGTTCATCAAGAACAAGGGACAATTAGTATAATTCCCTATTAGTATTCACATGTCCCCTTGCTGAAAGCAGCTCTCTCCACCTTGGGCTCCCAGGGCTCCCATTACAGGCGCGGGATCCCCCTTGCACAGTACCAGCCCACATCCAGCAGGGTTATTAGGAAAGGGGAGTTATTGGCTGTGTAATTAACTATGTAATTAACTCAGAGTGCCGAATGCAATCAGCATCTAATCTAATAGAAATGTGTAATTAAATTGCATCTTTAATCCCTGAGAAAATCTCTGGATTTGGGTATGGGAATCAACCTGGCAGGGTGCCCCCAGGTCTCCATTATCTTCAATTAGACAATTAATTGATATTCAAGTTACCTTTCTCATTCAAACCTAATTGAATTTCTCCCTACTCCCCATGAGGTGTCATGTGTTTATAAAGATGCTCCTCTCTACTCACTGACTAAAGAACCCACACTAAAGCGGTCATCACCTGTCTCCCACTGCCACTTACCCAGATATTAGATGCCAGCAAGTGGCCCCTTTAAGAGATTGATTGGCGCTTTGCTTTCTCCTTGGTACCTTTGTATCCAAACAGTGCAGTGGTGACTGGCTGGAAAGCAGCTCAATCTGTGACTAATGAAATTTTTTCTCCTTATTGTTCTGACATCAGGCAATTGTTGCCAACATCTCCATTTTGTTTTCTAGCTCCCTTTTGCTTCTCCTTGACTCAGCTGTCTTCTCCCTAAACTCCCCCTTTATCCCCTTAGTCCAACTTCCAGCAACCTACTAAGCTCTTCTCTGCCCTGCACCACCTGTCTTCCTCCTCAGATTTAGCTCTTGGTGAGCAAATCATGTAGCCTGTGTGATTTTGCCAGGTTTTCTTGCTCTGCAAAAGCAATGCTCACAGTCCTAGCACCCTAACAGCCTCCCCTAGGCTAGCTTTCCCAGAGGGTTCAGAGAAGCAATTGCACTAGGATGGGGGAAGAGAGAAATGGAGGTAAGACAGGCTTAGAGAGTTAGAAAGACTGTGGAAAATGGAAAGATATCGGGAGAAGGGTAGAGACAAGAAGAGATGAGGGGAGAAGCGGGGACACAGGCTGGAGAAAAATGTGAGAGAGAAAACAGAGAGGATGTGAAGAAGAAAATAGGAAGAGTAAGAGAAAAGGGGAAGGGGAGGAGTTAAGAGGAGAGAGAGGCCTGAGTTTAACAGAGCTGTCCTCAAGGACACAGAGCCAGCCAGCTAGCAAGGAAGGAGTGTCAGTGAGGAGTATCAGCCATTCAGGGAGGATCTTGCGGAAGGCCTGACTATCAGACAGAGGCTCTGGTGGAAGCCAAGCCTCCAATTGCACTATATACCTGATAGCCTAATCTGAAATGAGAATCTCGGGGGAGGTGTAGCCATTCTGAAAAAAGCTGCTATTTTTTTTTTTTTAAAGAGAAAATATAATAAAACTTTCCTTATCCCCTCTGCCTTCAGAAGTTTAACAAAAGTGCATCCTTTCAGCGGCATCACTTATCTCCAGTGGCAATCAGCTTAAATACGTCCCATTATCAAGCTGCTTGCTACTGTACATCAGCGGGTGTTGTAGCAACACACAGTCGAGTGCGGATAACATGCCAGTAATTGCTTGTCTGTTTAAAGAAACTTCAGTTCCCAGAGAGGAGAGAGGACAAGTGAAAGCCAGTGAGACAGAAGCGTGTGTTGGAGCTGGGGCCTGGAGCAGAGGAGGCCTGAGCACTGCATGGCAGAGGAGCTTTGCAGAGGAGTTCCGGAGACCTAGGCATGAAGACTAGATCGGGGCTGGGTCAAAGAGGAATGGCCGAAAGAGTCCTTCCTTGACATTCCTTAGAAGTGGCAACAGAAGGTCAGGTGGAAGAGGTGCGGGTAGGAACCTGTTCTCACTCATCTACAGGGCCAGACTCAGTGATCTGGGGATAGAGGTTGAGGTGTCAGGGTCTAGTGACCCCAAATAACTCCTCTACTTTCTTGTACTGCTGAGAATGGCAACGTTACTTACTTATATTTTGATCACAGGATGATCTTTTCTTTATAATTCTTTAAAATATACTGGTAGCCTTGCCAGGGATTTTTAAGTCTTGAATCATCAACGTGTATATCTAGACTTCAGCGAGGAGATTGTGTTTCTGCTTTCTTCCTGCATCGCCTAACCCAGGGCTGGGGATGCAGAAAATCCCCTATACACATCGGATAAATGGATGATGAACCCACAAAGGTCAATGAGCCCTTATTTATGAGCTTCCACTGCTTGCCAGACCCAGAGCTAGGCTTCCAGGGTGGTTTATTTCCTTTGTTCATCATAAAAATGCCAGCAGGTAAGTAAGTATTGCAAGCCCTGTTTTACCCATGAGGAAGCAGAGATTCAGAGTGGGGAGTAACTGGCCCAAGACCACATGCCCAGTAAGAGCTCAGCTCCCAGCCAAGCCTGCAGAGCTCAGCTACCAAGCACAATGCCCCAGGTAAGCACAGAAGGCAGCAGTGCCAGAACAGAACTCAGCCTCACCTTATACTTCCAACTCACCTCCACAGTACTGGATGATCCTGGAGGGTCTCTTCTCTGTTCCTTCCTGCTCTGTAAAATGGAAACCATTTCCTGTGTTGAGCTCAAGTCTCAGGTCATTGGTTCTATCAGTGTGAGAGGGACAGTGAAATACTATGCAGTGTTCCTCCTCCATCCCTTTGTCCGTAATGAAGCACTGCACTGTAAGTGGCAGTGTGGTGCATGAGGATAAATGCCCCCCTCCCATTCTAGTGTTTTCCTTCGCTAATAAGCTGGGAGACCTTGGGCAGATCTTTGAACCCCCCGAGTGCTTTCAGCTCCCTTATGTTTAAAACAGAGATAATAATATCTGCTTTTCCAATCCTGCAGGATTATTCTAAGGATCAAATAGTGTAATGCACATGATAATGCTCTTGAATACACAGAAGCTTTACATTTTGTGTATCTAGGTATATTCATATTCATTAGGCTTACAGACTAAAACTAGCTATGAAATGCCACTGTCGGCATAGAGAGAGGACTCTGTGTCTTGGCAGACTCTGTTTATAGTTTATCCTTAAGGATACCCATTTGTTTGTTTTAAGAAGAAGATGTGGCTCTCAATAAAGATATTCATGGCTTTCAGGACATGAAAATGTGCTTTGGATGTCACAAGTTTGTTTGAATTTCACTCCAGGGAGCTGAGCTCAGTAAACACTTTCATGTGTAGGCAGCACCCTTAATCAAGCCAGTGAATCTTAACCTAGCCTTCACAATAAAAGTTTAAATAGAACCCTGATTAAATAATTGTTATTTTCCTGCTGAGAATCTCAGTTGGGATGCCGTCTTTAGTGTAATATGTTATGCAAATGTTATATACAGCATATATATATCTCCTCTGCAGCAAACTGTGTCTTTGATCGTACTAACACAGGGCTGGGAATCAAAGACTGGGTTCTAGTCCTTGTTCTGCCAGTGACTAGCTGTGTGACCTTGAGAAAGTCACTTAATCTCCCAGAACCTCAAAGTCCTCATCTTGCACAAAGGATTGAAAGAGATCAATGGCTTGCCCTCATTTATTGCCCCTCCCCCAACCATGGAATCCATGTTTTCAAAAACGTCTGCCAATCTGCAAGTATTACATGATAATTAATTCATTTCCCCAAGTCTAAAAATCAAAGGCATTTGTAACTGGTAGAGAGAGATTCTGATCAGGCTTATATAATCAGGGTTAACACTATGATTATATAGTTAGAGCTATGATAATTTCAAGTAGAAGCAAAGAAGTATGACACTTCAGGGTATCCTGTAGCCTCATAATGGATAGATGGGGGAGTGCCTTTGACAATGAGAAACATTAACGATAACTCGCCAGTCCTTATCACTACCTGTGCGCACCCCCAGAGTTGTATAAACAGGTTGGGAATCTCCAAAGTGCCCACTCACTCTAAGTTTCTGTCCACTCACTCAAAGCTCTTGTCCAGCTCTAATCATCTAAGATGCAGTTATTCTGGGGATTTAGGTAAGCATCAAATGAACAAATGTTCCTGCCTTCATCATGCTCACATTCTAGTGTGTGTGGAAGAGAAGGGAACAGAAAACAAATATAATAGAATATTAGCTAAATTATATAGTATCTTAGAAGGTGGCAAGTATTTCAGAAAGATAGCAGAGGAGGGTGAGGGCTCCTCAGGGTAAGGTTGTGGTTGATAGTCAGGAGGGTAACATTTGAGCAAAGACTTGAAGGAGGTGTGAAAGGAAAATATCTTGGGCCCCCAAAATCACTAAGCTGAAGGGAAAATTCGAGCTGGGAACTGTTTAGGGCAAGCCTGCCTCCCATTCTATTTAAAGTCACCCTTCTGCTCACTGAGATAAATGCATATCTGATTCCTTCCTTTGGAAAGGCTAATCAGAAACTCAAAAGAATGCAACCATTTGTCTTTCACCTGCCTGTGACCTGGAAACCCCCTCCCTGCTTGGAGTTTCCCCGCCTTTCCAGACAACCAACGTTCATTTTTACACATATCGATCCATGTCTCCTGTCTCCCTAAAATGTATAAAACCAAGCTGTGCTCTGACCACATTGGGCACATATGATCAGGACCTCTGAGGTTGTTTCACAGGTTCGCATCTTCAACCTTGGCAAAATAAACTTTCTGAATTAACTCAGACCTGTCTCAAATTTTGGGGGTTCACAGAGGCAAGAAAGCAATATATACACACTTAGTGGGGAACAAGCAGGTCAGGCTGAAGCTGTAGTGAATGCAAAGTTCCTGTGGCTGAAACATGCTTAGCATGCTCAGAGACCAGGAAGAAGGCCAAGCTGGCTGGGCAGGGGAATCTGGTGGGTTGTCAGAGATAAGTCTAGAGAGAGCCTTGTAGACCGTCATGATGACATTGGCTTTTACTCTGAGGCAGAAGTCGTGGTAGGTTTGGTGCTTGGTGCAACGGAGTTACATGGTCTATCTTAAGTTTTGAAAGAATCATCTGCTCATAGGAATTGATAATAGACTGCAGAAGAACAAGTGTGGAAGCAGGAGGACCACTTAGGAAGCTATTACAGTGGTCATCAAGAGATGATAGAGGATTGACAAAGGTGGCAATGATGGATTAGTGAGAGCAGTCTATTTATGAATACATTTTGAAGACCGAGTTCTCAGGACTTGCTATTGCATTGGCCATAAGGTGTGGGAGAGAAAGAGGAAGTCAAGGTTTTGGAATTCAAGATATCCGCTCTGTCCTCTGATGAAGTCACTGCATTGACATATTTATCAATATGTATTAGTTCATTTTCATGCTGCTGATAAAGACATACCCAAAACTGGGAACAAAAAGAGATTTAATTGGACTTACAGTTCCACATGGTTGGGGAGGCCTCAGAATCATTGCAGGAGGTGAAAGGCACTTCTTACATGGTGGTAGCAAGAGAAAAATCAGGAAGAAGCAAACGTGGAAACCCCTGATAAACCCATCAGATCTTGTGAGACATTATTATTATTATTATTATTTTATCGTCCCCAATTTAAAACTTTTAATTTAAAAGTAAACTTTAATGTGGAAAATGCAAACTTAGGGAGTGCAGAACGATCACACACAAGGCTGCCACTTCACACCTGGCGGGTTGCACAGTGGCCAGGCAGAGGCGCTCTTCATTTCCTAGATGGTGCACCCGCTGGAGACTTACTCACTGTCACAAGAACAGCACAGGAAAGACTGGCCCTCATGATTCAGCTACCTCCCCCTGGGTCCCTCCGACAACACATGGGAATTCTGGGACCTACAATTCAAGTTGAGATTTGGGTGGGGACATAGCCAAACCATATCCACAATGTATTATACACATATAACAGAAGACTTTGTAGAAAGTCCCATGACTTACGATTTTGTGTAAATTTCCCTTGACCTCTAGGAAAAATCACTTAAATAATTTGTGAGAATCTATGAGCTTATGTGAATTCTGGAGAAGAATGACATGCTATTTTATATCTTACTTGGCAAAAATTGGTGGGAAAATCCCATCCCAGAGCCAGTGCTCAAGTGAGGCATAGAAACCAGAGTTTACTCCTCCATTCCTAAATGGATTTTTTTTGTTTAACATGGAGGGGGCTTTTATGGCTTTAATTTCCCTTGAGATCACTCTGATGCCACAAATCCTAAATGTGTGTGGAGAGTGAAATGACCCTGAGAGCTTTCTGCTGATGAACCAAGGTTTGGGAAAACTAGTCCTCTTATTTGTAAGGGAAGGAATACATGGTTCTCAGTTCCCTACTGATCGTGGAGATGAAATGGATGAAAACTGAAGTGCAGCTCAGCACCGTAAAGCCTTTTCAGAACATGATAGAATGTCAATCAATAAAAAATTAGGCCAGAGCTAATCTTTGCAAAAGGGGTTCTGCAGAACATTGGATACAAGGACTACTAATAGGTGTTATCTGAAAAAATTCTATGATATGCATACAAATTTGAGAAATACTAGGCTGAACAGGGCTAATTGGTTTTCTTCTTAGAGTCTTTAATAGGCTAAGGATAATATTTCCAATAGGATTAGTTTGATATGCAGAATTTTCTAAATATTTGTGGACATGAAACCCTATTTCATCCCCTGAGTAATACCTCACTTTGAGAAATGCTCATCTCGACCCCAAAGCAGTCTTAGGACTAAAACACAATCATAATCATTAAAAGCAGGAACATTTTTTATCTAGGACAGATTCTTTGTAATTCTTGCCTGCAGGTAGGTAAATAAATGAGAGTATCGCTTAGAGCTACCAGTTTTACGGTTCTATTCATTTAGACTAAATTCTACAACTTTTTGAGCTATAACTATGGATCATACCTAGAGGTTTGGTTTCAACATCATTTATACCATCAAAAAGTCACAGAATTTTATGAAGGAGACAAACAACATGAGAATACTTACTTGCCATACAACTTGATAAAGTTGTCCCAGAACTATGTACTAAGATCTAGCAGATATAAGTTCAGAAAAAGAAAACACCTTCGTAGGTGAAAATATGGCAGAACTTGGAGTCAGCAGACTGCTGCCTTGGCCATGCCTGACATCTGGCTAGGCTATATAATCACTCTGAACTTAAGAAAATTAAATATTGCTACCATGCAGGGTTGCCTGGGAGAATAAAAGGACATAAATTTATATATAAGCTGGACTGTAGTAGGTACTTAATAAATGTGGCTAACACAAATTTATTAATTGTAATAATAAATGAAGAAAACTACTCCAACAATATTTCTGCCTAGATTTTATGGTAAGGATGGGTTAGGAAAATTTATTTAGAGAAAAGGACATTGAAGTTGCTTAAAAGATAAAGTGTATGAAGATAAATTAGAAGATAAATTCAGAGGACAAGAGACGCAAACATAAGTGGGGTCACAGCATGAGCTATTGCCAGGGCCAGATTGTGAAGATGCTTGTGTAGCAAGATTCAGAGTTGAGACAGACTGATGCATGCATTGGGGGCCACACTGATGGTTTTCAAGAAGTGTCATGATCAGAACCCATGGTGGATGCATCTTTGTACAATTTGTCTTGTCTTGCTTGAGGAACAAATTGCATTTACTTCACATTTCTTGATGACTTGAGGGTCTGTGGTGTCATGGTGCTCTGAATGTGGACCACTGAGATTGAAACTGGTATAGTAACCCACATTCGGTAACACTAAGCTCAGACCCATTTTGGCTACCTCTCCATACCTTAGAATCAGTGTTTTCATATTGTGTTGTCCAGAATTTTAAGGTTCAGTGGAGACCACTAACTCAAAAGCTCCACATTAATTGGATTCCCACTTCTTGAAATTTTTACTTTATTCTGTTTCAACCTGAAATAAACACATACATGCCCATGTACACATGCACACACACCACACACAATTCAAATGTTTTATGTACCAAATGATAATACGTGAGAACCTAGTTGCATGTAAAGTTGGATTGCCAGGCTAACATGTTTTGGGGAAGATTTCAGAATAAACCTTGTCACCCTGTATTCTGTAAAGCATTTGAAATTCCTATGGCTAAATCAGTGATGAGTATAATTATAGCTCAACATCATTTTTATGCTTTTTATTTTATTTTATTTTATTTTAATTCAGAACTACATATACTCCTTATCCATTTTAGATTAGGGTTTTCTCAGTATTATGCATCTGAAAGAAAATATAGGAATTGGCTCTTGAGATGCATATGACTACACTGTTGTCATCCATAATCCTGACTTCAAGTTTTTGTGTTCATCAAAAATTAATCATTGGGTTGAATTTATAGTAAGTGACTGATAAAAATATAAATCATACATATATACAACAAAATATTATTTTCTCTGTTTTATATGCTAAGATCCCACATTAGATATTACTTGAAAAGAGAGGAGTTTTTGCTAAATAATAAGAGTTAAGAAACTCAGTGTCATAGGCCACACTTTCCTGTGTGTGTGAATGGTTTTGCCTACGGAAAGATAAGAAGCAGCAAGTGGTGACGTGATATAATTTGAATGTTTGTCCCCTCTAAATCTCATGTTGAAATGTGATTCCCAACATTGAGTGTGGGGCCTAGAGGGAGGTGTTCAATCATAGGAGTGGATCCTTCATGAATATCTTAGTGCCATCCCCTTGGTGATAAGTGAGTTCTTGCTCTGAGTTCATGTGAAAGCTAGTTGTTGAAAGAGCCTGGCATCTTGCTTGCCCCCCGTCTTTTGCTCCTCCTCTTTTACAGTGTATTAGAATGGCTGTCTCTTCCATGATTGGAAGTTTTCTGAAGCCCTCACCAGAAAAAGATGCTGGTGCCATACTTGTACAGCCTACAAAACTGAGCCAAATGAACCTCTTTTCTTTATGAATTACCGGGTCTCAGGTATTTTTGAATACTAATGCAGAACAGACTAACACGTGATGGTAAAACCAGTGCATTAACACCTTTAGCTCCACATTTGATATAGTTTGCCTCTGTGTCCCCACCCAAATCTCATCTTGAAGTATAATCCCCAGGTGTCAAGGGAGAGACCTGTAATCCCCAGGTGTCAATTGAGAGAGGTGATTGAATTATGGGGGAAGTTTCCCCCATGCTGCTTTCCTGATAGTGAGTGAATTCTCATGAGATCTGATGGTTTTATAAGTGGTGGTTTTTCCTGCACTCTCATGGACTCTTTCTTACTTGCTGCCATGAAAGATGTGCCTGCTTCCCCTTCCGCCATGATTGTAAGTTTCCTGGGGCTTCCCCAGCCTTGCAGAACTGTGAGTCAATTAAACTTCTTTTCTTTATAAATTACCCAGTCTTGGGTAGTGTCTTTATAGCAGTGTGAAAATGGACTAATACAACATGTGAAGGGAGAAGGAGATAAAAAGGTAGAGTCTATTGCCGTTCGAATTCTTGAATATCCTCCCGATGGTTTGTTCTCTGTGTGTTGATGGGTAGAATTTGATTTCTCCTGTTGCTGGTGCACTAAGTCTTATGACTCCATATTTTACCAGTGACTCTAATTAAGATAAAAATGTGTCTACTTGCTTATTTAACACACACACATGCACAGTTGTACATTAGATGCATCCTAAATACACTTTTGTTAAGACTTCAAGATACATTTAAAGTACTGTACAATGGAGAGCACAGTTGTCTCAGTTTATGGGCCATCAAGTCAGAGGTAAGCAGTATTCCAACAAGCTGTTTACCATTTGAAAGAGATATTTACAGGTCTCAGGAGGTGAGGCTTCTTTCTGGCTTTGTGGTGTTTTGTGCAGCTTGAATGAATGGGTCTGGATTTCAAGGCACCAGCCAAGTGGTATTTATAACAAAGCTAATATACAATGCTTTAGAGATTTTCAAGCACAGTCTCCACTTTAGAGAAAAACTGAGACAATACAGCGTGATTCTTCCCATTCTACAGATAAAAAGGGGATGTATTGCATGAAGAAATGGCTGCCCATCTGCAGGAGCACAGAGAGTGGAAAGTGCAACTTTTGAGTCAGAGAGACGTGAATTCAGTGTTCAGTTCTGCACTCACTAGTCACTGGTGATTGCATTTGAGCAACTTGTTAACCCCCGTGAGCCTTAGTTTCTTTATCTGAAAAATGGGATCAAAATACATGGTTATTAATGATAGAATGGAAAGAGATCAAATGAGATAACTACGAAGCTTTCCATGTTGAGCCAAGGACCAAGGTGGAATGAGATAAATATACGCATGCTTCCTCCCCATTATCTGCCTCTTTTCTGTATTTCCAGATTAGATATCACTACCATACAGGGCTGCTTGAGGGGATTAAAGGATATACATTCATATGTAAACTGACCTATAGTTATGCACTTAATAACTGGTGGTTAATGCAGTTCTACTAATGCTAATAATAAATGAACAAAGCACCACAATATTTCCTACCATTTTGTATAGAACTATGATGGACACAGAGTCATATAAAATCAGCTCATTTCTTTGCCAGTTAGGAATCTCCCTGATGAATGGTGTGCGTGAAGTACATGGTTTAGTGTTAACCTCCCCTTCTCAGGGTGGGCTGGCAGCTCCAAAGCTTATGAATAAGGTGGGATCTGAGCAGGTCGTGGAAGGAGAGGAAAGAGACGAATGAATGGAAAGAAAGGAGAAGGCATTGTAAGTGGATGACTCAGCAGGAGCAGAGACCTGGAGATGCGAATGAGAGTGGTGTGAGAAGAGGGGTAGGGAAGCTTCTGGCTTGGTTAGGGAATTGGGAGAGTACCCAGGAGCAAGGAACATGGGACACATCCCAGGACATATGGAGGGCCCTGAAACCCCAGCTGAGGAATTAGGGCTTTATTTTATAAGCAGCAGGTGGCCAGGACAGATTCTTGAACAGAGAAGTGTCATAATGAAAAAGATAGTTTAGTAAACGAATAGGGGAGAAATACTCAGGATGGATTAAAGAATAAAGAAGTTAAAGCCAGGTGTAGTGGCTCACACTTGTAACCCCAACAGTTTGGGAGGCCAAGGCAGGTGAATCACTTGAGGTTAGGAGTTCAAGACCAGCCTGGGTAATATGGTGAAACCCCATATCTACAAAAAACAAAACAAAACAAACAAACAAAACCCCACAAAAATTAGCTGGGCATAATGGCAACACTTGTAGTCCCAGCTGCTCGGGAGGCTGAGGTTTGCAATGAGCTGAGACTGCACCACTGCACTGCACTCCAGCCTGGGCAACAGAGAGAGACTGTGTCTCAAAATAAATAATAAGAAGAAGCTAAAACCAAAGAGGCCAGTTAATAATTGCATTTCAGGAAAATGGTTATGAGGACATGGACCAGGGTATTGGCAGTTTCCTTCTTGTAGGAAGAAGCAAGCCAAATAGATGCTGGAGGACAGATGTTCAAATGGCATGCAGGGCGGCTGAGGAGGTGTCCAGTATAAAGAGGTAATGCCATTCTTAGGACCAGAAGAACTGGTCTTGAGGAAAGAGAACTTGGAAATGTCTACCTTCAGAATTGCAATCAGTTGGTTGAGGCAAACATTTGATTTCCCCCATCTCGTAAATAGGCAAGACTTACAATTTGCACAATGATATTATTAATGTCTAGGGCCTGGAAAAACAAAAATGATGTTTCAACTTCAGGCTTTTAAATCTTCTGATTTGCCCTGCTCTCTGCCTAGCTAAATTCACGACACTGGAGCCCGTTTGATGTTGAGCAAGGCTCTCTCCACACTGTCTTCTTGATGAAACCTTAAATCAATGGATTTCCCATCCCCATTCCTCCCTTTTCCTCTCTAAAGATGAGTTTTTTTCTGGTAACAGAAATTCTGTTTAAATATGTAGAATTCTGAAAGGAGCGACAGCTGTGGTAGTGATATTTTAAATCGTTAGAGTTTGTGACTTTAGGCTGTAAAATAGACGCCTATTAAAGTCCGTAATTTAGGATGCTTCCATCATATACCTGTGGGGCAGAGACAGATGGAGGGTGGAGGGACTGGAGAGTGAGACCAGGTGCAGAACTAACTCTGCCCTGTGATGTACTGGACACTCCGGCTTAACTTTAAGGGAAATATTTAAGAGCAGGAGGAAGGCAGATCCGTGTGTCATTAATGCCTCCATGCCATCTTTACTGTGCTCAGCCCTGATCCGTGCTGTTGGAGTGGGGTGTGTGTGTGGTGTGTGTGTGAGAGAGAGAGAGAGAGTGTGTGTGTGCATGGAGGGGGTGAGAGTATGCATGTCACTTGTACAGGGGTGAGTATAACACGGTACCTACCTTTGAGGAACACTATTCCAGTGCAGTGTTTCTCAAACTTTTTTTTCCCGTTATCGACTTAACATCCCCCATCTCCAGAGCGTTCTTAGACATATTTTCCTAACTGCCCTCCTCATGACATTTTAATATCACAGGCATACTGTGTATTTGCTTATATACTGTATATATAATTTTTTCCCTCTCATCAACCAATACTCTCCTGCTTAGAAAAGACATTGCCCCTGTTGAGAATGCATGTTTTAGTTGGAATGGAAATGATGAGGTGTTTCTAGTCCTTCCTGTATTGGAGGTAACTACAAACTTATAAACAAGCTCAGAGGACCTGTAGTGGGTGGAACAGTGGTCCAAAAACATACACCCATGTCTTCACCTCAGAACCTGGGAATGTTACCTTATTTGGTATTTTTAACAATTATCAAATTTTTATTAATTGCAGTTTCAGGTGTCTTTAAATTAAGGATCTCATTCTGGATAATCCAAGCAGGCTCTGAATCCAGTGATGAGTGTCTTTATAAGAGACACGCACAGAAGAGACACAGATACAGAGGAGAAGGCAGTGTGAAGACAGGTAGAAATTGCAGTGATGCTGTCATAAGCCAAGGAACACCTGAAGCCTCTAGAAACTGGGAAAGGAAAGGAGGGCTTCTCCCTTCGAGTGTTTACAGGGAGCGTGGCCCTGCCGGCACCTTGATTTCAGACTTCTAGTCTCCAGAAGTGCGAGGGAATACATTTCTGTTTAAATTTCCTAAACTGTAGTTGGAACCACCATGTTTGTGATAATTTATTATAGCATCCCTAAGAAATGAATATAGGAGAGGATGGCCAACCTAGCCTCTGAAAGTATGAAGAAAACTCAAGAGGAGATAGATGATTTTTGGAGTAGATCTAGATGAGCAGGAGGTGAGCAGACAGAGGAAAGGAAGGGTATCTCGCGGACAGAACAGCACGTGGATATAGGGAAACAGCAATGCAAGAAGTGGTCATGCTTCTCAGGCTCCATTATTGCCTGGATGCTTCTCCCCACCTCTATACATGGAAGATCTTGAGAGTTCAGTGTTGGGGCCTCGATTCTTTTGTTTGTTCTCTCTCCCAAAGTGCACTCATCCTTTTCCCATTACCGTCTACATGCTGAGGACTCCCAAATCTATCTTCTGGCCAGACCTCTCCACAGTGGAACCTCAGATTCAACTGCCATTTGATGCCCCAGTTGCCTGGGCATCTGCACCATCAGCTCTATTCCCACCCCTCACGCTGCTTCTTCTCCAGTTTCTCCTTTCTCTGTCTCACCAATAATACATATCTTCATCTACCAGATTGCTCATTCAAGAAAGGTGGACAACCTCACAGAGGCCTGCCCCTACTTCCTCAGTCTCCACCAACAACCACCAGCAGCTCTCTGTCCTTCTTCCTCCGATAGACACATTCACATGGATCCTCTTGCCTGCCACAAAAGCAGTAGGACACCGAGAGCAGGGCTCCAGACTATCTAAGTTCCAATCCCTATGTGTTCCTATCTTTGCCTCAGTTTCTCATCTGGAAAATGTGATACAATTATACCTTCCTCATAGGGTCACTGCGAAGATTAAAACAACACATGTAAAAGTTTTGGGAAACTAACACTAAGTATTAGCTAGTATTACAATCATTGCCAATGCTTTCGTTCAAGCCCTTATCATCTCATCTCTCACTTAACACTGTTACAACAACCTCCTGCCTAAAGTCTCGGATTCCTTCCTTGCCCCTTCAGAAATCATTGTCTGCATTGAAAGCTTGAGTAGTTTCCACTACATTGAGACTGACCCCCCACCTCCCTACCACATTCCACGGGGCTCTGCACGACCAGCTGTGTCCATCTATCTCCTCAACCTCGGTTCCTGTGATGACCCCTCACTTACTCTAGGGATATAGATAGGCCATTCTGCATATCCCTGCCGTACAGTAAGTGAGGGAGCATCACGTGATATGTACATTTGACTAAGTTTCAGAGAGAATATGACCACATTTTTTCTGGTCGTATTCTCCCTGAAACTTGGCCAGTTGCAACTGAGATTTGCTCAAAGTGTAAAACACACCCTGAAATTTGAAGACCTAGCATGAATAAAAGTATTTCTAAAAGTCACTAATTGAAAATAGATTGCATGTTGAATGATAATATTTTGGATATATTGGGTGAAGTCAAATATATTATTAATTTTATCTCTTTTGTGAAAATAAATTTTAGAATCACATATATGGATCACATTTGTTTCAATTGAATAGAGTTGTTTCATGGACTTCCATCAATTCTTAGGACATGCTAAGCCATCTCCAACCTAAGTCTTTGCACTTGGGCTTCCCTCTGCCTTGAACGCCCTCCTATTACTCTGTAGGTGGCTAGATTTTCTTGTCTTTGGCTGCCACGTCACCCCTTGAAAGAGGCCTCCTCTGGCTGTCCTCAATCCCAGCACTCTGTTTATTTCCTTCTTTGCACTATTCATTTTTTTTTTGTTTTTGTTTTTTTTTTTTTAAATCTAATTCACTTCTCCCACTCAAAAGTAAGCCCCATGATTCAGGAGCCATCTGTCTTGTTCCCTGTTGCATCCCAGTGCCTGCAGGGTGCCTTGGGCACACAGTCCATCTTCAATACACATTTGTTGAATCCATCTTCAACACACATTTGTTGAATAAATGAAGCAACAAAGAGATTGTTTTTAAAGAAGGTGTTTCTTGCCATTTAAAAGATTCTCTGGACTCTGTGGATGGCAGGGAAGTGTGAGAGGGGACATTTAAAAATTCTCCCCCACTGAAGATAGGAGTGGCAGACACCAATCTCTGAAGAGGCAGAAACACTCAAAGCACAACACAAACAGAGATCTAACTAAAAGTGACTGCTTTTAACATGCAACAGCTGTCAGAGAAGGCCAGGGCTAGAGGATGAACTTAACTGTAGTTAAAGTACCTAGCTTATCTGTAGGTATACAGTAAGATTTTTATTTTGTTTTATTTTGTTTTGTTTCATTTTATTTTTTGAGACAAGATCTCACTCTGTCACCCAGGCTGGAGTGCAGTGGTATGATCACAGCTCACTGCAGCCTTGATCTCCTGGGTTTAAGCAATCCTCCCACCTCAGCCTCCTCAGTGGCTGGGACTACAGGCGTGCACCACCAAGCCTCACTAACATATGGTAAGATTTAGAGGGTACTAAAAATGAACCCCAGCATAACAGAGATACCCACACAGTGTCACAATGCCTGAAACTGTTCCTACTAGCTAATACTTGCCAGATATTAGACTGTGCTAAGCATATTATCTTATCCTCACAATGATCTTATAAGGTAAGTCCCAGCACAATTTTCCTTTTATACTAAAGAAACTCAGACAAGGCAGTAATTCACCCTGGGTCACCTCATCAGTGAGGACCGGCCCCAGGATTTGGGCCCACATCACCTATGTCCAGTGTCGGAGCTCACAGATACCACAGTAGGAGGCTGGAAAGGAAGCACCTGCACACCTGCCTCAAGTCCAGTTCCTGCTTTGCCACAACCTGGGGAATTTGAGATTAGTCCAGAGCCTAGTATTTGTTGCTCACTTCTACTCCAGAACTGCTTATCCTTCAGTGCTTCCTGGCCATATTCTCCCTGGATATGGATAAGGTACACAGTTCATCCACCTGGAGTTAGGTTGATTTGCTTCTCTTCCCCAGGCAGTTACAAACACAGATTTATTGTTTCTGCTTACGAAATGCTCTGCAACCTGAACCCTTCTCTCTGCCTCTTCTCTCATTGCCTTGGTCAAGCTCCCATCATCTCCTCCCTCTAATTCCACAGGCTTCCAACTAGCCTTGTCCCTCCAGCATCTCCCACTGGAATCCTCTCTCCCCACTTTTGTAAGAGTGAACCAACCTAAAAATGTCAATCTCCACTCCCTATCCCTTAAGTTCTTTTAGCAGCTTCTCATGCCCCTTAAAATAAAGCACAAATTCCTTCGTCAAGCATATAAATTCCTTTATGAGCTTCCCCCCACCTATACATGGTGGACAGTTTTCCAAGATGACCCACTGGTCCCCTTCTCCTGGTATTTACCCCCTGTGTCATCTCTTGCCCTGGAATGTGAGTTGGATCTAGGGACACTCCTCTAGCAAACAGAATATGGCAGACAGAGTGGGACATCATGTCTAAAGTTAGAAAGGACCTTGACTTCCATCTTGCTGGCACCAGATCATTGTCTTGATCTCTTGTTTGCTCACCCTGCTGGAAACAACTGTCCTGTTGGGTGCTGCCCCATAGAGAGGCCCACATGGCCAGGAGCTGAGGGAGGTCTCAGGCCAGCAGTTGTTGCAGAACTGAATCCTGCCAACAGCCACTTGAGTGAGCTTGGAGCACATCATCCCCCTCACATCCATGGATGCTTGAGATGACTGCAGCCCTGGCTGACACCTCAATTGCAGCCTCCTTAGAGATAAAAGTGGACCTGAATTCTTGTTCTACAGAGGCTGTTAGATGAGAAACGTTTGTTGCTTTAAGCTAGGTTTTAGGGCAGTTTATTAAGCAGTAATAGATAACGAATACACTGGGTTTTCAACCTCACTTTGTGGCCACTTCTATTATACTTGCACACTCAATACTTCTATCACACTGAATTTCCAGCAAGTCCCTAATATATCCTTCATCTTCAGACTTTTGTATATATCATTTATTTCTGCTGTTGATGCCATTTATTCATTTCTGGCCTGGTAACACATGTTCCTTTATCAAAACCCATCTGTAGTAACACGACTGTTCAGATGGCCCTTCCAGTCTACCAGGTAACCACTCCTCCTCCACACTCCCAAATGCTTCAGTGCATTTCACTTAGGGCACTTATAGTGCTGTGGTGGTTATGGATGAAGCGTGCTCCTTTCATGCGCCTTCCCCACCCGCTAATTTCCCTCCCTCGCACTCCCTCTGCCTGGTCCCCTTTAGCCACTACGCCCAGAATTCCCAGTCAGAAGGAGCTCTGTGTTCGTCTTCTATTTCCAGTACCTCACACAGGGCTTTGGGCATATCCACAATTTAGGTTGTTCAGTAAACAGAATTCTAAAACTGACATTGGAGGAATGAAACTCTTAAATCAATTTCTTCATGTGTTATTATTCATTAATAATAATAATAATACAGTCATGTGTTGCTTAGTGATGGGAATACGTTCTAAGAAATTTGCCGTTAGACAATTTCATCATCCTTTGAGAGTGTACTTACACAAACCTAGAGAGTATAGCCTACTGCACACCTAGGCTGTATAATATTCTCTATTGCTCCTCGGCTACACACCTGTACAGCAGGTTACTGTACTGAATACTGTAGGCAATTGTAACACAGAGGTAAGTATCCGTGTATCCAAACATAGAAAAGATTCAGTAAAAATAGGGTATAAGATAAAAAGATACACCTGTATGGGGTCCTTACGATGGATGGAGCTTGGAGGACTGGAAGTTGTTCTGCGTGAGTCAGGGAGTGCATGGTGGGTGAATGCGAAGGCCTAGGACACTACCGTACAACACTGTAGACTTTATAAACATGGCACACTTAGGCTACACTAAATTTGCCAAGGGCAAAGAGGGAGCAGACACATAACCTAGTGAAAGCAGGAGCAAGGAAGTGAGCTCTTATAGGACCACTGTCATGTTTGTGATCCATCATTGACTAAATGTTCTGCAACACATGGCTGTCATAATAGTAAAATAAGAATATAACATAATCATAGTAATAACAAAACAATATGGTCATGATAATAGTAATGTTGTAATGATACTCTTAATATTATTATTATTATTAACATATCTACGAGCCTAGCTCTGCACTAAATGCTTTCAGATACACTATCACTAAACCTCAAGATACCCTGTAGGGTAATTAAATTATATCCATTTCACCCAGACTCAGGGAGGTTAAATAACTTGTCTGAAGCCTCAGAACTAATGGTGAAGCTGGGATTCAATCCCAGAGCTGCTTGATTATCCCGTGAGTTCTCCTTTCTTTACAACCTTGAAATAAAGGGCATCCAAGAAGATATTGTTGAGGAAGAACCGGAGAGCCCTTCTGAATGTGAATGGCAGATTCCTGCGCCAGGTTCCAGGCACAAACAGTACGTGAAGATCACCACGGTGCTGACGGAGGGAGTGAAAAACTAGAGAATGACTTAAGAAGATCAGTAAATACGTAGGCGCGGCATGCAGGAGTGGAGCAGTATGTCCTGGTGAAGGCACACTGGGACCTCGAAATCCATTAGAAAAGTGCTCCACAAGGCCTGAAGCTGAGCTGAGGATGCAACGGGCTTGACTGAGCTTTTAAAATTCAGTGGACACCAGCACCAAAATCTTAATCTGAGTTTTGCCGCACGCACTGGAAAGCAGGAAGCTCTCATCACGTGGAACCAGCGAACGTCATTACTGCCAGTAACGACCGTAATGACCCCAATGACCCCGGCCACTCTGCGCACTTTCCGATCGTCAGTGGCTGAGAACCTGTCTCCATTACCCTCTGTCACCTGGTTCAGAAAGGTCTTAGCCCCAGGACTAGAGCTGATCGAGGACAACGTTCAAGGGAAGGAATTTTAGTTTCAGCAAATTTGAACAATTGTGACGTCAGTCCCAGGTCAACCAATCAGAACGCTCAGCCCAGACTGTCAAATCCAGAAACCCCTGGGCCCCAGGGCAGAGATACGTTTTCCCTCCAGGTGGCATGGTAGTTCGCATCTATTTTAAAATGCTATTTCAAATTACTAAACAGGATTGAGCAAACAGTTGTTGCTGTTCCGCTTTAAGTCTGTTTTCTTTTTCAAAATTATCCATTTCCCTTATCTCTCTCCCCTCCCCCGCTTAAGCTGGGCTATTGAAAAGCAAATTTCCTGGAGAGGTTGGGGAGATGGGTGTTGAGAATTAGCATATCAAACATACCCAATAAGCCGAATGGAAATTAGCAGAATCCCGACTCAGACATCTAGTCGCTGTACTAAATTGAGGTTAATGTGACCCTGTCCTTTCTGGTTTAAACAAAGATAGGGAAATCTAGTAAGTTCTATTCCATCTCCCTCTGAGCCCATAGGCATTCCTCCCCAGTGGTGAAAATAAAAACAACATAAAAGGAGAGGGGGGAAAAAAGGAAAAGGAGAAAAAAGCTCCCAAACATGTTAGTGGAATATATATGTATATTCCCTGATATATAACTTAATAAAAGTTTATGGACCCAGGATAAGGAAGCCACAGTGAACAGATGCACTGGGACTGAAATATGGTCCAATTAAGTCTGTAACAGGGTGAGCTTTACTTTGAACATTCTCCAAGTTGAAATGAAAGCTTCCCAGAACAGATAAATCAGGCAACATAAAATAAAAACGCTGATCCGGCACTGCTCCCAAAAGGAGGGGAGGAGGAGGTAGTCAGATTGGAGGGTCTTGTTGGGCTGCATGGGGAGGTGAGGAAAAGAGGGTAGGGGCGGAGATTCAGGCAGGCCTTTCTACTGGGTGCTCAAACAGTTGCCGGCTCTGTGATAGTAAATAAACAACAGCTATTTAAACCACTCCAATTAATGCCTTCTTTGGAAGCTATTTGTCTATTGAAAGGATGGCAAGGATTGCCTGGTGCAATTAAGCTGTTTGCTAGTAGTGCCTTCAGAAATACTTTGCCGGTAGCCACGGAGTCATCTGTGGTTCATGGCCAGCCTTCTTGCTGAGGGAGGGGCTTGGGCATAGAAACTGGATGGCTTGCTCTCCCTTCCTGCACTGCCCACCTCAGCACCAGTTAAGCATCAAAGCTAAGCTCAGCCTTACCTCCTCCAGGAAGCCTTCACTGCCTGTCTGGATCTTTAGACAATACACAGAATTCTTTCTGGTTTCCCTGCAGAAGGCACCAAGGGTGAAACTTAACAAGTCGTCATGTTACTGGAAAAGAATCCCAATCCAGACCCCAAGAGAGGGTTCTTGAATCTTGTGCAAGAAAGAATTCGAGACAAGTCCATAGAGTAAAGTGAAAGTAAGTTTATAAAGAAAGTAAAGGAATAAAGAAAGGCTATTCCATAGGCAGAGCAGAAGCTTGAACTGCTGGTTGGCCATTTTTGTGGGGTTTTTTTTGATGATATGCTAAAGAAGGGGTGGATTATTAATGAGTTTTCCAGGAAAGTGGTGAGCAATTCCCTGAACTGAGGGTTCTTCCCCCTTTTAGACCATATAGGGTAACTTCCTGTTGTTGCCATTGCATCTGTAAACTGTCATCGTGCTGGTAGGAGTGTCTTTTAACATGCTAATGCATTATAATTAGCATATAATGAACTATGAGGACGACAAGAGGTCACTCTCGTTGCCATCTTGATTTTGGTGGGTTTTGACTGGCTTCTTTCCCACAACCTGTTTTATCAGCAGGGTCTTTATGACCTGTGTCTTGTGCTGAACTCCTATCTCATCCCGTGACTTAGAATGCCTTAGCTTTCTGGGAATACAGCCCAATAGGTCCCAGCCTCATTTTACCGAGCTCCTATTCAAGATGGAGTCGCTCTGGTTCAAAGGCCTCTGACACTCGTATCAACCACCAGATCTAGGTTCGAATCTCTGCACTGTGTCTTTCCTCCTGTGGGATCAGGGGTGAAGTCTTTGCTCAGATTCTGATTCCTGCCTATAAAACACAATGCCTATTTCACATATTGCTGGGGTGAGGGTTCAGTGAGATAATACATAGAAGTGGCATTGTGTAGTGCCAGGCACATAGCTGGAGGTCAAGCCATTTTAGTATCTTGTCTCAACCTCCTTCCCTTGTTAAATGGGAATCAAATCCACTGTATTTATCACTGGGATTTAGCAAAGCTGTCTTGATTTTTATCTTTCAGAATGTACAATGGTTTGCTCATTGGAAATATTTTTGAGTCTCTGTGAGATAGTATATCGAGGTGTGATGCTTACCCCTTTGTCCGTAAGTAGGCAACCTTAGGCTGCTCTCTAATCCCTTAAAGCATCCCTTGGCTCTTCTATAAAGTGGCAATAGTAATAGCAATAATAGTAGTATCTTCCATACCACATTTTTGTGACCATCCAGCATAATCTTGCATAGTAAGGATGAGGCATGTTGGTGCTCCATAACTGCTAGCTCAGGTTATTCTCTCTTTACTAGAACTGTCTCTAAGCCTCACAGAAGCTGAACCAATTCCCCCAGGTACCAGAGAGCAAGTTGCCGAGCAAGAGCGCCTCAGCTAATCTGTAGCTCTTCCACAAATTCATGTTGTCCTCTGATGGACAGCTGAGCTCTTCAAGAGAAGGGTCTGTGTCTGCTGTGTATTTGTATCTCCCAGAGTTTGCTGAACTCTGGGGACATCTAGAGACTAAATGAACCTTTAGTGAATTAAACTATGCCATGTAGGGCATCTTCGAGGAGGTCAATTTTCTTCCGTAGATAATAGGGGAAGCCTTTTGTCAGGATCCAAGTGCTAAGCACATGGCCTCTGTCTTTGGGGCATCCAGCATCTTCTCTCCTTGCTTTTTCCAGAGCATCTTTTGTCAGTCAGGAACACATCTCATGTTGTCCTCATCTGTGCCTGGCCTCAGAGGAAAGACAAGGTCATTGGCACTTGGTGCCCTCTGCCAGGGGCTTCTGTGTCTCAGTCTGAGCTCACCTGATGGAGTGAAAGGCTTCACTCCTTGATAGTAGAATCCTGCACCCATGGCCAGGCAGGAAACTTCCTGATCACTTGGCAAGACTTTGGGCATTCACAGTTAATCCCAGGTGTGAAGAGAGGGTTCTATATAACGACGTGCCTGCAGTCGTGGGAGCTGTGGTTCCAGTCTGCCATCTGTGCTCTGTGACTGTATATCTGCCAGCGATTGGGTTTTAGGGAGAATGTCAAGGTCCAGGCTGGAATAACCCAGCTGGGAAGTTAGAACGTCAGGGCCCCAACAGAACCATTGTGGAACTCTGGTCTGCAAAATTAGTTGAAGTAGACTGAGGTAGAGAGTGGAGCCAGCTCCAAGTTCTTTGGTCTTTCCCCTCCCTGCCCATGAAAGATCCTTAGAAAGCCCCCAGCACTCCCAGAAACTCAGCTTGAAAACCACTGACTCTCCCAATGCTCCATACAGCTCTTCCATGTATGATCTTGGTGGATCATAGTGGGACACCTGCCCTTGGGCTCCAGATGCCCACCTTCATGGTGTGATTTGCAGATGAGGTAGGGGCATCAAATTAGATCCCCAGGGCCTTTCACATAACCTGAAAGTCCAAAGTTCCAGGTAATACTCCTCAAGTCTTCTAGGTTTCCTTTACTAGGGGTTCCATTAACATGTAAGTGGGCTGAACTTATGCCCATGTCTGGATCATCTTGAAAAGAATTTGTGTACTTGCAAGTCCTGGGCACAGGCTCTGGGGAGGAGGTTGAAGTCTAGGAGAAAGGGAATGGGTGACATGGAAAGTAGAGACCTCCCCTGTTCATAGCTCATTTTAGAACAATCCTGTGGGAGGAGACATTGCAGATCAAGGGGTTAACATTTCCTTAGCATCTACTCTGTGCAAAGTTATCTGATTTAATCCCTAAAATAACCCTGTAAGACAGATAACACCTATCTTCTTTAACCAGTATTTTATAGTATAAACTCCATGAGTGGAGAACATTTGTTTTATTCATTACTGGATTCCCAGCATCTAGAACAGTCTCTCTCTGCTCAGTAAACATGTGTTGAATGACTCATAGCTCCATTTCCCTGATGAGAAAACTGAGGCACAGAAATATTTATTGATGGTCATAGGTAACATAGCTGGCAAATGGGGGAGGCAGGATCCAAACGATATCTCCCTGACCCCAAAGCCCGTGTTTCTCCACATGTGTTTGCTCGTGATTCTGTCTCTACATGTGCCCAACTTGAAGCAGGGCTGCAGGCCCATATCCTCACCCTGCAGTGCCTATGAGACCACCATTGAGTTTTTGGTACTAGTTTGGTGAAGCGGAATGGGGCTCTGGACTGAGATTCGGGGGTGCAGTGGTGTGGCCTCCCCCAGAATCACCTGCGTAAACCCTGCATATGCTCACTTGTTCCTGGGCTATAGTTCCTTGTCTGCCAAATGGGGGTCACCGCAGCCTCCCACCAACCTCTCAGATAGGGTCAGAGAAGCAAATGAGACTGAGGGGGTAATGGGAGTTGAAACATCATAAAGCCATAAACACACTTATTTAAAGGAAAATTGTTCAATACGAGAGCCTGCAGCTTCCCCAATAAAGAGAAATTTACAGAAAGGGAGAGAAAGGTGAATTGCTCTCATCATGTTCTGACTGTGGTAATCGGCCTGGTTATTTGCTGCTTCATTCTGAACCCCTTCCCTCCCGACTTCTCCAAGAAAAGGAGATTATTTTTAATTACAGTTTTACACTGGATTAATGAATCTCCACAATAAGTTAATGAGCAGGACACGGCACCGGGAGACAACAGGTTTGATTGCTTTTGGAGACTTTCGTAAGCTTCATTATTTCCAGGCCGTCTCTGCAGAGCCACTGTGGCCTGGGTGAAGGGAGCCAGAAGGACACCCAGGATCTCTGAGCCATTACAATTATGATACCTGGGGCACGGCCACATTAAAGCCTGCTGGAGAGCGGCTGGCTTGGCTGTTCTCCAAGGGAGAAATTCCCCTGATATAATCTAGTAGCCTAAGGTCTCCCTAATAATATCCTTGCCTCTCTGTGCCCTCTGTTAGCATTTTTGTTTAGATTCTTTCTCATCACATGTCTGGTCTTGCAAGGAGTTACTGACAGGTGCCCCACCGTAACTTCTCTTAAAATCTTCCAATGGTTCCCCATGGCCCAAGGGATAAAATCCAAACTCCTTAGTTCGTTAGGATCTGAGTTTTGCTTCCCTCTCCGGAGAAACCACATGAGCCTGCTCTTTCGGGCCTCTGAGCATTTAAGTGTTGTTCCTACCGACTACAGTATCTTTTCCTTTTCTACCTTCCTGACTAAATCTTACTTACCCCTTGGGACAAATTATCTGCGAAGCAGCTCGGAGCCTCCACAACACTCTCACAGCACCACCCTTAGAGGCCTTTACAAGGCTGATTCTCCTGCCTGCTGTTCCCTTGTCTGTACACCTGCCTTCCCTGCCCAGCCAGATCATAAACTTGTGAGCACAGTTGCACAGTCTTCCATATTCATCTTTGTATCCTCTGCCCTGGTATAGATACACAGCAGATTCTCAGCGAACGTGGGTTTAATTTGATTAAGTAGCAAGTGAATGACTCAATGAATGAATTAGTGAAGGACCTCTCCTGTCTGAGTGGAGGAGATTACTTCCTTTTGGTTTCTCTCCCACGTGACATCCCTGGAATTGTGTTTCTTGAAAACGTGAATTCTGTCCTCCAGGCTGCCAGTCATTAGTTCACTGCAGCTGTCAAGAGAGACTAGATTTTGCTGCAATAACAAGTATTCCCTGTTTTTCAGTGGCTTAACATAAGAGAAATCTTTTTCTCGTCCTTCCACATGTCCATTGTGAGTAAGCTGGGAGGGCTCCCTTCCACGCAGTAACTCAGAGACCCAGACAGGCAGGGGTTCCGCCATATTGTAGCTGCACCATCTGGGAGCCCTCTTGGTTGCAATGGCAGGGGAAGAGAGAGACTAGAGAATGGCATGACGGCTTTTTGCTGTCTCAATCTGGAAGCAATTAAGACTCACATTTCATTGGTGAGAGATAGTTATGAGGCCCCACCAACTGCAGAAGGTTACGAAATGCAAGGTAGCCAGCAAAACATTTCATGAGTGTTACCGTCCCTACCACTGTCTTAGTCTGTTCAGGCTGCTTTAATGAAATTTTAGAGACGCGTAGCTATGAACACCAGAACTTTATTTCTCACAATTCTGGAGGCTGGGAAGTCCAAGATCAAGGGACCAGCAGATTTGGTCTGGTGAGAGCCCATTTCCTGGTGTATAGATGGCACCTTCTAACTGTCCTCACATGGTGGAAGAGGCAAACAAGTTCCCTGGGGCCTCTTTTATCAGGGCACAAATCCCTTTCATGTGGGCTTTTCCCTCATTATCTAATCACCTCCAAAGTCCCCATCTATTGATACATATTACCTTGGGAAGAGGATAAGATTTTTACTTGCGAATTTTGGGGGACCACAGACATTAAGATTGTAATAGCCACATTCACCTTAATCAAGTCTCTTTCCATCCCTGGATTCAAAGAATACAATGTCCACCTTTAATCATTCATTCTATAAATGGGGAAATGGAGACTGCCTTCGATCTGAGATCCATGGTTTAAATTAACTCTAAAAGTAGACAAATATCAGGGTGTTTCTGGGCCTTTATAGACACAACCAAATGGCTTCCCCTGAGTCCCTGAATCTATCCCCTAGACCACCAAGGACAGCTCATTGCACCTGTGGCTTCTGCCTCCATGGGGTTATCTCATTTTCTATCCCCTAATGGCTTCAGGGCAGGGTAGTTCTTTACTCTTCTACAGCTTCTTCTCCCTGAATTCTTTCCTTTGGGGTGTTATGTGCTCATCTTCTTTGAAATCAGTCCTGCATAGCATCCTGTGCTTTTTAGCATATGATTGAGCATCGTGGAAGAAAGTCCCATGGTGATAGCTACACACAAAGGACATTTTTAGTAGTGTGGCTTGTCTTGATCTCCTGCTTCATGTCACTTTGTATGTATGCTGCTTTTCCAGACCCATAATACACAAACCATGTGACATCCCCCTTTCAAATTGGCTTAGGATTTTAGAGCTCAACTGCAGCCTTGTCCAAGAGAGGGAAAAAAAGGGGAAGGAAACTGCCCATCTAGTGTTTTGCCCACAGCAGGATAAAATGTAGCACGAAGACAGAGTAAGTCACAGAAATAGCTGTAATTCAGCACCCACAACATTCTGGTTATCCTAGCAAATGAAAGCTCCAGAGCCTATGAGGCCCAAGGAAGACGCACGCCATATGTGGTTACCGAGGTTCGGAGGTTTATTTTTAGCAGAACAGCTTGGTGGGTTGTTATGTCAGTTTGGCCTGAGACAGAACCCTGGAAAAAATGCTGTCTCAATCAGCGTTGAAGCTGTTTGTGTCTATGGGGATTTGTTGTGAGAATGATTAATAAGCCAACATGTTTTTATTGGGTTCATTGTCTGTTTTCTGTATTAAAGAGGCAAAGCCACACATAACATTTTCTGTGCCCTCCAGCGGCTTCCGTTTGGGTTGAGGAAGGGAGGCCCAGCACATGCCATTAAGAGGCAACTCGAAATCCAGACCAAGATGTATTCCTTGCTGTGCTGGGAGGAGCTAGCAGGGGACACTGTGGGCTAAGGGAATCAGGGAAGGATAATGGGGTAGGCAGACCAAAGTAATGGCAGAAAGGCGAAAAGCTACTTGAAAGGACTGTTCATACAGCATAGCAAATGTGTGGTGGTGGAATTACACAAGGCCTTGGGTGGCTATTGAATGATCAGCCAACTGGCTCAGGTTCACATCAAGGAACAGCAGAAGATGGAAGGGAGAGATTCCCAGGACAGTCAAAACTAGTATTTTCTCCTCTAAACCTGAAGTACATCCCTGTTTAGTGCTCATGACCTTCTCCTTCACTTACATTCTTTGAGTTTGAGACTTACCCTTACTTACTGAATTCAAGCACTGTGAGGAACATCGCATTCCCCCTCCCATTGGGCCAAGCATATTGCTTTATATTTAGCAAGCATGCAGTAAATATGCATTGCATTGAATAGAATGAAATTGCATTGCAGGTAGATTTTGAGATGCTTATGGCCAGCAGGAGTCTAAGGAGGGTAAGTGTGGGCCCGTAATTGTTAACAACAGGAATCTGGACTTGATCCTGAAAGCAATGGGAAGCCATTGATAATTGTGAGCAAGGGTGTCCTATGAGTCATAGTCGATGTGTAACTGGCTGATGTGGAGTCAGGAGACCTAGTGGCTTGTTATGGACCTCTTTCAGCTGCTCATGAAGCAGCCAGCCTGGGGTGGTGTGAAAACTGCAAGCTCAAATGCTCACAGGAGCCAGGCAGCTTCCTGACAAAAGGTAACTGGATACATTCTTGCCACAGACACACTTTGTTTTCAGGTTGAACATGTGAGACTAGCCTTCCCTTACATAAAGAAATAGCTCTGTTCATTTTCTTAGAAGCGTGAAGTCTTCTATCTCACTGGTCATTTTCCTGATTGCAATAGAATCAAGAATGCAAAAAAAAAAAATTCTTTTAATGTTTCTTTTCCTATAAACTGACAAAACATCATAATAAATAGCAGCTAACACTTGTTCTCAGTGTCAGGGAGACCATAAGGAGTGGTGGGCGCAGTCCCAGACTGGAGCCTGTTTTCTGGACTAAAGGGGAAAGCTGCTGTGTAGCTCCAGCCAACGGTTAATGAGCAGGAATATAAGCCTGACATCACCAAATCTTTTTGAAAAGTAAGAAGAAATCCAGGGCTGTCCATGACTTCTTCAAATCTCAAAATGTTGACTAAAATGTATTTGAAACACTGCAGTTGCCAAGCAAAATGTAGGTGCTGATTCCTGCTTTTCGGCCTCCTTTTGTGTGTAAAAAAGGATGCATCTGGAGCTCAAAGCCAAGTTCTGATAATCACTGAGCTTGAGCACTGACCTTGACCTTAACCTTAAGGTCTTTGAATCTTGAACCCCTAATTTAAAAAATGCCTATAACACTTCTCTCCTTGCAGGATGGTGAGGATAAAATGAGATGATAGTGAGAAAGCATCCTGCACGCTCTGAGTGCTATGAAAACCTTTGGGTCTCTTAAGTCTGAGATGGAAGGACACACAACTGAACCCCTGCTTACCTTATAGTGAAGTTCCTTGGTGGGGATATTAGGAAGAATAATAGTTGTGCGACTGGGGCACTGATGACAGTGTTCCCAGAAATTACTGGGTCTCAGAAGCTTTCTGAAATCTGGGCATGGAGAATAACTTTGGCCACAGTTATCTAAGGCCTTGCTAGCTGCAATCAGTGGTCCAAGTAAGGAAAGGTATCACTGAGTGAAATGCATACGATTTTTAGATCAGCATAAGTTCTCTGAGATGTTTATTGGGTTCAAAGCCCTGGAAGAAAGGAGTGTTCCAAGTGTCAAGTTGACCCAGTAGAAAACAACAGCAAAATAGAGAGGGAAAGATGATAAATACAGAGACCCCAGTCTCTTGCCGCTGGAGAGACCTGAAGTCTATCCTATCTTTAAAGCTCAGCTTGTATTTGGTCTCAGTTTGATAAGCTGTCACTGAAAGCCCCTTTTCATGTTCTCAGCTTTCACCATGGTTGGCTGGCTGAGCCACCGGAAATTATCTTACACAGAGACACAATCAACATTGAATGGCTTTGGCTGGGATGCCCTTTCCAGTGTTAACCCTCTTCTGGCATTTGCATCTGTAATGGTCTGCTTTTCAGACTCACAGAGGGGCCAATCATAAAAATTAATGCAGTTAAGGGGTAAACTGCGTTTTGAACCATGTCATTGTGTATGTTGGATATGTGGGATTTCCAGTGGAAGACTTACCTAAATTCAGACACATATGGGTGTATCTCATCTACAAAATGGCCCACTGGTCCAGGAAAATTCACCAGAGGGCCATTTTGACCTGGTAGCAAAGCATTCATCTTCAGGGACGGCAGTTATGAAGAATGTGTGATTGTGTCTCCAGTGGGGGATACAGACTCACTATGCCTCGTGTCAGGGAGACGGGATGATGAAATGCATAGAAACTGCTGCTTTACTGAAAACCTATGTGCCACTGAGACACGAGATTGTGTGCCCCTAGACCCAAAGGTAGCGCAGAAGAATGCTGACTTCCATCCTCAGCACTAGCTTCCATAGCTATTCCACCATGAAGACGGGCAGCCCTGTAACAGACAGCGTAAGCACGTCCCTAAAACAATATCTAAAATTCAAATTTAACTTGGAATCCTGTATTTTTATTTGCTAAATTTGGCAACCTTACTGTGAAGTCTTCACTGTTGGGGGAGGAGAGGGTGCCCAAAAAGCCTCATGGAAGCAGTGTTTTCAAGAGGACCCTGGGGACTTTCTTGGGAGCTAAGTTATAAGGCAAGCAGCACAGGGTAAGAGCCAGTGAAATGTGTGGTGTTACTGATGTGACACCATCATGTGAAATTTGAGAAAACTTAGGTTCACTTGTTCAAAGAAGGGGAAAAATATCCGTGGTTGACCTTAAGAAATTTCTTGCACTCAACTATATACAGTAAAACTCACCCTTTATAGTGTATAGTGATGGGAGTTTTACAGACAAATATAGTCATATAGACAACAAGCAGGATATGGAATAGTTCATCATCCCATACTTGTGCCGTGCCCCTTTGTAGTCATTTGATCATCTTAGCATACACAGAAAACGCATTTGACAAAGTTTAACATACATTCATCATAATCTCTTATTAAGCAAGGAACAGAAGCAATACAGAATAATCTACAACAAATACGGAATAATCTACAACAATTATATTCAAGCAATTGTATTCAAGCAATACAGAAGAGTCTACAACAAATGTATAAAATATACTTATGGTAAAAATTAAAAATATATGAAAATATAAGTAAATTATGCCAAACATTACTACTTCTCAATATGAGTCTAAGAATTTTTAGCAAATGCAATAAGAAAAGAAAAAAAATGAAAAATATTAAGACTAGAGGAAAGGCATGATTGTCATACTTCACAGATGATATGAAATAAATTTTAAAAATTAAAAAGAATTTATGAAAACACTTTGAATTAATGAAGCCAGCACTTACACAGATTGGTAGATAAACTTGTTATGTAAAAATCAATTGTATTTTCATGTGTTCACAACAGTGAAATTTTCCAAACATTAAAAAAAAATGAAAATTTTGTCCGTCAAATGTTCAACCAAGGACTTGTATCTAGTCTATATAAAGAACTCTTACAATTGAAAAATAAAAAATTCAGTGCTAAACTAGGCATTTTACTAAAGAGGATATAATAATGACACGCAAATAAGAAGTTACTGAAAACTTTTGTCATTATGGATGTGAAAATTAAAATTACAAGATACTGATGCACATACTAAAATGACGGAACTTTAAAATTAAAATCCAAGCATATATGAGAATGTGAAGCAACTGTCCTCTGCTCCTGTTAGGAATCTAGTATGATACAAACAGTCTGGAGAATAATTTGGCAGATTCTTAAGAAGTTAAACACACACCTATTATGCATCCTACTTATTCCACTCCTAGATATTTAGCCAAGAGAAATGAAAACATATGTCCATACAGACATTTGCACATGAATATTTATAGCAGCTTTCCTTGTAATAGCCAAAAACTGGGAACAACCCAAATGTCCATCATCAGGTAAATGGATAAACAAATTGTGGTACATCCATACAATAGAATACTACTCTGTAATAAAAAAAAGATTGAACTATCAATATACACGACAACCTGATAACGTAAATAACCCAAATATTGAAGTCAAATGGATTAATTTCGGTAAAAGTCACACAATGGAACATAATATGAGAATGAAAATGTGCAAGGTATCGCTGTAGGCAACAATGTGGATGAATATACAAACATAATGTTGAGCCTCAAGCCAGACACAAAATTATACTTATTCTAGATTTTGATACATATATAGTTTAAAAAAGCAACATCCCTATTGTGGTAAACATCAGGACAGTGGTTACTTTTGGAGAAAGGGATTAGTGAGAGGGAAGGGATCTGAAGGGGCTTCTGGGCCCTGGAAATAGTCTATTTCTTGATAAGAGCAGTAGTTTTATGGGCCTTATTTTTCTGTCAAAATTTCTCAATCTACACTTACGATTTATTTATTTTACTGTACGTCTATAATATTTCACTAAAGTGGTTTATTACAAAACAATATTTTAAAAGGTCTTAATGGTCTTGTTTAACTGATCTTTACCACGGACACACTATTTCCCAATATATATATTCAGGTTGTGGATTCTAATCTACTAATGAAGATTGTCCATGATTATTATGGGTTTGCACTTTACTTTCACATCTAGACTCTAAGCTCACTGAGGGTGAAGACCGTGTCTTAGTACATCTTTGCATCTTACCTTATGGAGCAGTTTTGAATTTCTTTGGACACTTCCTGTTCCCATAAAGATATTGTCATTCCAGCCATACATTCTCAATTTTTATTTGGAAAATATGATCACACATATATATCTGTATCATGATGTCGTATATCTAAGAGATATATAATAAGCCTTTGATTAATATCACTTGAGAATTTCTTAATTTTTTATATTACAGTGAGTAAATTGGTATTTTAAACAATACTTATCAAAATAATCATGTCCCTCCACAGACTTTGGAAATCTTATGGGTTGTCTCTCTGAACCCATCAGTTAAAAGCCCCACAGTTTGTAGATACCTTCTAGAACCTGCAGGGTCTCAGGGTCAGCCCTGGGGTCTAGATCCCTCAAGGCTAAGTGAACTTATAGCCAGTTCTTGTAGGATTAGGAACCAAGAAACGGAAAGTACAGTACCTAAGACTCAGATTTTGTGGTCAGAACAACTTTGATTTAATCCTAGCCTCTCCAATTCTTAGCTACGTAAACTTGGGCAAGTTACTTAACTCTGTTAAGCCTCAATTTCAATCTTTGAAATTGAAATAATGATTGTTATTTTATAGGGTTACTATGAGTATTAAGTAAGATCTTGCATCTGAAGTACTCAGGACAGAGCATACCAAGTATTAAGCACTGCAAAAATAATAACTATTATTATTCCAAATTGTTTATTTTGCGGAATAAGCTCTCAGGAATGCACTGACATTTATGCTTACGTACAGTCACTAGTATTTACACACACACGGAGGCATGTGAAGGTTTCATATCCTCTCACTCTAAGACCTATCTTTGTTATCTGGCTTAAACCACAGATGTGAATCCAGGGCACCTTGAACCAAACCCAAAGTAGGTAAACCGCTGTAAATAGCTGTAAGATATTCCAGGGAGGGGAGCTGGGAGGGAAACACTCCACGTGAACAAATTGAGTCATTTAAAGAAACAAATTCTGGAGTGAATGTGTGCCATAATGTGGGTCACTGGGTTATTTACAGTTCTGAGCTACACAGGCAGTTGTACCCTCAGATTAGAAAGCATTCCTCAGATTCCTGGTGACTGGATTTCTTTTGTCTATTTACTTGCCTTTTCAGTAGGAGAAACTAGGAATTTGGGCTGGGAATAGGGGTACTTGAAGAGAGAGTCTCATTTTAATAAAATGTTGAGAAACTTGCCATGGAAGTATTTGGAAATTTGGACTCTATTACAACATTTTCCATTAAAAAGTAGTCACACCTTGAAGGTTTATCAGACAATTGCAGAAGTAAATAAGAACGTGTTGATCTTTATACACTTAGGTGATGGGGTCACTGGTTGCCTCAGTGATAGGTTTTGTGACCATGCTAATTGCCGTGTGGATAAAGAATGTTAGCATTAGTAAATATTAGTGGCTGAGACTTAAGCAATCTGTATGAAATTCAACACATTACTGGGACACAGTTACTGAAATTCAAGAGTATTAGAGACAGAGCATCAGAGACAGAAATGCACAATGGAACTAATGGCATATATATGATCTCTAAGTTATGAGAGAAGACTGAAGTAAATGTCATCTAGATTTGCATTTACCTAGAAGATGGATGTTGTATTCGTCTGTTTTGTGTTGCTACAAAAGAATACCTGAGGTTGGGTAATTTATAAAGAAAAGAGGTTTATTTGGCTTACGCTTCTGCAGGCCGTACAAGCATGGCACCCAGATCTGCTCAACTTCTGGTGAGGCCTCAGAAAGCTTTTATTTGTGGCAGAAGGTGAAGGGGGAACAGGTGTGTAATGTGGTGAAAGAGTGAGCAAGAGAGAGGCCAGGCTTTTATAAACAACCAGCTCTCTCTTGAACTAATAGAGCTATAACTCACTCATTTTTGAAGGCACCAAGCCATTCCTGAGAGATCCGCACATGTGACCCAAACACCTCCAACGTGGGGTCATATTTCAACATGAGATTTGGAGGGGACAAGCATCCAAACTATATCAGATGGAGAGAAAATGAACATATAACCATGATATGTTTGGACCACCAAGTATCTTCAGAAGTTGATGGAGCACATAGATCTTTGTTTCTTTGAGTTGTGCTTGTGTGGGAACTCTCTGAACTCTTAAAATGAATCATTCCTTTCTCTGAGTTCTTGAAACATGTGTCTTATTCTGTGCCTACATACATTCAGCAATATTTATACAACTTTCATCTCAACTTTTGTGATACATAGTCTTTTTTCTTTTTGAGACAGAGTCTCACTCTGTCCCCAGGCTGCAGTGCAGTGGCATGATCTTGGCTCACTGCAACCTCTGCTGTCCGGGTTCAAGCAATTCTCCTGCCTCGCCTCCTGAGTAGCTGGGATTACAAGTTCCTGCCACCGTTCCTGGTTTTTTTTTTTTTTTTTTTTTTGTATTTTTAGTAGAGATGGGGTTTCACCATCTTTGCCAGGTTGGTCTTGAACTCCTGACCTCGTGATCCACCTGCCTTGGCCTCCTAAAGTGCTGGGATTACAGGCGTGAGCCACCATGCCTAGCCCTATGATACACAGTCATTTTAACAGTTTGGCCACGTACAGAACACAGATCTTGATAATAAATGAGAATGCTATTTATTGTGCCCCTTGGCAATGGTTGTGTCAGATACTTTATACCAGGTGTTGCAGACTTAGAGCCTGCAGACAGTCAGCATATGTGTTTTCTTTGGGGTGCATGACATGAAAAAATTATTTCAAATTTCTTTGGATGGGGCATACATTTTCCAGGGACATATGCTCTGTAGATTTCCATTCTGTATTGTCTTATACGTGACTTTCCTCATTCATTTACATTATTTGCATAACCCTTGCAGGCTTGGGATTTGTGATTTTAATGGTAAAATAAAAAATAGCTATTGAGCAAAACAAATACTTGCATCTTCATTTTAGAGAAAGAGGTAATAAATTTAGTCTGGGGATTGAGACGAAGTAGCTTTAACCCTAGATAAAGAGAGGAGAAAGGAATGCAAGGAAGGACTGATCAAACATTGAGGATCAATTATTGAGAGGGAAAGCATATTTCAAATCAAGCAAAAGTTACTAGTTGGTAAAGGAAAGGCTCTTGCGTTTGTAGGTCAGGAGAGTGAAAGACAATCTGAAGTTTAGGCTGCAGGTCCAGTTAGGGCAGAGGAAGCTTTCTTCACCAGAAAAAGGAATCTAAAGTGAAAAGGGCCAGAAGACATAAATAAATGTCACGTGCATAATCCAGACTAGCTATTAATAGTTTGGGTGATTTTTAGACATCAGTTAGTGGTGCAATTTAGGAAAATAAAAATCAAAGCAAGTTATTCCATTCAGGATTCCCTTTTCTGAGATCTTGCAAACCCTCAACTTCACTAGTGGCTCTGACATTTGTCTCTGTGTCAATAAGAACTTAGTAATGACTGTTTACAGACCCACCTTTACCACCAGTATGAAGCTCTGAAGAATATATAGCTTATTTATTTTTGCACAAATGACATTTACTGGTTTTGTTTCTTGTAGACTGCTGTGTTAAAATATGAATGCCTTGGCGGTTATATGAGGATATAATCCATCCTAATCAAGAGTGAATAAGAGGCCATGCTGTAGTCCCAGCACTTTAGGAGGCTGAGGCAGGTGGATCATTTGAGGCCAGAACTTTAAGACCAGCCTGAATACAGCAAACCGATGGTTCTTGACTCTTTATCCAATTTGCCAGTCTGTGTCTTTTAATTGGACCATTTAGTCCATTTACATTTGAGGTTAATATTGTTATGTGTGAACTTGATCCTGTCATTGTGATATTAGCTGGTTATTGTGCTTGTTAGGTGATGCAGTTTTTTCCTAGCATCGATGATCTTTACAGTTTGGCATGTTTTTGCAATGGCTGGTACTGGTTGTTCCTTTCCATGTTTAGTGCTTCCTTCAGGAGCTCTTGTAGGGCAGGCCTAGTGGTGACAAAATCTCTAAGCATTTGCTTGTCTGCAAAGGATTTTATTTCTCCACTTATGAAACTTAGTTTGGCTGGATATGAAATTCTGGGTTGAAAATTCTTTTCTTTAAGAATGTTGAATATTAGCCCCCACTCTCTTCTGGCTTGTAGAGTTTCTGCCGAGAGATCTGCTGTTAGTCTGATGAGCTTGCCTTTGTGGGTAACCCGACCTTTCTCTCTGGCTGCCCTTAACATTTTTTCCTTCATTTCAACTTTGGTGAATCTGACAATTATGTGTCTTGGAGTTGCTCTTCTCAAGGAGTATCTTTGTGGCGTTCTCTGTATTTCCTGAATTTGAATGTTTAAATACCTAGGAATCCAACTTACAAGGGATGTAAAGGACCTCTTCAAGGAGAACTACAAACCACTCCTCAGTGAAATAAAAGAGGACACAAACAAATGGAAGAACATACCATGCTCATGGATAGGAAGAATCAATTTCATGAAAATGGCCATACTGCCCAAGGTAATTTATAGATTCAATGCCATCCCCATCAAGCTACCAATTACTTTCTTCACAGAATTGGGAAAAACTGCTTTAAAGTTCATATGGCACCAAAAAAGAGCCCGCATTGCCAATCCTAAGTCAAAAGAACAAAGCTGGAGGCATCACGCTACCTGACTTCAAACTATATTATAAGGCTACAGTAATCAAAACAGCATGGTACTGGTACCAAAACAGAGATATAGACCAATGGAGCAGAACAGAGCCCTCAGAAATAATACCACACATCTACAGCCATCTGATCTTTGACAAACCTGAGAAAAACAAGCAATGGGGAAAGGATTCCCTATTTAATAAATGGTGCTGGGAAAATTGGCTAGCCATAAGCAGAAAGCTGAAACTGGATCCTTTCCTTACTCCTTATACAAAAATTAATTCAACATGGATTAGAGACTTAAATGTTAGACCTAATACCATAAAAACCCTAGAAGAAAACCTAGGTAATACCATTCAGGACATAGGCACGGGTAAGGACTTCATGTCCAAAACACCAAAAGCAACGGCAGCAAAAGCCAAAATTGACAAATGGGATCTCATTAAACTAAAGAGCTTCTGCACAGCAAAAGAAACTACCATCAGAGTGAACAGGCAACCTATAGAATGGGAGAAAATTTTTGCAATCTACTCATCTGACAAAGGGCTAATATCCAGAACCTACAAAGAACTCAAACAAATTTACAAGAAAAAAACAAACAACCCCATCAAAAAGTGGGCAAAGGATATGAACAGACATTTCTCAAAAGAAGACATTCATACAGCCAACAGACACATGAAAAAATGTTCGTCATCACTGGCCATCAGAGAAATGCAAATCAAAACCACAATGAGATACCATCTCACACCAGTTAGAATGGCAATCATTAAAAAGTCAGGAAACAACAGGTGCTGGAGAGGATGTGGAGAAATAGGAACACTTTTACACTGTTGGTAGGATTGTAAACTAGTTCAACCATTATGGAAAACAGTATGGCGATCCCTCAAGGATCTAGAACTAGAAATACCATATGACCCAGCCATCACATTACTGGGTATATACCCAAAGGATTATAAATCATGCTGTTATAAAGACACATGCATACGTATGTTTATTGCAGCACTATTCACAATAGCAAAGACTCAGAATCAACCCAAATGTCCATCAGTGACAGACTGGATTAAGAAAATGTGGCACATCTACACCATGGAATACTATGCAGCCGTAAAAAAGGATGAGTTTGTGTCCTTTGTAGGGACATGAGTGCAGCTGGAAACCATCATTCTCAGCAAACTTTCGCGAGAACAAAAAACCAAACACCGCATGTTCTCACTCATAGGTGGGAATTGAACAATGAGATCACTTGGACATGGGAAGGGGAACATCACACACCGGGCCCTATTATGGGGAGTGGGGAGGGATGGCATTCAGAGTTATACCTGATGTAAATGATGAGTTGATGGATGCTGACAAGTTGATGGGTGCAGCACACCGACATAGCACATGTATACATATGTAACAAACCTGCACATTGTGCACGTGTACCCTAGAACTTAAAGTATAATTAAAAAAATGAATGAATAATGTATGTGTGTGAGAGAGAGAGAGAGAGAGAGAGAAACCAGCCTGGCCAACATGGTAAAACCTGTCTCTACTAAAAACAAAAATTAGCCAGGCAGTGGTACACACCTGTGGTCCCAGTTACTTGGGATGCTGAGGCATGAGAGAATCACTTGAACCTGGGAGGTGGAGATTGCAGTGAGCCAAGATTGTCCCACGGTATTCCTGCCTGGGTGACAGAGCGGGATTCTGGGATTCTGTTTCAAAAAAAAAAAAAAAAAAAAGAGTGTATAAGAATCCCCAGTAGCTCTCTGCTTAAGGGTAGGCATCTTTTCTAATGAGAGAAGCCTTTGCTTAAGTCCAACACTGAAGGACACTTTGCAAAATATACTCCACACAGATGTCTGTCCTTCCATTTGACAACCTCCTCCCTGGAACAGGCAAGAAGAGAGTAGATGAACAAATTGAAATCAGCACTGGGATGGCTGACCCATCTGATGAGCTCCTTTGTGGACTTCAGTATGGAAAGCATTCCTCTGGGAACAGCAAAATGATGGCAGGTAAAATGATTAGACAGAGTGGGTACCTAATGCTCCCTAGATCCTGACCCATTTTTTTTTGCTTTGCAACTTTAAGTTTTCTCTATGGAGCTTCACAGGACATCCTCCATCCGTGAGGCAGTACAACAGGAAAGGTACCAACACGTATGTGATCAAAGGATGAAGAAGTGGTGGAAAACTGAACAACAGAGCTACTGAGTACTAAATAGAGATTATCAGCAACTCTGGTCTCGAGTAGAAAAGCAATGGATATATCGGCAGTTGATTGGTTGTTTCTCCCTTCAGCAATGTGGGATTGAACACCTGCCAGTTTCTCGCATGATGACTGAGGTCCTCAGTTGCAGGCAGGTGGGACCACAGCTACAGAAGCTGGTGCTTCCTTGGAGGAAATGAGGGGATCACAGGCAGAAGGATTAGGAGCACACCGGGTAGAAATTTCCATGGTTGAAAATGAATAGAGTCCTGTGCAAAAGATGTGCTCTCTAAGGTATTTTGTGTTCACTTAGGGAAAAGCTTAGAGTATCGTGGGTTCACAGGTTATAAGTAAGGTGATTGGGTCTATGGACAAAGCCTCCAAGACCTTTGTCTCTAAGTGGTCTTCTCGTTATATGTAATTGGGGTTAAGTGTAAGATAGTGTCATCTGTTAACCAATCTCCATCAGTTTGCTTCAATATATCTACTTTTTAAAATTTAAACAAAAATTTTTTGGAGATGGAATCTCACTGTGTTACCCAGGCTGAACTCAGATTCCTGGGCTCAAGTGTTCCTCCCCACTCAGCCTCCCAAGTAGTTGGGGCTGCAGGCACATATGGCCATGTCTGGAGAGTTTTAGGATTTGTTGTCGTATATCTCAGAAGTTGTCATGAAAAGATTCCAGAAAATATTTTATGGAACTCTCTGTCTTGGGGTGTTCTAGAAAAGTTACCCTGATATATTTGCAACATATGGTAGCAGCTCTGACAGCTCTGATTCCTTCTGGATCCTATTAGCAACTGGGGCTCTTGCTGTACACAGAAACAAGGACCCTCTCCTGGCATCCTCCCAACCCTCTTCTCTGCAGCCCCCTTCTGGAAAGAGCACAGGGACATCTTTCCTGGTCCCCCCAACTGCTTCATTCAGTGCTTCACAAACATTTATTGACCACTGACCATATACTGAACACTGTGCTAAGTGCTTACGAGAACAAAGGAGTTCCTTTCATGGCTGCCTTGATTTCCTCTTTTATGCATTTACCTTAGATCCCTTTCTGAAAATCAACCTTCCAGTTTGCCCTGCTTCCTTTTCTAACGTCACCATCACCAACTTATTTTAACCGTTATGTGTTGTGAGAATTCGTGTATCCATAGCTACAGATATTGCAAAGTCAAAGGGCTCTTATAACTTCTTCATGTCCATTATAGTTCCATTTAAGCCTGTAACAATGAAAGAAACCATTGATTATGAAGGGGATCTGAAAGTCACATACACCACAAAAATCCTAATTCTTTTCTTCTGTATATGTGATTATAATAATTACGGTAACTACCATGTATTTTGTGGTTTTGTGCTGGTGGCAAAACTTTTCACACACATTGCCTGGCCGAATTCTCTCAATACATTAAGGTGGATAAGGTGGAGGATTTTATCTCCATTTTACAGATTAGGAAACTGAAAACCAAGATACTCCTATTGGTACTGGGTAGATCCAGGAATTGAACCCTTGGTTTTTTGACTGTAAAGCATTGGCTGTCTTGATTTGCCACAGTCCAGAAAATGCCGAGTCGTTATTGCCATAACTCATCTGTAATTTTATATGTAACCCACAGTGGCACAGAAATAGAATTTTGTAAATGTTTTGAGATAACGTTGTACTAGGAACTGCAAGTACTTCTTAAAGAGATCACCTTCCTTATGGGGGGCCCAGTCATGCCAGGCTCCTTGTTGCCTTGTGAGTAGACAGTATTTTTTGTCTGGCTTGGGAACTGGTTTGACTGGCAGCAGAGACTCCATTTCCTCATCTGCAAAACCCGGAGGCGGATGAAGTGGTGAATCCTTTAGTTCTCCTCTGATAGCTTCTGATGGAGACTGCTTCTTTTGAGCTTCCTGAAGCTCAGAGCTTGAACCTTGCCTGACTGTGAAGACAGCATTGCCCAGGAGACAAACCTTGATCTGGGACTTGGAAGTCTGAATTTCCATCCTGTGTGACCTTGGGCAGGTCACTTTGCATCCTAGTTTCCAGGTCCCTCCTGTGTCAAATGAGAGGAGGTATGGCGATTGGATAACTTCCAATGACCTTTCTAACACTACATTTCTCAGTTCATTTCTGTAGGTAGCAGAGAGAAGTTGCCGCCTCCTATTCCCCAAGCAGTTTCAACCTAGTCCGTGTCGCACACCAAGAGCCAGGCATCCACTGTGAGACTGTTTGATTGTTCCTGCTTCACTTAAACCATTAACTTCGTGATAACATTCTGGGGGGTGTCAGGTTATAACAAGGACATAAAAATTATGAGCTGGGTTTGTCATTGACTTCATGGCCTTTAATGGCCCTGCTGTCTCCTTAAGCAGATGGGAGGTAATCTTATGGCTGAAGCTTGGGGAAAGGAAATGTCTGGAAGGCCTTCTGCACAGAAGAAAAGACCGAGCAAGGCCTGCCCCAGCAGGCTATAGGCTGGCGTGATAATAAAGTATGGTGGCAAAATGAAACATTAAAACACCCCATAAAAACCTAAGTGCTTCATCACCATCACTAATGAAAATATATGATTGCCTAATAAAATGCTTCAAGCCAGCCGCTGGCCATGGACCTGCATTTATTAACACCTGTTACCACTGCAATCTCCTTACTGGGAAGGGTGACCTTCCACCCTAAATGGCCCATGGTCTGGGGAATTCAGTATGGGCCAACCATTTGGTCAGTGGGTCTCACGGGAGGATCCAGCCCACGTGGGACCCAGGAACACCTGTGCTTCCTTGGGCAATAAAGAGACAAGGGCAGTGGCTGGTGAGCCAGCCAGAGCAATAAAACAAGAGGTTCAATCTGTCTCGAAAGTGCCTTGAGGACTAGGGATGTGCCAGGTGTGTTACAAACACAGAGAACAAAACCTGATGGTGTTGAAATACACCTCGGGATACAAAATAGGCTTCTTAGTGGGCATAAAAGAAATCATTGAATTGTTTTGCTTCTTTCTGTCTCTTCTTCTTTGACAAGTATTTCATTTATTGTTTAAAATAAGAGTCACCAAGACCATCTAAAGTTTGAAATTCTGAGCCATTTGATTTGATGTTAGACACTGAATCAAGCTTCATGCTAAAATGTTTATCCTGATGGCATTTGCACAGTACTTTATCATTTACAAGACTTCTGCAATTTGGAAAAAGTCCCCTGTCACCTCTGATACGTGTATGATCTCATTTGATTCTAAAATAAACCTTGTGAGGTTGGTAATGTAATTATTTCCAAATTTGCAGAAGAGATTTAGAGCGGTCACTTAACTTATTTGAGGTCTCATAGCTTGTAAGTTTCAAAGCTGGTTCCAAAACAATGGCTTCTGATCTCTTAATGTGATGTCCCAGCACAATGAAGTGGAAATAACCCACCATATCTTGAGACCACCTTCGTCTTAAGGATGGCTATCACCGTCCAAACTTAAAGTGGCATGAATTGTAGCCACATCAACTGCTTCTCCAGAAACAATAGGATTTGTGTGCTGGACATGGGATCCTAAAGGAGCCTGAGAAAGAGGAAGGGACCTCCTGCCCCAGAATAGCCCCTTGGGTCTCCTACTGTCTGAACTGTGACACATAAACACTCATCACTTTGGGTTTTGGGAAGTTTTCTACCATATTACAAAACTGGACTTTTCTTTTTGCCTTTATAAGATGAGGATTGAATTAGATGCCCTTCAGTTTTTCTTTAGCTCCAACTCTTCATCTCTCTACTTTGCAATTCTGTCTCACGTGGTGCTAAGGTGGGAAAACAACATTTATGCCGGTTTCAAGGGGAAAATAAGGGCACATCTATTAAACAACTAATGTTTAGCAGAAACTGTTCAGATATTAACTCATTTAATCATCAAGCCACCCTCCAAGGTAAATATTATTGTCGTTATTTTAGAGACCTAGAATTTGAGTCTGATACAAGTTAAGGAATTGGCTTAGTCCACTAGATGCAATGGGGTTGACTTTTATCCCAGGTCTATCCAAAGCCTGGGCTCTTTCCATTGCACCACACTGTCTCCCAGTGACATCTCCCACCTTGAATTTCCTTTTCTCTGTCAGGAAGACCCTTGGACCTTAAACCCTATTATCTAACTCAAAATGTCTCTCTTCTCATAACTTGCCTCCCAGTGAGGCCACTTTATTACTGACTATATTCTCAAATGCATTTTTCCTTTCCAGCCACTACAATTTTCGCAAGCAGAGGGACATTGTTAACTCGAGTTTTCCTCACTGGACTTGACGTTGGCTGATTGCATTCCGCCGACATGCACTCCTCCCGCTGTGTTGCTGAGATAGTCCCCTATCATTTCTGCATCCCAAGCTGGCAGGGTGTGTGGCTGTGCAGCATCTTTTTTCTAATCCAGAACGAATAAGATAGAACTACTTTGTGCAGGAAAATAAGAGGCTCATATAATGAGAAATCCAAATTACTGTTTTCCTACAAGGAAGGAAAGGAAAACTTACCTGCATGAATTTCCCTTCACATCCCTGTCCTCTCTCCTTCCCTCCCATCTTCCCACTTCTCTCTTTCTTTTGCCTTTTTTGAGCACATATGGTACGAAAATCACAGTTTTAAACTTGAAGGAAAGATGTGTCAATATTGAAAGAATTGTTAATAGTGCATAAAAGGCCCAGTAGTAAAGAATTCATTTTATGGGTTTAGATATGGTATCACAAGCCAGAAGGGAGTGACTTTTTAGCTATGTACTAGAAAATTTTCAGCTACTTATTGGAAATTTTTGCAGTACATTGGCCAGTCTTCTAATGGGTTAGAATTGAGTGCCCAGGTAACTCAAGACTTCCTTGGAGGAAATGGCCTTTGGGCGTGGGGGCCCCAGGAAAAGAGTGGGCTGGGAGGTGGATAGCTGTACTCCAGAGCAGAGAATTTTGGGGAGAAGACTTCAAGAATTCTGAGGAATGTTGAGCATGAAGGCTGACAGTAGCGGTGACAGAAGAGCTGTGTGTTTCAAAAACAATAGCTTTCCATTTCTCAACTTAGCAGAAAAATAACTCAACCAAGAAGAGTACTCATATCTGGACCTAGGAGACAATCAAGTATCATGACTCAGGATAGAGTTGAGGGCAATGTTTGCCGAGGGCACAGGAGGCCACTGTGAGGCTATTAAGCAAGGCTTACCTTTGCTTTTCATCACCTGCTTAACTGTTAGCAAAACAGTGTTCTCATCTGCAAACATCTCATCTTTAAAAATTAGTTTTCCAAACTGCAAAATGGGGAGAATGTCAACTACTCCAAGGGATTATTAAAAGTATGAAATGGGATGTTACATTTAAAACTCTATGCCTCGCTCATGATAAGAGCCTGATAATTATTAAGAGCACTTTGTGGTTTTGTTTTTTGTATTTTGAGGTCATACTGTGGAATTCATGGAATATGCAGGGCTTCTGTTACTTTTTCTGCAGGTTTCTCTGTTGCAATATCCATATTAGAACTCACTCTTTTTCCTTGGGAAATCATGAGGGAGGAGGTAGGTGAAAGAGGCTGTGATGAAAGAGTGAGGCTTGCAGCCCTTTAATTTTTTGTGTATACGTGTGTGTCCAACTCTCTGAATCTGGACTTTATTCTGGTCCTACTAATAAGATGTTTCATGGATTACTAGGATAGCTGAAGGTGCCAGATGGCCTAGGACACAGAGAAGCCACTTGGTCACCCTTATGAATCAGGTGGTCTCGGCACAGAAAAAGTATTTTTAAAGCTAGCCACATCAGCCTGCGGGTGTCTACCCATGGATTACTAAGTGGGCCATGGCAGGAGGCAGCATTAAGTTTAGGAAGGAAGTTAGAAGTGGCTGCTCTAGACAGGGAGGGGCCATAAAATCTCCTTCATTCGTCAGCAAATCCATTTGTCAGGCATTCATTCGTCAATGTGCATTTACTCAGTGGCCACTATATGAATCATCGATTTAAGCACTTTACTGCTTTTGTGCAAACTTATCCTTTCTGTTTCAACCCAGAACTAAAGCACAGGGGCTTAGCAGGAAAAAAAACAAAGAAAAAAACAAACAAAAAAAAAACCAGGAAGCCATCAGGAGTCCACTGAAAGACTGACTGCGTACATGCTGGCAATTTTCAGAGGGACATTCATTCAACCTGCCTTTATTGAGACCTATTCTGGCCAGGCATCATAATAAGCACTGTAAGAAAAACAAAGATGAATAAAACATGTTCTCTGTCCTTGAGGATCTCACAGTCTACTGAGTAATGCAAACAAATCAGGAAATAAGAATAACATAAAGTGATACACTTTGAAATAGAGTGGTATGGAATGTGCTCTGGGAGACATCATAACTGCCAGGCAAGACATATAGAAATTCAAGACTCTCCTGTCAGGTCCTTGGCAGCTGAGAAGCCAGGTCCAGACAGCAGTGTGAAAGCTGGATGCAGACCTTGAGTCTGACCAAGGGGGTTGGGGAATGCAGGCAGTGGAGGTTGAGGGTGGGCATTCACAGGTCATTGAGCAAAGTACTAGGTTTTTGCATATGTTGGGAGGGGGGCGGTTCATTTTGTTTTCATATACATGCATGTTAGCTATTTAAACGAAGTGTTTAAAAATCAAAAACCAGCCTGACACATTGGCTCATGCCTGTAATCTCAGCACTTTGGGAGGCCGAGGCAAGTGGATCACTTGAGGTCAGGAGTTCGAGACCAGACTGGCCAACATGATGAAACCCCGTCTCTATTAAAAACACAAAAACTAGCTGGGTGTGGTGGTACATGCCTGTAGTCCCAGTTAGTTGGGAGGATGAGGCAGGAGAATTGTCTGAACCTGGGAGGCGGAGGTTGCAGTGAGCCAAGACACCACTGTACTCCAGCCTGGGTGACAGAGTGAGACTCCATCTCAAAAAATAATAATAAATAAAGCCAAAATCACAAACTCCAGAGAGGTCAAGCAACTTAGAGCCATTCAACAAGAGACTGAACCAAAATGACAACTGTCAGAGGTCTTGGGACTATATCTTAGGGGGCAGGCAGTTCTGCAGTAGCAGCTGTGCAGAAGCAGAACATAAGTTGTAAATTCACTAAGTATGGGTTTGAAACTGCCCTTCTTTTTGTGATGTGTCTGTGTCCATTTTTTTTTTTTTTTTTGAGACAAGAGTCTCACTCTGTTGCCCAGGTTCAAGTGAAGTGACATGATCATGGGTCACTGCAGCCTCAACCTCCCAGGCTGAGGTGATCCTCTCATGTCAGTCTTCTAAGTAACTGGGACTACAGGCTCATGCTACCACACCCCATTAATTGTTGAATTTTTTGTAGAGGTGAGGTTTTCACCATGTTGCCCAGGCTGGTCTCAAACTCCTGGGCTCAAGTGATCTGCCTTGGCCTCCCAAAATGCTGAGATAACAGGCATGAGCTATTGTACCTAGTCTATGTCAAATATTCTCTTTATGCATAATAAATATTTCCTTTGATTATTAATAATAGCATGTTAATTTCTTCTATACAAGTAGCTGCTCCATTAATAATCTTCTCTGTCTTACCTAAACTTCACTATTCTGTGGCAACCAAGAAGTCAGTTGGAATGCAGAGTTTTGTGGGGAAGAAATCCTATATCCTGGTGCAGAGAGGACTCTCTGGAGGCAGTAAATGGGCGAGGATGAGAAGCAGTGTCAGAGTATTCTGGCAAGGCAGACAAAGTTCATGCAGAACGTGGTCCACTGAGATCCCCTGCTTTTCTTCTCTCAGTTTTAGAATTGGCTCAGTTGGGTGGGACAGGTGTGTATTCTTCCCAGGAAATGAAAGCATGTTTCCGCAGGCAGAATAATTTCTTACTTTTATCTTTCCGATAGCCTCCATGTAACCAACACTCATTAAATGAGGCTCTGATCATACACCCCAGGCAACTGAATTTGACTTAAGGTTTCAATAGCAATGAAATTTCAAACAATTATCCAGAGTTAACAATTCAGAAAATATACAACCGTCCTCTGCCAAAGAAAAAAATATTCGGTGATACTTAAGGCCTTTGTGATAGTTATGACCACTGTCATGGGGTCTTGTAGTAGGGGAAAGAGACTGAACTTAACTCCAGACATGGCATGGGCAAGTGGGGATTTATAGCCAAGAGGCAGTGTGGGGGTCAATGGGTGAAAAATTCCTAAGAGGAAATACCAAGAGTGAGGAAGTTTCTGGCTACGTTTGACAAAATTCTTGTTGAAGGCAGGTGTATTAGTCTATTTTGTGTTGCTATAAATGAATATCGGAGGCTGGGTAATTTATAAAGACAAGAGGTTTATTTGGCTCGTGATTCTGCAGGCTGTACAAGGATGACCCCAGCATCTGCTTAGGTCCTGGTAAGGTTTCAGGAAGCTTTCACTCAGGGTGAGAGGCAAAGGGCAAGCTGATGTGTCGCATGTCCAGAGAGGGAGCAAATGAGAGGGGAGGATGTACCAGGCTCTTTTTAACAACCAGCTCTCCAGTGAAGTAAGAAAATAAGAACTCACTGATTACTGCAGAAAGGGCCCCAAACCACACTAACACCTCCCACTAGGCCCCACCTCCAACACTAGGAATCACGTTTCAACATGGGATTTGGAGGGGACACACATCCAAACCACATCAACAGGCCAGAGTGATCAGACATCACCTGGAAGATGGTAAAGGAGGAGGAGCCTGATCAGATATTGAGGATGATCCAATATTGAAGATGGGGAGTTCTGGCTAAACTGATTTGACAGCGTTACTTCACTAAACAGAATCAATCTTTAGAAGGAAATGTACCAGTGGGCTAGGAGAAGGGTTAGAAGTCTCACTAACATCTTGCCAGGCAAAGAATCTTTGTCATCTCCTACAGACATATGTTTCTAAATTGTCCAGGTAATGCAACCATACTAGTTTGGGAAATTTGGGCGCAAGAAAATACAAAGCCCTGGATGATCCATATGATTGATTCAACCTTTTTTTTTTCACAGAAAGATAGGGTGGTTTAGCAAGTTCTGTCTCAGAGCCTGGGGCAGAAGTCAGCTAACACTAGGTGCTCAGTAAATGCTGACTCACTAGGATGGCCCTGATTTTCTACCAAAGGCTCAAAGAATGCATCCTTCTTGCTTAAACCACCACCCGAAAACAGCTGCCTCATTTTCCTGATACCATCTTAGCAATAAATCTAACTGAGCTTTTAAGTTTGAGCATCTACGATACATGCTAAAAGATTAATAGGAGAGAGTTCCTATCTTTTAGAAGCTTACCAACTACTCAGAAAAACAGCATTTAAACATAGGAAATGTTAAATAATGAAAGTAAACATAATAAATATATGAATCATGTAATAGAAGGTCATAGGGGATGGACTGAACTTTTAAATATGGGGAGATGCCTTAATTGGCTTGGGTTGTTATAACAAGAATACCATTGACTGGATGGCTTAAATGATGAATATTTAGTTTTACAGTTTAGGAGTCTTGGAGGTCCAAGATCAAGGTGCCAGCAGATTGAGTGTCTGAAGACAGTCATCTTTTCATTGTACACTCACATGGCCCAGAGAGGGCTCTAGTCTCTTTCTTTTCTTATGAGAGCACTAATTCCATTCATGAGAATTGCACCCTCACGACCAGATCACCTCCTAAGGGCCCCACCTCCATATACCATCACTGAGGATTAGGATCCAAAGCATTAACCAAAGGTCTAGGGAAGACACAGCATTCAACCCATAGCAGAGGCCGTCAGCATAGGCCTCAGTTAGAAGGAAGTGGTGAGTGAAGATGTAAAAGAAGTGGGATGATGACTGCACTGACGTAGAGGGAGCATTTCAGTTAGAAGGGACGGCCAAGGGGAGGTTTTAAGGAAAGCTTTGCAAGGGGGATGTTGAAACAGAGCAGAAGGTGAGCAAGTAGGAGAAGAGGCCCAAATGGTAACTGGAGGCCAGGTCTTGTCGTGTTCTGCAGGGAACCAGAACGATTTTGGCTTTGGCTCCCAGGAAAATGTGAAACAGTTGCAGGGTTTTGAGAAAAACAAGTGGCATGACCTTCTGAGTTCTAAAAGGATTATTTTGGTTGTTGTGCCTGGCTCCAGGAGGTAGAGGCAAAACAAGGGGACTTGTTAGGAAGCATTGCAGTAATCTAGGAAGGAGATAATGATAGTGGTTGGGATCAGATGTAGCCGTGGGGGAGAAGAGCAGAGGATAGATGATTGGTTTTTTTTGAAGATAGAAAGTGATAGATTTTTTTTCTGAGTCCATTTAGGATTCTGTAACAAAATACCTTAGACTAAGTAATTTATAAGTAACAGCAATTTATCATTCACAACTCTGGAGGCTGGAAAGTCCAATATCAAGGCACCAGCTGATTTGACGTCTAGTGAGGGCCTATTGTCTGCTTCAAAGATAGTGTCTTCTTGCTGGCACCTCATATGGTGGAAAGGGGAAGGTAGCTCACTCAAGTCTCTTTTTTTTTTGAGATGGCATCTCACTCTGTCGCCCAGGCTGGAGTACAATGGTGCTGTCTCAGCTCACTGCAACCTCCGCCTCCCAGGTTCAAGTGGTTCTCCTGCCTCAGCCTCTCAAGTAGCTGGGACTACAGGCATGTGCCACCATGCATGGCTTTTTTTTTTTTTTTTTTTTTTTTTTTTTTTTTTTTGTATTTTTAGTAGAGACAAGATTTCACCATATTGGCCAGGCTGCTCTCGTACTCCTGACTTCATGATTCTCCCATCTCAGCCTCCCAAAGTGCAGAGATTACAGGGGTGAGCCACTGTGCTCAGCCTCAAGTCTCTTTTATGAGGACATTAATCCCATTAATGAGGGTGAAGTCCTCATGACTTAATCACTCCCCAAAGGCTCCACCCCTTAATACTATCACAATGGGTATTAGGTTCCACCACATAAATTTTGGGATCATGTCAACATTCAGATTTCAAAGGGCAATGGGTATGTACTTTAAGAAGACATTACCAAAGAGACAGAAATTTTAGTTGGGTCTTCAATAGAGTACAATGAAGATTGATGAAAAGAAACAGAGAAGGCATGTCAGATAGTGGAAAAGGCACAGCATGCGAAAGTTCAATCAGTGGCCGGGCATGGTGGCCCACACCTGGAATCCTAGCACTTTGTGGGGCTGAAGTGGGTGGATCACTTGAGGCCAGGAGTTCGAGACCAACTTAGCAAACATGGTGAAACCCAGTCTCTACCAAAAATACAAAAATTAGCCAGGCATGGTGGCATGCACCTGTAGTCCGAGCTACTCGGAGGCAGAGGCAGGAGAATCGCTTGAACCCGAGAAGCAGAGGCTGCAGTGAGCCAAGATTGTGCCACTGTACTCCAGCCTGGGTGAGAGTGAGGCTGTCTCAAAAAACAACAAAAAAAAGGACAATCAGCTTTTAGAAGACATTAGGCAGATTTGGTTGGTTGAAGTTAAAGGTTATGGAAGAGCAGCTACTTGAGATAGGTACATGCAAAAAGGTAACCAAACCAAACGCTCCTCCAGGGATTCTTGTTAGATGGGCCTTGGTCCCTGGATGACCCAGGCTTATTTTCCTTTCCAAATCCAAGAATCCTGGAAGCAGAACACCAGACCAATGCCACTTTTAAAAACTGGTTTTCTGCTACAGGTTTGCTGACAAGTGCTTGGTGGACCTCTTCCTGAGGATCTCCAGTGGGTGAATTCATTAGTTCAGAAGAACCCCTTCCTCTGGGGGCAATTTTTGGTTTTCGAAGATCTCCGAGTATTGAACTGAATCTGCCTTCATGTGACTCCTAACCATTGGCTCTAGTTCATTTTCACTCAGTAGTCACCAGTTCATCTACATAAGAGACGTATCTTAAGTGCCTATGAAGACAAAGTAAGGAAGAAAATTAACATGACTTAAATTTCTGCTTGCTACCATTGTGTTGTAAAGGCTACTTTACATTAATTATCTCATTTAATAATCACAGTAATCTTATTATTATTGACCCAGATCAAACTGTCCATATTAATGATGCAGAGCGTACACACACACACACACACACACAGAGGAAGTTGATAAAGGACTTAAAATTAGGCCTTGCTATAGGGGAGTAGCTCTTTACCAAGGAAGAACAAATTATTCAATTCAGTATTTTCTTCTTCCTTCTGCTTCATTCACCTTTTGTGTAGTTTGTGAGGGGCTGGGTGTTAAAGGTGGACCTAAGGACAGAGGACATGAGTAAGCTGCTCACATCTAACTCTGACATAGACTTTCAGAGTGAAGAATGGGTGTGCAGGTACACATGAAATTTATGCATACCTCTGCCTGGTTTACCAAGGCAGAGTCAAGGAATACTTGGATAGAGGCCTCAGCTAGGACTAAAGAGTGAACTCAAGAACTGAACAGAGTGGCTTTGTGGGCCAAGGCAGGATTTCAGTTTCTAGAAGCCATGCCCAAGTCCAAAAGTAGGTTCCATGACTCCAGTTCATAGGGGAGGGCTAGGGGTACAGAGGTTTAGGAAATGTCTTCAAGTCAAAGTTTGTAACTGGAAGAGTCAGTGGGAAATGCAGCTGTAACCAACTCCAAGAACTTCTGTGGTTTCCAGAGACTGTGTCAGACACTGCTGTGGAACCAGAGAGGAAGAGGTTAGGGCCAGAGCCTATCCTCACATTGCTCACAGACTGGTAAGGGACGCATTAACTAAAATAACCTAATGTATAAAGGTCCAGGAGACCGTATGAACATGTATGAATGCTATGGGAGACCGCAGGGGTGCAAAGTTATTTCGGGATATGGGTCGAGAGGTTTGGAGAGGAAATGAGACTTTTGATAAGTGGAAATAATCAGAGCAAAGCAACAACAAAATGGTTAAAGATGTGAAGATGAGAAACCGTAGGTTGGATGAGTGAATAGTTCCATTTGACGGAGGCACAAAGTCCATGAAGGGAAGTAATATGAACAGAGGTTGGAAACTGTTGCAAGGGCCAAATCACCAAGGATCATGAATGATTTACTGGATTTGATCCCATAGATAATCAAGAACTGTTGAAGGTTTTAATCATTGAGTAACCTGATCAAAGCTGTGGGCATCGGCTCTGTCCTCTGGAGTCAAGAGAATAACTTTAAGCCCTTTGAACAGAAGAGTCCCTAAAATGTTTAATTAAGGTGGTCTCAGGCTGGGCACGGTGACTTACGCCTGTAATCACAGGACTTTGGGAGGCCAAGGTGGGTGGAACACGAGGTCAGGAGTTTGAGACCAGCCTGACCAATATGGTGAAACTCCACCTTTACTAAAAATGCAAAAATTAGTCAGGCATGGTGGCACACGGCAGTAATCCCAGCTACTCAGGAGGTTGAAGCAAGAGAATTGCTTGAATCTGGGAGGCGGAGGTTGCAGTGAGCTAAGATCACGCCACTGTACTCCAGCCTGAGCGACAGAACAAGGCTCTGTTTCAAAAAAAAAAAGAAAAAAAAAAAAGAAAAAAAAAGTGGTCTGTTCCCCTTTTATCTTGAAGCTAAGTGTCTCCATTCTTAAACAAAAACTCTTGTCTTTAAGGCTTGGTTTCAACCTCCTTAGCATCCTGGTCACCCTTCCCTATACACATTATATGCTATTCATAAGCAACTAATACTTATTAAAATTTTACAGTTGGCCAAGTATTATGGTAAAGATGTTAAATGAGTTATGTTATTTAAAGGTCAAAATAGTCCTATAAGAGAGATGTCATTTTGGCCCCATTTTACAAATGGGAAATCTGCAGTTTACAGCGGTTAAGTTGCCCAAGGTTAGTGAGTGTCAGAGGTAGAATTCAAACCTACGCTTTCTACATGCAAAGCCAGGCTCCTAAAAACTACACTGCCCTCTCCCACCAGCCCCCCACTGCCCAATAACAAAAGAGGCTCTGTGGAACCTCCAGACCACCAAGCAACCTTTCTTTTTCTGAACCTCAGTTTCCATACCACTAAATGAAGAGTTTGGACTAGAACCTCTCAAAGGTCTAGTTCTGATATACCAGTAAAAGAGTTTTGTTTGTTTATGTGAATAATTGCAGTCTAATAGGGTCATAGTAACTACATTCATTGAACTACTCAAGAGTGGCTGAGGACTGAATTCTAAACACTATCCATTCTTAGGATAACCCTAGGAAAAATCTCATCTACCTCCCAGTAGCTTATTTTATACAAACAAAGATAGAAAATAGATCTTGTGGGATAATATGTGTAGCATATTTGAAGCATACCTTAAATTAGATATAATCTTGGGTCTACATATACTTTTATTTTCATGATAATAGTAATAACAACAATAATAATAATAATTTATTGATGGCTGAGAAGAAGGGAAAGGGAAATATGCTTCTGACGGGTACAGAGGAAGAGAAATCCAATAGTCTTTTAAAATCCAAAGGTCTTTTACCTTTCAGCACTAAAAGCCTGAATTAAAATGATTGAGTGTAGCACTGTAAATAGAAATATAAAAGGGTATGGAAATGTGAGAAAATAATCCCAGCCATGCTGAAAGCAATGTAGTGTAGGGACTGGTTGTGACCAGATAGGACAGGCGGGCGCCTCTGGAGACTGTCTGGCTCACTCCCATCTACCTCTGTCATCTGCCAGGGTGAAATGGCCAGTGTGGAAAAGGCAGGACGGCAATGTCCCTGCCACAATGTGGTCTCTCATAATCTTTACCCTTGCCCCTGCCTTGGCCAGATCAGTTCCCCTGTAGCCATACCAGCCTAACCCACTGGGTAATATGGTGGAACTCCCAGTCCTGTTTCATGGGTGCCATGCCTAGTCTCCTTCTAGTCTTCCAGAATCTGGATCCAGCCTTCTGACTCTTGGTTCTTGCCTGCACGTAAGTATGACAGATCATACTGCTCTTGCAGTATCTGCTGAATTGTATTCTCTATCCTGGCTTCAGCCCTACCCCATTGTTTCATGACCCAAAACCCTTTTGACCATACATAAAGGTTGTCGATTTAGTTGTCGATGTGCTAAATACTCTGCGTAGAATCTGAGTTTGAGTTGAGCTTGTAACTCTGTTTAAGATCTCTCATCCCTGAACTAGATGAATGAGAGAGGAGCCAGGCCAGGAGCAATTTTATAGGAAGAAAGCTTCTTACATAAGACCAAAGTGTGTTCGGACTAAAGAGATAATCCTAGAAGTTGCATCTCAGAGATGATGCTGAAACTGAACATGGAAAACGATCTCAAATTGAGCTCTGTTTCAGGGCTAGATGAAGAGTAGGAGTCAAGGCATAGAACTAAACAAAAGCTTTCAGATAAATAAGAGGTAAAATAAGGAACTGTGAGTAACTTAGAGGTACTATAGATAAATCGCGAGGCTGAGAGCCATTGCCTGAAGCCCTTGGCAGGTACTTGCAGCTGGGGACTTGGGCAGAGGTTCATTCATATTTGATGGGGTCTCTAATTCAGTGGCTGAGATTCAGGGCTCTGAGTCAAAAAGATGGATTTGGATCCCAGCTCTACTGTTAGCTATGCTGTGGTTATTCCAGAATTTTTACAACAGAGTGCTTGAGGGAAGCCATCTGGTTGGAATAAGAGGTTGGGAACTTATCTTGAAGAGACCACTGTAAGTAATATTGAAAAGAATTAAATGTCTATATCTGAGAATGCCTGAGGATGGAGTAGTAGAGCAGTGCTAGTCAGCCATTGTTACAATAATGCTACATAACAAACAACCACGAATGCCAGTGGCATATAACCATAAGATTTTAACTCCATGCACACCAGTACGCGGTCAGCTGGGGTATGTCTCATTCAGGTTCGGGATCTGTGGGTCCCTGGAGACACTGCAGGTCACCGTGGGTCAACTCATCTGTGTTGTGCTTGGTCAACTCTCATTTCAAGTAGAGAACTGGGTCCAGGTTTGCTCTACAGGTCTTACAACTTCTTAGAACAAGTGGCTAGCTGGATTATATTCTACTCATGGAGAAAGGTAGCACAAGTGAGTGTGCTGAACCATACAAGCACATTTCAGCCCTTTGCTCAAGTCATGTCCACTAACATCCCATCGGCCAACACAAGCTCCAGGGCCAAGCCCAAAGCTGCATGATAGGGAAGCATACACATGCCTTCTGTAGCCAAGTCCAAAGCTCGTACTATGTGCTACATGACAGTGAATAAATCGAGAGACAAAGTATTGGGGCATGGAAAGTGACTGTATTTCAGAGAGCCAGCAGACTGAGAAGATGGTAGACTAGTGTCCTAAAGAACCATAGCTAATTTGGGGCTCCTTTTATGTTAGGGGAAAGGGGAAGAGGGGAGGGGGGTTAATTTCAAAAGGTGACTGATGACCACACACACCTGAGCAGCAGTGAGGGTAAACTTCTTTATCCTTGGTCTGATCACAATGCTCCTATGAAATTTTAACATAAAATTGTTATGTGTGTGTACACCCTTATTTCTCCAAGAGTTAGTTTCAGGGAAAGGACTATTATCATCCTTGCTTTAAAGTTAAACTACAAACTAAATTCCTCCCATAGTTAGCTTGGCCTACGTGCAGAGATAAGTAAAAGGAGTTCACCTAGAAGATACAATGGTTGATGGTTAGAAGCAAAATGAAGTTAGGCTAGGTCTCCTTTTCACTGTTACAATTCCACTCTGATGACATGGGAAGAAGGCTATGGACAGAAGACAGTGCTGGCAGTGAAGAGTTGAGACCAAGTCACCCTTGGGTAGAGTTGCATAGTATGTGGCCTTGGATAAGTCTTAAAGTTTCTCATGTAAACTTCCATTTTCTCCTTTGTAAATTTAGACTGCTAAAACTTAGAGGAGCACAGAATGCAACCGAGTGGACCCAGGAGCCGTTCTTACTGGGTTCCATTCTTATCCCAGTGCCAACTAGCTGTGTGTCCCTGTGCAAATCACTTAATTTGGTTTGTGCTTCCGTTTCCTCATTGGTAAAATAGGCGTCATGATAGTAGTAATGATTATTTCATAGGATTATTGAGACATTAAGGGAGTAAATGTGTATAAAGTACCTAGAAAATCACCTGGCACAGAACCTGCTAGAAGTGGATGTCACATCCGAAACTCTCAGCCACCCTCTGGGCCTTCCTGTAGAACACATTTGCTATCCCTCTTGTCCTTTGCTCTTGCCTTTCCTTCTGCCCCACCCAGTAGAATCCTTGCTGTATGTATAGTCTCTGCTTAAACATTCCTGCCTGACTCTGCCCTTTCAAGGGAACACATTCCCAGTGAGCTCTATCCTTCTCAAATCTGAGTTTCCTCATCATTTCTCGACTTTGGGACTCCTTCAAGGCTTGCCAAGATAAAAGGGCCTATATGATTTGGGAGCATATAGTAAAGATGAGGAGAGAGCCTGGACTCCCAGAAAGAAGGGAAGGCAGAGGAGTGCTAATGTGGGTATATTCAGAGTTCTGTGACCCAGTATGGGTCCTACAGTGACAAAGTTAATGGAGCCAGGGGTTGGGTGGCACCTGGAGCCCCATGAGCTATTGGGGCCTACAAAACTTCAATCTTGTGCTTAGTGATCTTTGTCTTCATGTTCCTAGTCTCAGTCCTTTACAGTTTTACCAACAATTTTTAAACTAGAGTCAGTATTTTGCATCTAATAACTACTGTTTGTCCAGGAGATCACAAACCCCCACGAAGGGCTAGGAATTCATCTTATATATGTTTGTAGCCACCACCCTTTCCTTTCCTTTCAAACCATCCCCTCCTCCAAGCCTACCACAAAGGTTGGGGCATGGTAGGTGCTCTCTATTTACTGAATAAAATATTGCACCAACTGGCAGGGAAATCACTGCCAGGGTTACTGACAGAGATGAGTTATCCAAGTCCACTTCTCTACTTCCTAGAATGCCTTCAGTATCCAGAATTGCAGAACAAAACCACACACACATCCGCATGCTGAAACACACACACACAAACACACACACACACCCCACCACACACACACTTAAAGTTTAATCATCCTATTTATTCTCTGGGTTACCAGAATTTGGAAGAAGGAAAATGTGAAAGAGAAAGACTGACAAAAAAATTTCTCATTTTAAACATTGCAGCTAATTCCATTAATTGTGTTGTGATGCAATTAAGCATTTCATTTCAGAGCTATTAAAGTTTAAATTATTTATTAACAATTACAGATCATTACGTGATAGTGTTCACTCTGCAGAACAGGTGATGAATAATTTAGCAGCTTTGACATGGTTTTCTCCTTACAGCCCTCTTTGGATGGTGTCTATATTTGTACATGTCAGCTTGCTGATATATGTGCCTGTTTGTGTGAACCTACCTGTTCCTTCTGTTTATGCAGGATCTTCCTGATTTCTGAATATAGCTTCAAACTTTTCACTCCTAAAGTTTTATGACATAGATTGCAGGTGAGATAGCAATAATGGAATGTTTTATAGGTAAAATGTGCATTTTCTTCTTATAATTGAAATGGACTTCAATTCTAAGAGTAAATGAGAATTACACTCATTCATTACAGAAGCCTTTTCCTATTCCTTTCTCCTTCCTTTCAGAATCTTTAATCATTGTTATCATTGCATTGTTCCTATACACAGGCATGAGCACAAATTAATTCTTTTGCTTCAGTACTGTTTAAAGATTGTTTTTAATAAAAATGAAAACAAAATTATTAAATTTTAAATATACAAAAGAATCTCATGATGGAATCAATGCAAGCTGTAATTGACAAGTGGATACTGATGTTGCACAGAGATAAAGACGAAAGTCCAGTTACTATGGAACCTAACCAATCAGTTTTAACAGCATCCAGAGGGGTTCACCCCCTGACATTCTACCTGGGAAGGATTCTAACTGGTGTCACCCATTTCCTACATTAGGAAATTATTCAAGACATATATACCAAGAACACAGCTACACTTAAGTGACTTAATAAAATACTATCTGCATGGGCATAAATATATTATTATCTATTTTAGGAGTTTAAAGTGGAAGCCATTTCTTCATTCAAGAGATATTTTTTGAGTCTCTAAGTGGTGCCAACATTCTGCCAGATGCTGGAGATACGGCCGTAAATAGGCCGAGGTGGGAAGGTTTACCGGATTCAATAACCAATTCTAACAGCTTTATAACTCACTCTTTTCCAGTTGATCTTCCATCATTCCTCTATCTTTTGGTGACTTGTCCAGGAATGGGGACAAGACTTTCCATTCCACACTAAAATTGATTTTTGTATCAAAAATCAATGTATCAGAGCATGTTCTCTACTGTTAACTTGTGTATAGATTTGCTGTGAGCTCTTCGAAGCATAGTGTCATCATTATTGTATGTTGTGGATGGATCCAGATTAAGATGTGTTTTTGTACACATTCTGCCAGGATCTGGACAGGGATGGTAAGGAGGACTTTTGTTTTCTAAGCAATTATAATGTTTTCTCAAACTCCACCTGCCTCAGACCTTTCATTTCCCACATCAGGGGTGAGCCGCTTACGCTGTGAAGCTGTGTCTTCTGCTCCTGAGTTGTCTCCAGAGACACCTTTTTAAAAAAAACAATGGTGGTAAAATATATATAACATACTATTTATTATTTTATATAGCATAACATACTATTTATCACTGTAACCATTCATAAGCATAAAATTTGGTAGTTTTAAATATATTCATAATGTTGTATAACCATCCCCACTATTTACATTCAGAAATTTTTCATCATCCTCAACAAAAAATGCTTTGTTTTTTCAAAGTCTCCATTCTCTCTCCCCCTAGTCCCTGATAACCATGATTCTACTTTTGTCTCTATACATTTTCCTACTCTGTGTACCTCATGTAAGTGGGATTGTACAATATTTGTCCTGTGTCTGGCTTATTTTGCTAAGCACAGTGTTTTCAAGGTATATTCATGTTGTAGCATATATCAGAATTTCATGACTTTTTAAAAGCTGAATAATATTCCATTTTGTGCGTGTATATGTGTGTGTGTATATATATAAAAAACACACATTTTGTTTATTCATTTGTTAATGGACATTTGGGTCATTTCTACCTATTAACTATTATGAATAATGCTGTTATGAATATTAGCATATAAATATCTGCTTGAGTCCCTACTTTCAATTATTTTAGAGATCTCTCTCTATATATTAGATATATATATATATATATGAGATATATCTTTATACACATACACATACACATACATACACACACCTAGGAGCACAATTGCTGGTGTTACTGGTGGAGGTTCTTGACTATGAATTGTCCAGGTTCTTGGCATGCTGAACAAAGAATTGTACAAAATGCACAAACAAAGCAACAAAAGAATGAAGCAGAGAAAGCAAAGATTTATTGAAATGAAAGTACGCTCCACAGAGTGGAAGTGGGCTTGAGCAAGTGGGTCAAGAAGGCTGGTTACCAAATTTTCTTGGGTTTAAATAACCCCTAGAGGTTTCCCATTGGTTACGTTGTTACACCCTTTGTAAGTAAAGACTTGGCCCATGACCAAGTCTGATTGGTTGTGGAAGGGGACTGATTAGAGTTGCTTTCCATTTTTCATTTGTGATGCAGTGGAAAGGTGGCGGTTACAAAAGCAGTAGCCTCTGATTCTTTCCTTACTTAGGTGGGGAGAGATGGGGTTTTCCTTTCCGTTCAGTTCCAGGAAGTGAGTGCAAATCTGCTTTAGGTTCTCTGCCTCCAGACCCTATTCTCCTGCCTCCCTGGGTCATATAGTAATTCTGTGTTTAATCATTTGTAAAACTGTCAAACTTTTTCACAGTGGCTGTACCATTTTATATTCTCACGAGCAGTGCAAAAAGGTTCCAATTTCTTCACATCCTGTTATTAGGTCCATAAATATTTATAATTGTGATATCTTCCTGCTGTATTGAACCTTTTGTTAATATATGACTTTTTTGTGTCTGCTGTTACCTCATTTGATTTAAACTCTATCTTATTTAATTTTTTTTTTTTTTTGAAACAGTCTCGCTCTGTTGCCAGTCTGGAGGGCAGTGGTGCGATCTCAGCTCACTGCAACCACCTCCTGGGTTCAACCGATACTCCTGCCTCAGCCTCCTGAGTAGCTGGAACTACAGGCATGCACCACCATGCTCAACTAATTTTTGTGTTTTTAGTAGAGACATGGTTTTACCATGTTGGCTGGGATGGTCTTGATCTCTTGACTTCATGATCTGCCTGCCTCAGCCTCCCAATATTTTATTTAATATTAGTATTACTATCCCAACTCTCTTTTGGTTACAATTTGCATGGACTAGATTTTTGCATCTTTTCAGTTTCAACCTATTTGTGTCTTCAGATGTAAATTGAGCCTCTTATAGATAGCATAGAGTGAGGTCATGTTCTTCTTTTTTACTCCATTCTGAAAATCTCTGTCTTTTGATTGGACAGTTTAATCCATTTACACTTAAAGTAGTTACTGATGAAGAAGGACATCTGCCATTTTGCTATTTTATACATGTCTTAAAGCATTTTTATCCCTTATTTCCTCTATACTGCATTATTTTGTGTTTAATTTTTAAATGTTGAAACATTTTTATTCTCTTATTTCTTTTTGTGTATACTTTATGGATGTTTTCTTTGTGATTACCATAGAGATTCCATTTAACATCCTAAAGTTATAACACTGATTTGTTTGTGGAACTTTAATAGTATACAAAAACTCTGCCCTTATACAGTTTTACTCTTCACCTCCTCTTGTTATCGGTGTTACAGATTGTGTCTTTACATATTGTGTGCTCTGTAACAGATTAACAGTTGTTTTTATGAATTTATCTTTCAAATAATGTAGAATACAAAAAGTGGATTTGTAAACCAAAATTACAATAATAGTAGCTTATGTAACTGCTCGTACTTATTTTTTACCAGAAATCTTTATTTCATCACACAGTTTCCAGTGCTGTCTAGTTTCCCTTCATTTCAACTTGATGGACTCCTTTTATAATTTTTTGAAGGGCAGGCCTAGCAGTAATGTACTCTCTTAGCCTTTTTATTAAAATCTGAGAATGTCTTGATTTTTTCTTTATTTTTGAATGACAGTTTTGTCATATATAACATTCTTGATTGATAGTTGTTTTTTTTTCTTTTAAAGCTCTGATTGTAACAATACACCGTCTTCTGGCTTCCAAGGTTTCTTGGATGATAAATGAATAATAATTTTATTAAAAATTATTTAGATATAATGAGTGGCTTTCTTCTTGCTTCCTTTAAGATTCTCTCTTTGTCTTTGGTTATTGAGAGTTTGATTAAAATGTGCCTTGATGTGAGTGATTCTGAGTTTATCCTACTTGTAGTTTGTTGGGCTTGTCCAATTTGGGAAGTTTTCATCCATTATATATTTAAATATTCTTTTTGCCCCTTTCCCCTTCTGTTTTTCTCCAGTTCACATAATGAGTATGTTCATTCATGAGATGGAGTCTTATAGATCTTTAGGCTCTGTTCATTTATTTTTCTATTCTTTTCCTTCTGTTTCTCAGACTCAATAATTTCAATTGTCCTCTCTTCAGATTTGCTATTTTTTCTGCTTACCCAAATCGACTTTTGAATCAGTATATTTTTATAACAGTTTTTGTAATTTTCACCTCCAGAATTTTTTGATTCCCTTTTATAGTTTCTATATCTTTATTGACATTTATATTTTGTTAACAGATTGTTTTCCTGTCTTTGTCCAACTCTCTCTTTAGCTCTTTGATATTTTTAAGATCATTGTTTTAAAATCTCTGTCTAGTAAATCCAACATCCAGACTTCCTTGGATGTATTTTCTGTCAATTTATTTTGTTCCTTTGAATGGAGCATATTTTCACGCTTTTTTGTATGCCTCAACGTTGTTATTGTTGTTGTTATTGTTGAAAGAAAAATATTTGAACCTTATATTGTGGTAAGACTGGAAATACATTTCTCCCCCTCGTCCCAGGGTTTGTTATTTCTTTGTTTTTGTTTTTAATTGTTACAGATTGTGTCAGCCTGAGGTGAAAGTTTGTGGTCTTATTTGTATTTTCTGAGCCCATATCCTTCCTTGGCCATGCACAGTGGCTTTCTATATTTCCCCATATAAGCAGATGTTTTTGAATCCTCAAATTAAAAAATCAGGTTCCTTTACATTCTTTGGAAAGCACTTCATCTCGTGGAGATTGAAATCAGGTCCAGCCAGCCACTACATCTGCATCTCAGTAATCAAAACACAGAATCCTAATACTACGGGGACAAGGTCCTTCTTGCCCACCCTTGCTTCAGTTAGCCACACCAGGAATGTGGGTTGCTGGGCCCAGAACTATCTACTCTGGGGCTAGGAGTTGGGATGGCTAACCACTATAGAACTGGAGGCTTAATTTGACGGATATTAATTGCAATTTCCCGGCCAAGCTTTCCCCTGGATGGTGTAAGCATTCAAATAGACTCCATCTTTGCAAAATAGTTCAAACAGTTTTTGTCAGTACAATTTTTGTTTATTGCAATGATGGATTCTTGGGGCTTCTTATTATGCCATCTTCCCTGACATCATTACTCTCTAGAGAGTTATTTTCCAGAAGGACCAAGCACAGAAGGACACAAAATGGAGCCAAGCAACCCCAGGAAGCTTCCTTTTTATTCATTTATTTATTTTTTTGAGATAGAGTCTAGCTTTGTCACCCAGGCTGGAGTGTAGTATCACCATCTCCACTGACTGCAACCTCCGCCTCCTGGGTTCAAGCGATTGTCCTGCCTTAGCCTACCAAGTAGCTGGGATTACAGGTGCCCACCACCACGCCCAGCTAATATTTGTATTTTTAGTAGAGACAGGGTTTCATTGTGTTGACCAGGCTGGTCTCCAACTGTTGACCTCATGATCTGCCCGCCTTGGCCTCCCAAGTGCTGGGATTACAAGCGTGAGCCACCACGCCTGGCCAAGCTTCTTTTGCACAGGGACTATTCCTTCAAGAGATCATCTCCTGAGGACTGTATGCAACAACTGGGCTTCTGTGGACATCTGCAGCCCTTGAAGACTTGGCTGTACCAAACCCATTGAACCAAGGGAGGGGACCAAAGCCATAATCTAAAGAGATTTTAAACACTTGTAGAATATCTGTTAAACTATTGTTCTCCTCTGAGGATCCACAATCTAAGAGTCATTATGGGAGTTACAGACATGTGCAACATAGAGCCCATTCTTTTGAAGAGTTTATCATGTATAGCTTCTTTGCTAGGAGCCTAATGTTGCCTTAGAGAACAGGCATGATAGGTGATCAAAAAAAAAAAAAAAAAAAAAAAAAAAAAAAACACTTTTGTGTGCTGGGAATGCCATGAAATATGCAAAACATTAGGGATAGGAAGAGGATAAGGGAAAAGTTTGCAGATTGGACAGCAGTGTTAGGAAAACTGCCAGAGAAGAATCCTCAAAGTGGAAGTAAGGAATAGTTTAGGCTTACAGGTTAGCGTGGCTGAGGTAGAGCGTGCCGGGAAATGACACTGGAAGAGTTTATAGATGGCCAGCAATGACTAACGGGTTTATATTTTATACTTAAAAAACCTCATATGCACAATAAGTTTAAATGAAAAAATGAATGAAAAAAATAAATATCTTGTATTTATTACCCATTAGAAAGTTATAAGTTATAGTTGAAGTTTCCCACATACCCATTCCAGATCATGTTCCCTTTCCTTCCCCAACCAGACATTGCTCTTTCTGAAATTCCATGCTTATGTTTCTCACGTATATATATAATATATATATAATATATATAGTTTTATATGCATGTCTACAAATGTGTAGTTCATATTTCAAATTTTACATAAATTTTATTGTAATAGAGTTATTTCTATAACGATTTTTTCATAGCTTTTTTCTTATCCATATGGTATCTTTAGCTCTAAATCACTGGCAGGAGAAAGTTTTAGTGCCTTGGGTATGATATTGGTATGAGTAGGAATATGAGTAAGAAGATTCATCTGAAAGGGCAGTTTTGAGACAATTATTCCATTGCTATCAGTAATTTTTTTTAAAAGAAGTCACTTTTTTTCTTAACACACAACAGTAGTTATTTACAAAAATTATAATTTAGACTCTTCACGTTCATAGTTTTAGAGCGTTAAGGGATTCTTGTGACCAACAAAACTTTAGAGAAAGTAAAGTCATTTCCTTTTGAACTAGGTGGACACAGATCTTGTCCTTTTCCTTCCTGCTGTTTCTGAGTTGTTCAGTCCAGTTCCACAGTGTACAGATAATCTATCTCTACAGAGTCTAAGGGGAAGAAGGAAGAAAGGGAAGGTTACTGTTTGATATTTTGTCATCAGAATTTTAAGAAGGGCAGTAAGAAGCAAAACTATCAGTGGCCTAGATTAGAGGTCACAAAATATGTTATGTAAAGGTCCAGATACCAAATAATTTAGGTTTTGTGGGTCGTACAGTCTCTATTGTGGCCACTCGACTCTGACATAGTGTGGAAAGCAGCCACAGATAATATGTAAACAACTGGGTGTAGCTGTGTTCTAATAAAACTTTATAAAAATAGGCATGGAGGTAGATTTGGATTGCTGGTTGAAGTTTGCTGACCCTTGGCCTATAAAAATGTATTTCAGAGTGAGACTGAGGCAGTAGAGTCAAGGATTTCTGAATGAACTTGAACTGATCCTTACCCTTTTTATGCTCCAGCTCCTGCTGTTCAATGGAATAACTAACACTGGCCTTTCTTCACATGAGTTATGTGGAGATCCATTGCCAGTGAATGACACCTAAAGTCCTTGACTACCATAACACCAACTATCTAATTCGCTTTCTTTTCAAATTGTTTATTTTTGTTCATTAGAAGTTTGACTAAAATGCCAGCTGTGTGTAAACCAGAAATGAAATTCTAAGCTCTGTAGCTGACTGAATGGATTCCCCTCTCAGCCAAAGGGATTCCAAAGAAACCTGAAAAAGTAGTTCAGGCCATGACAGGAAACAATGAGGGGATGGGGTGATCAGACATGCTTCATTATAATCTCTTTTCTTTCAGGGTTCAGACACAACTGACTAGCTTTAACATTAAAACGGAGATCCTAAGACTGACTAAACAGACTTTTTGTAGCGTTAAGATATCAACTCAAACCTGACTCTGGTATAACATCACATAGGCTCTAAAGGAAATCAAAGTATTTTACCCCAAAATATATTTATTTGACATATTTTGGAACAGCCCTGCAAAATCATTTCTTGAGTGGGGGAAAACTGCATTTCGTAGAGAATCCCCTTCCCTTTCCAGATCTTCTCCTGATCCAAGATTGATTTAACTAAGTCTCTGGCACCTTTTAAGATCTGATAGGAGACATGTACCATCTATTCTCTCTGAAGCCTGTTATCTGGAGGCTTCATCTACATGACAAGAGCCTTGGAGTCCACAACCCCCTTTATCTTAACCTGAAGCATTTCTTTATGCTGACTTCAACTCTTTAGGCAAAATTTAACTCTCTCAACTGTTTGCCAGCCAGGAAATCTTTGAACCCACCTGTGACCTGAAGCCCTTGGTTTGAGATATCTCACCTTTGTGGGCCAAACTAGTATATATCTTATATGTGTTGATTTGTGTCTGTATAACTTCTGTCTTCCAAAAATTTATAGAATTAAGCTGTAACCCAACTACTTTAAGGTCTTGTTTTCATGATCTCCTGAGGCTGGGTTACAGGTCCTCACATTTGTCTCAGAATACACCTCTTCAAATATTTTTTTGAATTTGGCTTTTCTTGTCAACATATGTATAATGCATTTTCCTTATCAGTATACCTGAAGGAGCTATTTTACTTCTGAACATTACACAAATTAATGATTACTTTCAACAGCATAAATACATATAATGTTAGTTTCCCCTGGGTCATATCAAATGAGAGCATAATCATGGGAAATTGGTCACAATGACAATATTCTTTGGTTTATAGTCCTTTTGAGCAAAAGAGCTGGAGAAACAGCTCTACAAATGTTAATATTTATATTTACAGAGTGCTGGGCTTGTCTGCAAGGTGCCCCTGAGTACCTATTACAATTGTCCAACTGGCCGCCAGGTCGCCTCTTGTTTTCTTTTCTTACTCACCTCTGATAATATACCTTTTCATATTAGAGCCCTATGTCCATCTCTCCAAGAGAGCTTGGTTCAAGACCCAGAGGGGCAGAATGAGAAGATAATGTCGGCAACACTGAAGAGTGCTACTTCTGAAATCTTCCTTCCTCTAAACCTCTAGGCAAGGTTCCTGGATGTAGTAGGCAAACCTTAAGACCTACCCAGTGTCACAGTGGAAGGCAGTTGACACATTCAAAGGGGAGAAGGGAGTTTAATAAAGGGATTGTATTAAAATATACAAAGGGGCAGGGTTAAAGGACCCACGAGGGATAGTACAATACCGTCAGAACTAGCTCCCAAGCATGTGACTTAAGGAGCAGAGGTAGAGAGTGGTTACCAGGTCCTGGAGCAGGTAGCTGTATGACAGAGCTGCCAGGCAGGAGCACACACCTTCTAGAGGGGATGCAACCAATCCACAATGACCCAGCAAAGGGGGAACTGCAGGCCTCCCCTTGTTACCACTGTTGAAATTTGGGTGCCTTTCATTGGTAATAAATCCGTATACAGTTTAATTTGGCCTCCCCTTGGCCAAATCTAAACAGAAAGCCGGAGGACAAGAAACTTGTTACAGTTCATACATGTCAGCTCTCTGGTGACCCTGGGGAAGCTAACATTATCTGTATTTATGCTGTTGAAAGTAATTGTTAATTTGTATAATGTTCAGAAGTGAAATAGCTCCTTTAGGGAATATGTACTGATAAGGAAAATGGGTTATATGTAGCTGGTCTTGTAGTCAAAATTTTGACGAACCAGAATAAACAATTTGAGAAGAAAGAAAATTAGACAGTGTTGTGGTAGTCAAGGAATAGAGGTGCCTTTTATTGGTAACAAATTCCCACATTGCTTCCTTTGGCCTCCTGTTTACCAAGTCCAACAAGAAGCTGAGATGAGAGAGAAAGTTGTTGCATTTCATACCATTCAGTTTTCCAGAGCACAGAGCTGGGTGGATAGGGGCAGAGAGCAGATCTGGAGAAACAATAGAAGTCCAACCTATCCTCCATCTAGGTTTCCCAAAGGGTGAGCTCTTCTCTTGTCTTTTACACTCTCTGGAAAGCTAAGCAGTGCCCTTCATTTACAGCCTTCAGCTCCTTTATTTACCACTCCACAAAGAGGTTCATCAGAAACGTATCTCAGCATAGTTTTAGCAGCATGAATTCCAAAGCTGCACATGTATAAATCCTGGCCCTACCCTGGTCACCCTAGCTGAGTGCTTGGGCAAGTTATTTAAAGTTTCCATGCCTCAATTTCCTCATTTGCAATGTGAGGATAATAATTGGATCTGCCTCATGAGGTCACTGATGTTAGGTAAAGTCCTTGAACGACTGCCTGGCACATAGTAGGCATTTACACACAGGTTAGCTCTTTTTTAATATCATACCCAGGGTAATATAATAGATTGCTGTTGAGATACTCACCTCATGGTAGACATACATTACAGTTTGGTTTTGGGATTCTTGCTATATGAACAACACACTTTAATTGATAATTAGACATAAGTATAGTGATACTCTGGTTTTATTTCTAATTCTTCTCACTTAAGATTTTCTGGAATTTTGTTTGAATCCTTTCCTTTTGCTTCATTTTTCAGCCTTAGATCATGTCAATACATACTTAGCCTTGGATTGGGGTTGTTTAATTGTAGAGAATTCAGTATTTCTGTTTTCTGTGGTACACGGGCCAAACTCAGCAATACCCGTGATGTTAAATATATACATTTTCATAGCTCTATATATTTCCTTCTTTTTTGAGACAGAATCTCACTCTGTCATCCAGGCTGGAGTGCATTAGCACATCTAGCTCTCTGAAGCCTCTACCTCCTGGGCTCAGACTATCCTCCCACCTTAGCCTCCTAAGTAGCTAGGACCATAAGATGTGCCACCATGCTTAGCTAATATTTTTAAATAATTTTTGTAGAGATGGGGTCTCTCTATGTTACTTAAAGGTGTGAATACTAGGAGGTGGGGATCACTTGAGGCCATTTTAGAAGCTGTCCACTAGAAGTAGTATAAAGTTTCATATGGATTTCCATGTCTTTTGGTGGAAGAGAACCCCTTCCAGGTTGAGTTCTACTAGAAAGAGTTCTCTGATGATTGAAAGGTAATTTCTCCATGGCTACCTCTTATTTTATATTGAACAATGTCTGGCTAAATGCAGTCACTTGGGGTTCTGTTGCTTAACCATTTTATGGTCTCTTATACGTGGGTCACAAATATAGTTTGTAAGCTATAAACTATCAATGTTGGTTTTGTCAGTACTGGAAAGTTGAACAACTCCTACAACTTTAGTTATCACTTCTGTAAACAATTCTGAAAGTCTTCCACAGTTTCCAAGCTCACGCTCACCTCAGGCCATAACTTTCAAAGGTTTAGTCAGAATCGGAAAGTGCTAAGTCCGGAATCACCTCTTCTACACCCTATCCTTGTTAACCTCATTACCTCCACCAGGGGCATTACCGTTTCCTGATTTCACTCCATGTGAAGATTCTGAAGCAACCATCAAACTGGTGTTTTCTCTCACTACCCGTGACTAGTTGTCAAGTTATATTGATTTGGGGAGCTGGGTAGTATGGTAGAAACCATCTCAGCTTTAGAGACTGGCAGAGTTGGGTTAAAATCCTGGATCCTTCAATTATTACTTATTACCACTTAAGTGTTTGTGTAGGGGGTTGGGGAGCAGTGTGGGGGAATGTAACAGAAGAACAAGTTGGAAAACTTTGAATGCCATTTAAGTTATTAAATATTATGTAGTGGAGGACCAGGAGCGGTGGCTCACGCCTGTAATCTCAGCACTTTGGGAGGCCAAGATGGGTGGATCACCTGAGATCAGGAGTTTGAGACCAGCCTGGCCAACATGATGAAACCCCATCTCTACTAAAAATGAAAAAATTAGCTGGGCATGGTGGCAGATGCCTCTAATCCCAGCTACTCTGGAGGCTGAGGCAAGAGAATTGCTTGAACCCAGGAGGTGGAGGTTGCAGTGAGCTGAGATCGCACCATTGCACTCCAGCCTGGGCAACAAGAGTGAAACTCTGTCTCAAAAAAAAAAAAAAAAAAAAAAATTATATATATATAAAATGTAGTGGAGAGTCACTAAAATACTTTTATGAAAAAAGTATGAATCTAAAAAGCTAAAGTTGGCACAATTTTCTTTCTTCTCCCTTTCTGCCTGCAATCCTCCCTTCCTTCGCCTTTTTCCTTCTTTCTATCTTTCCTTTCTTCCCTCCATTCTTTCTTCCTCTCTTCTTGTTTGTGAAATGGAAAGAGTGAAGGACGATTTCCCTCCTCCAAAGAATCCCTTCATTCCTAGGGTCACCGGGGCACCGTGTGTTCCTCTGCTGAGCACTCAGGCTACTTTTGGGATGCTTGTGGACAGACTCATCCTTTCTCACCCATACACTTGGGCCCCGTCAGGGAAGTAAGGAGCTCTGTTATTAAGTGTGGAATTTCCCATGGCACTTACTGCAAGCCTTATGTGTGGTAGATGTTCCATAAATTACTGTTAAATTAGTTAATTAGGGAAAGAAAAAAATAAGAGGGTAAAATCCAGAGGTCCATTGAGTTCTTGAAGGTCACTATGGTGGGTAGCCTCTAAGGGTTCTCCCAGTGGTCCCACCTCCGGATTTTCATGTCCTTGTTCAAGCCCCTCCCTCTGAGTGTGGGCAGGAGCTGGTGACTGGCTTCTAACAAATAGACAATGGGAAAAGTGATGGGGTATCACTTCTGAGGTTGGGTAACAAAGTGAATGTGGGTTCTTTCTTGGGCACCCTCTCTTATTCTCTTCCTTATTGCTCAGCTTAGGAAGTCAGCTGACCTCTTGTGAGGCAGTCCAGAGAGAAGACCCTAGAACGAGGTACCAGGACTGACCACATGCCCACCTCCACACGAGTGAACTTAGAAGTAGGTGCCCTGAACTCAGTCAATCTTCCATGAGTCTGCAGCCTCCAAGAGCTTGACTTCAACCTCAGCCTCCTAAGTATTGAGCCAAAGACACTCAACCGAATTACCATATTTCCCTAACACATAGCAACAATGAGATAATACATGTTTGTTGTTTTAAGATGCTAAATGTTGGAGAAATTTGTGACACAGGAATAGTGAATAGAGTTGGCAAAAAGAACCAACCCATTCTCACTACCATTTGTCCTTGTCTTCCTTGCTAATTCGCATACTGTCAGCTTCTACATGTACCAAGCATTTTACTGGCTCTTTGGGAGTGAGGGCTGTGGGTGGTGGGGTAGAGAGAACGGAGGACCTTGTGATTCAACCAGGCAGTTTCCCAATGACTCACAAAGGCAGTGGGTGGGAGAAAAAGCATTGATTTTAGCACTTGATACCAAATTAATAGTAGCTCCCTCAGACCACAAATTCCTCCTAGCCCCATCACCAAGGCAAGGAAATAGTTGCAGTTCTTATAGGTATCACTGCAGAGTGCACTTTGTGACCCCTGTCCTCTCTGGGGCTGTCTTCAAGGAACATCTGACATAATTGCACTTGAAAGCAAGTACTGTAGCTTGGTGAGAATTGCTTAATGCCACCCCTTCCCTTGCAAAACTGCCTGCTCCTGACTGTTTTCTGCTTGCACTGATGTTCCTCTGCAGCCCATGTCTGTGTCCCCAGTGATAGGAACCATGTCTATTCTTGGGCATGAATGCCATGAGCGATTGAGTGCTGGAGAAAATGTCTTGAAGTAGGGACGCAATCTTGGTGTAAGCGGAGAGAGCAGACTGAGAAAGCTGGCATGTGGAATGCTCACGTCCACATCTTTCCAAGCTATTTAGTAGAAGCTGGCCTGCCAGGTGACCCAATTCCAGGGGTGGTAGATGTACATGCCAACTCCAAGCTCCCTGCTGGGGCCGTCCCTCCCATGAGAAACAGCTCGCTGTAGTAGCTAATGAGAGAGCCAATGGGAGATAAATACCCATTAGGCAGATTTCCTCTGGGCCCTGACCTTTCTTGCAGAAGCTGCTGCAGACTAGTGGGACTGGGAAGAGGGGAGGAGGGAAGGAGATAGTGGCTGAAAATGCCTAAATAAATGGGCCTGGCTTCTGCAAAGAGTACCCTGTGATGCCATGCCTTGGCAAACAATTTGATGCTGTTTGAATTTGCAAACTAATGATAAAAAATAATTACTAAATAGCTCAATAACTGACAGGAAATTACCCTTGTTTCTCCATAACAATGCAGCAAGACAATTCAATTAGGGCTACTGTAGATTTAAAAAAAAAAAGTTTGTTTACAGGATTCAACTCCAACAATGACAATAGATGAGAAAGATAGGAGGACTGGGGAGAGGAGAGGCTGGAAGGGTTTCAAACCTTCCCTGGTAGCAGATGTCTGTCGACACAGGAGGGGCAGGCACCGTGAAAGCTGTTGGATGGAATTCTCCATTCATGCGGTTGAGCTGGGAGCGTCCCTCACGATAATGTCCCATTGGACTGCTTGATGAGAACAAGCGGAGGTCAGCTGGAAACCAAAGAGAGGAGTCATCCTATTTCACCCTGCCCCACCTGCCCCCAGTTGCTCCAGATGGGTAGCCAAGGGCTGCTGGGAAGAGTCCACTGGCCCTGGGACACCACCAGGTAACTGGAGCTGAATGGCATTCCCTTTGGGCATTTGCCCAGACCCTTGTTATTAGTGCATTGTTTCCAAATTTGAGTGTCCAGCTCCCCAGAACCATGCCTTGGTCCTGGGTTTCATTTCTCAGGGACCCAGAATTAACCAAGAAAGGTTTACAGTTTTTGCTTTTTCTAGAGATGTTTGCCATCTGAAAAACAATTCTTCCAAACCAAAAATTATTTTAAACTCCAGGGAATGGTGCTCTTATGATAGAATTATTCACAGTGGTGGGGACATAACTTTGTGCAAGGGGTTTTTCAAGACCTCAGTCTCCAGCCGCTCTGCCCCAGTGCGATGAAGAAGAGCAGTGAATCCAGGAGTCGGGGAGAAGAGAGGATTCTAGAGCTCACTGCAGAAGCCATGGGTCTGAATCTCCTCAATATATCTGAGTCTGACTCTCCCTCCTGGTATATACCCAATTCAGCAACGACGACGACAAAGTACCCTTATAGGTTAGGCAATTCTCTGTGGGCAAAATTGTCTACAGAAATCAGAATTTATTCTTCAATCTCTCCTGGTGAATTACCCCAGTACTTAAAAGGCAGGAGAAAAATGGGGAGGCAGTACAGTCTCGGTAGGGAGATTAGCTTTTTAAGGCAAATATCTGCTCAGAATCCCCTCTGGTCCCTTAGTGCTGTGGACGTCAGATGCCAGGAGCCCTCCTTAGCCCCGTGGTTTAGGGGTATCCCCCCTACCAGTAAGATCCAGAGGTTCCAAGGAAATGAGAGGCAGGCAAGAAGCTGTACAAATGTTGTCATCTTTAATATGGTCAGTTTCCCTGAGTGATCTGGTGCACAATTTTCTTCCCCTTATAAATAAACCCAGCTGAGCCTGCATTTGCAGCTCCTCATCACTTACAGAAGCAAATCAGCATTGCAATGTATTGTTTCTTACTGCAGGAGTTTTCAGAGCAGAAAGTTAAACTTTTATCTGCACATTCAAGCGAGGTTCCATCCATTCTCCCTTCCCACCTCCCTCTACTCCCTCCCTGCCATGTCCCCTTCTCCACCCAACCCCACACCAGAAAGGCAAAATCTGTAGACGAGAGGGCTCTGTTTTTCTGCCTGGGAACCCAATTACAGTTGGCTGTTGTGAAATTAACATTCACAGCCATGAAATTATGCTATAGACGCTTTATAGAAATCACTCAATCAAACAGAGTGAAACCTTTTTTATATGGTAATCATTTCCCACCATCAAATTTCATAGGAAAGAACAGTTTGATTGAACCACCTAGTTAAACTGTGTATGAAATTAGTCATTCTCACCATAAACAGTGTTCTCCTGCCTTCCCAGACAAAAGCTAACAGAATCAAGGTAGTAATTGGTTAGGAAACGACAGGTCCTAATTCTGCCTGAGTGGTATTCCTGCTCTTTTTATCATTTAACTGGAAATCCTGAAGTCGTATGCTGCTTCTTCCAGAGTGGCCCAACCGAGTGGGCAAAAACCTAGTTGTTGAACCCTTTTCCTATTAACTGGCAATGTGACCATGGGCAAGTGACTAGACCTCTTTGAACCCATGAAATCAGGAATCAGACTTAGTCTCACTTTGGTCTAAAGTGATGTTAGTTGATGGAATCTGCTTCTAATTCTGCTCCATGAAAAGGTTTGCTGTACGGGAGCACTTGAATGACCCTGTTCTCTCAGATCAAAGATAAAGAATAGAGCGGGAGAAAAAAATAAAGATATGATGATGAAATCAGCTCCTTTCTAATAAGCCAGTATTGTGGGTTAGTCAGTGGAAAAAATTAAGGTCTCAAAAATGAGTGATCTCTAATTTTGTATTAAAGAAACACTGAACCGTTTCATATGCATGATATCCGCAGTCCTTTCCATTTCAAATAGCTGTTTTGATATTTACTAATTTATAATCATAAGGGTCTCCTTTCTCTCTCCTGCTGAATTTCAGTGGTTTCTCTCTGTCTCACCTGAAAGTTATAAACCCTCGCCTGCCCTGCTGACCACAAGGCATTTCCTGGAGAGGGTCTTAGGTTGTACCGAATCATGCATAAAAGCCTGTAATTTTGATGTATTAAGGATTTAGACATAATAGCTCCTGGCTGTGAGCTCTCTTTATTTTCCCTTCAGTAGTGCTGTCAGTTAGTTTATGAAAAACTCTTATGAATTCTGATCATGTGATCTTAGTGGGATATTCCAGTTCCTGTGGTAGTGTCAGGCTTTTCATTTCTATATGGTTTAATAGTTTATAAATCATTTCCACGTGGATTATGTCATCATATGTTCAAAACTATCCCATGAGGTAGATAATATTATCAGCCACAATCTACAGGTAAGAAAGTAAAGGCCCAAGGAGCTGAATTGGCTTTGTTGACTCCCTCGGCTAGACAATGGCAGTGCCAGCATGAGGACTCAGGAAAGGGTAGATGCAAAGCAAGGCCTGAGGTATGCTTGTCAAAAAGCTTAAAATAGCAAAAATCATAATAACAATAAAAAGCAGGATATAAGTCAACTGAGGTTGGTCTGTGCTCATCTCAGATGGCTTTACCTACAGGCCTGGGGACTCAGCTGGACCTTTCTGTCTCTATGGTCTGTCTCGGTCCATGGGTCTCTTGTCCTTCAGACATCCTCTCATCCTTCTTCAGAGCATGGTGGCCTCAGGTTACAGGGAGGTAGAGATTGTAAGGCCCCATGATGCCTTGGCTTTGGGGCTTCTGTAACATCACCTCCACCACATTCTATGGGTCAAAGTCACAAGGACGACTTAGATTCAAGGAGTGGGAAAACAGACATTATTTCTTGATAGTAGGAGCTGCAGAAGACTGTGGCCATGGTTTTCAATCTACCACAAATGGTTACCAAGCGGTAGAATTTGGACACATTTAATATATAGGCACTGTACCTGCTGAGACCTGGATCTTTTGAGTAGACAGATGAGCCTTCGTAGGACAGGAACGAGTTCACTGGACATGTGCTAAAATGCAAGGCAGGGCTTTTGAAATATTCCAGATTAGTGGAAAGAGCTCTGGATTAGAATATCAGAGACTTGGTTTCTTGCCTTGTGTTTATTGTAAACCAGCTGAATCAGCCTGGGAAGTTGAGTGCTAGCCTAGTTTTCTGTAATGACAGTGTAATGCTCCTCCCAATCTTGGTATGTCCAGGTGAAATACTCAATGGGCAGTCTATAGAGGGCATAAAGCTCCTTATCAAGATCTACAAATTGCAGGGTGCTGGGAGGGAGGAATGGGACAGGGCCTGGTGAGGAAGCCAAGGCAGGAGTAATTAAGAATCACACTCGGCCGGGCGCGGTGGCTCAAGCCTGTAATCCCAGCACTTTGGGAGGCCAAGACAGGAGGATCACAAGGTCAGAAGATCAAGACCATCCTGGCTAAGACAGTGAAACCCCGTCTCTACTAAAAAATACAAAAACCTAGCCAGGTGAGGTGGCGGGCACCTGTAGTCCCAGCTACTCGGGAGGCTGAGGCAGGAGAATGGTGTAAACCCGGGAGGCGGAGCTTGCAGTGAGCTGAGATCCGACCACTGCACTCCAGTCTGGGTGACAAAGCGAGACTCTGTCTCAACAAAAAAAAAAAAAAAAAAAAAAAAAAAAAGGATCACACTCAGTGACTTGTTTACGGGATTATCTATGACGTTCTCACATTTCCTATGTATGTGCTCAGCTAGATTTTTCTATCCTGTTCGTTTCTTTAGACTCACAAATTGCATGGCACTTCCTTAAATACTGCTCAGGATTGGCTAGAATGTTCTCCAAGTTTTGATATCAGGCAGGTTTTGGTTGGCTTTGCTCGCTCCCCTCTTATTAGCTGGGTGTCTCACATCGGTTTTCACCTCTCGGAATAACAGTTTATGTCTTGGGAAGGTGTAGACACTTGTCAGGTGAAGGCTATGACACCATTAGCAGTGGCTGGCACAGAATGAGTGTTCAGTGACTCCCTTTCCTTGATTAAACTATAAGCTTCCTGAGGGATTTGGATGGCCAGAGCCATAGACACAGGAAGAGACCCAGTGCTGCCACCCAGTGCTTTGTTCACCACTGTACCTAGCCAAGTGCTGGCACGACGTTGACACCTAATAAATATTTGTGGAAGGAACAAGATCCAGAGCTCCGATCTCCTGTCCTGTGCCCTCTCTCATACCTGGCACCAAATCTCTTTCCCCTGGGTCTCTCTGTCTCTAGTGCCTGAGACACAAGTGCAGTGTCTAATAGTTTTCTTCACGTTGTAGGAAGTGGTGCTTTGTCCCTCAGTAAAACTGCCTTGTGAGCTCTCCAGGTGTCAAAAGCAGGAAAGAGCACACCAGCTGGGTGGCCGGGACCTCCCTATTCCTCTCTCTGCTGCTAAGCAACACTCAGTCTCTGGCATATCATCTTACTCCTGTGCTTGGATTTCTGACAGGTATGATCAAGAGCCATATCCCATGCTCTTTTCAGATTTCCCATTCCTTGAACCCACAAAACACCACACATTGTCATCTTCAAAGGGTGTATGTGGGGAAGGGCATGGGGAGGATGGCAGGGGTGAGGTGGGCAGGGGTCATCCCAGAACAGCTGCCATCACAGCCTGAGCCCAGAAGTCAGACATTTTCTCCAAAGTTCGACATTCTCTTGGCAGCTCCAACCTGCTGTCCTGAGACCCTCAGCCACCCAGCTTCCAGGAGGGAGGCTGCACTCAAACCCTTCCAATTCTCCCACTTGATCAAATAGCCCAGGGCCCTGGAGCCTTTTTCTTCTGTTTGAAAAAGCATCCCCAAATGTGCTGTCATCCCCTGTTTGAAAAAATATTCAGAAGTCTGACAGTGCCCTTCCCAGTTTGATCCCAGTTTCCCAGAACTGTCATGGTGGCTGCTGACATTCCAAGAGGGAGCAGTGGTGGGATGGTCATCCCTGCTCCATGGGCGTCTTTTGGGGAATTAACATTCAGGGCCTCTGGTCACTTCTGGCTGCTGAGGTGAGGACATGGCAAGTCCGAGGGAGGAATGGAGGTGGGGCAGGAGTAGCAGTTGAGAGTCAAGGGGGCCAGAGAATAAAGAGAAAGAAAGATATAAGCACTGAAAAGCATTTCGTTTAGAGCAGCAGTGACCACAATCTCTAGTCTTCCCCGGAGAATCATGGCTTTCCAGAGTCATGTAGCCTCTGTGTTTCTGCGAAGCCCCTGCCTGCTCCAACCACAACAGAGGGAAGCAAGCTATCAGCTCACAGGACAGTGAAGTGTGGCATGACGTGAGGTTGCAGCAGAGGCAGGGTCAGCTCTGGTCACTGGGAGGGTGATTGGGAGGGCGGTGGGCAGGATGTGCTCCTGTCCAGATGCATCTTCCCTGCACAGAAGAGCAGCACCTGCTGCTAATGCTCATGGATTATCACGCCGTTGATGCCTACAGATGCTGCTTCTAATGGGAGACAGATGGGTGACTGGAAGCCTGCAAAGAAAGATTCTTGTTCATTGGTACCCTGATGATATAACGTTGAACATGAGATAGTTAATAAGAAATTTCCTTACGGCCTTCCCAAATGGGAGGACTAGAGAACTAGCCTCCCTATTAGGTGGAAACTACAGTGAGAGTATACTGCAAATGGTGAATGAGTGCCATGTTTCTTTTAAGCCGCCTTGTGATTAGAATTAAGCCAGATGCATAGGAGTTCCTAATAAAATTATTGAGGGACAAGAGGGATGAGGAGGTCTGTAGGGTTTCCTTCAAAAGTGCTGCCGGCCTCACTCTCCTTAGCATGAAGACCCCACTCTTTCTTAAAAGTGTCGGTTTCAGGCCAGGCACAGGGGTCACACCTGTAATCCCAGCACTTTGGGAGACCAAGGCAGGCTGATCACTTGAGGTCAGGGATTTGAGACCAGCCTGGAAAACATGGCGAAATCCCACCTCTAATAAAAATACAAAAATTAGCCGAGCGTGGTGGCATGCACCAGTAATTCCACCTACTTGGGAGGCTGAAGCAGGAGAATCTCTTGGACTCGAGAGGCGGAGGTTGCAGTGACTGGAGATCGCAGAACTGCACTCCAGCCTGGGTAATGGAGTGAGACTCTGTCTCAAAAAAAGAAAACAAACAAGCAAAAAAACCAAAAAACCTATTTCTTCATTCTGGACACTCTGAAATGGAATTCCTACTTCTCTTCACCTTGGAGCGAGCCTCTGTAATATGACTGAGACCTTGGAATTGACTCCATGGTAATTTCCCCTGCCTTTTTGACTGTCTTAGCTATTCAACCTCACCCACTTCCATCTTCAGCAAGAGCACCCAGTGCCCCCCCTCCTCGCCCCCATATTAACTTTGGCCCTAGAGTACCCATAATCTATGCAAAAGGATTTTCATGAGCTTGCCCTTCTTCGTCTACTGCTAAAAGGAACTCCTGTGAATGTGCCACGGGAGGCATGGACAAGAATAGTCATAACAGCACCCACCATTCACAAAAGAAACACTTGGAGACAACCAAATGCTCATCTGTGGGACAATGGGTAAGATGTGCATTCAGTGAAATATTCTATAGCTGTGACACATAACAATATGCATGCATCTCAGTAATCTAGTGTTAACCAAAAATAAATCCCAATTAAACATAGCACAATATCCTTATAAAGCTATCAACAAGTAATTACTGTTTAGGAAAATATAGAGATACAATAAAACTCTATAAAAAGAAAGCCAAAAGAGAAAAAAAAAAATGATTCAGAATGATGGTCACTTCTAGTGTGGAATGGGAATGGGGACCCCACGTAGCTGCAGCTAAGTTATTGGTTGTTTTGGGTAGAGGATTTGTAAGTGCTTGTCAGGCTATGAAACAGAACTAGCTAACTACATAAAAACGTGTAATGGGAACGATAGAGTAAAGGTTGCTGCCGACACGTTAGAAGGGGAACATACACAAATGGTTCCAGCTGGTGGCCACACAGAATTCAGAGGTGTGTTTCTCACCCAGCAAACTGGGTGGTCTCTCTCTCTCACTCTCTCTCCGTCTCTCTGACTCTTCACTCTTGCATTTCATGACCCAGAAATGGACCCTCTTAGCTCACCGTACCCTCCCCAGGTCTGTAAGTAATAATAAATTATTGAACTTATTTCCTACTGTACATTGAATTTGCACCTTCGATCTGAAGAACCAGGGACTACCTTAGCCAGGGGTTAATTGGGACACCAGGAAGAAAACATAGTCAGGCTCCCAGTACCAGAGCGATGGTCCGGCAGGCATAAACTGGATACCAGTCACCCAAGAACTACAAGGGAGTCTGTCACGATGAAGAAGTTTCCTGTGTGAGGAACCTCCTGGTCACAAGTTGGACTAGGAAGCATTAGGGCATCTGTTAGGTAAAAGAAGTAGCCTATGAAATGCACACTGTAAACATGCCCAGCTTTCCATCATTTTCTGTTGGACCAGGGTTCCTGGCCACTCTAATATTAGAATTTAATTAATCCTAATAATCCTAATGCTAAAAGAAACTGGCCGGGTGCGGTGGTGCACGCCTGTAATCCCAGCACTCTGGGAGGCCAAGGTAGGCAGATTACGAGGTCAGGAGATTGAGACCATTCTGGATAACATGGTGAAACCCCATCTCTACTAAAAATACAAAAAAAAAAAAAAAAAAAGAATTAGCCGGGCGTGGCGGCACACACCTGTGGTACCAGCTACTCAGGAGGCTGAGGCAGGAGAATGGCATGAACCCAGGGGATGGAGCTTGCAGTCAGCCAAGATGGTGCCAATGCACTCCAGTCTGGGAGACAGAGCGAGACTCCGTCTCAAAAAAAAGAAACCACACATAGGCCAAAAATGAGTGTTCCACGAACTAAGATTATGATTAATTCAATTCTGTGTAGTTTTTTGGGGAAAATCTCTCTGGAGAGGAGTCTTAAAACATTGCCAAGAAAATAACAGAGCTGGCTGAGTGGCAGACAACTTCCTTTCCACTCCTAAACCAATAGCAGAATGAGGGCATAGCCCAACACTTATTTTAAATCTTGTGCAAGAGTTGAAGTCATTGCTTCCTGTCTTTCTTTCCTATTGCTGTTGTAACAAATTATCACAATGTTAGTAGTTTAAAGCCACACAAGTTCATGACTGTACAATTATCTTAATGTGAGACTTAAAATAGTACAAGTTGATTATCATACAATAGGTCAGATTTTTGACTTGGGTTTCTCTGGGATAACACTGATACATTTGCAGGGCTGCATTCTTTCTTGAGGCTCTAGGGGAGAATCTTTTTCTTTGTGTTTTCCCACTTCTAGAGACTGTCCACATGACTTGGCTCATGGCCCCTTCCTCTGGCATCAAAGCCAGCAACGGCAGCTCCAGTCTTTTCTCATTGTATCATTCTGACCTTCTGCTTCCCCTCCCACTTATGAGGACTCCTGTGATTACATTAGGCCTCTGGTAATCCAGGACAATCTCCCCATCTCAAGACTCTTAATTTCACCTGCAAAGTCTCTTTTGCCATGTAAGGTAACACATTCATAGCTTCCAGGAATCAGACACAGCCACCTCGGGGGAACCATTATTCTGCCTGTCTCTTTCCAGTGAGGACACATCCAATCAGCTCCTTTAAACTAACTGTTCCCTCTCTCCTCCCTCTCGCTCCAGTTCTTTTGCAACCAGCTGTGTCGAGGGCACAGTACTGGAGGGAAAGAAAGAGGAATTAATAGACTGGGAAAGCAGGAGCAGGATACATTAAGGGCTTGACTCCATCTCAGAAATCACCAGCCCCTGAATGAAGTCAGTCTGAATCAGTCTCTAACTCATTTCATCTAGCATGGTATTGGAAGTCTGGGCCATAGTAGCTGGGTGCAGCGAGGCATGCAGTCCTGCTTTGGAGGCAGGAAGCCCTGACAATGTAGATTTAAGAGGAGAGTCAAGAAATTCAAACTCTCTTATAGAGATATAATATTGGAGCCTGGAAAGCCAGATATCAAGCCTAGATCAATGTGCAGAATCAATAGCCTCTGGCCAAAAACTGGCAGGGATTCCTGTTTTCCCATCATCCTCTGCTTAGTAAGATTCTTAGAGTCCATTTGAGGACAGTGCAACTTAGAGACCTAAAGAGAAGTATGGAAAATACATGGAGGCTGGCAGAGTTCCCAAACTATATAGAAACTATAAAAAGGCTCTTAAAAACCTCCTGAGATTTTTTAGTATGAAGAGACCAAAAAAAAAAAAAAAAAGGAAATCCCTGGGAAGTAACATACTCATTTGCTCCTAGTCAAGCTTTATCACACAAAGTACCTGGACAAGTCATTTGCTCTGTCTGGACCTCAGTTTCTTCTCTAAATAATGAGAGGTTTATATAGATCCCTGTGTCTGTGTTTGGCAATTGCCGTTTTCTTGGCATACAGTGTGTTTAGCCTGTTCTCCATGGCTGCCTTCAGGCTGATGCCAGACATCGCCTTTTCCTACAGCACCAGCCTCTCTTCTGCCGACACCCACTGCCTGTGCAGAGCTTTTCAGGGTGTGCCATTAGGGCCACGTGACACAGTGACAGGCAGGAGCTGGCTCAGAGAGTTAGTTGAATGTGCTGTTGACTCCACGTTCACATTGGTAGCTAGACAATGGCCATGGTGGCCTATGTACACCCCAGAAATGGGCAAACACTGCAAAGCAGGAATTTCCCTACCACCACCTGAGCCCATTTAGAAGAACCCACCCACTGGATAGCACTTCTGCTTCTGCTGGTCCCACTCCTGGAAGCAGGAGAGCAGCATCAAGAATACAGGCCATGGAGTCCATCACCCAGTGTTCAAATCTTGATTTACCATTTTCTACCTGGACTACATTAGACCTTATGTAACAGTGCTTTCTATTTGATAAGGTTGCTGTGAGGATCAAATGTATGTAAACACTCAGCCTGATACCTAGTGCATCGCAACCTCTCAGTAAGTGTGCTCCGTCTGTTCTGTTAAGATCAGCGAGATTATTGAGGAGTTTTACCAACACTGTGTGAAAGAGGGAAAATACCTCTCTTCCGTTTGTATTTTGCATGTCTCATGGGAGATCAGTGAAGAACTCCTGTGTACCAGTAATTTATAGAGTTTGAAGGGAAACCCTGATTTCACAAATCAAATTTTTTCCTTCCCCTGCCATCAGGATTCAGACAATAGTCTACGGTGGACTGTGTTGGGAGATAGATGTAAAGGGAAGTATCATGTGGTTCTCAGAGTCATTCCTACTCAACAACCTCTAAGGCTTTCTTACTAGACTAAGCTTATTTGTCCCTTTGTCTCTTCCCTTAGGATCACTTTTTTTCCCCAAAGCCTCCTCAGTCCTATAAGAAAAGAGACATCTAAGTGGACAACCCTACCAAGATTTATACAGGCAGCTCCCAGAATGTGCTGGAGATCCTGACACTAACACTGGGATTTTGAGCCCATAAATAAATAAAACAATCCCTGGGTAAAACAATCTCTGTTCTCACAAGGCATATGTGCCCAGGGATACTCCATCCTCGCTGAGAATTATGCAAGAGAAATTCAGGTTAAATGTATCTTAATGGACTGAAGTTTTACATAAAGAGGCATCTTCTCAAAATGAAAGCCATACAATAGGAATTCTAGAGGGAAACAGGGTCTTTTCGAGAGTAACTTTACAGTCAGAAAAATAATTCTTGTTTTGCAGAATAGTGATGTTGGAGAATGGCAAAGATATGGCATGAGTGCTTAATCTTCCCATGGGTGCTCATGGGAGACACACCTAATTGATCACAGCCATCTCTCTCCTGGAGCTCAAAAGCAGCCTCAAAACACTTCTCAATGAAGCACTCTAGGCAGCCAGTGTCAATCAATCAGAGTGGCATGTGATATTAAAATATATTTGCCATCCTGAGTTTAGGTGAAATGGGGGAATGGACGAAGTGTTATTATGAGGCCCTTTCTAATCCTAGGGTTCCATAACAGTAGGTGATAGCATCAATCTAACACTGTATCCTCAAACTGCTATTGCCAGATCTAGATAAGTATTGCAATTAATTGGTGAAATACACTTGCAATGTCTAGTAAAGATAGCCTGTTCTACCTAGTAGAGTTTTTATTTTCCTCTGTATATCATGAGATCTCTATTTGCCCCATATTTTCTGCTGATGAAATATTATTGATGGTGGTGGAGATGGTGATTATTATTAAGACTATCAATAATAGTAAGAAGAAGCTACCCTATACTTCCTGGTAATAAAATGAGGATGATTAGTTAGCTTGCTAACGTATGCCATTCATCTTCTACCTCTCTCTTCTTGACCTCCCTAAGGCACCACACCCATTAAGGTAGCTTTTTAAAGTGATATTTCAGTTCGTCACTGTGTCAATCAGAAAGGTAAGGACCTATTTTTGCACTGATCTCTGTCAATTCAGTTATGAGAAAAAGATACTGTTCCCCATTACCAGTGGGTAAACACATGTAAAGAAGCACGAACCATTCATTCTCTGCATTCGTATTGACCTATCTTTGCTAGATACCTTCTTCTCTCTGTCGAACTTTCAGCTCATGAACTTTCCAGTGTTTGCGTCTTTATTTTACAGCTGACAAAACCAAAACCCAAACTGAGAAAGTGAGGCTGAGTCTGTACAGGAAGTCAGTGTCAGAGCACAACTAAAACCCAGATCTCCTGGCTGCTGCTGTGTGCAACTTTAACCACAGGCCGATTGTTTTTCATTACATCACACTTGCCAGTGCGATGCAGTCTACCTTTGCATTGAAAAGTTGGGCGTTCTGATTAAATCAGATCTAGTTCTCAGTTACGAATTGAGTTCATCTCTTTTGAAAAAGTCCCTGTGTGTTAGCTAACTCGAGGCTGTGCAGGTCAGGGCATTTTCAGTGTGGAGCAGATCCCCAGCTATAGATGGGCGTCTACATGTCTGTATTTGCATTCCCTCCCACACACAAATACCCAGCACAGCACACACTTGTTAATTTAATTTATTTATAAACATAACCTGCCAAATTTTGAGATGATGGATGATTTGGGGCTTTAATAAATCCAACATTGAATGAGCCCAAGAAATTGTCTAGTGTCAGCTTTTCACTAAATGCAATTAGTCATGTGGAAATATTACAGATATAAAAAATAATCTTCCTCGGAATTTCATAAATTTGGTAGAGTACATAGAATCTAGGAAAGCTGCTTGTTTAGAAAGTGAAAAAAGAAAAAACACGGGAGAAAGCAGAGAAGGAAGAGAGTGAGGAAGAAGAAAAAGGAAGAGGAGGAGGAGAAGGAGAAAGGAAGAGGGGAGAGAGAAGTAAATATTGACGAGAGAGAGAGAAAGACAGTGTCACCTGCTCTTGCAATTCCATGACTCTTTTCTGTATACACAAGGCAAGCATTGCTATTCTTTGCAGATCCTTTGCCCTGCATACATTTGGCAGTGAAGATGGAATGGCAGCTCCTCATTTTGGTGTCTGCACTGCCTTACTTTCACACTTATTCATTTTCCCTGCAGTCATCTGTGAGGAGATTCAGACAAGTTCCCAAAAGAGACAAAGCAAACAGTGAGTAGTGTTGGCCCCTGGAGCTTTAGGATCCACATTGGCAAACTGCACTCACTACTAGAAGTCATCCTCCTCTTCTCAGATGGTTCCTGTTCTTGTCGTCTTCTTCTCCAGTATTGGTCCAGCTTCCAGAGCATTGGTTTCAGGTCCTGGACAGAGCCAGGACTGGGAGAAATAATCCTAGCCGTAGGATCTTCTTGAGAACAGGGGATGTGTCTTATACATGACCTGGTCACCAGTGGCTGGCCCAGGACTTGGCAGGTAATAGGTTCTCAATGAATATCTGTCAGATGAATGAATGGTTTTGACTTTCCTCATCTCATCTAAGTCGAGAAAAGATTCACTAGGATCTTATAAATAAGTTCTTAAGGAGGTGTATTCCATCCCTGCCAGAAAGTGCTCTATTCTTAAAGAGTAAACAGAAAGAGAGTAACTTAATTCAGAACCTTTATTTTCTAATAATGAAACTAACTATAAGCTCTGGTGGAGCATGTTCTTGAGCTCATTCTTGAGGTTGACCTGCAAAGTAAGGTGAACTCTAAGCTAAGGTGATTAGAGTTTGTGCTTTACTGTGTGATGTTTGTTTTCATTGCTTGGTCCTGTGATACAAATGTGCCTGAAAGACAATACAGCACAGTGGTTAACATAGAAACCAGCTCAACTCATTTAACCTTTTGTGCCTCAGTGGCCTCATAGAGGGCAATAGTACTTACATTATATGATTGTTGGTGAAGATTAACTGAACTGATCTTGGCAGAGCACTTTGAACAGAGCCTAGAACGTAGGAACTACTGTGTGAGAAGGATCTATTATGATGTTTTGATTGAAGAAAAGACAAAAAAGAATGAGCTATTATTTTTCTTAGACCTCATCCTATAAGACTATGAAATGGGAATAGTAAACAACCGCCCTGCCCCATTTCTATTGTGTGATATTGATACTAAGCACAACATAGTAAGTGCTGTATTTGAAATAGGGGCCCCATTTAGTGGTTTGGGGAGATGCTGACATTTGTGTTTTTTAAATCTACCACTGGAAATTAGCATAATGGGGAAGACCGTGTGAGGAACATTCGCATCAGGAGACAGACTGCCGTCAAAAAGGAAACAGAGATGCCCATGCAGTCATCCAGATTCTGAGTCATTGAGTGTGGGGGAGAACATTTCAATAGGAATAAATAGAATTTGGTGCATAAACTGTGATTTGAGCAGCAAGTCCTGCAGTATAGTTGGGACTGGCTTTTCAACTTAATTATGCACATGTGTCTCCGGCAGAGTTTATTGAATCATATGGTGTAAACCATAAACAAACACTAAAAACCTGGCTGGGTTGACGGCTACAAGCTACAAAATGATCTTTAAAGATCAAATATTTATTCCTAAATCCCAGGAGCCAACCTCTCTGCATTAAAGTCAAAAGCAAGTGATCCATTCTTCCTCAACAGTAGTTTATGAATCTTCTTCCTGATTGGAATATGCACAAACAAATTACGGTCCCCTGAGTGCCACGCTGCACAGAGGAGCCAATTTGGGTGACACACAAAATGCATAATCTAAAGGATTAGTAAATTGCCTTGGCAGTGAATTATCTCTGCAGAGCTTGACATAAATCAACCTCGTGATGCGCCATTGAGGGAATGTAAAAGCCTGGGCTCCCCAATAGTTTTCTGGATTCCCTCTGGCAGGGCCTCATTAGGCCTGGGAAGGCTGATACACTCAGCAGGGTGGCTTCTGAGGGTGGCTAATGGGAAAAAAAATGCAGACATTCCATCCTCTGCCTACTACAAACAATCTCATGATTAGCTGCAAAACCCAGGCCGCCTCCTCATTTCTCAGGGAAGAGAGGCCTATATTGTGTTTCCCAACCCCACTCCAAAGCTGCTGCCTCATTGCTAATTTCCATTCCATTTGAGATCTGAAATGCAAGCCGATACCACCAGGCTTTGCTGCAATTCTCAGAACGTTTGTTCCTTTTTTTTTTTCTTTTTATGGAGCAATTCACAAGCCAGCTCAAAGTTCATAACTCTGCCTATGGCTGGCTGGTGGCTTTGCCTGTGTGTTTTTACAATAGTTATATATGTATGCACATATACATATTGAAGCATAAGTATAAATATCTGTGTGTTATGGCCCATGCGAGGGAAGCCTCCTTCCTGCAGGGAGTTTGAGCTATCTGCAAATGACCACCTGGTCCTGTTCATCTTCCAAGGCATTGCAAGTCCAATCAAGCCTCCCAGATAAGGAATGTATTATAAAGATACATACATGTCAAGATGCTGATGCAAGCTATATCAGGGACAGCAAAAATAAAGAATAAATAAACAAAAAGTCATTGGAAGATTCTGTTTGAGGAAGTTGTCTATGATGGCTTTCCAGCATATTTGCTGGATGTCCTTTGCTTGTATACTGAACCAAAAATCATATTTTTATTGCTGATGTTGTTAAGACCGTCGTTTCCTCGACCTTAATCCTGGTTTGGTTTGTTTCCTTCAATATGACTTTGTGTTCTCTAAATGGATATTGCCAGCTGAGGTCCTGGGGGCCGTGTGCACTTGGAAAACAGATTTTGTTTACCACTACCTATAGCTTTTTGTGAAGAGTCAATATTCCAACTTGAAAGATTTGTTACTTCTCTTGCAAAATAAATCAGAAGATTGGGTCTTCGTTGCACCAAGGAATACTGCTGTCCCACCGTGTGGCAGAAGCGAGGTCACTCTGAGAGGAATCTCAGCTTCAGAACATCCAGATGTCCTCACATCTCCCTCTGCCCCAGATCAACGCCTGTTCCCCAGTGGAGCTATTCACACTCCAGGTCATCTTTGAGGCATGTGGGAGTTACTTCAACTCTCATACCTTTGCAGCCAAGGAAGACTTGGGACAAAGAAGATCTGGGACCTCTTGTCCTTCCAGGCCCAGTGGCCATCCTTTAGGCCTCCTAGACTTTGACAGTTCTTTGGCACAAGGCAACCCAAACTAACTGGATAATATCCAGACCCAGACCCCAGAATGTGCTCGTCCATTTTTGTATTACTATAAAGGAATAGTTGAGACTGGGTAACTTATAAGGAAAATAGGTTTAGTTTACTCATGGTTCTGCAGGCTGTACAGAAAGCATGGCACCAGCATCTGCTCCTGTTGAGGGTCTCAGAAAGCTACAATCATGGCAGAAGGCAAAGCAGGGGAGCAGGTGCATCATGTGGCAAGGGACAACAAGCAAGAGAGGAGGTGCCATGCTCTTTTAAACAACCAGATCTCATCTCACCACCAAGGAGACAGCATTAAGCCATTTATGAGAGATCCACCTCCATGATCCAATTACCTCCCACTAGGCCCCACCTCCAACACTGGAAATTACATTTCAGTGTGAGATTTGGAGAAGACAAACATCCAAACTATATCACAGAGTAAGAGGATGGAGGAGAAATACCAGCTCTGGGGACTTCTTCCCCTAGAGAGATTCAGGAGACCTAGCAACCGTAACAGAGGAGATCCTGCACGGGCTCAGGTAAGCACCTGAGTACAATATTACCTTTATGTGGCATAGAGATACCTTGGAGGATTCGGGGAAGCAGGGGTGCTAAAGATTTCTGATGTCAGGGAGGAACCTTGACCAAGAGCCTGAGGGTCCCACACTTCGCCATGGATCATCACGGGCAGTCCACCAGCAGTCTACAAGGCCTATAGTGACTTTGTGGATTCTCCGTATTTTTCCACCAGAAGAGTTTCCTTAAACACAAGGTAAAATTGCACTCTTTTCCCAGTTCCTAAACATCCAGGACATGGTTTCCTGTTCCTTGCCTACCTCCCCTTGCCTGCCCCACAACTTATGTGGTTGTGAGAATATTCTGTAAGATGTCCTCCTGGAAATGCTATGCTTAACCTGCATGCTGGTCCTTGTTCATTCCTTCTGCTGCAACCCTTTATAGATGAGGCCCCTTGTCTCCAAGCACTGTTAAGCTGCCTGACAGTAGATTGAAGCCTTGAGTGTGGACACTGGTTTGGGAGAATATTAATCAGAGTCCTTGAGGTTTTTATCTACAACTTAACACTCAGAGAGAGATGAGCACTAGAGTTTGTTTCTATGGTTCTAATAAAATACCCTTGGCACTAAGGCTCTGCATCACTGGTGGCATGGTCTCGCTCACTGCATTCTGGCATGGTACATATCTTTTGTAGCAACAGTGCTCTGCCTCATTGCCGCCTGTCCATTTTCTACCACCATAGGGCACTTTGTCCTGGAAGTGTGTCAGTACCAAAACTATCTGAGTGCTGTTCAGAAAGTCCTGCAGAATAACAGTTGGTGGCTGAAGGCCAGGAGGAGTTGTACTATGATAGGCTATAGCCATGCTGAAGAGCAACTGGGCAAGAGATGCTGCCTGACTCTCAGTCTCATGCTAAAGGAATAAAGAGATGAAGAAACTCATCACTGCCTCCTGAAGGGACTGCCACTTGGGCTTCTTTGAGATGATGGCACCTGTGCCCTTTGACCCTGGCCCTATAAAGCTTAGTATATAAAGCTTAGTATATAAAGCTCCATAAAGCTTAGTTCAGAGACTCTTATTCCTGGCCAAGACCCTGAAGAATCTGAATATGAGGTGGAAGAGATGCTAGATTCCTACTGGTGGCTAGCCAGGTCCAGCAACTGGTTTCCCCAGGAATAAAACAGGCCAGAACCAGAGCTCTGGAAGTCTTCCTCGAACACCCATAACATGCCAGAGTGCACTAGAGGTTTTCATGGAGAAAACCTGAAAAAATTGAATTCTGCCCTATCCAGGGGAACTGGTGAAGTGCTGGGAGATGTGGTGGTGGCAATATCATTTGTATCTGAGCATGAGCAGTTGTATTTGTGTTTACATTGCTCAAGAAGCTTCTCCAGTGTTCACATTTCAACTTTCACCTTTACACATCCACCTTTTACCTGGTTTCCCCAACACAGCTTATCCCAACCAGCATAAGCTCATTTGCGATAATGAGTCACTGAGAGGAATGTTTACCAGCTTTGTCGTGGTTACTCGTGGTGGTAGGAAGATCCATCCTTGCTCCCCAAGCCCTGTCTTGGCAGGCAAGTACCCTTGCCTTGCTCCTTGCCATTCTTTTGTTAATTGAAGCCACTAATGGCTTGAGGTTGAGTGCCCTCTCAGCCCCTTACCCACTGTCTGGCCAGGGTGCTAAAGGAAAGAGCCCCTGCAGCAGGTCACAGGCGGAATCAACTGCTGCGTCGAGGAGGTGGGTAATCCACAAATGATTGCGAGCCAGTGAATAAGCACACATTGATTATGCTCATTTCACTACTAGTGGAACTGCCTATGGGGAGGATGGGCTGGGGAAAAATTGATGAGCTGGTTAATGTGGCTTATTGGCGAGACAGTTTTAACACCATGTGGCTTTAAGAGTCCTGTTTAAAAAAAATTAATGTGGAGATTGCATTCTAATGGGTCTGAGTTTGTACGCAGTGAGTTCCAAATATGTGTCTCTAGGGGCAGTTCTTGCATTAGGCTCTTTGTTCCAAAATCCCTTGGGGTGGAAGAGGGTAACGTATCATATTGAACATTTGTTAAGTGTCACTGGTGTTGTGCACACACCATGTAGAGGATGCAGCCGGGTGGGATGTGTGGATGTGTGTCTCCCTAGTGCTGAGCAGATAATAGTAATGAGATGTCCTAACTTGGAAGCTCAGATGTCGGGGAGACAAGGGTTGATGAATGAGATGGATGCTAAATGGAACTCTGAAGGGGAAATCAAACCCTAATGGAGTTAGAGAAGACTTACATGATATTGAATGTATCAAGAGCAAAAGAGACCGAGGGCAAGAGGAAAGAATGAAAAGAAGGAAGGAAGGAAAGGAAAGGAGGGAGGGAAGGAAGGGAAGGAAAAAGAAAAGAAAGAGTGAGAAAGACAAAGGAAAGGAAAAGAGGGAAGGGAAGAAAGAGAAGAGGGAGAGAAAGAGAGATAGGGAGGGAAGGAAGAAAGGCAGGCAAATGAGCTAGAGAGAAGCTAGGCAGAAGAAAAGGATGGATGAATGGAAAGAAGGAAGGAAAGAGAAAGGAAAGGAAAAGAGAGATAGGGAAGGAGGGAAGGAGAGGGAAGAAGGAGAAAAGGAAAGAGAGGCAAGCAGGCGAGCTAGAGAGAAGAAAAGAATGGATGGATGGATGGATGGATAGATGGATGGATGGATGGGTGGATGGATGGAAGGAAGGAAGGAAGGAAGGAACGAAGGAGGGAAGGAAGTTAGTTTAGTTGAGAGAGGGGGAGAGACAGGGAGGAAAGAAGGAGAAGGAAGGTATTAATGATTCTCATCTATTCCTCTATCACTAAAATGCATCCTGGCCTCCACCTCATTGCCCACTCCATTGTTCACACTGGATTTAACTCTAAACCTTACTCAAGTCCTTTAGTAAATCATTCCTGGGCCATTTTAGCTCACAAAGATTTCTATCACTGATGATCTCATTAAGTAGCATTTCATGTGTTATAATAGAAATTTACTTTTGCTTTAAAATGCTGTTTAATTAAGCTCTTTCTCCACTGCAAAAAAGTTAAAAAATAAAAATAAAATGTGGCTCAAATATTTAATTTGCTCAAATATTTTATCAGCTCCTTTAGAGCACATTTTATCACTTACTTATCTCTGCACCTGCCATAGTTTTTGGTACAACATTGGAACATAGAGGAGGCAAAGTTGGTGATTATGGACTGCACTTGATTTGAAATTTGAGTCATGCAAATTAAGAATTCTCCCCACCGCCTTGAAAAGGCTAAAGCCCTTTGCTGTTTTTGCCCAATACCTAGCAGGTTGGTCCTGATGATATTCTTCTCCTTTTTCCCCTCTGCCTTAGTTTGGACTCCTTAGGATCCTCCTTTCCTTGATCTCCATGTCCCAGCCCTGAAGAAAGTGAGCCAGTGAGAATGTCCCCCTCCTGCCATCTTGGCAACGATCTTAGCCAAGCCTGGTCACAGTGGCAAGTCTTGACCTCAAGACTCCCTTCCTACCCAACGGAAGTCCTCCACCACTCCATTGAAAGCCACTGCACAAGTTTTTCCTGGTCAGGAAGTCCTACTGGCTTTCTCTCTTGATTTCCTTATTTTTGCACCATGTTCTCAAACCTGGAGACCCCTCGTTTCATGGTTCCTTCAAGTGGTCAGCTCTGTGAGAAGCCCTGCCTGGTTCTGTTTTCTCACGGTGCTGCTACTCACTGGGATCATCCCTTCAGCTTCTTGTGCTGAGCTCACAAGCAAGTGATCCTCACCCTGGTGCCACATCCTCTTCTTAGACACCCTGTTTGTCACAGAGGGAGATCTGGACAAGACTTGTCATTAAACTACTTGCCTGAGCAACAGGATTCAGATTGTTTTCTCATGTGACCACCCTGCTTCTACTCAGGGACACCAAGGCGTGAATGGCTGGTGCCCAGCATCTCATCTCATCTCAGGGATACCATTAGGAAGGTACCCAGCATCTCATCTCATCTCAGGGATACCATTAGGAAGACCCACCTTGTTTCAGAGATATGGAAAACACTCGATTTCCTTTTTACCTCCAATTTCCCCTTTCTCTGAGTACTTTTTAAACCCTGAGTTCCTTTACATCTGGCTTAAAAGAAATCCCATTTAAACCTCCAGAGCTTTTAACTTTTCAAAACTTTGTCTTACTTTTAGTCTCATTTGATCGTTACGATATCCCTGCGAGGTAGGTAGAGCAAGCATTATTCAACCCATTTGAATAATGAGCAAAAGAGACCCAGGAAGATGAGTGTCTTGCTCCAAGTCCCCTGAGAAGGGACCTTTGTCTCCTGACTCCTGGGTCAGTGTTTTATTCGTCATTCTAAGGACCTAAGTGACTTGGCCATCCTCTTTTCAAGCTCTCTAGTGTCCTGAGTCCATCCAGCAGGAGAGGGAGGGGGGACGAGGGTGTGTGGGGACAGGGCTGGGGGTGGTGCAGCAAGGAAGAAGGTTCATAAGGGGAATAATGCTTACATGGCTTACATGTCAATGGCTACTCATTAGCAAGGAGAGGTCAGGGCACCTGCCGATAATGATATCTGCATTATGGTACTTAATGGAAATGGTGCAGTACCTGCCCCATCAAAGACTAATCTGCCCAAGAGACACCCAGGCCCAGCACAGCAAGAATGAAATCCCCGCTGGGGATAGCTCCTGGAACTGAATCCAAAGCCATTAGTATCAGAAGTCCCCGGCCGTGCATTTAGCAGACCCTGCTGATGCAGATAGTGCAAAGACTACAGCCATTATTGAGGCCAGGCAGGGACTGGAAAAGCAGCCCTGGAGACTGGAGGCTTAGATTCATCTATCTGCCTTGAAGGATGCTGAGATGCCTGCAAGGAGGGGCTGAGGAAGAATGAATGGAGGGTCTTCGCTGTCCCCGGTTCCATGGGGGTCTTGGCATGAACACTCCGGCCGTTCTTTAAAACACAGCCAAGTAGTTCCTCTCCGAGCTCTGTCCCACGCACAACCATGCCCAGGTCTTACCCATGGCATCATTAAGGACTGCTTCCGTGTTCCTTGTCTAGCTTCCTCCAGGGAAGCCAGGGTGAGTGGCTCAGCCTCCAGGCCTTGCAGAGCCACCATCAGCAACATTCCTGGTAGCCATGTCTGAGACAAAGCAGGAAGGTTGCTGTGGTACCCCACACTGCAGCACTGTGAGCACTGGACCAGGACTCTGGGCACTAGGAACGGGGGTTGCTAAAGCTGTCTCTACATTGGCCAATCTGTGGCCTTGGCAGAGGCTCTTCCCTCATGCATGACTGTTTTGTCTGACAATGGAGGTACCAATGGCGCCCACTGGGTGGCCATCAGGACTTGATTTCATTTTGGAAAAGAGGGAGCAAGAGAGGTTTTAAAAGTAGAAAGAGACCAAGCATAGTGGCTCATCCTTGTAATCCCAGCACTTTGGGAAACCAAGGCCTGTGGATCACCTGAGGTCAGGAGTTCGCGACCAGCCTGGCCAACATGGAGAAACCTCATCTCTACTAAAAATACAAAAATTATTCAGGCAAGGTAGTGTGTGCCTGTAATCCCAGCTACTCGGAAGGCTAAGATAGGAGAATTGCTTGAACTCAGGAGGTAGAATTTGCAGTGAGCCAAGATTACACCACTGCACTCCAGCCTCGGCAAAAAAGTGAGACTCCATTTCAAAAAAAAAAAAAAAAAAAAAGTAGAACTCTAAAGGCAAAATATTGCTCTTCTGTAGATGAGAGCAGCCATTCCTTTTTTTCCTCCCTGAAGGTAGCACTGCCAGCTGGCATCCCCAGGGGATTATCAAGTGAGCAACAGGCTTGACACATTGGATATCTCTCGGGGTCCCATTGGTTCAGGCAGGGCACAGTCTCCAGCCATTAAAGGGGTCAAATATGCAAAAGAGAAAGCCCCTGAGGGCCTCTGCATACACTTGCAGCCTGGCCCTCCAGGCCTCAGAGACCATCCTGCGCAGGTAACATTTTTATTACTCTTCTCTTCCTCTGGCCCTGCCCTTCCCACAGTAACAGGTTTTTTTCTGACTCATGGCAGCCACAGCATCAACATCCAGCCCTCTAGCTTTCTCCTGCTCGTGTATGTGTGTGTTTGTGTGTGTGTGTGTGTGTGTTTTTCTTCCAAAGGCCTGTCTCTCATTCATCCATGTTTCCTTAGGGTCCACAGGTAGTTAAGATTGAAAGACCTCAGCAAAATTAAGCCCCTGGCTTTTTATAGAGGAAGAAAATAAAGCCCGGAGAGGAGAAGCTGCACTCAGAGCCAATTAGAGATGAATTCCAGAGTAGAATCTCATTCTTCTAAAGTCAGGAGGCCTCATGTAGAACTAAGAGACAAAATGGAGAAGATGAGATCATGTGACCTCTCAGTCCAGCCAAATCTCTGCACCTAAGTAACACACCCTTCAGATGACCCATATAACCTTACAGATATAATTTAGTTATTTTATTCAACAAGAAGATCCAGATTGATGCCGTCCTGTATGGTAACCACCATATGGCATTTCAGTTGCATGTGTCATTTCAGTTATTAATTAACATTTAGTTCATCAATCTTATTTTAATTAATTAAAATAATTAGTTAAAACAATTAAAATTTAGTTCATCAATCTTATTAATCCCATTTTAAGTGATTCCAGGGTGCAGTGGCCACCATATTGGACAGTGCAGATACAGAACATTCCATTAATCAGGGAAGGTTCTACTGGACGGTGCTGGTATAGGGCTGGGATTTGTTCTCTCATTTTTCAGATGGAAAAATTAAGGCTTAGAGAAGGAAGAAGACAGTAACTTGTCTGATTCCTGTAGTCAGTAACAAGAGGGACTTTACTTTTTGTTACACCAATTGCCACACCTTTGCCTATAAAAGGTAAAAATTGCATCCCATTTTGAGGTCCTTGGGAGTAGGGGCTCCTGAATTTCTACAGCAAGTGGTTTAGAGAAAACAGCTTGATTGGAATGAGGTTCTTGATGCTGTTTTCATTTTAATTTATGTAAATAAGATTGAGAAAATGTTGCCTGTTCATAGCAAAGATTGGGACAGAATAGATAGAGATGTAGGATTTTGGCTGACCCCATCCTTCATGACATCCCCTTCTGTAAGCTGCGTTTCTCTTTGTTTTTATACAATAAAGATAATATTTATAGAGGCTTACTTCTCCTTCCCCCCAAATGATAAAAAGAAACAACTTTGCTTAGTATAGTAAAAATTGTCTTACCTTGTTTGGTAGAAATTATCCTATTTTGACCATATCAGTAAAAGCAGATACATGCTATGCTGTTATTAATAGAAGTCTAGTATTAAAGGAGAGAAATTAAAACCTCTATCTACAATAAATGGCCAGACTACATCTGTGTTATTCATGGGACCTCATTTGAGGAGCACTAGAGATAAGTAAATGCATATTGTAAATTAGGTCATGAGACCTGGAACAAGAGAATGGACATATTTAATATAAAGGAAGACTCAAACGGAATATATATGGTCATTTCTAAATATATGAAGAGTTGTTGATTGAAAAAAATATATTTGTTACGTGTTTGCCTATTGGATGGAACATTGGCTTATTTTCAGCTTTTTTATTTTATGTTATCTCATTTTCCTGGCCAGGCATAGTGGCTAATGCCTGTAATCCCAGCACTTTGGGAGATTGAGGCAGGAGGATCACTTGAGTCCAGTAGTTCAAGACCAACCTGGGCAAAATAACAAGACCCCACCTCTACAAAATTAAAATATATATATATCAGGCATGGTTATGTGCTTCTGTAGTCCCAGTTATTTGAGAGGCTGAAGTGGGAGGATTGCTTGAGCCTGGGAGGTTGAGGCTGCAGTGAGCTGTGATTGTGCCACTGCACTCCAGCCTGGGAGACAGAGTGAGTCCCTGTCTCTAAACAAACAAACAAACAAAGAAAAAACCCTTGCTGTCTTAAAAATAAAAATCGTATTTTTAAAAGTTCCCTGGGAGCTGCATGTTAAAGAGAAGCTGATATCATCATCATCATCATCATCATCATTATTATCATCACCATCATCACCAAGGTCAATAGGTCCACTTGCTCTATACCACATTTCTAAATAGTGTGGGGGCTGAGCCAGAAGATCTCACAGCTGCCTCTTCATATCAAGGCATTTTCATGGGGCTGGGAGATATCAAAGAAGCAGTGTCATAACCAGCATAAGAGCCCTGAACCGGTAATTGTTTCTCCTGAAAAGTCTCCCAGATTATCACAGCCATGAGACATTAATAGACAGTTCTAATCTGTTTACCCAGAAACAGCAGCCATCCAACATCACTTTGTGTTCATTATGTTATGTTGTCATATTAATGTTGGTTTACAGTTCCCTCCCTCTTCTATATTAGGGTTTTCTCTTCTTAGCTTTTAGACTGAGTATCACCCTATCAGGGGTTATTTTGCCTTATAGAATATTTGCCCTTATGGGGAATCTCAGAGATGCAATGCAAAGCATACATGATCTGTGTCCACTGACAAGCCAGCTCTTATGACTTCCCAAAAATTGTTAGCTGGTAAGCTAAGAATTTCTCTATTCTCCGTTTCAGAAATGGGGTCCCTGGAAAACCATAAAGCCACTGAAAGTGGCCATAAAGGAGTGAATATATTTGAGCAGAAGAGAATGACCAGTAATCCTGAATTTCTCTCAGTACATGATCACTCATGATATTCCCTTAAAAATCAACCAATAATCGGAGAATGCAATCACCATTTTTATGGGTTTGGGCTCTAATCTCATATGTTAACTGGCATATTGGATCATTGCTGGAGACTGCATTAGAAGAGCATTCTTCCAGTTGGTTTTGGGCAAAGGCAATGAGGCTTCCCTGAAACTGTATGTAACTAAAGTACTTGAATAGAGTACAAGACTCTTTCACCATGTAACATAATCCCTAGTAGAAGTTTAAAGCCATTGTAATGTTCTCCACGTTTAGCAAAGAGGTGGAGTCTACTTCTGTCTCCTACATAGTGTGGTTAGAAATCTGAAATGCACAAGTGTTTCTTCAACATAATTCATCAACCCCTGAGATGAATCTACATAACCTGGAGAGCTATTTTGAAGAGTATCTGTATCCCTTAAGTTACTTGTGTTTTATTAAACATAACTTTCCATTAGCTACCATACTATGTGTTCAAGTAACCATCCTTCCCCTGCAGTTTCTGCTAAATTGAGAGTTCTCTGTGTTCCTCAAGTTCTATTTCTTTTCTTACTGGGCACATAGCTAGACCTCATTTCCCAGTCTCTGCTGTGACTGAGTCTGGCCTATAGAACGTGGGCAGATCAAATGGATGTAACCTCCAGGCCTGGCTATGAAACACTCTGTACATCTCATCACACATTTTCTTCACCCCCATCTGCTGGCTGGATATGAGCAAACAGCACAGGACTGCAAGAGATGGAAAGGTCACAGATTGCAAGGATTCTGGGTCCCTGAATCACTGCATGGAGGAGAGCCACCCAGGAGAACTGCCTGACCAGAAACACATACAATGGAGTATTTCATAAAACGGAAATAAAATTCTACAGTTTTAAGTCAGTGATCTTTGAAATTGTTTGTTATAGCAGTTAGCCTCCCCTTGACTAATACATTATTTCACATAAATTACAGTGTTTATGTCTAGATTGCAGTTTACACAAATGCTAGAAATCAGAAGATACATGTCTATAGTATACATACCATAACATATTTTGCTATAAAATACTAGAAGTGGGATGGGTAGAGCAGAAAGATTTTCTGGTTCTGTGGAATTTGGTCAGTTGAGCTAATGCTAACTAGAGGTCAGACTGTAACTGAAGCACAGATGTGAGAGGTTTTGAGGCCAGGTTGTTGCAGAAAGGGTTTTTACCCAAGTATCCTCTGGCTGTGTTATGAGAGTTATCAGAGGTGGACATAATTGTTCATGATAAACAAGACGGTAGTCGGGGAAACAACAGTGTGAGTCAAATCAGAAGACCAATATAAATCAGCAGTAGGCCAGGTGTGATGGCTCACACCTGTAATCCCAGCACTTTGGGAGGCCACTCTGAGCAGATCACCTGAGATCAGGAGTTCGAGATCAGCCTGGCCAACGTGGTGAAACCTCGTCTCTACTAAAAATACAAAAATTAGCTGGGTATGCTGGAACACACCAGTAATCCCAGCTGCTTGGGAGGCTGAAGCAAGAGAATCACTTGAACCTGGGAGGCAGAGGTTGCAGTGAGCCGAGATCATGCCATTGCAATACAGCCTGGGTGACAGAGCAAGACTCGGTCTCAAAACAAAAACAAACAAAAAATCCAGCAATGAAACTGATGAGTGTGATGAGATCAGCAATCAGTCCTAGTCAGGAATATTGAGGGTGGGGTGGGCTGGCTGCCAGGAGTAAGTTGAAGTAAATGGTTCAAGGTTGAGTATATATAGATGGCACATGTATGCTGGAGATTTATGGTTCTGGTTTTCTTTGGAGCCAGTCAACCTGGTGGCTTTGAGGGTAGGCTGTTTATGAGCCAATCAAGAAATAATCCCAGTTAAATATCACTTTTGCTTTAAGACTTATTTTCTGTACAATTTTGAATTAAAAAAAAGTTTGAAATGCTTCATCAATCAGTATAAAATTATTTACATCTTTGGGCCAAAGAAGCACATTATTCACTGAAAAAAATGTGTCACAGATAAGAAATCCACTTTAAAGAAGATATTCTAGAGAAAGAATTCTAGAGTGTGTATTAGATGTTCTAGAGAAGAAGAATTTTAGAAGGTAACTGTAAAACATACTGGCCAAAAAGAGTTGGAAGCTCTGGGGTTGAATTTTATTTTGGCTACTAACATGCAGTGTAACCTTGGGCAAATCAGTCTTATTGGTTTCAGTTTCTTCATCGGTAAAACAAGCACATTACACCCATTACAAATCGCAAGTCATTTCCAACTCTGACATTCTACGAGTCTAAGATATTATCTTTCCTAAGTGTGTTTCTATGATGCTACAGAGGTGAAGGGAAGGGTGCCTGCCTTTCTACAGAAGACCGGACCCTGACTACAAATTTTGGTTGACTGTGGGCACAGATTGTCACCCATTAGAGAGTGCCTCTCATTCCAGTGATCTGGACAGTTCAGCCCTACTGTGCAAAGGGGACTCACACGGCAGGTGCCTCAGACACCTGAAGCACATACGTCAGAGAAAAGATCGCAGGCTTTAGAAATAGACAGAACTGGCTGTGGACGTCCTTCCCTCTTCACCTTTTGGTATCTCAGACAAGTAATTCAACCTCTGTGATCCCGTAGGGTTCTCATGTGTCAAATCGGGATATAACCAAAGTCTCTTAGTGTTTGAAAACAACACAAACCACATCCATGTTCTGACTCTCTTTGTTAATTAAGCAAATGAAAAAACGTTGAACAAGGTTAACAAAAATCAGACCATATTTTATATATCTACATTGAATAAAGTAATATTTCAGTTACGTAACACACAGGTAGAATATCATTTAGCAACACTGAGGTCTGTTATGAAAGTGATGGTCAGATCGAATAGTTCTTTTCTCCTTTAAACTCCTACCTACCTGTGTCCTCCTCTGCCGCACATCTTCTGTGTGATAAAGGATTCAATGAGAAAATGTTTGTAAACTGCTTGGCATGACACGGCGAGCAGGCACTCAATAAATAGTAGCTATTACACTGATGATGATGTATGGGCAAACCTGAAGTTCAGTAAGCCCTTGCAAGCACCTCTAAGTCACCCTGGGGAGTGTGGTGTAGACTGAGTATTTGCCTGGTGCAACTCCCTTCTTGAGTCTCCATCCTGCTCTCCTTTTAATCCTCCTGGCAGCCATAAAGCATCCTTAAACACAGCCTCTTTGAGCACAGATCTCTGGCTCTTTGGCTCTGGAGCCAGCCTCCACCTGCAGGGCCACTTGAGTCTTTAAGAAAGTATGCTAAGGATCCCTTCTGTTCCTCGGCATTTATTTACTGTGGATTATTTATTGTGGAAATATGAGATGGATGGTTAGGGAAGGAGAGAACAAACAAACTTACCTTCCTCGCTTGCCTTAACGTGTTTGAGTTCCTACTTGTATGCGCTGAAATATCTATAATTTACTTTTCAGTTTTGCAATGTTTATGGCTTTCATGTCATTTGAAGGTTATTTATAACAATTATATAAGGAAGCAAAGTGCCATAAACTGAAGTAATTTACTGTAAAATATCTGAAATGCTAAAATATCAAATGGTGCATTACTGGAGTGCTAGCATTGCTCTTGGAAAAAGGAAAAGGAAAAAAAAACTAAAAATATAGCCTGTACCCCATCAGCCAGTCTGTTAAATTCATCTTTCAGATTTATAAACTAAAGAGCAACTGGCAAGTATTAATTTAATTGCTTTGAGGGAGGGGCTGAAGTTGAGAGAACATGGCTCCCCAATCCAGTGCTTATAAACTTAGATGGATTATTTTGGAGCTAAGGGATACAAAGGTGAAGTCAAGCACTGTTGGCATCAAGCTGGCCATGACCTTCTGCTCCTTCTGCTAAATCCTGACATCCTGAATCCAGATGACAGGCATCATATTGCTGGTAGCAGGGAGAGAATTAGGGAGCAATGAGCCTGAGTCTAGTTTCCACTTCCAGAAAGCCAATTAAGTAACTTGAGGACATCAGGTCAGTGAGTGATTCAAATCTGGCCGGTGGTCACTCCAGGGAAAGGCAGGAGCCTCTCTAACCAGGGGAAAGGCCTTTAGTCCTTCTCAAGTCTATGTCCTAATAAAATGACTTTTTTCTCATCCCTCCTTTTATTCATTGATTCAACAAAGGTTGAATACCTACTATGGGTCAGGTTTTGGAAATACAATGGTGAGCAAGACAGCAGGATCCTTCATGGAACTGAAAATCTGGAACCTCAGTGTTAAGAACTACGGAGATATGTTCACTGTAAATCTGATAATCCAACAGATTCTAGTCTGAGCGCAGAGGGAGTTCGCTTATTGAATACCCAAGGAGATGATGCCTATGTTCTGGGAATATGGAAAGAGTGCTCCTTCTAGAACATGGCAGTGTGGCTTGCTTTCTGATTTGTTGCTGGAGATCGGGGTTGGTGAGGAGAGAACGCTCCTTAGACAGCTGCCGCCTTACTTTGCTTCAGCTGTGGGAAGAGTTGTTGTTGGGAGTAGTCTTGCAATTCTTTGCCGAAAGTAAAACTGCTTTGTGGGCATTTATCAACCTGAACTAGCCACGAGAGACTAACGAATTTCAGGTTAGTCTCCTCCAAGTGAACCAGGGCACGTGAGCTCTAGGGATCATCCCTCAGTTGTAAACCCTTTACTGGAACTATGGAGGTGGTAGAAACATGGAGATTTTCCCTGTTTCTCAAACAGGAGGGTAGGAAGGAGACATGGAGGCTTGGCGGTATAGGCAGGCAACTTAGACTTTCTACTAAACATCATTTGGTGAATGATGAGGAAGGCAGCTCCTCTGCCCCCAAATCTTCCCTGTTTCTCTTGTGCTATAATTCCCCCAAATCCTCCCTTATCTGCATTCCATGAAGTCAATTTTAGCTCCTCCCTGTAGGGCCTTTTGGTGTTTGTTTGTTTGTTTTAAACATAAAAACTAAAAAAAAAATAAATAAATAAATAAAATAAAAATTATTTTAATAAAATATTTAAGCATAAATAAAAGATTATTTATTAAAGTATATATCTAAAAAAGAACACACATGAAAATAGATTTAATTACCACAAAGTTAACACGCCCATTTAAGTACCACTCACATAAAAATAAATAGAACATTTCTAGCCCTCCTTCAGACCCCTCATGCTCCCTTCCAGTCATAACCCCACTTCCTTTCCACAGATCATTACTATACAATAATAGTAGAGGACATACCTTTTTGCTTGGTTTCACTGATTCAACATTATGTTTAAAAATTGTGGTTGCTAGTAATAGTAGTTTACTCATTTTCATTGCTGTATAGTATTTCACTGTAAGATCATATCACAATCTTTTTTTTTCCCCCTCAGGAAAAGCTGATTTATTACTTAAAGATTGGCATCAAGGATAAACAGAAGCTTAAGATCCATGGTAAGCTACTCCCTCAAGGCCTAAGGTGGTTGGAATCTTGTCTGCATGTACTTCACATTGGACCACAGCTGAGTGACCCTAAAAGTACTTTGCCCTGGGTTTTATATAGCCTGGGCATCACTTGTCTCGATGAGCACGAATGTTTCAGAATAAGGAGATAGCTTAGATTGTTTCAGACACTTCCTCCTTATCTCAGGGTGTTAAATTCTTAGTGCATTTTTCAAGGAAGAGTGGGAAGAACTGGGTTGGCCATCGTCATCCTTGGGATGGAAAGGCCAAGGGGACCTTTCCTCCTACAACCTCTTTACCTCCATTTCTCCTCCTTAACTCAGTTGAGTCAGGCTTTTGGCCCTACCACGTTACTGAAACAGCTCTTTTTAAGGCCACCAGTTGCCAAACCAATGGCCACATTTTTGTTTCCACTTATTCTTTCAGCAGCACTCAGCACAGTTGATCATTCCCTTTCTTGAAATGCTTTCTTCATTTGGCTTCTGTTAAACTTTAGCCTTGGTATACTTCTTCCTTCACTGGCTGCCTTCTCATTGTTTCCTTTGCTGGCTGGTTTGTCTTCTTGCATCTTTAAATATTGGGTTTTCCCTGGGCTCAGTACCATGGAAAACTTCTCCTACAGTCCTCATTTCCCAGATGATCTCATTCAGACCCAGGGCTTTGAATTGTATCCATATATTCATGACCCCAAAATTTATTCTGGTGGGGACTCCCCCAAATTACAGACTTGTATATCTAGCTGCCTGCATTTTACTTCCACTTGGATGCCTAATAGGCATGTCAAACTGAGCTTGTTCAAAACAGAACTCTTGATACACCTCCCATGCAGAAACTGATTCCAGTCCCAATGTTACATCTCCCTAAATGGTAGAACTAAGACTAAGAATGTTAAAATAGCTGCAGCACTTAGAACAATACTTGGCACATAGATGGTTAACAATAAATGTTAGTTGAATGAATTAATAAAATTAGTCTCATAAACCAGTTTCTACCTGATGTGATGGAATGCAACCTTGCAGGATATAGAAGGTAGGAAAAAACCTTCCTCCTACTCTAACAGCTAATACCTTATATATGTGTGTGTGTGTGTATGTATATATATACACATACACATATCAATACCCACACATATATATACACACACATACATACACATACACAAATATATACACACAAATATATACACGTATAGCTACACACACACACACACACACAGAGAGAGAGAGAGAGAGAGAGAGAGAGGGAGGGAGGGAGAGGGAAGGAGTCCTTTCTATGTGAGTGGAGATTAGCAACTATTCTCATTCCGTGGGCCATCTGCCAAGTCTGTGTATGGGCTGAGAACTGTTTTTTGCCATAGGCAGAGGGATTCTGCTAAGGAGACAAAAAAGTAGTAGAACTTTTAACAGCCTTATGGGCTGATATGAAGGATCAGAATTTGGAGGAGCCTCAAACTTGCAGTCAGGTCTCACCTGGGTTTCTCCCCATTGGCTTTTCTTGAGCACTGGAGTGGCGTTGGAGCCTAACAGGCTGGGCTGGAAAGTTGGAGATAAATCTCCTGCAGTCTTTTGATTTATCAGAGACACAGTCTGGGTAGAGACAAGGTTCTCTACCAAAAGGGAAGCATCTGTTTTTCCAATTTTGTGCTAAAGACTTACAATTAGAACTGAATGAAACTAAACCCACAGCCCAGTGCCAACTTAGCTCAACGTCTAGTTGGTTTGAAGTGATTACTCCTCACCCATATTCATGACAAAAAAGAGCATGAACCACCTCATCTGGCTCTGACTGCTTTTACGTTTTTCTTTTTATTGTCCTTTGACCAGGATGTGCCTAGGGATGGCTTTCTTATTTTTATCCTGCTTGGGATTTTCTGAGATTGTTGGATCTATGGGTTGTTGTTTGTCACTGCTTTTGGGAAATTATCAGCCATTATCCCTTTGAACAGGTTTTTTTTTTTTCCTGCCTTATTTCTTCCTCTTTTTCTTCTGAGATTTTAATTACACAAATTTCATATTGGCTGACAGTCTCCTACATAATTCTCATGTTTTTTCTCTTTTTTCCATTTTTTTTTCTTTATGTACTTTATTCAATTGGATAGTTTCTATTGCACTGTCTTTGAGTTTCCTATTCTTCTCTTCTACTGTGTTCATTCCACTATCAAACCAATTCAAGGAATTATTTTAAGTCAAAGTGAAATACACAAACATAACAATAATAATTTTAAAGTGTACAATTCAGTGGCATTTAGTCCCATCACAGTGTTGTCCAACTACCACCTCTAGGTCTACATTTTCATCACTGCAAAAGTAAACCCTAATCCATTAACTATTCATTCCCTATTTCCTTCTACCCATAGAGTTACCCTGACAACCACCAGTCTGCCTTCTGTCTGTATAGATTTATCTATTCTGGGTATTTCATATAAGCAAAATAAAAAATAAATGACATTTTGTGCCTGGCTTCTTTCACTTAGCATAATGTTTTTGAGGTACAACCATGTTGCATCATGTATTAGTACATTCACTATCTGGATCACTAGACGGTCTACTTCTACTGACTGTTTTCCTTTTCATTACAGGTCATGTTCATTTTCCTGTGTCTTCATTTGTCTCATAATCTTTTTCTTTGCTTGTTTTGTTGTGGGCAGTTCTATGCAAACCTGCCCCAAACTTTCAAGGCTGAAGAAAAAATGGTTGACAAATCCAGTTTCTTAGAAAGAAACATTTAACAGGGACTTATGAACAGAAGCTGTCTCTGTGTCTCAGGTGGCAGCGAGACAAGATGGTGAATCCCCATGCTACTGCCCCCCAGAACTTGGGGCTTATATACCACAGGGGAGGGGTCATTCAGAAGGGATGTGTAAGACAATGGAAGCATAATAACATCTAGGTTGTTTAACCTAAGGGCGAGATTTATGGTAAGTACCTGCTCTTACACAAGGCACAGCAGATAAACAAGAAATCTTGGAGGCCTTCCTGGAACATCGGTTAATCAGAAGCCAACAGGGCAGATTAGCATCCAAGGTGGAGTTGCTTTAGCCTCCACGATGCTAAAAATTGTGTATAGAATGACTATAGAGTCTGATATACCACAATCTTTATCCGTTCTACTGTTGATGGGCTGTAGAATGATTCTTGATCTGTAGTTACGATGAACAATGCTGCTATAAGCATTTCTGTGTATATCTTCTGGTCTAAATGCATTTCTGACAGGTATACATGTAGAAATGAAGTTGCTGAACCATTAGGTGTGCATATGATCAGCTTCATTACATACTGCCAGACAGACGGCATGCTGTCCCAAGTGGATCGTCCTGCCTTTTTTCCCCCACAATTCTGAATGAGCATTGTTGGCTTCTTATCTTTGTTGACCTTTGATATTGTCAGTCTTTTACATTTTATCGATTATGGTGGATGTGTATTGGTATTAATATCTCCCAGTATTATTTTTTATAAATCAACTTTCTGAGAAATAATTTACATAAATTTTATATTATTTTAAATATGCAATTTGATAAATTATTGACAAATATAGTATATACTTCTTGGTAGCCATCACCCCAATCAAGATAGAAAACATTTTATTATCTCAGAAAGTTGTTTCCCCTTGCAGCCAATCTTTACCCCTTGACATCCAGATACCCTTCCCAAGACAACCACAGGTCTGATTTCTATGACCACATGCTAGTTTTGCTGTTTCAGAATTTCATAAAGATGAAACCATGACAGTCTGTACACTATTGGGTGTTGTATTAATCTGTTCTTACACTGCCAATAAAGACATACCCAAGACTGGGTAATTTATAAAGGAAAGAGGTTCAATAGAGACACAGTTCCACGTAGCTGGGGAAGCCTCACAATCATGGCAGAAGTGCAAGGGACAGGACATCTTACATGGTGGCAGGCAAGAGAAACCTTGTGCAGGGACACTCCCCTTTATAAAACCATCAGATCTTGTGAGACTTACTCACTATCACAAGAACAGCACAGGAAAGACCCACCACCATGATTGAATTACTTCCCACCAGGTTCCTCCCATAATACGTGGGAACTGTGGAAGCTACAATTCAAGATGAGATCTGGGTGGTGACACAGTCAAACCATATCAGGTGTGGATTATTCAACTCAGTTATTACTTTTGAGATTCATCCATGTCATTGTTATGTGTATCAGTAGTTTGCTTCTTTCTACTGCGGAAGAATATTCCCTTGTTCATATATCACAATTTGTTTATCTATTCATCCACTGACAGACGTTTGGGTTGTTTCTTATTTGGGGCTATTATGCATAAAGCTGCTATAAATATTTTTGTTGAAGTCGTTTTTTGTGAGCTTATGTTTTCATTTCTCCTGGATAAATATCTGAGAGTGGGATTGCTGAGTTTTAGGTGAGGCGAATGTTTAACTTTACGAAACACTGAAAATTGTTTTTCAAAGTGCTTCTGCCATTTGACATTTTACCACCAATGTAGGAGAATCCCGGTTGCTCCTCACCCACCTTTTATATTGTAATTTTAAGCATTTAGGTCCCTGTGGAGGGTTATCGCCTTGGGGGTTTACTTTGTATTTTCCTGATGCCCTATTCATTAGAGTGTCTTTTTAGTCTGCTTGTTGTCCATTTGGATATCTTGTTTGGTAACGTGCCTGTTGTGCCTTTTCCCATTTTTGAATTTTGGGTTGTCTGTCTTTTCACCTATCGAATTTTAGGAATTACTTACACATCTTGGATACTTGCCCTTTGTTGGATGTACATTACAAATATTTTCTATCAAACATCTTTTAAAAGGCAAATCCCATGGAAATAGAGACCCTGCTGAGTCACGGCCACCTAAGTTAATGTTTAAAATTCATTGTGTTCTTAGTGAAGGAATTGTAGGATTTACTGAGCAATGAAGAAAGGAGGAGGAGGAGGAGCAGATCTTACCTGAGCCATAGAGATAAAAGAGCAAACATGACACCACAGAGGAAAGGCTTTGGGTGTCGCCATGGCAAAATACTCCAACTCACATGCAACCATCTGTGGTTGCCTATGCTCTGAAGATTAAAGTTGAATTTGGGTTTAATAGGAATTAGTCTTGAAATTGATTAGTAAAATCTGTCATTGACTTTGTAGTGGTGAAGTGTGTGTCATTTGACAAACTAGTAAAGAACTTAGAATTTCAGAACCCCCCAAAAACTGGGAATTGTCTATTCCCATCCCCCACATTTTGCAGATGACAAGTTGAAAATCCAGAGCAATGTGCCCAATGTCACAACATCAGGTTTGTATTCTAAAGACTGATGTAATCTACTCTGTGTCTGAAAGATTGGAAAATACCACAAGTGCTTAGCATCTTGATGGATAATTTGTGACAATTATCAGAGAAATGTCATATGCAATCTTGTCTTCAAGAAAATTCCAGTTGAATGAGGAGGTAACATCCTTCCCCAGAATGATATAAGAACAATGAAAGGGGCTTTATTTCAAGTGTAAACACAGAGAGTTGGACTCAGTCCAGAGAGCTCTAACAGTGACCAGCTTTGATAGTCTTGGGGAAGGCCATGGCAGGTTTGAGCATCAGAGTCTCGGCCCATCAATGATCTTCAGAGCCGAACATACTGCTTCTTTTCAGAGGTCAAAATACGTATTCACCTGCTGATCTGCCAAGTTCTTGAAGACCTGCCCTGGAAGTGGGTTTGCAGGCAATTTAACAGGAGCAAGTGCTTGATAAACATGTCCATTGATAGATGGATTGTGTTTACTGAGAAAAGAGGCTGGATAAAGAAAGTGCATTTGGCTTCAACTCTATTCCCAAGGGCTGTTAGTCTAGGAGACCCCATCCTGGAACTTGGAGGAGAGGAGGATCTACTGAGACAGGTCATTATCAAGGGGCACCAATGCTGCAGGTCAGCACTCAGTAAATATTTCCAGTACTGCTAGCAGGTTTGCAAGAAGAGCAAATACTCCTGAAGAACAAGCAATAAAATGGATATTTTTATACTACTATATTTTTATTAATGATCATAATAACAGGTGCTGCTTGTGAAGCAAATTTTGTTATAGGCAGAATTCTAGATACTTTGTAGTTAACAAAACACATTCACAAGCTTTCCTCATTTCATTTCACAAATACCCTGTGACTTAGGCAGAAAAAATAATAATGTTTTTGTATAACAGATAATGAAATGGAGGCAATGGTTTTCTTTTATAAATGACATAGAATTTGGAAGCAGACAAGCCCATGCTTAAATATTAGTAAGTTCTTGTTTTTTTCCACAGTTCATTTCACTTAATACTCTGTTGGCTTAAGAAATAGGTATTCTCAGGAATAGAATGTGTCATTTCCAGAACGAAAAGGGAAACTGAGGCTCAAAAAGCTTAAAAACTTAAGGGTGTATAAGAGCAAGTTTATGGCAAGGCTTGAGCTAAACCCAGGCTCCTGACTTTCATGCAGCCCACCATCCTGATACTGTGTATTATTATCATTATTTTGATATCTTTAATCCATTTTTTTAGTGTGTATACTTTTCATACTTATAATCCAGCTGTGTATATGGGAGTAGAGTAGGGTTAGGTCTGTGGGTATCTCTTATGCACACTCAGACTAAAGGACAGCAATATATCCATGTATCAAAACTGCACTTGTACCCCCCAAATTTACACAAAAACATAGAAGGCATTCCTGAGTGTAGAGAGGAAATAGTTAAGTCAGCTCTATTTTGGATGAACCCTGTCTACCACTTGACTCTCTGAGATTCTCTTTCCTATTATAAAAAATAGGATTTGTTCATTTTCTGAAGGGATTGGAGTAATGAAACTGAAGGAGAAACAGCACCTATTGTGTGTTGGTCACTAGGGAAGTCCAGAGACAGGCCAAGCACCACTTTTGCCTTGGAGGAGAGCTCTTCATTGCAGATGCCTTAGTCCAATATCCTGTTAATCCTCTGCCCCTCAAGTTGCTCAGGATTCCCCACTGTGCATTCCTCAACACTAATATCTCTATCTCCTTTTCTCTGGGAGCCTTGCATCTGTTGGGCCAAACCAGTCTATTCACTGGTACCAAGTTATGGTAGGCCAGTGGTTACTTGTGAGGTTGCCACAGTGCAGTGAACACTGCATGGCCTTGAAGAGCCCAGCGGGAGAAGGTTTCCATCCAGCCTTATCATATTGTGTGTCTTTCAGTAAGGTATTTGGCTTCACAAAGTCACCATTTCCCCACCCATTATCACAGAGATAATCATTTCTAAGTCTCGGTGTTTTGAGGCACGTTGTAGGTACTAAAACAGACAGGATAATTATTGTTCTTGCACAAGATGACATTTGCAAAGATGGTCCTACGGAGCTGACTCAGCATCTGCAGCCAGCCAGGGGCACCTAGTGCCACTGACAAATTTAAGATAATGAGCTGGCTATAGGGCAGCCTCTTCTTGAGAAAGCAGTGCATGGTGACAATTCTCTCTCTCTTTTTTTTTTTTTTTTTTAATTCAGTGGAATGTCAGTTTCTGCCTTTATGAATGGGAAAAGACATGGAATCATGGTAGAAACGGACATTCCACTAAGAACTTCAATCCTTGGATTGTTTAGACTTAGTACCTTTATGGGAAGTGCAGGAAGTGAAATCTAAAGCATTACCACAGCCCTTCTTCTGGATCAGTCGTGATGAGAGGGAAAAGAGAGTATAGGTGTCCCGTAATTATATAGAGCGGGGCTGGAAGCTGAAGGGCTCTGTTCAAGCCAGCTGCTTGACTGAAGGACCCTGGGGCAAAGCACACCTCAGAGAGACCATATCCTAGCTCTGTTGCTCATACAGTGCACGCCTGTGTCACTCTGGGCAAATTATATCACATATTTAAGCTTACTTTGTCCCATCTGTAAAATGGGGTTAACAACACCACCCCATCAGGGCTCTTGTAGGAATTTTTTTTTTTTTTGGGAGATAGAGTCTTACTCTGTCGCCCAAGCTGGAGTGCAGTGGCGTGATCTCGGCTCACTGCAACCTCTGCTACCTGGGTTTAAGCGATTCTCCTGCCTCAGCCTTCCGAGTAGCTGGGATTACAGGTGCCTACCACCATGCCCAGCTAACTTTTGTATTTGTCGTAGAGACAGGGTTTCACCATGTGGTCTAGACTGGTCTCGAACTCCTGACCACAGGTGATCCACCTGCTCGGCCTCCCAAAGTGCTGGGATTACAAGCATGAGCCACCACGCCCAGCTCTTGTAGCAAATTAAATGGGGAAAGATATAAAAACTTCTTTGCATATGCTTCAGTGTGCAGACCACCCACTGCCTTGCGCATGGAGGGAACGGAAGGAGGAGAAAGGGAATGCGATTCGTGATTCCTGCTTTGGAGGTGCCAATGCCTTGCTTCCTGGCTGCCTAGCTCCCGCTGTCTGGAAATTCCCATCTTCCTCTAGGCACACCCATCATGGGCAGGTTCTTTTCTCTATAAAGAAAAGAACTCCCAGGCTTTATCCCTGAGCTCTCTTTCCAGCCTGTTACGATTAACGTGTGCCTGGTTTCCAGGAGGGAGCATCTCTTAAAAGAGCATTGTCTCCTCCTCTCCATATCATGAGTCACAGGCATCAAGGAAAGCCTGGCCTCAGGTAACTGGGGCTCAGCACCGGCTATGGCACCCAGCAGCCCTGTCCCAAAAGATCCCCTTCCCTTTCCTGAGTCTGTTTCTCCACTGTCAAACTAGGGTTGATGAGATGACGTCTAAGGGCCCCTCTAGCTTTAAAACTCTATGACTTCTTAAAGGCTAAGCAAAACAAAATAAAACCCCAGGAACAGATAAATTCATCAAAATGAAAAACTATAACTCAGTTATTAGACACAGGCATTGGAGGGAAGCCAGAAAAGGCTGACACAGCTCTCGCTTGCAAAGGCAATCTCTCCGTCAACCTCCCCTCTCCCTCTCTGGCCCCAGTTCACTGCTCACTCACCATGCTCAGGAAGAACCAATCGAAAGCACAGGCCCTCCACGGGGAAGCCAGACTGTGAGGTCTCCAAAGTAGAAGGGGTGCCTGTTTAATGCATTGCTGAGCTGCAGAGTTCCACCTTCCATGACAGTTGTAGGAAATTTTGTGGCCTGCCCACCTGCACCAATGGGTTCCTGAGTCAAGGGATTAATTTGATCCACCTCTGAGATGCAGCGTGTTAGAAAAAAGAGCCTTGCCCTGCAATTGGAGAGGGAGCTGTGGAGAGTCAGTTTCATTACCTCCTAACTGCACGACTTTGAACGAGTTATGTAATCCTTTTCAGAATCTCACTGTCCATAATACTAAAATGGGAGCCTATCGCTCTGCTTTTCTCCAATGCATTGTGCATGTTAACATTTTTTTTAAATGGACCCGAAAGTCCTCAGTTAGGGCTAAAGCACCATGCAAATGTCAGGTCTCATCACTACCGAGACCATGTCCATATTTAAGGGTCTGGCTAGGTTGCTCTGGTGCAACTACTTTGATATTGGCACTGATTCTAAATATTGTTAGAGTATCCTGTGCTTCGCAGTTGTTGGAAAGAACCTGGGTATCCTCGTTCCCTGAGACACCTGGGGGTAAAACTCCTGGAGAGAAGGCTGCACAGGCAGTGCCATTCATCCCCAGGTCATCTCAGCACAGTCCTCAGAGCATCCTACACCTGGGCACACGGTTCCTCTCCTGTGCTGCCCAGTGGGAGGAAACTGCATTTGGCAGTGCAGGTCAGGAAGCTCTCCCTGAAGATCCCATTGTTTCCTTTTCCTCCCTCCCCACCGACACCAGTGGGATCTCAGATCATCTCAAAGGTGGCATCCCATCTGTTCCTGTGCACAGGCTGGCTGCTTCCCTAGGGATGAGGGCTTTGCTAGAAAACAGGAGTACCTTTGCTCTCCCAGTTTCATATCCTCTGCCCAAATTATGCAAAAGCACAAATTATCCTGAGATGCAAATCAGGCTACCTGCAGAAGCATACCCAGTTGCTCTGGGAGGTTTCAGGAGTCAGACAGTCATAGCCACTGTCCTGAACCACAACCTGTGTGGTGCACCCTGCAGTCTACTGAACAAGTGCCCCATAAGAGTCTATTCAGTGTCAGGCATTTTGGTGGGTTCTGGGCAGAGGAATAGGGGTCATTAATATCTGCTAAGTTGACTTTGCTTTTCAGTGTCAAGCAACCAAATTATTCTCCATCTGAGAGGGTTCATTTCCGACACGGTGTTCATGGACGTCTCTCGATAAACTGAGAACATTTGAAGCCATTAAGAAAAATGATTTCCTAATTATTCCTGTAGTTAGAGGGCAGGAGCACACAGCAAGCTGATGAGCTGTCTCTCTCCATCTCTCTCCAAGTGCCCTACACTTGTAAAACTGGAATCACAGTCCAGCTACCTTGGAGGACGTTCAAGAGCTGAGTAGCCAATAAGAGGCTGTAGTTCTTATCCTGACCAAGTATTAAAAGGGTAGAATATTGCTGTTTTCCCTTCCTAAGGGTCACGTGTGGCTCAAGGTCTTCCTCCATCCCTGGGGTGATTCTGCAGCTGCTGAGAGGCCATTGCTCTGGCTCTCAACAAGGGTTGCCACTGCTCTCCTGAACCATCAGATCCAGCCCCCTAGGGCTCGCTGTGCAGAACTTTTCCTCCTCCTTTGTTCTTTCAGGCATTGCCAAGCTTCTGGTCAGAAAGCTGATGCAGGGTGGAGCTGTGGGGAGCTTTGGAGCAGTGGGGAGCGTTGGTTTGGGTCTCTGACCCCAGAATGTAGGCTCAGGGAGCGCCACACCCAGGCAGCAGTGCAGTGTGGGAGCACAAGTGTTTGGTGGTTAAGGCACTGTCTCCCCAGGACAGCAACAGGTGTGGTACAAAACGCTGCATGTCAGTGCCGACCTTCCTGTATCCTGTCTCTCCTCTCACTTCAATCTCTTGCTAGCTCCTTTCTCAGACATCTTCAAACACACCCATCTCTTTATAACACCTTGTCATGCACTCATCATTTCCCGCTCTGTTCCTCCCATCCCTACCTGTAAAATAAAGAACATGAACTAGAGTTTCTCAGAAGGACCTTTTGCTCTGACAGCTCATGACTTGATGATTTCACATTTTCTTTCTTTAAACTTCCAGAATGGGAACTGAAAAGCCTGTGAACCAAGTGCTGATGATCCTGGAAGCTCAAAATCCTTTCTTAAGAGGGCTTTTGCTGGGGAGGGTTTTCCAGGAAATAAAGTGTCCTTCCTCTTACTCCATGATAGTGTGACGGGTTTTCTTGGGAGGACAGTGCAGGCCCTGGAGCCAATTCGCTTGTGGAACTATTGCTTTCAGCATGGTAGAGAGCTGTCTTCCCTTTTTTTTTCTTTTTTTTTTTCTTTTTTTTTTTTTTTTGGAGATAGGGTCTTGCTCCATCACCCAGGCTGGAGTGCAGTGGTGTGATCTCAGCTTGCTGCAACGTTTGCTTCCCAGGCTCAAACGATTCTCTTGCCTCAGCCTCTCCAGTAGCTGGGATTATAGGCACCCACCTCCATGTCTGGCTAATTTTTTTTTTTTTGTAATTTTAGTAGATACGGAGTTTCACCATGTTGGCTAAACTGGTCTTGAACTCCTGACCTCAGGTGATCTGCCCCCATCAGAGTCACAAAGTGCTGGGATTACAGGCCTGAGCCACCATGCCCTATGCTATCTTCACTTTTTAGTTATGGGGTCATTCTACTGTTTTCTTCCAGCAGGCTGGGTGGGCCTCTGTCGGTTGGTACTGCTTGTTAGAATTGTTCTGGAAGAACACAGCCAAGGCATGGCACCTTGTGGCCTTGACAGAGAACACCAGCCATGCTCATCAGCTCATTTTGCTTCATGTGAGCTAGGAGTTAGGATAAGGATGGAACAAGGGTCTGGTCAGGAGATTGTTGTTCTCTACTCATAGAAGGAAGAGGATAAACATCTCTTCTCTGTTACCCAGCAGGTGCCAAATGAACAGGAACCAAGACAATGAATGAAGAAGCATAGCTTGATTGCAGGCAGCACCTTGAAAATTCCCTTTGGCTGTATGCCAGTGGTATTGGCAATGTGTATGTCTTTCATTGTCTATATGCCATTTTTAGACTAGACATAGAAAAAGCAAAGCTGTTAAAGGAAAGGGAGGCGGCAAATAAGCTATGCCCATTGACTAACATAGATAAAGGAATTATATGTCTAGAAGCTTCCTTTAAGGCAAAGCAAAAAGGGGAAGATGATGGATTTGGATAACTTTTATTTGATAGGAGGAAAAAAAAAGCATTTTCTGGAGAGGCAAGTCACTTATCTCCCATGACAGAACCAATGACTGATTGGAATGTATCTCATAGCACGTTTGCAGAAACAATAAATGGCCAGTGGGCAATGTCTTCCAATGAGATTGTGGATTATAGGAGCAGGAGGGTAAAATCTGGGGAACAGGGTGTTTGTACCAGGCAACAAAGTGGAGGCTGCTGACAGGGGAGGTGTTGGGGAGTAGGTTCTGTGTCCCCAGCCCTTCCTTCCTTCCCTCTCTATGCCTCCTCTGCTATCCCAGCTTTCTGGTCCCCAATGCTTAATGGAGGGAGAGGGCTGGGTGTGGAACAAAGTCAGGTAGGTAGTGCAGAGGCTGAACCGAAACAGCTGGGAGATTTGAGAGAAGCTTGGAGAGAAGTAAACTGGATTTCTATTTCTTGTTTGTACTGTTAAAACATTCCTTTAATGTGAAAGCCTTTCTGTTAAATGAAGGGGAAAGGGAACTCTATGACAAGCAGCAGCCGTAAAACAAAGGGAACAAAAGGAGGAAACTGGTGAAATGGGTTTTGTTGCTACAGATATATGGAGACACATGGCTGGGCTGATGAATGTATTGAGGCAGCATTTGCAGCAAAGAGCCTGAAACAAGAAAACGGAGACAGCAAGTGGGAAGAGGAAAGGGGCTTGTCTCAAGAGCATCCACTGGGAGTTAAGCCAAGTGGCTGAAAATAAAATAGCCAGCTCAGATGCCCCTTACCTGGGAAGCGAGGGAGGGAAAAAACTAAGAATAGATAAAAATTGAAAATAAATTTTGGCCTATCTCATTTAATTTGCAATTGCAAGTCCACCTGGGTCAACCACAATGACAGCAGGCAGCAGGGACAATCTAGAAGACAGGGCAGTCTTAAGTCACTGGATGAGAAATACAGCAAACTTTCAGTGAATGGATCTGAGAACCGCTTTCCAGGTTCAGTCTAGCCCCTCAAATACACACATACACTCACACATACAAGTTACACACACAACTCACATCCCTTAGAAATGGAACAAATAAGTTACAATAGCAAGAGATGCTTAGAAGTAAACCTGTCTTGCTGCAGGTAGAGAGGAGTGTAAATTTCATGCAGGACCAATAAAATGAAGTCACTCTCCTCCAGGAATGGTACCAGTTATTGCATCACAGGTGACCTATAGCCACAGAAGGTCTATAAATTGCAGTGTTTATAGAGTCATTCCTCATTTGTGCTGCTGGTGATTAAATTGTGGGGATATGCGTAAATTCCAGGGACTTCGCCATGAAGTCCACCAACCACCAGGTTAAGAGCAGAAAGATTCAGACAGTAGCCCAGGACCAGGGCTGGGGGACTACTCCCCACTTTCGGCCTGCGACGAGGTTCTGTGTTCATTCACTCCCTAACTTCATGGGCACACCTTAGTGCTGGGCTGCCTGGAAAACTGGTGCAGACAGAGGGTGATGCTCGTGTTTCTAGAGAATGGGATTTGGAATGGAAGTGAACCCTCATGTTTCAACCGTTCTTCTCCTCCGTCCTCTGAATAAAATTCACATGCTTGGTGCACAAGTGTACTCTCGCATCAGCCTCAGTCCTGTTTCGAGGTAAAATCCAGTCATCCTCTGCTGACCTCTCACAGCTTCCTGGTCTTTGCCAGTGCATCTTCTCCTGAAACGTCCCCTTTGCCCAGATGTCCACTCATCTGGGCCGATCTGCTCAGTCCTCCACCTGATAGATCCAATCTCCCCTTGGCTGGTCCCAATCCCTCCCCTCAGTCTTATCACCTGGCATGGGAAGCAGAGGAGTATCTTCTCCTCTAAACTGGGAGGTGCTTCAGCACCAGGCAGTGTAGTTCCTCTCAGCAGCCCTGTATCTGGTGGCTCCCACAATGCCTCGAATATGGAAGGTGATCGCTAAGTGACTGAAAGAAGACAGCAATGTCGGGAGCCCAGGAAAATCGAGAGCTTCATCTGCCTTCTGGGTCACATGGCCCCTCCTGTCCCCATCACTATGGGCAGGAAAGAGAGGTGGTCCCAGCCAGTGTGACTCAGGACAGCCCCAGCTATCCCCATCCAATATTCACAGCTCACCTCCACCCTCTGCCTTGGTTCCATCAGGACAAAAGCCAAGTCTCCTTTATCCCTTTCTTCTTCTTTACATCAGCTTTTGGAGGAGGTCAGGATGCCAGGATGATAATCCTGTCGCAGGGATAATAATCCTCAAACAGCTCTCTGGGCCAAAGGACGTTCTCCCTGCACCCCCTGGTCCCTGTCACGCTACTCTGCCCTGCTTTTCTTTGCAGTACTTGTCACTACCAGAGATGCTATGCAGCTTACGTATTTATTTTATCATTATCCTCTTGCTAAAAGGTTAGCTCCTTGAAGGCAGATAATTTTGGCCTATTGTTTACTGCCTTACACTGGGATATGGGAGGGGCCTAGTCAGGGATGCTGAAAGAGTGAGTGGATGCAGATGGTTCTCAGATTGGAAGGTCATTAGTTCCTTCTGCGTTAGACCTGCAGCCCCATCTCCATGCAGCCAAACTGCTCTTATTTTTTGAGACAGAGTGTCCCTCTGTCACCCAGGGTTACTGCAACCTCTGCCTCCCGGGTTCAAGCAATTCTCACGCCTCAGCCTCCTGAGTAGCTGGGATTACAGGCATGCACCGCCACACCTGGCTAATTTTTGTATTTTTAATAGAGATAGGGTTTCACCCTGTTGGCCAGGCTGGTCTCGAACTCCTGGCTTTATGTGATCTGCCTCCTCACCTTGACTTCCCAAAGTGCTGGGATTACAGGTGTGAGCCACCGCGCCTAGTCAGCTCTTATTTATCGTGTGTGGGGAGCATCCAACAATTCTCCTTTTGCTTTCTACCGATTGGTCCAGGCAACCCCGGCCCCCAGCCCAGTAAGTTCTGATTCTTCAGCCTGCTCTGTGACAGCACGGGTTCTCATTGCTCAGCCTGCAGGGGCTGACCCTGGACCCTCCTCACACCAGGTGATGCAGCTGGGGGACAGGTGATTGGACCCACCCTCACCCCAGTGCTCAGGGTTCTCCTGGCTGACTTATATGAATAGCTGGCTTGCGGAAAAGAACGCTAAGCAGAAGGGTAGAAGCCAGCATACCTTGGAGCTAGGTATTTCCATGCACCTTATCTCACTGACTCTTCACCATGCTCCTCAGAGGTCAAAATGTCAACCATATTTTTAAAATCTGGTAAGTGAGGCCAATCAGATATCATGCCCAAGGTCACACAGCTGGTAAGAAGCATAGCTTCAAATCTGGATCACTTCTGATGCCATAGGCCAGTCTCTTTAACGGAGTCATGATGGCAAGAGGCATCCTGAGGAATGGGAAAGACTATTGAGGGCATTTATTTTGATGTCTGTTTTGAGTGTGAGTTACGGTGTGACAATTTTTGACATTCAATTCCTTTGGAGATAACAGTCTGGCTGAAATGACAAAGATATGACTCCCAAGAATCTTGAAACAGAACAGGGCCTCCTGAGTGATCATGTATTATCCAAGCCACCCATTAGATAGCTGGGGAAACTGAGGCCCAAGAGGAAAATGGTTGCATACAGATTCTCGCAAGTAATAACTAGAACAGTGCCTGGAACCCCAGGCTTCAGTTTTCTAGGTTGTGTGTTGACCACCTAAGGCTGCTTTTTTTGTGGTCTTAGCACAGCAAAGGGAGATAAGTCTCCAGCCTTTCCCTTTGGACCATTTTTAAGCCAGAAACTGTGCTCTTGACCCATGCATGGGGTGTGGAATTCTCTGAATCCAGACGGGTGGTGCCCAGAACATCTGAGACGGGCTAGTCCACTGGAGACCTAGGGCCAGAGGCTGGCGGTGGGTGACACTTCCTGGAAGTAGAGGGAGGACAACCTGAAGATCACCCTGGGCCCAACCAGAATCCAGACTGAGTCTAGCTTTTTATCTTCCCTAAGGGATGTCTCACCTTCCAAAGAGGGGCAGTGACATAATGGAATGTGCCTGGCAAAAATCATGCCATCCCGACCTCTTTAACTCCACCAGCCGGGACACAAATCAGGTGGCCTCTGGGGACCAGCCTCAGGATGGGACATTTATGACCCTCCTTTGGAAATCTGGCTCTGGGATGGCATCTGCTTCATAAGCAGACCTGCCCACGTAGAGCCTAGACAGCTGTGAGGTTGATTTACGCATTTAATACCACGAGCTTCATTTAGCCGATCTGAAAAACACATTTCAGCATGTGAAGCTAGAGTCTTTCTCTCCTCGTCCATCCTCACTAGACATTAATTTCGACAGTGGGTTTTGTCGTCATTGTTCTTGCTGTTCCTTTTCAGACAGGTCTATTCTTCTGTCTTGGATGACATCCACGCTCATCACAGCTCACCATGGGCTTCTGTGGAGCCAAGGGGGCTGGGAGCTAGAACTGGGCAGGGGGGAAAGGACCAGGCATCTTCCCTATTTTTGAATTTTCCATAAAAAAGAATTGTCGGAAGTAGTCATTACCTTCCTCTGCCCCAGATCAAAACTACAGCACCCTAAAATTTTTAACTATTTTCATTTATCCAGATAAACACACTGTTTACACATTTTCAATGAAGCTCCCATAAATGTTGAAAACGGCTTTACTCAATATTGCCTCATCAGTGGAAAGGTACTGCTCTTGGTTGTGAAGTTCTTGGTCGTGAATTTTCTTTTTTGGTGGAAGGGCAGAGCAATAAGATTTTGTAGGTTTTTTAAATCTCTCGATATCTTTAATCATTTGCCACAGCAACAGACAGCAGAATGGCACACGGGCTAGCTTGAGAGCATCATTATCTCCACGTATCCCCTGGGACCCTGTTCATTTTCTTTTCATGGATTCTCCATAAGTTATACATCAAACCACATTCTTCGGATGCTTTTAGATTTCCCACTTTCAAGTTGTTATGTCTTGGTTTCGCTGTGTTTCTTCTATTCTTTTTTTTCTTTTTCATTGGTTCTTTTCATAAGACATCGCATCCCTCCTCCCTCCACACAGAAATACACGCACTCAACTGCTCCAAAGCAGCCTTTTGTATCCATCTGCGCCGGTTTTTTCAGTGATGAAATCATTTATCCTGAAGGGGTTGTGTTCTTCGGTGTCCATAACACTTGGTGGGGATGCGGATGCTTGATTAGGCCAACACTCTGAGGGAGGAAAGTTCACTCACTGTCTCATCCTAAACAAGAGGACGTAATATCTGAGGAAGGCTGGGACTTGTTCAAGGTGACACACGGTAAGGCAGGCCACCAGTCAAAGCCTAGAGACTTCCTCGCTCCAGGCTCTGGCCTGGTCACCAGCATGGTTAGGTGGATGCCAGCGTCTCCAGGTGGAGCCATCAGGGACTTTACAGGAATAAGAACGGTCTGAGGTTGATGAGAAGAGGAGTGAGCAGTGATGGGACAGGGACAGGGTAGACAGGATTTCTGAGATAGTCCAGGTAGATGTCTACATTTGGGTAACTGGGACCTCGTGTTTTCCTAGAGGCCTGAAGCCCACTCTAGGTACTGTGAGAAATATATTCACCCGTCCAAACCCAAAGAATGGACTTGGAGACATGAAGAACAGCCGAAGTGAGACTTTTGATGGCGGTCTTGCAAGATCGGGTGTCTGGGAGGCAGGCACAACCCGGGTAGTTACAGCAGGTAATTTATTTCCTAGGATGCAAGTCCCTCCCCCACTTCCTCACTGGTCAAGTACTATGGGGTAAATATATTCCCGGACATCGCCTAAGTTTCATTATCCCCCTTATGAGGTTATACCCTGGTCCCCTTCCCCACTTAAGTTTTGATTTCGCAATAATGAAGCTTTCTCCCCTTCTGTGGGCTGACCACTCCTCTACATTCTGTTTACTTAGCGTGACTTTCTTGCTGCACGAGCCATGTGGCTTGTCACATCCGCAGGCTGGCTGCTGGTATTTAGATTTATCATGCCGTGAAAATGGACCATTTAAAATACTTTCTCACAGTACCAGTACAACGAAATATGCCTCCCATCCCCACACCTGAGCACAACCCTTTCACAGATCAAGGGTGAGTCCAGATATGAAGGCTTGCTGGGAAAGAAATTTCCAGGACTGAGATGTCTGCAGCAAGCAGCCCACTCCTCCAGGAAGAACCTCTGAGGGCATCAAGGGAATGGGGAAGTGGAGAAACTCTGGTAATTACCATTTGTTCCCTGCCTCCTCCCCCATGCCCCTCTGGTCTACCAACCTGAAAGAAACTGGGCTGAGAAGGGCAAATTCTCTTACTCATATTTCATGCGATGTGGGATTTTTCTTTCTTTTTCTCCTTTCTCTCTTTCAGCTCTCTTATAAAGACAGAACAGTTCTCTTGTCAAGCAGGCACCCTCTCTGCCCCCATCCTGGTGCCCAATCACAGTGACAAATGACACTTTTGGGAGCCCCTGCTCAAGAGTTTCTGCTCCTAATGAGAAAAGGGATGGCAGAGTGGTCTGGGCCTGGAGTTGCGAAGCGGTGTCCTGCAGTCCAGATCCACCAAGCCTTTCTCACCTGCCACCCCAACCTCTGCCAGCTCCATTCCTTCTGAAGACCCCAGACAGCCCACCCTGTTTATTCCTGGGGGAAAAGGAGGTTTGAAATCATCTGTGACCAGGGCAGTGGGCATGGGGGGAAACCAGGTGGCTCGGAGGAGTGGGCCTCAGAGATAAGGAAGGAGTAAAGAAACGAGAGGACCCAAAAAAGAGAACACGTGGGAAGAGACACACGGGGGGATGAATATGAAGACAGGCAGAAACAGGAGAGGAGGCAAAGACAGAGGAGAGGAAAGAGCAGTGCGAGAATTTCTGTGCACGTTGGGTGGAAGGGGAGTAGCAGGGAAGCTGACATTGCAGCTCACTCATCAAAAGGATTTGAGGGCCAGTCTCCTTTAAATCTTACTCTCAAGGGAGGAAGAGAAATACCCTTATCCCCCCTCAATTCCCAGTAGATCGCATTCCATTTCCTCTCCTCTCCAAAAACACTGCAATTGCTATTTTGCTTTTAGTCAAACGAAGTCTGTCTAATTAAAAATAGCTTTGTAAGTAAGTGTCAAGGGGGGAAAGTATGTGCTTGCCCTTGTGGGCCTGGGTACAGCCTCCAAACCCAACCTACCCATTTGGGTAGGAAGGTCGTTTTTGTTTCCCCAAGGAAAAATGTCCTTTTTTTTTTCTCCCCACTGTTTGCTTTGGCATGAAAGAGAGAGAATTATCTGGATGGAGACTCGGCAGGGAGTTGCCTTCTATCTGCTTTGCATGCTGTGCAATGTGAATTGATACTGTACTGATCATTTGGAGGAGGGGAGGGGAGTGTGTGAGGAGAAAGCATTCAGCATTGAGAGCATCTGCAAAAATCACTTTGCTAAGAAATGATCTTTTTCCTCTGCACAATGGCAAGATGTCACCCTCGGAATCTTCTGACAGTGGTGGTGGTGGCTGAGAGTGAGCATAATTTCCCATGTCGCTGTTGGTGTAGTTATTTATACAATTCTGCACTGAAGTCAAAGTCTTTTTTTTTTTTTTTTTTTTCCTTTAACTTTGCTGGTCGCTGTGGTGGCTTTTGCAACAAAATAATTACTTTTGTGCCAAGTACTTAGGTAACAAGATAAACAAGAGGCAACATAACTGCAACGTAAATATGGAACAAGTGTCTGTGAAGGGAAAGGCAGCCTAGGGCAAGAAGGAGCTTAGGGGTGGGTGTGGTGGCTCATGCCAGTAATGCCAGAGCTTTGGGAGGCCAAGCTGGGAGGATAGGTTGAGCCCAAGAATGTGAGACCAGCTTGGCCAACATAGTGAGACCCATGTCTCTACAAAAAAACAGCAAAAGATTAATTAACTGGGTGTGGTGGCATTTGCCTGTGGTCTCAGCGATGTGAGAGGCTGAGGCAAGAGGATAGCTTAGAGCCAGGGAGGTCGAGGCTATGGTGAGCTGTGATTGCACCACTATACTTCAGCGTGAGCGACAGAGTGAGATCCTGTCTTCCTCACTCCCACCAAAAAAGAAAGAGCTTGCCTTGATTTTCTTCATCTCATAAATCCCCAGGAACCTGCAGAAGCTTCCTTTCTGTGCCCTTCAGTGGGTCTGTGACTTCCCAGGGAAGGGCCCATGGCTAGTGCCCAAATCTCAGGGTGATAGGAACTTCTCTTTTGTGATATGGTAAGGGTTATTCATGGGGAGGGTTCGGGAAACAGGATTTGCTTTGTCTCATGGACAAGCTTTATGCAAAGCACAATTTGTAAACCCAGAAAGCTGAATCTGGGTTCTGGCTCTGACCGCAGTGTGTGAGTGACTTTGGGTCAGTCACTTCTCTTCTCTGGAGTTCTGCATACTCATTTCTAACATGAGGAGTGGAACTGGGTAAACTCATGGATTTCCCACCTCTGTGTGACTTCTACCCAACATTTCTATGACTGAGTAGACTTTGGAATCCACAACTTGGGAGCTAGGAAATGTGGACTCTAAATTCTGAGTCTGAATCTTTACCTGGTCAGGCAATTGTTATTTGATAATACCATTTGTAGTAGGTTGACTAGTGATACCTTTATCGAGGTCCCCAAAGATGTGTCCTTTGAGAACCTCCTGTGATTGTCTTGTTAAAAGGGTCATTAAGTTAAAGATCTCAAGGTGAGATTATCCTGGATTAGGGTGACCCCTAACTGCAATGACAAGCCTTTATAGAAGCAGTGAAGAAGAAGCAGACACAGACACACAGGGCAGAGGCCATGTGAAGACAGAGGCTGAAATGGGAGTGATTCAGCCACAAGCCAAGGAATCCCCAGAGTCACCAGAACCAGGAAAAGGCAAGGAAGGGCTCTGCCCTAGAGCTCTTCCTAGGGCAGAGGGAGGGCGTATGATCCTGGTAACACTTAGATTTCAATTTCTGGCCTCCAGAACTCACAAAGAATACATTTCTGCAGTTTTAAGCCACCTAGTTTGTAGTAATTGGTTACATCAGCCCTAGCAAGAGAATACACCATCAATAAGCCTAGAATGAGGACCCATCCTCTCTGTTGGGTTTCCACCCGTCTCTTAGATATCAGAAGATGATAACCTGTCTGAGTGGGTCTGATGGGGAAAGCAAAAAAGGAGAATGTATTAGTCTGTTTTCACAGTGCTATGAATATGAAAGACTGGATAATTTATAAAGGAAAGAGGTTTAATTGACTCACAGTTCCACGTGGCTGGGGAGGTCTCAGGAAACTTACAATTAATGTGGAAGGCACCTCTTCACAGGGTGGCAGGGGAGAGAATGACTGGCTAGTGAAGGGGAAAGCCCCTTATAAAACCTTTAGATCTTGTGAGAACTAACTCATTCTCATGAGAACAGGGCAAAAATGCCCCCATGATCCAATCATCTCCACCTGGTCCCTCTCACAACACTTGGAGATTATGGGAACTACAATTCAGGATGAGATTTGGGTGGGGACACAGCTAAACCATATCATTCCACCCCTTGCCCCTCCCAAATCTCATGTCCTCACAATTCAAAATATAGTCATGCCCTTCCAACAGTACCCCAAAGTCTTAACTCATTTCATCGTTGACTTTAAAGTCCAAGTCCAAAGTTTTGTCTCAGACAAGGAAAGTTCCTTCTGTCTATGAGGCTATAAAATTAAAAGCAAGTCAGTTAATTCCAAGATACAATGGAGGTACAGACGTTAGGTAAATGTTTCCATTTCAAGTTAGAGAAATTGGCCAAAACAAAGGGACTATAGGCCCCATACAAGCCCAAAATCCAAAAGAGCAGATATTAAACCTTAAAGTTCCAAAATGATCTCCTTTGGCTCCATGTCTCACATCCAGGTCATGCTGATGCAAGAGGTGGGCTCAAGGGCCTTGGACAGCTCTGCACCTGTGGCTTTTCAGGGAACAGCCTCCCTCCTAGCTGCTTCCACAGGCTGATGTTGAGTGTCTGCAGGTTTTCCGGGTGCACAGTGCAAACTCTCAGTGAATCTACCTTTCTGGGGTCTGGAGGATGGTGGCCCTCTTCTCACAGTTCCACTAGGCAGTACCTCAGTAGGGACTCTGTGTACAGTCTCTAACCCCACATATCCCTTCTGCACTGCCCTAACAGAGGTTCTCCATGAGTGCTCCATCCCTGCAGCAAACTTCTGCCTGAACATCCAGGCATTTCCACACATCCTCTAAAATCTAGGCAGAGGTTCCCAAACCTCAATTCTTGACTTCTGTGTACCTGCAGACCCAACACCATGTGTAAGCCAGCAAGGCTTGGGGCTTGCACCCTCTGAAGCAACAGCCTGAGCTGTACCTTGGCCCCTTTGAGTCATAGCTGGAGTGGCTGGACAGAAGGCACCAAGTGCTAAGTCTGCACATGGCATGGGGGCTCTGGACACACCCCAGGAAACAATTTATTCCTCCTAGGCCTGTGATGGTAGGGGCTGCCGTGAAAGTCTCTGACATGCCCTGGAGACATTTTCCCCATTGTCTTAGTGATTGACATTTGGTTCTTCATTACTTATACAAATTTCTGCAATCAACTTGAGTTTCTCCCCAGAAAATGGAGTTTTCTTTTCTATCACATAGTCAGGCTGCAAATTTCCTAGACTTTTATGCTCTGCTTCCTCTTGAATGCCTTGCCACTTAGAAATTTCTTCTGTCAGATACTCTAAATCATCTCTCTCAAGTCCAAAGTTCCACAGATCTCTGGAGCAGATGCAAAATGCTGCCAGACTCTTTGCATACCAAGAGTCACACTTACTCCAGTTCCCAACAAGTTTCCCATCTCCATCTGAGAATACCACAGCCTGGACTTCACTGTTCATATCACTGTCAGCATTTTGATTGAAGCCATTCAACAAGTCTCTAGAAGTTCCAAAGTTTCTCACATCTTTCTGTCTTTTTCTGAGCCCTCCAAACTATTCCAACCTCTACCTGTTACCAAGTTCCAAAGTCACTTCCACATTTTCAGGTATCTTTATAGCAACACACCGCTCTCTGTGATACCAATTTACTGTATTAGTCTGTTCTCATGTTGCTGTGAAGAAATTCCCAAGACTGAGTAATTTTAAAGGAAAGAGGTTTAATTGACCCACAATTCCATGTGGCTGAGGAGGCCTCAGGAAACTTACAATCATGGCAGAAAGCACCTCTTCACAGGATGGCAGGAGAGAGTATGAGTGCTTAGTGAAGGGGAAAGCCCCTTATAAAACCATCAGATCTTATGAGAACTGTCGTGAGAACAGGATGTGGAAAACTGCTCCCATGATTCAATGATCTCTACCTTGTCCCCCACCATGACACGTGGGGATTATGGGAACTACAATTCAAGATGAGATTTGGGTGGGGACATAGCCAAATCACATCATAGAAGATATGAGTTAGAAGAAGGTGAAGAGGTCTCACCAAGTCCTGTGCCTGCCTTGGCAGACATTGTTCAGAAGTATGGCACAAGGAGGGTTCTAGTTATCGGAAAGGTGTTCTCGGTCACTTTGAGAGGTGAGACATTGTGACAAGTCCACTCAATCAGCAGTGAGGAGGCTTGGTTTCTAACCCTCTCTGTTCTAGCCCTCTCACTGTTTGACCTTGAATAAGTCTCTACCTTTTTGGACTTCAGATTATGTATGATGAATATGAGAGTATTGATTACTGGCTTTTTACCATATTATAGCAAATATTTTGCAATGCCCCATAATTATTCCAAACTGAAATTCAAAAACAAAACAACCTGTCTATACTTATAATTTGCAAAGTAAGTATAATGTACTATGAGTGATATAAAGGGAGAATAAGGAAAAAAGTGATTTATAATAATGTAAGGTTTTCAATATATACGTGATCTGCATATTTATACTAGAAAGTACCATAAGGTAGAACTTAAAGGTTGTCACTATATCTCAGGTCACAGTGAAAGAGAAAAAAATGTGGACAGTACTAGGTGGGTTGTATTGATTCAAACAGCACAGACCACAGTGCCATCAATGACATGCTTTTCCCAAATGGTAAACAATTGGTAAACTTCTGAACAACACATTCTTTCCTTGGTTTACAAGGAAGTCATTTCTGGAAAATACAATCTATATTAAAACCATATTTTAAAACATATTATGGTTTTGTGTCATGCAATGAAGTTAAGTTCTGGGCCTGGGTAATCATAAGCAGGTTTTTCACCTATAGAACATTCAGATATCATGTGGGGTGCAGAACAGTTCCACCTTGGGAAGACTTCCCCACCTGTTGCAGGGTTTATAGCCTTCCATCTTACCTTGAATGCCAATAATCACCCCCCTCCCCATAACTGTGATAAATGATAATGTCTCCTCAGATTCCCAAACTTACCCCGAGGAAGGCATCAACCCCTTGAGAGACACATTCCTCTAGGGCCCCTTCTAGCCCTAGGCTGAACCCCCATCAACTCATCTTCTCTTGTCAAGACCTATCCTGTCAGTCAAAAAAATATTTATGGCGCTCCCACTCCTTGCTCTGTGCTGTGCTGAGGCTAGAGACGAGGTGAATTATGTATATTCTCAAGCAAGGCTTGGGATGATCTGATGGCTTGAACCGAGTTCCTCTTTCTCCTCTGCCTCCCCTCCTTCTTTCCTTCCTTCCATTCTTCCTTGTTTTCAGTTTTTAAAAAAATTTGATTTAAAAAATTGCATTATTTTTAGTGATGCATAATTGTATGCTGTTATGAGGTACATATGATATTTCGATATATGCATGCAATGTGTAAGGATCACATCAGGGTAAATAGGATGCTCATCACCTCAAACATTTGTTATTTCTTTGTGTTAGAACATGTCAAATCCTCTCTTCTTGTGTATCTTGAAATACACAATAAATTATTATTAACTGTCATCACCCTACTGTGCTGTCGAACACTAGAACTTATTTCTTCTATTAACTATATGTTTGTACCCTCCCTTCCTCCATCCTTTTTCTTCTTTTGTCTTTTGTTTCTGCTGCCAAGTGTTTCCTAAACATTAGGCTGGTTAAATAAGAAGGACCAGGGGTCGGGTTCACATTTAGATTGGTGGCTACTGCTCCCAGAGGCTCAGATTCGGAAGGTCGGTGGTATTCACACAAATGCTGTTTTCAGACACGACACAACAGAAGTGGGCACCTGTTGTCAGCTCATTTTTAGAGGAGGACTCTCTGTTTTGGAGTCTATATCTGGAGATAATTTCAGCCAGACATTGCACCTAGAAGATGTTCAAATTATTCACTTGTAAAAATATCAGAGTCAAATAATGCAGCTTTGGTGCAAGAGCAGTTACAGAAAACTGCTCTCCAGGGAATGAACATCTGGGGCTGGATTTGGAATCAGTCAAGGCCACATGTGTGCTTAACCAGGCAGAACACAACAGTGTTCTGATCTGACGCACAGGGCTGTTTGCTTGTGTCAGTTACCAGGTCCCCCACAATAATGATATGGCATTGAATAAGCAATGAAGATCAGTTATAGAAGTAAATTATAAATTCTAGTGATTGAAAGGTAAAAGGCAAGATGAATCCATCACAAATGTGTCTACGTGTGGGAGAGATGGTGACATGGACACACTTTTAACCAGACAGAAAGATGGAAGAAGGCAGCTTGTGGGGAATGAAGCTTGCCCACGATGTGCAATTTTGCGAGTGATAACTAGCTTTTTAGGTGCTACTGAAGAGCTGAGCCCAGAAAGGTGGCTGGCTGGAGCAGTGGGGAGCAATTGAGACTGGCTCACTTGAGTTGGAATCCCAGACTTCCTCTTTCCTACAGCCGGGAATATAAGCAAATGGCTCAACCTTTTTCATAAAATGAGAATAATAATGTGAACACTCTGAGGCTGCCAGGTGAGCAGTTGGGGTGATGCACATTGGAGACTTCTGACAGCTCTGGCAAGTTGCACATACTCAGTAAATATGAGTTCTGTCCACCTATCAACTCCACTTCACCAACAAAAGGCCAAGTAATAGGAGAGGAAATTACCAAACCAGAAGAGCCCAGAATTGCCTGGAAGAATGAGAATAAGCAAGGGTTTCTGAGAGCCATTTCGCGCCTGGCCTGGAATTGGATAGTGTGATCCTAAAGTCAAGTCAGGCAGAGCCTGGCATTAGGTGGAGGAAAGAGAGTTTCTCTAGTCCAAGCTCCTCTCTTGGAAGGAAAGCTTGGGAAGAATTGAGCAATGTCTTACAAAGGTGCCTTGCAGCCCCAGAGCACCTGAGGTCATCGCTTTTAATTTGCCAGCCTGAACCCAGTGTGCTCAAAGGCAGAGATTCCCTCAGGAATCCTCTCTCTGCAGAAGAAGATGGATCAAGAAGGCCTTTTGGTTATCCTAGCCACAGCCTTCCAAGAACAAAGGGATCAGTATCAGCAACCTACATTGATCACACCACAAGCACTTATTGGGTTTCTTCTAGGTGCTTTATCTTCCTAAATGCAAAGCTGATCATGTCACTTCCTTGCTTAGAGATGTCCATTGACTTCCCATCACCTACAGGACACAGCCTGAGTCTCATAGGTGGTAGAAAAAGTCCTTTCATCTGACCACTTGCCACTGCCTGCCTCCAAATCCCTGGTTCCCAGATGGCCACAAAGGTGCCACATGCCCACACACCCTACAGTACTGTCACGACTCCTCGCACCTGGGAGATACCCTGCTTTCTCAAGTCTCTGTATCTTTAGGTATATTTTTCCTCTGCTTCCATTACTGTCCTTTCTTTGTCACGAAGCAGGTCTATATCAAACATTGCCACCTGTGTCGTGCCTGCTCTAGCAACCTCCAGGAGAGATGGGCCACCCTCTCAACCAGGGATGATTAATTATAGATCCCTCATCCTTTCTCATCTCTTCCCCTATGACTCTCACCATATGCATGTTAGACTTCCTCATTCTACCTTCATATCACGAAGTCTTTTCTATTTTTTATCTCTCTGTCTCTCTGTGCTATATTCTGGTATTCTTTAGATCTAGCTCCAAGTTTATGATTAAGTGAAATCTGCTATTTATTTTGTTTCTAATTAGGATGGTTTTAATTTTCAGAATTTTTTGGTTCTAGTAAAAATGAGGGGTTGATTTTATTTTAATAATATCTTGCTTAATAAGTCACACCTGCAAAACCCACTTTTATTTATTTAAACATGTTGTTACTGGTTTCCCAGGGCTGCCATAACAAAATACAACAGACTGTGGACTTAAATATTAGACATTTATTTTCTCAGAGTTCTGGAGGCTGGAAGTTCAAGATCAAGGCGGAGGCAGGGTTGGTTTCTCTTGAATTCTCTCTCCTCAGCTTGCAGATGGTCATAGGCTCTCTGTGTCCTCATACAGTCTTTTCTTGGTGCACATGCATCCCCTGGGTCTGTGTGACTCCACATTTTCTCTTCTTATAGAGACACCAGTCAGATTGGATTAAAGTCCACCGTGACAGCCTCATTTTACATTGATCATCTCTTTAATGATGACTCCAAATACAGTCATATTTTGGCCAGGTGTGGTAGCTCATGCCTGTAATCCCAGCACTTTGGGAAGCCGAGGTGGGCGGCTCACCTCAGGTCAAGAGTTTGAGAACAATCTGGCCAACATGGTGAAACTCCATCTCTACTAAAAATACAAAAATTAGCTGGGCATGGTGGCGGGTATCTGTAATCCCAGCTATTTGGGAGGCTGAGGCAGGAGAATCACTTGAACCTGAGAGGTGGAGGTTGCAGTGAGCCGAGATCATGCCATTGCATTCCAGCCTGGGTTACAAGAGCAAAACTCTGTCTCAAAAAGCAACAACAAAAAACAAGTACAGTCATATTTTAATATGACTCCAAATGCAGTCATATTCTGAAGGACTAGTAGGTCTGCCTTCAAGATACGAATTTTGGGGGACACATTCAGTTCATAACAAAATTCAAATTGTATATTTCTGTTTGTTATAACTATATTCTTCACTTGTCTGACACTGCAGTTTGAATTTTTCTGCTGATTCTTGTTGTCTTGCCAAATGAGTGTTTTTCTGTTGGGAAAGTATGTTCTTTAGAATGTACATGTAGGGATTCTTTGTGGCCATACATCCCTCTAGAGAGAATTTTCCTTTGCTTCTGGGAGACATCTGGGGTGTTTCTCATTTGTGGCCACTTAATTAAACGTTGAGTTTGGATTTTGTGGGGTTTCTTTGGTGGGGTGGAGGGGGTTATAGTGCACAGAGTTTGCATGAATTTCAGCCCTTAACTCGTAGGAAGGCAAGTTGGTAGTTGAAAATTCTCTGAGGAAATTTTGTTTTTTGTTCTAGCCAAATACAAGGCCAGGAAAGCCCCTGATCCCCACCATTGTTTCTGCTTAGCAAATTTATATTTTTGAAGTTTACCCTCTGTGGCCAATTGATTGTATTCAGGGCCCCAGTTCTTCATCCTTACTGAATTACTTTTCCCAGAACTGTGGCAACAAATTATCACATAGCTGGTGGGTGAAAACAACAGAAATGTATTTTCTTACAGTTCTGGAGGCTGGGAGTCTGAATCGAGGCATTGGGAGAGCTGTGGTCCCTCCGAAGGCTCAGGGGAGAACCCTTCCTTGCCTCTTCCAGTGGATGCCTCTTCTGGTGGCTCTCGGCATCCTTAGGCTTGTGACTTCATCACTCTTACCTCTGCCTCATCTTTTTCCCTATGTGTCTGTCTGAAGCCTCTTCTCTTATTATAGGGACACCAGTCATCGGCGTTAGCCTCTCCTTTCCCCAATAATATCACCTTGCAACCCCTCACTAATTATATCTGCAAAGATCCTGTGTCCACATAAGGTTCTGTTCTGAGGTTGCTGGAGAACATGAATTTTGAGGGGTGCTCATCAACCCCTCACACCTTTCCATATACATATCCTATGCCCTGGAACTTTGTAGTGACCTCCCCCTCTGGTGTTCATTCCAGCTGTGTGACTTTCTTTAAACAATAGAATGTCTCTTGCTGTGGTACAAACAGAGACTTGAAGAAGAGCAAGGGCATCTCCAGTCACTGTTCTTGACCTCTGCCACTGTCCTGAGAGGGACCTGTCCCCAGTTTCAGGCAGAGGCTGAAAGAAACATGGAGCTGAGCAGAGTCATCCCATCATTTCATCCATCAGCCATCAGTGTTCATGTGGATGGCCAGATGACGGGCACAGGTGCAGGTGAGCCCAGCCATGATCAGCTGAACTGCCTGGTTGCTTGGCTAGATGTGTGAGTAAGGAGCAGTTAGTCTTGCATGTCACTGAGGAGCTGTGGTTGTTTCCCACACAGTAGTGCTGTAGCCATAGATACCTGACATCCCTGCTGATTGAGTGTCTTTTGAGGGTCCTGGCTTTATGAGGGGTTGCCTATTGAACCTCCCACCATGCTCAGGCCCTAGTCTTTGTCTCCTGTCCCCTGGTGCTCCAGTGCCTATTAAAATGGATGCTCTGAGGCTGGGCACGGTGGCTCACACCTGTAATCCTGGCACTTTGGGAGGCCGAGGTGGGCAGATCACCAGAGGTTGGGAGTTCAAGACCAGCCTGGCCAACATGGTGAAACCCCTGTCTCTACTAAAAATACAAAGATTAGTCGGCTGTTGTGGCACATGCCAGTAATCCCAGCTACTCAGAGGCTGAGGTAGGAGAATTGCTTGAACCTGGGAGGCAGAGGTTGCAATGAGTGGAGACCATACCACTGCATTCCAGTCTGGGTAACAGAGTGGGACTCTTGTCTCAAAATAAATAAATAAATAAATAAATAAAAATAGAAAAGTGAAATAGACGCTCTGGGACAGCAGGGATCTGCCGGAGGAAAGGCCAATGCCAGGGCACACATACCTTCACTCTTTCTTTTCAACTTCTGGCCTCCAAGGAATTCCCTTCCTTTCCTGACAATCAACTATTTACGAAGTATTTTAAATCTGGAATACACAGAAATGCACTGGTGTGAAGAGGCTACTGAGCCCCCAGAACTCTCTTTCCTAGCTAGTTATCTTATTATGCCTACCTGTTCATCAAGCTGTGGTCATCCAAATAGTAGAGACTCTGAAAAGTGCCTTGCTCCAAGTGTCTTTTTCTACTGACTCCTGAGGATGGGCCATGGGTCCTCACCTAGACAGGCATTGTTCTGTTGCCAGAACACTCTTTGGGATCTTACTGTAAAGTAGCTGCAATGACCCCGAGTGATGTGCACCAGAATCTTACCTGCTTTGGTGGACACCCATGAAAGTTCTCCTCTTGGCACCTCCTTCACCGGTTCCATAGCCACAAACTGTTCTGGAGCCCAGGGTCAGCGTTCCATAGCCCAAGGGGCACTTGTGATTTTTCCAGAGTCAAGGACTCTCACATCACTGAAACTGCCTCAGTTCTTATCAGCGAAGTCCAGAACCATGATCATTCCCTGCCACCAACTCAGAGAGGATATTTTTCTATTTCAGCTCACACAGCAAATATTTTTCTTCCTTGTAAAGGTTTAGCATCTTCACAATATAGGCACTGATGTTTTATCATGAATAAATCTGTTGTAAGTACCACTGGCTGGGTTCTTCTGTTCAATCCTGAAGCAAGAGGAGGTGATAAGCCCTCCTTTCCAGTTCAGGGCTGCATCCTGCTCTTTCCGACTCTTATTTGCAACCGCACTCTTTGCCTACTCCTGCTGCTCTTAGGCTGCCAGGAAGTAAACACAGTGATGAAACTGGAAGCAGGTTTATCCAGGAAATCCATAAGCCCCTAGCATTTACCACTGGGATTCACATATTGGCTGAGTCTTTGCAGCGTTTCCGCAAGGGGTTGAAGTGGAATCTTCTTGGGGCTGCTATGTAGACTCAGTTGTGTTTTGGAGAATAGGGGGAAACAGCCACCTTCTACCTGGAAGTCAGGAGGCCTACAGGTCTGGACACTTTCTCTTTCTCCAATGTGACCTAATAAGCACTGACTGAAGGATAAAGTGCCTGGGCGTGTGTCTGAGAGTAGAACTGAAATTCATTGCGAAGGAAAAGGAGGAATCGAATGAAATTTGAAGTCAAGAGAGGATGCCTTAACAGAGGCCTTAACTGTAGTCAGTGCAGGATCCCATTACTGACTTGTTAGCGGTTCCCAGGGTAACAACAGAAGATTGCAAAGAGGAAAAACAGCAGCCAGCTTCGGAAGACAAGGCCTTTCAGATGCAGTCCCTTTGCCCAGCGTGCACAGTGTTGTCCTCATCCCTGTCCCCCTGAACCAGCACGTGTGGCCCATTTCCTATCACAGAGTGAGCGAGTCAGGCGTGACCCGTGGAAGGAGGATTCTTTCTAATATGCCATAGGCTTCACATCACCCTCATTTGAAAAGCAGTTGCATCCAATAAGCTGATATCTGTAACAAGAATCCCAAATGATTGACTTACAGTAGTACGAAGTCACGTTTCAGGGGACAGCAAATTACAATGTGACTGTAATTGTATTCATTTACAGCCAGAAATATAGTCGTTCCAGAAACTGCACCTGTTAGTAAACCTGTGTGTGGAGTCAAATCAAAATAAAAATGTCTTGAGAGCTTAGAACCAGAGGAGAGAAGTTCATCAACAGGATGGTCCACTCAGTGGCTCAGGCAACTGCAATCTGATCACTGTCACCTGTTAAGCTTAATCAGGCCAGTGCCCCAGGGAATACAAAGACTCTATTGAACTCAGCTCCTGGCACCCATTTCCACGTTAGGATGGCCTTGCCATTGGGAGGGGATACTCTGTTGGCCTAGAATCCTTTGTCCCATTCGCGGAACTGGCAGTGCCACTGCTAGATTTAAGGGATCTGGTTTCTCTGTGACTAATTTTCTTCAGATCGACATACTCTTTCTTTTGATTTGTTCAGGCCTCCACTGGAGTTACAACAGTCATTAGCCTATCATCATTAGGGAATTCTCTTAGGCCTAACACTGTCTCTCTATAACTCCTTCCCACCAGTCGCCCAGGTTCTGCTCTGCATGGATACACAGAAAAATTCTACACCATCTTCCACAAGGCAGCTCATCAAGAATTCAAGTCTTGCTATCATCAGGGTTGCCACATACAATTGTGTAAGTTGTGCACTGAACAAGGGAATATGGCTGTGCAGAGTAGTGTGAGTGGAAAACCTGATGTGAGGCTTCCCCTACTTGTGGAGAGCAGCTTTTCTCTTTTTGCACAAAGGCTACATATGAACTAGCAAAGGGCATGGCTATTATGGTACTCCAATCTCAATATTTTTGGATCCCATAACGATTTTTCAACACCTATGATGTGCTGAATGCTGTGATGCTACCCTCTTAGGAAACTTCATTTTTACCAGTGTGGTACCTAAATGTGCGTGACATCTAGAATTGGCTACAATCTACCAGAAATCAATGATATGCTTACATTCCCTTGATCCATAAATTACTACTCATTAGTAAAAGTTCCAGTTACTTTTTTGAGCAGCCTCATCACACTGTTGGCCCATGCTGAGCTTGTGGTCCACCGAAACCTAAGGTTTTTTTTTGTTGAAAAGTGTTGTTCGCTTCAAGTCTTCTGAATCTGATGCCAAATATGAACCATGCATTAATTGCTGTTAAAACCAAGTAGGTTTATTTTAGTCATTAATGCTGCTGACTGAGATCTTACAAGTACCATGAGGTTATCCATCAGTGTACTGTTCTCTGCTGCCTTGGCATCATTCACCAGGTGGATAACCTGTTTTCTACAGTTTTAAAAATAGCAAGAAAGCAGGGAAAGAGAAGGAAAAGCAATATTTTACTGAATCTACTCTCTTCCAGACACTGTACTATTACGTACATCATTCTTCTAAATCCTTATGGCAACCCATGCAGATATGCATTAGTATCATTAAGCTGAGAGACACCAACTTGCTTAAAATTGTACAGCTAATAAGTTGCAAAGCCAAGATTCAAACCCAATCCCATTTATCTTAAATACCAAGTTGTTTCATCTTTCAGCTTGAAGCTCCTGAAGTCATTCTGTGCAATGCCTCACCAACCAGGATGAGAGATATCTGGTATAACCTAGTGTTCTTGGTCAGAGAATGTTTAATGTCACTAGGATCAGGAAGCCACAAATTCGATTTCCATAACAGGAGATGCTCACCAGCTCAATGAAAAGATGGGCCCCCAAACTTTAGAACACAGAACTTAAGGTTTGCCAATGTCAGTATATCCCCCTGATGCCTATTTTGAGTTCAGCTCTATTCTTTTCTCTATAATTGTTATGGTTGAACTCACACTAGCATTTATCTGTGTTCTCTCTTTGAGGAACTCAGCCAGAGAAAGCCATAGACAAAATGGGATTTTTTTTTTTTTTTTTTTTTTTTTTTTTTTTGCCTTATCCCATTCCCTTGTGAGCAATTCAGAATAAAATAGAATATGAGGGAACTTTAAAAAGTTTGTAGAAAAGTGGAATTAAAAGACAAAACTGAAAATATAAACTATTTTTCAACACAATCTCTATCAAGTTCAAGACTCTTTTTTTTGTAAGCGATGAGATCAGTTATTTAGCCCATTTCTAGAGAATTGAGGCTCCTGGGAATTTAATCATGTCAGTGCAGTCTTTTTTACATTATTAATTATTAACAATGTAACTATAATAATATAATTATTTTACATTATTAAGAAAACCTAGTATGCTTTACATCTTCTAATTTTAGGAAACAAAATGAAGTCATAAAGAGCCAAATCAGGACTATAAGGAAGATGACTAATGATTTCCCATCAAAGCACTCACAAAATTGCCTTTATTTGATGAAAGGAATCAGTGGAAGCATTGTTACAGTGGAGAAGGACTCTCTGGTGGAGCTTCCCTGGGGGTTTTCTGTGAAAGCTTTGGCTAACTTTTTCAAAGCACTCGCTTTCTAAGCAGATGTTATTATTCTTTGTCCCTCCAGAAAGTCAATGAGCAAAGTGCCTGAGTATCCCAAGAAACTGGTCCACTTTTGCTTTGACTGGACCATTCCACCTCTTGGTAGCCATTGCTTTGATTGTGCTTTCTTTTCAGGATGGTACTGGTACAGCCATGTTTTATCCCCTGTCACAATTCTTTGAAGAAATGCTTCACAGTCTTGATCCCACTTGTTTAAAATTTCCATTGAAAGTTCTGCTCTTGTTGGCAACTGACTGGGCACTCATCAAGTGAAAAGCTTGCTCAACCTTAATTTTCCAATCAGAATTGTGTAAGCTGAACCAACGGAGGTGTCTATGGTGTTGGCTATTGTTTGTGCTGTTAATCATTGGTCTTCTTTAATTAGGGCATGAATAAGATGAATATTTTCCTCACAAATCAATGAGGATGGTCTGCTGCTGTGGGCTTAAAATCTTCAACATCATCTCTTCTTAAAATGAGTTACCCATTTGTAAACTGCTGATTTCTTTTGAGATATGCCCCCAGAAACTTTTCATAAAGCATCAGTGATTTCACTATTCTTTTACTCAAGCTTCACCATAAATTTGAGGTTCATTCTTGCTTCAATTTTAGCAAAATTCATGTTGCTCTGATAGAGATTCTTTACAAACTGATATTTTCTCCTCCTTGGTACCTCAAACTTGATCCTGTTCAGACACATTATAACAAATTAGTATGAGTTTGGGTGCACAAATTTTTTTTAAATCCATGCATGGTGTGTGTGTGTATTTTTTTTTTAAGTGGTCAGCAGCTACCTTTATTTGGATTAGACATGTGAGTCAGACCAATATGGCTTGTGAGCAAAATGGGTGAAAATAGAGGAAACTGACCGGGATGTTTAAATGTTAAACTATTTAAATGTTAAACTGTTCAAATGTTAAACTATCGTCTAACATCATTTTAAGGTCAGACTTGAGTACAAACTTAGAGAAAGCTGATGGAATGCCAAGCACCAACGTGAAGACACCCTATATGTACACAGTGGCTATGTTATGCCTGGCAGCTGCCACCTTCCCTTCTTAGAACAAGATGGGAATGATTGAACTGTATTAGAAGAACGAAGTTAGCCACTAGGGAGCATAATTCCAGATGAGGCTTGAGATGCTAGACTTCAGATAAAGGGACTTATGTCAGGTAGCCTCTAAAAATGAGGAAGACTAAGATTTAGAAATAGAATAAACAAAGTAATTTTTTTTTTTTTTTGAGATGGAGTCTTGCTCTGTCACCCAGGCTGGAGTGCAATGGCATGATCTCACGTCACTGCAACCTCTGCCTCCTGGGTTCAAGTGATTCTCCTACCTCAGCTTCCCGAGTAGCTGGGATTACAGGCACCTGCCATCATGCCCGGCTAATTTTTATATTTTTTAGTAGGAACAGGGTTTCACCATGTTGGTCAGGCTGGTCTTGAACTCCTGACATAGGTGATCCACCCACCTTGGCCTCCCAAAGTGCTGGGATTACAGGCGTGAGCCACTGTGCCTGGCCAGCAAAGTAACTTTAATTTAAAAAAAAAAAAAAAAAGTATTCTTCTACGATGATCTGTTTGCAACAGACACAAAAACATTTTCCAGTTTAACCCATTTCTGACTGAAAGTCATTGTAGGGTTGAACCTTAAGGAAAACTAAGTTTAAACTTCCTTTGCATAGTATTTTGTCTTTTCTCCTTGGGTTAGAGGTGCAGACAAGAAAACATGATATAGTTTTGAATTAATATGAAAGAGGCAAAATTTGACATTTTAAAATGGCCCAAGACATCCCAGTGTTCATTTTGCTAATAGATGATATATACTCTAGAGAACCGGGAGTGGAGGGTTTAGTCATAATAAGCCTATTTGCTGTGGGTCAGGTGACTCATGAACTTGTCAAGCAGGCCAAGTTCTTTAGCAGTTTCTGGTTTTGTCCTGCTTTTAGTAATGTTGCAGTGGAACTTCGGCACATAGGTATTTGGTACCTCTTCCCTATAACCTAGCCCACACCTCTTTGCCCATTCTGAAGTCGGTCAGTCCGTTCATCCCAGTGCCCTTAGAAGGTGAAGGTTTGGGCTGGGCCCAGGGATTAGCGTCTGTAATCCCAGCATTTAGGAAGACTGAGGTGGGTGGGTCACTTGAGCCTAGGTGTTTGAGACCAACCTGGGCAACATGGTGAAATCCCGTCTCCACAAAACAAAAACAAAAACTGAAAAAAAATTAGCCATACATGGTGGTGCACGCCTGTAGTCCCAGCTACTTGGGAGGCTAGGGAAGATTGTTTGAGCCCAGGAGGCAGAGGTTGCACTGAGCCAAGATCATGCCACTGCCCTTCACTCCAGTCTTGGCAACAGAGTGAGACAGTCTTAAAAAAAAGAAGAAGAAGAAGAAGAAGAAGGTGAGGGTTTGATGTGGTTTCTGACACCATCTTGCTCTTACTCATTACTGCCAGTGTTTCAAATGTTGCTGAGGATGTGGGTTCTGAGCAGTGTTCCTTGTATTGTATCCAACAAACAACCTCCCTGCAGGCATCTCTTACCCTGGGCCAGTGGTTGTTTCTCTCATTTTTTTTTTCTTTTCTCCTCATACTTGTAGGGGCTCTGCAACATGAACATTAAAACGACAAATGGTATGAGTAAGTAGAGGGCATAGACAGATACAGGGCTTAACCGTTCATGCAGAGTCTCAGGTCTTTGTCCTTTGAAACCACTGGCTTTGGAGAAATCCTCAAACAGAAATGTGGAGAGTATTGGAATTAAAGTCGTCATGGTGGGAACTGAGTAGATGATTTGCAGGGGTTCAAATCCACTTGTAGCTTCCTTTGAGGAAGGCATGGGTTGCAATGGGAAAGAAAGGCAGCTGAAACACAAGCTTGTAAAATAGAAAGGACTTAAACCAGGCTGATGGCTCCCATAGCAGCGTGTCTTTGAACTCCTTAGCATACCACTTCAGGAGGTTTCTAAACTCTACTGGGTAGAGCTCGTGCAGCAGCACCACCTGCAGGGCCATGAACAGGGTGATGGGGACGTGGGTGAGGAAGAAGAGGCCCAGCAGCGACTCCATGCCGTGGCATTGTCTGTCGGTCAGGCCTGGACCTTCCAATGTGAGAAGAGTCAGTGTTTTCTTAATACACATTTTCCATGAAGTTTTTGAGAACCCCTCATATTTGAGTTGGAATCCTGGAGATCATTTAGTCCAGTTCTATCGTTTTAGAGATGAAGATGCTAAAACCCAAGAAGTTAAGCGTCTCTTTAGCCTGCACCGTAGGTTACTAGAGGGTTCTTGTCTTTTAATTTTTAGCCAGGAAAACCTCCCATCACAGCACACTGCCTCTCTTTTTATCTCAAAATGACAGTGAATTTTCTAAATCAGTCTATAAATAAGAACATCTCTTTCACTTCTAACCATCTCTGGTAAACAGTGACTGCTTTGGCCCTAACTGGCATTCTAGAGTGTTTCCAGGGGCCTGGTTTTTATCCAGGCTGCAGTCCAAGCCCAGGCCCACCCCTGCCTTCATCTCTGTGCCTGTGGTCCTCCACCCCTTTTTCTCACCTGGTGCTTGTGCAGTACTCCATGCATGACAGCAATCAATAACCTCCTTGTTAATTAAATGACACTTTATAAAATCTCTCCTCCAGGGGCTTTGAGAAAGCCAGCTTTGGCTAGCTGTAAAGTTTTCAGTAATCATTTAAGAAAAAAAAACGTTATTTATCATCTTTATGTCAGATCACGGCCGCCACATTCTCCCCAGGAGTTCAATCCATCAAGCTCCTCAATGCAAGAATGTCTAACAAGGTCCCTGTCACTTTTGGTGAAATATACAACCCTCACCAGAGGCTCCTGACTCCCACCAGGATCAAAGTTGTAGGCATCACTCCAGCCCAGCGTCCTCCACCCCAGAAGCCAGCAAGACAGCCTTGCCTTCCTTCCTATCTTTATTTGTAGAATACCGGTGGAAAAGAAGGAATCCTTCAAAGTTTTATCCTTTCATGAAAATGGGTTCCTGTGGGCAAGATATCTGCCATTATGCACCTAACCTTTTATATCTGAGATTTTCAAGAGAAAATGGTTTGACTATGGTAATAAGTCAGCTTTTTGAGATTTCCAACTCTCTTGTGCACATTCCACATTTATAACAACTGTCATAACTACTAGCTATATAATATTTTGCAAAGTGATTTCAGTGATGCTATCTCACTTGATCCTCACCTCAACCTTATAAAATAGACAAGGGGTTATTGACATTCTCATTTTGCAGATGAGTAAACTGAAGCATATGTATGGTCACTTGGGTTCTGGTGGCATTGTAGGGTTTGAGCTCAGATTTCGCTTCAAATCCCATGTGTTGCAAACTATTATATCACCTTGCTTTCTAGCCTCACCTCCCTTGCTGCTTTGTGTGTAGCACAATTGCATTTTGAATTAAGCTGTTGTTTGTAGTCCTTTCTGTTTACCCTGTATCAGGAACACTTTACCTGAAACAAAATGCTCAAGACTGGCTGGGCGCGGTGGCTCACGCCTGTAATCCCAGCACTTTGGGAGGCCGAGGTGGGCAGATCACGAGGTCAGGAGATCGAGACCATCCTGGCTAACACAGAGAAACCCCGTCTCTACTAAAAATACAAAAAAATTAGCCAGGCATGGTGGTGGGCGCCTGTAGTCCCAGCTACTCAGGAGGCTGAGGCAGGAGAATGGTGTGAACCCGGGAGGTGGAGCTTGCAGTGAGCCGAGATCACGTCACTTCACTCTAGCCTGGGAGACAGAGCGAGACTCTGTCTCAGAAAAAAAAAAAAAAAATTCCTCAAGAACAAGACAATATGCCATGTTTGGACTTTCCAGTCAACTCAGAGTGGAAAGAAGACTTCATGTTGTTCCAGCTCCTATGCTGAAAGCTTCAGACTGGGTGGGGTCCACTTCCCTGAGCTCTGGTGCTACTGTGAACAAGCCTGAGCTTGTCTCTGACCACTGGTGTTTGGGCAGGGGTGAATCACACCATCATCTGAGGAGCAACTCATGCTGTCTGTTTCTCTAGCAACTAAAATGAGATTGGAGAATATCTGAACTGAATCCAGGTCACACCTAGAAGGTGTATGTGTTCGTGAGCTCATGTGTGTGTATACCTACAGAGTCAATAGGACATATCCAGTTTCAATTTACACTCAGTACCTGCACTGTGTTGAGTGTTTTCACATGGGTTGCTTTTATTGAATTCGAATCCCTCGAAGTGAATACTATTGTCTTCATTTTTTTCAGACAAAGAGTTGAAACTCAGAGAGGCTGTGACTCGACATTTGATGGTGACATACCTTCCTTTCCCTTCCCCCACCATAGAGTCCCTGGGATTACGGGTCACACTGCTTCCTCCTGGATGGATGTTTTATCAGCATGTCCCTGTGAGCTGTAGCCGGATTCTTTTCTTATTACCATCAAGTCTAGTCCTGACCAACAGGACCCAGGCCATTGAAATAGTATGATGTTCACTCATTGCTCAAGCATGGGAATGGGAGGAAGGCTACGGTTCTGCCCTGAGTGAGGGCCTTGGCTTTTCCTTCCACGGATTTGGCTGCAGATCCAGAGACATGAGAGCTGGAGGCTTCTGAGTGAGCATCCATGATTTTCTGCTCTTTTCCTTGTTTTTTGACATGCTGAGCCACTGTGACTGATTTACTGGCTACCCCAAGGCTGAAAGCCAGTGTTAGAATTCCCTGCAATGGAAATGGTTTCTGCAGGCAAAAGTGGAGAAACATTAACTCATAAGAACAGGTGTTTGTTCAGAATGGTGGTTACTGGAGCCTGATGTGTTCCCCGGTACATCCTCCTGGGAGGTGGTGGGCAGAGAAGAAAAGGACCCAAGTGAGGTTAGAGAAAAACAAAGTAAGAACAAAGGAAAAAAAAAAAAAAAAAAGGAATGAGAGACTTGTAGGACTTGTAGGAAGGAACATACAATTTTTTTTTTTCATCTGTCCAGTTTCCATTCCCTTTGAGTTCTTTCTATGCCCCAGAAACTTCCCTTTCCTCTCCTACAGATAGCCCATGGCTGTAACTACTACCAAATTCACAGAGGCACACTAGTGCCCAGCTCTCACTCTCTTGAGCAATCTTGAAGAATTACAAAACCCCTTCCCTCTCAGCTCAGCTGGAATTGGTGAAACTCTCAAAAGAACATTAGATTAGGTAGATAGATAGACAGACAGAGAGACAGTTTAGATAGGTAGGTAGGTAGGTAGGTAGGTAGGTAGGTAGATAGATAGACAGACAGATAAAACCATCAATGTCTACAGATACATAAAAATGAGCAAGTTGATGAGGTCCTGGTGCTTCCGTCAAATTTAACTAAAGACTAGCCACAGTAGGGAATGCAGGCTACACAAGCCCAGCTACTTAGAAACTTCAAAGAGCTCCCCCTTTCCAAATCTTTCATATTTTTCCATCCCACTTTGTCCTTGGCACATTCACCCTTCCTAAGGGAGAGGAACCTTTTGAATGCTTACTATGTGAAACCACTTGTGTTCATCAAACACCTTCTTGTTACAAATGAAATACTAACTCAAAATAGCTCAGAAACAAAAAAGATAAACATTGATCCTTCAACTAGAGCTTGAAAAGGCAGGAGGGATTGCAGCCTCCAGGCTCTGCATCTGTCCTCACACCTGAGTCCAGGTTGGGGCTCATTCTTTTGGGTTCCTTTGCAGGGAGAGCTGAAGCCACCAACAGTTCTGGAGGCCCTGGTTTTAGGAGTGGTGAACAAAGAGAAAAGGGGACAGGTTGTCAGCCCAGCTTCAGAATGAAGATCTTGGGGGAAGGACTCCAAGAGGCTGGACATGGACCATGTGTTTTATCCTGGACCAGCATCACAGCCAAAGACCAGGGTGAGTCAAGTATGTGAGTCCCTGCCCAGATCTGCAACCAAGGGATGGATGGATGGATGGATAGATAGATAGATAGATAGATAGATAGATAGATAGATAGATAGACAGACAGGTGTCAGATAGATAGGTGATAGACAGGTGATAGATAGGTGTTGGGTGGGCAACTTTGCAAGCAATAATAATGAGCGTGGAGGTGGATTTTTGCACAAGAGGAATTGGGCATAATAGCACTCAGAAAATCGGAACATGAGCCCCACAAACGTAAAGCAACGGATGTTCACTGAAGTATTGGAATGCATCATTTCATGTAATCCTCAGGCCAAGACTACCATTTAATAAGCTCGGTGAGGCAGGGCTCTAGGTGTGTTTCACATCGTATCCATGGTAGCTGGAATAGCACCTGGCTCATAACAGATCCTCAACTATGTGCTGAGTGAAAGTGAGCTTCCTGCTATTATGAAGCCCATTTTATGAGGCTCGGCGGGGTGAAAGAATGGGCAGAAGGAGAGGATTTGACCTCAGGGCTGTCTGGCCTGCTTCTCCCTCCTTGTACCCCATGGAACCGCCCCCTGCTGCGCAGTGCCATGAGCTCTCTGACCAGCACAGGTTTGCATTTTGCAGCCAGATACAGGCTCCACATGTGGGCCTGTCCAGTAGAGCCCTTCCTTGTCTCTGACAAGGCAAGGGAGAAAAGTGCGGCAGATGAGACCAGCTCAGGTGGGAGGCAGGCTGAGCAGGAGATGGAGGATGGGGAAAAAAATTAGAACCAACCCTAGGGAAACCTGCCTGGTCTCCTGAGCAGGTGCCAGGCAGGCCAGGGCATGGCATCTGGGGCCCCTGTTGGATTCAGAAGTAGTCCAGGTAGCTGTCAGGATCCAAGTGACACAGGGAGAAGGATGGGTCAGCTGGTGACACTAGATAGCAGGTGGATGGAGGTGTGTTTGGAGCATAGGAGTTATCTGAGAGCAGGATTCTAGCCACATGAATAGGACCCAGGCATGGTGACCAGGCCCCAAGCAAGTCAGCCGGGGTCCAAGTAGGACTGGCCAATGTCAGTGAGACGCTGAGGTGCCAGGCAAGACTGCTGAGGCAGAGGCAGCATGGTAGGACAAACCCATGGATTGTCTGTCAGTGGGTGCCCACAGTGCACCCCAATATAAGGAAAGTAACTACCAGACTCATTCCAGACTCTTCCCCCAACTACACACACAGCAGCTCCTGTTGGGAAGGCTGGGGAAAAAAGGGACTGACAGAAGAAAGGAGCAAGAAAAAAAATTACCTTGGAGTCAAAGGAAGCACGCAGGCTGGGCATAGTGGTTCCTGCCTGTAATCTCAGCACTTTGGAAGGCCAAAGTGGGCAGATCATTTGAGGTCAGGAGTTCTAGACCAACCCGGTCAACATGATGAAACTCTGTCTCTACTAAAAATACAAAAATTAGCCAGGCATGGTGGTGTGTACCTGTAATCTCAGCTACTTGGGAGACTGAGGCAGAAGAATTGCTTAAACCAGGGAGTTGAAAGTTGCAGTGAGCTGAGATCGCGCCACTGCCCTCCAGCCTAAATGACAGAGTAAGACACTGTCTCAAAAAAAAAAAAAAAAAAAAAAAGCAGGCAAAACCCACCCTTCTGGGTAGTGGGGTAGTTTTGGCTGCTTTTGTGTCTCTTTCTTCCCCTAGCTAGGCCTCTGTGGAACTGCCCCACCCCATCCCCCATTTTTCCTGTTGCCTACCTCATGGCTGACATTGCACATCTCAACTTTTAATTTTCCAAAGTCAGACACTGCGGTTGCCCCGCAGCTGCGCATCTGAATTCTCTCCTGTCCACAGCCAGCTCTGCCCAAGTATCAGTCTGGGAAAATCTGGAAACTGAGCCCCTGATGCTATACTTTTTGGCCAAGCCCTCGCTGGCCCGAGCCTTCCCCTGTGCAGGTGCACTCTTCACAGTGAGGAGTGCTCTCTTGATATCCTGGGGTGATGTGGAATGGAAGAGTCTCTGAGGTCAGCTTTGGAAAAAAATAAAGCAAGAAGCTGAAATATCATTAGTGTTTAACTCCTCTCTCTCCACTACTCGCCGTTAAACCAGCGAGAGGACCCAGTGTCTATGTCGGCTCATACTTTAGACACGATTCAGCCACCGAGAGTGGGTAAGTGCTGATAATTGGCTGCCCCGGAGGAGTTGTGGAGGCTGCTGCTTCCCAGGAGAGCTGCCCCATAGCTCTCAGGGCAGGAGGCCCTGGCCCTAGCACTGTGCCTCCTGGCCTGCTGTCCCTAAGGGCCCGGCCTCTGGTTGACACAGAGCCGATGCTGGCCTCGCACAGCAGCGGACTCCCTTGCCTGCAGAGCTATGCCTGCTGAGCTAACAGAGAAGCAGGGGATGGGGAAGCAGAGCTATTAGCTCGTCTGAAGAATGCTCCCTCGATCAAATAAACGAACTGCACTGTTTACTGTGTAAACTTGGACTGAAGCAGCCACAGTGAGGGGGCTTCATAATAAGGACTGTTAATATTTATGACCGACATCAGTGGCTCCTAGCGACACAATAATGAGCCCATTACCCCCTGAGCTGGCGTCGCCACCATATTCCAGCAGACGCAGAGAGGAGGAGGGAGGGGTGGGGTGGTCGGATGGGTGATGGGTGCCCAGCAGTACTGAAGGCCTTCCTGATCTGCATCTTAGAGTCCATGCAAGATGTAGAAGTGTCTGCTGAGTACCCACTGTGCACGGATCATTGAGCCAGTGCTGAAGATGTAAGGGATTCTAGGAAACCACTGAGTAACCAGAGGAATGAGTGCTACCAGAGGTTTGACATTCAAGCTGCAGTTGGCCCCTTGTCCCTGGGTTAGGCAAGGCTTCCCAGAGTAGAAGGATATGGCTTCCCAGATGAACAGCCTCAGCTCTGGGAAGCTAGGGTGATCTTTACATAGAGAAAGTGGGCTCCCAGGACCGGGGGGCTCAGTGTCTCTCCTGCAAGACTGTCTCATTCTTCCCTAAAGGCCTCCCTGAGCTCTTCTCCAGCTCTCTCCTGGAGCAGGAGCTCCAATTTGAAGCCCTCAAAGCTGGTGAGAGTGGGCTGGCAGGAGAGGAGGCAGCAAGGGAGACAGTGAGAAGACCCCGAGTGAGCTTAGTGGCTGCACCCTGAGGCTTTGGTCCTCCCTTGAAGTGGTTGACTTAGGGCCCCCAGGGGCAGCTGCTCTCCCTGGGTGGGCCAGGCACTGATCCTTGGCACCCAGGACACTTCCTGGCCTAAATGATCCACCCTGGCTCTAGGCCTGCTCTGCCAGTCCCACTAACTGTGTGACGTTGGGCAAAGAACTTTCCTTCCCTGGCCTGATTCCATTTTTGCACAAGAAGGGATTTAGGCCAGAAAGGCATCATTAGCTTGCCCTAATATAACCTGAACGGCTTGAAGAAGCCAGACCCAGGATGTGTACATGCATGGAGAAAAGCAGAAAGGGGGAGGGGGGTGCCAGCCAAGGCACTTTGGTCCAAGGCTAGGCTTCTTGGGGTCCAAGAACCCCCAAATTGTAGGCCACAGCGTATGTGTGCATATAGCATTCATTATTCTTAAGTAGCTCAGAAACAGTTCAGAATCACTGCATGCAGCCCTAAGGTTCTTTCAAATTCTGAGATCCTCTAGTTCTGAAACTCCCACACCCCATGGAACTCTCTCCCTGAGTTACGTTATGAACGGGGTTGTCCGAGTGTCTCTGGATGCACAGTGGGGCAGCCTTCAGGAATGGAGAGATCACTGGGGCTGGCACCCATGTGGTGTATTCACATATCACAAGGGTGAGGACACAGCTTTTGGAGTTAGACCTTGTTTGGAATCTGAGCTCTCTGATTACAGTGATGCCTGTAAGTCTTAGTCTCTTCATCTGTGAAATTGGCATCATAATGCAGGGTGACTCTATGTCTGAAAACACAGGTGAATACATAATGAGCCATTTATAGATAGTACATTACAGTCCATGATAAAATAATACTGTGTGTTAAGATTGCATGGCCACTTCCTAGTAGCATCTACATCAGAGGGTGGTTTAGAGGATTCTACGCAATGATGAATATAAATTCCCTGGCACAATGCATGTGCCAATAAATGTTACCAATAATAATAATTATCACAACGTTTATCTCTGTGCCATGCAGATCAGTGTCCTGGGCTAATGTTCACCTCTTGCCTCCACCAGGTGGTGCCTCTGATTATGAGCACACCCTCGAGTTCGCCCGAAGTGCAGTGTGGAAGGAGGATTCCTGAATTTGGAGGCCTCAGTGGGAGCAGATAGACCCAAGAGGAGACAAACTAGGAGTCCAGTCAAGCCACTGGAGGCCCAGAGGATCTTGCAAGGACAGTAGACATGTGGTTTAGAGGAACAAAGGGCAGGCAGCAGAGTCCAGCAGTAGCTGAGACAGTGGTACAAGGGAGGCTGCCTAATTTATAGCACCCCATGGTCCCCAAGTGCTGATTGTGGCCCCAGAGGAGCCAGAGACCAGCAGGTGAGTTCTATTCTTGATTGCTGCGGGTTCACAGGTGCTGTGATTACTTCTCAGCAGGGCGGTGGGAGGGGTGGCCAAAGTGAAAGCAATGCAAATGGTGTGGGCAGCTGAGTAGCATTTTCCATGCTGCTCTTTCCCCATCATTCTTTCATTAAAGTGGAGCCAGGAACTTTGAGGGGGTGGGGCATAGTAGCTGTTGGGTAGAGATGCTTATAGCGAAGCTAGAAGGTCTCTCCTGAGTTCTTCAAATGAAAATCAGATCCCTAAGGGTTCAGGATGAAGCATAGTTTGGGAGGAGGGGAGGCTGTTTGATGGATGGAAAGAACAAAAAAATCTATTAGCAGTGCTTTGAGCTCCTTAGAGAACAGTTCCTGAGGAAGCCAAGTAAATAACTTCCTGATACCCAAGATTTGTTAATTAAGCACTTTGAACAGGCTTTGGGAGGAGGGGCAGACAACTGTAGAATCCGACTTCTGAGTCTCCTGGCCTCAGGAGAGAGGGCATGTGTCTCAGTGGCCAGAGGTGTCTCCCAGCCTCCGTGTAAGGGATGGGGCTGCTTCACTACAAGAGGGAGACCTGGTGCATGGTGGAACCCCACGTAGAGAGGACAGGGCAGGGCCTGAGCTGTGCACACGGTGGCACATGTGTTGTGCTGTCCTTCTTGACCCCGTGAGCTGTGTGTCATGCAGAGCTAGCAACACCTGACATGTCCAGGAGAAAAGCCACCCGGCCTCACCCAAGGGGACTCCGGGAGGAATGTCTGCCCCTGGATCCCAGCATCTCTGCAGCGGTGCATCATGCATCTGGTTTAAGCCCAGGAGATCCTGGGCTCCCCTTCTGATGTGCACATGCTCCTGGGAAAAGTAACGCATGGAATCGCTGTGTCTTCTTTAAGGGAGGTTGTTCAGATCTGAGAGTTCCTTGATTGGAAAAAGGGGGCCAAAGAGGAGAAAGAGAAGGTAGCACTAAGAGAAAGAGGAGGGGAGGGAGCTGGAGGCTGCTCCTCCACCCAGCCTGAGGGAAGCAGACACCAAACCTCACCACAGAACTCCTTAGCCTGCTCAGGGGCCTGAAGCTTGCTCCAGAAGAGGCCCAAGGAAGAGAGAGGAAAGAGGATAAGGAGCTGGGGACAGAGAATAGAACTCCTGAGGGCTGATACCAAGAACTTGTTTGCTTTTTTCTCCCCAAGGGGTCTTCAGGCAAGTCTAATCTGGGTCACTGTCCTGGTTCTGGGGAGTAGACCTAAATGAGCCGCTCATTCTCCAACACCCCTCCCGTCCTCGTCAGGTGGTTTTCCTGTGTGACCTCATCCACTTGGTGTCATTCCTACAAAGGGCCTATGAAAAATAAATGTCTGGTCCATGGAATCTTCATGTGGAGGAGTCCTGGAGGGGGAGGAATCCTAGGTGGGCCCCTTGTATAGGAGAGAAAAATTCTTAAAGTAAAGTGAATGTGTCCAGCCTGGCTGCCACACCAAATCTCCCAGGTCTAATTCAGCCAGCCCTTCCCAGACAGTAGGCTGAGTCTCATCCCCATGCAAGAATCATGAGTTACCCTGACTCCAGCCTTGTGGGAAATTCCCCATGACAACCAGGTGGAAACCTAGCCTCTCTATCGCAGCCTGAGAGAGAGGCCTCACACCCAGCACCACATCCCACAGTTCTGCACAAAGCCAGCCCAGTTTGAAGACAAAGAGAAGGAACTCCCCTTTCTTCATGTGGAAGATACATGCACACATAAGTCTAGCTGAGGACATGATAAGGAAAAGCTCATGGACGTTCCAAGATGGGCTGGGCCATGTACAGCTGTGTCATGCTGAGTCCCTGGGCACTGAGGAGGGTGGTCGGTGGGAGAGGATGCTGGTAGCTGGGAAGACCTGGGTGAAATCTGAGTTGGTGACAGGCATTGTCCCTGTCTTTCCACGCTCTGTGCAGCATCATCCCCAATGAGGCCCAGGATGGGGTTCCCCCATAGCAGATGGGCAGAAGAAAAGTGCGGAGGAAGCACAGAGAGCCGGGGGGCTCAGGAGGGAGGGCGGCTGCCACTGCCTCACCCATTCCTTTCTATGTGGTTCTAGTCCAGGCTGCTGATGCTGTCCTTGGTGTTCCTGGCTGAGAGGAGGGGGTCTGTCTCCTGTTCCCGCCTTTGCTTTCTGCACCTAACTTTCCCCCAGCCTCAGCTTCCTCCTTACCTCTGCCAGCTTATTTATTCCCCGTAGTGACTGAAAGCTAGAGATGTTTATTTCCTTTTTATTTTTTTGAGAAGGATCTTGCTCTGTCACCCAGGCTAGAGTGCAGCGGCGTGATCTCAGCTCACTGTAGCCTCTGCCTCCCGGATTCAAGCTGTCCCTCCCGCCTCAGCCTCCCCAGTAGCTGAGATTACAGGCACGCACCACGACGCTTGGCTAAGATGTTCATTTCCTTTGAAAAGATAAGGAAACAGGCTCGGGGTTGTGGAAGACCACTCTGCCTGGGAAGTGCGGAGCCTGGATGTGCACGCAGTTTCCTGACAGGGCAGCCCCAGTTGTTCTGCTGTTACGCACACTGCACTTGTTGGTACACTCTGGAATATCCTGCCATTGGGCCTCATCTAAATTTGTCCTTCCACGACTGCTGCCCAGGTCTCAGACTCATAATTTCACTTTCCCTTAAAGGTAAGGCTGGCGTTTAGAGTAAGAAGCAAAGTAGTCCGCTATCTGGGAGAGGAGGACCCTTTTGTGTGTGATGTGCCCAGGAGTACTGCAGAATCAATAACCGTGGACTCCTCTGAACCTCCGAGACATAAGCCATTCCTGTCGTTTGAGGTACCATGGGCCATAAGGATGGTCAGAAGGGCAACCTCTTTAAAACCATTAAGAGCAACTACGTATCATTCCAAGACTGAAAGAGCAGTATGCCTAGGATGTAAACTCTCTCAAATTCATCTGTGAATTCCACACAATCACAATCACAATCAAAATTCAAGCAGAATTTTTTTAAAAATAGAATTTGACAAGCTGGTACTAAAATGTGTATAGCAATGCAAAACATCTAAAATAGCCCAAATGATTTTGAAAAAGAACTGGGTTGGAGAACCCACCCTCGCTGATTTTAAGACCTACTGAAGAGCTATTTTACTCACGACTGCATAGCGCTGGCATAGGGTGGACTTATATATCAATGAGGCAGAATAGAGAGTCAAGAAATAGACACATACATGTATGTCTAATTTATTCTCAAAAGAGGAGGCAAGACAGTTTGATGAATGAAAGGAAAATCTTTTCAACAAACTGTTCTGGAACAACTAAAAGTCCATACGGAAAGGAAAAGAAAAAAAAAAAAACATGAACCTTTATCCTTACTTTATTCTCACCATACTGAAAACGTGACTTGAAGTGGATTTTAACCTAAATATGAAAGCCAACTGTAGACTTTTAGAAAAAGCCGTAGGAGAAAACCTTCACAATCTTGAGTTAGGCAGATATTTCTTAGGACACAAAAAGCATAAACCATTAACAAAAAACAGTGATAAATTGAACTTTATCAAAATTTAGAACTTCTGCTCTTTGAAAACTACCATTAGGAAAACACAAGCTGCAGATCAGAAGAAAATATTTATAATAAGTATATCTGACAAAGAACTTACATCTGAAGTATGTAAAGAACTCTTACAACTTAAGAGTTCACAGACACCTTCCAAAAGAGAACATAGAAATGCCAAATAAGCCCATGAAAAAATGCTCAGCATCATTAGTTCATCAGAAGAAGTGTCAATTAAAACTGTGGATATTATTACACACTCCCTGGAATGGTTATAAAGACTAATAATCCTTAGTATTACTTCGTATCTGGAGCAATAATCACACAAATGATGCTGCTATGAATGTAAAATGGTACAACCACTTTTGAAAACAGTTTGGTAGTTTCTAACAAGGTTAAACATAAATTTACCATATGAGATGCCAACTGGACACTGAGGTACTTAGCAAAGTAAAAGGAAAACAAATGTCCCCACAAAGACTTACACAGGGAGTACAAAACACACAGTAGCTCCAAACTGCTGTGTCATAAAAGCTTCAAACACATGTCAATCAACAGGTGAATGAATAAAAATCCTGTAAGCTGGAGGTTCACAGCTTGACTTAAATACAGCCATTTCACGAATCGTCTTTTTAAATTACAAACATAGGTTTGTAATGTCATACTAGCAGTTTAAAAAGATGAGCTCATGATGCATTCAGCAATATGGATTACTCACACCACATTCTGCTGTGTGAAATAAGCCAGGCATAAAACAGTACACATCACAAGATTCTGTTCATATCAATCTCTAGAAAAGACTGATCAACTGTTACAGCAATTGTAAATAATGCTGCAATGAACATACATGTGCATGTATCTCTGTAATAGAATGCTTTCTATTTCTTTGGGTATATACCCAGGAATGGGATTGCTGGATCAAATGTTATTTCTGGTTTAGATGTTTGAGGAATTGCCATATTGTCTTCCACAATGGTTGAACTAATTTACATTCCCACCAATAGTGTAAAAGTGTTCTTATTTCTCTGCAACCTCACCAGCATCTGTTGCTTCTTGACTTTTAAGTAATGGCCATTATGTCTGGTGTGAGATGGTATCTCATTGTGGTTTTGATTGCATTTCTCTAATGATCAGTGATGTTGAGCTTTTTTGCATGTTTGTTGGCTGCATGAATGTCTTCTTTTGAGAAGTGTCTGTTCATGTCCTTTGCCCACTTTTTGATGGGACTGTTTGTTTTTTTTCTTGTAAATTTGTTTAACTTCCTTGTAGACTCTGGATATTAGACCTTTGTCTGATAGATTGCAAAAATTTTCTCCCACTCTATGGCATACATATGCATGGAATACTATGCAGCCATGAAAAGGAATGAGATCATATCCTTTGCAGGGATGTGGATGGAGCTGGAAGCCATTATCCTCAGCAAACTAAACACAGGAACAGAAAACCAAACACCACATGTTCTCACTTATAAGTGGGAGCTGAACAATGAGAACACATGGACACAGGGAGGGGAACAACATACACTGAGGTCTGTTGGGGGGCAGGGTGAGGGAAAGGAGAGCATTAGAAAAAAACGGCTAACATATGCTGGGCTTAATACCTAGGTGATGTGTTGATAAGTGCAGCAAACCACTGTGGCACACGTTTACCTGTGTAACAAACCTGCACATATACCCTGGAACTTAAAAATAAAGTCACAGCAAATAGATGAGGGTTGTCTAGAGCCAGGAGTGGAAACTGATTGTGTAAAGGCACAAGAAAACATTTTGATATGATAAAAATATCCTACACTTTTTTAAAATTTATTTTTATTTTTCATAGAGACAGGGTCTCACTGTATTGCTCAGGCTGGCCTCAAACTCCTAGGATCAGGCAATCCTCCCACCTCGACCTCCCAAAATGTTAGGATTACAGACATAAGTCATTGTACCCAGCCCTGATATTTTATGTATCTTGATTGTAGTGGTGGCTATAAAGACATACATTTGTGTGAGTGTGTCCATGTATACATATATCTGAACATATATTTGTATTATGTACTCATCAAAATGAACATTTAAAGTGAGGGCATTTTATTGTATATAAGCTATAACTCACTGAAGTTGTTGTAAAAAACAACATATATCAAGCCTTTCTGACCTGCTTACTTCTAACCATTACAGTTCCCACTGCACTTAAAGCCCTGACTCCTCACCGCATTCTACAGCGCCCTGCATGGTCTGGTGCCATCTCTCACCACTGTTTCCAAGGTCATTGTCTTCTAGGCACACTGGCCTGCTGTTATTCCCTTCTGTGGCCCTCCCCACAGGTAGCCCCACTGCCTATACTGCTCTACGCTCAGCGCTGTGTCCCTTGCCTATAGGGTCTCCACCCCAATAATTCTCTACTTAGCCTTTACTGCGAGTCATCATCATTAGCTCCCCAGTTTAAATGTTGTCCCCCGACTATGTTTGTCCATGACACTCTCTTCCTACCTAGGCCTTATCACAATTTATATGTACATGTGAATTAATGTGGTGTCCTCTTTTTAAACGTTTTTCCTACTCTAGACTGTAAGATCAAAACAGGACCAAGTTTGCTTTGTCCCCTACTGCATCCCTAGCATCTAGCAATGTCCCTGCAGATAGCTGAGTCTCCATAAATATTTGGTAGATAAAAGGATGGACAAATGGATAAATCAATGAATCAATAGTTTTCTTTAGGAAGTTGTTAGGAATCAGTGGATCACTATGGTGAGGGCTACATGTGGTGGAATAAAGGACTCAGCCTTGGGTGTGAGGCCCTGGCTCTCTCACTAATGCACAGACCAGACTGGATTCACTAGGTCGGGGTTGGGGCCCAGGAATTGTAACATTTAGCAAGGGCCCCAGGGTAATTATGATGTAAGAATGTATGATGATAACTAGGTAAGCATATATATCTATAGCATGTATATATATATATTCTTATAAACACTTGCAAATCCATATGTAGAGATTTTTGAGCCATTGTTTCAAAAAATGCAATTCCTTACTCATTTAGCTGTATCTGTATTTTCTCATTCAACAATTCCTGGTAGAATCCCTCTAAGTTGCTTGACATGTTATTATTCTTTCCTCTTTATTAATAGATAAAGATACAGTGCAGGGTGTGTGGTGGTTGTTAGTGCTATTCACCAATACCTTTTATTGTCTTCTTTTCTAGGCACATGCACATAGAATTGTACTTCCTGGCTCATCTTTGGCTGAATGGGGCCATGTGACTAGTCATAGCCAAGGAATTATGACTTCTGCATTGAAGCATTTAATCATCTGGTTCGAGGCCCTCCAGAACTCATTTCTCTGCAGCACAGCAACTGGAAATATTTAAGGTAATGGTCATTCCATCAGCCTGGGTCCCTGAATGACCCCGGGGAACAGAGTCCTTTACTGGCTTGACTTGGACATATAGTATGAGCAATCAATCCACTGTTATTGTTTTAAGTTATTGAGCTTTTGGAGTTACTCCATATCAACACGCAGCCTAGCCTAACTGAAATATATTGTTGTACCAGAATTCATTCAATCATTCTTTGCCACTAACGACAGTACTCCAAGAACATCCTTTCACATATATCGTTAGATGCTGGTGTGAGTCTAGACAAATAGAGAAAAATATAGAAGGATACATAAAAGGCTGACATGGGTTCTATGGTTTTGTGGAGGATTTGTGGCTGAGAATTATTAGTATGGAGAAGGTTGGAGAGAGGAAGAAGATACAAAGAAAAGAAAGAAAGTAAAAAGCTATGTACAGTGTAATCACATTTATGTAATTCTGTAAAAGTATAAATCTTTATGCAGTCCTACATAAACATATCTATGTTTGAATTTTTAAAAAATAAATACTTAAATTACTAATTTTTAAAAAGAAAGCCACCAGAGCATTTAAGACCCTAATGAAAATGCAAATGTTATTTTGGATGCTCAAATACTAGGGGATTATGGAGCAGTTATTTAGGCTTCTGCTCCGGTCACATTAAGGGATTAGTAACTGCGTGCTCATGGAAGGAGTGAAAGCACAGTATTCAGGGCAGCCTGGTGTTGATGTGGGGAAGAGGATGGGCGGCGTGGGGGAGGGAAAGGGCTGTGATGCCTTTTGATACTAGGTCAAAAAGGGTACTTCAGAGGGAGAAGGAATAGCAAAAGGGCTTTGGGAAAGCAGGTGAGGATACTGATTTGAAGGAGGGAGGTGCATAAGCAGAGCTAGCAAGAAGAACCTAGTCATCAATATATACCTGTGAGATCACCTGGTCTGTCATCATTTGATAAGAAGGAGCTATTTTCTTTTCAGATTATCTCCTGTAACTAGCACAATGCCTGACTTGTCAGAGTAAGAACCCACAAGCATTTGATGAGAGAGTGTGTGTGTGTGAGAAAGAAAGAAGCAAGGAAGGGACTTGATTACATAGCTTATCGTTTGCAGAGCCAGGAGTAAAATTCAGATGCAGGCTCATTTTAGCTCCAGATTCTTCTAGGAGTACTTGAAAGAGATCCACAGAGAGATAAGAGGAAGGGAAAGAGAGAAGGGAGGGAGATAGTGCTCTCTCTCTCCCTCCCTCTCTCTTTTTCCCCCTTCCCCTCTCTCAGAAGTGGAGGTGCATTATATTGAGGGGAACACCAGTAGGCCCTTCTCCAGTAATTCAGGTTGTGTAACAGAAGGACACCCCTCCCTCTGTATGTGCTCCCCAGTGTTAGGAGCCTCTTAACTCGTTGTCCATGAGCATTCGCCCCCTTTGGTTTTAACAGCCCACCAGCCACCTCTGCCTTAATTTGTCACTTCCAACAGGCCCTGGAATCTGACCTTGTCAAGCACCCCGTGGGGTCAGGCAGTCTCCCAGTCCTCTCTGGACTCAACTGTCTGAAAAGGATTGGTCTGTAATTCGAACAAAATAGACTGTGAATATGTTAATGAGGGAGTGCTTTTATTTTCTGTAGCCTTTCTGTAGTATGTGCATTTTCCTGAGAAAGAGGATCTTTGGAGCAATCCACATGTCTTTTCCCTGGAAAGAGATCCTCAGAGCTATCTTTTCTACAACTGACCACATCCTGAAGATAATATCTCATGGACTAGTTATGCTACCTCTTCATGAAATGTAGAGAACTGGCCAAGGATTCGAAAGTGGTTAAACAGAGGATCTGATAAACTCATCTATATCAAGGTGTTAGGGTCTGATAACCCCTTAATGTGTTATCTTTCCAAGCAGACTTGCATTATTATAGAGCACAGAGAAAGTAAATTGTTATGCATCAGCTGATAAGGCAGTAGACGCTGGCTCAATTTTCCAAACATGAATATGTTTGATGTAAGTGGATCATAGAAACAAGGTGGTTGAGTATTAGATGATTCGGGATGCGGTAAGATACAGTGGATACAGCTTATTAAGAATTGGGTTTGGATTGTGTATCAAATGGTATGCTTTTAACCAGAAATAATAGATTACTGAACTAAATGTGGCTGAAAGATTGAGGAAATTTTACTATGTTATATAACAACTCCAGTTTGGTTAATTTAACAGCAGGAAATGTTTCCTCTTTCTGTTGAACCCCATATGACTGAAAGGTGCTGTAGTTGTTCTATGTACTATGTGAATATGACAATCTTAATTACAGAAAATATCTCTCGCTTCACTCCTTGGGCAACTTTTTTTCAATAGAGAGAAGAGCCTTTTTCAATAGAGAGAAGAGCCTTTACAGAATCCCTTTGTATTAATCAACATGGACTTACAGCCATAACAAATATCACCAAAATTCTAATGGTCAAATACAATTAAGGCTTATTTCTTGCTCAGGTCATATTCTGGTTCAAGCAGACTGGAGTGAGGAGAATGTTCTGCTCCATGAAGACATTCAGGGATCCAGGTTCCTTCTATTTAGCAGCTTCAGCATCTTCTGGGGTTTCAGAATAACATGCTGGATCCTCTGCACCTGCCCTGTGGATGAAAGGAAATGTAAGACATCCTCTTAGTTCTCATTGGTGATGTATGAGTCACTGTCAAGAAAATGAAAATCATCAGACTGGTTTATGTTGTGCACAAACCTTAAGGTGGCCCCCAATATTCCCTGCCTTCTGGTATCCGTGCCCTTGTATAATCCCTTCTGCCTTGAATGTGAGTGAGATACGAGACTTTTTCCAACCAATGGAAGATGGCAAAGGTGTGTGAGTGAAAACATCCTTGAGTATGTTTTGTTAGAATGTCACGTTTGTGATTACATTATGTCACTTTATATAAGGCTCTGTCTCCCTGGGATTTCTGCTTGCTGGCTTGATGAATTAAACCAGGTGGAAAGGTTTCTTTAAGTGGGCAGCCTCAAGCCAACAGCCAGCAAGGAACAAAAACTCTATATTCCACAATCACCCTGTATTCCACAACCCTGAGAAAATAAGTAAGCTTGGAAGCAGATTCTTCTCCAGTCAAGCTCCCAGAAGAGAACACAGCCAGGCTGACTCTTGAGTCCAGCCTTGTGATGGCCTAGGTAAGCCATGGCTAGGCTCCTGACTGATAGAAACTGTGACATTACACATGTGTTATTTTAAGCTACTACGTTTGTGATGATTTGTTGTGCAATAATAGCTTAGTTAAATCATGATTAACCACTGGAAGAAGAAGGAAGCCAGCATATCTGATGCACTGGGGAATGAACATCCATTCAAAATCAGGCTCTTCCAGAAAAGACAAGGGACACTTGGCTATAGGTAGACCACAGACAGTGTTTGGCAGAGTGTCTGCATTCAAAAATATATATATATATATATATATATATATATATATATATATATATATATATATATATATTTACATATATAAATGGAGGATCTGACAAACATTATTTTGTTTTAACAGAAGTACAGAGAAGTTTTCTGTAAAATGGAAATGAGTATCATGAAGTTTTCAATGAACAGTGTGAAACAGAAGAAAACATCAGCATTCATTAGGTCCCAGACCTCTTTGAGAATCTTATGAAATTCTGGACAACCTCTCCTCCCACAAACAAGATGTACTTGAATACCTACACATAAAATGTTGCATTCAATTTTAGAACGTGAAGAGATCACTTGAGGCCTATCCAGAGGTCTCTAAGGTAGGTACATACTATACAGGGCTTGGAGACCTGGACTGCTCTGGTTACGTAGATGTGAGAGGGTGATATCAGCGGAGAGTTGTAGTGAGTAAGAAAATGTTCTCAGGAAACCTCAGCTTGTCGTTATATGGCAGAAACATGTTCAGATGTGTGACTCAGGGATTACTTAAAATAGGTGGGGCTGAAGACAATGAAGAGAGTATCCCAGGCGTCAGGGCTGATGGGTAAGGATGTGAGTTAAGGAAGGCACTGACACACTGCAAAGAGGAGAAGGTGAGAAAGCAGAGGAATGAAGGTGGAAGGAGCAAGAACTGCACCTTCCAGGTGCACTAGGGTATTACCACCTCCGCTTTCCCTGTGCTGGGGTGAGGAGGAGGAAAAAGAAAGGACTAGTAGAAGCTGTCTCTGAGAGATCTCTGGCTTCTCCATGAGAATTGCTGAACTTTGTTTTCGATTCAATGGCAATCCAAAAAAATTAATATAAGCATTTTTCCGGACCATATAGATAACCACCTTAAAACCAGCCACTGATTTCATTGTCCCCATTTGCCTTGGCATTGTGGTCATGTCTATAACAATTAGCCCTACAATAACTGACGCAGTCTAGATAGAAAAGAACAGAGGGGAAATTGCAATGTAAATGGCACACTCCTGCCAAGCGAAAACCAAATGACTTCGTGGATGCTGATGTGTTCATGGGAGAATTGAATTGTCACAAGGCACGTGGAAGCAGAGGCAAGCCAAACTCAGAGGACCTGTTGGATGTGCTCATGTCCTGGGTGGTTGACTGAGTTTTAGCAAAGCAATACTGACTGTAATATTGAGTTGTTATATTGTTAATTTGAATTGTTTGGATTCTGTCATCTTCTTTGTATTTAATCTGTAAATTTGTTTTGGGTTTGTGGCTGCCACAGACAGCCCATTCTTCTCTTTCTGGACATGTGGTAAAATGGCACGGTGAGCAGGACACATGATTAGTTCTGGCCAGTGAGTTATGAGTGCAAAGTGATGCTCCACAGTATTTAGCTGCAGCGTGAGTCTCTCCAGTGCTGCCTTTGTCTCTCACAACGTTTGAGATTGCACTAAGCATCTCCCTGTGTGCTGCTCCAGGTATGTCCCAACTCCTCTGTGCCTTCTCTGGAAGCAGGTCTGTAGAAACTGGGTCCATGGTCTCCCTTCCATTATAACTTCCACTTGGATTTGGCCAATGGAGTGTTCTGGCAGGAGACTGCAGGGCAGGAGGTGAATGGGGTCCAAAGAGTAGGAATAAGTCCCTTGGCTCCGTGTGCCAGGTCAGTCTGGGTTGGCTGCACCCCTCTGCCAGTCACTCTCCAGGTGGTGGTAACTGCTTCCCCACCTTGTGTCTTCAGGGTAAGGCTGGCTAAGCATTTCTAGCCTTCTGGTAGTAAACTGTAACTTACTGCTTTCCCTAACCCCTCCTTTGCCTTGTAAATAGTACAAATAAATAACAGATAAACTGCTCCTCAAAGACTTCAGTTTAGGTGCCCTCTTTGTCTCTTGCCAGGACTTGACTGGTGCAGTATTGGTAGCTGCTGGGTCAGATGAGCTCCCTGCTACTCAGAGAAACAATCAATGTTTGCAACCACTAAGAGGGACTTTTGTTATTACCGCCTATCCTGACAGATTCAGGTGCTATGACTATTTAAGGGGGTAAGTATAATAAATTAATAACTAGTTTTATGTTTTCAGATGTCTTAAAAACTATTTAAGGGGATCCATGCAAAATGTTGTTCCCTTAAAAGAGGGCACATTTCTCTCACGTGGAGAAACATTGGTAAGAAGTAAAGACTTTGAAGTCAACCAACTTGATGTGGTGTGCAGGTGCTGCAATTTACTTCAGACAATGCATCTATAAAAGGAAGATAAGATCTCAGCAGGCAAGATGGCCAAATAGGAACAGCTCCCAGTGAGATTGCCGCAGAAGGCAGGTGATTTCTGCATTTCCAACTGAGGTACCCCAGTTCATCTCATTGGGACTGGTTAGACACTGGGTGCAGCCCACAGAGGGCGAGCCAAAGCAGAGTGGGGCATTGAGCATCAGGAACCATGCACTCCAGCCCAGATACTGTACTTTTCCCATGGTGTTTGCAACCGACAGACCAGGAGACCCCCCTCCGGTGCCTACCCCACCAGGGCCCTGGGTTTCAAGCACAAAACTGGGAGGCCATCTGGGCAGACAATGAACTCGTTGCAAGAGCTGTTTTTTGTTCATACCTCAGTGGTGTCTGGAACACCAACATGGCAGAACTGTTCACTCCCCTGGAAAGGGGTGCTGAAGTCAGGGAGCCAAGTGGTCTGGATAGGCAGGTCCTACCCCCGTGGAGCCAGCAAACTAAGATCCACTGGCTTGAAATTCTCACTGCCAGCACAGCAGCAGCCTGAGATCAACCTGGGACACTCGAGCTTGGTGGAGGGAGGGGTATCTGCCATTGCTAAGGCTTGGGTAGGTGGTTTTACCCCAACAATGTAAACAAAGCCACCGGGAAGTTCAAACTGGGCAGAGCCCACTGCAGGTCAGCAAGACTGCTGTGACCAGACTGCCAGATTTCTCCTCTCTGGGTAGGGCATCTTTGAAAAAAAGAAAGGCAGCAGCCCCAGGCAACGTATAGATAAAACCCCCATCTCCCTGGGACAGAACACCTGCAGGAAGTTACAGCTGTGGGCACAGCTTCAGCAAACTTAAACCTCCCTGCCTGATGGTTCTGAAGAGAGCAGTGGACCTCCCAGCACAGCATTCGAGCTCTGCTAAGGGTCAGAATGCCTCCTCAAGTTGGGTACCTGACTGGGAGCCACCTCCCAGTAGGGGCTAACAGACACCTCATACAGGAAAGCTGTGGCTGGCTTCTGGCAGGTGCCCCTCTGGGATGACGCTTCCAGAGGAAAGAAAAGGCAGCAATCTTTGCTGTTCTGCAGCCTCTGCTGGTGATACCCAAGCAAACGGAGTCTGGAGTGGACCTCCAGGAAACTCTAGCAGACCTGCAGCAGAGGGGCCTGATTATTAGAGGGGAAACTAACAAACTGAAAGGAATAGCACATCCACTCAAAGACCCCATCTGAAGGTCACCAACATCAAAGATCAAAGGTAGATAAACGCACAAAGATGGGGAGAAACCAAAATACCTCTTCTCTGCCAAAGGATCACAACTCCTGGGCAGCAAGGGAACAAAACTGGATGGAGAATAAGTTTGATAAACTGACAGAAGTAGGCTTCAGAAGGTGGGTAATAACAAACTCCTCTGAGCTAAAGGAGCATGTTCCAACCCAGTGCAAGGAAGCTAAGAACCTTGAAAAAAGGTTAGACAAATTGCTAACTAGAATAACCCATTTAGAGAAGAACATAAATGACCTGATGGAGCTGAAAAACACAACACATGGACTTCATGAAGCATACACAAGTATCAATAGCCAAATCAAGTAGAAGAAAGGATATCAGAGATTGAAGATCAAGTTAATGAAATAAAGCAAGAAGACAAGATTAGAGAAAAAAAGAATAAAAAGGAACTAACAAAACCTCCAAGAAATATGGGACTATGTGAAAAGACCAAATCTACATTTTATTGGTGTAGCTGAATGTGACAGGGAGAATGGAACCAAGTTGGAAAACACTGAGGAGAATGTCCCCAACCTAGCAAGGCAGGCCAACATTCAAATTCAGGAAATATGCAGAATACTACAAAGATATTCCTCAAGGAAAGCAATCCCAGGACACATAATCACCAAATTCACCAAGGCTGAAATGAAAAAATGTTAAGGGCAGCCAGAAAGAAACATCAAGTTACCCACAAAGGGAAGCCTGTCAGGCTAACAGTGGATCTCTATGAAACCCTACAAGCCAGAAGACAGTGGGAGCCAATATTCAACATTCTTAAAGAAAAGAATTTTCAACCCAGAATTTCATATCCAGCCAAACTAAGCTTCAGAAGTGAAGGAGAAATAAAATCCTTTATAGACAAGCAAATGCTGAGAGATTTTTGTCACCACCAGGCCTTCCTTACAAGAGCTCCTGAAGGAAGCACTAAACATGGAAAGGAACAACTGATAACAGCCACTGCAAAAACATACCAAATTGTAGAAACCATTGACACTATGAAGAAACTGCATCAACTAACAGGGAAAATAAGCAGCTAGTATCATGACAGGATCAAATTCACACATAACAATATTAACCTTAAACGTAAATGGGCTAAATGCCCCAGTGAAAAGATACAGACTGGCAAACTGGATAAAGAGTCATGACCCATCGGTGTGCTGTATTCAGGAGACCCATCTTACATGCAAAGACACACATATAGGCTCATTTACCAAGCAAATGGAAAGCAAAAAAAAGCAGGAGTTGCAATCCTAATCTCTGATAAAACAGACTTTAAACCAACAAAGATCAAAGAGACAAAGAAGGCCATTACATAATAGTAAAGGGATCTATGCAACAAGAAAAGCAAATTATCTTAAATATATATGCACCCAATACAGGAGCACTCAGATTCATAAAGCAAGTTCTTAGAGACCTACAAAGAGACTTAGACTCCCACACAATAATAGTGGGAGACTTTAACACCCCACTGTCAACATTAGACAGATCAATGAGACAGAAAATTAACAAGGATATTCAGGACTTGAACTTAGCTCTGGACCAAGCAGACCTAATAGACATCTACAGAATGCTCCACCCCAAATCAACAGAATATACATTCTTCTCAGCACATCACACTTACTCTAAAATTGGTCACTTAATTGGAAGTAAAACACTCCTCGGCAAATGTGAATGAATAGAAATCACAACAAACAGTCTCTCAGACCACAGTGCAATCAAATTAGAGCTAGGATTAAGAAACTCACTCAAAACCACACAACTACATGGAAACTGAACAACCTGCTCCTGAATGACTACTGGGTACATAACAGAATGAAGGCAGAAATAAAGATGTTCTTTGAAATCAATGAGAACAAAGACACAATGTACCAGAATCTCTGGGACACATTTAAAGCAGTGTGTAGAGGGAAATTTATAGCACTAAATGCCCACAAGAGAAAGCAGGAAAGATCTATAATTGACACCCAAACATCACAATTAAAAGAACTAGAGAAGCAAGAGCAAACATTCAAAACCTAGCAGAAGGCAAGAAATAGAACTAAGATCAGAGCAGAACTGAAAGACATAGAGACATGAAAAACCCTTCAAAAAAATCAATGAATCCAGGAGCTGGTTTTTGGAAAAGATCAACAAAACTGATAGACCACTAGCCAGACTAAAAAAGACGAGAGAAGAATCAAATAGATGCAATAAAAAATGATATAGGGGATATCACTGCTGACTGATCCCCCAGAAATACATACTACCATCAGAAAATACTATAAACACCTCTACACAAATAAATTAGAAAATCTAGAAGAAATGGATAAATTCCTGGACACATATACCCTCCCAAGACTAAACCAGGAAGAAGTCAAATCCCTGAATAGACCAATAACAAGTTCTGAAATTGAGGCAGTAATTTAATAGCCTACCAACCAAAAAAAGTCCAGGACCAGATGGATTCACAGCTGAATTCTACCAGAGGTACAAGGAGGAGCTGGTACCATTCCTTCTGAAACATTCCAATCAATAGAAGAATGAGGCCAGCATCATCTGGATACCAAAACCTGGCAGAGAAGCAACAAAAAGAAAATTTCAGGGCAATATCCCTGATGAATATCAATGCGAAAATCCTTAATAAAATACAGGCAAACGGAATCCAGCAGCACATCAAAAAGTGTATCCACCATGATCAAGTTGCTTCATATCTGTGATGCAAGGTTGGTTCAACATACACAAATCAATAAATGTAATCCATCACATAAACAGAACCAATGACAAAAACCACATGATTATCTCAATAGATGCAGAAAAGGCCTTCAACAAAATTCAACAGCCCTTCATGCTAAAAACTCTCAATAAACTAGGTATCAATGGAACATATCTCAAAATAATAAGAGCTATTTATGACAAACCCACAGCCAGTATCATAGTGAATGGGCAAAACCTGGAAGCATTCCCTTTGAAAACCAGCACAAGACAAGGATACCCTCTCTTACCACTCCTGTTCAACATAGTATTGGAAGTTCTGGCCAGGGCAATCAGGCAAGAGAAAGAAATAAAGGGTATTCAAATAGGAAGAGAGGAAGTCAAATTGTATCTGTTTGCAGATGACATGATTATATATTTAGAAAACCCCATTGTCGCAGGCCAAAATCTCCTTAAGCTGATAAGCAACTTCAGCAAAGTCTCAGGATACAAAATCACTCTGCAGAAATCACAAGCATTCCTATACACGAGTAACAGACAAACAGACAAACTATGAGTGAACTCCCATTCACAATTGCTACAAAGAGAATAAGTTACCTAGGAATCAAACTTACAAGGGATGTGAAGGACCTCTTCAAGGAGAACTACAAACCACTGCTCAACGAAATAAAAGAGGACACAAACAAATGGAAGAACATTCCATGCTCATGGATAGGAAGAATCAATATCGTGAAAATGGCCATACTGCCCAAGGTAATTTATACATTCAATGCTATCCTCATCACATTACCATTGACTTTATGCACAGAATTGGAAAAAACTACTTTAAAGTTCATATGTAACCAAAAAAGAGCCTGCATAGCCAAGACAATCCTAAGCAAAAAGAACAAAGCTGGAGCCATCATGCTACCTGACTTCAAACTATACTACAAGGCTACAGTAACCAAAACAGCATGGTACTGGTACCAAAACAGATATATAGACCAGTGCAACAGGACAGATGCCTCAGAAATAACACCACACATCTACAACCATCTGATCTTTGACAAACCTGAGAAAAACAAGCAATGGGGAAAAGATTCCCTATTTAATAAATGGTGTAGCAAAACTGGCTAGCCATATAAAGAAGACTGAAACTGGACCCATTCCTTACACCTTATACAAAAATCTACTCAAGATGGATTAAAGACTTAAACGTAAGGCCTAAAATCATAAAAATCCTGGGAAAAAACCTAGGCAACACCATTCAGGACATAGACATGGGCAAAGACTTCAAGTCTAAAACACCAAATGCAATGGCAACAAAAGCCAAAATTGACAAATGGGATCTAATTAAACTAAATAACTTCTGCACAGCAAAAGAAAGTATCAGAGTGAACAGGCAACCTACAGAATGGGAGAAAAGTCTTGCAATCTATCCATCTGACAAAGGGCTAATATCTAAAATCTACGAAGAACTTAAACAAATTTACAAGAAAAAAACAACGCCATCAAAAAGTGGGCAAAGGATATGGACAGACACTTTTCAAAAGAAGACATTTATGCAGCCAACAAACATATGAAAAAATGCTCATTATCACTAGTCATTAGAGAAATGCAAATCAAAACCACAATGAGATACCATCTCCTGCCAGTTAGAATGGCAATATTAAGTCAGGAAACAACAGATGCTGGAAAGGATGTGGAGAAATAGGAATGCTTTTACACTGTTGGTGGGAGTGTAAAGTAGTTCAACCATTATGGAAGATAGTGTAGCAATTCCTCAAAATACCATTTGACCCTGCAATCCCATTACTGGGTCAAAGAATTGTAAATTATTCTACTATAAAGACACATGCCACGTGTATGTTTATTGTGGCACTATTCACAATAGCAAAACGTTGGAATCAACCCAAATGTCCATCAATGATAGACTGGATAAAGAAAATGTGGCACATATACACCATGGAAAACTATGCAGTCATAAAAAAGAATGAGTTCATGTCCTTTGCAGGGACATGGATGAAGCTAGAAACCATCATTCTCAGCAAACTAACACAAGAACAGAAAACCAAACATGACATGTTCTCACTCATAAGTGGGAGCTGAACAATGAAAAGACATGGATACAGGGAGGGGAACATCACACACTGGGGCCTGGCGGGGGATGGCTAGGGGAGGGATAGCATTAGAAGAATACTTAATGTGGGGGACAGGTTGATGGGTGCAGCAAACCACCATGACACGTGTATACCTATGTAACAAACCTGCACATTCTGCACATGTACCCCAGAACTTAAAGTACAATTAAAAAATAAAAATAAAAACAGAAAGATAATGAATCCAACTTAGGAATGTTGTAAAGTTTAGATAATGCATCTAAGATGCTCAGTGGATGACGTGGCATCTAGCATTTGCTCTATAAATGATGGCTAATATTAACTCATCAGTGATAGCTACAATTAAACTGTTACTAACAATAACCTAAAGGATTATTGCCTAGAAAGTAATGTATAGAGTAATCGGGCAGGGGATCAGGGAAAAGAAGGAGTTAGCCAGCAAGGAAGGGGTTGACTATAAACAAGTGATCAGGAGGCAGGAAGACCTTTGGAGAAACAGGAGGAGGGCCTGTGATTAGGCCAGCAATGGCAGCGTGGAGTCAGGCCAGGCCCAGAGCTGATGGCTAAGGCACCCTAGAAGCTGCTCGACTATCTGTGGGGAAGCCTGGGATATAGAGGTGAGATAAGACTCCAAATTTTAAAAAATGTTTTTTAGTGACAGGATCTCACTCAGGCACCCAGACTGGAGTGCAATGGCACGAACTCCTGGACTCAGATGTCCTCCCACCTCAACCTCCTGAGTAGCTGGAATTACAAGAATGAGTGATCATGCCCACATAATTTTTTTTTCTTTTGTAAAGTCAAGGTCTCACTATGTTGCCCAGGCTAGTCTTAAACTTACGGCCTCAAGCAATTCTCCTCCTTCAGCTTCCCAAAATGCTAGAATTACAGGCATTAGCTGCCACACCCAGCCCACGGCTCCCCATTTTTGACCTTCATCCCCGTATCTTTGGTGCAAGACATCCAAAAAAGCAGCATAGCAATTATCCCGAAAATAGGTCACCCAGGACCAGTGCGCAGCCCCTGCCTTTGTTAAGATCTGATTGATAGAGAGGGCTCAAAGGCAGGCCTCCCTGGGCACTGCCAGCTATTGGGTCCTTCTAAGCTTTGGAATCCTCACACCTGCCAAATGCAGTGTGGAGCAGCTTAAGGGCCACCTATAGGTGAACTAGCCATGCATCATGGGCCTTAGTCTTTCTCTTTGACACCTCCATTGCTCCCAGGTAAGGCATGCTCAGAGCTGGCGTTTCTTCTAATAAAGCTGTACCCACTGTCATATGCTGAAAAGAATTCTGGCACCCCACAGCCACTTTTCTTATTGATGATCATGGTAATAATAATAATTTTATGGTACTTTTATTCAACATAAGCTACAAACAGAAAATAGTGCCTTCGATCAGCAAATGTGTCACACTTTTTTTCTGTCAGAGCCCCACACTTGCATATATACAATACACATATAGAGCTCACATTTAGTGTTCTCAATAATGCTGTAAGATAGTTGTCATTTTCCTCATTCTCAGGCAAGGCACCTGAGCCTCAGGGTGATGAAAGAGATTACTTAGATGATCAGAGACTGAGAAAGTGCTGATGTTGGGACACCCAGGGAGGTCTTATTGGAGCAGGGCTAGGCTCGAATCAGGGAAGGAAGCTGAGAACCTGGAATCCCAGGCTGAGCCTGGCCAAGTGTCCACCTACAGGGAGTTCCAGAGGTTAGGGCACTAAGTCCAAGAAGTTGTGAGCAGGAAACCAGAGTGAGAAGAGCTGGCCAAAATTAGTGAGGTGGGGAGAATACATGAAGGCCTGATTAGAGATAAAGCTGAATTTGAAAAGCTAAGGCAAAGAGAAAGTGAGATAACCAGAGACGGAGGAGACCCAGGACTTTCAGAGACGAGTTTCAGGCAGAATTCTCCCCGAATGCCACCGGTAAGATACTCTCATTAGGATGGGTTTAGTCCCTAAAGCAGATTGACATCACTGGACACTTTGACTCTAATTCCAGGCCAGTGCTATATCCCAAGATCCTTATCCTGAGGTTCATGTGTGTACAGAATTTTGTGTCTGTGTGTTTGCAGATGTGTGTGCCCTTGGGAAGATGGTTCATAGCTTTTATTATATAGTCAACAGGATCTCTGTGCTCTCCCATGTAAGCAACTCAGCTGCCTTCACCACATATGCTTGCCACCAGCCCCTGACCAACTTCGTTCTGAAATTTAATGTCCTGCCCAATCGTTTGTAGTCCGGGAGGATTTTCTATGAGCCACTCTTCTAACTCACCTTCAATTGGTGTCTAAGCCAGGACTAGGCACCACAATAAATATACCAATTACTTAAGGCACAGTCCCACCCCCAAGATTCCCCTTAAGATCTGGCCTTGGAGACAAGAGACAGCATGAGGAGCTGACTAAAAGACAGCATAAAAGTCAGACATAGAGACACTACCGGTCAGAAGAGGAGAGATGAGTGAGAGGTGGGTTACCAGATGGCCACACGTGTTGGCTGTGGTCAGGTGGGAGAAAATTGTGACCTTGGACCCAGACCATCTGGGTTTTAGTTCTCACTACCACCTGCTGCACTGTTGGGTGAAGGATTAGTGTCTCTCATTTGCTAAAATAGGGATCAGAGCATTTATTCTGTAGGTGTTGTTACCAACACAATGGAGGTTTATTTAAGTTCACGTGGGTGCAAATGCCACATGGGTGCAAGTGCCTAGGTCAGGCAAATAGTCCACGATGCTCCAAGCTCATCATGAGCACCACAGGTATTTATTTTAAAAGTATATATTGTTAGATTTTCCTATCTATGAATGTCTTATACATTGAATCACATTTTGCAATCTTTTTCCATCCCAAGTATACTGTAATGGTCACCTATGTTAATAGAGGGAGTTCTGGTTAATTCTTTTGCACTTACTACACATTGCCACACTGTATTTATACCTTATGTTGGTAGATTTTCCCCCAAAATATTTACTATTATAAATATTTCTGTTATAATCATACTTGCAGATGTGCAAGAGTTTCTCCTGAAGTGGATTTGCTGGCTGGTAGAGTATTTGCATTTTATGCTTTGTCAGAAAACCACATTATTTTCCAAGTACTTGGACTAATTTACACTGTCATCTCTGGTGTATGAAAATTCCATTGCCTTGCTGATATTTGATATTGTCAGACTCAGGAAATTCTGCATGTGATTTTGATGGCACTAAATAGTAGATGGTTTTCATTTCCATTCCTCTAATAACTATTGCGAATAAGTATCTTTATTATAATTGTCTTGGCTGTACCAGTGTTTTTCTGTGAAATGCCTCGTGATGTCTTTGTCCTGATTTCTTATTGATTCCTAAAAGTTCTTTATATATTCTGAATACTAACCCTTTCTGTTTGTGTAGCAAACATCTTCTCACAGTTTTGGCTTGTTTTTTTTGAATTTCTTTATGGTCTCTTGATGAACACCTGTAATTCTTGAAATGAATTACTATTTAAGGCAGGGCTATGAAGACCCAACTTATTGGTTACTTAATAGACTTTGATAATAAATGAGAATGTCAAGGATGGTAGGGTGGGCTGAATACGTATGACTTAGAGAAAGAAAATGACAAGCTCAGTCCTTTACATTCTCATTCAAGGTAATATCAGGAAACCAGATGTTTCTGTAATTGCACTAAAATATTATCTCATCGACCGTAGCTATATAACCAAGGTACCTAAAAATTCATTGCAAACTTTGATCTTGTAGCTTGAGAGTTACTACACAAATTGAATTTATGACTGTCCTAAATTTCTTATGTAAAAGTGAGGGCACTGATTAAGGAAGAATGGGATGTGAGCATTGGCAGCTGGATATTTTGGTAAATTTGGATGAACTTAAGCCAAGATGCTCCCTCCTTAAAAATTTCCACTTACCAGCAGAAGCAGCCCATCTTCCTCTACCCAAAACATCAGCCTATCCTTGCCTAAAGGTCAGCTAAAAACCCCAACTGAAGCAGTAACCTTGCATAGGTGGACCGATGTCTTTTAACACCCACCTTCACCACTCCCAATTGCCTACAGGGCTCAGGGAAATGGTTATTTTACATAGTGAAAGAATTGCAAGGTCAAGCTAATTCAAACGATAAAATAAATAAATAAATAAAAGAGGAGTATGCGTGGCAGTAGATTTCAGGAGTGCCAGATCAGAGAAAAAGAAACACTGCATAGAATCGGGTCAAATGTATTGATATGAGTGCACTTAATGAAGATTATAGATTTGGTGTGTTAGTTAGAACAGCTGAGAAGTGCCCTAACAGTGTGCTTGGAAGGTTGATTGCAACTTGAAATCAGTGAACGACGGTGAATGATGAAGCCACATTTCTTTGGTATAATACAGAGGAAGAAATCCAACCTCTGCAAAGACGTGGGCAAACTGGAGTGGATGTGTCGTATGTGAGACCCACTCATCCTCACTCTAATATCTCCCTGGAGGGCTCAGAGGACACTTTCTTCACCAAAAAGCAAACAAATAAATAAAAACCAAATACCAACAATAAAACAAAACAAAACAAACACACTGGGAAATAGATTAGTGAAGGGGAAGCCAGCCTCCTTGAAAAGCTCTATAGGGCTTGTTCTCTGTAGGAAGGATGGGTCATGGTAGATGGTTCTGTAGTTTTGATGGAGATGATGGTACCCAGCAGTGGTAGAAGCCAAGGGGCAGCCCTTAACCAACAAAACCACAATGGGCACTTTTGCTGGAAAAAAAAAAATGCAATAGGGCCTAATGAGCAGTTAATATCAATGAATATTTATTAAGCATTTATAATACACTAGGCATTGTAAAAAATGCTTTCTGTGCATCCTCATTGCATTGTCACAGTGACAATGAGAGGGAAGCGCTACAGTATTTTCCCATTTTACAGATGAAGCTCTTGGGGCTCAGACACATTAAATAACTTGCCCTCTCTCACCAAAGAAGGTGGGAGAGGGCAAGTTATTTAACATCTCTAAGGTTGACTTATGGTAATCACAATGGGTAGACTTCAAAGGAGTCTTTGGTAGAACTTAATTTATTTGTGGAATGCTTAGTAATGAAATTAGTTTGTTACTAACTCAGTCTCTAGGGCTGAAAGTGACATTTTACTTGATATAAATAATTGAAAAAGTTCCAAGACTGATGACCCAAATCTTGGCACCAAAAGTTGTGGCCCTTTGCCTAATTCTAAGAACTGAGGCAGTTCACCAACCAAGAGGCTCTTGATTAAAGGAGATACTAGGTGACTCTAAAGAAGGACTCTACATCCCCGATGCGAGTTTATGCTGCATATTTGTTTTCCTAAACTTCACCCACAGAGACCTATAGCCATTTATCATGATTCGTATGCCTGGAAGAAAGGGAATTAACCAGTCTTTGGTGAGGTAGATTACTAAATATTCGCTGAGACCTGACACTAATCCCTAATCCCCAAAGATCACAGACATTACTATGGTCTACCAATTAGAGCAAGGCCGGATGGAGATCAGAGGCCACCCCACACAGCATGGGTGTGGCCCATCTTACATTGAGGGTGAGATCACTCAATGTCTTGGCTCTGTGTGGAGGTCTCTAACTCAATTCCCCTAGCCCCTTGCATGGATCCAGATTTTGTCTCTTGCCTCTGTACAACTATAGAAATAGAGGTTCCAATCACTGGGGATTGGCAGAAGCCCAAGACTTTAGCATAGCTTCACAACTGCTGTAGGTGAGGTCTTTAGCTGGTCTTTAAGCAAGGATAAGTTGGTGTTTGGGGTAGAGGAGAATGGGCTGCCTCTGCTGGCAAGTGGAATTTTTTAGGGAGGGAGCATCATTGTATTTACATTCATCCATATTGACCAAAGTGTCCTCCTTCCAATTCTCAGATTTGTGTTTTTACTTCATTTTTTACTTCTAGGGATTTCTCTTTTTCTCTTGTCAATTTAGCACATGTATTAAAAAATATGGTTACTTTTCTCAATTTTATCAACACTTCTAGATGCTTACAAAGAGGAGGAATTACATTACCTACTCTGGGAGAATTTTTTTTATCATAGTACCAACAGCACTTAGCACTTTTGATTTGTGCCATAAGTAGATACATACATATGTTTTCCATTCTACCAGATGCTAACTTCCTGGTGCAGGTCAGGGACTGTCTCCTTTATTATTATTATTATTTTACGAGCTCAGTTCAACAAACACATAAGGAATGCTTACTCTGTGTTAGGCACCATGCTGGGTGCTGAGGAAGCAAGCCTGGGGTTCTTGTATTTAATGTTTTCTGTAAGAACAACTCTCTAGCCAGCACCCTCCATTTACTGGGATCTCTCTGTGCTAAGTGCTGAAACATCCCATGCGCATTCTGTGTTTTTGCCTATGCTGCTTTTTCACACCTGAAATACCTTCTTCTCCACCCTTTTCCTAGCCTACTGCTACCTGCTTTTGAAGGATACTAAGCCCCACCGTTTTCATGAATCTTACTCTATATTGAATATTAGAGAGGCTCTGTCTCTTCTCTTTCTTTGAATATAATATTGCCATTTGTGCTGATCGATGTAAAATGTGAGTACTTATTGCTTCATGTAATTTAATATTGTCAACCTCCCCACTCCGATCCCCTGCTAGATTTCAAGCTCCCTGAAGATGAAGGCTGAATCCTACACCTCACTTGTATCCTCCATGGCTCATTGAACAAGTGCTAGCTACACGGAGACTGCTCAATAAATATTGAATAATTCACGAGGGACTCAATAAATAACGATTGCTTAATTGATTAGCTCCATCAATAAATCTTGCTTTGAACAGAGGTACAGCCACTGAAGATACTCAAAAGGCAATCTGGGTCACTGTGCCTCCGGATAGGGGAAAGCTCCATGAATATAAGGTCTGGTGGGAGAAGGCAAGTTATTTAACCTCTCTAAGCCCCAGGAGCTTCATCTGTGAAATGGGAAAATATTGTAGTGCTTCCCTCTCATTGTCACTGTGACAATGCAATGAGGATGATGCACAGAAGGCATTTATCACACTGCCTAGTCCATTATAAATGCTTAAAAAATATTAATTGATATTAGCTACTCATTGATCTTAAGAACTGGATTGAAAGAAACACCATGAGAAAAATTTCTTTCTGTGGCCATAGTACCCAACAGCTTCATGTTTTAGAAGCACTGTACCACTTTACTCCTCTAATATTCTTGTGAGGTCACCAAGAGTGTAAGTAGTCTGTACAAGTGAGTGGGTCGTAGGGTCATTTGGAGACTGTCGTTAACTCCTGATACATGGTCCCTTCTGTGATCCTGACTGTGATGGAAAGGGTCAGGGAAGGAGTGGTAGATGCTTTTACACATCTCGTTGTTCCACACGTATGCCCTAAGAACTTACTAGGTACCAGGCACTGTGCTGGACACCAGGATTTCAGCTGTAAAAGTACAGTCAAAGTCCTTACAAACCATGGAAAGGGGCCATCAGGAGCTATGGATGCTCATGACCAGAGCCCGTTACTCAGTCTGTTGGAGGAGAGGCTGTCAGGAAAGACTTCCTAGAGGAAGTGACACTTGGGATGAGACCAAATAGATGAGATGGGAGTGACGTGGGACCCCCCACAGCAGCTGCCATAGGGGTGTAAGATGGAGAAGACAGTGTGTCCATGGCTGCATCAGACCCAGCCCGGGGACTAAGCTACAGTCATGGATGTTCTGGCTGTGCTTCCTGTACAATGGAATCAGGAGGTCAGCAGCTCAAAGAAATGCCTCCACTCAGGATCTCTGCATCCCCTCTCTCTCCTTCCTGGGCCACTCAGCCACCTCCTGGGAGAGAGAATACCGAAAGCTGATTTCTCCCCACCTGATGCTTGAAATGGGAGGGAAGAAGAGAAGGTGATTGCCTGGATCTCTTACTTGGGATGGAGTGTTGTCATGGAAACAACTTTTCACCCTAGGATTTTTGGGGGCTGTCAAGAAGTGACAACCACATCTGGGACACTGGCTGGAGAGGCCATGAAAGGCCATGAGAGGTGATTTCCCACCTGCCTTCTTCCTCCAGAGCTTACCACTTGCAGCAGTCTCTTCTACCCCACCCCCAACCCACATACATCCTCTTGTCACATAAACATCTCCTTCAGTGGTACCTACTGACTTTTAGCCTTCTAAACCAGAAAGAAAAACAGTGATGAGTTACCAGTCTACAGCATTTCACCCACATTTATCTCATTTAATACTCTTAACGATCTTGAAATTCATTCATTCATTCCTATAACAAATATGTGTCAAGGACCAACTCTATACCAGGTGTAAGCTTTATTATGCTATTGTCATCTTATGAATGAGGGTATGGAGCCTCAGAAAGGTTAAGTGACCTACCTTGGGTCACACACTGAGTAAATAACAAAGTCAATGAACAGAATATAGAGATCAAGTCAGCTGAGCTAACTTCAAATACTTTTTCCGCTATAGTGGAAAACACTTTTCTAATTAATTGGTCTTTGGATTATTCCATATGGAGTTTTATGAAAAAAAAGAATAAATTCTGGGCATGCCAAGCAAACAATGGCTAAGTGCTTTCATCAAAGAGTTCATTGGCAAATTACATTCATTACCTATCTACCCTATTGGGAACCAAACAAAACAAAAACGTGAAGTCACGTCCTTTGTCTTTCTTCAATGCCTACTCCCGTCACTCTTTCCAAGAAAGGCTCTGATACTTACACAGAGGTATAAGCAACAAAAATACCTTGATCAAGACCAGCCTGGCCAACATGGTGAAACTCCATCTTTACTAAAAATACAAAAATCAGCTGGGTGTGGTGACAGGTGCCTATAATCCCAGCTACTCAGGAGGCTGAGGCAGGAGAATTGCTTGAACCTGAAAGGCAGAGGTGCAGTGAGCCGAGATCACACCACTGCATTCCAGCCTGGGCGAGAGAGTGAGGCTCCATCTCAAAAAAAGAAAAAGCTTGAAATGCTACCCCATCGTGGATGAGAATTGTGAGTATTATGTCCTACAAGGGTGAGGCTAGAACACTTGCTACCGTTCCCACAGTGGAAGTCTGCTTTTGCAAACTCAGCAATAATGGAAAGCACCTGTTCAGTCTTAGGCATGGTAGAAATTTGTGGGGGAGGGAGAAATGCAGAACCCACAAGCCATGTTGTGTTGGAAGAGAGAGAAAGTAAAAAGTTTGAAACACTGTGGTGTCATAAAACCAGCCAGAAGAACTGATTTTGGGGATTAAGAGTGACTAAATTGTTGGCCAGACACGGTGGCTCATGCCTGTAATCCCAGCACTTTGGGAGGCTGAGGTGGGTGGATCACGAGGTCAGGAGTTCAAGACGAGCCTGACCAACATGGTGAAACCCCATCTCTCCTAAAAATACAAAAAATTAGCCGACTGTGGTGGCACATGCCTGTAGTCCCAGCTACTCAAGAGACTGAGGCAAGAGAATTGCTTGAGCCCGGGAGGCAGAGGCTGCAGTGAGCTGAGATCACGCCACTGCACTCCATCCTGGGTGACAGAGCGAGACTTTGTCTCCAAAAAAAGAGTGACTACATTGTCACATTCGCTTTTTCCTTTTCTAACCCCCTCCGTGCATGTGCAAACTCATTAGAAAAGCAACAAGCAGGGCTGGTGAAGGAATCAGGGGGAAGGCTTCTCTCATACTCTGTCTCCCACATAGGAGCATGGTCCCCAAGTTTTAAGTCTTACCGCTGCCACTTTCTGATTGAGTGTCTTTTAGCAATTTATACTCTGAGTCACAATTTTCTCATCTGCAGAATGAGTGTAATAATAGCAGCCTTGCAGAGTCATCATGAGGACCCAGTGTAACCATCTGCACATGAGACAGGAGCAGCCAGCACCATGGAACAAGGTAAGGTTTGGAGGGAAAGAGCCCCTGCTCAGGACGTGCCTCTACACACTGAGCTATGTGACCATCAGAAACTCACCACACCTCCAGCCTCATCCACCTCACTTTTCACATGAGAAAAGTAACAAACTTATGCTTTGTTGGAATCAAAGGCGATAACAAGTAAATGTAATAATGCTGTTAAACTGTCAAGTCCTATTCAGATGAAAAGATACACCAACACCTTTCTCCTAAGCAGGGCATTGTTCCTCCGTGAATACCTACAATCAAGGTTTTCCCAGGCCCCATGTATGCACTGCCAGTGCCAGTGCTGGGGTATTACAAAGGAGCAGAAGTTGTGGGCCCCTCCTGGCTGGAAAATAACATTAAGGTAACCCTAAGCAGGATGTGAGGACGGTTTAGACTGCACTGTCTCAGTGACATGCTGGGGTAAGAAGGAGGCACAGGATGTGGGAAAGGCCTGTGGATGAGGCCGTGGAGGATCTGAGGCTGCAATGGGTCCGGGAAGATGAGCATCCTGGGTGTCCCAGCCTGAATGCCTCCAAAGGCAGACAAAGGCTGGGCAAAAGGAGTTCGCATGAGAGATGCGCAGATGTTCTCATCAAGCCCAAGGGAGAGTAAGAATGTGAGTCAGGACAGGCAGCAAGGCCCAGAAAGAGTCCATTGTTGTGCAAGCCACCCCTGTTTGCAACTGGGCTCAACCCTGCTGAGGGACCAGGATGCTGCGGTATATATCTGCCCATTCTAGTGCCCCATAGAATTGACAGTGCTTCCTGCCAGGAGCTTTCTGACATTCCCTTGGCCAGAGAATGTCCTCAGGCCAAGAGACACAGAGAGCTGAGGACTTCGGGCTGGTAGGCCGAGGGGATACGAATGGGGCACTGGTAGCATCTGCTAGCTTTGGCAGATGGGAGCTAGGTCCACTCCATGCTAAGGGACAACATGAATAAAAGGAAGAAGATGGGTTCAGTGAGGAGCTCGCCACGCTTGACTCCAGAGGGAGAGAGTATTTGAAATTGGGACTATCCGCAGAAATCACCAAATATATGAGGGGCAGCAAGGAAACTCTAAGAGGGTAAAGTGGGCAGCAGTGTGGAGCTGCTGGCACCACTGCTGGTGGGAGGTGTTACAGAGGGAAATGCCTCTTGTTCTGGGGTGATGAGCTTCTTGCAGCACCGGCCGGGGCCTGCAGTTGGACAGTGGTGACCGGATGAGTGGCCAGGCATGGTTCCACTCAATGCTGGTGAATGAGCTCTCCCTTGGCAATTTGCAAAGCTCAGGCCCACAGCTCACTGTGGAACTGGAAGTGCCACAGCACCCACCCCTGCCGCCAAGCCATGCCCCACTTCTGCTGCTACATGGAGAAAGGACGGAGCCTACATTAGAAACCAGAGACCTGACAAAGTGGGCGGGACAGGAGGTTCCTGGCAAGCAGACAGACAGAACTACAGAATGCCATGAGAGAAAGGAAGGTGGCTGGTCTTTCGGTCAGAAGCGCCGGCTGGACGTGGAGCACTGCTGCAGTGACCGGCGCAGCCACCACTCTGAGCAGCAACTCTCCCAGACCCTCCTTCACCTGCAACTCATCCCAGTGGCCGCTCCTCTCGAATGGCTGGGGCGAGAGGGATACTGCATGCGATGGGACTGATAAACCGATTCAAATAGCATTAGACTCACTCACCGACACTGTCTCATTGAAACACATTGCTCATTTATTCCCCTTCATCAGCCTTTGAGACACAGTCATTATTTTCCAGATGAGCTAAGGGAAGCCCGGAGAGATCAAGTGACCTGCTCAAGGGTATTTGGCTGCTGGGGGCTGAACCCTTTCATTGCAACCAGGTTCATTTGGCTCCAAGTCCTGTGTGCTCTTCATGAAGTCATAGCAAGGCCTGGACTAGGGTGAGAAAGGACAGGTGTCTATGAGGCGGGACTTAAGGAGGCGCTGGCCCTCAGGGGTATGCGAGGGCAGGGTGAGCACCTGAGAGTGAGGGCCCCCTTAAAGTCTGCGGTCCAGGGTCCTTTAGTCCCCTAATCCCAGCGCAGAACAGAAAACCTTCAAAGCCAGCTGCTGCCTGAAGAGCCTCAGACTTACTCCCCTGGGGCAGCAAAGCGGTTTTCTTTACCCACAGGGCCCTGGAGTGCTGACTGGGAGATGGGGCTGTCAGGGACTCATGGGGAAGAATAGCACATTTGCTACAAACTTATTCAGCTGAGTTTTACCGTGTGGCTGCCTCTGTAGTGTCATTTGTGACACCAGGAATGTGTTCCATACCAACTGAATAGCTTCTCTTCCCATTCGTGCCAGTGCCTGGAACTATACAATCATTAATTCATTCATTCATTCATTTATTTGTAGCCTTTCTCTTTATATAGGCTTAGAGAGCCACTACTTGAAGTCAAGCCTTATGTCAGGCAGCAGAGATACTGAGGTGAGGTTGAAGAAAACACACGGGTTTCTCCTCTCATGGATTCCAATGACATGGTAATTAGAAGTCATTAGCAGATTGCTCCCAGCAAGTGGAAAGCAGTGAGAATTCTGAACCAAGCCTTCTCTGGACTTCAGGGAAGTCCCTCTAAGGAAGTGGCATCTAAACTGGAACTCCACTGCCTCTTGTATGTCTACCCTGCAGTTCCTACATTTAAGGGTTTTTGGGAACATCAAAATATATAGTATGAGTGGATTTGGCCCTCTCTGAGCCTGAAAGAGTAGGTGTGCAGTAAAAGTTAAGGCTTGCTAGCTTGGAGTCTTATGGCTCCTTATAGGACTGACACTTGACCCTGTGACTCCAGCCTAGGGTTATGTAAGGATGTGGCTGACCTCAGAGGAGTCCACGGGAACTGTAGCTGTGCATCCAGAACCCATTTATTTGCTGACACTTCTCATTTCCTTTCAGAACAAACCTACATTCCTAGGCCTATACTTTTCTTGAGAAAATGGGTTTATTATAAGTCACTCGACAAAACACCCTGCCATGGCTTCCCAGTACAAACCCTAGTTTCAGTTAAGTCTTATTTTCTTGCTTCCGGAACTGACGATTCCGAAATCTGTCTATCTGTTCACTAGGATCACCTGAAGACGTATTAAAATGTCCAACGTCCAGGCCACACCCCAGACCAGTTAAATCAATCACTGAGGCTAAGATCAATATGTTTTTAAGCTTCCCAGTCCAAATTGGAATTTCAACCGCTGGTCAGTTTCTCCTACGCACGCAGGTTGATATGGGCGTGATTGTGGGGCTGGTGTTGCCATCTCTCCCTCCCTATTAAACTTCTCCTACTAGAGCTACAATACTTTTAGGCCCTTGGATAGCTGTGTTTTTCGAATTCTTATCCTTCCACTGTTCTACCTCTTTTATTCAAGGCAGCCTTTCATACATGCATTTATTCTTTCATTCACTTACAAGAATATACTGAATATGGATTCTAGGAACTAGGAATGAATTGTTGACCTTGGGCTAGGGTGAGAACATTTGAATGGTTCTTCGTGGTGACCCCCTCCCCTGCCCCCATAAAAGCCTCTCTCCTTCCTTCCTTCCAGTCCATTGATGCATGGGCCCAGGCAGTGCCAACCGTTTCCTTGCTTGTAGTCAGTGTCCTGCCTACCAAGTAATGCCTGCCTTCCCCTCCTGTTGGAGGGTATATTTGTCTGTTTTCACGCTGCCAATGAAGACATATCCCAGACTGGGTAATTTATAAAGAAAAAGACGTTTAATGGACTCACAGCTCCACATGGCTGGGGAGGCCTCACAATCATGGTGGAAGGTGAGGAGGAGCAAAGTCATGTCTTACATGGTGGCAGGCAAGAGAGAAAGCCAGCCAAGTGAAAGGGGAAATCCCTTATAAAACCATCAGAGCTTGTCAGACTTATTCACTACCATGAGAGCAGTATGGGGGAAACTGCTCCCATGATTCAATTATCTCCACCAGGTCCCTCCCACAGCATATGGGAATTATGAGAGCTACAATTCAAGATGAGATTTGGGTGGGGCACAGCCAAACCGTATCAGAGGGTCCAAATGCAACTCTTCTAGAGTTAACTACCAATTCCCAAAACCTCTTGACTGTTTCACAGAGACATTTTTTTGAGGTCATAGGAAAAAATAATTTTAGAAACATGCCCTGATAAGTCTGGGTTCCTGAAATTGAGGGGGTGAATCCTTCAGCCCTAGTAGCCCTGAATGAGTCCTGTCTTCTGAACTTGACTCCAAGCCTCCCTAACGGCAGCAGTGATGTCCTCAAATGACAGAGTCAAAACTCTCACTAGATGCTTGTTGAGTGAAATTTAACAGATCATGTGATGATTGGAGAAAGGGAGGGAGGAAGAAAGGAGAAGAGAACAGGAGGGAGAGGAAAAGGGAGGAGACAGGCAGTAAGCCAGAGAGGAGAGAGACAAAGAGACACAGAATGGAACCGATTTTGAGATCCTACCTGTCCTGCCCATGGCCTTGTGGAGGACAGAGGAATGGGGCATCTGAGCTCACTCACACTGCCAATTTGAACTGTTCTGCCCTAGCCTCCCTCCTTACCCACCTGAGAGCATTGGGAAGCTGCCCCATGAAGGCTTTATACAAAGCAACACCATAGTAACTGTTTTCTCCACTAAAAGATGCCTATGCAGTGAAGCTCTGCACTCTTGTCTTCCCTCTCTGCAACTGGGAGAGTCTTTCACTCTCTCCAGCAAAACACTCGCCGGCCACCGAGTAACTCTATCTCATATTGTCATGACTGTCATTACCAGCATTAGCATTTTCATTGTTCTTTCGCATTTCCCTGGCTCTGTTGGTCTAAAATGGGCTTTCCATGACTTTAATTGGCTATCATCAGCCTTGAGCTCAGTGAGGCAGTCGTAGAGTTCATTTGACTAAGGCACAAGCAGAGACGAAGTGTGAACAACTTGCTCAGGGTCTCTAGCTCCAGAGTCCTGCAGATGAGGGCTCACACTCCCTAAGTTTACTATCCTTTCCTCAACCCCATCTTGTCCTTCCCCAAGGGGGGAAATCTCCTCTACAGTTATCACAGTAGGAGAAATTATACCTCCCTGAATTATAACCTGGGCATCTGTGTGTCAAAGCAGAGAGGAAGTCAGGGAGGTAGCTTGTGTCTTGGAGGGGTGTGAGGGACTGGCCTGGGTGAGCAGATGGACAGAGCTGAGCTGCCGGGTTCCATGTCAACAATGGCAAGTCCATGAGGAATTTCTGTAGAATTAGATATATTGCTGGACGTGAATAATTAAGGATTCTGATGTGGTCAGGTAGATTAATGTCCCTCTGAAAGCTCTGGATCAATGTTGGAAGGGAAAAAAATAAAAGACATGCATAATTAAAAAAAAACCATCAGAAACTTTGCTTGACATGATGACATTACTGATTTTTTTATGATCTTCTCAAATATACTCTGTAACCGTTATTAATTTAGTATCGTTAATAGCTCATCCTTCAAATGTCGGGCAAGAGCCAAAGCTGAAAAACACAACTATTTAGGGCTGGAAAACGTCCAGGGAGGAGAGGCGGAAAGCTCTAGGAACATGAGGCCCTGGGCTGCCTCCAGCTTCCTGAGAAACTCCCAGCCCAGTTCTCTGTTGCTGTGACTTCTCCCTCTTGGGCTACTTTGTGGTTCACAAAGACAGCAACTCTGGCCCATTCGCTAGGCATCCGCCGCCTTGGTTTGCCTGAACTTATGCACAGAGTAATGTCAGGGATCCAGTGTGGGAGAATGTTGAGGTTCTCCAATAAGTCTCTCCTCTGAAATAAAGATCTAATGGTGCCCGATACCCAAGTGCTCATGATCAGGTGCGGCATCCTGTTGGGTTAAGTATCACCTTCTCACAGCCAGATGTCTCTGAAAATGCAGGTGCTTCTGCAGAGGACAGTATACTAATACAATGTACTAATATTATTTGTAAGGAATGTTTATAGGATGCTTACTATGTGCCAGGCCCTGTTCTAAGTACTTTACATGCATTATTGCATTTAATCCTCATAGCAACCAAGAATATTATTACTTCCAATGTTATGTATAGAAAAATAGATTCAAAGATACTAAGTAACTTAACTGGGGTCACACAGCTAGTAAGTGTTGGAGCTAGAACTCAAACTGGGTCTGATACCAGCAGCTGCATCTTTAGCCACTTTGTTACATCTGTCATCCTGGTAGATTCCTGATGTATTAATCAAGTGACACTGGATTTATCCACAAAGAAGCACGCACCTTGCTCTTCCAGAAAGAAGGGGAGCTAAAAGTGGTGAAGTTGTGGGTGGGTAAGGAAGGAGTTACTGGACAGAGGTGAAAGAAACATTTTCCCCAGCAACAGTCTCATCTCCTCTAAACGACTCTGGAGGGGAGGGGCTCACGTGTCACCCCACTGGGCCCCTGAAGTGGCTCAGAAGACCCAGCCTCCTGGATGATTCTTGGTAAGAAAGGTTGGAAGCATATGTTCTCCAAAGACTAGAGGAGACTGAAAAGTCCCCCAAAATTCCAAACCTTTCAACCTAGAGTGGACTTGACCCTAGAGAGCCAAGGTGGGGCATGCCAGGAACAGATTTCTTAAGGGACAGCAGCTTGGGAAACAGAGCTAGCTTGAAATCAGAAGCCTTAGATTGAGGTGTTGATGTTGGACAAGCTTGCTTGCTCTTTCTCCCCTCAGTTTTTGCATCATAAAGTAAGAGTATGGCCCCGAAGGCTTCTACCAAGCCTGTGTGCCTGTGACATTGAGTTTTCCTTAAAAGGACAAAGCATGACCATATCCCCCGGAAGCCTGGACCCTCAGGAGCCAGGGTGCAGAGATGTCTGAGAGAGAGCAGAGTAGGAAGGTAGTGTCCTCACCACCGGGCCCTCAGCATGACTTGCCTCGCACAGTGGGATACCCAGCAGATTCTCTAAGGACCTCAGAGTGCTGTGTTCTTATTTCTTTAAGGACTGTCTTTTCTTAGACAGTCCTTAAAAGAAGGGAAGGGATGGCTACTCCTACACTGAGCCAAAATATAGATTTAATTTATCTGCTCAGTTCAATGGCTCAGGAAAAGCAAATCCAGAGTTGTTTGACTGCTCTAATGAGTCTTCAACATAAATGAGCGAGCAGGGTTGCCCATGTAGACACAGGCTGAGCCAGCAGAGCACAGTTTGCTCAGCTGCCTGCGAAGGTGGCTGGATGTCTCCACAAATCACAGTGTACCTGTGCACGTACACACACACAGGCACAGTTTCTTACTATTAAATTAGCCAAGTTGGATCTCAGCAGTGGGAAATCTGCATTTTAAAACTGAATCAGTAATTAATAGCCTAGACACTTAGTTCACTTTCCTTTGATTGGCTTTACGTAGATACAGAATGGACAGAGGTGTCCTTTCTTCCAACCAGCAAGCTGTCTCTCCCTCACCACCCCTCCTGCCCACCTCCTGAGAATGAATATGTTCCTATCTCATTTGCATCCTATTATTACTGCGTTGAAGCTACAGTCATGTACAACCTCTTTATATTCACTTGAAAATTAAATTATAAAAGTTTTTCTGCGTTGCAATTTATGTTCTGGTTGGAGCCAATTGTTTTTTGTATTCCGGCAAATATCACAGTCTCCAGGACTTAATGAATTCATAAGCATTGATTCCTAAGGGGAATAGTATGCATAGTCTATTGGAAAATAGAGAAGCTCAGCCTAATGTCAAAATGTTTTACTTTCTCCCACCCAAGCCTTACATACGCTTGGGAAATTCTTGTGGACGCCAGGCAGCTTATGTCTGCAGGCACCTGTCAATACTGCCTGCTGTACTGAGGGGTGCCTGCAAAAAGCTATGCCTTCTGAATATATCAAGCAATGGATGCTATAGAATCTAGACGTTTTTATGCAATCTGTTATTTTAGGACAAATCAGTAATCAGCCTCAACCCCTACCTTGGCCACTCCCCAGGTCCTAAAAGCCACAGCCACTGCCTCCGTCCATGATGGAAGTCACACACTTGTAGCCGACTGACATATTTTGTATGTATTTTATGACTTTTTTTTTCTTAAAAGCCAACATTGAAATATTTGGAGATTTCACCTAAAAATCCAAATTTTGACCTTCTTAAAAACATCTGAAGGTCTGACAGCATTGAGCCGATGTTCAACATGATGGCAGTCTAGAGGTGTGGAGTAACAGCAGTCAGCTTCCTTTAAACAGTGTATGTCAGGAGACAGACTCTACAATTTGATCCTCACCACTTGTGGATAGCGGCCCAACAGGATTTGCCATTTTTTCAGAGAATGTGCATGCTTTTGTCTCCACAATCTCTATTAAAAGTGGGAAAACAAAAATAGACCTAGAAAGCAAAGATCTCAATCCAGGGGCAAGAATATATTTTTTTGAAGGAAGTGAAACAATGTTGCTGCTTAATTTCCAAATAGAGTACTCAGGAATTTTTCCTGAACCTAGCTTACTTTACCTAAGGACGTCCTAGCCATTGTTTTATTACTTGCCTTGCCCCTGGAGACATTTGAATTTTAGACCCCTTGACCTTGGTGGTTTTTAGGGAAACCCTATATCAGGCAGACCCTTTCAAGCTGACATGGCTCCCCATCTAGGGGTCTCAGTGTCAGCCACCCTTCCAGACCCGGGAGCCTCTGCCCTACTCCTTTGATGCTCTCAGGCTGCTTCCACTTCCCTAAGTCCAGACTCACCAGTGCTTGACGTCAGGCTGACATCTGGGCCTCCGCTGTCTGTAACGACTTGTCTGCCTCACCCCTGAGTCCCTTGGTGTGAAATAATAAATATATGTATATGTTGGTCCCTGTCCAGTTCTTGATATAGAGCTCCTAAAACTCTTATGGGTAGGGAAACTGGGAGATCTTTTCTTCTCATATTTGGCCTTTGGCCCCACATCCTGACACAGAGCTCCTAAGACGTTTGTAATTTCCCGAGAGACAGGAGCGTCTAACACAGAGCCCCTGCATCCCTCGAAATTTCCTGTGTGATAGGAACATCTCTTGTTTTAATGAGGTAACTTCTGGTGGGTTCCTGGATAGCTTTGGGAACCAGCCATGTGATTAGAGGGTTGGAACTTTCGGTCCCACACCTCCAACCTCTGGGGAGGGAAAAAGGGCTGAATGTTGAATTGCTCACCAATGGCCAATGATTTACGCAATCATGCTCACATAATAAAGCCTCCATCAAAAACTAAAAGAACAAAGTTCAGATAGCTTCTGGATTGCTGAATGCATGGAAGTTCCTAGAGGGTGGCACCCTTTGGATAGCTCCAAGGTATGCAAGGAACTATCCATGTATCCATGGAAGCTCCATGCCCCTTCTCCCCTACCTCGCCCTGTGCATCTCTTCCATCTGACAGTCCATCTGTATCCTTTGTGATATCCTTTATAATAAATGAGTACACAGAAGTAAGGTGTTTCTTTACGTTCTGTGAGCCATCCTAGCAAATTAATTGAACCTAAAGAGGAGAACTCTGATTTATAGCTGGTCAACCGGGGACTCACAACAGACATGTGAAGTGGAGACAGTCTTGTGGAATTGAGCCCTTAACTTGTGGGAATGGATTCTGACTCCTGGTAGATAGTGTTAGAATTGGACTAACTTTTAGGACACCCAGTTGAGGTCCATTGGAGAATTGCTTGGTAAACCCTGACACATCTGGTATCAGACTTGAAGTATTGTTTCCAGTGTTGAGTGCAAGAGTAGGAAAAATAGTTTAGTTATTCCTATCTCTTTCATTTGGTGACACCCTTAGATTGGTAATCATCACTTCCTCTTGGATTCAAAACCCTGCATTCTTGTCTCCTAGGTCATTACAGAGCTAATATTGCACATCTAACCTCTTAGCCTGTCCTAGTTCACTGTGCCTCCATTCCTCTACCTGTTGGGCATTGCCAAAAAATTATGTAAGGCAGAAATTCAGTGAGGGAAAGAAGGGCAATGTCCTGGAGACAGAAGGAAGCATCAAGGTCAAACCAGAGAGGCAAAGTTACTGGTATGGAGACTCTCACAGGTAACCTGCAGAGCTCAGACTTCCTGCCTCTCTTTATGGTGCTCTCTCCATTATCTGGCATCCATCTGTGCTCATGTGGACAATATTTGTGCATAAGCATTTTTAACAAGACCATCTGCTGCCCTTGAAACTCACATCACAGGGCCCATGTTGTAGGAAAGGCTCTTTAGCTAGCAACGATGGTGTCCAGGACAATTCTACGTTTTACCATACTTGCAGCCATTGAGAGGGACTTGCAGGACTGACCCATCTCATCTCATCTTTCTTTGCATCCTTCAAGAAATTGATGGGTAATCTAAAAGGTGAATGTTTACAGACCTGCAGTTATAGTATCAGAGTTTCCTCTATGTGGTGGAGATTATGGGTCTGAGACCTGAAAGAAGTGATTCACTAAAAGGATAGGTTGTCTCACCTCCTGGTGCTGACTCAGAGAGGAGCCTCTGGGCTGACTTAACCTCTTTGCTGTGCACTCTCATTCTGTCTCCACCCAAACAACATGGCAGACATCAGCAGTACTTCCCATAATTCCCAACGAGGAGGCTGTGTGCAACAGAGTCATCATAGGATATTCTGAGAAATAAACCTGTCAAGGCATAATTGCTCACTCATTTTAGCCCCATGCATCGTGGAAAAGATCACGTGCCAGAATTGGGAGTCTCTTTTTCTTCATGTCTAGCACCATCTTGTCAGGAGCAGCAATTCCAAAGACAAAACCTGGGGAGATTTCAGCACCACTGGGTGTGCCTTCTGAATGCCTTCTGAACAGCAGGAGTGGGCTTCCAGCTGGAGCCCAGATGAAGGTTAACTACAGGACAATTTACCAGTAAGTGGGAGTGGTATTAGCAATTACATTCTGGCTGAGTGACTAATTGCTTCCACCTGGGAAAGCAGATCCAGCCCCAAAGGAAGGTGAAGGTCATCCCTGCTCCAGGGTTAGAGCTACAGGGGCGGCTGCTCCACAATGCCACACATGGTTCTTGCTGCAAGGTCTTTCGCAAAGAGCACCGACTGCCTACATCTCTTGTCTGGGATGCAGTTCTCTTTCTCCCCATTCTCCTAGTTTTGTTTTGTTTGCTTTTCCTGATTTCTAACATCTGACCTTGTCTGTGCTACCTTCTGCATCTCTCTTTGTCTTACTGAGTCCCCTGGCATATTTCCTCCCTCCTATCTGTCATGGACATGTGAATTAGTGCTGGCCAATGAGGCAGAAGTGAGTAGCTCCGGGCTGTACTTCCTGTAAGTCTGTTGTATTATATATGTACCTATCAATATATTTGTATATACAAATAGGTATACAACAGCTGACTCAGCTGACACATAGCTTTTGCTTTATTCTTACCCCTTCCTCCTGACCAGAATGGACAAGAGATTCCCAAGGATGCAGCATTCATATTCTGGCCTCCAAAGAGAGTCACAGGAAAAGGATGCCAGGGCAGAATAATAAAAGGAGCCAGGCCCCTACAGGGCATTATGGACTATTCAACCAGTTCTGGACTTTCACCTGAGATTTACTGTAAGGTGAAAAAAATAGCCTCTATCTTGTTAAGCTACTGCTGTTGGCTTTCTGCTATTTGCAGCTAAACTCAGTCCTAACAGATACATAAATCCTTTTCATTTTTCCAAAGGATCTTCAGAAATACTGGCTTGGGTATCTAACTATTACTGACTGAATTGTGCCCCTCTAGAATTCATATGTTGAAGTCCTAACCCCTGATAAGGGAATGTGACCATGTTTGGAGATAGGGTCTTTAAAAAGGAAATTACATTGAAATGAGCTCATGAGGGTGGTTCCTAATCCAGTGTGATTGGTGTCCTTATGAAATGAGGAAATTGGAGCACAGACACATCCAGAGAGGGAAAATGATATAAAGAGACATAGGGAGAAGATAGTCCCTGAGAAGAAACCAACCCTGCCAACAACTTTATCTCTGACTTCCAGCCTCCAGAATCACAAGGAAGGTACATTTCTGTTGTTTAAGCCACACCCTCCATTGTAGCTTATTTTAATGGCAGCCCTGACAAACTAACACAAAGACCTATATTTCCTGACCATGGGATCCTCCATGGTCAGGAAGCGGCTTAGCAGTTGGACCACCTGTATTAAAAATGCCTGAGATTCCTGTTAAAAAATAGGGTAGAGTTCAGGAATCTTTATTTTAACCAGTTTCTCTAGTGATTCTTAAGTGCTCTATAGTTTGAGAATCACTAGTTCAGTTCTTTAAGGTCTTACAGAACACAAATGAGATAGAGGAGAAGTTGACAGTCCAGTGACAGGCTGGGGAATAAAAAGTATTTGAGGGACAGACAAAGACTGACCTGAGACCAGGAGAGAGAGACACTTCAGAGGAACAGTATGAGCTAAGACTCCAAGGTGGGAAAGAAATAGGTGTGTTTGGTGGCAATGATAATAATAATAATGATAGTAATCTCAACTAGCATCTTCATGAAGTCTTATAACTTACATAGCAATTTTAATTATATTATCTAATTTAAATCTTCAACTGTAAGGTGAGATTTATAGGTAAGGATTACAGGTGGAGATTACCTCAACCTTGCAGGTCACCTCAACCCAGTGAGGAAGTTAATATTTTATTATCTCCATTCTGCAGGGGGAGACACCAAGTCTACATACTAGAAACAGTATGTGCTAGTTGTCAAGGTCTCCATGGTTTTTTGGCGGACAACCAGGAAGCCCTGATGTGAGCACGACTCCACTTCATGCTGCAAGTGGCCAGAAGCCATGATCCCCTAAAGCACTGCAGCTCTGCCTGCCTTGACAATGGAGTAGGGAACAGAATAAAATAATCCTATAAAATGATCTCTTGAGAGAGTGATTGGCTAGAGGGAAGATAGGAAACAAAGGAAGAGGGTAGCTTCCTCTCTTGCACTTGTGTATTTTGGACCTACATTTAAAGGGTCTATAGTGAAGAGAGCCCATAAAGCAGGTGGTGCTAATGAAGAGAGATGGAAAGGAGGCTCCAGGACTTATCACTCATTCTACCCCATTAAGGAGGTACCCGCTTTTCTTACCACTTTCAAACAAGCCCACTTGGGAATTTGGGGGTAAGGCAGGACTTCAGCTTAGAGACGAGCATTCTTCCCTTGCATGTATGTACAACAGTAAAAAGGCAACTGGGGAATGATGATTGAGCACGAGGCATCCTTGTCGCTGTGCTGAGGCCATGGCATTTGGACAGAATAGACCCCAACACTGCTCAAGGCATAAGTCTACTTGTCTTTATGTTTGTCCATCTATATATCTATTCTTGCTCCTTACTATAAGTATTTGATGTTGTGTATAAAATGCCCGCAATATAAAAGAATGAAATAAATACTCAAGGGAGTTATTAGTTAAGGAGACTATGAGAGGAAAGTATGGCAATAAAAATAAAGGAAAAACTAACATACACACCATTGAATGCAGACCATTAGATCTGGTACTATGGCAATTGAGTGCTTCAAAATGTGACTCTGGGTTTTCCAACAGCCAAAACAAAGACAGGATAAAACACATGGTTACAAGAAGCAAACTGCCTATAATAGGAAGAAATTTTATTAAAGAATGCCAGTTGTAAGCAGAAAAGCAGAACTCAGCTCTTCCTGATGATGAGGCCCAAGAGGAATTTCTCCCATGAGTCCTCATGAAGAGGATACCATGCTGTAGAGGAAAACATTCTTAGCAAAATCCCCACAATGACATTTGTTAGACTATTAATCTGAGCCTCTCAATGGCATAATGCCAAAGCATAGTACAGGAGAAGCAAAGCGGCCTGCATGGGAAGCATGGTGATGGTGTTTTGAAAAAGGGTAACATTTACAGTTCCTAGAGCTGAGTCTTAACTTTGAGATGCTATATGCCCTTGGAGACTCTTTTAAAAAGTTTATAACCTGTACAGATAAACACGTATATGCACGAACTACAAAACTTTATATATAATTTCAGAGGGAGGTTACAGACAACTCACACTCCAGAAGAAGACCATTTATGGTGCATGAGTTAAGAGGCACTGAAAAACGAGGACTGCCTAAAAAGATGATGCCAGGAAGACAATTGAAAATGTTGCTGGATTGATAGATTTGATCCTATATTTCCTGACACTATTTTATGCATTCCTAACAAAGTTTCCCTTTGAAAATTCACTTACCTAAATGGAATTTCCCTCTGATACAACAGCAGTGATAAAATATATATCTGGGATTTCCATGGACTAGACATACTTTTCCTTATTCCTCCCACAAAGTAACTAAAAATCCTGCATGTTATATATAAAACAGATATAAGAAAACTGAAAAATGAAGAAAAGAAGGGAAACTGGCTAGGGACTTCAGAACCTAAGGAACAACATGGGGGTAAGTTTCGTGAATTTCCTTTTTGCTTTGTACACTCCTATTTGGAACTGAAAAATCAGCAACCCAGAAATACCAATAGGTAGGCGAGGATTAAACAAAAGTCTTCTTTTTCTAGCCAAACAAGTAGGAAAAGAACAACCTAGAAAGACAAAAAACTTTTAGACAATAACTGCTCTACTTCAGTCAAACACTACAGAAAAGACTGTAATCCCACCTCCACCCATGCCAGCAAAAGTAGAGTAGGGAGCCTAGACTTACAGTCTTGTTAGGTAGAGTGAGAAACCCCAGCTTTTCTGCTGGGGTAGTAGCAGAGAAGAGCAAGTAGGGGGCCTGAACATCAACTCAGCATTATCTACCAGGGGATAGTAAGCCACACTCTGCTGCTCACTTAGTGTCAGTATAGAATACAGAAGGAATAGTAATGAGTTGCTCCAACCCCTCCCAACCAGAGACTTATCAGTGGAGGCCTAGCAGGGAGCAGAACTCCCATCTCTGTGACAAGAACCACACTCCTTGGGTGTAGCAAAAGAACCCAAGTTGGAAACCTGGACTTTTATTTGTAGTCAGCAGCAGCAAGATGGCACAACCCCTTCTCTACCTGGATGGTATTAAAGAAAGCTGGCAAAAATAGGACGTTTAAACAAAATTCATAATCTCATAACCCAAAATATCCAGGTTTCAATAGAAAATTACTTGTCATACCAATAATCAGGAAAACCTCAAACTAAATGTAAAAAGGCAACCAATAGATGCCAACAGCAAATATGGGAGAGATGTTAGAATTATCTGACAATGATGTTAAAGCAGCCATCATAAAAATACTCAAATAAGCAATCATGAGCCCACTGGAAATGAAATTTACATAGAATGTCTCAGTAAAGAAATAGGAGCTATCAAAGAGAACCAAATTGAAATTTCAGAAATGCAAAATACAATAATTAAAATAAGCTTAATAAATGGGCTCAGAAGAATGAAAGAGTCCAAGGAAGGAATTCATAAAATGAAAGATAAAACAATAGAAATCACCCAATCTTGACTGGGCACAGTGGCTCATGCCTGTAATCACAGCACTTTGGGAGGCCAACACGGGCAGATCACTTGAGGTCAGGAGTTCAAAACCAGACTGGCCAACTTGGTGAAACCCTGTCTCTACTAAAAATACAAAACTAAAAATTAGCCAGGCATGGTGGTGTGCACCTGTAATCCCAGCCAAGTGGGAGGCTGAGGCAGAATTGTTTGAACCCACAGGTGGAGGTTGCAGTGAGCTGAGATTGCACCACTGCACTCCAGCCTAGGTGATAGAGCAAGACTCTGTCTCACAAAAAAAAAAAAAAAAAAAAAAAAAAAAAAAATCACCCAATCTTAACAACAAAGAAAAAAAGTATACTGGAAGAAAAAATCTAACAAGCAAACAAAAAACCTACAGATACTCAGGAACTTGTGGGACTATAGCAAAAATCTACATTTATGTAGGGAGGAAGAAAGAACATGGTAAACAAAATATATATATATATAGGCAAATACAATACAGTTTCATTTTCTTCTTGAGTTTTCTAAACTATATTTGATTGTTGAATGAAAAATTACAATACCATCTGAAGTAGTTCTAAATGTAGAGAAAATATTTAAATTATGTTACAAACAAGGGAGGGTACAAGGATATAAAGAGAGATAAAGCTTTTTCATTTGGACTGATAAAATGATTCAAGTAGACTGAGAAAAGCCTATTTAACTTATTACCTAAGAAAACCTCCAAAGAGCCCATACATTTAAAAGTGCCGAAGATAAATGAAAAATGAATTCCATAAAATGTTCAATTAACACACAAGATGACAAGAAAAACAAAACAGAGAAATATAAACAAGGAACACAGGAAGAAAACATAGACTAGAAGCAAAAATGCAGGCTTGAGTCCTAGCATATAAATAATTACATTACATGTAAGTGATCTAAATATACCAGTTAAAAGAGATTGGTAAAATATATTAAAACATGACCCAACTATAGACTACCTATAAAATTTACTTCAAAAATAACTACATAAATAAGTAGAATGGAAAAGGATGGAAAAAGACATATTGTGAAAGCATTAACCAACAGAAACAAAGGATGACTATATTAATATCCAATGAAATAGGATTCAGAGCAAAGAAAATTACCAGAGTCTAATATATATAATAATAAAAGGGTCAATCCTGCAAGAAAACATATCAATCCTACATGCATATGTACCAACAACAGAGCTGTAAAATATGTGAAGCAACAACTTATACAATTAAAAGTTGAACTAGTAAACCCACAATTATAGTTTGAGACTTCAATGCTCCTCTTTTAACAAATGATTTAAAAACTAGACAGAAAATCAGCAAGGATATAAAAGAACTCAACGATGTCATCAACCAACAGAATGTAATCAACATTTATAACATTCCACCCAACGACAGTAGAATATGCATTCTTTTAAAGTTCTAATGGAATACACACCAATGTAAATCATATCCTGGGCTGTAAGACAAACCTCAACAAACTTTAAGTATTGAGATTGTAAAGAGTACCTTCTGCTACAATGGAATCAGACTAGAAATCCATAGTAAAATTATAACCAGAAAATTTCCAAACACTTGGAAACTAAACAATGCACTTAACAATTTTTATTTTATTGTGTTTTTTTTGTAATTTTTTATTTTTCATTTGTGTGGGTACCTAGTAAATGTATATATTTGAAGGATACATGAGATATTTTGATACAAGTATGTGATGCATAATAATCACATCATGGAAAATGGGGTATCCATCCTTTCAAGCATTTATCCTTTCTGTTACAAACAATCCAATTATACTTTTAGTTATTTTAAAATGTACAATTAAATTATTGACTGTAGTCATCCTGCTGAGCTATCAAATACTGGGCCTATTCATTCGTTCTAACTATTTTTTGTGTGTGTGCCCACTAACCATTCCTACCTCCCCACCACCCCAGACTCCCCTTCCCAGCCTCTGTTAACTATCATTCTGCTCTCTATCTCTGTAAGTTCAACTGTTTTGATTTCGATTCCACAAATTAGTGAGAACATGCAATGTTTGCCTTTCTGTGCCTCGCTTATTTTACTTAACATGATGACCTCCAGTTCCATCCATGTTGTTGCAAATGATTGAATCTTATTCTTTATTATGACTGAATAGTACTCCACTGTGTATATGTACCAGATTTTCTTTATCTGTTTATCTGTTGATGGACACTTAAGCCAGTTCCAAATCTTAGCTATTGTGAACAGTGATGCAACAAACATGGAAGTGCAGGTATCTCTTCAATATGCGTATTTTCTTCCTTTTGAGTACAAACCCATCACTGGGATTGCTGGATTGCATGGTAGCTCTATTTCTAGCTTTTTAAGGGACCTCCAAACTGTTCTCCATAGTGGTTATACTAATTTACATTCCTACCAACAGTGTACAAGGGGTCTTTTCTCTCCACATCCTCGCCAGCATTTGTTATTGCTTGTCTTTTGGATATAAGCCATTTTAACTAGGGTGAGATGATATCTCATATTATAATTTTGATTTGCATTTCTCTGATGATCAGTGATGTTGAGCACCTTTTCATATGCCTGTTTGCTATCTGTATGTCTTTTTTTGAGAAATGTCCATTCAAATCTTTTGCCAATTTTTTTGATCGAATCATTTGATTTTTTCCTACAGAATTGTTTGAGCTCCTTATATATTCTAGCTATGAATCCCTCATCAGATGGGTAAGTAGCAAATATTTTCCCTCATTCTGTAGGTTGTGTTTTCACTTTGTTGATTGTTTCCTTTGCTGTGTTGAAGCTTTTTCTTGAGACAGAGTCTATGTTGCCAGGCTGGAGTACAGTGGCATGATCTTGGCTCACTGCAACCTCCACCTTTTGGGTTCAAGCGATTCCCCTGCCTCAGCCTACCGGGTAGCTGGGACAACAGGCACACACCACCACACCCGACTCCGACTTTTTTTTTTTTTTTTTTTTTTTTGTATTTTAGTAGAGACAGGGTCTCACCATGTTGGCCAGGTGGTCTCGATCTGCTGACCTTGTGATCCACCCACCTCAGCCTCCCAAAGTGCTGGGATTACAGGCATGAGTCACCGCACCCGGCACTCTGCAGAAGCTTTTTGACTTGATATGATCCCATTTGTCCATTTTTGCTTTGGTTTCCCGTGCTTATGGGGTATTACTCAAGAAATTGTTGCCCACACTGGTGTCCTGGAGAGTGTCTCCAGTGTTTTCTTGTGGTAGTTTCATAGTTTGGGGTCTTAGATTTAATTATTTAATCCATTTTGATTTGATTTTTATATACGGCAAGAGATAGGCATCTAGTTTCATTCTTGTGCATGTAGATATCCAATTTTTCCAGCACTGTTTATTAAAAGGCTATCTTTTCCCGAGTACATTCTTGGCACCTAGGTGTGTGGATTTATTTCTGGATTTTCTATTCTGTTCCACTGGTCCAGTACCATGCTGTTTGGATTACTATAGCTCTGTAGTACAATTTGAAGTCAGGTAATGTGATTCCTCCAGTTTTCTAAACAATGCACTTTTAAGTAACCCATGAGTCAAAGAGGAACTGTCACATGAAATTGAAAAAATATATTGAGCTAAATGAAAATCAAAATACAACATACCAAAACTTTTGGTACATAACTAAAGCAGTTCTGAGAAGGAAATTTATACTACTAAATATATATATTGGGAAAGAGGAAAGCTCTCAAATCTATCACTTAAGCTCCCACCATAAGAACTTAGAAAAGGAAGAGCAAAAGAAATCCAAAGCAAGCAGAAGAAAATGAAATAACAAAGAGTAGAAATCAATAAAAAAAAAAAAATAAGAAAAATCAATAAAACAAAGAAGTGATTCTTTGACAAAATGAGTAATATTGACAAACCTCTAGCTAGACTGACAAAGAAAACAGAGTGAAGACTCAAAGTGTCAATGTCAGGAGTGAAACATGGGCAATCACTATAGACTCTGCAGACCTCAGAAAATAATACAGAAATACTGTGGCCAACTCTACACACATTAATTTGATAATTTAGATGAAACTGACTGACTCCTGTAAAAAACCACAAATTACTACTACTCATCTAATATGAAATAGGAAATTTAAATATCCTGTAACTATTAAATAAATCAAATTCATAACTGAAAAACTTGTAAAAATAAACTCTCTAGGCCTAGGTGGTTTTATTAAAATGTTCTACCAAATATTTAAGAAAGAATTAACATCAATTCTACAAAATATTTTCCAGAAAACAGGAGTGAAACAGTGAGGGGGAGTCATCCCAATTAATTTTATAAGGATAGTTTTACCCTGATAGTAAAACCATGCAAAGACAGTATAAGAAAGAAAGGGAGAGAGAGAACTGTATAATATCTTCTAGAAATACAGACAAAAAATTCCTAGCAAAATATGAGCATATAGAGTTCAGCAATATATGAAAATTAATGCTACACCATGGCCAAGTGGGGTTTATTTCAAGGATACAAGATTGGTTCAATACTTTGAACCAGCCTTCTAAGCTAGCTTAAAAGGAACTACATTATTAGCCAGATAAAGAAGAAAAATCATATTATCACATAACTCAATGCAGAAAAAGAATTTGATAGAATATTTTAATAAAATAATCTGATAATATTTCTCAGAGAAATAGGAATAGAAGGAGACTTTCTCAGCTTCATAATGAATATCTACAAAAATCCACAGGTAACATTATATTAGTGGTGAAAGACTGACATCTGCAAATAAGGTCAGTTTTATTTCTTCCTTTCATAATCTGCATGTCTTGTCTTTTCTTACCTTACTGTACTGGCTAGAACATCTAGCATTATGTCAAACAAGAATGGTGAGAGAAGACATTTTTATCTTGTTCCCGATCTTGGGGTAAAAGACTGACCCTATTTGCAGATGACACAACTATCTACACAGAATTCCCAACTCCCCCTTCAAAACAATAATGACAGAAAAACTTACAGAAGGTCCCAGAATATAAGATAAACACACAACATCAATTATATTTAATATACTAGCAATAAACACATGAACAACAAAATTAAAAATGCAATACCATTTACAATCTCTCAGAAAACATGAAGCCTTAAGTGTAAATCTAGCCAATCATGTTGAAGACTTGTATGCTGAAAACAACAAAATGCTGATGAAAGAAATCAAAGATGATCTAAAGAAATAATAAGGACATACAATGTTCATGGGTCAGAAGACTTCACAATGTAAGGATATTAATTCTCTGCAAAATGATATGCAGGTTTAATTCAATTCCTATCAAAATCCTAGCAAGATTTTTGTAGTTGTAGATGAGATTATTCTAAGATTTATAAGGAAAGGCAGAAGAGCTAGAATAGCTAAAACAATTTTGAGCATGGGAAGAAATTAGTCTACTCAATTTCAAGACTTGTTATATGGCTGTAATAACTAAGACTTGTGACAGAATAGATGTATAAATAAATGAAACAGAATACAGAATGCATAAATAGACCTACCCAGATAAAGCCAATTGATTTTTGACAAAAGTACAAGAGCAATTCAATGGAGGAATTATAACCTTTTCAACAAACGGTGCTAGAGCAATTGGACTTCCACAGGCAAAAAGTAATAATAATAAATTGAACATTATTAAAGTTGCTTTTGCTCTGCAATATGCCATGTTAATACAATAAAAATATGGGCTAGTGACTGGACAAGAGTATTTGCAAACCACACATCCAACAATGGTTATCTACAGTATATTAAAACATCTCAAAACCCCACGGTTAAAAAAAAAAATCCAATTACAAAATGGGCAAAAGTCATGGGCCAGGCACCTTGGCTCACACCTGTAATCCCAGCACTTTGGGAGGCCAAGGCAGGTGGATCACCTGAGGTCAGGAGTCCAAGACCAGCCTGGCCAGCATGGTGAAACCCTGTCTCTACCAAAAATACAAAAATTAGCTGGACATGGTAGCACACAAGTGTAATCATAGCTACTCAGGAGGCTGAGGCAGGATAATCGCTTGAACCCTGGAAATGGATGTTGCAGGAAGCTGAGATTGCACCACTGCACTCCAGCCTGGGTGACAGAGTAAGACTCAGTCTCAAAAAAAAAAAAAAAAAAAAAAAAAAAGTTATGAAAAAGCATTGCACCAAAGAGAGTATACAGGTTGCAGATAAGCACATGACATGTTCAACATCATTAGGCAATGGGGAATACAAATTAAAACCACAATGAGACATCACTAGATACCTAACAGAATGGCTAAAGAGAAAAATAGAGACAACACCAAGTGTTGACCATGACACAGAGAAACTAGATTACGCACACAATGGTAATGAGAATATAAAAAGCAACATACAACTACTCTGGGAAATATTTAGGTAGTTTCTTAAAATAAAAGTAAACGTGCAACTACCATACTCCTGGACATTTATCCCAAAGAAATGAAGACTTCTGTTGACACAAAAACTTGTACATGAATGTTCATAGCAGCCATAGCCGTAAAAGTCAATAACTGGAAACAACACAGATGTGAAAGACATCTGCAAATGATTGCTTAAACAAACTGTGGTACGTCCATATCATGAAATACTCCTCAGCAGTAGAAAGGAACAAACTATTAATATATGCAAAAATCTGAATGAATTTCCAAAGAATTCTGTTGAGTGAAAAAAGGCAACCTCATTATGGAACATTCTTGAAAAACATTATGGAAATGGAGAACAGATTAATGGTTGCCAGGAGTTAAGAGAGGGTCATTAGGAGGAAGTTAGTGTGTCTGTACAAAGGCATGATGGATCCTAGGGGTGATGCAAAGACTCTGTATTCTGCCTTTACCAATGTCAATACTCTGGTTGTACTATGTACTGTAGTTACATGCAACATTATCATTTGAGGAAACTGAGTAAAGGGAATCTCTGTATTAGTTCTTGCAACTGCATGTCACTCTATAAGAATCCCAAAATAAAAAGTTCAAAACAGCAAAAAGATATGGCCAATTTGACATGTAATACATCTAATGTGATGATTACTAAAAGAACCTTGCCTGGAGGGGACAAGGCATGGGTATAAATTCCTTCTGTGTCTACAACAGGTCATGCTATCTTAAGCAGACCCCTGGCTTTTCTGGGTCTCAGTTTTCTCATCTGTTAAGTGACATAATTTGAGCTAGATCATCTGTAAATGCTTTTCTATTTAAAGTAGAACTGTGTAGATGGGACAGAGAATAACTGATAGAGATTGATCTCAAAGTGACCAGAGTGCAAGGTGCTTTATGGCAGTGCACCACCTCCCTATGAAGCCATACACATCTCACTGAGTAAGGAAGCAAGCTGCCTGTGACTGAGACCCTGAAATGAACCAGGTACAATAGTAAGCAGGCCACACGTGTGATACTACTTAGACAAAGCACCAATAATAAACATGTACATATTTTTATTTCCATTTTTTTTCAGGGAAGAAACTGAGTCTTGAAGAGATTGTGCAACTTTGCAGTGAATGCAAGCACTGGTAATTATAAAGTGTGAATTAAAAACCCAAAATGCTGCCTGCTAGCAGAATGGTAAATTATTTAACCTCTGTAAGCCTCTGTTTCCTTACTTGTAAAACAAATAAAACAGTTCCTGTTTTTCTGCGAAGAGTAGTTGGTATTATCCATGTAAAGCCTTAACATAAGATTTACTATATGATGAGTATTCAAAATTTTTTTGAGATTATCATCATCATCATCACCATCACCACCACCACCACCACCACCACCACCAGAGTTTCAGCCTGGATGTTCTGTTTTCAAAGTTCACATTCTGGACCTTCAGTCCTGGCAGCTGCTGCATTCTCCCTGGGCAACTCTGTGAAGTGCTTTCTGATGAGTTGGGAAAGGAGAAGGCAGAAAAGAAAGCCCAGCTCTAGCTATGTCAGTTCTCAGCAGTTGTTTTAACTTACCTCAGAGATGATGCAATCCTAGAAATCAGCAGTTTTGCATAGCTTCTCCCATACCTCCTTCACCTACTTCCCTGACTCTCAGTCATCCCCCACCACAGACAAAGATGCTTATTTCCTAGATGGGATAACAGGACTGGTGGAGTGGAGAGCTTGATCCAGTTTACACAGCTGGTCAGAAATGACACCCAGGATTGGAGCCCCAGTCTTCCATTTCATTTCCATGTTCCCTCCCTCAACCAGGAACTGGTGCCCAGACACATCCTTTCCTGATGCAGAATGTGCCCGTGGTATCACTGATGTTCAGGAGAGTTCAGGATAAAGGAAGATAAATGGACACCATGTAGTTGAGGAAGGCCTTTTGGAAACAAAGACTTGAGAGGCCCTGAATGAACAGAGGACGTCTGTAAGGGGAGGGGAGTGGGGAAAACCATTCAGGCCAAAGAGTCACTGGAGGGAAAGTATGAAAGTGGAGATACCTGTGCTAAGGATCAGACAAAAGAATCAGCAGACATGCATCTCAAGCTTGCTCCCTGCTCTTATTCTGATGACCTGACCTGAGCAGTCTCACCCCTTGAGCTTTCCCATCTTTAGAATGAGAGACTTGAATTCCTAGCGTGACTTCTCTCATGGTGGTGCTGAAGATAGAATGAGATCAGGACTAGGGTTCTCTATAAACTGTAAGGAGATGGGTCCAAGTACAGGGTCACTGGTGGCAGTGGGGAACCTCAGGAGGTAAGTTTAGAGAATCCTGAGGACCAGGCTGTGGAGTTTGGATAGCAACCTCTAGAGCTGGGAGAGGAAACTGCTCCCTGTAGGCATGGCCAGCTCCATTCCTACCAGCAAGAACAATGACATAAGGTCAAACACAATGACCTCCAGTGTCATCAGCGGGTCCTAGAGGCTTTGATTTCCAAGCAAGCGAAGCACCAGCAGTTCTCCTGCCAGGTCCTCAAGGAGAGCAAGACATGAAGGTGAAGGCCTGTGGGGAGCCCTGGCCGCTATACTCATTGTTGCATTTCCCACAGGCTCTCCAAGGCTCTCCTACTGGCCTTCCAAATAGGAATAAAGACCAGTGCCTTTGCAGCACATTTGAATGGGCTTAGGAAACTGTAAAGTGCCGTCCCCACGGAAGAGCTGGCAACTTCTGGGAGCAGAGACATCTGGGCCTTTGACGGCAGGTATCTGCCCGTGCCAGCCCTCCTGGTGCTTCTCCTGGGCCCCACGCTTTCCCAAGTCTCAAAGGGGATTACACTGCAGAATAAGGCAGAGTGCTGCTCAGGCTTAACTGAGCTCGCAGACTGGTATTCTCTCCCCATATCTTCTAATTAATAGTCAGGATTAACAGCTGCTGCTGCTGGGCCTAAGCCATCTAATCAGAGCCGCACAGGCTCCTGGGTGCTCAGACTTCCCCGCACTCTGCAGCCTCCCCCAACCCTTGGAGAAATGCGTTCAGAAATTAAAACAACAACAAAAACTACAAGAAATCCATCCCCCCTCTCCAGCCCCAGCGCCTCCTGGAATTGGAATTGTGCCTGCCTCTCACCTCTCTGAGATGAAAGCAAAAAGTGTCACTTCCCTGGGGCCCCTCTGGGTTGGGAGGGCTTCTTGAAGCTTTGGTGAGAAGGGACAAGATGCCTGTGATTCCAGCCCACAGGCAAAACACAACCCACAAAAGCAGACCACCTATATGATAATAATAATCATCATATAATTTTTATGCTAACATTTGATTTCTAAGTGTTTTACATGAATTAAATTATTTCATATGCACAAAGCCTAAGTAATATATACCATTACCATTCCTCTTCTATAGACCAGTAAGGGAGAAACAAAGAGGCTATATCACTAGGCCCCAGTCACACAGCTTGTTAGTAATGGAGCTGAAATTTGAAAACCATGCAGGCTCAAAGAAGAAAGCCTGTAAGCCCAGGTATACCCACGCTCTCAACCAACTCACAAAACCATACTACTGTGGGAGCAGAAGTTGGGAGTAGAAGTTGGGAGACCTGTCTTTCAACTTCCCTTTGTAGGGGTGACTCCAGCAGCACCTGAGTCACCTCTACAAACCCTGGGGCTATGAGGCACACACACTGAAAACTCTGGTAGAAAGCCCTCTGCTAGTCATGTTGGCAGGGTCCAGAGCTGGGTCCCAAGGTCAATGACTGACATCTCTGGAGACACAGGAGACCATGAATGAGTGGCCAGGGACCCTGGGAAGCTACTCAGCCTGCACTAGTACCTGCAGAGGCCTGCCCTTGGGGAAGGATTCCTGCCCCCTCCCATGGATCTGGCCCACTAGGGCCACACCTTCAGTGTGGGTCAGACTTTGATCTGCTCCCAGTGGGCTCCACCTCCTTTTCTAACATACCTACAGTCCCTTCTCATTTTATGCATTTGTGTTTGCTCCACAAACATGGAAGGACCATCTACTAGACAGTCTGCTTGGGGGCTGATGGTAAAAAGATAATGTAGTTTTCTGCCCTTAGTGGATACCCCTGTCAAAAGCTCCTCTTCCTACACTCTGCTGCCCAGAGCTCCCACTGGACCACTTCTCAGAGGAGGCTTTCATGCTTGTCATCTGGTACTTTCCATTTCTCAGGTGGCAATGATGCTCTAGAGTCATGTGATGCTGAAGCCCTGTTTCCAACCAGAACCAAATTCCAAGTCACACTCAGCAAACAGACGTGCAGTCTGCTGGGTCAATTTGATAAGCTAAATGGAACTGAAGTGTTACCTGTCAATGGTGAATCCATGAGGGTGCTGAGAGCAGTAGAAAAACACATAATTTAGTGTTAAATGGAAAAAAGTTTAAAGCCTAGTGAAGGCACTTCCTAGCTCTGGAGCTCTGACAGGCAGCCTCTAAGAGGGCCCCCATTGGTATTCACACCCATCTGTAGCCCCTTCCCCTGGAGTGTAGGCTTTCCCTTAACTTGCTTTAATGGGTGGAAGGCAGTAGAGTAATGGGGTGTTACTTCCAAGATTAGGTCATAAAAACGCTGTGGCTTTTATCTCAGGCATTCCGTTTCCTTGTCTCTAAGAGCCCCCATGTTACAGGAAGTTAGCTGCCATGCTGTAATATTATGGCAGTGATCATGTGGCAAAGAACTGATATCTCTGGACAACAGCCAGGGAGGCTCTGACATGCATGAGTTTACAAGCTGATCCTCACCACCCCACCTGAACCCGGAGATGACTGCAGCTCAAAGTGCAGTGTTTTAAGCTGCTAAGCTTTGGGGTAATTTGTCATGCTGCAATAGGTAACTAATACACTAGCTGAGTGATAGTGAGTAGCTTTTTTCCTCACTTTAATATAGAACAAACTGAAACATATTTAAAAATAGGGACTAGTCTAATAAATCCTGTGATGGTTAATATTAAGTGTCAACTTGATCGGTTGAAGGATGCAAAGGATTGTTCCTGGGTGTGTCTGAGAGAGTGCTGCCAAAGGAGATTAACCTTTCAGTCAGTGGACTGGGAGAGGTAGACCCACCCTCAATCTGGGTGGGCACCATCTAATCAGCTGCCAGCAAGGCCAGAATAAAAGCAGACAGAAGGTGGAAAGATGAGACTGGCTAAGTCTTCTGGCCTCTATCTTTTTCCCATGCTGGATGCTTCCTGCCCTCGAACATCAGACTCCAGGTTCTTCAGCTTTTGGACTCTTGAGCCTACACCAGTGCTTTGCCGGGGGCTCTCAGGCCTTTGGCCACAGACTGAAGGCTACATAGTAGGCTTCTCCACTTGGGAGGTTTTGAAACTCAGCCTGGCTTCCTTGCTCCTTGGCTTGCAGATGATCTATTGTGGGACTTCACCTTGTCATCGTGTGGGTCAATACTCCTTAATAAACTCCATTTCGTATATACATCTATCTTATTAGTTCTGTACCTCTAGAGAACCCTGATTAATACAAACCCCCATATGCCCATCACCTAGTTTCAACAATTATGCACACATAGCCAATCTTGTTTTATCTCTGTCTCCAATGTCCAAATTGCTTAACCTTCCTTGGCCTCTCTTTCCTCTTCTCTAAAATAATATGGTTTAAAACATTTGCCTATCAGTGATTGCCTGAGTGAATGCATACAGAGTGACCAGTATGGTGGCTCCTACACAGTACAAGATTGATGAATGTCTACTCTTGCCTTTCCTTCCTTTCACATCTTAGAAAACCCAATTTGTACTGCAGTTTAAAGATGTGACCCATTAAATTACAGGTTGGTGAAGACAACCTTACAATGACACGATGGCAAGGGCTTGACATGAAGATTTTGTTCAGACTCCTTATGTAGGCATCAGCAGGAAATTACCATGGAAATGCCATTCTTCTGATCTTCCCTTCATTAAGTAACAACACATTTTCTGAATGCCTGTCTTACCAGAACTAAATACAAGGGTGACCAGGGTAGGGTCCCTTGCCTTCAAAGAACACAACATTCTAGAGGGTAGAACCACACTCGAGTAACCATGATAGCACTTTTTTGTTGTTGTTGAATTATAGAGGTGCATACAAAGTCCTATAAGATCTCCAATCACATGTATGGGTGGTGGGGGGAGAAATAGTCTTTACTGATACACTTTGAAGGCATATGGAACATTTGACCTTCTACAAATAGTGTCTGCAGGTCAACAAGCAGATACGGGCTGGCCAAACAGCCCCATAGAGGTTGAGAGGGGGCAAAGTGGATGGCATTTTAGTGACATGGCAGGGATGGAAAACAGGAAAGCAGAGGCAGTAGGCAAAAACCACTCCATGGAGAGTCTGGAGGCTGTGCTGAAGATCAAATAAGAGGGAGCCAGGACAGGGTGGGGATTTATTTCTAGGACGGGTGTGTAGACAGAGAAAGACCAGAGGAGAGAGAAAAATTCAAAGATGCAGGAGAAAGAAGATAACTGACAGAGCCAAGTCCAGAGGGGATGTGACAAATTGGGATGAGGTGTGAGGTGTGGCAGAGCAGGGGTCCTCTTCTCTGAGATGGGTGGGAGGACCACTGGCAGCACTGAGATCTTTAGAGCTTCTTGTCTATAGAATTCTGTTTTCTCGATTACTGAAAGTGAGGAGGCGGTTGGGCAAGGGTGGGAATATCACAGAGAAGTATTCACCATAGACAGAGAATGTGAATCACTTCATTAGCTTCCATTCTTCTGGAAGAGAATGGGCAAAGAGAAGTGGCAGAGAGACGTGGCAGATTCAGTGGACAAGGAAAAAGAAACACGTTGTGCACTGAATGTTTGTGCCCTCTCAAAATTCATATGTCAAAACCGGGGATTACCCCAGTGTGATGGTATGTGCAGGTGGGGCTTTGGGAGGTAAGAAGGCTTAGATGAGGTCACGAGGATAGAGCCCTCCTGATTTAGATTAGTGCCCTTATAAGAGGCACAGGAGAACCTACTTCTCCTCTCTATTCTCTGTCATGTAAGCATACAATGAAAAGTAAGCAGTCTGCAACCTGAAAGAGGACCCACCAAAGTTCTATCATGCTGGATCCTTGATCTTGGACTTTTCAGCCTCCAGAACTATAACACATAAGTTTCTGTTGTTTATAAGCCACCCAGTCTACGGTATTTTGTTACAGCAGCACAAACTAAGACAGAAAAGGTACGTTAGGAGCCTGAGAACTCCCAAGGAAAGGTATTTAGGGGAGAGTGACAAATTGGACACTGTTGGGGATGGGTAGCAAGAATAGTACTAGGTTGAAAGGAGAAAAATGGTGCTATGGCGGAATGATTGTTTCCCATTCCAAAATTCATATGTTGAATTTTCGTATCTATGTTTATACGTTTAATATTCATATTTATATATTGAAGCCCTAATCTCCTGTGTGAGGGTATGTGGAGGTGGGGCCTCCGGGACATCATTAGGCCATGAGGGTGGTGCCTTAATAAATAGGATTAGTGCCTTCCAAAAAAGGATTCTGGAGAGATCCTTCACCCCTTCTGCCATATAAGGACACAGCAAGAAGGTGGCTATGTGCAAACAAGGAAGAGAACCCTCAACCAGGACTAGAATCAGCTGACACTTTGATCTTAGACTTTCCAGCCTCTAGAACTGTGGGAAATGCATTCACATTGTTGAAGACACCCAGTCCCTGGTATTTTTTATAGCCGCGCCAACTGACTCATGCCCGTGAGTAGAGATAAAGAGGCACTAAAGGCAAACTTTGTTTTCCCCGAAGAAAGTTGATGTGAAAACATGCTTTAAGAGTGAGCAAAAGGAAAAATATTTGACATTTCTGGAACTTATGAGCCCCGGGGAAAACAACCTGTCCCAGGTGGGTAAGTTGTGTGCTACACGAGGAGGACGTACGGGGTGCAGGACTGGGGTCATGTAGTCCCGGGCATTGACTCGTGGGTTGGGGACGGGTGCAGCCCATCTCCCACAATGCCTTTCCTCTAGCACTCTGGCACTGATGAGCCCAAGATGCTTTATAACTTTCAATCCTCTTTTTATGATCCTCGGAACTTGTCGCCATCTGCTATGCAGGGCTTTAATGCAAATCGGAGTTTGCTTTTATGGTTTCAATTAACCTAATAATAAAGCGGGGCAGGCAGGCTCTGAAGCATCTTCCCCTCCCACCCACTTCCAGGCAAGCTTCCCACCCTCCTCCCCGAAAATAACAGACCATGATGCCTTCATCCTGCAGTTAGAAACCCTTTGCCACATTAACCATGTCCTGTCTGCACCAAATTAACCACCTCCTGATAGTTGCTGCTGGGAATCCCTTCAGAGGAAACAGATCTAGGGTCTTCTGTGACAGATGCTACTTGAGCACAGAGGCCACTCAGGCCAGGAGGTCTTTCCCGGAGCACAATGTAAAGGGAAGACCATGACTCTGAGAACGAGAGACACTGATTCAGATCATCCCTGTTCCACGGCCGGTCACCTTGGGCATCTGTTTGAGCTCACTTTCCTCACCCATAATAAGAGGGCAATTGCATACAGCATGCATGGTGCTATGAGGACAATGCATCTGCCTCCTAATAAGCCCCCTTTTGCTTTTGGTAGGAACCAGGAGCAGGTTAGGAAGATAAATCTAGGATCACCGAGGGGTGTCAAGACTTTCAAGACTTTCAAAGCTAAAACTTGGAAAGTCCTGGGCAAACAGGAAGGAACTGGTCACCCTAAATGTGTCTTCTCTCCAAGGTCTCTTTAGTGGCACTCCACAGGTGGATAGGTAAGGCAAGGTAGGTACTTCACAGGTAAGGCAGGTAAGGCAAGGTAGGCGCTCCACAGGTGAGGTAGAATCCCAGTTCCCAGCTTTATTCTTTTGCTCATGACTTGCTTAGAAATTTCACAAAACCTTGGGGAGTCAAGTTTCAAAAATATAAGTATTACCATTAATTTATTCTTAAACTATGATAGAAAATAACATAAAGATTATTAGCATTTGCCTAGTAATGTATAGCATACGAGCTGCACTTAATACATGGACAATCTCTGCAAGGTAAGGAAGTTATCCAAGGCCATGTAGCAACAACATCATAGGGGTCCCTGGTCTTGAGCAGGTCACTTAATCACTCTTCCTCCCTTTTCTCAACTATAAAATGGAGTTAAAATATTTAGCTTGGTGAGAGTGAAAGATAAAGCATTTAAAGTGCCTAAATTTTGTAGGTGATCCATTAAATGGTGGCACTAGCTCATTGTTGTTTTAAACCTAACAAAATTGCTGTGTGTTTCTATAAAAAAGAAATCTGGCATGTGGCCTTAGGTGCTCACCCATCCTTTCTTTGGATGTGAATGTCCTATATTTTCTGAACTTGGTTGATTAGCTGGCATCAGTCGGCATTTTTTAAGTAAACACAGACTTTGATTATAATTTTTGGATTTTCTTCTCTTGAAGCAAAGGTGAGATGTACAATCCTATTTAAACCATTCACTCATTCATTCATTAACTCTATGAATATTTTATTGGGCTTCTGGCTCCCAATTGGATTTTCCTAGGCTAGACATTCCTCTACTCACCCAGAGTACATTTTAGTTTTCAAGCTGAAATCACCTTTAGGTTCAGAGGTTTCTCCTAGCTAGACAGACAACCCTTCTAGAAAGGTGAGTGGGAGTACTGTTTGGATCTGGGAGCAGAGATCAGCTTTAGGACTGTACTTCTACTATAAGCATGAAGGCAAAGGCCTACAATACTTTTGGGGCCCCCCAAAATGTGTTAATTATTTTTAATCAGAAAAAAATAAATATACTCCATCCTGGTTTATATTTATACCATCACAGTTATAAAATATTTTACACACACACACACACACAAACATACACAGTTTGTAATGGATTAAAAGGGTCTATGAACATAAATGCCTATGGCCCATGAATGTCAATACAGCCCTAAGCCAGTATCTTTCAGAGCTGGAGCTTTCAACTATATTGTGGTTAGGAGAGTGGCCAGCTACAGGAACGATTCCCTAAAACCTCTAATGCGAGGCTTCCTGCAAATGAAAGGGACATGGAGGCTACAGAATGACTGGATGGATGGATGCATGGATGATGATGGATGGACGGACAGGCAGATGGATGAAAGAACAGATAATTACGAAGGTACAAAGATGAGTAAGTTATCAGCACCAGAAGGAGGAGACTTCGTGACCTGCAAATTCAGAGGGAGAATTGACCTTGTGTTCTGCCTAGACCCAGCTAAAAAGGACCCCATGAGTCTTTATCCTTTTTAACCAGACTTTAAAAATCTTACTGTAAAGTTGGTATTTAAAGCACACATACAACTCCCATTGAGTGATTTAACCGGCTTTTGTATATAACTAACTCAAATGCAAAGGACTGGCCCTAAAGCTAGTAAGTGCCATACCCAAACCCAGGGCTGTGGCTCAAGTCCCATGTTTTTCCAGAACCATGGGCTGCCTTTTGGGAGATATTGCCTGCTAAAGTTTTATTTCTTTAATACTACACACTATTTCACTTGGCTTAAAGATAAGAACCAGTTTCAACTTAAAAAAAAAAATAAAAAATAAAAAGAATAAAAGAAAAGCTGTAACACATAAACCAAAAACACCACTGACATTTTGATACATATCTTAAATTTCACAGATGCTTCTTATAAAATGATTTAGCTGAGAAACAACAATGAAGGCATTTAGTTTCCAAGCAGTGATGGCACCAAGACAACTGTCAGAAAGTGTGTTTGGCATGAAGACAAGAGTTGGTTTTCATTCCTTTTTGGATGTTTGGGGCATCTTCTCCAAGCTCTCAGAGAATCCCTGAGAGACAGCCCTTGGACTTGCTTGCCCTCCACCAGTCACTGCCAGGGACTTCCTGAAACACCAAGATCCCCAAGGGACCAAGGTGTCTATTGCAGGCTTAGCTTCTTCATTTTGCCTTCTTCGTGCCCTTCTCTCCACATCCACACCCCCACTCCCACTGTCATAAACCATATTTAATAAAATGTAGACACCCAGGATGCTACAGTGAACGATTATAACATCTCTGATGGTAACTAGACATTGAAAGGGACCCATTAAAACTAATGAATAAATGGGCCAATTCGCACTGAAACACAATTGTAAATAAGCAACCTCAGAAGTGAGAAGGGCAGGGGCTGTTCGTTCTCATTCCTAGTAAGAGGCAGAGATAAATTGGGTGCAAATGGAGATCCAATAGGTGCTGACAGTAACAGATGAAGATCTATGAAAATTGGGGATACTTTAATGAGTTATGTTGAACAGATGCAAGAGAAATTGGTCCAGGAGGGTGCCCTTGGAAAGCTCTGTAGTCCTCCATATGCTTGGGTTTGTAGTTTGTCTCTCAATCACGTCATCTTGATAAATGAATGCTCAGCTCTCCTTTTAGGTCCTCTTACTGGGCTAGAAGCTGAGGCCAAATTTGTGGTTTTTCTCTGTTGCAATCTGCAGTATCTTAAGCACACCATTTTCTCTCTGTGTGCCTCACTTGTGTTATCTCTACAATGGGAGTAATTATAATTGTGTGTCTTGCCTCAAAGTCTTGTAAGGGGGATGGATGTGACAATGAATGTGAAAGTGCCACACACCATACACACAGTGGGGAGGGATTCAAGAGACAACTCTAACACAGTCTGGCCGTGTGGCCTACCGTGGACTACTGTTTCACCTCTAGAGGCTTAAAGTTTCCTCATCTATAAAATGAGGAGCTTGGATGCGTCAGTGGTTCTCAAACCTGGCTGAACTTCAGAATCACTTGGGGAGCTTTTAAAAAAATAGTGATGCCTGGAAACTTCCTCAAATTAATTACACTAGAACCTCTGGGGTTAGGCCCCAGACATCAGTCTATTTTAAAGCTCCTCAGGTGATGCCGTTGTTCAGCCCGAGTTGTGAACTGCTGAACGAGATGATCACTAAGGGTTCTTTCCCTCTAACATTCTGTGACTCTATAATTTGTTTTATAATTGCATGAGACATATTGGCTTTGATCTAGAGCCATTTCTACCTTAAGGGGAAACATCCCCCAAATAACAATGAAAGGGTGGCACAGAAGGGCAAGCCAGGTGCTGGAGGAGTGGATTCCATCTGTTTCAGAGCCATGGTTCCTATGAAAAGCTGGACATGATGGTTGGCATGCTTAGAGCAACATTTTTTAGTATTTCCTCCTGAAAGTGGTTGAGATTTTTTATAAATGAAATCACACTCTATGTAACCTTTTGAGGTTAGTTTTACTCACTGAGTATAATGATTTTTGAAATCCATCCTAGTGATGCACACATCAAAAGTCTGTTCCTTTTGATTGCTGAGTAGTATTCCATGATAGGCATGTACACAATTTGATTAAACTTGCCCATTGAAAAAAACTGAAGTTAGTTCCAGTTTTTGACTATTATAAAGAAAGATGTTATACACATTTTTATACAGGTGTTTGCATGAAAATAAGTTTTGCATTTTGTGGGATAAATGCCCAGGAGTGCAATTTATAGATCATATAGGTAAGTACATGTTCAACTTTGTAAGAAACTGCCAAAACCATTTTCCAGAGTGGCTGTGCCATTTTAAATTCCTGCCAGAAGTGTGTGAGTAATCCACTTTCTCCGCATCATCACCAGTATTTGGTGTTAGTCACTCTGATAGGTATGTGGTGATATCTCATTGTGATTTTAATTTGCATTTTCCTAATGTTTAATGATGTTAAATATCTTTGATGATTTCAATTATTTTAGTGTTGTTAACTTTTGTTTTTTTGGCCCAGGATATAATTTATCATGATGAATTTTCCATGGTTGCTTGAAAAAAAATTATACAGGGGATTGGTATAATTAGTATAATCGATACACACAGGGGATTGGTTCCAGGACCAATCCTGGAACCCCAGTCCCCGACTTCTACTAACAAAATCCACTCATACTGAAGTCCTGCAGTCAGCTCTGTGGAACCCACATATAAGAAAAGTCAGCCCTGCATATACACAACTTTCATATCCCATGAATACTGTATTTTAGAAAAAACAATCCTTGTACAAGTTGACTTGTGCAATTGTTCACCATGTTGTTTGAGTCAACTGTATTCTACTGTTGTTAGACAGAGTTCTACATATGCCAATTAGATCATGTTGATTGGTTGTATAAACTGAAAATAAAATTCTAAGTCCCACAACCAGCTAAATGGACCCCTGGTCTTGGCCAAGGGCATTCCAAAATTAACCTGAAAAACTAGTTCAGGCCATGGTGGGAAGTTGGGGTTTGACATGCCTCATTATACCCTCCTCCCTTTGAAAGTCGGGCACAATGAACTAGCATTAACATTAAAACAGAGCTCTTAAGATGTTTTGTAGCAACAAGACACCAAATTCTAGTGTGACATGAGTACAGCATCACATGAGAGATAGCCGACCCTGAAAGAAATCAAAGTATTTTACCCTAAAATATATTTCTTTGACATATTTTGAAATGGCCCTGCAAAGCTGTCTCTTGTGGGAAAAACCTACATTCCATTGAGAATCCCTTTCCCTTCCCAGGTCTTGTCCGTCATCTAGAAGAGAACTAAGAGTCTGGCACCTTTTTAAGTCTGATAAGAAACATTTATAATCTATTCTCTCTGAAGCCTACCCCCTGGAGGCTTCATCTACATAATAAGAACCTTTGTCTCCACCATCCCTTATTTTAACCCAGACAATCCCTTTAATGGATTCCAGGTCTTTAAATGAACTCTTTCAACCAATTGCCAATTGTAAAATATTTGAATCCACATATGCACCCATGATCTGAAAGCCCAATCCCTCTCAACCCCCCACTTCAAGTTGTCCCACCTTTCCTGACCGAATCAATGTATATCTTACATGTATTGGTTGATGTCTTAGGTCTCCCTGAAATGCATAAAACCAAGCTGTTTTGGCACCTGTCACCAGGACCTCCTGAGGCTACGTCACAGGCATGTCCTTAACCTTGGCAAAATAAATATCTAAATTGATTGAGACTTGTCTTACCAACCTTCTGCATTACAAAAGGTTGTTTGCATTACAAAAGGTGTTGTTAATTTCTTCTATATCCTTGCCAATATTCTCTCTAGTACTCTATCAATTGCTGAGAATGAGGCACAGAAGTCCTCAACTATAATTGCAGATTTTTTATTTCTCCTGTCTTCTCTATCAAGTTTCTGCTTCATGTATCATGAGGTTCTGTTGTTTGGTGCATACACATTTAGGATTTTTATGTCTTCCTGGTGAATTGATCCTTTTATTTATTTTAAAGATATAAATTAAAACTTTGAAGTTAACAATTTATTGAAGTCAGAAATAAATTAATATGTTAACTATAAAAACCTAGAAGTCCCAGGAATTAGTTTTCAAAGGATTTGATTTCAAAGAATTCCTTATAAATAAGGATTGATTCTTTTATTAATATATAACGTCCCTCTTTGTCTCTAGTAATTGTATTTGAAGTTTACTTTACCTTTTAATATTTTATATAACATACCAATACATTTACATAATGCATATATTTACATATTAACATGTAAATTTATATAACATTCTTAAAATATTGTAATTATAGAGATGGATCATGTATCAGTGGTTTCCAGGGATTAGGGAGGATAAAGGAGGTTGATGTGGATATAAAATGATGGTACAGGGGATCCTTGGGATAGAACTGTTCTATACCTTGGTTCTGGTGGTGGTCACATAAATCTATGTATGTAGAATTTATATGCATTATAAATTGCATAGAACTAATATGCACACACAAACGATCATACAAAAAACTAGTGACCTCTGAGTAAGTGTGGTGGGTTATATCTGAAACTGCCATTGCAAAATTATAGCTGAGACAATTGTTACAGTGAAAAAGATCTGACATAACCAACTTCATCCTCCTTCTAAACTCTAAGCTGTTCTTGTTCATTCCTGGGTGTCGGCTGAACTAACTTTGAGAGGAACTTAGATTACAGTTTAACTTGGAAACAGGAAAACAGTCTTTCCCAAAACAAACCTTCCTGCCTGGAGACTAGACTGCCTTTGCAGGACTAATTATGATTTAGAAGTCATGCAGCTGGAGGCTACAAGATTCTGACCCTTTCCCAAATTGCTTCTGGGGTTATCATTTCTATTGTAAAAACCTAAGATCAGTGCTTGAGATATTTTGCAGGCCCTGCTGGATCAGCTGGCACCACCCAGATCCATAAACTGCCTCATCTGGTCTTGTGGCCCTCGCCCAGGTATTGACTCAGTGCAAAAAGACAGCTTTGACTGCTTACTATTTCATCTGACTCAACTAATCAGTACTCCAAACTCACTGGCCCCTACCCACCAAATTGTCCTTAAAAAACCCCAATCCCCGAGTTTTCAGGGAGACTGATCTGAATAATAATAAAACTCCAGTCTCCCATACAGACAGCTCTGTGTGAATTACTCTTCCTCTACTGCAAGTCCCCTGTCTTGATAAAACAGCTCTATCTAGGCAGCAACCAAGGTGAACCTGTTGGGTGGTTAGATATCAATGCTAATTTCCTGACTTTGATTTTATTCTATAGCTTTGCAAGATGTTACTCTTCGGAGAAGCTGGATGAAGACTATACAGCACCTCTCTGTTTTACTTCTTACAGCTTCATGAGTCTACAATTATATCAAAATAAAAATTAAAACAATTAAGAGCATTCTTACTTTTATATATTTTTGAAATTTTCCATAGTAAAACATTTGGAATGATGTATGAGAAATTCGCATAAATTCTGCTCCTTTACACATTCCTGATTGTCTTTTCCCCATTTGCTTGGTGTTACAGACACTGCATGAAGACAGTCAGTCTGGGACTTTGTATGTTTACCCCTTGATATCACTGACATTTTGATGTTTCAGTCTAAAATCTGACTTGATCACATATTAAATCTCAAGGCTTTCTCAGCCTGGGTAGGAGGCCCACTGCCTAAGTAAGCTGAGGTTGGAAGGGAACTTGCTTGGGGGCCTCACATGGCTATGATCACTCCCATTTGGTGCTGTTCTTATGCTTGTATTCTTTCTTGGATTTGCTGTCCTTCTCTTCTCACTGATTTATCTGAGTAAGGGGGAAAGGGCCTCAGCACTTGGAGCCCAAAGGTGTGGACTCTGCACCAAGCCTCACAGCTGAGTCCAGATTTGGGCAAGTCACTGGCCCTTACAGGGCCCTCGTTCCCTCACCCATCAAATGAGGGTTACTGTACAACCATCACAGATGACTACAATGAGAAACCAACGAGAGGGCATGTTAAGGAATTTATTAACCACATTGTGTCATGCAAACGCAGACTGTGATTACTATTAGGTCCTTCTCCTGACTCTTCACAAAAGTTCTTTAGCGCTGATTCTCTTAGGACACATAAATTGCTTGCACAGTATTTATTTAACTTTGGGTCATTTGGTGGATGTTGCATGCTTGATTCAACTTTGGCAAAGCACGTCCTCCTGTAAGCCATGCTTAGAAGTTAAAAGAAGGATTTCAGACCATGCCAACCTGGAAGAAGTGAGTGCTCACTTTCCAGGGACCTCAGGACTGAACAAAGAAAGTCCAGGATGCAGTGCTTAGGCAGTGGGCAAAGCTAGGAAGAAGAAGATGCTCTCAGGAGAGAAGCTGTGAGTTTGGAGCGATACTTAGAGAGTTAATTCTTACTAGAAGTCCTGTTTATGCCCCTGGGCTTAGGCAGTAGGAGTGAGAAAGACTCAGGAGACATTTTCTCAGATGCCTCATCCACTGTACTCACCAGGGTTCTGCAGAGTCACAGAAGCATCAGAGTATGTACAAATACATAAAAAGAGATTTATTATGAGGGATTGACTCATATGCTTGTGCAGGCTGAGAAGTCCCAAGTCTGCCATCTGCAAGCTGGAGGTCCAGGAAAACAGTGGTATAGTTCTTACCCAAGCCTAGTGGGCTGAGAACCAGGGCACCGATGATTTAAGTCCAAGTCTGAGTCTGAAGGCCAGAAAGCGAGAAACACCAACGCCCAAGGGCAAGAGAAAAGGGGTTCCCCAGGTCAAGCAGAGACAGTGAATTTGCCCTTCCCTGGCCTTTTTGTTCTAATCAGGCCCTCAATAGATTGGACGGTGCCCACTGGCATTGAGGAGGGCCACCTTCTTTACTCAGTCTGCTGATTCAAATGCCAATCTCTTCCAGACACACCCTCACTGACACGCACAGAAATAATGTTTTACCGGCCATCTGGACTCCCTTAGCTCAGTCAAGTTAACACATACAATTAACAATCACATTCCCTTCTGCTTTCCTCCACCCAAAGCAAGGTCAACTAATGCCTGTCTCCCTCCTCTTTCCTTTCTCTCTGTCATGGCTCCTTGCTTCTCTGGGTTGCAGAACTGACCACGCCGTGTCTGTGTTTCCGTGACCACGTCACAGAAAGTCTGTATCTTTCTGTGCTTTACTTTAAAAGTGCCTTGAGGACAGATGCTCTAGCTTTTAAGGCTGCATCTCCCTTACCTGGAACATAATAGGTGCCCCACAAATGTCTGTTGAATGAGGGTATGGATGACAAAGTGAAGAAAAGGGCAGCAGAGAACAGAGAAACAAAGGCAGCAAAGAGGAGTGTGGAGAGTTGCAGGGCAGGGCTGTGGAGGGTGGACAGGCCATAGAGGGCAGTGCAGCTGGGTTCTGGCGGCTTCTGCACATCTCAGCTGTTGCTTCCTCTTCAGCTCCCCACAGGCAGGTAATGGTGTCCCTCACCTGCAGGCACAGAGCTGTGGGATCGATTGGACAACCATCCTACTGCACAGACTGAGACCATCATTAAGAGCTGCAACTGCTCATTTTTCACACCTGAGGTTTGAAAAACAGCCACTTACAAACCCTGAGTGTCCACTTGCTTCCACCCCACCTGCTGTTTGCTGTGCTCTTTCTTCAAGGTGCTGCGTCCTCCCTGCCTGTCCTGCTGTGGGGTCACCCTCCAGCCTGGCACCTCAAGTCTCCTCCCTTTGCACCTTGTAACTGCCACTCTATGTTCTCTTCATGTGTGAGGCTCTTGGTCCTGAAACAGAGTGGGAATTCCTCTCAAGGGCTCTCTGCTAACCCTCCCCACCCCATACACCGCTTTGCAAGCATGGAAGTGAAGTAAAATCTTAGCTCATTCAAGGGAAATTCCAGACATCTAGCTAGCCCTGGGAAGTAAATAGGCAACATAATAAGCAAGAAGGCAACAGCAGCTTAAAACAATAGCCAAGGAAGTTAGAGTCATAGGATGTTTGGTTCCTGACAGAAACTAAAGGTAACATCTTAACATATGTTCCTGAGTTGTTTTTCAGAAACCCTAAACCCCACCCAGTGGATCTGCTGGCACACAGACCTCAGGCAGAGGAGCTGAGCCCTGAACTCTGATCATCATTCTTTGTTCTAAATTTCTTCCAAAAGGGCGTGGGGGAAGTCACATCCACAACCCAGAGCTAACCTTCTTTTCTGCTGATCCCAATTTTGAAGCAAAACTTCTCTTCCTTAACGAATTGCAAATCAGAAAATCTTTTAATCTACCTATACCCTGTAAGGTCTTACTTCCAGATATCCCACTTGTTGAGGCCAAACCAGTGTAAAATCTCCATGCACTGATTTATGATTTTGCCTGTAATTTCTGCTTTCCTGAAATTTTCCCTGTCTTTAAGAACTCTTGCTTGTATGCCATCAGTGAGGTCGAATCTTAAGTGTCAGCTGCTCAGTTCTCCTTGCTTGGTGCCCTGCAAAGGAATGCCCTCATTCTTCCCACTGCAAACATCAGTGTGGGTGTTTGGTCTTACTGTGTGGGCAAGTGGACCCCAGTTCAATTAGGACACAGAACTTCCACTGGGGATGTTCAGACCTTATCCATGTCCACTCAGATTCTTTTTTAGGGACTGGGTTGGGTTGCTCTTCCCCAAGCTATGGGTCTGTTCACATGAGTGAACATAGTGGCTAAAGGCATTGACCATACAGTTCGAGGTTCAAATCCTGGCCCCAGCACTGGCCATCTTGGGACCTCAGGCAAATTAAGTAAACTCTGTGGGCCTGCTTCCCTCCTCTGTGACATGAGGTTAACCATAATACCTTGTCATATGTAATAAGGTCAGGAGGCCATGAGGTCATGCAGGTAAAATACCTAATCCGGAACATTTGAGCTAGTAAGTATTCGACAAATCCTGGCTGCATGATTTTCATTGTTATTGTTAATTGGCATATAGTCCAGAGCCATCACCACCGCCTGCCTGGACCGGAATCCTGTTGGGATGGTGATTAAACATGGCAGAGTTGACGACCCTGCTGTCACCTAGGAGGAATGAATCATGCCGGGACAACCTCCCCAGCGATGCGAACTCTGGCTCATGGGCCTCTCCACTGATGCTGTGGTTTCCAGATTCCCCAAATGTCACTTGCTGACCCAAATGACACTGAGGTTGAAAAACTCAGACATCAGATCCAGACAAGGCATAATTCAAAATATTTAGCACACCCTTTCCCCACCCCACCCACGAACACACACAGACACCCAATTCTATGGAGCTCGAGGCCTCTGGGCTGCGGATATGAGAAGACCAGATATATAAGAACAGAAAATAATGCAATGGCCATGTCAGATGGCTGATTCCCTCCTAAGGAGGCAAATCGGCAGATGGATTTTAGGGAGAGGCTACATATGCCAAGATGGTGCATACATACACTGTGGTATGCAGAGGAGAGAGAAACTGGGTTCACTCGCCCTGGTCAGGGTGAACTGTCACCAGAGAACAAAATGATTGGAAAGGCTGTGCACCGGGGGAGACGTCTCTTTTAGGAGGCGTATGCAGGAGGAAATTCTTCAGAGGAGTCTGCCTGCTAGACCCTTAGCAAGTGAACAGGAGTGCGGGAACGGAGATACAGCTGACCCCTTAGACATCCCGAATGCCACCTTCGGAAGGGGTGTGGAAGAGCACCTCCCTCCCTGCACCCTCTCCTTCCTCTGGATAAGGTGAGGTCCTGGGCTGGTTCCCTGACAACAGGAACTGCTTTCCACGACAACCTAAGATGCTGCTGCTGCATCCAAGGGAGAATTGCAGTCAGGCTCGCATTAGCCTCAGGCAGTGCGTAAAAGGGGAATCAGCACTGCATTAAAGGGAAATGAGTATTTGTTTTGAAATGTATTTAAAAGCTCTGGCTGGTTAATTATTTAAAGACCAGCGGGTATCTCAGCTGCCATGGAAACCTCTGGTTAGGCGATTCCTTCCTGGAACCCTCAGACACCACACACGTTCACACACGCAAACACACACTCTCATGCACATTGACACACCTACACTCACCTAGGCACACTCATACACATATGGTCACACACACACATTCACACACATGCATTTGCACACATACGGTCACAGAGACATTCACTTAAACACATAAACGGCCACACACATGCACACTCACATTTGTACACATTCACATGCTTGTATACATTTTCACACTCACATTCACATACTCAAATGGTCACATTCACACACTCGCATGCATTCACATTCACACAGATGCAAACACACACGTATATACACTCACACGAACACATTCACATTCACTCTCACACACACAGGACTCTGTTGGAGCCCTCATGTTTTCCTGCTCTCACTATCCATGGGGTACTCAGAGACTGCCCTAGGACTGGTGCAAGATGTCCTGGGTTTTCCCTTCCAGCCCCTTGGACTCGAAGCAGGCTGCCGCCCTCTGCACACGGAGCCAGGCACAGCGTGTCTCCCTTTCTAAATTACAGTCAAGCTGGCGCCATTGTGAACAGGTGGGGCCACTAACTGACTTTGCTCAGAGTCCACCACCAGGCTTAGGGGAAACAGCAGGCCAGACACACAAGGGACTAGAATCATGACTGACATCACTTGCTGTCTGTGTGATCTTGGACAAGTTCTTTCGCCTCTCTGAGCCATAATTTCCTCATCTGTCAAATGGGGATCATAACAGCAGAAACACCTTTTCTTTGGATGATCTTATTTGATCCTCTGAGCCACCCTTGAAACAGGGGTCATTTCTATCCTCATATGCTAGATGACGAGAAACCCCTGGTTCAAAAAGAATGACAAACTTCCCCAAAGGTACACAAATGAACCCAGGTGGTTTCCCACCAGAGACCACTTCTCTGCACTATCCCCTCCTTACCAGTGAATTGCTATGAAGATGACAGGAGATGTGCATGGCATCAGAGAAGGTGAGTCCCCCCATCCACACCTCCTTTGCCCTGAAGGATCTGGATGGATGCCCTGCACTCAGGCCTGAGGCAGGTGGAGTTTCCTGCTGGCTTCGGGAGCAGGGTCCTCGCCTTGGAAGATTCAAGTCCAAGGGCTCAAGTTTCCTTTCGAAAGAACTTTTCCAGAGCTGGAGTGGCACCTCTCATCCCTCCCTACGCTGCTGTGGCGCTGCACCACTGAACTATATAATTGCATATTTGTTCCTGTTGAGTCTTGAAATATTAGGGCCCAGTGTATAATTCCAGGGCTCCTGCACTGAAGATACTGCCATGTAACTACCAAATAAAAAGACGAATAATGTGGCCAGAGCTGCAAGTCCATACTGCCCTGCTTAATTAATGGAAACTTTTAAGAGCAGGCAGAAAAACAGACCAACCTCTGACACCAAGCCTTCTCAGAGGATCCTTAAAGGGTTAATAATGTCTCCTGAATAAATCCTGCATCAGAATCTACCAAGAGTCTTTCCTAATACCTTGTCTGTGTGCAGCTTTGATGACTGTGTTTGTGATGGGGCAGGGACGGGGTCACACTGGCACAACAAAGGCTAAGACTCTGTGGCCAGGAAGATGTTGAACATGCAAGCTGGTGGGTCTCCAGATGCCAGGGACCCTCACTGCAAGGGAGAAAACACGTTTGGGTTAGGACAAATAGATCAGAATCCAGAGAAATGTAAAAAGATTGTTGTACACGAGGACAGATGAGTCCAGATAAGCAATTTGTCAAGAATCACACAGGCAGAAATTTATTTGCAGAAAAGAGAGCCTGAGAGTATAAAGATCAGAGGAAGGAAAGGAGATGAGGTTTGACCAGCAGGAAAAGGCAGGTGAGCCAAGACCACACAGGTGACCAAGGGGATGGAGCGTAGGACAAACATTGTGCTGGCTGAGGAGTTTTTTGTGCATTCCCTCCCAGAGCCCCCAAAGAATTCAGCCCTTAGCTTTTCAAAGACCTGAAATAGGAAGACACATTTTGGTTTCCTCTGACCAAATGGCCTGTATACCTGGGAAGTAACAGCCAGTGTCCAGGAAAGGAAGCCCAGGCCAAGTGTGGGATGCAAGTCCTGTAGGGCAAGGCGCCTGGACAGAGGGTGATGCATTTACCAGCCATTTTCCTGGCCTGTACTACATACTAGGCACTGCGACGAGGACCCTATAAACATCAGCTCTGTCAGCACGATGGCCACTGGGTGTTTCCATCTCCACTGCACAGGTGAGGAAGCTGAGCACAGAGAGGTCATGCAATTTGCCCAAGGTCATAGAAGGAGGTGGTGATGCTGCCTGGGAACCAAACCAAGGCATCTGGCTCCAGAGCCTGGAGATCAAAGTCCGGAAAGGACCCTTTGGGAGGTTCTAAAGGGGAAACAGGGAGATTGAAAACATGGTCCCTCCTGCTGACAGCCGTCTGCAAACACAGGCTGGGTGTCAGCACCGGGGCAGGCAGAAGTAACAAAGCCTCCCTCTCCTGATTTTCCTCTCTCTCTTTCTTCCTCGTTCTGTCTCTTTGCCTCCTTCTCCCTCTCTCCTCCTTTCTCTTTCTTTCTGCTCCCAAGTCTCTGCCTTTCTCTGTCTATCGTTCCCCCTCCGTACGTATCTCTGTCTTCCCCTCTGTCTCTCCCTTTTTCCCTTTCCCTGTCTCTCCCTCCCTTCCTCTCCACCCCTCCTTTGTCATTTTTTCCTTACCCTTTCTCACTGTCTCTCCGTCATTCTCTCCACCTCTGCCCCTTTCTCTCTGCCTTCCTCCCTCTTTCTGTCTCTCCCATCTCCTCACTCCCTCCTTCCATCTCTTTCTTTGTGTGCGTCTCCCCTCTCCTTATCTTCCCCTTGCTAGAAACAGGAATAAAGAGGGGGAGAAGTAGAGGAAATATATGACAAATTGGCAAATAACTGTGTCTAACTAGCATGTTTCTCAAACTCATCTGGGATCCGTCAGCGGTTCCTTCAACTGTCTATATTTTCACAGTGCCATGTAATGGTTATCTCCATCAAACAAGTTCTCATATGCAGCTCTCCTCCCTGAGACCACCTGTGGGAAAAACGGGTTAGGCACCGGGGTTTAGATTTTGCTACCATTTCTGCCTTGGTTGAAAATGTATGGAAAACACGAGACACTTTCGTTCTGAAGACAGTGAATTTAGTGCCAGGTAATGAGGTGTCAGGAGAAGGTTGACAGGGCGTGTATGGCACAAAGTCCTTGCCTCCTGAAATTGCACAAATTCCTCTTCCTCTCTCAGAAAAATCTCACCAGCCCCAGCTTTCCTTTGAGGTCCTAAACTCAGCTGCTTCAGGGCATGAGGGTTCCAGGTCACAGCTCTTTAGTGACATTAGATTTCCAGTGAGCTGGCAATGCAAACAGTGGGGAACCTTGCCCAGTGACAATCACAGTTTCTCCTCCTTCCTTTGCTGGTGCGTGGATAGGCCTGAGATGCAGCTACCTGTACACCCATCCCTCTTACTGAATTATGTGTCTAGAGAAAATCTTTTGGTCTCTGAAGCTTTCATTTCCAGCAGTGTCAAAAAAATAATGATGCAAGCTCTCTGCTTTGGGGATGCCTTCCAGGATCTTGCGAAAATGAATGAAGCAACTGGTTGTCAAGGGCCAGTGTCTGCCCATGACTCCCATTCTACCAGTCAGGGAGCTCCTCATGAATGAAAGCACTGAGGCCATTTTTCAGACCTTTCCTGATGTCCAGCAAATGAGCCACCAGGGATCCCCAAACTCTCTTTCAGGCATGACGGATAAGCAGAAGAAAAACTGGATGCAATTTTTAACACCACAATGGAGAAGCAAAGCATAAGGGCTTAAAACTCCCAAAGTCCACAGCCCTCCCCATTGTCTGCCTCTGAAACCCAGGAATTGGCATGGTGCTAGCCCTAGGATCACAGTCAGAGGGCTGGGTGCAACCTCAGGCCCCTTCTGGGATCTTCTTTTCATTCATCTTATCTCCGCTTAAACCTTTCAGACACCTCTGCATATGGTCTCCCTTAGGGTAATTATCTCCTTTCACCATTTCTTAACTTGTAGATTCAACTCTTCTTTCATTACTTCCAAAGTTGCCTCTTTCAGTTACCCGAGAGATGTCCTTCATTCTGTCCCTGGTGAAACTGTGTACCAAAAAGTTAAAGAAAGCAATGACTAACAGAAATTGAGTTTGCAGGATGGCAGATAAGAAAAGAAGCAACTTGCTGAAACATGTACACTCCTTTGCTTATAAGAAAAAGGATTTGCCTAAAATGAGTCGGAACCAAGATGGCTGACTGGAGTTTGCACAGAGCGAGCTTGCTGGTGTCACAGCCTGAATTTCCACTGCATGTTTCATGCTAACTCTCCCAAATTTGCAGAAGCCACCCATGGGTTAGGATGAAGAAATAACTGTGCATACCCAAGGGCTTTCCAGACCTCCCCCTTCCCTCCTCAAATTACCTACTCATCTCAAAATCCACCCCTTGAATCTTTTCTGATATAAATATTGCCTCGAAGCCAGTGTGGGGAGACAGAGTTGAGCTTGACTCCTATCGCCTTGGAAATTGATACTGAACGAAAAGCTTCTTTTCTCGAAAAGCTGGTGTCATAGTACTGGCTTCTAGCACATCAGACAGGGAGCCCCTTTGCTCTGTAACCCTGGCAGAGACCATGCTCTTATGTTTGAGAAGCTCAGATCATCTCCACCTGCAGTTGAAATCTTTAAGACTACAAGGGGCTTCATCAAGGCCCACCCAGAGATCTCAGGACAGTTCCTGGATACCTGAGGGAAGATGCCCAGAATACAATCTAAGATGGGTACAAACCACCTTGATGTGTTTCATGGACTCAGGGCCTCCTTTTCTTAGCTTTGTGTATAGATAATGTGAATAACAACAGCACTGAGACATCACAAATGTATCTGTATTCATGGGTAAACTGTGTGTGTACTTGTGTATGTACATGTGCATGTGTATGAGAACACACACGTGTGTGTAACAGTAAAAAACAAAAACAAACAAAAAACACTGGGTTCTGAATGGAAAGATGCAGATTCCAGTTCTGTGTGTTGTTTATCATCAAGAAATGATTCCATATGCCCATTTTCCACCTTGTGAAGTTAACTCTCTTTTTATTAATACCGTAAAACGCCTCATGTAAGTTTTTGGGAGATAATTCCAGTAGAACCACGACAAAATCATGGAACTGGGGCCATTTCCTTATTTTTCTTTAACTTCTGTGAATATACCTGTAAAATGGGGCTGAGACTCTACCTTGTAGGACTGTGGTGATGAACAAAGTAGACACGAATGTGCTCTGTTCATGATGAATCATGAGAGAAAGGGCAGGCTGAACTCTGCAAATGTGCCCACACAGCTCTTCCATGAGGCACAATTAGGTCTCAAGAATTTCTTGCAACTTAAAATTGCATCATCAGGAACTGAGGAGTGATTACCAACCCTTAGGTAGCTTCATCTCTGTGAGCCTTCTAGATCAGAGAGTTGGCATCTCCTAAAGCCAGTGACTTCCCATTAGGGAACAGGGATCCTGCTTTCTAAAACTGCATCAAGAAGATCCCCCTCCTCAGTTATACTCAGAGGGATCTCTCTTCTAAAGGGAGAAACAAGTAAAGAAACTAGTGAATGGGAAGCATCAGATATCTGTGCAAGTTGGGGGGAGGCACGCGAAAGGTTCCATTAGTTTTTATGGAAATTAAAAATATGGGTTCCCATTCCCCAATCTGAGGACCCAAAGTATTTCCACCCCGCTTTTTAAATGGGAGTCCTACTCCTTGTATATCTCTGTTTTCATCATCTCAGATCTTGTTGGCTCCCTCTCAGAATCTGGGAGTGCTCTCCAGTGAAAAGACATGTTCAAGTAACTAAACAAAAATCCAGTTAAGCTGCTAGGTGAGAAACGTAATTGCTAAGAACGAAGCATGTCTAGTGTATGAAATGCTGTATTTTAAAAAGGCCATTGTTATAGGTTTCCACACAGAGGCTTGGCACACCACAGCTTTTAAGGGTAACAGGCACTATTCTTCCAGGATGCTGATATTGTAAAGGTCACAGGTTGTTTCTGTTACAGGGAAGGGAGGTAGATGCTTGGACGCTATAGGAAAATGCATGGCCAATAGGGCCCTGAGATGGAGGGGGTGGAATCAGCACCTCTCCTCAATCAGACATAGCCCTGCCCAATTTACACCTCAGACATCGACCTCCATGGAGCAGACACATGTGGAATGAGGGCATCCCAAATTATGTGTAAGGTCAGTTACATGAGGCCCTCAGAATTCTTCATCCCACAGACCTTTTGAAGCTAATGTGTAGATTTGAAAAATCAAATGAATAATTAAACACTTTGTATTGAAGCTCCCTGTTCTGCATCGTTTCAAACACTTTTCATACGTGTTAATGCTCCCTTGAGTCTGCACTTTTCCTTGGAGTGGAGGTGAGGCAAGAATAGATATTATTAACTCCATTTTATAAGAGAGACTGAGGCACAAAGTGGGATAGCAGAGGGCCCACAGGGAACCAACAGGGAGCTAACCAGAAAGCAGGGTCAAATGGACGGATCCTTTTCAGGTCTGAATGCATTTGGCTAGGGAGAGGGAAAAAAAATGTAAATACACAATGCAAACACGGGCAAATTGGTTGTGAACCCCAAGTGAGGAGTGGAGTTGGACCCTAGCCTCTAAAAGCAATGAATGAGGGCTTCCTTCCTCCATGAGTAGGAAATGTCCCAAGGAGACGGGCCTGCTCGCCGCTGCCTCTCCACCCTTGTTTTAGTCATTTTTCCTCTTACAGTTGGCCTCCCAGGTCCTCTCTTTGCTTATTTGTTTTATTTTTGAGACATGGTTTCGCTCTGTCACCCAGGTTGGTATGCAGTGGCACGATCTTGGCTCAATGCAACCTCTGCCTCCTGGGTTGAAGCGATTCTCAATGCCTCAGCCTCCCAAGTAGCTGGGATTACAGGTGCATGCCACCATACCAAGCTAATTTTGTATTTAGTAGAGATGGGGTTTCGCCATGTTGGCCAGGCTGATCTCAAACTCCTGACCTCAAGAGATCCACCCACTTTGGCCTCCCAAATTTCTGGGATTATAGGTGTGAGCCACCATGCTCTGCCTGCTCTCCTTGCTTATTGAACTTCAAAACTCAATCCAAGCTTCACGGCTTCCAGGAAGCCCTCTTTAAAAGAAGTGGGGAGCACTGGGCCAACTGTGTAGCTGCCTGAACAGCTGCGACTCAATCCTCTGAACTTGTGCCATTCACCAGAGGCCAGTAGCCACAGGTAGCTCTAAAGCAAATGAAATGAGGCAAATTTGAAATGAGATGTGCTGTAAGTGTGCAAGATACACCAGACTCCAAAGAGCTTGTGTGAAAAGAAAAATGATGTAAAACTGATATTTTTCATACTGATTACATCTTGAAATGATATTCTGAATATATCAAGTTAAACAGAATGTAATACTATTAATAAAATTAACTTCACCTGTCCCTTTTTACATTTTAAAATGTGGCATTTCAAAAATTTAAAAACAGTAGATTTTAAGTGTTCTCACCCCACACCCAAATAAACATAAGCCAGTGATGTAACGCATATGTTAGCTAGCTTGATTTAGCCGCCTCACAATATATACATGTTTCAAAATACCATGCTGTACACCATGAATGTATATATTTTTGGTCAATTAAAAGATAAATAAATATTTAAAAAATAAATTCAAAGGCACATGTGTAGCTTGCCTCTGCAGCTAGCATATTTCTATTGGATGGTACTGTTTTCAGACACTTCTACCCAGTTGCTAAGAAAACAGTTGTGAGACCTCCCCAGAACGGAGTGGGCATGTCTGAGGAGTCCATTTTTAATCTATGTGACAACCTTGTGATCTGCATGGAATAATCCCCTATATCCCATTAAAAAAGGAAACTGGGGACTCAGATGGGAGGACTGCTTGATGCCAGGAGTTCAGACCAGTCTGGACAACACAGTGAGACTCCCATTTCTATAAAAAGTTTTAAAAACTCAATCAGTCATGGTAGGGTGCACCTGCAGTTCTAGCTACTCTGGAGGCTGAGGTGGGAGGATTGTGTGAGTCCAGCAGTAAGAAGCTGCAATGAGTGGTAAGAGGCTGCCACTGAACTCCAGCCTGAGCAACAAAGGGAGATCCTGTCTCCAAAAAAATGAAATAAAGTATTTTAAAAAGAGGAGACTGAGGCCCAGAGGGACTGACGGCTTGCTCAAGACCACAGAGTCCCTGAGAGTCAGACTTGCATTGGGGCACACATTTTCTGACTTCCAAACCTGTGCTCTTTTCCCCATAGGATTTCCTTCCTGTTAGAAACTCTGATCTTAACTTCCTCTCTACAGCGATTCCACAGCAGGACATAGCTCTAAGCTGTTCCCAGCAAGGATCAAATGTCCCCATTGCCCTGGGACTCCAGAGAAGCCTAATCCCATGCCTCAGGTTTAGTGCATCTATCCAGAATTATAGCTCTTTCTCTCTCCTTCTACCAACATATCCACACCTTCCTCCCAAGCTCCCTTACTTAGCATGGAGTAGAGGGATAAAGCAGGCCACCTTCATGCATACACTGAGATTCTGATGTGTGTGCTGGTGTGGTGCACAGGCCACCAGCCTGCCATGGCTGAGCGGACATTCTGACAAAGGGGCAAGGAGCCAGCATCCTTTGACCTAAACCTTTGCCTGGCTCCAGGGAATCTGGATGCTCTGAAAAGAGCACAGATGATGCCCTCCACCTAACCATGGCAAGGTGTGGTGGGAACTTAACAAACTTCTCCACAAGCTCCAGGAGCTCCTCACAAGCCACAACCGCACACATTCAAGGATTTAAATTTTAATTGGTCTCCATTGTGATGAGTCCTATCTTAGTTCCCAAAGCAACCTTGGTTTTATACTACCAAGACTTGATGTATCGGTTCTCTGTCTAGGACTACTGCTCCCTCATGGAGTAGGGCAGAGATGGTGTCATGTTGACTTCTGTCCTTCCTCCAAGAATACTTCCCACAGAAACCGCCTGCAAACAAAAGCCTCACCTCTTATACCAGCTGTTACCTTTTCTACCATTAAAAATTACCATTCAGGACTAGACTGAAGACCTTACGCCATTCCTCCCTAACTACAGCACTGCTTTCTAGGGATCTCGTAACAGGAAGGAATCATCTCTACTCCTCAAATCCACAGGGAGCAGATGTCCAACCAGGAGTTCACAGAGAAACAAGCGCTACAGTCCTGAACTCCTTAATGATTAGAAGACCAGGAAAGTCATTGAACACCTTGGGACTTTATTTTGTCCATCTGTAATTGGCAAAATGCATTCCACATCTACTTTGTAGCTCCTCTCCTCAGAGAGAGGGTAATCAAAGAAAATGAAATGTGAAGGAGACGGCCGCATATCCTGCTAGCGAGTGGAGTACCCGGGAGAAAATAAACAGGCTCTCAAGTGCCAGGCTGAATGTATCAAAGGACAAGTGAAGTATCACAGAGAGAAATGAAGTAAAAGAGGAACTGAGATGTGTTAAGTCTCTGAAATTGACAGAAAGAGACAGAACAGTCTTGTCGGGGAACCTGTTGAAGATCCAGGAGTTGAGAAATAGGTTTAGAGATTCTCAGGGCCAAAAATGTGCTCAGAAGTCAAATACAGGAAAGAAACTTAGATGACTGGGGACCCTGTTCAAAGATGAACTCCTTTGTGACAGTTTTCAGGCCCCAGGAAGAGTGAGCTGCTGCTGCCTCAGTGCCCATAGGCTCTCAAAGTGCCTCTTCCTGCCTGGACCACAGCACCCAGCACACTGGTGATGAACACCTGACCCCAGGTCTCCTCCTCCACCAGAGGGTCTGGAGACACAGAAGAGTCTCCAGAGCAGAGGCCAGGGTTAATCTGTCTTCACACTCCCAGTATGTGGCACATTGGAGCTATTCAATGCATGCCTGTTAAATTGCTGAGAGGAATTTAGGGAGTGACCTCCTCCTCGAATAGCCAAGGCTAAGAGAGCCAAGAGAAGAGTATGGGGTCTCCCAAACAGGCAAGGCTGGGAGAGGAAAGGCAGCTCAGGGGTTGATGGGTGTGTTTGGGGAAAGATTTTCGGTGAGGGAAAATGGGGCAGGCAGTATTTCACACTGGGCATTCCTGGGAATTATCTAGACCATGAGATCATGGCTTTCAAGGAAGGTAACAATAACTAAAAGGAAAGAAAGAGGGAATCTAAAAAAAACGGAAAGACCAAAGTCAGAGAATCTCTGACCAAACTTCTGCCTTGAAGGTTGGCAGGCAGCAGGAACATCACTCAAAGTCTGGCAAAGATGTGCTAGAAGGGAAGCGTTGATCCATTTTTTTCCAGGGCTCAGGTGAGATAGCAGCTGCCACCCAAACAGTATCATCTGAGAGAAAATACCTGTCTCAAGCATCTCTTTCCCCCGGAACATGGTCACTGCTCTCTTCTTTATGTCAAAGCATGCATATTGTATTGGTCCATTCTCATGCTGCTAATAAAGACACACCTGAGACTGTGTAATTTATAAAGAAAAGAGGTTTAACTGGCTCACAGTTCTGCAGGGCTGGGGAGGCCTCATGAAACTTATAATCACGGTGGAAGGGGAGGCAAGTATGTCTTTCTTCACATGGCCACAGCTAGGAGAAATGCAGAGCAAAGGAGGGGTGGAAAAATACCCTTATAAAATCATCAGATCTTGTGAGAACTCACTCAATATCACAAGAACTGCCCTCACGATTCAATTACCTCCCATGGCATGTGGGATTATGAGAACTGCAGGTTCAAAATGAGATTTGGGTGGGGACACAGCCAAACCATATCCAATATATATTAAATGACTCTGTGGGTACCTAGCATTATGAGGCATCATAGGGACAAAGAGAAAGAGGATGGTCCTTGCTTTAAATTGCCTACAAACCCCTTACTTAGCCATAATCCATCTATGTCAAACAAAATAGGGCACCTTGCTATCACAATGTCACTTACAGAGGAACAAGAAGAAATGGAGTCTGCTCTCTCCTCTCACTGATATTTTCTCCATTAGTTAAACAGAGGCTGGGTCTGAGTAGGTATAATTTGTGAGAAAGAACCCGCTAATGATAATTCCTGTTTGGTAAGAATTAATAACAGACATTAGAATGGGAAGGGAAGGCCCTAGATGTTAGGGTAGACCCAGGATGGGAGACCGTGAAATCAAGATGAAGTGAGTGTTGTTTACTCACAGGTACAAAAGGGCAATCTCACATGGTACTCTGGGTCTTCCTGCTGTGATCCCATCACAGAGCAGGGAAGGAAAATGCTACAAACTGTCTCTTTATTCCAACAATTCCTGTGTATAGTCTTATGTTTACTCAGCATATGATTCATGAACACCTGTGATGTGCCATGTATAGTAATATTCTAGAAGCTGGAAACACAGGCACGAACAGACAAAAATGTCTGCCTTCATGGAGCTTACATTCTAGCAAGAGGTGACAGACAATGAACAAATAAACAAGGGAAATACTTATAATAGGTGACAGGGTGATGGGTGCAATAGGGAAACAGCTCATGGATCATGTAGACTGGGAACAGAAAGTGTGCAAATTAAAATAGAGTGGTGAGGGCAGGATGTACTAATGGCATGACTTCTGAACAGGGACCTGCAGAGGTAAGACAGCAAGTCACAGAACATCTAGGGAAAAGAGTATTCTACACAGCAAGAATAGCAAGTGTAAATGAAGTACCCGAGGAATGATCTTCTGTGAAAAGGATCTGGGTTGGAACAAGCCCTTTTTCAGGTCAAAAGTCTGTAATGAGTCCCTATGCTCTTTGGCAACAAATCTAAATTATTCAACCCAACATTCCATGTTTTCCCAAAATAATCAGCCTCGCTATCCTATCTCCCTAGCATAGCTCCTCTGACGTAACTAGACCAGGCTCACTATTATTCCCTGTGCTAAGCTCATTCCATCTCCAGGTGGTTATCAGGTCCAACCCAATGCCTGTCATGAAGCATTAGTTAACATAGAGTTGGGCTCCGATATAAGGGACAGAGATTGGGTAATCAAGAAACAATGCCATAGGAGAAATCTGTCTCAAAAATTGACATGAGATCCAGTTCCTCTCTCAGTGAGTCTGTCTATCCCCCGACCCCGTTCACTATATGCCCAGCTGCCTCTCACTCCCTGGCTTCCCCTAGGACTTACCCGGTCTATGGAAGCATCCAGCGTCAGTGCTCTTGGCTCCTCAGCTGGGATTGAACTAGTTCCCCATTTTCTCCCCATCTCTAGGATGTAATCATTTCTCCCCCATCCCATACTAATCCTAAATTGTTCAACTAATTCTACACTTTGATCTTTATTTTCACTTTCATGACTCATTTTGATTCCTCTTGCTTTCAAGGCTGTCCTATCATAAACCACCTGTTAATTCTGCCTATGTACACTTGGGAAGCCAATTCCTCTTTCTGTACCTCACATTCTCCAACATCTTGGATGAGAGTGTTGGACTTGAAAATGTACAAGGTCTCTCTTGTTCCTGGCAGTCTCATTCCCACCTTCATGGCCCTGCTCATGCTACTTTCTGATGTTCACTGCTCAGTCCATTTTTATGAGGTCCCTGCCCTGAACCAAGTGATGTGTCACGTCCTGGATAGAGAAAGATGCAAAGGACGTAGCTCTTGCTCTGAGGGAACTCACCAATCCAATCAGCCACCAGTGCCATGCAGTGCAATGAGGGCTCTGACAAGGGTGGGAACACCTGTTAGGAAAAGGATGGAGCAGAAGGTATCTGGGTGGCCTTGTCCAGAGACACACAAGCTGCACCTTGAAGACTATGTCAAAAAGAACTAAGTAAGGCGTATGGAGAAGTTGTTCCAAGCAGAAAAAACAGTGGTACAGGACAGGCACAAGAGAACACAAAATATTTTAAGAACCTCCAGTAGAACAGAAAGGCTGAGGCACGAGGTGGGTGTTGGTGCATAGCAAATAGCGATGTTCAGGAGACAGGGAGGAGTCAGACCATTAAGATCCTTGAATGTCACTTTTAAGAGTTTGCTTATCGAGTTACAGAGAATGGGAATGTTTAAGGGATTTAAAATAAGAGACTAACAAAAACACATTTACTTTCCAGAAAGACGGCTTCAATAGCAGTGAGAAGGAATCGGAGGTGTGTGAGGCAAGCATCAAAGAGAGCAGTTAGAAGATGTTTGCAGTTATCCAAGTCACCGTGATCAAAGTCTGGGCAGAGACAGGGGCCAGGGAATCAGACAGAAAGATCCACTTCTAGTGATATTTTAGAGAGAGTCGATAGGACATGGTGACTGCTTGACTTCGGGTGAAGTAGAAGGAGAAATTAGGTTTCTGGCTGGAGTGACTAAATAAATGGTAACTGCCTTTAACAGAGACATGGATTGTTACAGAATAATGTCTGTAAATTTGAGTGGAAAGGGTTAAGGTCAGACTCAACCACGTTACATTTCAGGTACATTTCCCTGCCTGTAAGCTTTCCTATCTCTTATTTCATAGTCTCTGACTGTCACTTTATGGGCACACTGTGGTAAATATCCTTATATCTATTCCTTTAGCATTTCAATGTGATTTTTTTTTCCAATATTTCCCTTGCTTTTGATTCCCTATGTACATGCATCTTGAATCTTTTTTTTTTTTTTTTTTTTTTTTGTGAGATGGAGTCTTATTCTGCCACCCAGGCTGGAGTGCAGTGGCGTAATCTCAGCTCACTGCAACCTCCACTTCCCAGATTCAAGTAATCCTCCTGCCTCAGCCTCCTGAGTAGCTGGGATTACAGGCACCCACCACTACACCCAGCTAATTTTTGTATTTTTAGTAGAGACGGGGTTTCTCCATAGTGGACAGCCTGGTCTTGAACTCCTGACCTCAGGTGATCCACCCCTCCTCAGCCTCCCACAGTACTGGGATTACAGGCATGAGCCACTGCGCCCGACCTGTGCATTTTGAATCTTATTGGAGAGTTCAATATCCATTTATGCTCCAAGCCCTCTACTTTTGGGTACCCTTTGGTGTCCAGCACTGTGCTCAGATCAGAGAAAATGCTATCCCCACCCTGCTGTCAGGGCCGTAGGAAGAGCCAGCATCAGAAGCCTAGGAGATGATATAGGCGGGAGAGACAAGACGTCCCTCTCTCCTTCACTTCAAGAACATGTGTCCCCCAGCATGGAGGGCAGGATCGAGCTGCTCATTTCATGTTCGCCCTTTTATGTTTCTGTTTTGAAATTTGATGTTCAAAAGCTCACAGGCTGTTGTAGGTAATCAATCCAAATGGAAACATGTAAGGGCCAGCAGAGCAAGGAGAACGTGTTTCTGAAGGTGGGGGAGTATTTTTCTTAGGAATTTCCTTGTGCCACACAGAAAAATCTTTCTAATAACAAAGAGAAAACTCGTGAAGATGAATAGGGGTAATGAACTCCACTTGTTCTGTTCTATGCAGGGGAGTGGAGCTGCTCGAATGTGAATGTCCTGGCAGGAGGGGGCAGCTGTGCCCACAGTGAGTGGGATGTGACCTTGAGGGGTTGGCGGGAGGAAAGGGAAGAGGGAGAAGGGAAAAAGAGGCTGACCCTTTTTCAAAGGAAAGAAGGAGCATTATGAACGACAAGAAAGAGGGGGAGTGTTTTGATGAAGTGTGTGCCCTCCCAGAGGGAAAGAAAGAGTGAATTAACATGTTGGGTAACTATTATGTGCCAAGACCCCTTTTCTCATTTTGTTTAATTCTCTCAATATCTCTGAAGTCATTTTTGTTATTATTGTCATTATTATTATCATCCTAGGGGCATTCTTAACTACTCTTTCCTGCAGAAGGTCTCCAACAGGTTTAATTCAGGCACTACCTCACCCAGTGTGAAGTCCATCGTCCCACTGACCTTTGCCATGGGCTGAGTGTGTGTCCTGCAGCGTCATGAGGCTGGGAGAAGATGTCTACATGGGTAATTCATTCAAGGACTGAACAAAATCTCATGCTGATCTCAGATCAGTCACTCCCTTAAGCAGTCATCAAAGGAGGTTCTGGAGGCCAAGAAATGACCAGCTGGCCACACAGGATCCCAAGGGAAAGGATAGCCAAGCTCCGGGGCAGATAACAGGCTCTCCAATGGCTTGTGGGAACCTAATGGTGGTCCCTGTGACCTTTAGGTCTTGCTGGGCACTTGGAGCAGGCCAGGGGCTGTCTCTCTCTTTCTCTTTTTTCTTTCTCTTTTCTCTCTCTCTGTCTCGCTCTGGCTCCCAGTCTCACTCTGGCCCCTAGGCGCCATCTTGGCACACTGCAACCTCCACCTTCTGGTTCAAGCAATTCTCCTGCCTCAGGCTTCTAAGTAGCTGAGATTACAGGCATGTGTGCCACCACACCTGGTTAATTTTTTTGTATTTTAGTAGAGATGGGGTTTCAACATACTGGCCAGGCTGGTCTTGAACTCCCAATCTCAAGTGATCTGCCCACCTCAGCTTCCCAAAGTGCTGGGATTACAGGCACAAGCCACTGTGCCTGGCCTGGCTGTCTCTGTTTCTATTGATGACCTCATAGCCTGTAGACCCGAGGGTCTTACACCACATACATTTATTCCCTCTCCCATCCCTCCTGCAGCCTGGGAAGCTGTAGAAAGAATGCTAGCTCTACTCTCCCTGGCACTTCTCCAGGACACTGGTTTGTACCCACCAATCCCATATCTGTTGTCTCCTTGGCAAAACCCTCCTTCTCCCTTCTCATTTGCTCTCAGTTGACCTTTGGTGAATTGCTTCACTGGCAACGGTGACTGAGCAAAGGCATGAGAAGATGAAGGCAAGAATACTCCAGAGTCTAAGTCTACATATTACACATCACAGAAGGTTTCTCATGGAGAATATTTGGTCATGACATCTGCTAGCAGAGGGTACACATCCCCAGTCTTCAGATTTCCACAAAGCCATGCTGCTGCTGTGGAAACCATGTGCCAGTAGCACAGGGAAGCAGCTTCCTCTACCCTTTTTTCAGACCTTTTATCCCACTGGCCTTGCCATGGCTTCTGCAGACTCTGGCTGTCTGCCTGACCGCTCACCAGGGACAAACAACGAGAGCCCTAACCAAGAGAATGGGCAGGTCACAGGTCAGTTTTCCAAGCTCAATTTCCAGGCTGCCTTCCCTACCTCGCAGACCCCAGCTCCAGCTTTCTGATGTGAAGCCCAGGGCTCTACTAAGCCTAAAGCTACTTTTCCCTTTTCTTCAAAAACAAGGAAGGATTTAACTTCCAAATCTTCTAGTGAAGAACAGAAAGGGGGGGAGGGGGAAGCCCAATCATGTTTTTTTTTTTTTTTTAATTTATTTTTAAAGCATTCTTTACATTTTTCTTTGTTCCGGCAAAATATACATAAAATGCAATTTAGCATTTTAACTAATTTTCCATGTAAACAGTTCAATGACATTCAGCCATCACTACCATCCAGTTCCAGAACTTTCTGATCATCCCAAACTGAAATACTTTTTTTTTTTTTTTTTTTTTTTTTTTGAGACAGAGTCTCACTCTGTTGCCCAGCTGGAGTGCAGTGGGGCGATCTCAGCTCACTGCAACCTCCGTCTCCCAGGTTCATGCCATTCTCCCACCTCAGCCTCCCAAGTAGCTGGGACTACAGGTGCCTGCCACCATGCCTGGCTAATTTTTTGTATTTTTAATAGAGATAGGATTTTGCCGTGTTAGCCAGGATGGTCTCAATCTCCTGACCTCCTGATCTGCCCACCTTGGCCTCCCAAAGTGCTGGGATTACAGGTGTGAACCACCGTGCCTGGCCCCCAAACTGAAATTCTATACCCATTAAACTGGAACTCCTCATAGACCCTCCCCCAGACCCTGGTAATGACTATTCTCTTTCTGTCTCTATGAATTTGAACATTCTGGGCACCTCATGTAAGTGGAATTATGTAATACTCATCTTTTTGTGTTTAGCTTATTTCACTTAGCATAATGCTTTCAAGGTTCACCCACGTTGCAGCACGTGTCAGAATTCGTTTTTGAAGCCAAACAATATTTCATTGCATGCATATACTACATTTTGTTTACCCATTCATCTGTCCATGGGCATTTGAGTTGCTTCCACCTTTTAGCTATTGTGAATAATGCTGCTATGAATTGGTGCGCAAGTTATCTGTTTCAGTCTATGCTTTAAATTATTTTTGGTACACACTTCGAAGTAGAACTGTGTGCTAAGGGCAGTGGCTCATGCCTGTAATCCTAGCACTTTGGGGGCCCAAGGCAGGCAGATCACTTGAGGTTGGGAGTTCAAAACCAGCCTGGCCAACATGGTGAAACCTTGTCTCTACTGAAAATACAAAAAATTAGCTGGTCATGGTGGCAGGTGCCTGTAATCCCAGCTACTCGTGAGGCTGAGGTAGGAGAATCACTTGAATCCGGGAGACGGAGGCTGCAGTGAGCTGAGATCTCACCATTGCACTCCAGCCTGGGCAACAAGAGTGAAAGTGTCTCAATAAAATAAAAATTTCTTTTTTAGTTTTAAAAGTAGAATTTCTAGATTGTATGGTAATTCTAGAGACATCATCATACTGTTGTCCACAGTGGTTGCACCATTTTACATTCTCACCAGCAATGCAGAAGGGTTCCAATTTTTCTGCATCCTCACCAACACTTGTTGTTATTATTTTTTCTTACAGTCATTGTAATGAGTGTGATAAAGTGTTCCTAATGGTCATATTTTGCCATGTTAACATCATCTTACAAATCAGAAAAGTGAGGCTCAGCAAGGTTAATTGGCTTTCCTGCAAATGTAAAGTTGCCTAAATGACAAGAACTCCTTGTGCCCCCTCCCAGATCCCACCTGACTAGTTGATTCTCTTCTCTACAAAAGCCTTAGTTGGAAGTTTAGAGGGTCTTGGAAAGTGTTTGAAGCAGACGTTTGAATACGATATGCACATGCTGTGAATATAATATAAAGATAATATATGTATTATTAATACACCTCAAGCTGATCCTTCTGAGCAATGCTACCAGTCGACAGGAAACATGACCTTTTCCAAGCCAAGGGGAGACCTAAATGTGAGCAAAGGAGAGAGAGAAAGCCCCCACCTCTCACCTAAGCACCACAGATGCCGTAGGTTTATCAGGAGCATCAAATATACACAGAACTCCTCCCCAAGGAGAATGAACAGCAGCTCCAAACCACCAAGACCCAAAAACTTGGAGGGCCATGGAGATGATCTGCTCAGCACAGCAGTGGACCCATAGTAGCTGCTGGATGATGAGGGCATGACAAGCCATAAGGAGACAACTGGAAGAGTGCCAGTTACCCACGTCCTGCTAAGGGACAGGTGCCTCACCCGACTCTGACAAGCATGATTATCTCTGATTTACAGATAATGAGAAACTGCAGCTCTGAGACAAAGTCACAGAACTTGCTGGCAAATGGAGTCAGGATCTGAGCTCTAATCTGGCTGGTTCTAACCCACATTCTTTCAACTTCGACCATTCTCACTGTGGGATACCTATGTAGAAACCCAGGAGCACCAAGCTGTGGGCCGGGAGGTAGGCCAAGCCAAGGGGTGAGCATAGCATAGCTTCTAGGAGCATCTTTTTTTCCGCAAAATGTTGAGAAAAACAGCCAAAATCAAAACATTATTTTTATGTTAAAAATACAGATTGTGGAGTAGAATGCAAAGTTCACAAAAATTTTCTAAGATAAAGCACACGGCCTCAAAGAAAGTTCACACTGACAGCTAGCTGCCTTAGGCAACACTCCCAGAGCCCTGGGGTAGGTGTTCCTGCCTCTGCTGTTGGGACTCTGTCCAAGGAAAGCTCAGCCGTGCTGTCCTATATTCGGGCATGAGATCTTGGGCTTTGGAGACCTACCAGCCTAGGTCTGATTTCTGGTTCTCACTTGCCAGCCATGGGAATTTGAGCTTTTTCTTTTTCCTCAGGCAAGTGATTTAACATTTCTGGTCCTCATTTTTTCTTATCTATAAATTAGGAAAAAAAAATAGCACACCTATTTTATAAAGTTACTATGAAGATCAAACAAGTAATAAACATAAAGCATTTATAGTTGTGCCAGGCACACAGTAAGAACTCTACAAGGGTGTTTTATCTGATCATTATTTACTCTGAACCTGTTTAATTATCTATAAAATTGTAAAATTTTATCTATATATGTCGCATATACTATATACATAAGTATATGTTATATATACTAATACATACCTTGTAAGGGTGTCATGGGCATTACATGAAATGTTACATATACAATACAGTGCCTGGCAGGTAGTAAGTACTCCACAAATACTACATATACTGGTAGTTATTATATCAGCATTGTGGCTATGGCATCATGACACCACTCCCAGGAGAAGTTCAAGTTATGACCTTAATCTGTTGATGCCAGTTTCATGCATTTCAACTTCCTGTATATTTTACCCATGGAGGCCAAGGGCCCTCTGAAATTTAGTTGAAAAATCAGCTTGCAAAAGGCAGGTTAATTGGAGCAAAGGCATACATATTTATTTAATGGGTGTACATGGGAGCCTTCAGGAAGAAGACCTAAAGATACATGAGAAATTGTTCATTTCTATGCTTAGGTTCAAACAAAATATGGACAGGTGTGTAGAGATATGATTGAACAAAAAGGGTGTGATCTAATATTAATAGACCAAGTGTGGAAACCCAGAGAGGCCTGTCTGTCTAGATTCTTCTTCGCTTCTCTGAGCAGCGTCCCTTCTTTCTGAGTGTGGGGTAGGCCCTCTCTGGAATGGAGAGGGTTTCATGACCTACGGTCAAACAGGCAGGTCAGATTATTTCTTTTTCTTTCTTTCTTTCTTTCTTTCTTTCTTTCTTTTCTTTTTTCTTTTCTTTTTTTTTTTTTTTTTTTTTTTTTTTTTGAGACATAGTTTTGTTCTTTTGCCCGGGCTGGAGTGCAGTGGTGCGATCTCGGCTCACTGCAACCTCCACCTCCTGAATTCAAGTGATTATCCTGTCTCAGCCTCCCCAGTAGCTGGGATTACAGGTGTCCACCACCACACCCAGCTAATTTTTGCATTTTTAGTAGAAACGGGGTTTTGCCATGTTGGCCAGACTTGTCTCAAACTCCTGACCTCAGGTGATCCACCCTCCTTGGCCTCCCAAAGTGTTGGGATTACAGGTGTGAACCACTGTGCCTGGCCAGATAATTTATTTGTGGCCAATTTTTAAACAGAAAGGCCCAGGGAAAGTTAGAGTCATATTTTTAGGTTTTCTGGCTGGCTCTGAAAAAAAGGGGCTCCGGTTTCTAGGAGCCACCACTGGGGAAAGGGATTCTAGTTTCTGTGGGCACCCTCAGGGGAGAGTGGGACTGGGAGACAGTAGGGGAGGAGGAGGACAGAGAAAAACTTCTGCTTCAGGGGCTGCTTCTGAGGCTTTCATTGTGGGGTGTTGTTTACTGAGCCATAACACACACACCCATTTTCTTTCTTTCTTTCTTTTTCAGATGAAGCCTTGGTCTGTCAACCAGGTTGGAGTACAGTGGTGCAATCTCAGCTCACTGCAACCTCCAGCTCCCGGATTCAAACAATTCTCCTGCCTCAGCCTCCCGAGTAGCTGGGACTACAGGTGCACACCACCATGCTCAGCAAATTTGGGTAATTTTAGCAAAGACGGGGTTTCACCATATTGGTCAGGCCAGTCTCAAACTCATGACCTCAGGTGATCCACCCTCCTCAGCCTCCCAAAGTGCTGGCATTACAGACGTGAGGTACCACACCCAGCCAACACACCAATTTTCTAAACAGGTATCTACAGAAGACAGAATCCTGGGCTCTTTGAGTCATATATTTGAATCAGTTTGGTATTTCTGAAATCGTTAGGAAGGCTGTTGTTTTCACTGTGAGTCAAAGAAGGAATGTCCAGCAAGCCATATTCCTAGTCTGTATCTTTCCGTCTCAAAGCATCCATCCTCCTTCAATAAGGCCGACAGCACAGCCTCATCCCTCATCACACACAGAATCTTTGTAAGCAGTGTATAATCAAGTGTGCTTTCCTTTGTGTCCATCTTGTTTCTTCAATTAGATTGTGAGTTCCCTGTGAAAGGGACAGAATTTTCACCCGTGGTATGCAAACCATGAGGTCTGTTTCTAATTGGTTCGTCCACATAAGGAGTCGCGTTTATAATTGAAGGCATCATTTTGCCATTTTTTCTGGTCCAAGGCGGTACCTTGTTCTAATGTGTACCTATCCATGGTAGCCAAGACAACCTCCTGTACACCCCCCAGGGTAGAGGGTGTTGGGAACCCTGGTGGTGCTTAATAAATATCTGAAGATGGATTCTATCATCTCTGAGTCTGAGTTTGGCGTTCCCTTAGGAGAAACCAAGAAGCTCGTGAACTGACAGTGAGGATGCAGGCTCAGCACATCCTTCCTTAGGCATGATGTCTATGAACAATAACAATCCATAACTGAGTGCCTGAGATAACTGGCATCACCACTTACGGGTATAAGCGACTGGGTCCTGTCAGTAACAATCCCCGAATGGCCATGGTGGTTGGATCCTGAGTGCAGGGCAGCCTCAGCCCTGCTAAATGCCCCCTGAAACTCTTCCCAGTCACATCTGAGAATTTCTAGGCACACTGCCCATGCCACAGGAGGCCAGTTTCAGGCCTCCTGGAAAAGGCACTGCTCGAGAGCCTGGGTTCCTGAGAGAGCTGCTCGAGAGGCCCGTGCAGCTCTGCCTGGTGCCTCAGAGGGTCTCTCCGTCCACAGCCTCCACACTGAACCCTCCGGGTGCCAAAGCCACTTTTGATTTGAGAGGACCAGGGAGGGATGCCTCACACCAAAACCCTTGGCCTCTAAGCAGAACCATGTGGACACAGATCGACCAAGTCTAGCTCTTCCACTTCTGAATCTGCCTACTCCTTCCTCACTTGCTAGAAATCAGTCACTCTGCGAGGGCAGGAGGAAAATGCTGACTGCTCTCCTCATCACTTCTGATCAGTCCCTAGTTTAGTTCAGCCACAGTAGCAATAAGAGACGCAAACAAACAAACCTCCTGGGATCTAAAAGAGAGGGTGAAATGCGTATTTTATAAAAAGGCTTAATACAGAACAGGTGTGCAAATGGCAGGCTCCCTGGATCCCCATCTCAAGATTTACACAGAGATCAAATGAACTGGGGCTCAGCTAGGACACTTGGCTGCAAAAATTTATCCAGCCCTTTACACACCAGAAAACACACTCTCAAATATTATCTCAGTTGATCCTGATGAAAACTGCATGTTGAGCTCAGAGTTTTTATCCTACGTATGTTTCTCAAAGCATAGGAAAAAGTTTCAAACTAAGGAACTTCAAGGACAGAGGAAACATCTTAGAGGGGAAGCTGGAAAAGTCTAATGCTTATGTAGAAATATCAGCAAGGAAACAAAGCGTTTGGCTCCGGGGCCTGACAAATATGCGCCTGCACATGCATGTGAATGTGTGTGCATGCACGTGTGTGTTCATATGCTTGTGTGCGTGCCCATGTGTGTGTGCCCGTATGTGTTTATGTATGCGTGTGTATGTGTGTGCCTGTGTGTGTATATGTGTGTGGGTGTACATGCGTGTGTGTGCCTGTGTGTGGTGGGTGTACATGTATGTGTGTGCACACAATCACAGGCATTGAGAACTGACTGCAATGCTCTCTTGGAGGGCCAGGCTGGGAATGGAGAAGGCAAACTGCCAAGAATCCAGGGCTGAGAGTGGTTTCATTGTCGCGTATCATAACAAGGGCCGTCGGAAGCTCCTGGGCGCTGTGCCACCCATCCTCTGGTCCGGGGACAAGCAATCTTGGCATGGTTTACCCACCTTCTGGTGAAGGTGCCAGGAACTGTTTCTTCACTGACCATCTTCCCAGTTTCTGTCTAAGGGACAGGCCAGATGGAAGAGGTCAGTGGAGGAGCAGCCATTCCCTGGGCTCTCCTCCAGGCTGTCAGCCTGGAATGATCAGCAGATAGATAGCAGTTTAGCGAAGGTGATGTCACGTGCAGGAATAGAATGGTGACCATGGAGAGGAACTAGATGGGGAGTAGTGGTGGGTGTGCTTGCGTCCTGCTTTGACAGGGGTGCTGGTCACCATGTGAAGATGGGTCCAAGGACAGGGAGGGGCGTCCCGGAGCGGCAGGCCAGCAGTGAGGATGATACCTGCTCCTGAAATGCCCTGGAATCAGGTATCTTCTCCCAGAGCATTCCCAGGATGGGTCAGAACCTTCTAGTGCCAGATTGCTGACCTTCAGGACCAGCCGTGGGGATACAAAACACAAGAGATGATTTGAGTGACAGGAAAAGGAAGGAAGTGGAGAGAGAAGGAAAAAAATGGGACTGAATGACTTTCTTGTACTTTCTAGCCCCATCTTATCTTCCAGCATTTGTGAGGCACTTAGTGAAGGTGGGAATAAAAGGCAGTGAATTGGATATCAGGGAAACTACAGGAAGGAGGATGCAGGATACAAAGGAAGAAAGGCAGGGAAAGGAGAGAAGAAGGAACATGTTGAAAAGGTTGAAGGAAAAGCAAGGAAGGAGTGGCGAAAGGGGAGTAAGAACATCCCCGATATGGTTGGGATCTGCTTCCCCGCCCAAATCTCCTGTTGAAATGTAATCTTCAATGCTGAAGGTGGCGACTAGTGAGAGTTGATTAGATCTTGAGTACAGTTCTTAATGGTTTAGCACCAGCCCCCTAGTGTGCCCCCTAGTGCTGTTCTCATGATAGAGTTCTCACGAGATCTGGTTGTTTGAAAGGGTGTGGCGTGTCCCCTCTCCCTCCTGCTCTGGCCATGTAAGGCATGCCTGTTCCCCCTTCCCCTTCCGCCATGATTGAAAGTTTCCTGTGGCCTCCCCAGAAGCCACCATGCTTCCTGTACCACCTGCAGAACTGCGAGCCAATTACACCTCTTTTCTTTATAAATTACCCGGTCTGAAGTATTTCCTTATAACAGTGCAAGAACAGGTTAATGCAATCACCCAACAGGTGAGCAGACATCAGCAGACACACAGAGCAAGTCCTGCCTTTAACCTTACAGAAGAGGGTACTCCGGCCTAACACTGTCAACAGATGAAGAGAGAAGGTCAGGTAGTAGAGAAAGGACAGATGTTTGAATTCCAAATGGAGCCTTCACAGCTGTGGACTATGGCCCACTAACCCTCCAAGCCTCAGTTTCCTTAACCATAAGATGGAAATCAAAGAACCTGGTTTTCAGAGTTGCCATAAGGAATATGAGAAACAATGGCTATGCAAGCAGTAGCACAGGGCAACATAAAGGCAGGGGCTCAAACTCGGCCCAGCCATTGTATTAGGCTTCTAATAGGTGCCACCTAACAAATCAATGCACACTTAGCGGATTAAAGCAACCCCTATTCCTTACGTCACGGTTCCTGTGGGTCCAAAGTCCAGGCCCTTCGCTCAGTTCCCTGCTCATGGTCTCACTGGGCTACAATCACGTGTCAGCTGGGGCAATGATCTCATCTGAAGCTAGGGGTGCTCTTCCAAGCTCTCCAGGTGTTGGCAGAATTTAGCACCCAGTGGTTGCAGGTCTGAGGCCCTCAGCTCTGGCTGCCCACAGCTCCCTGCCATGTGGCCCTTCCCATATATGCCAGGGCCACACAGGACAGCATGTCTCTCTCCAGTTTGCTCAGATACAGTCTAATATAATGTAACATGACCACGGAGGGACATCTCCTCACCTTTGCTGCATATATCATTGCTTAGAAGCAAGTCAGAGGTTCTCCCGCCCTCAAGGAGAGAGGATTATACAAGGGCTTGACTCCTTCACTGTCACCCTAGGGTATGTCCCTGGGCAAATGGGTCTCCTTGGTCTTCACTTTCCGTTTGTGTAAAATGATTATTTGCAACAATGCTTCCTCCATGACAGCAGTTATGATGGTTAAATTAATCAATTAATAACTGTAAGGCACTTAGAATAATGTCTGGTCCATAGTACATATCATATGTGCTTATGACATGTGTTTTAAAAGAATGAATTTGGAAAAAAAAAAAAAAACCTATCATGCAGCAAGCACTGAATAAAGGAGCAAATGTCTGAAGTTGGCTGGCTAGTGCTAAAGGCAGGCCCAGGAACTGCCACCCTGGACCTGAAGGTGCTGGGTTTTTTGTTGTTGCTGTTGTTGAAGATGGAGTCTCGCTCTGTCACCCAGGCTGGAGTGCAGTGCACAATCTCCGCTCACTGCAACCTCCACCTCCCAGGTTCAAGCAATTCTCCTTTTTCAGCCTCCTGAGTAACTGAGATTACGGGCACGCGCCACTACGCCAGGCTAATCTTTGCATTTTTAGTAGAGACGGGGTTTGACCATGTTGGCCAGGCTGGTCTCAAACTTCCGACCTCAAGTGATCCTCCAGCCTCGACCTCCCAAAGTACTGGGATTACAGATGTGAGCCACTGTGCCCAGCCTGGACCTGAGGGTACTCTTTCTCTCTGTGCTGTATCTCCCGTGGGGAGCAGAGAGATGGCAGTTAATGCTCTGGGTGGAGGCGTCTGCAGCAGCAGCCCCCACGCCCACTTCCTGCTCCCTGGCTCTCTTGACTTCTGGAGGAAGATGGGGTGTTCTGGGGAGCCGGGACCTGGACCCTCAGCCCTTGCCATCTCTCCAGCAGAAACCCAAGACAGCTGCCATCCCCATCCATCTTTCCCTTTCGAATCTAATTTATGCATAGTTTTTCTCATATTTGCAAACCATAAGAAACCCTTAAAACTAGAAGACTGTTTTCCATTTCTGAGGTGGGTTCCGCTGGCTGCCACGCACACTCACACGCATATATTTGAACAAGTTTGATTCAGTGTAGCTGACACAAAAACCACTTAGTCGTTTCTCCTACATCATCCTAAGTTAATACTCCTGACAGGCTGCAGGAGGCTTTTCAGCAATTTTTCTATTTCAGCTTTTTTCCCCTCTGCCTCCTGCCACCTCCCACCTCCCCCTTCCTTGCTGTAAAATTTGCTTTCTGCTCAAAAGCTGACCAAACCTTTGCAATTTGTATCCATCGCATCTTAAGACCAAATTGAAAGGCAAGCAGCAACTCTAAATGGGAATGGGCCAGCCCAGCCTTGCAGGGATGGATTCTATTTGTGCTTGATGTGGGGGAATTTAACTGTTCACGAAAGATAAGAGATGCGCTTGCCTCAGTCCCTTCATCAGGGAGCTCCAACTTGGAGGGGGCGCTGCCACCCTGGGCCGTCTCTGCCATTCACCTGCTCAGCCTCCTGCTTCAGCTGGTCTGGCTTTTGTGTCCTGTGGTGGGAACTAGGCAGGATCCCCAAAGCCACAGGCTGCCTCTCAGACCATGGAAGCCCGCGCCCAAAGGGGAGTGGCTGGCGTGTGCCAAACAAGTACAGATATTCTCTCTCTCTCACTCCCTCCCTCTCTGTTTCCATCTCTCTCTATTCCAGTTTTTCCATCTCTATCTCCCTCTCATTCTCTGCCTCTCTGTCTCTGTTTCTCTGTCTCTGTCTCGGCCTCTGTCTGTCTCCGCTTCTCTGTCTCTGTGTCTGCTTCTCTGTCTGTCTCTGCCTGTTTCTAACTCTCTGTTTCTTCCTCTCTGTCTACATCTGTCTCTTTCTGTCTCTGTCTCTATCTCTGTCTCTGCCTCTGTCTCTTTCTGTCTCTGTCTCTATCTCTATCTCTGTTTCTGTCTTTGTCCCTGTCTCTACCTCTGTCTGTCTCTCCCTCTCTCACCTCTGTCTCTGTCTCTCTGTATCTTTTTGTGTCTATCTCTGTCTGTCTGCCTCTGTCTCTTTTTGTCTCTATCTTTGCCTCTTTTTGTCTCTGTCTCTGCCTCTGTCTATCTCTGTCTCTTTTTGTCTGTCTCTGTCTCTCATATCTGTCTCTGCCTCTCCCCTCTCTCATGCGCACACACACCCACAAGCCTGTGAACCTGAGGCCCTGATGTAACCTTGGCCTCTCCTGCCTCCGCCCTTCACCTTGGCCTCCACGGCCCCGCCCTCTCCCCTCTCCCAGGGCACCACACTGCCCTTGGGGTTCTTTTCAGCTGGATAATATGTGGGGGGCAGGGGATCTGCAGGCCGGCCACCAGGAGCTCTGCTTCCCCTCAAGCACTAGCACTACCTAGGAATGTGACCTCAGCTCTACCCACCCGCCTCGCCTCGTCCTAGATCTGCCCCCACTTCGGCCCTGGCAGGAGGCGGACCTCCAACTCCAGCCCTTCAGCCTGGAGACCGCCCAGCCAAGGCCCGCAGCTTTCCAGGACCAGCTGGCCAGCAGGGGGCACGCTGTCCTCGCAGCTGGCAGCCCAGCCAGTGACAGGCAGCAGGGAGGGGCGGGGGAGTGGCAGCGGCTAACCTTGCAGGGGAGGCAGTTATTTAAGGCCCAAACTTCTCTGCTGCTGGCATCGTATTTCCTGAGCAGGAGCCCTAAGACTCAGGGCCAGCCAGGAAGAAGGCTGAGCTGGGGGAAAACAATTAAAGGGGAAGCACAAAATTCGCACAACCTGGCTCTGGGTGCAGTGGCAGGCTACAGTGTGACCCGGGCTGCTGAGGCCACCCCAGAAAAACAGCAAAGTGAAAAGGACGGTGCTGCCATTCAGCCCAATACCCCCACGTGCTTGACCTCCCACCACAAATGTCATTGGCATTGCTATCATTTCTATTTTGGAGATGAGAAAACGAAGGTGCAGAGAGGGTAATTAACCTGCGGAGAGTCACGTGGCAGAGGAATGATCTGATCTAGAACTGGCCGCAGACCGCCTGCTTGCCACAGCTATGCTGCCTTCGCTGTGAGGACCTGAGACGTCTTCCTGGCCCATGGCCCTCAGCCAGCCCCCTAGCACCCTGCTAGTTTGCAGCACAGTCAAAGGGGTGACCCCTTTAGGTATTCTCATTTTCAGGGAAAACAAGAGGCCTGTAAAGGGTTCAAGACCTAAGCATTTAAGGAGGCCTTGGAGAAACACTGGAATGGCCGGAAGGAAACTGTCTTGTCCTAACTCTGGCTCAGCCATTACTAGACCGTGTCACACTGAGCAAGCTGCTTGTCATCTTTGTGCCTTGTCTAAGAAATGTAGAGCTAGAGACAGATCCAAGAATCTTATCCAGGGCCCATGAATGGGCTTGGAGGGCCCACAAATTCCCTAAAAATTATATATGAGAACTCCTGTGTATGGGTATTAGGTACATGGGCATTTATTGTTGAAAACAGTTGCAATTTTCATCAGCTTCTCAATGGGGTCTATGAGCAGAGAAGGTCTGAAAATGTCCGTATCCGATGACCTGTAAGTCACTTCCAGCTCTGACATTCTGAGACAGATGACTGACCCTCTAATGAAAAAATTTCAGGTCTGAAACCATGACGTTTATGCAAGTGATCTGTGGGACCAGCTGTGGAGAGAGGCATGGTCTCGGGGGTCACTCCTGTGTCTGAGTCCCCCTGCTTCTCACCTGATAACAGGTATTCTTGTGCAGGTTTGTATGGTTAAAATACCAGGAGAAAGGACAGCCTGTAGGTGACTCTCGTGAAAGGAGGCCCTGAGGCCCCCCCAGACTCAGCCTCTGGGGCAGTATCTCACTGATCGTGTCACCAGGTGTCACTTTAACTGTTTGTCAATCTCCCCTGAACCAAGCCAGGGCTTCCTCTAGGTAGGTCTCTAAGGATAGTGACAGGGTCCTCTGTAGAAGTTCCAGACAGTACTGGAAAATTGACCCAGGCCTTGTTGGAGAACCCGAACACCCTACTGTGCTGGGTGAGAGGGAGGAAAATCTTACTCTTCTTCATCCCATTTGGTTCTTATTGCCCATATGTCTGTTTTAAGGTCAGATCAGGTTAAAATAGCCATCATCTTTATCCCTGATGAGAAAGAATAGGGAGTTGTCATAAATTAACAATATAAGCTGTAAGAGGGTAAGAAGTGGTCATGGAAGGAAAGGACTTCTGTCTGCCTTGCACTGTGACACAAAGATGTTCGGGGTTGGTTCCAAGTCTAAGAGTCTCAGATGTATTTGGATTGGCTGGCAAAACTACACTCTTCACCCCAGACTGCATCCCTAGTTATTGCCAGAAATCTGGTGATTCAAAGCCCCAGGAAGATAGCCCACCTTCTACTACCCCGCTTCCCCCCAACCGTCCACCACCCCACCTCCCCCAACACCGTCCACCACTCCGCCTCCCCCCCACACCGTCCACCACCCCGCCTCCCCACCACCGTCCACCACCCCACCTCCCTGCCACCGTCCACCACCCCGCCTCCCCGCCACTGTCCACCACCTTGCCTACCCCCCACATCCCCCCCACTGTCCACCACCCCGCCTCCCCCACACCGTCCATCCCCCAACCTCCTCTCCACTGTCCACCACCCCACCTCCTCCCCACCATCCACCAAGGCTACCTTCCACCATCCCACCGCCTCTTGCCTCCCACCTGGTTGGACTCCTCAGCTGATGGTGCCTGGAAACTGTGCCAGGTCTCCTCTGCACCCCTCCAAGCACAGAGTGGGAGCTGGAGATGTATTTGGGTACCAGGTAGCACCATGAGGCAGGCTGGGGCAATGTCTGGACCGAGAGGAATGACTTTATGCTGTCACTTTCATTAATGTAAGTTAATAGGATATCATTTCATAATGACTTGACTTTCTTACTTTGCAAATACTAGCAGAATATGAAATTTGCCCAAGTTTTCCTAAAATGTGTGTCTAGATTACCTGGGATTTGAAATTGAAATTCTTAATAGGTCTCTAGGTCGGCCAATGCCCAGCAGTCCAGGGAACCCGGTCTGGCTGGCTTATGCTGTTGGCTGATGTTGAGAACAGATTTAGGGATCTGTAGCCATGCTCTGAAGCTTCAGGGTCCACCCAGGATTAAGCAGGCAAGGAGAGAGGGCTTGATCCTAAAGGGTATGATGAAAGGAAACAGACAGTATATGGTAGCTGGAAGGCACTGCCAGGGTCAATAAGCAGTGACCCACAAAAAAGGTAGGTGATGGGATTCAGAGACTGCGATATGGAAAGGTGAGAAGACAAGTAGGTGACCATCGCTGTGTCAGTCCATTTTTGCATTGCCGTAAAGGGATACCTGAGACTGGGTAATTTACAAAGATCTTTTCTTTGTTTGGTTTATTTTGTTCGCAGTTCTGCAGGCTGTCCAAGAAGCATGGCATCAGCATCTGCTTCTGGTGAGGGTCTCAGGAAACGTTTACTCATCGTGGAAAGTGAAGGGGGAGCAGGCTTGTCATATGGCAAGACAGAGAGCAAGTGAGAGAAGAGGAGCTGCCAGGCTCTTTTTAATATTCAGATCTTGTGGTAACTAATAGACTGAGAATGTACTCATTACTGTGAGGATGGCACCAAACCATCCACGAGATCCACCCCCGTAACTCAAACTCCTCCCACCAGGCCTCACCTCCAACACTGGAAATCACATTTCAACATGAGATTTGGAGGGGACAAACATCCAAACTATATCAACCATCAACTCCAAAGATTGGTAAAGAAAGCAAGGTGGAAACTCAGCCCAGAGGCAGTAGAGTACTGACTGGACAAATAATCCAGATAAAGCTCCAGTCCAGGTGCTGGAGCTCATGTATACCAGCGGAGGCTTGGCCTTAGAAATCAGAATGAAAAGCAGTCCTGAACCAAGGTAGAAGGTCTGAGCAATGCTGGCAGCAAGTCTATCTCGAAGCTGAATTCTCTTAGTTGACTCCAAGGGCAGGACAGTCCTGAATGTAAGTTGGGTGTTAAACTATAGGTAGGACTCAGATGGCTCCTAAGAATGGTCCTGTAGCCTCAGATTGAGGATGAGGAGGGAAGTAGAGGTAAGAGCATTGTGCAAAGAAAAAGAGAACAAAGCGAACAATTGCTTGCTAAACATGGAGGTGGAATCCAGTGCAGTCCTTTTGTGGGCCATTCTGACTCCCACATGGCTAGAGCCAGATTATCAAGAACGCCTGACAAAGATGCCCTCCATGATGCCCTGCTGTGTGAAGGGTTACTGGAAGACACAGACTTTCTCTCCCCAAAGAGAGACATACAAATGTCAAACCCCAGGGATGCTGCAGATACTGATTCCACAGGTAAGAAAGGGGAGCTCTCATTTGGTCCCTTCTGATGTCAGCCAGGTCCAGGCTGACCCAAGAGATACCTGCTGCACAGGGGTAGAGGGGCCTGGCTGTATCTGGTTGAATGTGCTGTCTTCTTAAACAGCTCCCCAATCCATGGTGGACTTCTCAGCCAATATGGTGATGACTTCCTAATGAAGGTGTGTATGAGTCAGAGTTCTCTAGAGGGACAGAACTAACAGGATATATGTATACATGAAAGGGAGTTTATTAAGGAGAATTGACTCACACGATCATAAGGTAAAGTACCACGATAGGTCATCTGCATGCTGTGGAACAAGGAAGACAGTGGTGGATCAGTCTGAGTTCCAAAACCTCAAAAGTAGGGAAGCCGACAGTACAGCTTTCAGTCTGTGGCTGAAGGACTGAGAGCCCCTGTTTAATCACTCGTGTAAGTCCAAGGGTCCAAAAGCTGAAGAACTTGGAATCTGATATTCAAGGGCAGGAAACATCTAGCACAGGAGAAAGACGGAGGCTGGAAGACTCAGCAAATCTGCTTTTCCATCTTCTCCTGCCTGCTTTATTATAGCTACACTGGCAGCTGATTAGATGGTGTCCACCAAGATTGAGGGTGGATCTGCCTCTCCCAGTCCACTGACTCAAATGTTAATCTCCTTTAGCAACACCCTCACAGACATATCAGGAATAATACTTTGCATCCTTCAATCTGATCAAGTTGACACTCAATATTAACTATCACAAATCCACCCCTTGTCAACTTGAACCCACACACATCACCTGAAACCATACATAATCTTCAAATAGACAATAATGTCATAATTATGACTAACATAATACAGCTATCTTTCATACAATCAGAAGTGCACTAATTCTTAACCCAAATGCTGTTATAGAAGTTAACAGCACTTAAATTCTGATATGAAGTCAAGAAATCTTATGTCACATGATAAAAGAAAAATAAAGGAAATAAAACGAAGATATTTTCTTAGTGCAAGTGTATAATGCACAAACATGTTCTTAACAACATGCGGAGGAAATACTCATGACAATTACAGTCCTCATTTCTGCAACTGGTCACGTGGTCATAGCTGGTTTTGATCACTACCTTCTTTGACTATCCATTCTGTATTTCCTTTGCCTTCAGCAAGCACCTCAGCGGGTTGTGGTTTTTTACCTGGTGGAGGGACCCAAACCTTCATTCCTGAAGGTTCTGGGCCATTTGCAGTCCTGCCTGGATTGAGTTGTTGTAGTTTCATGTTGACTTTAATCACAAGGCATGGGATTGATGCCCTAAGGGATCTCCTGTATTCCATGCATACTCTTGCTTACCTCCATTGTGGAGTAGCAGACTGATTTCATCTCGATAGTCCAGGTCAATCACTCCAGCCAACACTGTAACTCCCTTCTTAGCCTGTACACTTAGAGGTAGGAGGAGCCCAAAATGGCCAGGTGACAATCTTAACTTCCAGTTTAATTGAATCATTTTTGTGTCTCCTGGTGGCAGCATTCCTCCCTCTGGAACTAGGACTTCTAGGCCACCAGAATGTAATGTTGCTGGAACAGAAAGTAAGATTTCTGCTAGGGGGTCACTAGGGGTGACGGTGAGTAGTACCACTTCCACTTCCACTTCCACCCCTTGATTCCTGAACCTGTGAATCCTGGCTATAAGATAAACAGTACCATATATTGGATACTGATTCAGAGCATACACAGCCTTCTGGAGAACTCTGCCCCAGTCCTGCAAAGTATTGTCACCTAGTTGGTATTGCAATTGTGACTTCAAAAGACCATTCCACCATTCTATCAGTCCAGCTGCTTCAGGATGGTGAGGAACAAGTAAGACCAGTGAATTCTATGAGTGTGATCCCACTGCCACACTCCTTTAGCCATAAAGTGAGTGCCTTGGTCAGAGGCAATGCTGTGTGGAATACCACGATGGTGTGGATAAGGCATTCTGTGAATCCACAGGTGGTAGTCTTGGCAGAAGCATTATGTACAGGATAGGCAAACCCATATCTGGAGTGTCTATTCTGGTGAGGACAAACCGCTGCCCTTTCCATGATGGAAGAGGTTCAATATAATCAACCTGCCACCAAGTAGCTGGCTGATCACCCAGAGGAATGGTGCCATATCAAGGACTCAGTGTTGGTCTCTGCTGCTGGCAAACCAGGCACTCAGCGGTGGCTGTAGCCAGATAAGCCTTGGTCAGTGGAAGTCCACTTTGCATCCTTCAATCCAATCAAGTTGACACTCAGTGTTAACCACCCCAAGGTGCTTACAATTAGGTTCTGATAGCAGGAGTAAAGAGTGGATGAGCAACTCCTCCCCATGCTCTCTAGTCCTGGCACCTCAAACTTTCTGATGTCTCTTGGCTATAATCCAAAAACCTTTGTCCTCACCTGGCAGCTTATCTGCTCTGGCAACAGGCATGGTGGGCAAAACATGGGCTTTAGATTCAGACCCAGGTCCAAATGCTAGCTCTCCACCGACTAGTTGTAAACTCTTGGAATAATAATATAACCTGTCTGAGCTTCAGTATATCATATAATGGGGATAATAAAACCTGTTTCATTGAGTTTTAATAAAGATTCAATAATAATGACAATGTTTATTTAGCACTTACTGTATTCCATGCCTGTGCAAGTGACTTACATAAATTATCTAAATGGAGATTAGGCTTCATTTCAGTTCCTTAGTTTCCTTTGCCTGTAGGGCCATAAATTGGCACCTGGGCTCACCAGTTGATAGCTACACAATTGCAGGTATTGTTTCCATGAAGAAATGAACAGTCCCTAAATAGGCTGGTCTGGCAAATCTGGTTCTCTTCAAGAAACCCAGATTGATGTCAAGCAGGGGAAAATTATTTTTCTGAGTTTCAGAAATCTTCAAGAACTGCACTGTGCCTTAAACATGGACCCTAATCCCTCATCCAGTCACGCCAAGACCACTATGAGCTTGTTCGGATTGTCTTTTCATTCCTAGCTTCCACCACTCTCCAGGAATGAGTAATCACTGCCTTGTCCCATTTGTCACTCCATCCATATTGTTTACTAAGCCTGAAGACCCTTCCTCTTCCCTATCTGGAAGTCTTTCCCAATGTTAAGGTCTTCCTTAATTCATGTGCTTTCATGGGGCCTGTTCCTTATGTGCTTTAGTCCTTATCCAATTTGATCTCGGCCATTTGTGGATGAATCTGCCTCTTAGAACCTTCATCTCATGGACAGAAAAAGTAGTGCCTTATTTGTACTTTTATCCTACCCTCTTCCCTATGAAAGGAACCTATCAGAGGATACAACACATTTTGTGCAGTTAGTTGAGATCAGTCTGCACATCTCCTGACAGGTCATAGAGGCTAGAGATGGAGGAAGGAAATACTTTGTAAGGCCCCAGGACTGGAGGGGCAGGGACCTGGGAGCCTTCGCAGGTCCACTGCTTCTTCTGGGAGGTAAAGGCCAAAGATACTCTCTCCCAGGTTGGCTTTGGGCAATCAATGGAGTGGACTCAACACTGGGAGGCTCCACCCTCCTTTCTAGGTCCATGTTTCTGACTCCAGGGCCCCTGCCACCACCTGATTCTAAAACACTTCTTCCCACAAGGTCTCCCACTGCACAGTTTACTGAAAACTGGTCTGTTCTGAGTTGTGTGCGCTGAGGCATTATTTCATACAGAACTGGATCTGATAAATGAGGCCAGCCAGGTGGCATCTACTGTCGAGATGGAGCACTCTAGACATGTAACACTCCTGCAAGAAACACCTTGGAGGGACCTGGGCTCCCTCTCATAGTCTCCCCTCATCTCTAAGCTCTCCTCAATGGGTCACAGCAACTTCCACATTGGAAGAACAAGAGGGGACAGTCCCTGTATTTGGATGGCAGAGCCTCCCTACATGTTGAGGACAGGGCTTTGTCCTGCAAACTGTGACACAGACTGTTCTGTCCCCCAGTGTCCCAGAAAGCAGCTGGGGCACAGTCCTGTGCTCTCAGACACACAGACACTCAGCCTGTGGCTTACTCCTTCCTCTCTCAGCTGGTGCACTGGCTCTCTCCCATGGATTGGGTGGAACTACCATGTCCGCTGCCATGACTGTTTTATAGAAGAGAAGAAAGTTGGTGATGAACCGCACCAACATGTCTTTAGACAGTGACAGCCTAAACATTACCCCCTAGGTAAAAAGAGCATATCTGCTTTACAAACCAAGCCTCAAGAAAAGTCCCTTAGCCACAGTCTTCCCATACTTCCATGCAGACATCTGTCCCTAAACTTCTGTTATAGGGACATTCTGTAGCTGGCCCTCAAGTCATTGCAACCAAATGGCAACATCAGGCAAGTAAGTAGGGTGTATACTTCCAACCTGAGACAGGTTTGGTGGGGGCATATAAGAGGGTTGCCTGAAATTGGGGACAACGTGCTAAGGAGGGATGAAATGTGCAAAGAAAGGGAAACTTCAACAAAGGCAACAAACTCAGTCCCTCACAGCTTGCCTGGACCTGTCTTGGCATGCACAGTGTCCTTGTGGGGCCACCCAGCAGGGCTGGTCAGCCTGTAGCCCAAGCCGGAAGGGTGCTCCCTGAGGTCCCATGTCAGTCTCTCTTTCCCTCTGCTCATCCCCCTCTTCCCCTGGGCAGCTCATTTGCTTGGAGCAGCCTCTCATTTCCCTGTGTTGGTTTAGTCTCAGGCCCAGACCCTGTTCAATATTTGTTTCCCCGGCTTCGCTATTTGCTCTCATTTCCATATGTTTAACATACATATTAGCTACCTCCTGTCTCATCCCATAGTTGTCACTGGTTTTTCCGGCCTCAGTCTGAGTCCCAGGGCCACTGAGCACCTGTTATCCCAGCAGGACAGTGCTGGGTTGCTGTCGCCTAAGCACTGGTGCCACCCTCCCTATTCCCCTACCCACTTAGGGGACTCAAGTCTGGACAGCAGGACCTCAGAGCTCCCTCTCCTCTTTGCTCGCCCCATCCCAAGTCACTCTTTCTTCCTTCTAGCAATGTAATATTATTGATTGATATTCTAGAACTATAATTTCTTCCTTAATGAGAAGTCAAGGTAAGAATACAATTAAAAGTTCTTAAAACGGACTCCGAAGCTTTCTTCATATTGTCCCTTCCCACGGCCATCATCTCCCGCTGAACTTATTTTATCTTCCTCACTCCACATTGGCCAACCTGCCTTCATCATAAGCTTCTTGATGAATCCTAGTGATCATCTGGCCCAACCATGGAGCTATGGCTTAAACGCTCCTTCAGTTATCCACCCTGCATTCCTTTCATGCACCTGGCACTGGGCTAGGCACCCGAGATTCAGACATGACGGGGATAAATAGGAGGAAGCTGGAAGGACCTCACATTTAGTGTGGGAGGTGCAGACCCAACTATAACACCGTGTGACAAATGTAAGACAGAGATGGAAAGGGGCTACCGGAAGAGGACCCTAACTCAGGCAAAGGTATCAGCAAAGGCTTCCCGCAATCCTTTCATGATTGATTATTCCACATTTAGGGGAACTCACTACCTCCCAAAGCGTCATCCTTTCCCTTTCTGAGTTCTTGACACACATACTTCTTTCTGTGAGTATGTCCCTGTTGCCTGCAATCAGCAATCTAAATTTTTTTTTTAGTAAAAAGCTGCGTTATCCTTGAATGAACCATGTCCCTCTGCCTCAATGTTTCTCCAGCTGTAGAAAGAAAAGGATAAAGCTCAGTGATTTCTAGAACCCCCTCAATCTTGTTGGCTCTACAGCAGATTGGCTCTCAGGGAGGCCTCTCCCCCCGTCCTCACTGCACCTTCTAAAAAGATGCCACGAGTCACCATCCCTTTGCTTCTCCACAGCCTCTGGCCTCTTCTCCATTAAGCCCACCTGCTCACTCTGCTAGCTGGCTTCCTTAAAATCCTGCTCATCATGTTATCCTGATTCCTTGCTGCCTCCAGGAGAAATTCACATATCTTGGCTTCAGATGCATTCAAGATATTTTATAATTGGCCCCAACGTACCTTCTTCTTCCTGCCCTCTGCCACCATGGAACTGCTCCTGCTGTAATGCCTGTCTCACAGTTCCCCAGACATGAGAGTCCATTTCAACTCTGCACCCCTGGATAGGCCTCCCCATCAACTTGAAAATCTGCTCCCCGTCTTTATCAATCAGCAAACTCCTATCTATACTCAAAGCCTGGTTCACAGCCTAGGGGTAATAAATCTATTCTTCCTCTGTCCCCGTGAAGCACACTGTTCATGCTTTCATAATGCCATCCTATAAGTCTGTCCTCAGTCCTACTTATGTCCTGGAATTTCTGCTCTTGTCTGGTCCTGTCGACACTGAATAAAGATAACCTATGCAGCCAGTAGGATAGAGCTGTGACAATGTGTGACTTCCAGGACTAGGTTACAAAATACATTGCAACTTCTACCTTTCCCTTCATGGCTCACTCTAGGGAATCCAGCAGCCACGGGACCTGCAAATAGCCTATGGGGAAGACCAAGACCAAGGGGACAAAGCTGAGGCCTCCTGCCAACACTCATGTATTAGTCTGTTTTTGCACCACTATAAAAGAATACCTGAGACTGGGTAATTTGTGTGTGTGTGTGTGTGTGTATAGAGGTTTCATTGGCTTGCGGTTCTGCAGGCTGTACATGGCGCGTAGTGACTTCTGCTTCTGAGGAGACCTCAGGAAGTTACCAATCATGATGGAAGGCAAAGGAGGAGCAAGGCATCTCACCTGCAGGGAGCAGGAGCAGGAGCAAGAGAGAGTGAGCAGGGAGGTGCTGTATACTTTTAAACAGCCAGATGTCATGAGAACTCATTCACTATCACAAGAACAGCACGTAGAGGATGAGGCTAAATCATTCACGAAAAATCCACCCCCATGATCCAACCAGCTACCACCAGGCACCACCTCCAAAAATGGGGACTACAATTCAGCATGAGAGTTGGTGAGGACACAGATCCAAACCATATTAACCACATCAACTTGCCGGCATGCAAGTGAGCCATTGTCTCAAGTAAATCCTTCAGCCACAGTCAAACCTTCAGATGACTGTGTTCCCAGTTAATGTCTTGACTGCAACCCATGAGAGACCCTGAGCCAGAGCCACCAAGCTAAGTGGCTCCTATTTTGGATCCATAGAAACTGTGAGAGATAATAAATGCTCATTGGTGTTTCAAGCCATTAGGTTGTGGGGCACTTTGTTACAAGGCATTAGATAACATGAACAACAGCTTTTACCCTATTGCACTAAAATGTATCTTTTTACAGGCTTCTCTTTACAATCTGTCAGCATCTTTGAAAACATGGGCATATGTCTTTCTCCTCCAAATCTAGTGTCGAGCAAATTGCATGATGCAAAAGAAGTAGGCTATAAATAAATCCTTGTCTAACTTATTAATTAGTAATTAATTTTTTAAAGCCCTAAAGATCTGGTTTATGTTTCTCCTTGTTCAACTACTTGACTTTTTACTTTGGCTTCCTTTAGGCATCAATCTGTGCCATACCCCCACCTCCATACTCTACAGGGCTCTACATAATATTTGCAGTTTGCAAACGACCTTTCACCTGCCCGTTCATTCTTACAATGACCTTCTGAGGTTGGCAGAGCAGGTACGATTAAGCATATTTTACATAAAACAGGTTAAGCTTCTTGTCCCAGTTTGTCAAACAGTTCCAATTTTCCTAGAATTTCCCAGTTTTCCTAGGAGCTCAGTTCAGTGTCCCTTATACCGCCCTTTCTTGGATAGGTGAGCTGGATATTATAGATGCTTCAGCTGCTTCTGTCTAAAGACCCATCATTGGGGGCTTCTGAAGGAGCTGAGCTTCCTGTTTCAAGAAAATGCAGACAATCATTCACACTTACAAGAATTTCCTACCTGGCTACCCTTCTCTCTTTCCAAGGCTGGAAGCTCAGTCACCCTCGGCCACCCTGGACCACCCTGGGCTATGATGACACAGAGTCTGGGTGTAGTCTGTGCCTTGGTTTGGTGTTCTATCTCCTGATTAGCACAAGCTAAAGCCACTCACCCCTGTTAGCTGCACGCACACACTGCAGACTTCCTGCGAGAGCCATAGTGGTGTTTGCTTGGAGAGATTGTCTGAAAAATAACCTCTTTCCCTAGCATCCAGAAATAGCTCTTGATGTTATCTTAAAAAAACAATTTTGGGACCAAAATTTAGAATAAAGCTGAGTGCCAGTAAATGCCTACATGACCGCTTCCAAGGGAAATCAGAAAGGATTTCTAGAGCCACTAAAACCGTATATTATTGTAAGCCTGTGGAGCTGAAAAGCTCCTGGACTGTGTGTCAGAAGACCTTTTTTTTTTTTTTTTCGAAACCCAGCTCTCATCACAGTAGCAGTATGAGGCACTGAACCTCTTTGGAGTACAGTGTTTTTGTCTATAGAAACACAGTCATCCTACTTTCTGTATTAAAATCATGAGATCAGGGACAAGGTGAATAAACATCATACTCATCATGTACCAAACACCTAGGATGTGCCACGTGCTATATTAGGCACTTTGCAGCTCTTAACTCATTGAAGTTTCACAGCAATGCTATGAAGTAGGCATTTTCCCTACTTAAGTAACAACTAAACCAAAACTTAGAATAGTTAAGTAGGATGCTCACCAGGCAGTAAATCAAGGGTAGAACTAGGATGCAAACTTCAGCTTTTTCCACTTTGCTGTGATGACAAGTAAAAGAATACATCCTAACATGCTCTAAAAAAATCAAATGACATGAAAACAAAGAGGAAAGAACCCATCATTTGGAGATAGGCCCAGTGATACATGCCATTCTCCTTGGTTCTCCTTTTCTGACTTCCCAGGGCAAAGACTACACTCTGGAAGCATGGATCCTGGACAGCCCATGTTCCCAAGCTTCTGCAGATGAGGGTGAGGGAAGGGTGGGCACCCCACACCTCCTGCAGACCAACAAAAGTTCTCTCTTACCTGCCAGTCTAGATTCCACCTCATCCCTACCCTGTTCAAGGAACAACAGGGTTTCGTCGTCAATCTGGGAAGCTGCAGATGGCTCATTTTTGCATTCTTCCCATTTCTTAAAAGTACTGCACATGAATTTTTAAATTTTTAAAAGTAAAATTGATTTAAATTGATTCTATTTAAATTTTCTTTTATTTTAAAGGTTTCACAATGCCTCCTAGGATAACTTCAGCTTTTCTGCGTGTTCAAAAACAGACTTTGGAGCCTATATTGAACTCACATACAGCTCCTTCCAGGTCATAAAGGCTGCTCTTTTCAGCTCTAGAATTCCACATTCTGTCAAGTCCTAGTTCTCCTCTTCTGCACTTTGTAAATGGCACAGAGGCCTACAATTGCTCAATGCTCAGGACAAAACCCAGAACTTGACATTTTTCTTGCCCAACATTTTTCTTCCAACCCAGATTCCACAGAGCTCATTTCTACCTCTATTTGCCCGCGGGTCCCTAAAATAGAGCAACCTCTCTTTAATTTTATTGCCATTCAACTGCCTGACTTTGAGCACATGACTGAGCCTCCTCTGTGACTCAGTTTCCTCTTCATGATCACTGCTCTATGTCCTTTCTGCAGCTGCTGTGACAATGATGTTAAAGATGCCCCACAGTGACCACACCATCCTTGTCCCTTTAGGTCACTGTGCTGAGAGAGGCACTTGGGATTAGACTCTTCTTTATCCCTCAAAAGATAACCCTGGGGAGGAACTCATTTGATCACTCTAATTTTCCATGCTAGTTACACATACCAGCCTCCAGCCCCACCCTTCACTTGGCTAACTCTAGCTCTTCGTATCCTGGTCCTCTGCAGAAGTCACTTTCTCTAGGAAACTTCCCTGGTCGCACCCAGTCTTGGTTAGGTGCCCTTCTTAGGGTGTCTCATCGCATCCCATCATAACCATCACCATGTGGTGTAATTGTTTCTCTGTCGGTCTCATCCACCAACCTCTAAGCTCTGTGAGGGTATCTCACCCTCCTTGTTCATCACTGTATATCCAGAGCCTAACAGAGTGGCTGGCATACAGTAGGTATGAAAAAGCACAGAATAAGCCTGTCTGTCCTGCTGCTTCATGGAACTGCTATGGGAGTGTGTCTTTCAGCAAGCCACTTCATGTCTCCTGGCTTCAATTTCCTCCTCTTTAAAAAGCATGGTTTGAACTAGCTGTTTTCTATCATTCTTTCCTGCACAATAATCTGTAATTCTGTGATTCTAAATAAGGTAATGCATTGAAAGAACATGGAAAACTGTAGCACTTTATCCAACATAAGGATTATGTTTAACGTTACTATTATTATTCCACATGGTTTTCCTGATCTGTGCATCCTGGCAGCTCATGCTTCAGAATAGACACAGCCTTTCTCCCGCAGCCTAAAGACTGGCCTTGCCCAAGACCACTCCATAGGTCAACAGCAGTATTGCCATGGGGGTATGGATGGGTCTGACCCTCCTTTTCTGTTTCTTCACAAGAGCCTTGGGAAATGTGTGAGGATCCTTTCTTTCCTGCCATCTGAATATTGCCTGGGCTGAATGGATGGGACCTTGTTTTTGCAGACAGTCTGTGATGACCTTACTGAATTTTTTCATCTGGCCATTTGGTTTTGAGGATTTTTTTTTCTTTTTTAAAAAAGCAAGAATTGAAAAATCAATAATGCAAAAAAAAAAAAAAAGAAAAGAAACAAACAAAAAAATAAAGGAGAAGACAAGCAGTCAGTGCGCCTGAAGTTTAAATTAGAATACAACGGTTTAATGCTCCCAAAGACCAGACTATCGTTTCTTATCAGATTTCCCCTTGAATGAGCAATTGTGAAGCCAACCTGTCCAGAGGAATGAGTTGTCATTCCGCCAGATGAGCAAACACCATCGATTTTAATGTGTGTGATAGAAACAAACAGCACCGAGCTCTCCCACTCCACACCCTCCACTGGACACTATTCGGTGAAAATAGATGCCCCGGTTTTGTTAAGTGTCCAGGCGGAAGCACTAGGAAGGAAGTGGCAATAGAAAGTTCAGGACTGGACGCAGGGAGATTCTTCCAAACACAATGGGCCCCAAGAGCCTCCCAGTTCAGAGAAAACACTGAGTCATGAAAAATGGATCCCCCAAGGGTAGGAAGGACTAGAGAAAGGGATCACAGTTCCTTGCCAGGACTTGAGAGGGAGAAGCCAACACATCACCTCCCAGAAGTCTTCAGACAGCTGCCACTGGGCCAGGGCAGGCACAGAGGACAATAAATGGGGCCAGGAGCAATGGCAAGACCTGCTACCAGGCCTTGTCATCAATGCCCAACCTAAGCTGCCTCCAAACCTTGAGAACTGACTCAAAGAGAGTTTGCCTTTGAGAGTTTGCTGGTGATAATCTGTTATCAGAGGCAAGAAGACTACTCAGTAGAGAGGAAAAGAGGAGGCCCCCTGGCAACCTAGGAGCTTGCCCCACAGCCCCCTAAAAAGACTCTGTGGCCTACTATCACTTGCAATGTCTGCTGACCAAACACTCAGGGATTTTCTCTTCAAAGATCACGACTTCTGGTCTATGGCCTTCTGTGTTTATCTGGTTAACAGGTAGGCATCCAAGAAATATTTATACAATTCACTGACTGATGTTCTGTATTAACTGAGAAGACAGTTCCTCAGTTGGAATAAACCCACCACATTAATGCTAAAAGCAATGGGCAGTTAACAGATATCAAGATATCAGCTTCATAAGAGGCCTATGTGAGACCAAACAAAATCGAGAGAGAGAATATTAGACACTGATACTCAGGCAAGTGTTCCCTGCACTTCTCTAATTAGTTTACTGTCCTTATACCCAGGAGAGAGAGTCCCCAGTCTGGAAGCTGAAATCTGAGGTCTGACTTGTTATTAACAACACAAAATGATGACACACCCCAATGTTTCAGTAACAATAACCCTTGGTTGTTCGGCTCTATTTCTACATTTGTAGTCTACAGGAAGGTAATCATGAGATAGGGAGAACCCCAAGAATTCAGTGATGGCGAATGCCATCTTCCCCTGCTAGCTAAACCTAGCAAAATCTACACACAATGAAAGTGATTTGGCAACTGAAAAAGTCAATGCAGAGATTATCTGTAATTGGGTGACTTGAGGATTTATAAATACCCAGAACTCAGTCAAGGTGATTTGGGAGCAAACTCAGAGAGAGAATATTGGAGTGAAATTGTAATTTGGCAAGCAGAACCCTAATCAATCGTATTATGCCTTCCTAGGAGAAAGTCCTCTTCCAAGCCTTCCCCTCCAGGCTGCTGTGTGTGTCTGTTCGTCTGACAGGCAGGCACCTGCCATAAAGATATATGCTTCAGTCTGACAAAGCCAGTTGCCATTGGAGTCATAGAATTCTTTTCTCCAGTTCTAATTCTATGATCCTCAAACATTGCTCTGATAAGCTTTGGACCCATAGGGCTTGCTTGCAGAGAAAGAATAGACTGGACAGCCCACAGCAACTTACATACAGTCCATCTCATAATACCATTCCAACATATGCCTCTTGAGGCTTTTGTTAATGTAAACGAGTGGATCTGAGTTCAATTGAAGCACAGTTCTGAGGTCCAGGACCCAGAAAAGGGGGAATTTGTCTAGAAAACTAGCAGTCAGATGCCTGAGACCCTGCCTTCACAGACCACCCTCCCAGGGAAAAGTAAGTATTGAATTGATCTCTTCTTCAGAAAGGTGGCATTCAGGCATTTAATCCCCACATGTATGACATAGATTTTTTTATTACACTTCTATTTGTCAATAAGGAAGTTAAGATCCAAGGGCTCAAGGTCACAGAGCATGTGGTGTTTTGACTTCACACAATCCTGAGGCTTCCTCGGCAACATAAAAAGAATCACAGAAGATTTCCAAAGATTCCCCCCCCACCCCAACCCAATCTGAAAAGGCTAGGCATGTGCTTCCCTCAATCCTATGTAAAAGGGCTGGCTGGCATGGGGTCAGATTGTCTTTGGAAAGACAGAGATCAAAAGGAGTTACTTTTGATCCCATCCCGCTGCACCTCCCTATTCCATTTACTGGCTGCCATAGCCTCCGGCTTCCTTTCTGGGTCACTCATAGGACCCTCGGCACTGGGTTCCACTTGCTGAGGACTAAGAGGCATGGCCACAAGAGAAATGAGTCTGCTCCACCTGGGGGGACTCCCGTAAACATGTATTTTCACCTACAGACCCCAAGCCCCGAGCCCCATGTGTAGAGAACAATACAATGGTGTGGTCCCTAGGCTGTAGTGGAGGATGGGCAGGGAGGAGGAAGGCCATCCAGTGGCTCCCAGGCACTCTGTGGTCTAAGAAGCAAACTCGCCCTTCTCCTTCTCCTTGCCGCTGGCTGAGGGGCACCGCTGGGGATTCTCCCAGGGAGATACAACCACAGAGTCACATCCTTCTCCATTCCCTGTAGCTCTTCTCTTGCATAATTAGCCCATAGGGATTGTAGCCACAGTCCAGGCCTTCCAAGGGCCAGGGGACCCCGTCACAGTGCCTGTGGGGGCAATGTGGGCATAGGATTTTACACAGTAGAATAGACACAGAGTTGTGCCTTCCAACTTCTCTCTCTTGGTCATGGTCCTCTCCAGACCCTATTCGGTTCTTTATTCTGACCAAGATTCTCGTTCCCCTCCCTAAACAGCCTTTCTCTCCCCAAAGAGTCTCTGAAACCTGTATCTTCTCTCATTGTATTAGTCCGTTTGCACACTGCTGATCGAGACATATGCAAGATCAGGTAATTTATAAAGAAAAAGAGGTTTAATGGACTCACAGTTCCACGTGGCTGGGGAGGCCTCACAATCATGGTGGAAGGCGAAAGGTACTTCTTACATGGCAGCTGCAAGAGAGATGAGAACTAAGTGAAAGAGGCTTCCCCTTATAAAACCATCAAATCTCGTGAGACTTATTCAATATCAGGAGAACAGTATGGAGGAAACCACCCTCAAGATTCAATTATCCCCCGCTGGGTCCCTCCCACAACATGTGGGAATTATGGGAGCTACAATTCAAGAAGAGATTTGGATGGGGTCAGAGCAAAACCATGTAACCCATCTCAGCAACCTTATCCAGTCTATCACCTCCCCTCCCTCCTTCCCTCTTGGGCAGTTTTTCTCTTTTAAATGTCTCTCACCAGCTCCCATTTCTTAAAGCCCCTGTTAGATCCTCAAATCAAAACTCCAACCAACGTTTCCACTCCCTGCGCTCCTCCTTTCCTCCCATACTGGCCTCAGCATGGCTCCACAACCTCTTGCAGCATTTATGCTTGACCTGCAGGAGAACTTCCCCATGATTTATTTATTTATTTGTGAAAAATAAGGTTCCAATTATGGCATATCCATATAGTGGAATGCTATGTAGCCATTTAAAATGATAGGGTAGAAGAAAATTTAATGAGGTGGAAAAATGTTCACAACAATGTACTCAGAAAAAGAGGCTACAAAACAGTGTGCAGGGAATGCTTGCATTTTTATTAAAACACATGTGTGGATTTATTCCTACATGACTAAGAGTATATGAGCCTAAATGTTCTCAGTGGTCAACCAGGCATCTGGGCAGTGAGATGATTGCAAATGATATCTTCTTCCTTGTGCTTTTTATATTTTCTAATTTGTTTTACAATGAGGAAATATTACCTTTGAGATGAGAAAAAAACATAGTAAGAGTGTGTGTGTGTGTGTGTGTGTGTGTGTGTGTGTTTCCTTGAGACACCAGTAAAATGCCCTTTCCATCCTCTCTCTCTCTGGCCTTTCTGTTTTTATCCACATTGGCATATGTACTTGTTATTCTGAGCAAATGAGCCAATTGAAATAAGACTCCATTTATGCAAGCAGACTGTGGCTGTTGGTAGTCCAAAAATGCTGTCAGCACTAAGCAATTGCTCCTTTACTTGTCTGAAATGCACCATATTCTCCAGTTGTGCCCTGCTCCAAACTTAGGTCAGCTCAGCTGTTCCAGAAAGCACGATGGACGCCATTGCCATCTGAATTCTTACATGCAACTAGAATCGTCTCTTTGCCACGGAGAGTCAGCGACGTACAGTGTTTAAGATGTGCATTATTTTATTACTAGATTGACAACTTGGGTTTGAGTTTCATCTCTGCCACTTGCTATGACTACTAACTATCCAAGCCTTGGTTTCCCCATCTGGAAATGGACAACAATAATGGCAATATCCATTAATAGGGTTGTTTTGAAGACTAAATGACTAAAAATAATCAAGTGCTTAGCATAGTGCTTGGCATGTAGTATTTAACAAATAGGAGTTGTTATTAACCGTGGACAACCTTATTTCTTGGAGGAAATAACAGTTTGAGTCTTGTATTTTTAGTCTTGTATACTTGGCTTTTAATTAAAGACATAAGAACGGATTTCAGCATCTCAGAGAAGATAAAGAGGGGAGGAGGGGAGGAGGGGAGGAGGGGAGGAGTTGAGGTGGAGTATTCTGTTCTGTTGCTTGCATCTCAGAAATATTTACAGACATGGGCACGACATATGAACAGGTCACAAACTTTCAAAAGCGCTCTTCTTTAAAAGGGCATCCTTCATTCTAGCTTTGCTGTGCCCTGAGCACAAGACCATATTTTAATAATGACCTGCTTAAAATCAACAGAAATACTAGCTTTCAGTTCAGTAAAACAGAATCTGAGGGCTGAAAGTAACCTCGATCCTCATCCAGTTCAATGTCCAAATGATAGATTTTGAATCTCTCCCTAAACACACACACGATGTCATCAACTGGTCTATGCTCTGCTGTCTCAAGTTACCAGGAACTCATACCTCCTCGGACAGCTCACGCCATAGTAGGGCACTCAAAAAGTTAAATCCAAATAGAGATTCTTCCTTATGTTGAACCTAAATCTATCTCTCTGTAGGTCTCCACTTATGGTCCCATTTCTAATGCTTGCAAAGAAAGAACAAGCAAGACCTTTCCTCTGATGGCATTCTTTCAAATATTTGCAGGCAGGGACCATGTATTCCTCTCAGCTTTGTCTTCTCCAAGCTAGATACCATCAACTTCCAAAACAATTACCAATATGCAAAGTTGTGTGGCCCTTCATTGTTCTAGTTCCTCTCCTCTAAATTTGGTCTGGTCAAATGTGGGGTCTAGAATACATTTCTTCTTATGTGATTTCACTTACTCAGGATATAGCAAAATGACCACCTCTTCCACTTTAGACATTGCAGTTTTATTCATGTTGCCAAGAGTCTATTTGCTCTGGGTGACCACCACCAATTTACTCCCAACTAAATCCCAGGAAGGAAGATATATATTCCTTCACAAGTACTGCTTCTACTTTATAATGATCTTATTCTGTAATTGTGAGATTTTCTTAAAACCCAATACAGAATGTTATATTCTCCTTGGTTAAATTTCATCGTTTTGGATTCATTTCATTCTTTCAGCTTGTGAAGAACTTGGGGGGACCTGATTTTGTCATCTAGAGTATTTGCTAACAGTCCCAAAGTCTTGTCATCCACAAATTTGATGACTCTGACTTCTGTCTTTATAAAAGTCATTCATTAAGACTTTAGTATCCAGCTGAAGTCAAACCCTGGAGAAGTTCACTAGAAACTTCTCTCCAGCTCATCATCAGTTCAGATTTTTAGATCCTTCACTAAGTTATCTGCCTAAGAGTCCTTTGATCCTTTCTCAATACATCTTAAGATATGGTGTAATATGGTATGATTTTTTTTTCAGGATGAAAATCAGAAACACACTTTCCTAATCTACCAATCTAATACCTTTACTTAAGAAACAAAACAGACAAGTCTGATATGGCATGCTCTTAGAGAATTCTAGGTCTTAGGATTCTCTGCTTCTTTTTCTGGATATTCTCAATCTGTCTTTTCTTATAATTCATTTTGGAATTTTATGTTATTTCTTATTCCCTTGCTAAAAATGGGCCTGACACTGGCCTTCTGGTGTCCTGACAATTATCGACAATCCAGGATTCCCCAAAGATCACAACAGCAACCTGGGGAGTGAAAGAAGAATAATCGTGAAGTGTAAGGTGATTTTGCCCGTCAGGATCTGAAAGAAGTAAATATATAAACAAATAAAAGACAATATTAGAAAATAAATCTGTTTCCTTGGGTTTGAAATAATTTCTTCACTACCATTCTAAGGACACCAAAAGCAGAAATCGAGAGGCTGATGGATAATTACGACATTAAAATTAATTTGGGACAACTCCACAGGGGCATCTCATCTCCACACTCCCTGTGGGGTTGGCTGAGGTTTTGCTGCAGATGCATTGCAGTCCAACCCCTTCTTTCAGCCCAATCAGGCACCCCTCAGTTCCTTAAAGGTGTGGCTCCTGATGGTGTACCTAATAAACCTCCTCCACACAAATCTCCAAAGTCTGTTTTCAGAGAACCTGACCTAAGACAGTTGGTATCAAGAAGCAGATTTTTAAATGGGATTTTGGAGCAGTATCACTCCCACTGTAGAGTAAGCTGTAAGTGAGTGCTTTATCACTGGAAACTGCTGGAGTCCTGTTAGTCCCTGGCATGCTGTATTGGCACGGTTGTTAAAATGTTTATTTGTGTTGAACTGGGATGAAATACCAGTGGAAGGGCAAGTATGGGCAGGTGAGATATTTCAAATATTTGAGAAGTACCGGTAAATAGTAAGTTTCAAATTTATGGAATCGAATGCCGTTGCTGAGTGCTATTGATGCATTAGAGAAAGACAATAAAGGCTGAGGGGGATTATTCATGAAGTTAAAGTTAAGCGTGAAAGTCAGAGGGTCTTCTTAGCAGCACAGAACAAGAACCCCCTCTCTTGCAGCAGGAGGCAAGAAAAACTGAGGGTCAGGCCAAAAGCTGAGTTACAAGGGGAGCAAAGCCTTAGAGGAATTTGAATTCTCAACTTGAGCAAGTCTGCTCCACCAAGGTGAGGGCTGTGACTGAGAAGGAGGGAACAGGACTATCGAGATGGGGACATCTATGTTGATAAATTCAAGGACCTTGAAAGCCCAGATGTCCACAAACTCTCTATGGAGGTGCCCCATCCTCCTTCTTAGAAGCGGGTGCTCTCTCTCCTGTTGCTTAAAAGTGTTGCAAAGGCGTCTTATTAGAAAAACATGCATACTACCCTCCGTATGAAATGCTACCCTAACTGGTATTCTGTTTGATACAAGATCCATAGTTAGTGTAACATCAACTGGAGAAGTGCTGGGTCTACCAAGGGAGAGGGACATATGCCAGGGACTATGGGCTGTAGCTCCTGTGCAGCAGCAAGAGATGAGAGAGCAAGCACTAGACCAACTCCTGAGGGTGTTGGGTCAAGGGTGGCAGGGCACAAGGCTGGATAAGTGAGAGTTTATTGGTATGGGAACACCGTTCCAGGACATAGGATGAATACCCTGGCAAGTACTGTGAGAAAGGGTGCTAATATGCTAAAAGGGTATCTCTTGGAAGCTGGGAAAAAGGGATGGCTCCGCTAAATGAAGTAGAAATGCCAAAAGTGTAGTGGCAGATGATGGAAGAACAGGTATTAAAGCTCAAGTAATTTGCCATGCTTGAATGCACATACTGCACAGAGCCAGAAAACCTGATCAGTTGACCATGTTCTATGGGACAACCTGAACGACACTTCATTTATCAAAGCAATGAGGAATGCATAGGTGAGGGGATACTATGGACTAAACTGTATCCCTCCAAAATTCACATGTTGAAGCCATAACCCCCAGTGTGACTGTATTTGGAGCCAGGGTCTTTAGTACGTAATTGAGGTTAAATGAGGTCATAAGAAGGGGGCCTTAATCCCACAGGATTATTGTTCTTATAGGAGAAAAAAATGCAAGAGAGCCCGTTCTCTCTGTCTGTCTCTCTCTGTCCCTTCCTGCCATGTAAACACACAGTGAGAAGGCAGGTATCCACAAGCCAGGAAGAGAGCCCTCACCAGAAACTAAATTGACAAGAGTCTTGACCTTGGACTTTCAACCTCCAAAACTATGAGAAAATAAATGTCTGTTTCTTAAGCCACTGGGAGTCTGTGGTATTTTGTTATGGCAGTCTGGAACTGACTAATAGATAGTATTACCAAAGTTCTTGAAAAATTCAGTGGTGGCTGTCCTCTGCAGGCTAGAGTTTATAAGAGGAGAAGCTGTTCTAGTACTAAATTCCCTAGTAATAACAGAGATGACAGAGTCATGAAATAACAGAAGCCAGGTGGTGGCATTTAACCATCCAAAGCAAGGTGTATGCAATGTCATAATGATTGACAAAGTCAATGTGGCAGCCGGGTAGAAGCAGCCTGACCTGCAGAGAGTTAGGAAGATTAAGGGACTTGTAACATTAGTGAAAATGTTAGGGGTCCAAGTGTCTGGGGCATGCTAGGACATTTCCTCCAAAGTAAAGTGCAAATTATGGCTTCTCCCATATCTCAGCAATAAAAAGGAAGCACAGTGCTTAATACACTTCTTCTGATGCTAAAGGAAGCATATGTCACACTTGAGAATACTGTGCCAATCCACTGCACAGCTAAAATGGAAGGCACTAGGTTTGAATGGGGCCCAGAGCAGGAAAGGGTACTTCAACAGGTCAGTCAGGTATGCCATAGACCTGGCAGACCCTATGGTATTAGGGATATCTGTGAAGGGAAAATATACCATGTGGAGGTTATAGCAAATCCTAATAGGAGAATCAAAATGTAGACCACTAGGATTCTGTAGCAGGGCCATGCCGTGTACAGGAGAGACTAATACACCATTCAAAAAACGACCACTAGCAGCTAAACGGCACGATAGAAACTAAACATCTGACCAGAAGACATCAAGTGGCTATGCAGCCAGAACAGCCCTTCATAAACTGAGTTCTACCAGATCCACCAACTAATATATCCAGGCAGGCTCAGCAATGACCCAGTGTTCAGAGAAAGTAACCCCAGGGCCAGGCACAAGTAGACCCCAAAGGTTTAAATAAGCCACATCAGCAGGTGGCCCAGACCCTTCTGTTCGTACCACAGTTACACTGGCATCTCTCCTTCAACTCACCTCTGGACAATAACTACCCAACACAGGAGAAACAGATTCAACCTGGGCATGGATGGGTTCGTTTGATGTGTGAGCAGAAACTGAAAGTGAACTTTTGCTGCACTACATTCCCGCTCAGGGGTGATCCTCAAAAAGCAATGAAGAGAAGCCCTACCAGAAGGTGAGACATCTGGTTGTCCACATTGAGTGGAAGTAGAAGTGGCCTGAAGTAAGGTTCTATATGGTCTCCTTGGAAGTGATAAGTGTCTTCGCCAGTTCATCGGGGCCTGTAAGAAAACAGATTAGAAGATTGGGACAAGAGAGAATGGAGAAGAGGCAAATGGATTCACCTATGGGACTGGCCCAAAGTGTGAAGATCTTTACATCATATGGTAATACCCTCCAGAGAGCATCCACCCCAGAAGAGGACTAAATAAGCATTTAAAAGAGAGGAACTAAGCCACCTGACACCAGCCAGGCTCCAATAACTGAATCTTGACTTGCACAGTGGGTTTATGAAATGGAGTGGCCACAGTGGCAGCAATGGATATGATGCACGGACTCAGGGGCATGAGCTCCTGCTTGTCACGGCTGCTCTAGCTCTTAACCCTGTCAAATGTCCAAGCTGCCAGCAGAGACAAATGCTATGTCTCCCATAAGGCAACATCCCTAGAGGAGACCAATATGACGTTTGATGGCAAATGGGTTACATGGAACTTCTTCCACCCCAGAAGCAGCAGAGGTTCATTTTGATAATATAAACACATATTCCAGGTATGGGCTTACCTTCCCTACCCACAGGCCTCAGCCAGCACACTATCTAAAGGCTTCATCAGTGTTTAATCCAGCCACATGGGATCCTGCACAACATCACATTAGACCAGGAAACCGACTTTACAGCAAGGGAGGGGAGATGGAGCACATGACCATGAATTCATTTATCTTATTACATGCAATGATGCCTAAGAAAAGAACAGCCTGATAGAGCAATGGAATGGTCTTTTGAGGGTACAGGTGAGGTGCCAGTTTTGATATGATTCTCTGAAAGAATGGAGAGCTTCTCTTCTAGGATGCAAAACACTGCCACACTTCCTAAATTCAAGACCATTATACATATACTACATGTATTTATATAGAAACAAATTCAGATACTGAAGAAACACAGTTGGGGCACCCCTCTTTAACATCATTCTTACTGACCTCTTATATTTCCCAATGTAAATTTTTCACTGGGAACAGACCAAGAATGTCATTAAAACTTATGCTATTGTTGGCTGGACACATTGGCTCACGCCTGTAATCCCAGCACTTTGGGAGGCCGAGGCAGGCAGATTGTCTGAGGTCAGGAGTTTGAGACCACCCTGGCCAACAAGGCAAAATTCTGTCTCTACTAAAAAAAATAAAAAATAAAAAATAATAGCCGGGCATGGTGGCACACATCTGCAGTTCCAGCTACTCGGGAGGCTGAGGTAGGAGAATCACTTGAACCCAGGAGGCAGAGGTTGCAGTGAGACAAGACTGTGCCACTGCACTCCAGCCTGGGTGACAGACCAGGACTCCATCTCAAAAAAAAAAAAAAAAAAAAAAAAAAAAAAAAAAAAAAGAGAGAGCAGCAGGCACAGAAAGCACTCATCCTCCTGGCAGGTTAATTCCCCTTAACAATCAGATGGAGTTTGGGCTATTCTTTATACAACGCAGGCAGAGAGAAATACACTTGTTTCTCCAGTGATCCACTGGAGTTTTTATTGGAACTTTTCTACCCAATTTTGACAGTAGCTTGGTATATGTGTAGCAGCTATAGCCCAAGAGGAGTTTGGTGACCGGAGCTCAGACCCCTCAAGGATAAGCATATGAGTCATATCACGAGGTAAGTCACACAGGCTAGCAGAGGTGCTAGCTCAGGGAAATGGAAATCTAAAATAGATATAAAGTAGGAAGTCAGGAAGGCATAAGGTTTTTCAGAAAATGAGAACAGCCAGAATCTTGGAGAAGCTGTTCACATATAGGGGTACTGCAGGAAGAACACAGAGCCAGGCACTGTAATGTTTATAATGCAGTGGGTTCTATGCTGCTTCATCAAGACCCTGCCTCAGGACCTCCCAGCCATGTGAATGTTGGCTGCTGGTGGCTTCAAGATGAGTCACCTCCCAGGAATTACTTTTAGCCAAGGGTTCAAGGTAACTACTCCCCTTCCCAGAGGCCCATATCCTTAATCAGGGACAACTCTGAAGAGCCATGTTGGTTCCAGAGCTTCTTATGAGGTTGGCAAAAGCCTTTGTTGCAACTAGGTCAAATTCTCCCTCTGCTCACTCCCGCCTTTCTCCCTCTCTTTGAGATATTCCGGAGACCATTCTCCAATAATCCTCCTACACACAAATCTCCAGCTCAGAATTAGTTTCCAGGAAACTTGACCTAAGACAGTGTTCATTATTTTATAGCTATATCTATCTATCTTCCTACTTCTATGATGTTTTTCTCCTATGCGCAGCTGCTCAGGTGTGGAGAAGAGAAAGCGGGTTGTTTCTGTCAGAATTAAGATTTTTCAAGGTAAGTGAAATGGAAAAAAAGTAAGCAAAAACTGATTTGAAGTTATTTTAAAATAGATTGACTAAAGTTATGTAATAAGCAAGCAAAGATGGATAAAGTGGGAAGTGAAGACGGGGGTGACTGATGGATGGAAATGGGGTTCAATGAGTTGAAAGTTTTGAGGTCAGCATATTCATGCAGTGGAAGTATTTGGACAACAGAGGTAGAAGGATAGAAGGTTTTAGTACAACCATGGAAGTTCATGATTTTGGAGGTGGAGTTGTTTCTGTAGATGATGTGGTTTAGCATCTCATCATGGAGTGAATGGCTCAGCTGAAGTAAAGAAGGTCACTGAATGTGAGAAATTCAAGGAACCAGGAAGCCAGGACTTTAATGTGGGGTCCATAAGGATGTTGACTTTGCCTAGGATGAAGACTGGAGTTGAAAAGAAGAAGACAGTGAATCAGCACCGAGTTGTAATGCATAGGGACACACGGCAAGAGGCTCCTCAAATGATTATTAGGAGAAGGGGAAGAAACAGGTAGGCTGATTTGGTCTGAGCCTTAAAAACTATAGGCTTTTACAAAAGGGAGGGAGAAGGGGCAATGGGTGGCCAAGAGAATACTCTTCTTACCTCCCAACTCTGAGATACAAGGGTAATAAGGATAAAGATCTACATTTGGTAAAAGTCAGCCAAATTTTGGCTAGAGCAGGGACAGGAAGAACTGAAACATAAAGGTTAAACGACTTGTGCAGAATCATACAGACTGTGATAGAATCAGGATTCAATCCCAGAGCATCTATCTGCCTCCAGAGCTCATACTCTAAACCTCCATGCTAGAGTGCCTCACAATAGCTGTGTCACAGAAGCGAAATATCAACAAAATATACACATTGTATTCAGCTCTTGTTGATGCTCATCAATTAAGTCCATTTTTCTAAGTGCATGATGGTCATATATGTTTGAGACATGCTGATACAAGCTGTTGTGCCATGGACTCAGAAAAAGACACTACTGCATAGACGATAGGGACTTGGCATCATAGAGAGGACAGATCAAATACTATACAAAGTAAGTATACAGTTCAAGGCCTCAACCTCAAAAACATGCAACACTGTCAGCAACCTTAGACCTCCTTTTCCATTCTCAATCCCCACTCTCAGGCAGCCAAGAGCCTTCAGACTGTTTGTCCAGGGTCACCCACTCTGGTCCCCAGTACAAGGATGCCTCTTCTTCATAGCACTCCACAGTTTGAGTCTGTCTTTTGATCCATCCCATCAACACTGAACTGGCCAAAGTCCATAACTTGGGGTATTGCCAGTGGACTAGCCAGCTAACACTGGATTTCCTCAATTTGATGTGGCTATCTATTTAATAGCCACTTGTTTTTTAAATGGGAGAGAAACTATATTATATATGTAATATATATATAACAATTGTAAGACATCTAATTTATGACTCTTTAACATGTGCAAAGAGTACTTTGTTGGAGGAAATAAGGCATTTAGTAAATTTGATCTGTTCTTTTTTAAAATTTGAGACTCATGTTAATATTTCTTAGGACTGCTTTAATATTAAAACTTATCATGTATATGCAAAGGGTAATGTGGATGTTAAGTGACATTATTAACTAATAGCAGACCAGAAAAAAATATAGAGAGAGAGGATAATTTAAAAGACTTAATGTGTTATCCCACCTGGAGGAACTTGAAAAGACGCCACTTGTCACCTAGTGACCAAAAATGCAATTTCTCAGAGCAATGGACGTGTGCTAGTGGGAATTTTAGGTCCACTTAAGAACAGAGAGGATTTACATTTGAGCAGGTCAGACATTTATTGTTGCCTTGAAATCTTCGCATGTCCATCTGCATTTGAGACCCGCTCTGCTCTTTGCTTCCCCACAGTCACTGTATCCCTTGAGATGACAAAAGAAGCTTCTTAGGGCTGCAGAAGCTAGGTTCCACCTGGGGTCACTTTCATTGTATGCTTATTTATGTTTATGACATGGCAACTGCCATATCCTATCATGGGGTGAGGCCCAGGGTCTCAGCATTCTTCATTCTGCACCATATCTGTGATGAGCAGGACAGATGAGCATCCCTCGTGCACAGCCAGCTGCAGCCTTCATCCACCATCTCACCAAGGAGGTTGCAGCTCGGGGAAAGGGGCTGTGCAGTGTGGCTGTAGGGATTGATGGGTTGTTAATGCAGTGAGGCAGTTACATTGTCTCATCCTGACAATGCTGCCATTTAACATCCTCATGGGCGGGCACCGTGACCCAACCACAAAGCTAATGAGGCTTGGCACACCCCAGCTCAGTCTTGCCCTCTGGATATTAGTTAACTTCAACATCTGCAACATAAATGCTTAGTCAGTCCATGGTGGTGCAGAATGGAGCACAGTGCCTCTTGCACATGGAAGTCAGGTCGCTGGAGCATCTGTCCTTTTGGAGATTAATCCATGCTAGGCATGGGGATAAGGAAGGATCAGAGAGATGCATATTTCTCAGGCCTTTGTCACACAAAGTTCTATATGAAGATGCCGGAAGAGACTTCTCCGAAGTGCATTTTGCCAACTGTCTTTGCCTTACATAGAAAGAACATGAAGCCTGTGGGTGGGAAGGTGACTTGGCTAAAACTAATACAGAGATAAGGTTTCAGCCCAAGGCTTCCGGACCTCCCAAACAAGACAGCCCTTCACATGGAGCCTGGTCCCAAATGAGAATAACTTTGACTCTATCCAAGCTTAATCCACGATATCTCCCTTGATACTTCCTTCTCTCTTCCCTCCATTGAAAGTCCCTGGGCCTGCTGTTAATATTTCATGAGTTGGGCCTTGCCCATCCTTTTTTTTTCCCCCACCTTTACCTTGGTTAAGTGCTCATGACTTCACTCCTAAATCATACCAATGCCTTCCTAAATGATCTCCTTTGTCTTAGTGTGGCTCCACTGCTTCCTCTGCTTGCCATTTGTAGATTCAGTTTCTGAAAACTCCTTTTCTTACAGGCTTTCTTTGCTCAAGAACCTGCTGTGGCTTTCCATAGCTATTGGACTAAGGTTTACACTCTAGTTAGCATTCAAGGTCTCACTGCCTTTTCTATCATATCTTCAACTATTTCCTGCGTGGTTCCAGCAAAAATGGGCTTCTCCTCATCCCCTCAACACACTAGTAGCATTCTTACCTCCACATTTAAGTAGTTCCGCCTCCTCTCATTTAGAAAATCTCTACTTCTTTCTTCCCAAGAGCAATTCTATGCATTTTCAAGCTCACCTCAAGCTTCCCTCTTGCATCAAATGTTTCCTGAATACCACAGCTGATTCATCACTCACTCTTCTGACATCCTATAGCTTTCATTGTCTCCAGGACTCACTTGAGCCTTTGTTATAACTTACCTGCATTGCTCTGTGCATCCATAGAGCTGAATCCTATGTCCTTTCAAGCAATTTGTAAATTGCTTAATGAAAGAGATTATGTCTGTACTTTGGTCTCCCATCATAGATGACTAGACCACAATGTCTGCCTAATACATTCCCATTCAACTGAGTTGAAAGCAAAGTTTAAGTCCACTTTGCCTCCAGGCTAGGATTTACTGACACCTTCTCCATGACACACCCTCCAAAAGAGTACTGACTCCACAGAAAAACATCCTATAACTCCTAAAACAAATTATAGGTACCAAATCCCTAGTAACCCACTTATTGCAAACAGTGCAACATACAATCAAAATCTGGAGAAGAATCCAAGATACTTCTCTAGAATTTATCACAAAATTTGACGTATGTAGGGGAAACACTTTATATTTTAATCTAGGACTAAACAACCTTAAATCATAAACCTTAAATCAACCAAAGCTCAGCCCTTTACTAAGTAAGTTATACAACATTTCTAAACTTTGATTGCCTTATCTTGGAGATTTAGTAATATCTTGCTTTTCACAAGGAGGAGGATTAAATGTACTAGCATATGTGAAAGTATTTAGCACGGTACCTGGGCTACAGCACTTGTTCAGGACATGTTTTAGTTTCTTCCCTGTGATTCATCACCCAGTAAGAAGCACCAAAAGCATGGCGCCAGGCACCATCAGTGGCCGCTCCATATTGTGTGGTGGGGTCAAGAGTGAATACTAAATACCGAGGTCTTTTCAGAGGCACAGAAGGGTTTGTCAGCCTGGAAATGTCTTCACTAAGGTAGCACAGAATAGGCTTAAATGGAAATGTTCCTTCCACATTTTCATGACCATACATCTCACCCTGTCCTCTACTTTGCAAACTCAGGTGGAACATCCTTTCGCCACCGGCAGCCCAGCTACCTATAGCTCTCCCTGTCAGTGTTGGCTTCTGGGCTGTAACGTCTGGTGCATGGCTGTGGGAGAGGCAAGGGAGCAACCAGCCGGGCAGAGCATTTGAATTTCTCCCCTGGCCTGGTGTCCCCTTCGAAGGCAGAACTTCATGCCCACAATGGACATGGCTTGAACATTATGTTCTGTTAATTCATGGCTTATTCATTGAGCTGTTCTAAGGGAGAAAAAAATTATAATGGGTAGAAACAATTTAGAGATTCCAGGAAGAAAAAGGGAGAGAAAATATGCCACTTTTTTTTTTTTTTTTTTTTTTTACCTCAGTGCAGCAATGGGTCTTTCTGGGGATACCTGGGGCCCAGAGTGGTAGTGCACTTTTGGGGAGCTCTATCTATACAATGGCTTTTTCTTGTCTACTCTGTGACAAGGCAGGAATAACACATGCCATGTCCAGACCATTCACCACCATTGCCCCGGCACCTCACAGATCTTCTTTCTGCAAGAAAGATGGCATTTCAGTGTTGACAGCTTCTCTTTCAAGCTATGTGTCACTTTGATAAGTGAGAAAGTCAGGGTTCCCCCAAGGACGGGGCATTACAAGCAAGGAGTACTCAAGGCAAATCAGAGAAGTCTCGCAGGAAGAGAGGGGGCAGTAAGGCAGCCTCTTGACCCACCATCTTCCCGACAAGCATTGCTAGGAGAATCATGGCAGAGCAGGCCCATGCGGATGAAGGAAACCGAGGTGTCCAAGTTATAGGACACTGGGGTAGAAACAGAGCTTACACCAAATCTAGTCTTCCTCTGCCTACTCAGAAGGTCAAAAGCATCACAGCCAAGAGTTCTGTAAAGCAGAGACCCCCTCGGCCGTTGTCTGTTCCTTCTTACTACCACATGAGCTTATAAGCTAGTAGAAAGAAGTATTCTGCTCGCCTCCAGTGAAGCCACTTAGGATGAATCACTCAGAAAGTTCAAAAGCCTGACTTTCACAGCAGGTGTGACCACATCACTACAGCCAGTTGCGGGGGGGGGGGGGGGGGGGGAGGGGTAAAAAAAAAGCAGGTTTCAGCAATGTTTTAGGAAAAACCCTAATGATTGTAGCTGCCTAATAAAAGAGCCAATTGTCCAATAAGGCAGTGAGATCCCCATCAATGGAGGTGTTTAACAAGAGTCTGGCAGAGTCATTCCTGAAAGCACTCTCCCCTGGGTGGGAAATCGGACTAAGTGGTCTCTATTTCACGCATCTTCTGACTCTTATCTTCTACAGGAGGAGATATAGAGGATAGAACAGACTGGACTCAGTTCCTGTACTAAACTTAGGTCTACGAACAAATGGCACAGAGCTTAGTCTTGGAGGATCTGTGTCAGACCTCCCTCCTCATCTCCTATCTCCTTCTCAGATCTTCTTAGTTGGTTCTAGACCATGTCCCTATCTCTTCAACTATCGGAGGGTAACATTAAATGCTAATGACATCCTTGTGGGAGGCTTTTCCTTTGGACTTCTCTTTTGGAGCTACTTGGAATCTGGCATTTAGACAGAAAGAGGGAAAAGGTGACAAATTGTCCTGACTCTAGCCCTTCTAAGTCCCATTTCACTTATGAACCTTGCAGGAATCTGCAGGATCTTTGATGACATACCCAGTTATTCTCCCAGAGACCCCAGCCTAAGGGACCACAGGCTCATCCCCCACGGAAGCCACAGAGAGCAATGGTCACTATTATGGGTTCTGGAGTAGGAAAAATGTGGGCTTGGATTCTGGCATTTACCAGTTGCCAGCCATGGTGTGACCTGGGGCAAGTTATTTTCATTCTCTTAGCCTCAGTTTCCTTACAGGTAAAATATGGAGGATAATTACCACCTGATTGGGATTTTTGATATTAAGTGCTTAGCACATTCTATTTATGTAATAAAAAATGGTGGTTCTCATACCACAACATTCTCCTCACCAGCAGCATGCATCTGTCTCCACATACTATCTTCCTGCCTCCTACCAAGATCTCTGCCCCACCTCAAGCCAGCCTCTCTGCACTCCTTCCTATTTCCCTCTTGCATATCCAAGGACATTACTTTAGCAATATGGCCCTTCTCTATTCTTCCTTGCATCATCAATTTTTTTTTCATTTTCTACTAGAACAGTTTCATCAGCATACAAAATATCCCTATATTGCTATTTCTCTCATCTTAAAAAAAAAACAAAAACAGCTTCTTAGGATTCTCACTTCCCTCCCAGTGATTAATCTATTTCTTTGCTCCTCTTTGCAGCAAAATCCTTGCAAGAGTTACCCTCATTCACTGTCTTCAATTCCCCTTTTAGCATTCTCTCCTAAACTCACTCCAATAAATCCTTTGGCCACACCAATCCATCGAAACTGTTCATATCAAACAACTTCAGCATTGTTAAATCAGCATTGTTAAATCGATTATCTGTCCTCTAAATTGACCCTATAGTGAACTCTGACCCAGTTGATAACGCCCTTCTCATTCATACATTTTCTTTACTTGGTTTTCAGGATATCACCCTCTCCTGAATTTCTTTCTGCTCCACGGGCCACCCTTCTCAGGCTCCCTTGCCGATCCTTTCCCTTTACCTATACCTGTTCCTGATGAAAGGTCAGAGTTCCATCCTTGGTCCTCTTCACCTCTCTATCAGCTCTCATCACGTGTGATCTACAGTCTTAGGGCTTTAAATAACATCTATATTCCAATAGATTCCAAGTTTACATTCCCATTCCGTACTTCTTTCCAACTAGTAGTATTCAACTAGCACACTAGTATATCCAATCTTCACGTGGATGTCTACAGATGTGTAAAAATTAGCATGTCCAAAATTAAACCCCTTATTTTCGCTTCCACATCTGTACCTCCCAGAGTCGTCTTCAGTTCTGGAAACATCAATTCTGTCCTTTCATTTATTCAGGCCAAAGACCTTGGAGTCATCCTGGACTCCATTCTCTCACATCTTCCATCCAAACCTGGGAAATACTGTATCTTCCAGCTTCAAAAAATATTTCCAGAATCTGGCTACAGGTCATAGCACCTACAGCTGTTCTGTATTTGCAATTGCAATGCCCTGTCTACATGTAGCACTTTCGATCTCTGATTCTCATGTCTACATTTTAAAATTTTTCTATAACTCTTACCTCTTTCTAACATGCTATATAATTTACCTATTTTATATCTCATGCTTAACATCTGACTCCCGCATTCCCATGCTGCCTGCACGTAAACACCATCAGTGCAGGAGTCTTTGTTTTGTGTACTGACCTATTACAAAAGCATAACACAGTGTCCGGCACCGGGTAAGCAAGCAAACAGCAAATCTCCGCTGAATGCAATAATAATTATTAAACCATTTCAGTTTCCCTTACAGTAACACATTTAGACACAAACCTGACATACAGAGCTATACATAGCATCCATTTCTTCAGAGACCCCAGCAACCCAGCAAGGACGGATCAGGCAGTCAACGTCATTGTCTGACTAGCGGGTCTAAGAATGTCTCCGCAGCAGTCTCTGTCTTCCAAGGGGCATAGATCCTCCTCCTGGTAAGGATGGCTTCTCGATCAATCAATCCACTGAGCAACTGCACTATTCACTATGGGAAGACAGGAGAAGTTAACACAAGGTCCCTGCCCAAAAGGCAACACTTAGCCACATAAAACAATAAGCAGACAGTACCAGGCAGTATATCATCAAGTGCTAAATTGGGTGTTATTGACTCTAAGTGCTGTTAGAGTTCAGAGAGGGGAGAAATCAATGAGTAATGTAGCCGTGGAGAGCTCTGGGCCATCACTCCCCAAGTTTCTTGAGGGCAGGGACTGTGCCATCTTTTTCTTTTCTTTTCTATTTATTTTTCTTTTTTCCTTACCTCTCTTCTTCTTCTTCCTTTCCATAGATCCAGTAGAGTAATGCACCCAAAAGAGATATATAAGAACTGCTTTCTTTACATTTTCCCTAACTTCTTTCATAAAGGATTTGAAGTAGCTCAAAGGGATATAAAATAAATAAATAAACACACTTTAAACAAAAGTGGCAAGGAAAAAAGCAAAACAAGGGTAGAGACAGAAAATGGAACTAGGAATGAGGAAAACAGTATAAAATACAAGCCAGAAAAGACCATGCCTTCACAAGTGATGAACCACACATTTGGCTCTAAGCTTTTGAATGGACTATTTGAAAAGAAAAACCTGATTAATTATGCAATTCATACTCTCTGTATGACAAAAACAGACCAATCATTTGGCAGATACAAAACTATTCCAGACACTTATGCCTTCCATGAATTTCTCCCCAGGGTCCCCATAAGGCAGACACATTGGGATGGAATGAGAAACACCCTGGAGACTTGGAGAGCAGACTCAGCCCTGAGTTTCATGGGTCTGTTAGTTCCACACACACTCTCCACCGTCTGGGACGACTCCTATTTTGTTAATCTTGGGGGTTATGGGACAACCGCACCATTTAACTGCAGCATGAATCTATAAATTTACAAGGTAAGAGAGAGCAGGACAAATTTAGGAGGGAAACTGCTCCTAAAACATTATAGGATATAAACAAATACTCGGCATGCACACACACACACACACACACACACGAAGCTAGAAAGAATCTTGCCATCTACTGCATATGCCACATTTCTCAGGTAAATAATCTTATCTCCTGAACATGCCACATTTCATATGTAAATAATCTTAACATATCCTGAACACATTTCCCATGTAAACCTTGCCATCTCCTGAGCATGCCACATTTCATATGTAAACAATCTTAACATATCCTGAACATATGTTTCCCATGTAAATAATCTTACCATCTCCTGAACACGCCACATTTCATATATAAATAATCTTAACATATCCTGAACATGTTTCCCATGTAAATAATCTTAACATATCGCGAACATGTTTCCCACGTAAATAATCTTACCATCTTCTGAATATGCCACATTTCATATGTAAATAATCTTACCATCCCCTGAACATGCCATATTTCATATGTAAATAATCTTACTGTCTCCTGTACATACCACATTTCCCATATAAATAATCTTACCATCCCCTGAACATGCCACATTTCATATGTAACATTGTAGCAATGTCTGTATTTCATTATTTCTCTTGCTAGATTTTAAGTTCATCCATACCAAGTACAAAATGGCATTTTGTGGATCTTTGTAGCTCTCATAGTGCCCAACACCGGATCTTGCTCTAAATGTTTTTTCACTCTATAAATATTTATTGAATGCCTACTAGCTGCTAGACACTCTTACGGCAATGAACAAAACATTTGAATTTTTACCCTTAATGGAATTTACAATCAGGACAGAGATGGATATGAGACAGACAATGTCTGGAATAAACAAGTAAATTATATAACACATAAGAAGGTAAAACTTACTGTGGAAAAAATGAAATACAGTGTAAGAGGGATGTGAAATGTGTGTGTGGGGGGGGATGGGTGTGTGTGGGTGTGTCTGTGTGTGTAGTGCAGGTGGTAGTATTAACCAGGATAGTCAGTATAGATTTCATTAAGAAGTTGAGACGTAAACAAAGAGTTAAAGATGGTAAGGGAGTTAACCAAGCAGATATCTAGGGAAAGAATATTTTAGGCAGAGGAGATAACTCAGGCTTCAAGACAAGATATATATACATTCATTGAACATTCCCTAGCCCCCAAATAATTGTGATTTATTGGGACTAGTGTTAGAGATGACAGTATAGAAAGAAGTACAAGGCCTAAAAAATGTGGAATAATAAACATTTCTACATTCTTAGTAAAATAATGAGTTGTTTAAAATGTGGAGCTGTATATTTTCAATGAAGAATAATATTGACCGTGATGCCCAGCTTGGAAGGAAAAGCTCTTAGTCAGAATAGGCTAGGTGAGGCTGCAGTAATAAACAAATCCAGAAATCTCAGTAGCTTCATGTGAAAAGAAATATTTCTTCTTCATGCAAAGCAGATGCTTCCATCTCTCCAGGACAGCTCCCTTTAAATACTGGCTCAGGGACCCAGGCTCTTTCCATTTGTGGCTCTCCAATCTTGATATAGGTGCTTCCATAATAAAGCAGAACATCAGAAGAGAGAATATGTAGAAAACTTAACACTGTTCCTTTATCCTTTGGCCCAAAGTGACTCATGTCACTTATACTAAAGCTCATTGGCCAGAACTAGTCACATGTCTCAATCTAACGGCAAGAGATGCTGAGAAATGCAGTATTTCTGTGTACTCACGAAAAGGAATGAAACTTAGGAAGAGGGTAAGTCAGACTACATTTGAGTTTGTGGAACTGCCAGACAGGTGAACACTGATTTAGGTCCCATTCTGAAATAAGTCTATATTATGATTGAAATTCTCAGGCGGTGGGTAAACCCTGTCAAGATTATAATCAATAACAATATCTGGAGGGCTTTGTTTTATTCTTTAGATCTTAAAATGTTAATAAAATGATTAGAGAATGATTAAACCCATATTTTGCAATAAGATAGAGGCATACATTACCCTACCCCACTATTTATCTAATAAAATTAGATAAAACAAAGTACATAGCTCCCACAGAAGATGTCTCTATGTTCTAAAGTTGCAAATGTTCTGAAATAGATTTTAAGTTGCTTGTATCTAAGGAGTCACAAAATTTTTTTTAGCATCCAGGTGCAGTGGCTCATGCCTGTAATCCCAGCACTTTGGGAAGCTGAGGCAGGAGGATTGTTTGAGCCCAGGAGTTCAAGACCAGCCTGGACAATATAGTGAGACCCCATTTCTACAAAAAAAGAAAAAATAAAATTTTTATCAATATATACTGGAATGAAAAATCTCTAACGCATAAAACTTTTTCTCCTTCTTATTCTTCTAATGTTTCTGTGACCTGTCTGTTGTTGTCTTCCATTAGTCTAAGCCTCTATATTTCATTTTTTTCAGATCCCTTTTTGCTAATTTCAGATATTTCTTAGCCTCTGTTCTTAATTGCTCAATGTTTGGATATTAAAAAATCAGGCCAGACGCGATGGCTCATGCCTGTAATCCCAGCAGTTTGGGAGACCAAGGAGGGTGGATCACCTGAGATCAGGAGTTCGAGAACAGCCTGGCCAACATGGTGAAACCCCATCTCTACTAAGAATGCAAAAATTAGCTAGGCATAGTAGCGAACATCTGCAATCCCACCTACTCAAGAGACTGGTGTGGGAGAATCACTTGAACCCAGGAGGCAGAGGCTGCTGTGAGCTGAGATCATGTTACTGCACTCCAGCCTTGGCAACAGGGTGAGACCCTACTTCAAGAGGGAAAAAAAATCAAGTAAAATTATGTATTTGGAATAGTTCTACAAAGATGCTTTCCACCTGTTTCATTTGTTTTGCGTATTAACCAATGGTGACTTTACATCCTGCTCATATGTTTTTCTACCTTTCCATATTTGTGCATCCTCTGTTTCTTCTAGTTCCTAATCATGAATAATGGTTTTAACCCTATACATCAGGGATAGAAAGAGCCTTATAAACTTGAATAGAAAGAAGTCTAGACTGGGAATCAGACTTGCCCACTGAATAAAAGCATGATTTTGGACAAGGCATGGTGGCTCATGCCTGTAATCCCAGCACTGTGGAAGGGTGAAGTGGGTAAATCATCTGAGGTCAGAAGTTTGAGACCACCCTGACCAACATGGAGAAACCCCATCTCTACTAAAAGTACAAAATTTAGCCAGGCTTGGTGGCACGTGCCTGTGGTCCCAGCCACTTGGGAGGCTGAGCCAGGAGATTCGCTTGAACCTGGGAAGTGGAAGGTGCAGTGAGCAGAGATCTCCACTGCACTCCAGCCTGGGTGATGGAATGAGACTCTGTCCAAAAAAAAAAAAAAAAAAACCACCAAACACACACAAAAACACCATGATTTTGGTTTCTGGTAAAGTCCCTGACCCTTCTGCAGCTGTATCTTTTCAATACTCTGGAGTTTTATGTCGCGATGACTCTAAAACTCAAGACAGAGCACATTCAAGACTTTGTTTTAGAATAATCTAGTTTTGGAAATGCTGAAAGAGCTATGATAGTTCCAGCACAAGATTGACCTGGCTTCAGCTGCTGGAGAATAGGCTCAACCAGGGCAGCCGAGATGGAGACACATAAAAAGAAACAAAAGCAATGAGAAGATTTGGTTCATGTATGAGATGATAAGATAATTTCAGAAAGTAACTTAAATTTTCTCCATTCCTTTGAATCAGACTATGAAGGTTGTCTTTTCGAGTTCATTTTGATCAGTGTTTCTTACTTGAAAGTCATTCAGTTCATTGAAATTTTCTAATGAAATAAAGTGGGTTGAAAATTATATCTTTTTGAGTTTCAAGAATTACTCTTAGAATTTCATGATACATCTTGAGTGTGTTTATGTTTAATCCCATTTTTTCTTGTTCTTTATTATAATTGCCAGATATTTATCAGACATTTTAAAAATGGCTCTTGGATTTTTATTTCCAATTTCCAATACTTCTTCATTTTTCTAACTCATTAATTCCCATGCTACCATTATGATGTATAACTTCTTGTTTTTCTACTGATTTTTAAATTTTTTTCTATTCTCTTAATTCTTGGATTCCTAATTTTTTATTTTTACTCTTTCTTATTTTATAAAAGCAATTGAGATTCGAGTTTACTTAACTACTTGGCAATTCAAAGATACAATGATACAAATCTACTTTTAAGAATTTATTACAGATTTTGTGACCTTGACTATGAATTATTTTTTGTAAACATGTCATGACTATTTGAAATAAGTGTATTTCCTCAGGTGACACATTTTGATACACAATATGTAAAATTAATCTTGCTTGTTGTATTTTTCAATCATTACTATCCCCATTTATTTGAGTCACTTTGATCTATTAAAAGACTGAGAGTGCTATGTTAAAGCTTCCCTTTCTCTGTGATGGCATTATTCATGTGTTCCAAAGTCATTTTTAAATTTTCAATACTATGATATTTACAACAGAAACATTAATGACTATTATATCTTTATTATGATGAATGATCTCATTAACCTAACTGCTTTCGTCTTGAATTCTCCTCTGCCTGTTATTAATAATGACTTTTTCTCATCTGTATTTACTTGATGTATCATTTTACATACTTTTGTTTTTAAATTTTATATGTAATTTTGTCATACATATGTATCTGTATATAAAACATATACATGAGATATAAGATATACATATACAAATATATATAAAAGATATAAATAAGATATATATCTGTATATAACATATATACATGAGATATAAGATATACACATATAAAGATATATAAAAGATATAAATAAGATATATCTGTATATTTTATATATATATAAGATATATAGGTGGACTCTACAATTTCATGGGTTTGATTTTTCAATGTATCTAAGAATCCTTATATTTTGATGTATTTCCTCGTCACCTTTTTTATAAAAACTTATTTTAAAAGTTTTAGATTTACAGAAAATTTGCAAAATACTGATTTCCTTTCCCCTCACCCTCATTTTCCTCTATTAACAACAGCTAACATTATTCTGTATCAGTTGTGTATTTGTCACAACTGAGCCGATATTGATATATTATTATTAGCTAAAGTTAAACATTTTTTTTCAGATTTATTTAGTTTTTACCTAATATCCATTTTTTATTCCAGTCCCCAATTCAGGAACCACATCACGTTAAATTGTTCCATCTTCTTAGGCTCATCTTGGCTGTGACAGTGACCTTGATGATTCTGAGGAGTACTAGTCAGGTTTTTTGTACAGTGTGCCTCAAGAGGAATTTGTCTGATGTTTTTTCTTAAACTTAGATTATGGGTTTGAGGGAGGAAGACCACAGAAGGAAAATGCCATTCTCATCACATCACGTCAAGGGTGGGAACCACCACCACGACTCGTCACTGTTGATACTGACCTGGATCACCCGGCTGAGGTAGTGTTTCCCAAGTTTCTCCACTGTGAAGTTACTCTTCTGCTCCTCTTCCCATAATGCTCGCTTTGGAAATAAGTCTCTATGGGCAGCCTCCACTTAAAGATTGGGTAGATATGCTTTACCTCCTTGAGGGTGGAGTATCTACTCAGATTATTTGGAATTCTATGCCAGTGATTTGTCTATTCTTCTCCACTTATTTATTCAGTTATTTCTTTCTACCAGGATAAACTCACTGTTATTTATTTTATACTTTGGGCTAAATACAATACCATTTTACTTATGTTTTTGCTCTGGTTTTTGCAGTTTTGCCCATTTAGAGCTCTTTCAGTTGGCCCCGTGTCCCCCGACATCATCTTTCCACTGTTTTGTGTGTTAGTTCAGTACTTCCTTACTTTCTGGCATAAGATGCTACAGACTCATTTTGTATATTTCCTATCTCAGTCCTAAAGCCAACCATTTCTCCAAGGAGCTTTAGTTCTTTTAACTGAAGAATGGCGTTAGAACAGAACATCTGCACAATTGTTGCTAGTGGGGTGTCATTGCTTCTTGAACCTCTTAGCTGAAGGACCAAGGAAATACATGTCATTTATTTATTTTTAATGTTTTCAATAATTCTGAAATAATTATAGAATCACAGGAAATCTTTTCAATGTTTATCTGGCTTGCTCCAATGGTGACAACTTCTACAACAGTATGACAACAAAACCCAGGAAATTTGTATTGGCACACTACTACTAACTAGACCACAAACCTCATTTGAATTTTACCCATTTTTGCATGCATTCATCTGTGCATGTGTGTGTGAGAAAGAGACATGGAGAGAGAGAGAGACATCTATGCAAATTGACCTCAAGTATAGATTTGTGAAACCACCACCACAATCAGGAAGCGGAACTGTCCCATTACCACAAAGGAACTCCTTTGTACCACCCTTGATAATCACATTCATACCTCCCAACTCCATCCTTATCCCTGGCGACCACTAACTGGTTCTTTATCTCTAGAGTTTTGTCAATTTGAGGATGTCATATGGAAGGAATCACATATTCTGTAACCTTTAGAGATTGCCTTTTTTTTTTTTTTTGCTAAGAATACCTTTAAGATTCATTCAAGTGATTGCATATATCAATAGTTTGTTCCTTTTTATTGCTGAGTAGTATTCCACGGTATGGATGTACCAAACTTTGTTCACCCACTTACTCATTGAAGGACGTTTATATCATTTCCAGCTTTTTGGGTATTGCCAATAAAGCTGCTACGCACATTCATGTGTCACTTTTGTGCGAGCATAAGTCTTCACTTCTCTGGGATAAACATCCAGGAGTGCAGTTGCTGGGTTGTATTGTAAGTGCATGTTTAGTTTTATAAGCGACTCCAACACTATACTCCAGAGTGGCTGTAGCATTTTACATCCCCACCAGATCCTGCTTTTCTGCATCCTTTACAGTATTTCATCATGTCTTTTTTACTTTTTTAAACTCTAGCCATTCTAATAGGTATGTTATATTATATTATATGTATATAAATATGATATTTTGTGGCTTTAATTTGTATTTCCCTAGAGATTGATGATGACGAACAGCTTTTCATGTGCCATCTGTATCTCTTCTTTAGTATTTGTGGTTTTTATGGTTGGGTTGTGAGTCTTCTTTGTATATTCTAGTCCACTGTAAGATGAGTGGTTTAGTAATATTCCCCCCCCCATCTGTAGCTTTTCTTTTCATCCCCTTCATAGGACATTTCACAGAGTGAAAGTTTCTCATGTGAAGAAGTCCAATTTATCAATTTTTTATGCATCATTCTTTTGGCATTTTATCTAAGAACTCTTTGTATCCAAGAATCATGATTGTATGCTTTACATGTAAATCCACTATTGCTAACAATTATTATGAAGACTAATATATTTTATCTTTCTTCTGTTATCTTGCTTTATACTTCATTGTATTTACTTCCTTTAAGTTCCTTTTATTTTTTCTCCTCTTTTCTCCCTCCTATGATTTGGCTTATATACACTTTACATTTGGGCTATATAGTGGTAATGTTTAAAATAATTCAATGAATTTTCTTAATTATCATGATTAATAATGAAACTAAAACTACTGACTTTGTTCTGTATAAAACTTAACCTGCTCTGATTTTTTCTCTCCCCACTAAATTATTATTCATATTTTGCATCTTATTTTATAAGAATCAACTTTTTGACATTCATATATTTCACAGCTATAATGATAACAATTATATAATTCTATATTTACTTGGTTTTGTTGCTCATTGGTAATTCTATTGTAAAACTATCATTTTTAATCATTTCATTTATTATTCATTATTTCCTCAATTCATTGAAAAATTTTAATTCATAAGAGATAAATTGTTGGTAACATTTCTGAACCACATCTAAAAATAACTTTTTGTGACTCTCACATATGAATGCTAACCCTTCAACATATGGGATTCTTAGGTCTCTGTTTTCTCTCTTGGTTTGCTCTTGGTTTTAATATTCTGCAGGCACTCTATGATATTCTGATATTTGGTGATGTGGAAGAGAAAACTGAGGATATGGAAAGAGTGTCAGATGAGAATTCTTAAGTAAGTGAGAGAACCAAGTGCCAAGAAATGAAAGGAAGCAAAGAGTTTCAAGAAGAAAAATTAAATCAATAATTAAATGTTGCCCCAAAGGTCAAGTAGGTTGATCATTGAGAAAAGTTATTGGATTTGCAATTAGAAAATAATTGTAACCTTTGAAAGAGCAATTTCAGGAAGACAGTGAAGGTAAGAGCCTGTTTC